>NW_024543067.1:52989166-54312500 GCF_018167655.1 Microtus oregoni
GTTGAGAAACTCTGCAGAAGAGTCAAAAGGGAGCCTAGGATCTAGTACTAATTCTATTCTTCTTCAACTTCCAGATTCCTCCTGAATTGTTCCTGAGATAGCCAGAAGGGCATCCAGACCATTCCCCTGTCTGTCCCCAGGCCTTCCCACGGGTGTAGGTCTTGGCCTATGCTTCTCTGTAGTAGAGGTTCATTACCACTGGGCTTCTGGAGAGTTCTGTCACTGGGATTGTTAAAACAAAAAGAAATCAAAACAAACTACGATCTTGGGAAACTTGGATTCCCACTGAGAACAAGACAACATCATCATGACATCAGATTCTCTCCTCACAACCAGGGCATTTGCCCTAAGTGAGCCTGACTCTTGATCTCCCGTCCATGTGGATCATAGGGAGAAGAGAAGCCAACAGTGTCTTCATGAAGGACAGAAATGCTGTTGGAGAGGGCTATGGTGGAGGACACTTAGGAGCCTTCTCATCTATACCTGGACTACGCACTTAGAGGCCAACTCAGTCCTTTTCCCAGCCACACCAGGCAAGGAAGGTAAAGGCGGAAGGTCATGGACACAGTGGGCCCTATCTAGTATCGCAGCCAACACTTCAAAGTTGCATTGGTGGAGCAGACTGAAGGAAAAGAATCAGGAGAACTTGGAACCAAAGCACTAACCTCATGCCATTGTCACTGTGAGCTTCAGAAACTTGATTCTATAAAACTATAGACTTGAGTTCTATGATCTCACTCCTTGGGTTCTGTTTTGGGAAGGGTACCTGCAGAGATGTAAGAGTTACCTGACTACAGAGAGAATCAAGTATTCATTGTCACTCAGGGAATGTCCTCATTTCTGGTCTTCAATTGAAGGGAAAATGAGGTATATCCAGCAAGTTAGGCAGAATGCAGTTGAGAAGAATGGGGGTGTCTAAGGGTCTGTGTGTCTTGGGGAGCCAACTCCTGTTTCCTGCTGTCCCAGCCCTGCTCCCTAAAGTCCAGTTCCAGATGGCATCTTAAAAACAGTCAAACAGCTGAATTCCACAAAAGGTATAATCACCCGGGATGCTTGGCTGTTTAGACAAAACAACGAATCATTGAAAGCCACTAGAGGGCAGGCTACCCGCGTCCGTCCGTCTGTCTCTCTCTCTCTCTCTCTCTCTCTCTCTCTCTCTCTCTCTCTCACACACACACACACACACACACACACACACACACACACACGGTGGGAAAAGTCAGGGACAGAACTCAGGAGTTAGGCCTGTGCTGTAGAGCACCATCATGGCCAGAGAATATACCTCTAGTGTGTGTGAAGGGTGTGTGACTCAGTAGCAGGCTCAGTGTTGCTAGTTCCCTAACCCCAGCACCTCTTTCCGGAGACCACTCAGGAAGTCAAGTGGATGTGACCAGGGAGACCGATTGCTGCGCTATGCTCACAGGTGTAACCAGGGAGACTGATTTCTGAGCCATGCTCACAGGTGTGACCAGGGAGACCGATTTGTGAGCTGTGCTCGGTGAACCATCCTGACTAGATTGCACGGTCCTGAAAGAGCAACGAGTATTCCCGATATAAGTCTGATTTTTGCTGTTTTAGATTTTGAAAATTCCTCTTGAAACTACCCCCAACAATGTTTGCCAAACTGACAGGAAAATGGGATTTGCCCACACAAACGTTTAGGTAGAAGAGGAGGGCCAGGTCGTGACCCTGGAGATCCAAGCTATTTCGAAAACTAAGGATGAAGCAGGCAGGAAGCAAGGAAGACTTCAAGCAGCCAGCACGTGGGTGAGCTGTGGGGTGAAAGTGACGGTGGCCGCGGCATAAGTCTATGACAGACAAACTCTAGATCCGGTGTCATCAAGAGGCACCGTTTGCAGGTTCTGTGAAGGAGCCTGGGGCCGCGCAGAAAGCGCCTTTCTTTGTGACTGGGATTTCACTCATACACTCCCGTTGTTGTTTGTTGTTGTTGTTGTTGTTGTTGTTGTTGTTGGAGACAAGGTTTCATGCAGTCCAGGCTGACCTCAGACTTGCTATATAGCTGAGACTAGCCTTGAACTCCTAATCTTCCTGCTTTTGCCTCTCCAGTAAGGGATTACAGGCAAATACAACCAAACTGGCTCTCTTTGGAACAAAACAAAAAACCAAAAACTTGTATTGATTGTGAGGCAAGTGTTCTCTTATAGAAGAGCCGACAGGCCCTGGAGGAGGGCACCGAAGAACTTGGCCTAGTTCTCTGAAGGTGTGACAATGATCTATGTGTTGGTTATTGGAATATTCCTATAGTTGTAACAGGGCATTGTGGTTTAGAAAAACTGTCCCTCCAATAGACCTATATTGTGAAGGACTGTACCCTAGCTGGTATCACTACTGAGAGACGACTCGATCGCAAAGGCACTGACTTCATCTATGGCAGGGGTTCTCAACCTGTGGGCTGAGATCTCTTTGGGGAGGGATCAAACAACTCTAGATCATCCTGCATACCAGAGATTTACATTATGATTAATAACAGTAGCAAAATTACAGTTAAGAAAAAGCAATGAAAATAATTTTATGGTTGGGGGTCACCACAACATAAGGAACTGCATTAAAGGGTTGCATTGTTAGGCAGGTTGAGGACCACTAATCTGGGGGCAGCTAAGAGGTATGGAATGACTGGAGGAAGTCACCGTGATCATGTCTTTGAAAAAGACATGTCTTGACTGCTTCTTGTGTGCTTCTTTCTGCTTCCTGGTTGTCAGGAGGTGAGCAGCTCGGCTTCACCAAGATGCTCTGCCTTACCACAGCCACGAAACCAAAATTCAGCCAACCAGGGGCTCAGCCCTAAAAAGCTGAGCCCAGAGAAACTTCTCCTCCCTTAAGCTGTTTGTATGTCAGTGAATAGTGGGCTAACACACTGGTGGATGGTGGCTTCGGTTCCTCTGGGAAGCAGGCCAGGCTGGTGTCATTTATCATCTGTCCTCATCTTGTGATTTGACAGAAGCTCAAGAGGATGCAGAAGCAACCACTGTGATTTGATCTACAGACCTCCCAGCCCGCTCTGCTCACAATACTGACAAAACAGAGGGCCCAGGGCTCAGGGCTCAGATTAGACATCTTTTTTTTCCTTTCTTTTTTTTTTTTTTTTTGGTTTTATGCAAACATATCTCAGTGAGAAAAAAGATGGAAAGGAAGGAGCTAATTCTCCGGCTCCCGAGACAACTAAAGCTGTTGAGGACAGTGGGCTCCAGTGAGTCTCAAGCATCATTGCTGGGAGGAAAGGCAGCCAGCCCCATCCTTGCTCCTCTTGGCTCATGTCTGTTGACCAGGGAAGGTGTGCTCACCCTCTCCCTGTGGAACTTTCAATAAGTTCATGCTTCATGAAGGGTCATCTTGGTTCCTATGGAGGGGGAGCAGTGCTATTTTGTGGCAGGCCACACGTAAGAAGGGATCAGTCTTTCCACTAATCCACTTCTATGGCATATCCAGGCTTCACCCTTGCGCGTCATTCTGCCCTTACCCATTTCTTCTCAGGGATCTTTCTCTTACAACCGCCTCTGGGCCCTCTCTCTTCCATCTCCTCGGCAAGTCCTTCACCACTTGCCTGTTTCCCTTTGGCCTATTCTCCCAGCCCTCTACTCCGGTTTCTTTAGGATCCCTGGTTCCCACCTCTCGACGTTTCTGTCCTGGCCTCTGGCTCTGGCTCCGGCTCCGGCTGCGTCCAGGGCCCCGAGAGCCCCGAGACCCTCGAGAGCTGTTGGAACCCCTGGAAGAATTACTGCCAGCAGTAGAACAGGTGCTGGTACCCTGGCCATGGTTCAGGAAGCTCGGTCTGCCGTATGGGAGCCAGGTCTCTTCTGTGGTACAACCCAGAAGTGCAGCTGTGCCCGTGGAGGGAAGCAGACTGTCAACTTCCATCCACCGGCCACCCTGTGCATTCTCCCAACTCTGGGTAATGACTGAGGGGCAGGCGCTAGGCTCTGACAAGTCGAGAGCTAAGGAGAAGCAGAACCTAACACATGACCTTGACATGACAGGGGGTTCGGAAACATGTGAGGAACTAGATCACAGAGAACTTAGGGAAGTGGGGATACCACCCAGACCCCACTCTTTCCTCATCCTTGGTTTCAGTCCTGGAGAGAGTCTCTTGGGGACTCTGAGGACTTTGCTTAGAGCGTGTGAGATACAAGAGCCAACGTCAATGTTGACCAGCTGCATTAACCCAGCTGAAGGTAGCGGGTGAGCTGGGGACCCTCGGGACTGTGTGAGCTTCCAGTCCTCCCACTGCCCCCCCCCTCCCGCGCTCGGCTTACCATCTGGGTGGGGCCCGACGTGGTAAGGCGCCGCCTGTACCACTCTCCTCTTGTGGCTACGCTCTCGCTCTAGGGAAGACGTGCTGCCTGCTGCTCTCGGCCCCAAGGGCCAGCTGGTTTCTTCCTCTGGTGGTGGCAAGGGTGGTGGGGGCAAGTCTGG
Source organism: Microtus oregoni (assembly GCF_018167655.1). Lineage (NCBI taxonomy): Eukaryota > Metazoa > Chordata > Mammalia > Rodentia > Cricetidae > Microtus > Microtus oregoni. The sequence goes on from NW_024543067.1 coordinate 52,993,598, forward strand.
GGAGAAACCTGTTTTCAGCAGAATCTCCCGCTTCTACTAACACCGGCACACCTCCTACCCCATCCCTGACACTGGGAGGCAAGTAAATGACCCAAGGTCTGGTGCCACCTACTCCACTCCTTCTGCTTTCCTGCCCATTCCTTCTACTGGCTGTCACCATCTCCCACATCCAGGGCTCCCCTCACCCCCAGGACTGTGCTCCCTTCTGTAAGGAAGAGCCTTGGCTTTCTTCCGGATTCGGGCACGGTGTCCATGGAGTGGGGGTGTCATCTCTCCAGTCATCTGGCGGGTTCTCCCTGTAGTGTTAGGAGACAAAAGAGGAGCCAGCATGGGAAGACATTGAGAAAGGGGGTTGAAGGGAAAGGGAAAACAAGCTTTGGTGTGTGGAGGGGGCACAATGATCTGGGAGCAAACTGAGTGTCAACAGACTCACCTGGGGCACTGCTGGGTGGAGTAGGCACAGGGCTGCAGCTGAGGTGATAGGAGACTGTGGGGCCAGCAGGCCTCCCCTCGAAGCTACTCAGAGTGGGCTGCGATACACTGAGAGGAGAAGTCGGCCCAGGGGGCGCCCTCCTGCAACAACATAAGGTCTCAGCATTTGTTCACCCCATAAAACCCCAGGGCTTGCTGCGTGCCAGGCACTGCGCTGCATGCTCAGCCTGATATGCAATAGTCAAGGCGTGACCTGTCCACCACAAGGCCCCTTACTAGGGAAGCCCTAAGGACATTCATATGTGCATGCAATGCCTTGGATGTTTGCAGACCCACTCCAAGGAGAGACAGCCTGAAAGATGAGGGAGAGTTCTGTCAGACTTTGCCTTCCTCTCCACATCAGGCTCTCGCTTGAACACAGCTATGAGGCCTCTGTACCCTCTTCACCTAGCCACCCACCCACCCACCCTCTCATCCATCCACTGAATATATATATATATATATATGTGTGTGTGTGTGTGTGTGTGTGTGTGTGTGTGTGTATGGGAGAGAGAGAGAGAGAGAGAGAGAGAGAGAGAGAGAGAGAGAGAGAGGATCTATAATATACAGGGAATTCTACACCGCCTTACCTGGGCATCTGGTGGAGATGGGGAATATCAGTAGGGGGCTGGGGAGGATCAGGAGGTGAAGGGGTAAGAGTGGCTGTGGACTGCTGCCCATAAGAAGAGGTAGGGGAGGGAGTTTCCCCTTGGGATGGCGCCACCAGGCATGCGCCACTGGAGTTGGACTCAATCAGGTGGTTTTTCTCAGGCACTGGTGGGCACCACTCTTCCGGATCTGAACTGGGGTAGAAAAGACAGATGGAAAGGGAAGGGCTGAGTAGCTTCACACTCCCCCTCCCTGACCGACCCCCAGTATCTTTACCCACTGCCTGCTCTAGGACGTTCCAAGTTGGGCTTAGCTATAGGCGAGGGACATCTGCTGTTGGCAGTATCATTACCTGCCCTTCAGCTCCTCCTCAGGCCCATCTGGACAGCTTAGTTCACAGGAAGGGGGAGGTGGTGGCAAGGTTTCTGGCCAGCTCAAAGAGGGCATCTGTACAGGTTTGCCCGGAAGCTTCACCTTGCCTCCCCTGGCTCCTGAGGAGAGGAGATAAGGGCACACCAGGAGCATGCAGGAAAGAGCCAGAGATGAGGCAATATGTCAGAGGAAGGGACAGGTCAGATGCCACAGGATGGAGGATATTGTGGAGAGGACTAAAATGGGGAGGCTGAGAATTGAGGTCATACCACTGTCCCCCTCGCTCCACTCAGGAGGAGCATACTGGCTCCAGGTGCTTGGGTCCCCAGAAGAATGTTGAGGGAACCCTCCATGGAAGGTTTGTAGCTCTTCCCCTACAGGGTCAATGGTGCTGTAGACAGGACCCTCTCCAGGGGCACTGGCACCCCGGGCGGTCTGAGCCAAATACAGTGAGATTCCTGCTTCTGAGGAGAAGAAAGAGGAAGGCCCAGGGAAGGAGGCAGACACACAAACGTAGGGACAAAGGATAATGGAAGACAGGAGATTCCATGGGATCAGCTTCCTTCCCCCAACCCAAATCTGACACGTCCAATCAAGGCAAAGATGAACGTTCGATAGCTGTCCTATGACTCTGTGTCCTGTGGGCCCAAGATCCATTCCCCAGTCCTCCAAGGACTAAGCAACCTCAGGAAGACCAGGGTTCCTCAGATCCCTACAGTTTGCCCTAGGAGGCTGACAGAGCAAGAAGTGGGGGAGGGCTGGGTCTTGGGGGGGATGGGGTAAGTGTGTCCTTAAGGGATTAGAGCTTCTCACCATTGTAGTATCTATCATCTGGGTCAGGATTGCTAGGGCAGCAGCCTCCCCGGGGTTCCTGCGTTGAGGGGCTTCGCGATGGATGGGGCCAGGAGTCTGCCAGCCATGGGTAGGCAGCAGGGCCAAGGCCCATGGGAGGCCTGAGGGGAGCAGGTGAATATTGGGAATGGGGAGCCATAAGAGACCAGCAGAGGGAAGAAGGTGACAGGCTCAAGAGTCACGGGACAGAAATGATGGTTGGGGATAGGAACTAGGAGAGGCTGAACACAGGGAGGTGGTCAGGCCTGGAGTGGAAGGGGCACTCTCTCTGGAGAAACAGTTATCATTAGAAGGGTCACAAGAGCCAGGCGGTGGTGGCGCACGCCTCTAATCCCAGCACTCGGGAGGCAGAGGCAGGCGGATCTCTGTGAGTTCGAGACCAGCCTGGTCTAGAAGAGCTAGGTCCAGGACAGGCTCCAAAACCACAGAGAAACCCTGTCTCGAAAAAACCAAAAAAAAAAAAAAAAAAAAAAAAGAAGGGTCACAAGAATTACCTGGAACTGGCTCCAGAAAGACCCTCTGAGTGTGGAAAGGACACTGGGGAAGATGAAGGGGGAAACTGGTAAGAGAAAAGCTGGTACTGGGGTTCCAAACCCTAGAGAGTGGAATTGCTTACCTGCAGGCGTGTAGGCAAAGGAGGCTTCCGAAAAGGAACCCGTAGGAAAAAAAAAAAAAAAAAAGAAGGAAATAAGGTGTGTGGTTAGGAGCCCCAGTTGTTTGTCCTCTCCTTGGTCCTGGTCCCAAATCTATTCATGTCGCACATTGAAGCAATTTAATACTATTTTCTTGGAATGGAACTCAGTTATCTCTCTCTTTTTCCTTTCGAGACAGATCTTATGTAGCCCAGACTGTCCTGGAACACTACTTGAACTCCTGATCCTCCTGCCTCTGCCAACCCCGCTTCCCGGGTGCCACATCCGACTTCATGCTCACATGTTTTCCCTAAAGTTTTCACAAGTGATTCCTATATCTAGCCAAAACTGAAAATCTCTGACCTTGGAGATTGTTGTCATCTCTCCAGAGATTGCTTTTATTAAGGAGTAGATCTTGGAGCTGGCCAGTCTAGCCATTAAGGGGTCTCTGGTCAGGCCCCGCCCACCTCCGACTCAAACTTTCTCGTTTACTGATGTTGAGCAGCAAAGCCTGCGCCCCAGTGTTAAATCTAACAAACTGGGGTCCTTTCCCCTCTGGCCCCTCCCTTTCAAACCTGCTCTCCGCTCCTTTTTGCGCCCCCTACCCCAGGGAGTTGTGCTTCCCTGTGGCCCCTCCTCTTGAAGCCCCGCCCTCCCGTGAGTCCCCTCCCACTCAGGCTCGGGGTGCCCGGAGGCGTGGCTCTCACCGGTGTAGTGACTGAGCTCTTTGCGTTGCTTCTGGCGCCGGTAGAGGGCCGTGCAGAACCCGAGCAGCAGCGCCCCACAGACCGCGCTGCTGCCAGCCAGGAAGGCGGGCTCCCGCAGCACCCTAGCCAGCCGTTCTGCCAACCCCTCGCTGATCTCGGGGCCGGGTTCTGCTTCCGGAGGAGATGCTGTGGGGGTCAGAAAGATGAAAGGAGACGAGCCCGAAACCCAGAGGCTAGGAAGGGGTCATTCCGGACCTGTAAGCCCATCTACCCCAGTATTTCCCCCCAAAAATTATTTTTATCACTTTTAATTTTTTTATTGTTTAATTTTACTTATTTATTTGGAGACAGGATCTCACTATGTATCCTTGACTGGCCTGGAGCTCGCTATGAAGACCAGGCTGGCCTCGAATTCACAGAGATCCACCTGTCTCTGCCTTTCGACTGTTTCGACTGTTGAATTTAAAGGAACGCTCTGCCACTCTAGCCCCACCCCCACCCCACTCCGCAAGTTCTCTACCCCTGCTCTCCCGTGCCCACAACAGGACTCACGCAGCTGCACCAGCACTGGGGCACTGGCCACACCCACGCCAGCGCTGGTAGCTGCTGCCACCAGGGTTCGATAGAGCAGTCCCGGTAGCAGTCCCTGGAACATCATGGAGCGTGCCCAGCCTGCTGCAGATCGATTGAGGTGGAAGCGACTTTCGTTACCCAGGCACCAGATCTAGGGAGACCCAGATATGAGTGTTATCAGGAGTTGGATTTAAGTTCCATGGAGAAACTTGAGGTTCCAGTTAGAGGAAACTCAGCCCTGGCTGGAGACAATGCTGGGAACCCTTTTCCTTTTTCCCAAACCCAATGACAGCCCTAGGCTCCCTCCATCATAATTTTAGACCCCAAGTCTCACATCCTGCACCCACATCCTCAGTTCCCGTCCCTCTCACTCAATCTCCAGTCAAACCTTGTACCTGGTATTCAATGATGACCCCGTTTTGCTGGGAGGGAAGTGGAGGCTCCCAGGATACAGTGATACTGCTGTTGCCATTACCCCCCAAGGCCACAGCCACTCCCCGAGGGGGGCCACTGGGGACTAGCCCAGGGTGGAGCATGGTAAGAAGAAGGACACAGACAATCATTGCAAGCTGCCCCCAGCTTCACTCTCCCTGCTCTTCCATGAGGGAACAGAGAGGCACCCTCCCTTCCCACCCAGATACCTGATGTTCGAGTCTTTCCCCCCTCCCCCTCTTCTCCACATCACTATATACATCCTTCTATTCATCACTCTGAAGCCTTCCTTACCCTCCTCAGGCATGCTGCTGGTCACGACAGGGCTTTCAGCCCCCAGCCCCTCCTGGCCTCGAACTTGGACTTTGATCTGGATCTGCATCCCTGGGGGGAGTCCTCTTAGCACCGTGCTTTGCTTGTGTGGGGTCTGTAGGTCCAGCACTGTCCAGCTTCCCTGGTCAAGGCCTGCAATTCTCCAAGACACACGGAAACCTTGCACCAGCTGAACTGGGCCATCCACCTATAGGAGACAGGATGAAGTGTGTCCCAGGGTCAGGGGAGGCCCTACTCCACTCCTGCCTTCCCCAACCACTAAGCTCCTGCACTCCCTCACCCCTTCTCAGATGCCCTCATGTCCCCCATCAAACTCCCCATCTTTAACCATATGGCTATGCCATACGCACAGTCCAGGACACCTGCAGCGTTCCTGGCCCAAGGACAATGGGCTCCTGCATTCGCACGGTCACTTCAGCTAGTCCTCGCTGGCCTCTCCATGGGTCCTCCACTGGCCTAGATAGACGGCTGTCTGCTGACCAAAGAGCCCAGTCAGCAGGGGATACCAGACCCAAGTACTATGGCTGTGTTTACAGTCTATCTCTGCCTGGCTCACAGATTGTATCCTTCATTTCAATGCAGCATAGCCCAGCGAGGTCACGGGAATCTTACAGAGATAATCTGTAATGGGAATGGCTTTTTCTGTGCATTCTGTTTTCAGCTTTCTTTCTTTCTTATTTTTTGAGCCAGGGTTTCTCTGTCTAATAGTCCTAGATGTCCTGGGACTCACTCTGTAGACCAGGCTGGCCTTGAATTCATAGAGATCCACCTGCCTCTGCCTCCCAAGTGCTGGAAGGAAAAGCGTGCATGCGCCACTACCTCCAGCTCAACTCCCTGTCTCTAATATGCACCTGATTCTCCCAAGTCCTTTTTAGTCTTAACAATCTTTAGTGCTACATATGGCTAAGAGACTCAACGGTGAGAGAGCTACTGAGATGAATGACTAGCACACTCCTTCATCTTTCCCTCTTGTCTTTCTTGGGCCCTCTATGATAGAGCAACATGACTTCCTGTTGTAGTCTGGGCCATCAGTATAGACCTGGTATACAAAAGGGAATCCTGTGAAAGGCCACCATTCTGTGGTTTGGCTGGCGGGGGGGAGGGGGGGAGTACTCTTTGATGTTACTCATGTAATGCCCACACCCATAAGGCCTTTACCCTTACCCTGGGTTTGGACAGGCTCAGAGACAGGGCTGGGTTCACTGAGGCCCCAGGCTCCCACAGCTCGCACCAGGAACAGGTAGATAGTGTTGGGTTGCAGACCACTGACAGTATGTGTTTCCAGCTGCACCCCATCTGCCACTGTCCGCCATGTGTTGCCAGCTGCTTGGCTACAACAGGAATGAAATGACAGCACTGTCTAAGCCAGGAACCCCCAACTTGTCCACTTGATCTCACTCATTCTCCATGGAACCCCACTACCTTGGGAGAGGGAACTAGAGAATCATTCTCCAGAGATAACAAAGACCCTAAGGACATAGAATCCCCTCTTTTTAAGTCTTGAGATTTGCATTCAAAATTGTCTCCATGGGCCTGAAGAGAAGGCTCAGTTGGTAAAGTGCCCACAGAGTAAGCATGAGGACCTGAGTTTGGATCCCATGCATGCACCTAATATCCAGGTGTGATAGCATGCAACTGTAATGTTAGCATTTGTTGGGGGAGGAGGACAGAGATAGGCAGATCTCCAGAGACGACTGATCAACCTGTCTAACCACGTAGTGGTCCCCAAGATCAGAGAAAGACTTTGTCTCACAGACTTTGGGGGAGGTCACTTGACACTATTCTGTAACCTCTATGTGCACGTATGTGCATGTACACTTGCAAACATACATACACAGACACATAAAATTGTCTTCATACCTGAAGGCCTCTATCACATAAGAGGTAGCTGTGGCCCCAGACTGTGGATTAGGCTTCCAGGTCAAAGTGATGCTGTTTTTGGTTACCTCTGTGACTACTGGCTGAGAGGGAGGCCCTGGAGGGTTACTGGGTTCTGTTGTAGGACGTGGTGATGCTCCCCAATCTTCTGCAGTGATAAATTATCATTAGCTAGACAGAGGGGGAAAGGAGTGTAACCTGCCTCCTTCCTAGAGAAGCTGTGGCGCTCTGATGGTGGTAATGGTTATGAGCTATCATAGTGTATTGACCCAGACTCACGTCCGTCCATCCTCGTCCTCACCAACGTGGTTATGACATTTGGAAGATATTGACTTGGGAGACATTGGCTATTTTTTTTAAGCAAATTCGGAGAAAGCTGCGGGCAAGTCTGGAGACTGATGGATGAACTTACCTCGCTTCCTAAGCCAGCTATTCCATGTGGCCTCCCCTATGGAACTCTTGGCCACGCAGCTGTAGAAACCCATGTCCATCTCCTGTAGGAGAAGGTAGAGTGCTGGCCCACTGGGAGTGGAACAAGGTAAAATGAAGGGATGGAGAGGCAGGTTACAGAAGGAAGAGGAAGATTCTGGATACTTTAGGAAGTCTGAGAGAGCAGAGAGGTAGAAATGGATTAGGTGCCTAGTTAGTACTTAGTAGAGTTGGAATGTGGACCAGATAGCTGTTCTTGGTTATGAGGGCCCTAGGGGTGACACTCACCTGTACACTGGCGATGTATAGAGTGCCGTTTTCCATTAAGTTGAACTGGGAGTCTTCCCTCTGCAGCCACCTCTCATCTTTCTTCCATTGGACACTGGGCTGAGGGTTTCCAGTCACTCTGCATGGCAGCCACACAGAAGAGCCAAGTACCAGCGTCAGGTTGGCTGGCCCCTGGAGGATGATGGGAGGCAGCCCATCCATGGAAGCTGAGAGAGGAAGAACTTGGGTCATGAAACCAGCCCTTTGTCTTTCTGCCTTATCTGTTTCATCATCTCATCCTTCCCTCCTTGCTACCCAAGAGGACTTCAGTACTCATTTCTAGTCTCTGCTAGGACCCTTCCGCTGCTAGTCTCCAAACATCAAGGACATCCCTCAGGAACATGTCAGTTTCCTTTTAGACACATTGATCATCATCCAAGAGAAACAGATCTCTTTAAACAATGTCTTTACAGACCGTCGGTCCATCCCTTTCTCCATGGATACATACCTCCTCTTATCTCTAACATGGCCTTGGCCAGGATGCTACCAGCCACACTGACAGCCTGGCACACATAGTAGCCAGCATCCCCCATCTGTACTTCAGTGATGTCCAGCTGGCCTCTTGGAGAGACTGAGAGGCGTCCCATGGGCTGCAGTGATTGGCTAGGGAAAAGCAGAACCTGGGACAGAGCAAGGAAGTAAGATAAGGAAAGGGCTGCTGGGGGAGCCCTGCTTCTGCTGAGAAAAGCCCTAAAGTTTTAGAATGCACTCTGCCTCTCGCCATTGGCCTGACCCTGGCCAATCTGGTTAGGTCAACTCACAAGAATGATGGACATTTATTAGAAGATCTTGGGGTCCATGTCCCAGCTCTGTGACTTACTGGTTAAGAAACTCTAAGAAACAAAGCCCTGAGATAAGGCAGGAGAATCACAAGTTAGAGACCAGCCTTAACTCTGAAAACAAACCACTTGGGGGCTGGGGAAATGACTCAGTGGGTAAGAACACTGGCTGCTTTTCTAGAGGACCGGGATTCAGTTTTCAGCACCTGCATGGTAGCTCACAACTGTCTGCAACTCTAGTTCTAGAGGATATGTTACATAGGGAACACGGTACCCTCACACAGACATACATGCAGGCAAAACACCAATCTACATAAAATACATCTTGAAAAATAAAATTTAAAAATTAACCAACTAATCAACAACAACTAAAATAAAACTTCTGGTCCTTATGTCTTTATGGGACCCAGTTTCCCCAAATGTGACTCTCAAAGCTTAGGGTTCAAACTTAGTGGCTAAAATGAAGGAATCATATGCGAGTTTTATAAAACACTGTGATAAATGTTAAATATTTCCCGGCTTCACATTTTACTTTAGATGGACACATGGGAAGGACAAACAGACTAGGCAGGGGCTCTGACTAACCTCCTCCTGAAGAGTCCAAGAATAAGAATATAGAAATGTAGGTTCCAGAAATAAGAGTGTAGAAATAAAGAAATATAAAGTTGTAAGCCTAGGAGAATGAGAGCAGACTGTCAGCAGCTTTCTCAGCAGCTTAAGGATTAACTATTAACAACCCATAGCTCTGTCTGCAAGGCTGAATCAGCCCTCTGCAAACTGAGAGTCTCTCTGCAAACCAAGAGTCAGCTTTTAGATACCCTCCCACCCTAGCCACTCACAGCCAGCAACTGGCAGTATCAGGCGAGTGTAGAGCTTTGATAAACACCCTCAGAAAGTGCCAGGGAGAAACAATGGGCTAAATACAAACACTAGTTTAACTGAAAAACCCTGTTAAGGAAAGTTGTAAAAAAAAAAACAATTCATATCTGAGTTTTGTCTTGAGATTATAAAAATTCTTTAGTTCATGCCTAATGCTTGCTTCTTACTATAAAAAGGGGAGTTCGGAAACAGCCCATTGCCACAGCTACAGAAGCCCAATTTCTGGCTGTAGTCTCAGCTAGCTGATAAGTTTTTGTGCCCATGAAGATTTTTTTTTCTTTTTCCTGGAATAAAATTGTTCCTGGTTTATGAGACTTTGGTGGTCTGTTCCCCATCTTTGCGTGGCCCGTGAACCCAATTAACACTCCTACTCCCTCCTCCTACCATCACCGTTCTCATCCCCATGAGGACCTAATTAAAATGCAGCCCTCACAAGAACTGGAGATGTTGAAAAGCGGTTCCCATTGATTTGGAACAAAAATTCTGTTGCTTTCCTTTAGTGTGGGGATAATCAGTTTCACTATTCGGACCCTGTGTCATATCATCTCTTCCCTTAGAGAAAATCACTTAGGCTGTAACTTCGGTAGTGTGATCTGGATTTGTTCACTAGGTAGACAGGAGATGGCTATGAGCTCCCCCTGCTGGAAGGAGCTAAAAGTAGAGCAATAGACAGAGCACTTAATCTACTCTAAACAGCTTTAATTTCTTCAATACTTGGTTTCCAGAGCAGTTTTCATGTCCAAAAGCCAAGGCCCAGAGGGTCTGGGGGAGGGGAAACCTGGCTGGATTTCTACACTCAAGACAGCATTGATCAGCACATAGAGATTCGCTCAGAAATTGCCACTCAGGACAGCTCTGCATCCTCTAACATAGCATTGTGTTGTCCCAACACAGAGTCCAAATGCTCTGGGCCTTTTTATCTCCATCGTTTTATTTCCTCCTCCAACTAACCAGCAAGAGTTTCTTCTGAGAGAGGAAGCTTAGGAGTTTACAGAAAGTCAAGGGATAAAAAGATCCAGAGAGAGAGAAAGGAAAAAAAATTGGTTAGAACTTTGGAGAGGGTTACCTACTTGGCTCCCTTCCTTCTGCCAGAAAATGGCAGGTGGGGGGTTTCCTTTGGTCTCACATCGGAAAGACACATTTTCTCCAGGGCCTACTATCTGGTCCTGGGGCTGAATCACAAACTGGGGTGGGACTGGGAAGGAGAGAAAGAAAAAGGAGCAGGGACTCAGTGGTACCAAGTCCAAAACTGGCTTGGTAGAGCAGGCCTTCATCGTCTCCCTCCCTCCAGAAGTCTCAAATGATTCTCCTGCCCCTTTTCTCCATTCTCCCCCAACACCCCCCATATTGCCCCTGCAAGCTGTCCCAGGAGGACCCCTCACCATGAACACTGAGAGAGCCAGATGCCTCCACGCGGCCCACGCTGTTCTCTGCCACACAGGTGTAAGTCCCCTCGTCTTCGGCACTCACTCGGCCAATCCAAAGGCTGTGGTCACTCCGGATCTCATACCTGTTCCACTCCCCACCCCAAGCCGGGTTGGCCACAGCTACAAATCCCTTCTCTCTCCCTCAGGACAAACACCGGGGTCAAGGAAGGCAAGACAGGACTCAAGGGGTACACAAGATAATACCCACTATGTGGAATAAGTTCGGGCAGGGACCACTAGCTCTGGGAAATACGTTTCTCTGTGCCAGGGCCAGGTAGGATCTGGGGCTCCTTGGGTCCCCCCGCTGTCATAAGGAAGGGGCTTCTCACCTGCCAGTGGGCAGTTCACCATCATCCTTGTGCCAGCGGAGGCTGGGCTGGGGATCTCCCTGCACCTCACACAGGAAATTCACAGGGGCATCGACCAGGACGACCTGGTTTACTGGTTTACGCAGAAATGAGGGGCGCTCTACAGAGTGGGAGCCATTGAACTGTCAGGGGTTCTGCACAGCTACTTGTTTCCTGGGCTTCCCACTCCCCCTACGTCTGAAGTGCCCAGTGCCTACCCAGTACCACAAGTTCAGCTGCCCCACTTTCTCGCTCTCCAGCCATGTTGGAGGCCACACACATGTACATTCCAGCATCACTCTTGAATGTGTGTGACATCATCAGCTTGCCTCCACGTATCTGGAGAATACAAGGGTAGCGTGGGTCCTTTACAGCCATGAAAATGTGTGTGTATGTGTGTCTACATGTGTGTATATGATTTATTTGATTCCCATAATAAGCCACTGAAGAAAACTAATGAGGCTAACTCATGTGTCAGATATGGATTCTCTGGGGCCTTGTGGCCTTCTCTCTCCTCTTGTTTTAGTGGGATGGGGGAGGGTTGAGACAGGTTTTCTCTGTGTAGTCCTGGCTGTCTTGGAACTCCCTCCACAGACCAACTGGTCTCGAACTCAGAGGTCTGCCTGCCTCTGCCTCCCCAGAGCTGGGATTAGAGGCATGTGCTACCTTGTCTAGTTCTCTCCACTTTTCTTACCTTAGTTCCCCCCGTCTTCCATTGGACAATACCAAGACATTCTTCCCAGGCCTCAAGACCCTTAAACTCAAGACTTCCTCCTTTAAGACATGTCCCAGACTCATGCATAGGCATGTGTACACACCACACCCACCCACACACACACACACCCACACACACACACACACACACTCACGGTGATCCTTCCTTCCTCTTCCTTAAGTTTTACATTGCCCTTCTTCCAAGTCACCAACGGCTCTGGGTGGCCCTTAGGGGGCACACATTCCATTACTGCGGGCTCCCCCACTGCCACCACCACGTTCCCAGGCGATTGCCGGAAATCATCACGGAGGACTGCAAAAAGAGAAGGAGCCGTACAGAGAAAGGTCAGAAGAATAAACAGGGTGGTGTGATGTAACAGGAAGGACTGTCTCGGAGCAGAATGGGACACAGTCGACTTGGGAGTTCTGAAATGCCAAGTCAATCCCACTTCCTCCTCCATGGTCAGAGTTTGGCCTTAGAGACCCAAAGGTCTCTGTGTTTAGAAGATGTTGAGTGGGCTGAAGGGCCCTCGAGGCCGACTCTCTTCCGACCTGCCCCAGACTCTAGAAGCATTAGCTGACCGGACTCTCTCACCAGCTACTTCCAACGAGGCATTTCTGCTAGCGGCTGCTCCCAGGTAGTTGCGAGCCACACAGGTGTAGACACCCTCGTCAGGCCGAGATCGGCGCCCGTGCACGATGCGGGGAAAGAAGAGGGCGCCGCTGGGCAGCAGCAGGCGGTGAGCGCGGGGATCCTCCCGGGCCGTGGCCACGCGCGCCCCGTTCTTGTACCACTCGATGTTGGGTCGAGGCCGGCCTTCAGCGCGACAGGGCAGCGTGGCCGGCTCGCCCCTGGAAACCAGCAGATCTGGCGGCTGCTCCACGATGCGTGGCATGGCATCCTCCGGCCCAACTCTTGACCCTGGAGAAGGAGGTGGCTCAAGTGCCCAGGCAAGGCAATTGGGGGGGAAGACAGGGGCTCTGGAGGGTAATAGAACCCTCTGGCTCGCTCATCTCCCACGCTCCTCTGCTAGAGTGCCATCCGCATCCGCTTCCCTGCCACCTCACATCCCGCGTCCCTGAGTCTTTGCCTGGGACTGAAATGCCCTCAGATAGGCAGATCTAAACGGGAACAGCAAGGCTTTCTGGGTCTCCTTTAGACGCCGGCCTCCTTTCCTGACAAGTCTATCTAAGTAGGATGACCGAGCCATGGCTTGGTGAGGAGCCTGTGCAGTTTGGTTTTCATTCACATTTATGGTTCACATGTAAGCCTTGCTCAGCGAGCAACCATGCACGTTGTACCATAGCAGACACTGCTTTAACCTCCGGGCGATCCCCGGCCCCATAGGTGAAATGGATAAGGCTGATTGTCCTGGCTCCTTCATCCAAGGAAAGGATTATTAAGGTAAGACTACAAAGGGTTCTTAATTTGAATGCCATGAGGCCCTAAATCATCTCGTTTTTATTTACGGGGATACTGTGACGTCGCAGAAATTTAACGTGGTGGAAGTGAAAATACGAGTGGGGCGGCTTTTCCTGAAAGGCACAGTTTAAAAAACAGGAAAGAAATGCCCGTCCCTCCTCGCTTTCTTGGATCAGTTTATCTGTCGATACTATTCCTGCCTCCCTCTTGACCGACAGACCTCCGTTCCTAACCTAGTTCATCTTCTACCTCAGTTTAGAATCTAGGTGTCATCTCCACCCCAATGTCTCCACTCCCATGCCCCCATTTGTGTCCCCATCCTCACTCCCGCCTACACAGGATTGTTAAACACCCGGCACTAAGCTCTCAGTCCGACTTTTGGAAATGATTTTTAACCCGGTTCTGCCAGTAGGGGGCGCTGCAGTCTTGCACACACTGCTGTCCTTAAATAACCAGAGACTGCTGGGCGCATCTGTTCTGCGCCTCTCTCTCGCCCCCACCCCGCCTACCCTGTTCCAGGATCCTTAGGGACCTCTTGGTTCCTAGCCCAGTGGGGGATTAGCTTTCGTTTCCTGCCCTTCCTTTTAAGAGTTCTGGCGTAGAGCAAGCTGGGCCATGGCGGTTGCAGGCTCTGTACCAATAGAGCTGATTTGACTGCTTGGGGTAAAATCAGTTTCTCTCCTACATATGGAAGAGAATAATATTCTCAGTCCTCTGCCTTCCAGACGGAATCTCTGCTGCTCACGCGTCTCTCTTCTCCGTCCCATCCCAGTCCTGATTTGGAAACACTCCATTTGGTCTAGAGCCCAGGTTTTGACTTTGCAATCCTGTGAGCTGAAATCTCAGATTCTGACGCTTTCAGAGGTAAAAATTTGGACAAATTACTTAACTTCCGCCCAGTGGTGTCCCGTGCTTGGGGTGTGGAGGCATTTGGATCAGGAGTTCAAAGGCTGACTAGGTTACATGGCTAGTCTGGAGCTCAAAAAATAAAAACACCTAAGCATCTCTGAATTTCACTTCTCTCTTCTCTTCTCTTCTCTCTCTCTCTCTCTCTCTCTCTCTCTTCCCTCCTTCCTTCCTTTCTTTTTTTTAAATGGTTTTTCGAGACAGGGTTTCTCAGTAGCTATGAAGCTAATCCTGGAATTTGCTCTGTAGACCAGGCTGGCCTCAGACTTACAGAGATCCACCTGCCTCTGTTTCCCGAGTGCTGAGATTAAAGGCATGCGCCACCACCACCCGATGAATTTCACCTCTTTACCTGTAATGTAGGAGTCTGAAACCCACGAAGGATGCAAAGCACACCAGTAAGTATGATACGTTTACTGTACATCAATAAGTATGACCAGTTTACCATTTTTGAATACCAGCTCCTCCCTATCACTTTAATATGGCTCCTACAGTCTCTACCTGAATGCGACCCTAGGCTGTAGCATTTACCCCGCCTCGCCCCAGCTTCACACATCTCTCATGTACATGTAGGTCCGCTGCTGCCCAAAGTTTGCTTTTGTGATCACTGAGATATTCTTCAGTCTCCATGACTGTGTTTTTCTAGTGGCTATCAACAACATCTTAGCTGCATTTCTCACTGGCTTTTCTAGCTTGAGTGAGATGCTGATGCAGAGCTCTGAGTGGAACTTGACTCTGGGACTGCAGTGAAAATAACTCTGCATGACTGCTTGGGACTCAAAGGTGACGAGACTGGGGAATCCCAGCCTAATCCCTACCCTCTTCAAATTCCTTCCCTACATACCACACCCTTCTGGTCCATCCTGTCCCCCTAATTCCTGCAGACGCAGCTGCGGACTCCCTTTCCCTGGAATTTCTTCCTTGTCATTCCTGGTCTCCAGAGATGCCTCGACAGCCGCGTAATGAATAGCTAATGACCATGCAAATAGGACTCTGGGGCTCCTCCCCCGCGCCTGAGTACGGTGGGGGGGGGAAGGGAAGAGGAGAGGGAGGGAAAGAGGGAGAGAGGGAGAGAGGGAGAGAGGGAGAGAGGGAGAGAGGGAGAGAGGGAGAGAGAGAGAGAGAGAGAGAGAGAGAGAGAGAGAGAGAGAGAGAGAGAGAGAGAGACTGAGACTGGACTCCTTAACTTTGGCAGAGGCTTCCCAGAGGGAGAGTTCCTGGTATGGCCAGCAGGGGGCGCAATGAGGCCTATATCCTGGCTGCCTGCGGCGCTCAGGGAGTAAGCTCTGTCTCAAGTTATTTATTAATCACCGTAATTAGCAGTAACGACCTCGCCGCCGCTCTGCCAGGATGGGTCAGCTGTGAGTCTCATAGGGGATGCAAACTTAGCTCTAAGTTTCCTTGAAAAGATCGCATACTCCGTCCCCTCGGCAGCAAAAACCTACAAAATTAGAGCTTTCTCACCCTGGGTGAGTTTTTTTGAAAACTTCAGGTCCTTGAAGTGACATCTGCTACTTGGGTGGATCGTCTAGTGGCCGGTTCAGCTCTGACCCGCTAGCGACTGTGTCCCTGTTTCTGCCTATTTCTTAGTTTGGAATTTGCCCATCACCAACCGCGGTTCTCTCACCTGGGGTGGGTGTGGTGGGTAGGAGAGATGGGCGGAAAGGGACTCGGAAGCCCTCCACCACAGGCAGATACCCCCACTCAGATGCACCTTCGGGACACTTCCCAGGAGACCCTGATAGGTGCCCCCGGGGTCCTGGACTTAAGGGAAGGAACGCTTCAGTCTTCCCCTCTACGCAGCCCTCTCTCCCCAATCCCCAAATCCCAGGTCCCCACCGGGCAGTCTCACCATTGAGAGAGGGCTCTCCAGGCGGCAGCAGGCTAGGGTTGAGCGCTGCCAGCGAGGAGTTGAAGCCGAAGAGCAGCTCGCTGGAGTTGGAGATGTCTGACGCCAGCGAGTCGGCGAACAAGTTCATCTGCAGAAGTGTTTTAAGCAGGTAGCGCAGCATGGCGCGGCCCGCGTGGGTCCCCGGCGGGGGGCTCGGAGCCCAGCCCCTGGGTCTGGGACCCACGGGCCGGGAGCCGTAAGCCCCTCCACAGCCTCTGCGCGCTGTGGCAGCCACGGTGCCGCTGTCCTGCAAGCGTGCCTGGGTACCGGCCGTGCCTCCGCGCGCGCTGTCCTTCTTCGCTGGTTCTTCTCTCCACCCCCCAGTGTCCGAGTCCCCTGGGAGCTGGGCGGGCGGAAAGCAGGTGCCACTCGGATCACACCGTAATTAAGGGCTTAATCCGCCTCCCGCTATACCCCCACTTCCACCAGAATGGCCACTAGCAGGGCAGCGCGCGAGCTGGAGTCCCCGCCCCACTCCCCTTGCATCAAATGTTGCTCTGAATCTGGCGGGAGACTTTTCCTTCTTCAAGTACCTAAGACGAGGACTGAGGCTCTGTCAGACTCTGCTCTTCCCTCTAAATTTATAACAGGAATTGTCTCCTTTCTTAGCTGTCAGAGAAACTGAGGCATTGGTAGAGCAGACGCTGTTGAGTTCTCCGTCCCAGCTTCCAGTCCCCTACAAACCCCGGGGCCTGACGTGAGCGCAGGACGCTGGGATACTTGGGAGTGGGAGGAAGAGAATTCCACTGCTGGACCACCTCTGGCCTCGGCGCGCGGCGCCCTTCCCCCTAATTCTCTGGTTTGCTGCCAGGTGCCCAGGGAATACCTTAACTCGACTAGACTTGGACGCCCCAGTCAAGAATTCCTGTGGGGTGCTCAGAACTCTGTAAAATCGGGGGGAGACTCCGAAAACCAGACAGCTCGCACTTACTAGCATGGTGTATCGCTCTGTTCTTACATGTTTTAGGAAGTTGTTTTAAAAATTTGAAGAGCCTAAAGGTGGAACCAAGAAGTCAAGGGCAAAGGAAGCAAAGTGTAATAAACAGGGTGGGTGTAAAATAGAGCGGAATTGCTGGAACCAGACAACTGGTCATCCTCTTGGTGGGTGGCGGGGGGAGGGGGGACAACAAAAAATTCAAAGCTCTGGTTCTGT
This sequence comes from Microtus oregoni, assembly GCF_018167655.1. Classification (NCBI taxonomy): domain Eukaryota; kingdom Metazoa; phylum Chordata; class Mammalia; order Rodentia; family Cricetidae; genus Microtus; species Microtus oregoni. The sequence continues at coordinate 53,010,732 of NW_024543067.1, forward strand.
CTTTTCTAGGGTTCTTTGAACCTTGGAGATGTCCCAGCCAACCATCCTTGCTCTCGACCGTTCGTGCCCACACTTTGCCTAAACTGGAAATAATGTTGGCTGTGGAGAAAGAAATCCTAGGTTTCCCATCTTGGGGTACGGTTCTGCGATGAGTTTTGGATTGCTCTCAAGTTGTGTGACAACATTGGGGGCTTCTGCAGCGCGCGAGAGAGCAGAGGAGTGTGGGCTACTCAAAGGTCCCAGGGTCAAAGGTGAAGCTGTGGCCGATTTCAAACCGGAAGCAGGCCAAAGAGCAGAGAAGCGTAGTTCCACTGGCAAGTTTGTCCCAAGACTCCTACAGTCCCCTCTACCCCCAATGGAGCCCAGACTCTGGCGTGTTGAGCGCGTCTGAGTCCTCATCTCTGCCCAGATGAAAAATTCAGTAGTGGGGGTCGATGGCGCCCCGAGTCCTGGGTGCTGATTTGTCAGTGTGTCATCTGGAGGTGCTGAACTGGGTCTCTGGCGCATCTACCAAAGATAAATCTGTGCAGATCTCGAGGTTGGGGTAGGTTGGCGTACGAAAGAGCTAGGCATTCCGCAGGAGAGTTAAGGGGTGCACGGGAAGTGTGCTGGAGTCTTGTATTTGCCAATTACAAGACATTGCCATTCTAGACCCGTTCCCTCTTGGTTAAGGATGAATCAGTCTTCTTAATCTGGTCTGATCCTCAGGTTCTGGATCCTAGGGACCTTTGACTTGGCTTCCTGCTGGCGGGTCACTAAGGTTCCATCACACCAGAAGACCAAGCAGGACAGAAATTTAACTTCGCAGCACATGACCTTGCTTTGGAACTGGGAAGGCTTCAAAACCCTTCACCATGCAGATTTTGTCCCATCCTAATCCCCTGATTTGCTCCTGGCCGGCCTCTGGGCAAACACACCGCCCAGCGGCGTCTAGGGGCTTGTCACCCTGTTAGCGGATTTGTTTCCGGAGACCGCACAGTTAATTGGTCCTTTATGTGAGGATCAGGGTGTATTTGCTCTGGGTTCCCTAAGCGGAGGCGGCAACGCAGCCCGTGGGCACCGCTGCTCCCTAATCCCTGTCATCTGTGTCTGGAGGCTGAACAAACGGAGGAAAGCCATCCTCTCATCTTTTTAGGACTTTTGGCCCCTATCTCTGGTCCATCTTGTGTGAATCTCTCTCTCTCTCTCTCTCTCTCTCTCTCTCTCTCTCTCTCTCTCTCTCTCTCTCACACACACACACACACACACACACACACACACCGTTTTTTAAAACTAACTTCTAAAAACTTCTCTGTTTTCTTGCTTGTCTTTGTCCACACTACCTTCTCCATACTTGTTGGAATCTCTAGAATATTATTACTTCTCAGGAAGCCAGCCTAGATCTAAAGACAAAAGAGGGTTAGAGGACTCAAGGAAGATAGACAGAAGACCAAGTTACTCCATCTATATCGCAAGTTTCTTCCATCTGCTTCCTTTACTTCCCCATCCACCAGGGTCCCCGGAGATTCTCTCCTGGCAGAGATGGAACCCTGAGCCAGAAGAGATGGCCCAATGGAGGCCAAGTGTCCATCAATTCTGCAAACCTCCTCCATTCTCCCTCACTCGACACTGATTCCAGGGCAGCCAGAAAACCAACCCTTCGCGTTTCCTTTGCCTGCAGCTGCTCTGTGGGCTGCTCCCAGAGGCAGCTGTGCAAAGGGTGTGACTTCTGTTTGCCTCCTTGCCCCAGCAGGCAACCAAAATGATCACAACCCCAGCTTTTGTCTCTTGCTTAGCTGAAGTAGGAGCAATATTCCCACCTCCATTTCCTAACCAAAGGTGTCCTGCTAGCACCAAAAGCACTGTCCTTGGAGGGCCCGCTTGTGCCTTTGCTTCATAAGCTTCCACCTTGGTCTGAAGGAAAAGCCAGAGCTGAATTTCAAGCAAACCCTTTTTCTTTTGTTTTTTTTTTTTTTGTTTTCTGGACCTGCATCATAAGCACGGGTGACCTTGAACTCCAACCTCTCTTCCCCAGTGCTGGGACTGCAGGCACATCCCACATCCTACCGAGGGCCTCTCCTTTGTGTTACCTCAGGAACTTCTTTTGGCAGCAGCAGGCAGAATTGAACTTTAGAAATTTTAAGGGGGAAAGGAGCTGTGAAGGGAAACTGGCAAAGAAGAGGGCAAGTGACAAGCGGCAAGGAGGGTGGGAGGGGTTGCTGTGTAGAGCCCTGGGAGAGGTCTGACCTCAAAAGGAAAGAAAAGTGTGTGTGTCACAGGTAGAGCTACAGAAGAAAGCATGGCTGAAAGGTTAATGAGGTAGATCTGAAAGACAAGTATTTCTTCCTCAGGGTCTCATTTTGGAGACCGGGCTAAGGAAGTGATTGTGTGTCATACAGGAATTCTACATCTACATAAGAGTGGTCTTTGGGGAATCAAGTATACACGAGAGAGAGAGAGAGAGAGAGAGAGAGAGAGAGAGAGAGAGAGAGTTGGACAAGAGAATAATACCCCAGGCTAACTTTTCTTGGCCTGGTGCCAGCACAAAGGCCAGAGAATGTGGCCGGGAATTTTCAGTGGCCAAGCTGGGGGCCATATGGGAAGGCTTCTTGGTGGTCCAAAGCCCATATGCCAGCTGGTAGTGGATGAAGCTGCTGGCATGTGATTGCCCAAGAGGGCAGTCTGAGGACAACCCTCCCAATCTCACACTGATTATTGCCTCTCTTTGATACACACACACACACACACACACACACACACACACACAGAGCCTTGTCTGTTTATATCCCCCCAGAGCCTGCAGCCTCCCATCACTCTCCCTTCCTGGATCTCCTCCCAGGACATAGATACCCATTGAACATATGTGTGGGTGTATGTGTTTGTGGGGGGAAGGGACACAGGAACCTAACATCTTCCCCACCCCCACTAGGCTATGCCAAGAACAGCCCAGCAGGATTGCTAACTTCAGAATGATGAGTCCAGGGCACGGGCACAGTGACCCAGCCAGCAGGGGTCAGTGAGCGCACGGGAGGGGGCAATCAGAGAGCAAAGAGAAGCACTCAGCTGGCAGGCAAGACAGCAGGAGCTGCCCTTGGCAGGAGCCAGAGTTTGTTAGCTGAGACCCTGTAGCTGCTGAGACAATAAGCCAGCATCCCCCTGCCCAAGAGTATCCCTTTCTCTACAGGGTTCCAATGGAGGGCTCTGCAGGGACACACTTTGTCATACATACCCTGCCAAGCCCAGAAATCTGGAAGCACCTGGGTAGAAGCCGCGCATCCCGGTGCAGCTGTAACACAGACTGGGGAGAGTGGAGCTGTTTTCTCCACATTGTTAGTCCTCCTTTCAGAGTTGAGAAAAAAAATCTAAGCACATATATCATTATCCTTTGGGAATCTGAATACCATCGTATTATACAGTCTAGGGCACAGACGCACCGTGCACTTACAATCAGTCTCCAGCTTAGGCATGTTTAGTTTATTTTTGGACTTTTGTTTTGCAGACAGTGCTGCAAATAAACTTTGTATACACACACACACACACACATGCCTTTGCATATATGCAAAGACAGGATGAATTTTTATTATTCTGCAATTTTGTTTGTTTTGGATTGTTGTTGCTTGGAGGAGGGCGTGTTTGCCTATTGTTTGTTTGTTTGTTTTGTTCAAGGCAGGGTCTCACTATGTAGCCCTGCTTGGCCAGAAACTCTTTTGTAGAGCTGGCCTTGATTGAACTCACACAGAACTTTCTGCTTCTGCCTCCCAAGTGCCAGGACTAAAAGTATGTGCTACTACGTGCATTTGGTTTGTGTTTGTGATCCAGGCTCTTACAACGTAGGCCAGGCTAGACTGAAATCTTCTTGCTCGTTCTCCAGGTGCTGGGAATACAGAAGCAGCACCAGGCCCAGTTGTATGTTTTGTGACAGATCTTGCTGTGTAGCTCCAGGTGATTTTAAATTCCTGCTCCTTTTGCTGGAATTGGAAGAATAGACTACCTTACTCTGCTAAGATAAATTCTTTTTTATTTTAATTTCTCTTACTAGGTTCCTTTGACACATGCAGCTCAGGCTGGCCTTAGACTTGGCTGAATAACCAAGGATGGCCTTGAACTCCTGATTTTTTTTCCATTTTATAATTATCATTTTAATGTGTATGGGTGTTTTGACATGTGCATGCAGTGCCAAAAGAGAGGGCATCAGATACCCTAGGACTGGAGTTACAGATGGTTGGGAGCTGTCGTGTGGGTGCTAGAACTTGAACCCTGATCTTCTGAAAAAACACCTGATGCTCTTAATTACTGAGCCATCTCTCTAGCTCTGCCTCTTCATCTTCCTTTTGCTTTCCAACCATATTGACTAGTTACATTTAAACAAAAAGTTAATTGTTTACTTTATTTTTATTTATGCATCTGTGTGCATCTATATATATACATTTGTATGTGTATAGATGGAGTTACAGGTGGTTGTGGGTCTGGGAAACCAAACTCCAGTCCTCTGCAAGAACTACAAAGCTCTTAATGACTGAACCATCTCTCTAGTTTCTGTTTTAAAGATTTTTTTATTTAATGTCTATGAGTGCTTTATCTGCATGCACAATTTTATGTCAGAAGAGGGCATCAGATCCCACTATAGGTGGTTATAAGCTACCATCTGGCTGCTGGGAATTAAACTCAGGACCTCTAGAAGGGCAGCCAGTTTTCTTAACCGCTGAGCCATCTCTCCAGTCCTCTAGCCCCTTTTAAAAGCATTTCTTACAATTAATCAATGGACCTTCTGAAACTGAAAAGCTTCTGTAAAGCAAAGGGCACAGTCAACAAGACAAAATGGCAGCCTATAGAATGGGAAAAGATCTTCACCAACCCCACATCAGACAGAGGACTGATCTACAAAATATAAAAAGAACTCAAAAAATTGGTTGCCAAAAGACCAAACAATCCAATAAAAAATGAGGTACAGACCTAAACAGAAAACGAACTCTCAACAGAGGAATCTAAAATAGCTGAAAGACACTTAAGGGAATGCTCAACATCCTTAACCATTAGAGAAATTCAAATCAAAACAACTCTGAGAGTCCATCCTTATACCTGTCAGAATGGCCAAGATCAAAAACACTAATGACAACTTAAGCTAGAGAGGTTGTGGGGAAAAGGGAACACTCCTTCATTGCTGGTGGGAATGAAAGCTGGTACAGCCTCTTTGGATGTCAGTGTGATGATTTCTCAGAAAACTAGGAAACAACCTTCCTCAAGACGCAGTAATACCACTTTTGGGTATATACTCAGAGGATGGTCAATCGTGCCACAAGAACATGTGCTCAATTATGTTCACAGCAGCATTGTTTGTCATAGACAGAACCTGAGAACAACCTAAATGCCCCTCAACCAAAGAATGGATAAAAAAAAGTGGTACATTTACACAATGGAGTACTATACAGCGGAAAAAATAATAACATCTTGACATTTGCCGGCAAATGGATGGATCTAGAAAACATCATATTTAATGAGGTAAACCATACCCAGAAAGACAAATATCATATGTAATCACTCATAAATGGCTTTTAGACATAAAGCAAAAAAAAAAAGCCTAAAATTCACAATCTCAGAGAACTTAGACAACAAAGAGGACCCTAAGAGAAAGATACATGGATCTACATGGGAAGTAGAAAAAGACAAGCTCTCCTGAGTAAATTGGGAGCATGGGAATTGTGGGAGAGGGTAAAAGGGGAGGGGAGAGGAAGGGAAGGGAGTGGAGAAAAGTACATTTAAAAATCATTTCTTAAAAATATTTTTTATTCCCATCGTAGAGAGTGGGAGGAGCCATGCAACCATGTGTTTGTGGGGGGTCTACCTGTGGGAGCTGGTTGTCTCCTAACATCATGCATGTCCCAGGGGTTCAAACTCAGGTTGTCAGGCTTGGTGACAATCGCCTTTACTCATAGAGCCATGTCGCTGTCTCCTCTGCTGCACTTCTAAGAATTTAACCTTAGAGGGCTGTGAAAGGGTTTATCTAGTAAAGTGCTTACCACCAAGTCAGATGATCTGAGTTCAAACCACAGAACCCACATGGTAGAACAAGGGAACCAACTCCTTCAAGTTACCCTCTGACCTCTGAATGCATGTTGTCGTGTGTGCATGTATACACATGCACCCACACACAAATGAATAATAAACGTCAGTTTACTTATTTATTATTTTATTTGTTTATTTTTTTGGTTTTTGTTTGAGACAGGGCTTCTCTGTGTAACAGCCCTAGCTGTCCTGGAACTCTCTTTGTAGATCAGACTGGACTCAAACTCACAGAGATCCACCTTCCTCTGCTTCCCGAGTGCTGGACTCAAAGGTGTGCACCACTATGCTGGGCCCTTATTTATTTTATGTGTGTGAGTATTTTGTCTGCATGTATGTCTGATGTCTGTGCAGCATATGTGTGTCTATTGCTCTTGGAGTTTCAGAAGAAGGGCAGGATGTTAGATCCCTTGGAACTGGAGTAACTGACAGCTGTGGACTGGCATGTAGGTTCTGGGAATAGAACCTGGGTCCTCCAGAAAAGCAGTCAGTGGCTAAAGCAGTGAGCCGACTCTCCTGTCCAAATGCACAATTTTTTAAAGATAAAAAACATCATTAGGCCAGTTGTGGTGAGCAAATGCTTATGACCCCAGCACTTGGGAAGTGGAGACAAGATCAGGAGTTCAAGGCTACCCAGCTGAGTCTTCAGGCCAGTGTGAGCTATATGAGAACCTGTTTTGAATAAAGTTACTTGACCTAAGTTAACTGCCTAACGTCTCACAACAATATACTTTCTTTCTTTCTCTTATAATAACTTGTGCTGTATAAGCTGGCCTTGAATTTAAGTTCCTCCTGCTTCAGACTCTTGAGTGCTGAAGCTGTATAGGTATATACCTACCTGGTAAGCTTCCTTCCTTATTTCTTTTTTTTTTTTTGAGATTAAGAACATAATCATGTCATCTTCCTCTCCTTTTTCTCCCTCCAAACCCTCTCATATATCCTTCCTTGTTCTCTTTCAAATTTGTGGTCTTTTCTTTTATTAATTGCTGTTGCATACATATGTGTGTGTATATACAGAAATACAGCTTGCTCGGTCTATATAACATTACTTGCATATACATGTTTTCAGGGATGACTATTTGGTATTGAATAACCAATTGATGTGTTATTTCCTTGGGAAGACCATCTTTACCACTCTTAGCATTCCTTAGTTGCTTGTAGTTCTTTGTGTACGGTTGAAAACCCCATGCGTTTTCTTGTGTCCATATTAGCATGTGTACTCTTGTTGTCCTTGTTCAGCTCATGTTTAGGCAGTTGTGCTGGTGAGACTTTATGGGTGTAGTTCTACATATTCTTCAGCGACACAGTCTCACAGCAAACTATGTTCCTCTGGCTCTTAAAGTCTTTCTGTCCCATCTCCTGCAATGAACCCTGAGCCTTGGGTATAGAAGTTGTATTGTAGATTGTCTGCGGGGACTGGGCTCACCACTCTCTATTTTGATGGTGGTTTTCTGTAATCATCTCTGTCTGTCGCAGATAGAAGCTTCCTCGAGGAGGTGTGAGGACTACACTTATCTGTGGGTATATGGACAAACGTTTACAATGTAGTTAGGCCTTATATTAGCCGAGTAGAGCAGCAGTTGTAGATCTACAGCCTCACCAGCCCTGTATAGTTAGCTATGTTTCCAGTACCAGATATGATTCCCTTCTTGTTGAGTGGGCATTAAATCTAATTTGACTTGAGAGCTGTTAGTTACCACTAACTCAGACATGTCACTACTGCGCACTTCGAGTTATCCTGCCATGCCAGCCATTGTTGTATGTAGTTCGTGGGTGTCGTAGCTTGGGAAGACTGTTTGATGCTTCTTTCCTTTGGGATCTGGTTCTCAGGAAGAAGGCTTTCAGGTGAGTTCCAGTGAGATTACTATATGGTGGAGGTGATAGAATAAACAAGATAAACTGGTCAAATAAGCAAATAAATAAGTTAAATAGTAAGTTGAAATTATGAAAAAATAGAATAGTTATTTTTAGAAAATAAGTCATTAATTTTTTAATATGCATACAAACTAATTTACTTCTTCATAACATTTTGATGCATATATATCATCAGATCATGAGGATGGGGACCTCAAGGGTGAGATTAGTGTCCTTACAAAATAATCCCCCTAGAGCTGTCTGAGAGATCTTCCATCATGTGATTCTGTCTATAAACCAGAAAGGAAGCCCACACCACTGGCCATGCCAGCACCTTTGCTTGGACTTCCCAGCCTCAAGATCCAGAGAACACTTCAGATGGACTGAGACAACTGAGGCCAACCTGGTCTACAGAAGGAGAGTCAAGACCGTCAGAGCTGTTACACAGAGAAACCCTGTCTCGGGGTGGGGTGGGGGGAGAGAGAGAGAGAGAGAGAGAGAGAAGCTATGATAGACTGAAGGAAGCCAAATATGACTAGAGTGGATACAAGAATAAGCAGAAAAAAAATCTGGGGTCTTGCTGAAATTTGGGGGTATAGATAGGAGTGGTGGTTGTAAGATAGTTTAAAAATAAATGGGATAAGAAAGTTTTTGTATTAAGTTGACTTATACAACACTCGTATTGATGTAGTGACTAAGATCGTCATCAAAAGGGGAAATTATGACACAGAGAAAGAAGGGTTTCAGGAACAGTGTGCCCAAGCAGGAAAGGTGAGGTCTAACAGACAAGTCAGTGAATCCACTTAGCTAGGACCAGATAGATGGCTTACCCACAGAAACCTGGTAAAGTATAGCAACAGGGACAGAGATAGAGGGAGGTGCCTCCAAGGTGCCAAGGTGTAGAATTGGCAGCCCACAGGAGCGCCTTCTCTCCTGATTGCTTTCCTAGTCTCCAAGAGATAGGAAGCAAGATTATCAAGCGAGAGTGAACATAGCAGAAGCCCACTGTGGTTAACGTCATGAATTAGAAGTCTTTTGCACGGCTGTCTGAGCGCAGGTACCGGAGATGTGATAAGCTGACTGTGATCACGGCTGTGGGTGAGCCAAACAAGCTCAGTCAGCGAGAGTCAGGAGAGGGAGGATGGCCTGATGAGAGGCCACACCAATTTAGGGTGAGTAAGGAGGAAAATGGGGTTATGAATTAATTGATAAAGTGAAGAAGCAATGTGAGAAGAAATTCAAGTCCATGAAAAGGAACTGAGATCAATAGGTTGCCGAGTTCTGGTCTAAGATTTGTTGGAATCAAAGTAACAGCAGTGCTCACTGGTAAGATAACCCAAAGGGTACAAGTTTCTAAGTGGTGACGTCACCATCTCACACATCCCCGTTGCCATGGGTCAGTTTAGATTACAGCCATCTTTCACCCAGACTACTGTGTAGCCTCCTCGCTTTCTAACTTCCCTCTTCTACTGATAACCCTTCCTCCACTTCAGTACTACAGAGAATTGCTCTGCATTTGTCCAGCTACCACTTAGAAGGCACCTACTAAGTGCCAGTCACTGAGGTACATGTCTATCTCCGTCCAATCTGGTCATGTCGCATCACAATGGCTCCCTCCTTTCTGTAGGCTAGACCTCCGTGTGTTGGAGGAGCCTGTTTGTTCATTAGACACGAAATAATAACTCAGAAACCATATTATTTGCAATACTGTTTGGCCAATAGCTTAAGTGTATTTCTGGCTAAGTCATATCTTAAACTAAGCCATTTCTATTCATCTGTGTATTGCTACGTGGTGGTGGCATTCTGGCAAGAGTTCGGTGTGTCTGTCTCCTGCAAGCAGCTACATGGCTTCACCCTGACTCCGCCTACTCTCTCTATATATATCTTTTCCAGCCTGGATACATTCTGTTAAGCCACTGGCTGAAAGCAACTTCTTTATTCATCAACCAATAAAAGTAACACATATATAGGAGGACTTTCCACACCATCTCTGCAGGCAACAGACAACTTTCACCACAGTTTCAATGCTGCTGTCCAGCTTCCCAAACCATTGCCATTGCTCTTTACCCTCATCCCAGCCCCTCTATCCATCTATATCCCAACACTAGCCTGCCTTTTATCCTGGTCTATGTGATAGTGTTTGTTCTTCGGTGCCTTGGTGCTTGCTGTTTCTTCCTAGAATACTATCTTCCTCCCACTCACCAGCTTCTAAATTCCTTCCACTCTATTGATCCAGCCTTAGTCCTCTGATTAGTGAAGCCTCCTGGATCTCCAAAAACAGTTTTCCAAGGTAGTTTTTCATCCCCCTCCTATATGCCTTCATAGATGGTATTCTTTCTGATGTTGCCTCAAACTCTCTATGCAAATAACATGACCCTGAACTTCTGGTCATCCTGACTCTGCCTCACAAGTGTTGGGATTATGAGCATGTAACATTACACCCAGTTTATACAATGCTGAGGGTCAAACCCAGGACCTGGTGCATATGGTGCATACTAGGCAAGCCCTCTACCAACTGAGCTGCACGTCTGTCTTTCAGCAATGGCGTTTTATTTTCTTATATCTTCCCCCATGACTCCAAGTTCCCTTAAAGAGCAAGGGAGTTTCTTTATCATTGTATTTCCAGTGCCTAACATGCATATGGCATATTATTAAAAGGCCACATTTAGTGCCGAAGATATTTATTATAAATATACTATTAATAAGGCTGCTCTGAGTACGTTTTATGAATTTATTTAATTCAAATCACTAAAATTAGGTACAATTATTATTCGTATGTTGTAGATGGGGAGACTGGTTAAGGAAGTTGCCCAGAATGGTTTGATTAGGAAATGGAGGATCTATTACTCCACGCAGACAGGCTTAATCAGAAAGGCATACAGTATCCCCATGAAGACCTTGCAGCTGAGTTAGCAGAGAAAAGCTCCCTGGCCCCATCTCCCACAAGTACATATTCCACTCTCATGTATAATTCAAGGAGCAGAATGACATATACAGTCCCTTTTCTAAGAGAAATTCACCCAGACCTATGACTCCCTTTCTGCTATTCTGTTTTTGAGCCTGAAATCCTCTACCCTCTCGTACCTATCCAGATTAATCCTGCTGCCATCTGTATTTGCACATATCTGTTATTCCTGGCATTTCTCCCTTCTCAGGAAAGACCCAAACGGGCTCTCATACATTTCTTAATTTTTTTTCCTTCTCTCTTTCTCTTTCCCTCCCGTGGTCCTTCTCCTTTGGTGGGAATGAAATTAACAAAGGAAGAAACCAATTAGGATCTTCAAATCCCCTAAGTCCTACAGAGGATGTCCCATGTTTCAATTAAAAAGGAATATCCCCTTGTCTCTAATGAGTTCCACTCAGAGGGAAATGCCTTTGTGTTAAATATATATGTGAGTTTTCCAGGTCCCACGACCAAGAGTTATTTATGCTTTGTTGTCGCTTGTGTGTTCATAGAATTTTGTTTCCATTCCCCTTGAATCCCAGCCTTAGCTCCAGAATCAACAGGGACTCCTTGCTCCACACTGACCTTTGGTTTCTCACACCATGAGGTGTTCCTTTCCCCTGGTTCTCCAGGAGCTCAACCGCTTAGGGTAAAGGTGACTCCAAGGCCTCTCAGGGCTCCCCACAGAGGAGCACAGTCTGGTAACCCCAGTCATTTCTCATCTGCATAGAGACCAAAGGAATAGAAGAAGAAGTTACTATGCAGAAAATGTCTTTCTCCTTTTCCTTTTGTGGGCTCCTTCCCCTTTCCTCTTTCTCCATGCATATTCCCTACCCCCATCCTGCAGCCCCATCTATTCTTTAAGCCTTACCTTCTCAGCCTGATTACATAGCTCATAAATATTCAGCATTTCCTAGGAGCAACCTCCGAATGCTATTTCGCCACTCCACGTTATTCACCCATCTCATCATAAATAGGGCCAGACTGTCCTCGGTCCTTTGCCTCTGTCCTTTCTGCCTTGCACTTATCAGCATGAGGTTTAATCATAAGGGATTTCTTACTGCGACTGGAGCCACTGACGGAGTCGAACATCGATAGTCTCGGGCCCATATTTCTAAATACTCCATGATGAGAAGATTTACCCATTCCATGGCAATAACCCTGCCACTGGAAGAGGAGGAGGAGGCAGGGATGAAACTGGAATTACAATACAGGCATAAAATTATAAGAGCTGTGCTTGGAATATAGACATTCAATAAGCCTGTGTTTCAGTTATGGTAAATGATTTATGCATATAAAATTAGAAAAGAAAACCAAACATAAGCAACTGTTGAATCAGATGAGCAAGAACGAATACTTTTTTTTTTCTTCTTTCCCACACTTTTTTTTCCTCATTTAAAACAGGGTCTCAACAAATGACTCAGGCTGACCTTGAACTCAGAAACCTCTCCCCTCTGCCTGCCTAATCCTGGGATTATAAGCATATGCTGCCATGCTTACACTCTGACCCAATTTGCAACTTTAATAAGAAAAGAATATTAAAAGATCACTTATAAAACGTTAGGCGGCAGAAGGACAGACAGCTTGTGGACCTAGGACCCTCTTAGGATACAGAACTCTTGTCTCAGTGGACACCTGAGAACTGCCCAAAACCAGACAGCAGCCATACCCTCTTCCCTTCTTTGGTCTGGTATGATGATCCACCTTTGCGTTAGGTAAAGGAGGGAGCAGAGAGGTGAGATTAAGGCATAAATGTGGGGAATCGCACGCTGATGGGTCCTTTCCAAAATCCTCTAAAACATCCTCCTGTGAAATTCTAAACAGATGCTGTCCACACTTGGCTTGACTCCTTCCCGAGTCAGGGAACTCCAGCCTGATGTGCTGTGCAGAGCAGACCTTGTTTGTAGAGTCAGGCTCAGCTGCTGGGCTTTTTTTGCAGGTCCTGTCTCAAAACGGATGGCGGCAGAGTTATGGTCAAGAGATGGAGATGGGAGGCCAAACTGTAAAGAAAAGAAAAGCTGTTTGGTTAAGAAAGACGGTGGATCCCAGCAGTTCATCTCTACCCAAAACTCACACGGGGACTCAAGTGGGCAAAGACTGTGGTTGGGGTGTGTAGCAATGAGTTGGGCCACTGTCCAAGGAAGCAGCTCCGTCACCACTGTTTAAACTGTATTTCCGCACAGCTCATGTTGGACATGGGTGTGGGGCCTATTCCATGGGGCTACTTTTAAAAGACGGGGGGGGGGGGGGGGGGGAGGGATGCTACCAGCTGAAGCTGAAAAAGTGTCAGGGAGGGAGCAATGTGTGTGGAGACAGGGCCCATGTGTTTGGGGCTCGATTAACTAACTCCCTCCCATCCATCACAGCCTTCCCCGGGCTGCTGCAGTCCTGGCAGCTGGGTCACCCCGGGGAGGCTGGGTTGGGGGTCCCTAAAGGGAGCCAAGCTTCAGGCAGAGCAGCGGAGACACATGTGTGCCTGACTGGGTTGGGGCAGGCACCTCATTGAGAAGGGGGCCCTCCAAGCTGGGCTTCATTAGGGCAGTGGCACTAATAAGGAGGGGGTTCAGGGGGCTGGGCTGACAGCCAATTACTTGCTCGTCTGCATTATGGATTAACCCATCTGGGCCTGGGAGATTGGCTCTGAAAGGGGCACAAAAGGGGGGGCGTGACCACAATCACACACCGAATTATCCCGTCTGAACACTTTTGTCCACCAACAAACGGGGCCTCGGGATGGGTGACCCCCTTGGGTGATCTCCATCCCCACTGCTTGCCTCATAGGAAGAAGCAGAGGTAAACTGCTGCCTGGTTATAAAGCAAGGTCTGCTCTGGATGAGGAGAACAAGGACAGCAGCCCAGCGAGGCAGGGATTGTAGGGAGAGTAGCCAGACTGAGGTATCGTCCTCTCCCTCTCCCTTTCCTTCCCTCCTCCCACCCAATTTTGGTTTTGATTTCAGCTCTTTATGAGAAAGAAAGCCTTACGTAGCTCAGGCTGGCCTCAAACTCATTATGCAGCCAAGGATGACCTTGAACTTTTGATCTCCCTTCCTTCACCTTCCAAGTGCACCACTGTGTGGGGTCCCAAGGTTCTCTTAGCATACTTTTACTTCTGCCCTTTGATTTCGCAAGGAATAACATAAGGAACTTACTATTCTGAATCCAGGGAAGAATCCCACTAGAAAGGGCTCCTTTGGGGAGGTGGGGTACAAGCAGAGGAGGTGAATAGGAAGAACCAGAGTCAGGGGCCTCCCATCCCGCCCATCACCTCTTCTGGGCTAATTGATTCCAGGCATGAATAAGGGGCTCTCACATGGGTCTTGAAGGGCCCTGGCCCTGCTCTGGCATCTTGGATGCTCTCCCGGTGGGAATAGTCAAACCCCTCCCCCACACCCCTCTTCCTGGAGTAAGCCCACCCTGTCTGGGAGGGAGAGATGTTAGGAATAGTGGGAGGGTGTAGCAGGTGGGGGGGCTCTCTCCTCTAGCTAATCCCTTCATTACCATCTCATAATCAGAATCACGCTTTCAATGTAAATGGGGATGTTAAATATTGGTTTCTTTAGACTCAAGCTCCTTTAGAGACAATCATTGATGCTTTCCCTTTTGTGGGTGCTGCTGGTCCTCACTGTGAGGGGGGCGGTGAATAGCATCAGCAAGGATGGGGGTTTTTCAAGGTTGGTTTAGTGGGAAAGGTGGAAGTGCCTGACAAGAGAGGACAGACACACAGGTTTGTTTTCAGTAAGCCTGAATAACCTCAGTGTCTTTGATCCAGCAGAAGATACCTGTCCAGAAGAAATCAGCTAATTCCTAACTCATTCAGTCTTTGTTGGAGCCTGACTGACTTCTGGCCTTAAGTCTTATTTATCCTCTCTCTCTCTCTCTCTCTCTCTCTCTCTCTCTCTCTCTCTCTCTGTGTGTGTGTGTGTGTGTGTGTGTGTGTGTGTGTGTGTGTGTGAGTGGATGTATGTACCTGTGGAAGAGGGGTCCACAGAAGCCAGAAGAGTCATTGGATCCCCTGGAACTCAAGTCAGATAAGGTTGTGAACTGCCCAATGTGGGTACTAGAAGCCAAGTTCCAGTCTTCTGCAAGAGCAAAAAATGTTCTTAATGACTGAGCCATCCTAGGCAGATTCACATGGGAATATATAAATATATTGAGACAAGGTCTTCTGTAGCCCAGGCTGACCTTGCACCCACTGTGTAGCTGAGTCTGACCTCAGGCTCTTGATCTTCTGCCTCTACCTCCCAAGTACTGAGATTGCAGGCTTCTACCACCGACTGAGAAACTGCTCTTCTAAATATTGTTTGCTCTTTGTTTTGAACCCAAAGTAAATAAAGCAGTGACCCCAAACTCACCCTCGTGCCCCTGCCCATGCCCTCTTCTTTAAAAACCTGGTCAACTGCAGTCACTTATGGGAGGCAGAGACAATCTGATATGTCTATGGTTTGTCTAGAGGTAGTATCAAGAGGTGACGGCCGTTAGTCAAGCCTGCTGAGTCCTACCTCAGAGGTTAAGGGCCAAGGACACAGAGGCTTGGAAAAGATCATCACTCTATTCTCTTTCTGCTTGAGGGCTCCATCTCTGTCAATCACCTTGAGAACACCATCATAGCTTGATACTCAGAATGCAGAATCTAATGTCCACAGCCTGTGTGCACTCATCTCTCAGCTTCTCTGCTTACGTGCTAGGACATTGGATCAAAGTAGACAGGTGGCTCACTTGAGTGACCACAGGCTACTTATGTCGTGGTTCCCTCTTTCAATGCCCGACTGATTAGGGCCTAATCTGTGAAATCAAGAGCCTGCTCCCTAGAGCAGTTGGGAAGAATAAGCGAGGATTACACACTAAGTGCTTTTTGTCCATTCTGAGTGACAGTGAGCCATGTTTAGTAGGCTAGAGTACAAGGGTCGTTACCGGTGCAGAAGCCGCTCACAGGACTAAGCCTGCCTAAAGTCGCTGGACTGATGACAGCAGAGCCGCATCTCAGTACTGTGTCTGGGAGTGAAATCTGCAGGTGGTCTGAGACCCAGGTTCAAAGCTTCCCCCGCAGAGAAGAAGAAAGTGGGGTCTCCTGATGTCCTTTGCTGTTTTAGGTACAGGGTCAGAGTCTGTTCAGCATCCGCTGAGGAAGGACAAAACGGCTTCTACATTGT
Organism: Microtus oregoni; assembly: GCF_018167655.1. Classification (NCBI taxonomy): domain Eukaryota; kingdom Metazoa; phylum Chordata; class Mammalia; order Rodentia; family Cricetidae; genus Microtus; species Microtus oregoni. The sequence continues at coordinate 53,026,719 of NW_024543067.1, forward strand.
GGCTGGCTGTGGTAAGGCCACCCCCTCCCCTGAGTTCAAAACTGAGAGTAGAGCCAGGGGCACCATGTGGCTGGCGCTACTGCCGCCTGCCCACTACTAAGAAGAGGGCGGGAGATGCCTTCGGAGGGCCCCCTCCAGGGCCGCAGAGAGGCCGTCGCTGCTCAGCTCCACCGTTTAGCTTTCTCCTCATTAACTCTCCGGCCTCATTAATCAGCCCCGATGAAATGCGCCCCCCGGGAACACTGCCCGCCCGCTCAGCCGTTTGGCGCTTTAATTATCCTCCCAGCGGGAGGAAGGAGGGGTTGGCGGGCACGGAGTTGCACCCGCACGGAGACCCACAGATCCACACACTGGTGGGAAGATAGCTGAGCCCAGGTAGAGCCAGGAATGACTCAGCCGAGAGGCAAACTCTGGGCTGGTTCCCGGATGCAGTATCAACCACAAGCAATCTTAGTGTCTCCTGGGCTTCTGATCCATGAGCTACTGTGGAATCTTGTCTCCTCTGTGAGGGAAGGACCATGTCTCCACAAACTCCACCAACCCATTTCTCTCATTTGACTTCATTTACTCGCTAAATCTTCACGGACCCTCCTACCGTGTGCTTCTGTCTGTATGTCCAGACATAGCTCTGGTTAGGAGTGTTGCTCAAATACACTTAAAAACACAACTAAACAAAAAAATCCATCAGTAGCAAGGTGCCATTCTTAATGAAAACACAGCAACCCGAGGAAGACAAGCAAAGCAGGATGTTGATACAACCGAGACATGTAAAAAATAGAGTTTCTCAAGTTCAAGCCTTGGTTCTTGGCCTCTAAGTAGGAGCTATCTGGCAGAGTGGATGTGGAAGAAGCTCAGGGAAAAACCACACAGAGATCAGTGTGTACAGAGTCTGAAAATAGACCAATCTAGCTGGGAGATAGAGCATGTCAAGGGGACAGCATAAAGTAGAAGGCAGCTAGGCCTTGAGGACAGTGCTGGTTGACCTAGGGGTACTATAAAGGCAATGATGAGTTAACGGTGGATTTTAAAACCGTTATACTTATGTTTTGGAAAACCACAGTGCAAAGGAGGAGGATGAATGCCAGGGAGGCTGGAATGAAGGCAGGGAGGCTAATTAGCAAGCAAGGTGACTGACTGGGTGTGGGAGGTAAAGGAGAGGCACTTGGAATACTCCCAAGTTTCTTCTGCAACCTTGCTCTGAAATCAGAAAGGAGATAGCTTGAGGTGCTCCTGGGCCTCTGGCTCAGCTCACACAGAAGGTAAGGCACAAATCCCTTGATTTCCCCCAGTCGGCTTTCTCTTCTTGGTAGGTAGCTGGGGTTCACTTCCTGTTCAGTCCAGGGTAGGTAAATTATTGACATCAGTTTCTCATTTATAAGATGAAAACGTTGAAATGTATCTAGCTTACAAACACACCCCTGCAACAACACAGGAAGAGGTAGAAAAGACCAAGGCAAGACCAAGTGCCTACTGGAGGGACCATGTCCCTCAGGCAAAGCCTGCCCTAAAACTTCTGGAAAAGGGGTCAAGACACCGGAGCTGTGTTTTCAATATGACATCTCCTTATTTTAAAGTGTCAGTCAATACATGCGGAGTTTAAAGCATACCAACTGGATTTAAGTCTGAATTATAATGATGGTTTTATTTTAATTTGTTTTTGCGGTATTGAAGACAAAACTCAGAGCCTACCAAATACCAGGCAAATGATTTACCACTGAGCTAGACACCATGCCCATTAGTGTGGGTGTGGATTTAAAACCATCAGTTACCTTTAGAGGATGCCAACAAAGCAACTTGATTACTTGAAAACTAATAAGTAAAGTGTATATCTTTAATCCCAGTACTTCAGAGACAGAGGCAGGTGGATCTCTGAATTCCAGATCTACCTGATCTAAGGAGCGAGTTCCAGGACAGCCAGGGTGACACAGAGAAACGCTGTCTAAAAAAAAAAAAAAAAAAAAAAAAAAAAAAAAAAAAAAAACAAACAAACAAAAAAAAAAAACAAAACAACAACAACAAAAAGAAAAGGAAAAAAAGAGGAAAAAACCCCAAACATTTATCTTGCCTTTTTTTCTTTAAAATTAACCTTAGGATAAACAAATAGCTGAAGGCAGGTTCACCTTAGAGAAGAATCTTATCTCATAATGAAGACATCATAGGAACAGGATGGCATGAATTAGCTGTCTCCAATGAACAATGAACCTGGGCAATCATTGTCACTGGGTGCTCATAAACTACAAAACAGGCCAGTGGACATGACTCCTGATGGACTAAGAAACATTGCCTATGAGGTATTCTGGGGGAAAAAAAATCAAGCGTTAATTGATCACGCCTCTGTATCTAACAGTCAATTTACAGGAAATAATAGGGGCAGAAAAATGTGTTAAATGACACCACAGGGATACATTCGACAAAATCCAGACTGGAAACTTCACAGGAAAAAATGGCCCAGTTTCCTCAGCAAATGAATTGAAGGGAGAAAAACATAATTAAGAGGTGGGAATGACAGCAGATTAAAAGGGACAACACACAACACCCGGTACAGATAGATTCACTTGAGTCCGGATCTGAACAATGAAAGAAATACGGCAGTTGGCAACAGTGCTGGAGGAGAGGGGCTGTCTTACTGGAGGCTGATCAGTTTCTTTCTGTCTCAATGGTTTCCTCTTCATTTATGACCGGGAGTCTTTTCTAAAGATAATCTGTCATCAGTTGTAGATTTCATGATAAAATATTGTTATTTTCGATGTGCTAACTCTACTGTTCTTTTATTTAAAGGTTTTTATTGCAATCTATAAATTTGGTGTATGTGTGGGGTTGGGCACGCGTCGCGATTCATAAGTAGAGGTTAGAGGACAGTTTGTGAGGGAATTGGTTCTGGGGATCTGGCGGGTCAAATTCAAACCATTTGTCAGGTTTGGTGGTAAACACCTTTACCCACAGAGTCACCTCATTGGCCCATTAATACTATTTAAAAGACTTCTTATCTTCTTTTAGAAGGACTACATTGAAATATTTACAAAGGAAACTGTAAGATTTCTGATATTTGCTCCAAAACCATGAGCAGACGCTGGGAAAAATAGATTGATATTGGATGCGAAAGAAATTTATAGGCCAAAACGTGTGTGCTGTGGATTTGGCCTATGGGCTATGATAGATTGTGACTTCAGGATCTGCTCAAAGTTCATTTTCATACAGTCCACCAGTGAACTCAAGCCCTAGGCTACCAGATCACCATCTCCTGAACCCTTTTCTGCTCCGTTTGTGGGGCTCCTTTACTAGAGAGGAGACTTAGAAAGCCCTGGGAGTTCCTGACCTGGGGACACCACAGGATAAGGTCTTTGGGATCTTGATTAGACCACCTAGAACCTGTCCCTAAGTTTACCCATTTCCCTCCAAGCAATCCTCTTACCCTGGCGCTAAAGGGGCACATAGTCAGCCTTCAGCCTTTCAGAGTCCAAAGGCATCTACTGCCCAGGAGACTAAACAAATGAAGGAATGGCTAGACCCTCCTCCCTGCCACTCTCCCCCCGCCCCAGCAGAAGAAGGGGTGTTAAACTGGGGGTGAGGGGACGAGCAGCTGGGGCGGAAAAGGGAAGACCAGGAATGTCCTCTCATCCAAAAGCGCGTGAGAGAGAGACCGACTTGGACCCGGCCCCGTGCCATTGATTTCCGTACAGTCTCTTTCCTCTTTGCATCCTTCCTTCATCCAAGGAGAACCCCTTCTCCAGGCACGCGTCTGCGGCGCTGGTTGCTCACTTAGTGGCGGTAGGACCACTGGAAGAATAAATCGCACCCACGCGGTGCGAGGAGTGGCGGGGCGCAGGCTGACGCCGCGTGGCTCCACACGATAGGCCATCGTGGATGCAGGGCACCTCGAGGGGCGCGTGTTGGTCCCTCTCCAGCCTCGCTGTTCTGCGTGGTGCCCAGGACCCGTTCCTCGGGTCTGCTGCGGGTTTGCACCCCGATGCATAGAACCTCTCCCTCCACCCTGCGCGCCGGGACCTCGGTGTCTCTCCAGCGATGCGGTGGCGGCGCTCCAGGCTCCCACCTTCTCCATCAGCTGCTCCCCGGCGGGTCGGGGTAATGAGCTGCCCCGCGACTGGCCCCACGCCATTGTGTGCGCGCCGGGGCGAGGCCAGGTCTCTGCGGTGCGGTGGAGGGTGACCGCGCGCGCCGCTGCGACCCTCGCTTCACACCTGCTCCCCGCCCCCGGCCGGCGGCGCGGGCGTGGCCTCCCCTCCCCGCGGGAGGAGCCTCAGCTGGGGCAGCACTTGGTAAAGAGGCCGTGGAGAGGACGCCCGCGGCCGAAGGAGGCACCGTAAATTTGGAGCAGATGCGGCCTGACAGTCAGTCACCCAGCTCTGGGCTGCGGGGGAGGGCTCTGCTCCGCGCCCACGCCCCTCTGCTAGTCAGCAGCTGAGTCCCGCGGACTCCACACCTAGGTGACCCGGGACATAGGACATATGGAGCCTGTCTCCCACTCCCTTGCATCTGTCTTGAGCTTTTTGTGTCCTCACCGCTGGGAGAAGAAAGGGGGGGAGGAGAGATGCCTATATTCACCCATTTCTTTCTAAAAAGAGTGAGCGGTTTCTTCAGATGACAGTGTGACAAAGTCTGCCACCCTGGTCCTGGGTTGTCACTTTGTGACAGCAGCCGGAGAGAGCTAGGGAAGATAGAAGTACGTTTCGATGTGTAATGCCCATTTTAAGCTAGAAACACAAGTGGGGAGGCAGAGAACAAACTGGATGGGGGTGAGCGTGCGCAAAGAGGACTGAGGAAAAATATTAAGAACTAGTACTTGCTGTAGTATATTAACGTACCGTGATACTGTGCATTTAAATAGCAAAGCAGTGTCTCCATCTAACAGAGCAAGGGGTGGGGGGGGGGGGGTTGCCTCTGCGACTGGGCACACTTTCCACTCTTCCACACTACTAGAGGAGTGAGTCTTCCATGGGTCTTGAAGGGATGGGGGTGGTGGAGCTAAGGACACTGGGGTGGACACAGTCCCAGTTACTTGTTCTGGACACCGTAGGAGTCCCTCTCCAAAACAATGTGAAATGAAGCCTGGGTCTATGGCTTCTGCATAAAGATCTTGGTACCATAACTGTCTCACCAAGGCTGATTTAGAGGTTATGTTCACAGCAATGGTGGTGTTGGCAAAAACCCTCTGTGGTGACCCCATGTTTTCCTGTTTGGGGCTGTTTTGTTTTCTCTACCACTCTAGGTTGGCTGGTGGGCACCTTGGCTCTCCCCTTCCCTCCCACTCCCAGAAGTCTCCAGGTCTGAGACTTTCTGCCAACGGGGGTCAAAATTTAGTTTGCATCAAAATCGCCTGGAGGTCCGCACACCCACAGTTTCCGATTCTTTCATCTGGTGCAGGGCCAGGGGATGTGCACTTCTGAACGCCGCCCAGTGGCCGCCAGGGTAAATGCTGTTGTAATGGCGTCCTCACTGTAGGAGTTTAGCTAGCAAGGAAGAACCTGCTGCTGAAATAGGTGGGATCTGAAGTACTTGCTTATCCAGTCCGGGAGAAGCTGCAGCAGTTTCTCCCTCAGGAAGGACCCACAGGCTAAGACTTGGAAGATCTGGTGTGTGTATGTGTGTGTGTGTGTGTGTGTGTGTGTGTGTGTGTCTGTGCATGTGTCTATGTCTGTGTGTTTAGAGATTCAGCACTCCTTCTAATAGACTCATGATTCTCTGTTGTCCATAGCCTTTCAAAGCGGGCCATGGTGGTGCATGCCTTTAATCCTTGCACTCAGGAGGCAGAGACAGGAAGATCCCTGCAAATTTGAGGTTAGTCAGGGCTAGGACAGCAGGACTACATAGAAATACCCTTTCTCAAGACACAAACAAATAAAAATATAACCCCAAACAACAACAACAACAAACCCCACAGCCTTTCAAAGGGACAAGGGGAAGCATGATTTATTTTTTTAATTTGGTCATCTAACCATTTTGTCAACGAAACAGGAGGGGCGTGGTCCTCACATTTTTGCTTGTAAATTGACTAACAAAGGTTATAGGACGTAAGGACAACTCGGTGTATGAATGAACTTCAGAAAACCTTGACACTTATACGTCCCCTGTCTGCTGCTTCTGGCAGATCTGAAACACTTTGAAGGTGACTTAAGAGATTGAGTTTCAGCTTTCTACTGAAAAATTTTCCCTAAGGTATCAGCATTATTATAGTCAGTAAGGAGCCTTTGGCTTGTGGTAAGTAATGCCAGAGTTAACAAAAAGTAAAATAAAAATTAAATTTAAAAATTTGTCTAAAATAAGCATTGGCTGAGAAAGCGAGAGGCTTTCCATTTCTTGCCACCAGGTGGCAGACCTTGCCTCATTAATGAGTTTCATCCCCAGAGCTAAACCCTAGCCTAAACTCAGCTCAGCACCAGGGCAGAAAGGGCTGTTTCTGTACTTAGTCGGGAACTGAGGCACGGAGTTGAAAATGCTGCAGTATCTGCTGCCAAGATACCCAAGGCATCCTGTGATGTCTCATCTGTGAGAGTGGGGTGACACATGCTTGCTAGATTTTCCTTGTAAATGCCTAAGAAAATGAACTTAACTAAGAACAACGAAAGACTCTAGTTTCAAACTACCAGATCCTGGAGCCACAAAAATGTGACTCCCTTACGAGTTAGTGAGCACACAGCTTCCCTGACTTCCCTAAACTTGCTTCCAACCCATGTCTGTCAGTCACTCTCTTATTTCTTACATGTTCTGTTGCCTGGCTTCAAATTTCCTCAAACTGGAAAGCAGAGCTTTTGTCTAGGGTTTCCTGGGAGAGGCTGCTGGGGTGGGGTGGGGGAGCTTCTTCCCATTGATGGCCGTTCTACAGGTGTGCAGCTGGAGGGGCTCCCTTCAAAGACCTCTGCTCAGGTGAGGCTGGGACTCTTGTCCTCCAGAAAAAAACAAAACAAAGCAAAACACAGGACAAATACGGGCATGAGGCATAATTAATTGGAGTTTGCTAAGAAAAAGATTTAGTATGGATTTAGGCATAGGAGGAGGGGGCAGGAAAGTATGGGTGGGATGGGTTTAAGACAAGGATAGTTGTATACACTCAAGGCAAAGGTGGGTATAGACTTCTCAAGGTTAATAGCTATATTTAGGTTTTTTTTTTTTTTTTTTTTTTTTTTTTTTGAGACAGGGTTTCTCTGTAGCTTTGGAGCCTGTCTTGGAACTCACTCTGTAGCTCCAGCTGCCTCTGTCTTCTGAGTACTGGGATTAAAGGCCTGTGCCACCAGTGCCTGACTTTGAGACAGGGTCTGTCTGTATAGCCTAGGCTGTCCTGAAACTTGCTCTGTAGACCAGGTTGGTCTTGAACACAGAGAACTGCCTGCCTCTACCTCCTGAGTGCTGGGATTAAAGGTATTTGCCACTATTTCATGGCTTAAATTTCTTAATAAAAGGCAGGTATATTAGCTCCAATATCAGCTAGAGGAAGGCAGAGGTGGAGAGATCAAGAGGTCAATGGAGCACACAGAGACTCTTTACTTTTCAATCATAAGGGTACAGGGCCCCCTTCCATCCCTAAGTTCCCTTTCTTTTTTTTTCTTTTTCTTTTTTTGTTTTTTGTCAAGACAGGGTTTCTCTGTATAGCCCTAGCTGTCCTTGGATTTACAGAGATTTGCCTGCCTCTGCCTCTTGAGTGCTGGGATTAAAGTTGTATGCTACCACCACCTAGTTGTTTCCAGACCTTTTTTGCTATTGTTGTCACATTTTCTTTTGAGGCAGGGTCTCAAAGTTGCCCATGCTGCAACTCACTCTGTCTCTGTCTCTGTCACTCTATCTCTGTCTCTGTCTCTGTCTCTCTCAGCACATGGCTCTCTGCCAACAATGGTCTCCAGTCCAAAGTGTTTCTTTGCTCCGGGTAGCCCATACTCACTGTGACATCTCCCTGTGAATCTTATGGTTAAAGACATTGCTACCAGGGCCCAGAGGAAAGACCATAAGAAGACTAAAACTGCGCACATTTGAATTTTTTCTATTCGAGCTGCTGAAAGAGTCTGTCTAAATATATTTATGGAATGCCTGCAGGCGACATAGCTTAGCACTTCACCCTTCATTGAAAACCCATTAAAACAATTACCAGGTCATGCTTAGAAACTTTTTTTTAACAAAGGAATTTTCTTAATTGCTGGGTTGGTAGGAACTAATTTGAAATGCAAAAACTAAAAATCTCCTTTGAACTAAGCAGGTCCTATGTAAACCATGGCACACTACAGATAATATATGTGAATTTGTTCCTATGTCTAGACGCATAGACTTAAAGGCTGAAGCCCTAATGGTTCTACCATGTACATATAAGGAAAGAAGGGTTGAAGGCTGGTGAATCATCGTATGCTAATGCCCCAGAGTTAAATGTTTACCTAGAAGGTTAGAGGCTATTAATGACCCCAGTAAATAAACTGTTCACATCTATAACAGTCATGGAATGTCATACCCTCATGCCTTCACGCCAGGAAACTAGGCTTGGGAAACAGCCTGCTTTTCTTGACCAAGGTAAAAACAGATTCTCAGAAGCCAACAGATGGCCTTTGAATTGGATTTATAAATGTAAGGCAATGTTATAAGCATTTTTTCCATTATAAATTTCAACTGTTATTAGCATATGCATATATTCAGTTGGTTGTATCTTCTTTTGATTATTTATTTTATGTTTGATTATTAGTCTCACAAGCTTGTCTGTGTGCCATACGCATGCCCGTTGCTGGAGGAGGTCAAAAGAGGGCATAGATCCCCTGCAACTGGAGTTATGGACAGTTGTGAGCCACCACAAGATTGCTGGGAATTTAAACTCGGATTCTCTGCAAGAGCAAGTGCTTATAATTGCTGAGCCATCTCTCCAGACCTGTCCTTTCCCAATGAGCTAACAAGACATTTACATTGACCACTTCAGGTCCAAGGATAGAAATTTCCCCCATAAGAGTTTTCAGGCCACCCACCTTTACATGGGTGCCATTGCGATGAGCAAGTATGTGGTGGAGAGATGGGAGAGAAAGGGAAGCCAAACCTTCATGCATTGTGAAGAGAGGTGGAACTGGAAAGGCCACTGTGGTGAGGGACAGCCTGATGTGAGTAGCTTGCACTGCCACCTGAGTCCGTGGTGATGTCCTATAGCTGTTGAGGATCATGTCTGGGTCTGTGGCCCTGCCAAGTGGTCTTTGTCGATATCCATGGCCCATACTACCACCAAAGGCCTGTGGACATTTATGGTCTGGGCTGTCACCGGTGGCCATGTTGATGTCTGAGGACTTCACTGAGCTGGTCCTGCCCATCACTGGCCACTGCATGGGGGCAACATTGGTGAGGTGGATGCAGAAGACCTGGTCCTGCCCCTCCACAGGCCAGCATTGGAGAGCTGGCCCCATGGTGTGAGCGTCATGAGTTCTGGAGAGCTGGCCCCACCTCTTGCCTGGGCAGAGCTGGAGGCCTGGCCCTAGTGGCTTGGGCTAGGAAGAACTGGAGGGCTGACCAACACAGCTAACGTAGTCCCAGGCCTAGATTAGGGCTTTGAGTTGCCCCACCCCAACATCCACTCCATCTGTGAGCTGCCATGAAGGGACAGGTCCTACATGATCTCAAAGCTGCATGATCTCCATGACTCAGGGCAAGAACAGGATGTCAGAGAGGAGTCCCAGTGAGGATTTAGTGTGGATGCTATAACAGAAGCCAGAGGCCTCAAATCAGACCAATGGCTCATCGCAATGAACATTTTCAAGAAAGCTGTCTGAACAAAAGGGTCTGCTGTGTAACTCACTGTGACATGCCAAAGCTTCCATGATGAGATTATTTTTTTAATTTTTTATATTTTCTTATTTTTTACTTTCCTTTAGGGGGACTGTTTACCAGGGTGAAGGGTGGTTATAGAAGAACTGGGAAATGAGTAGAATTGTGGTACATGTTGTAAAACTCACAAAAAAATAATAAAAATAAATTTAAAAATGTTTTCAGTATTTGAGCCAGGTAGTGGCGTATGCCTTTAATCCCAGCATTTGGAAGGCAGAGGCAAGAGGACCTCTGGGAATTCCAAGACAATCAGGGTCACACCGAGAAACCCTGTCTAGACAAACAAACAGAAAACAAACAAAATAACAACAACAACAACAAAAGAGGGACAGCAGGAACCTGTTGCTCTTCCAAAGGATGCAAATTCAAATCCCAGCACCTAGGTCAGGAGTTCATAAATGCCTGCAATTTCAGCTTCAGGGGATCCAGTGCCCTTTGCTGACCCTTGTTGACACCAGTAGACAACACACACAAACACACATACACACGTGCACACATGAATAAAATAAATGTTTTTTTTTTTAAAAGAAAGATAGTATACTAGTTGAACACAGTGGTGTGCACTTGAAGTCCTGGTCATTAGGAGGCTGAGGCCCTGAGTGCTGTAAGAAAACAGGCTGACTGCAGGCATACACACAGATGGAATATTGTATACATAATAAATATTTAAAGAAAAAAAAAGAAAAGAAACAGGCTGAGCAAACTTGTAAGTAGCTCTCTTCCATAGCATCTGCTTCAGTTATTGCCTTGAGTTCCTGCCCTGACTCCTCTGGATGATGGACTATAGCGATAAGATGAAATAAACCTTTCATCTCCAAGTTGCTTTTGGTCATGGCATTTTGTCACAGCAATAGAAACCTTAAGACAACCACAATTCAAACAAACAAGCAAGCAAGGTGCATTTTTCTCCTGTAATCAATAGGGAACTGTGGTGAGTAACTTCAGTAAAACTGCATAAATTTGGGGGCTGGAGAGATGGCTCAGTGGTTAAGAGCACTGCCTGCTCTTCCAAAGGTCCTGAGTTCAATTCCCGGCAACCACATGGTGGCTCACAACCATCTGTAATGAGGTCTGGTGTCCTCTTCTGGCCTGCAGACATACACACAGACAGAATATTGTATACATAATAAATAAATAAATAAATAATAAAAAACTGCATAAATTTAGAGCAGATACTGAAATCAGGCCATTCCAAGCTCAGAGCTCAACTCTTGCATTTCCAGTACTATGGTATCATGATTATTTTAAGTCAGAAACACAGACAAGTATGTTTGTGTCTTTCCTGCAATTTGCCAAGTTGTCCCAGTTTTCAGGATAGCCAGCCAACCAAGGTGCACAGGTTCGTTTATTGATGGGAGACATGTCTTGGTACTGCAACCAGCATGAGAGACACAAGACTAGGCAGCCAGCTGTGTTTGTCATTTCTTAGTTTAGCAAGTTGTTTGTTCTGCAGTTCCTGTTTACTGGGGCAATATTATATCCTTCACAGGTCTCTGACGGAGTTGAAGACTAGATAGTTATAATTATAGTTTTCCTTGTTACCAAATGCAGAAAAGAAACTCACAGGGCTGGAGAGATGGCTCAGAGGTTAAGAGCATTGCCTGCTCTTCCAAAGGTCCTGAGTTCAATTCCCGGCAACCACATAGTGGCTCACAACCACCTGTAATGAGGTCTGGTGCCCTCTTCTGGGCTGCAGACATACACACAGACAGAATATTGTATACATAATAAATAAATAAATATTAAAAAAAAAGAAACTCACAAAAGAGAAGTAAAGTGTAAAAGGTTCAAAGACACAAAAGGATAGTTTTGGGTTGGTAATACAAGTTAGAATAAAAAGTAAATTAGGAGGGCCGGAGAGATGGCTCAGCGGTTAAGAGCACTGACTACTTACTCTTCCAGAGGACCCGGGTTCAATTCCCAGCACCCACATGGCAGCTCACAACTGTCTGAAGATCCAGTTCCAGGGGATCTGACACCTTCACACCAATGCACATAAAATAAAGTTAAATTTAAAAAAAAGAAAGTAAATTAGGTACAAAACTTTGGACTCACAGGGATAAGATAGATAGTGGAGTATTTTCTCTAAATTTGCTAAATACAAATGGACTGGATATTGTAACTGTAATTCTTACTTGAAAACTGTGTTTGTTACATATAGTTTTACTATGTTTGTAATTCTTACTTGATAGCTGTCTTTTAAAAAAGGTTTATTTAACTTTTTAAAATTTTATGTGCACTGGTGTGAAGGTGTCAGATTCCCTGGAACTGGATCTTTAGACAGTTGTGAACTGCCATGTGGGTGCTAGGAATTGAACCTGGGTCCTCTGGAAGAGCAGTCAGTGCTCTTAACCGCTGAGCCATCTCTCCAGCCCCTGATGTTTTTTATTATATAGTTTTATTGTTAAGTTAAACCTTCTTTTTAATTAGACAAAAGGGGGAAATGTTATGAAATAATCATTTTGTACACTGTGAAGATGTGTCTTTGCCAAGGCACCTTCTGATTTGTTTAATAAAAGAGCTGACTGGTAGTTAAGCAGGAGGTATAGGCAGGGCAGTCAGACAGAAGACACTGGGAGGAAAAGGGACAGAGTCTCCAGAGTTGTAAGAGACACAGAGAAAGGCAAGATGAGCATGCTGTGTTGAAAGAAGGTACAGCCACATGGCAGAGGGTAGATAAGAAAAATGGATTAATTTAATGTGTAAGAGTTAACTAGTAACCAGCCTGACCTATTGACTGAACATTTATAATTAATAATAAGTCTCTGGGGGCTGGAGAGATGGCTCAGAGGTTAAGAGCACTGGCTGTTCTTCCAGAGGTCCTGGGTTCAATTCCCAGCAACCACATGGTGGCTCACAACCATCTATGATGAAATCTGGTGCCCTCTTCTGGTGTGCAGGCAGAGTGCTGTATACATAATAAATAAATCTTTAATAAAAAAAAAGAAAAATAATAAGTCTCTGAAGAGTTATTTGAGAGTGGCTGCCAAGACACAGAGAAACTCAGCCTACAATTTACTCTAATCATAATTACTAACACTCCCAAGTCATACATTCTCTCTCTCTTCTCTCTCTCTGCATCATAGCAACTGCAAAGGGTTAAAGAGACCCTAGCAGAGCTCAAAGGGTTTCAAGTAGAGACTTAAAGAGCCACTGCAGGTATAAGATAATAATTTGGCTATGGGTGTGTTGTGAGATATTTTGATCACACTTTGACACTCCCAAGACTACCAATAAAGTTTATATTGAATCAGAAGTTGGAGCTAGCTACCAGCTGACCAAAAATTAGCCATAGAGATTTTGGAGGACCCAGGACATATAGAGAGACACAGGAAGTAGTAGAGAGGGGCTTAGAAAGAGGCTTGGTCTTTTGGGTTTAGGAAAGAGAGAGGAGGTCATTGGTTGATTCTTTGCTGTTTCTCTGATCAATGAGGTTTTTACCCTGATATCTGACTCCCAAGTTTTCATTGATAAAAGAATAATTAGATAAATGCTTCAGATATGTGTCTCCCCCACCCAACCTGCAGAGAAGCTGTTACTGCTACTGAGTCAGGCCACAGGCTGAGAGTTAAGTTGCAGAAGCAGAAAAGGTTGCACAGACGAAGGATAGGCTTGGGTCCAGAAGAACAAAATGACAGATAGGGGGATGGCAGATCCAGAGGAATAAACAGACAGACAGGCAGGCAGACAGACAGAGAGTAATTCCAGTAGGACAAATCAACAGCAGGAAACAACCTGAGCTGAAGCCCTGGGGACACTCCAGTGTTCTCTGCCTGTCGGTTCCTTGATCACATACTATGTGATCACATGACAGGTTGACATCATAGGGCTTCCTTTTTTGGAGCCCAGGAGACAAGCTGCTCCCATTTCTCAGCCTGGTGTGTCTGAGAAGTTCTCAGGCCTGGCTTTCCTTATAAATTAATATCTCCATGTGTCCCTTTAGTCCCAATTTACTTTGAAAAAATGTATGAAGTGGCACATTTTTTGCTTTTAAGAATAAGTTATTTATCACTCTGTGCCTGTGGGTGGTGCTGGACAGCTGGTGTTGTTTACTGGTCTGCCAAGGTGCGGAGTCATCTTGTCTCTGTGTTTGCACTCAGAATGGAGTAAAAAACCTGTTTGTAAATTGGGATCTCTCAGGGCAAGGCACAGCCTGGAAAAACATCATCGTGCATAATACAGAGTAACACAGGGCAGAGCACAGCCTGACCCCAACATATGATGGTACCGTTTCTTATACAGGAAGTAAAATAACACTTGTATAATGCTTGCTGTAATACAAAGCTTAGTAAATGAATGTTTTTAGGACCCACCAAACCCAAACTTCTGTGTGAACAGAAGCTGGCTGACCTCTGTGGCTTCCAACTGCTTTGTCTCTGTTATTGTGAAAAATTATTGTTATCATCATCATCATTATTATTATTGTTTTGTTTTCTCTTTCTTGATAGAAAGATCCTAAATCCCTTAGAATCTCGGGAGTGATAAACATCCTTAGTGTGCTAGTGAGATGGTGGGGTGGGGGACATCATCCTGAGGCCACTTATAGAAAAGACTGAGGTATGTTTGAAAGTTAGGAGTTTCAGCCCTTGAGCCTCTGGAGGATGATAGGTGCTGGTGTTTGATCTGACCAATGATGTCATCAATCACACCTACTTAGTGAAGCTTCTAGAGCTCATGGAGCTTTAGACTAGCTGGACAGATGGAGGTTTCCAGAGACAGGTGTCTGAAAACCCACAGAGACTAAAGGAGATATCACACCACTTCACACACGCTTGCCCCATGCATGTCTTCCATCTGAATCCTGCATAGTAGCCTTTATAATAAATCCATAGAAGCCAGTAAAATGCTTCCCTGAGTACTGTGAGCCATTCTTGAGAGCTAAACCCAAGGAAGAAGGTCGTGAGAATTCCCAGTGAGAGCAGGTCATTCAGGGATTAACAGGTAACAGACTATGTGTAGATGGTGTCTGTTGTCAGGCTAAGCCGCCTGTGGATGAGGCAACCTAAGGTTAGACACACCTCCTCGAGGTCCCTTCCAAGAAAACAAACCAAATGGAGACTGGAAGAATAATTCAGGGAACTTTTTCTTTTTCAAGACAGGATTTCTCTGTGTAACCTTGACTGTCCTGGAACTCACTCTGTAGCCCAGGCTGACCTCAAATTCTGATATCTGCCTGCCTTTGCCTTCCAAGCACTGGGATGAAAGGCATATGCTACCATTGCCAGTTTTGTTTATCAAGACAGGTTTTTTCTGGGTAGTCCTGGCTGTCCTGGAACTTGCTCTAAAGACCAGGCTGGTTTCAAACTCAGAGATCTGCCTGCCTCTGCCTCCAGAGTGCTGGGATTAAAGACAGGTGCCACCACTGCCCCCATCACCACCAGGCTTGTGTTTGAATTCTTGGTGCCCTATTAGTGCCCTATTTGTGGGAGTTCTAGAAGATATAGCCTTGAGGGAGGAGATAATTTGCAGTATTTAAGACTCAGTTTACCTTTTAGCTTTGTTAACTTTGGGCCACGAAGCCACAGCTAATTGTATTTACTGTCGTCGATTTACCCTTTAGTTTGTGACTAGTTTAGGACCCCGTGTTCCTCATGTTTAACTAGGAAGTGGCAAACATTTTGAAGATCACTTGCTGAAAATGCTAATATCTGAGTGTTTTAAGGCGCTGCTTTGAGAATCTGCTTCCTCCCCCAGTTCCCTAACTCTCTGCTTATTGTCTTTGTTACCTTTCTTGCTGCTGAGACAGAATACTCTGAGGAAAGTAACTTCAGGAAGCCTATTTTGGCTCACAGTGTGAGGGCATGTTCCTCCTGGGGTGGTGGCAGAGCCCAGATGAACGCCAATTCTCGGCTGACTTGCTTCTTCTGATTCGCTCCAGGCCTGCAGCCTGTGGAATGGTGCTGCCCATATTCAAGGTAGGTTTCTCACCTCAGTTAACGTGATCTACACGATACCTCACAGACCCACTCAGACGCTAACCTAGTAACCTCCACAGGCACACCATAGGCTTGTCTCCTAGGCGACTCTTGAGCCTGTAACACTGGCAGTCACTGTCTACCATTATCCATAGTCTCAAATGACTCTAGCTTGTGTCAAGTCAACAAAAACAAATCAGCCTGCATGCTGGGTGGTGGTGTTGCACACAGGTCTCTGACTCCAAGGCCAACCTGGTCTACAGAGTGTGTTCCAGGTCAGCAAAGGCTACACAGAGAAACCTTGCCTCAAAAACAAAACACAACACAAGAAATCAGTCTGCATGAACAGTGTTTGTCTGAACTGCTAAGACATCTCTCCAGACACCCATTATTTTTTCTCCTATTAGTACGGGCAAGTATAATAAAAGTCTTACTGAATCCTCAGTAAACCAGGATATTGCTTCAACCCTTTGAGAAAAGGGTTCTTTTCTCAAAAAGCATTCTTGGAGAAAGCTCTGTTTGGAGAAGGTCTCAAAGATGAACAAGATATTTTCCCTTGTAATTTCTGGTAGAGTGGTGTGGACCTTTCAGAGGTAACACTGAAACAAAGTTCTAAGGACACGAAGTTTATAGGAGAATCGAGATGCCAATACGGCAACAGATGTGTGACAGAAAGGAAGGAAGCCAAGAGAGGCGAAGAGCTGGAGCTTAATCTTTTGGGAGATGGTGTAAAGCTCATCTCAGACTTATTCTCCTGGAGGAGCAAAGCCGGAATATTTGTCTGCACGCCCTCCATCTGCTGCCTCTCCATTTCTCTTCACTAAGAGCGAGGTGTGCAATGGCCTTACAGAACCCTCGATGCTACAACTGCTGTCACTTTTTAAATGCGTAGGAGCGATTTGCCTGCGTGTAAGCGCGTCATATGCATGCATCGCTTTGGAGGAAGACAGAGGGTAGTGGATTCCCTGGAAGTAGAGCTTATATGATTTTTGAGCCTCCATGTGGGTGCTGGGACCTCAGGTCCTCTTTGAGTGCAGCAAGCACTGTTAACCATGGAACAGTCTCTTTAGCTCCTTATTATACTTTCTTAATGGAGTTTGCGAGAGACACGTGTGGCATGCACATCTACGACAAATACCTCGAGTAACAAGGAGTTACTGCCGTGTGGTGGTCCAAGCAGCAAGGCCCCTTCCACTGTACCCAAGGACTGCTGCAGAGCCTGTTCTTGCTCTGAGCCCCCACCTCATATATGAATGGGAGGTGTTTTGTTAGTTGGTTTTGGTTTTTTTGTTCACTTATTTATTTTTGGTTCTGTCTGTTGCTTTGCTTGTTTGTTTTATTTTCTGTGCTACAGATGCAACCCATGGCTCTGAGAAAAATTCAGCCACTAAGAAAAGAAATGAGACAGTTTTATTTCCAAACCAGCAAACCTCTGGACTTTAAAAAGACAGTCCTCCATATTTTGCCTGTAAAAGGAACCATTTCTTCTTTTGCTCATCTCTCCTTTCCTATGTGTGATTGGACATAGTTAGGGGACACCAGATGGAACAGTCACATCCCACCCTGCCGTCTCCTTACGTAGAGATTTGAAACGGGGTCAATGAGATGGCTCTGCAGTTAGGTTGTCCTCTCACATGAACATGCGCGCTATGGTAAGCACATACCTACACACACACACACACACATACACACACACAAACACTCACACACGCATGCACACACCCCACATCCACACACCACACATACAATAATAAAAAAATCCAAAAATTATTTGAAACATGATTAGATATCTTTTCTCTCAGTTTGCCAGAGGCCAGTCGCGTGAGGACTGTGTAACACGAGTGGCCCTTCCTCCGCGCTCAGCGCTATTCTCCCTCTCTTTTCCCCAGCAGCTGTGGCTCCACCAGCCCTCAAGCCTTCCCTCGCAGCCTCCTTGGTGGTTTTCCAGTTCTAAGCACCAGCTGTTCAAACGGCAGAATTCCAGCGTCACGACAATGAAGACACAGCCTGTAGAGGTTAGGGTCCAGCACAACATGGCTTCTGCCACATCTTACAGACACAACCAAATCACAGCGCTCTCTCAAGTCCAGCATGGAAGGAAAGTGATTCAAATCCTAACAGAAGAGTTACTAAGTAGTGGAACGCTGTGTGCCCACTTGTAGCAAATGGCTCCTTGCCAACACGTGGACAGAGTTGTGGTAAGTTCCTGAAGGTCAACTTCCTGAGTCAATTGCACTAGCAGTTTCCTGAGACATGGATTTTGAATTGCGCCTTCGATGTGTGAGGCTACCAGAGCAGGTTTCCCTATGCCTCACAGTGTGGTATGATATCCAAAAATTTCCTTTGCCAATTTGACAGTTAAAAGTGGCATCTCCCTGTACTTCTAGCTCATACTGCTCACAGTATGAGAGGGATTGGATATATCTTACTTAGCTGTATTTTCTTCTTTTTGAAATTGGTATTCATCAAAATACAGTGCACCAGTTTCACTCATTATAAGCAGGTTCGCTCACTTTTATTAAAGCTGGCCATAAATTAGGGGGTCCTCATGATTACAGGAAAGTTCAAAAATCTGGAACAAGTCAGTAATGAAATGATACAACTAAGACCCCAATCAGTGGATTACTTATATGAGCCCCATGTACTCCAGCACTTGGAATGCTGAAGTAGGATGGTGAATTAAGGTTAGTTTGCAGGATTGTGAGTCCAAGGCTAGCCTGGGTTACATAGCCAAACCTTGTCTCAAGAAACCACACCAAGGGACCAACCAAGAGAAACCTACAACAGAGGCCCCAAGTTTTATGTTCTGAGAACTGTTTTATCTTCCCACCTAGGATGTACGGTGAGGGTCACAAGAAGCCTACCCTAGTCCTAGTGTCTGGACCTCAGGTTGAAGGTTCATTAGGAAAACAGGTTTGACTTAAGTATCACCCTCCTGGGTGAACTCAGTTTCCAGTCATATTCCTTCTCTTGTCAGACTGATTTCATTCCTCCTACTTCCAGAGAATTCCAGAAGTTCAGAGAGAAGCTCTGAGGAGTGTAAAAACAATTCTCCACAGCACACATACAGACATGTTGTGCTTTTGGGGGTCTTTTTAATTTTTTTATCTTTTTTTCATTGTGTTTTGTTTCAATATTGAAACAGGGTTTTACTCTTTAGCCTAGGATTTACTCTTTGGCCTTGAACTTACTGTGAAGCCCATGTTGGCCTCAAACTCATGGAAATCCTCCTGCCTCGGTCTCACAAATGTTGAGATTACTGGTGTTATTGCATAAATTTCCATCATAATTTAAAAATAATCTTATTACATAGGAGTAGAACAAATAGAACCAATGGTTGTACTTCACAGTTTGTGTGGCCAAAGTCCTGTGCTTCTGATGTATTTTAATCAACTTCTCAGCATGTATCTGAAGCTACTTGTGGCATGTGCTTCCCAGTTTCTTTTCATTCTCAATTTATAAATCAAAACAGCAACTAAACAACAGAACTGTTTTTTTTTTTATTGGTATGCATGTGCGAGAGAGTATGTGGCTGTGTATGGAGGTCAGAGGCCAAGTTTGGGGGTTCTTAGCTTCTACTGTGGATTCTAGGGGTGAAACTCAGATTTCCAGGCATGCAATGCAGGACTTTTATCTGATAAACCATCTCACCAGCCTCACTTTTTTGGTTTTTTTTGAAAGGGTCTCACTATATAGCCTGGCTGGCCTAGAACTGACTATGTAGACTATGCTAGCCTCAAACTCACTTTGGCTTCTATGCTTCTGCCTCCGCTTGCTTCTGTCATATGCCACCACACCTAGCTCACCACCACCACCACCCCTTTTTAAAAAAAATTTGAGACAGGGTCTCTCCATTATGTAGCTCTGGCTGTCCTGGAATGCTCTCTATAGACAGGCTGACCTCAGACTCAAACTCACAGAGATCCACCTTCCTCTGTCTCCTAAGTGCTGGAATAAAGACTGCCCCACCACACCCAGCTCAATCAACCCTTTCTACAAAGGAGTTTACATATTTTTATATACATGGGAACAATACATGTGTGAGTGTGAAAGCATGTGCCATGGCATACATGTTGAGGTGAGAGGGTAGCTTTCAGGAGTTGGCTTTCTTCTTCCATTGTGGATTCTGGGGGCCAGACTCAGGTCATCTGGCTGGTGTGTAAAATGGCTCTACTCTGAGACCTCTTGATGGCCCCCCTTTCACCCTAATGTGGTGTCACAGTGATGTGGGAGGGACAGGGTGGGACTTCCATGTCTTTCCTCTCTAGCTTCCTTTGTTTAGGTTCTTTTCTTCCTTCCTTCCTTCCTTCCTTCCTTCCTTCTTCTTTCTTTTTTCTCTAGTTTTTTAAATTAAGATTTTTTAATACAACCTTTTTCTTATTTTACATAGCTATCCCTGTTCCCACTCCTTCCCCTCCTCCTACCTCCCCCACCTTTCCCCACCCTCTCCCTTTCTCTCTTTTTCTTTCTTTCTTTCTTTCTTTCTTTCTCCCTTTCTTGTTTGCTTGCTTGCTTTTTCAATACAGCATTTCACTCTGTGCTGTGACAAAGATTTTCCTGAGGAGACTCAATAATCACATCTACTTGCCCTAGATAGGAATTCTACCACAGAACAAAGTACAATTTGGTGAACCAATGAATTTTATTGGGATTACCGTTAATCCTAAAGTTGGGAGGAGAAAGATACTGACCCAAATCATCATAGCCAAATTAATTAAAGCAAGCAATTAACTAAAGCAAGCTTTTTTATTTGTGTACAAGGGCTGCCTCCCTGTTCATTGGGTTACGAGAGGTCAGCATTGGTTGTGAGAATGAGAAGGCTTTTATAGCTCAGGGGTAGGGGACTTCCAAAGGGGGATTCAGTGGGCAAAATGGGTGGGATTACAGGGGCAGAACATGAGCAGAACAATTAGCCCTAAGGACCTCCTGCAACAAAGATGTGGTTGAGGGGTAGGCGTGACAACAGGTAGTCAGAACAAGGGTTATAATAACCTTTTGAATCAAAGGTAGGGTTGCAAGATGTTTATAAACAGCTTTTTGAGAGAAATATATGATTACCATTCCTGGAACAGGCAGTACAGAGCCATTTGTAGTTACACACATAGCATAGCCCAGTCCCTGAAAAACAGAGGTTTAATCATAAACAGTAACTAACCTAGCTTGTCTTTAACATAAGATGGCTTTGAAGCCTAAGATGGGGGCAGGCTGGTTCTTCATCACTTTCAGGAACATTGGGTGAGGGATTGCTTACAGGAGCAGAAAGGACTCAAAGCCAGCTGCATCTCCAAAGCCCACCTCAGCACTGGTGACAGCTCACACAGCTGGGAACCTGGAGCACACTACACAGATTGGAGACTGTTAGCTGCTTGAAGAGTGGCCTTTCGCACGCCCACCTCTTCCAGACAGTTTGGCTAGTTTCTGCTTCTTCCAGGCAGCTGGTCTGATGTCTGAGTCTTTGCAATTTTTATTATTGACTCTGTCAAGAAGGGCCCTGGTGAATCTGGTCAGCTGCAGGAATTTCCTGAATGTTACTTTGAGTTTTTTACCTTCCTGCTTTAGGAGCTTCCCTGCAGAATGGAATGTTTCAATCTTAGATTAAGCTGTAAAGAACACTAGGAAGATCTGGCTATCCTGGAACTAAATATGTAGACCTTGCTGGCCTGGAACTCACAGAGATCTGCCTGTGTCTGCCTCTGCCTCCCAAATGCCGGGATCAAAGGGGTGCTGTGGGGAACCTCAACATTGGCTCAGGACAGCCCAAGACCAAGTTCTTAACACAAAGGAGATTTATTTTACCCATAAGGACAGAAGGTAGGAATAAAAAACAAACAGGAAATAGAGGAAAAGGAAGAAGGAGAAGGGAACAAGGAAAAAGGGACAAAGGCATTTGTCCTGGAGGACAAAGGACTGCCTCTGGATAGAGAGGAGACAGGCCTGGTACATAGGAAAATCGTGGTTTTTATAAATCCTGTGTTAGGATGAGGTGTTTAATTTTAACTGGGCATGTTAATTATGTGAGCCAAAGGGAGCTTTTGGTTGCTAGACTTCAATACTTTGATAGCTGGACCTTGGGAGTCAGCCTCAAAAGAAGGGATTGGACAAATAAGGGAATGGCCCTTGGTGGCTAGCCTCGGGAATGAAATCTAACAGGTTTTTTTTTTGTTTGTTTGTTTGTTTTTAACTTTTTTTTTTGAGAAAAGGAGAAAAAAAAACCAAGTTTCCTCCTCCTCCCAGCCTCCCATTTCCCTCCCCCTCCTCCCACCCTTCTCCCCCTCCTCCCACCCTTCTCCCCCTCCCCCCACTCCTCTCCCCCTCCCTCTCCAGTCCAATGAGCAGTCAGGGTTCCCTGCCCTGTGGTAAGTCCTAGGTCCTCCCCCCTCCGTCCATTTCTAGGAAGGTGAACATCCAAACTGGCTAGGCTCCCACAAAGCCAGCACATTACGTAGGTTCAAAACCCCGTGTCATTGTCCTTGGGTTCTCATCAGCCCTCATTGTTCGCCATGCTCAGAGAGTCCAGTTTTATCCCATGCTTTTAGAGTGGCTCCCAGATGCCCAAGCCGAGGTCCCCAGTTAGTTCTTTGGGCAGCTGAGGATAGGGAACCTGAAATGACCCTATCCTATAGCAATACTGACGAATATCTTGCATATCATCATAGAACCTTCATCTGGTGATGGATGGAGACAGAGACAGAGACCCACACTGGAGCACTGGACTGAGTTCCCAAGGTTCCAATGAGGAGCAGAAGGAGGGAGAACATGAGCAAAGAAGTCGAGACCACGAGGGGAGCACCCACCCACTGAGACAGTGGAGCTGATCTATTGGGAGCTCACCAAGGCCAGCTGGACTGTGACTGAAAATCTAACAGTTTTTGACAAGGCAGAGGGAATCAGGGAGAAGGGCAAAGTATGAAGATCTATACGCTCTAGTGGGCTAGTGTCCCTTCAAGTGTACCACCACACCAGCTAGAGACGATTTTTAAAATTGCCTTCCTGTATTTTATTTACAGGCTGCTCAGAGTCCCCCGTTCATGCTTTAAGTTGTTAACCCTTAGTATATAGAGGCCTTTCAAAATTTACCAGACTACCTTTCTTATATGGCTCTTACATAGCTGAATGCACACACACACACACACACACACACACACACACACACACACACACAAATAGAAATAGAAAAGAATGAAACAAAAGCCAGACTAAAGTCTCAGTTAGGGTTTCTATTGCTGTAAAAAGACACCATGACCACGACAACTCATATAAAGGAAAGCATTTAGTTGAGGTGGGGCGACTTACAGTTCAGAGGTTCACTCCATGATCACTACGTCAGGGAGCATGACAACATGCAGGCAGACGTGGTGCTGGCTACGTCTCGACCAGAAGGCAACAGGAAGTGTACTGTGACACTGAGTGGAGCTTGAGCTAAAGAGACCTCAAAGTCTGCCTTCACAGTGACAGTTCTTCCAGCAAGGCACATCTACTTCAACATGGCCACACCTCCTAGTAGTGATACTCCCTTTGGAGGCCATTTTCTTTCAAACCACTGCAAAACCAGAAAATAAATAAACAAAAAAATACAGTAAACTCTTTTTTAACGTATTTTTTTTTGATTATTTGGGACTTTCACATCATGCACTCCAATCCCACCCATCTCTCAGCCCCTCTGTATCTACCCTTCACCTTGTAGTGTCCCCTATCCCATGGAAAGTTTAAAAATAAAGAATTAAAATGCATATAAGAATATTTTTAAAAAACATACAAAAAGCAAGCCCCCCCCAAAAGACCCATTTCACTTCTTCATCTTTCCCACCTCTCTGTCCTCTCTCCATTCATCTTAGCGGCATTGGGAGCTGCTGTGAACCATGCAGTAGACCCTTTGGTCCAAACAGCATTGCTTGCAAATGTTCATTGTGTAATGTGTTGTTGGTCAGGTTCAAGGTCT
Source organism: Microtus oregoni (assembly GCF_018167655.1). Lineage (NCBI taxonomy): Eukaryota > Metazoa > Chordata > Mammalia > Rodentia > Cricetidae > Microtus > Microtus oregoni. The sequence continues at coordinate 53,050,368 of NW_024543067.1, forward strand.
CTGGCTTCTGGAACACCATCAACACTGGACAACCAATGAAACTTCTCTCGGATATCCTACTGCTGCCCCTGAGTCATGGAGATCCTATGGCTACGATTCCTATGGACCAGTTCCTTCACAAAATCTAGCAGTCATAGATGGGGTACATATTGGGGAGTGCCAACTCACAGCCAGGGAGGTGTGCCTGGGTGGTATCTGGATTGGTCAGTCCCAGCTGCTGGGACCTCCTCCCTCAGGTGAGGAGCACAGCCAGCTCTCCCACACCCATGGTGATGGGTGGGGCCAGCTTTCCCAAGTGGAGGGTGGGTGGGAGGGCAGTTCTCCTATGAGAGGTGGGACCAGCTCACCCACACCAGGGTCTTCAGGGTCCATTATCCCAGGGCTGATGTGGGTCAAAGTCAGCTTCCTGGTGAAGGCAGAGGAGGCTTTCTCCAGGCCAGTGAGGAATGGGTCCAGCCCAGGACAGCCATCATACTCCATCCAACACATAGTTTAACACATGGTTCACACAAGGCTCTGTGGTAACATGGGCAACACAGACCTCAGTTGCAGCAGGACCTTGGACCCAGACATGACCAACAACAGTAACCTGGGGCCTGATGTCATCATGGCCCCTGGGGGGCAGTGCAGGCCTCACAGATCTGTATGGGCTCAGCACCAGCCCCAGCAGCAATGAGGTCCCCAAACTCCAAATGGCCTCAGTTGATGGCCCAGAGCCGGGCATCTTTGTAGCCCTTGGTGGCAACACAGGCCATGGACATCAACACAGATCCTGGTTGCTGTAGGACCACAGACCCAGACATGGTCCCCAGTAGCAACCCTGCCCAGATGTCACCATGGCTGTGGTGTAGCCCATGGCCACAGGGGATGGCACAGATCGGGCATCTGCACGGCCTTTGGTGGTAACAGGAGCCACTGAGTTCAATGCAGACCATGACTGCGGCAGGGCCATGGGCCCCAATATAGCCCTTGACAGCCGTCCAGGTCTAGATGTCACAGAATGACAAACAGGCCATTCCTCACCATCTTCAAATCTTCAGATCTACGTCTCTCCATAAGACATGAACCATTCTGCCTCTCGCTCTCTCATACCCCAACCTATATTTGCTCATCATAATGGCATCTCATTGCTCAGTATGCCGCTGGCCCCTGGTTTCTCTCTCTCACCGAGGACAAGTGGCTCCATGTGGGTGCGTGCATTCTTTTCACCCGACTGGCTCTAGTGGCGCCAGCTACAGTAAACACTTAGTGCTAGAAACTGATTATAATACAGATTTTATCTATTTATTTTGTTTTTTTGAGGATTTCTCTGTGTGGCTGTTTTTCCTGGAACTTGCTCTGTAGACTAGGCTGGCCTAAAATTTATAGACATCCACCTGCCTCTGCCTCCCAAGTGCTAGAATTAATGGCAAGTGGAAGCACTGAAGTGCTCAAATAGGCCCGAACAGGGCAAACAGGACTCTGACAGGCCTTGCCCTTTTCCCATTCCCTTCTCCTTTGTAAACCATTAGATTACATTCTTAAAGCTACATCTAGTCCCTTAGATAGGCCATTTCCTCTTCCCGAGGCTGACTACCAAGGTTCAGTTATCAAAGTATTGAAGTCCAGCAATCAAAAATCCCACATAGCTCAGCTAATCAACACACCCAATTAAAATTAAACACCTCCTCCTAACATGGGGTTTTCCCTTTCCCTTTTATAAACTGATATTTGCCTGTGGTCTATGTTTGTCTCCTCTCTATCCAGAGATAGTCTTTTATTCCTCTGGACCAAATATCCCTTCCCCCTCTCCTTAGTTCCCTTTCTCTCCTCCGCCTTTCTCTATCTCCTGTCTTTGCCTCTTATTCACTGCCCTTTGTCCCTCTGGGGCGAATAAATCTTTTTTGTGCTGAGAACTTGGTCTTGGTGTGTGTCCTGTGCCAGATTTTGGTCCTTCCAACCACCACCTAGCAGATTTATTTTTTTAAAGAAATTTTTTAGCCAGGCATGGTGGTGTTTGCCTTTAATCACAGAACTCTTGAGTCAGAGACCAGAGAATCTCTATATGTTTGAATCCACGCCCTTCTAATTAGGAGCTGGAGCAATGGCTAAGAGTGTGGTCCAGCTATCAAAGTATTAAAGTCCCACCATCAAAAGCCCCCTGTGGCTCAACTAATTAACATGCCCAATCAAAATATACCACTGTATCCTAGCCCATTCTTCCAGAGGATCCAGGTTTAAACCTTAGCACTCATTACTGTCTATATCGAGCTCCAGGGGGCCCTTGGGACATACATGGTGGAAAGAGAGGACAAATTGCCCCTGACCTCTGCATGAGCACTGTAGTGCATGCTTCCCCCTGTCCAATAAATAAAAAAAATAAAAAAATAGATATTTTCCCTGCATGTTGATGGAAAGTCTAACGAAGTATTATGTAAGAATAATGGCTCAAAAATTTGATTTTTACAAGTACTATTGTGGTGGTTTGAAAGAAAATGGCCCCCAAAGAGAGTGGCACTATTAAGGGGTGTGGCTTTGTTGGAGTGGGTGTGGCTTTTTGGAGGAAGTGTGTCACTGTGGAGGTGGGTTTCGAGGTCTCATATATGCTCCAGGCACACTCAGTATCTCAGACCACTTCCCATTGCCTGCAAGATGTAGAACTGAGTTCCTTCTCCAGCACCATGTCTGTCTGCATGCTGCCTAGCTTCCCAACACGACGATAATGGGCTAAACCCCTGAACTGTAAGCCAGCCACCCTAACTAAATATTTTTCTTTATGCGAGTTACCATAGTCACAGTATCTCTTCACAGCAATAGAGATCCTAACTAAAGCCAGGTGATGGTGGCACACACCTTTAATCCGACCACTCAGGAGGCAGAGACAAGTGGATCTCTGTGAGTTCGAGGCCAGCCTGGTCTACAGAGTGAGTTCCAGGGCAGACTCCAAAGCTACAGACAAACCCTGTCTCAAACCCCCTCCCCAAATAACCTCAAACAACAAAAAAAGAAATCCTAACTAAGAGAACCGTGCTGCATTTTAATATTTATTTCTTATCCATCAGATTAATGTCATTTAAGTGGCACAAAGATAAAATTTTTCCTGAACAAATGTTTATCTTGTTAGCAATTGAACAAATGCAAATTAAATAATGAAATACTATTTTAAACCTTCAATTTGCAAATAATTTAAAATGATAGCAGAAGTATGACTTCTCTTTATATTCAGCAAAAAAGCGATTTCCATTCTAAATCATTTCATAATACTGATTTGACAATACTGTTCAGAAATATAAAAGGAAATGAACTTCCTGGAGGTGGTGGCAAGAGATTGACAGCAGGTGGTGGGATAGGTATATTTCTCCACAATGCTAAAAAGAATGTAAACTGGAAGAAAAGTTCTATAGAAAAATTTTAACAGATATCAAAATCTTCAAAAACATAAGAGCCCAATATTCTTCTAAAAATGTGTACTAGAAAGAGAAGATCACTCTGGAATGTTTAGTTACAAGGTGTCTGATCCTACATGAACAAGGCTGTGTTCTATGTAATTATTGCCATATCTCATTCTGGAGAAGGCCATACTATAAAGAAGTAAAGGCTGGTGGGATGGTCAATGTGCTTATTGCCAAACTTGATGATCCCAGTCCCATCCCTGGGACATCTGTGGACAGCTTATGAAAGTCAGCCCTCTCTGTCTACTGTACAGATCCCTGAATTTGGACCCAAGTCATCAAGCTTGAGGGCAAGTGCTTTTACCCACTGAGTCATCTTGCTGGCTGCAGAACTTCTGTAAAAAATAGTAGTTCTATTGACATAGAATTAACAGACAAGGAGCTGAAGCTATTTAAAATGTGTGATTTGGCCTGGCGGTGGTGGCGCACGCCTTTAATCCCAGCACTTGGGAGGCAGAGGCAGGTGGATCTCTATGAGTTTGAGAAATAGTTCTAGGACAGGCTCCAAAGCTACAGAGAAACCCTGTTCAAAAAAACAAAAACAAACAAAAAAAATGTGTAATTTGACCATTTCCACTTTTCTTTAAATTTTGTCACTGTGTGTATATATGCATAAGTACAGGTGTGTTCACCCTATGTGCCTGCCCCACAAGTACAGGTGTGTTCATCCTACTGGCTTGTCTTATATGTGGGTTCTGAAGATATGAACTAAAGTCCTTATGCTTGCTGAGTGGATAGCAAGCACTTTTCCCACCTAACCACCAGCCCCCCAAAATAGTATCAATTCAACCTCAAATCAATGGGTTTACCTTCACCCTTCTTTTTTCGGTAGTACTGGGGATTGAACCTAGGGCCTTATACTTAAGAGACAAGTATCCATTCAACCAGAATTAGGTTGCTAACATATTGCATATATATGTAAAAACATGATCACAAACATCCCATCATACATACATATATGAAAACATGGTTAGGGGCTGGAGAGATGGCTCAGAGGTTAAGAGCATTGCCTGCTCTTCCAAAGGTCCTGAGTTCAATTCCCAGCAACCACATGGTGGCTCACAACCATCTATAATGAGGTCTGGTGCCCTCTTCTGGCCTGCAGGCATACACACAGACAGAATATTGTATACATAATAAACAAATATTTTTTAAAAAAAATGGTCACAATCACTCTGTCATACATACATATGTGAAAACATGGTCACTATCACCCATCTTGCGTACATTTGTGAAAATATGATCACAATCACCCACAAATTTGCCTTGTCTCTCTTTGTAATTTTACTCACCTGATTTTGCATCCCCTTTTCACCATTCCCCAGAGCCACCCTTTGTGTCATCATAAATTAACTTTCCTTTTCTAGAATTTCAAATGAATGAAATCGTAAAGTATGTACTCTTGTGGAGGGGACCACCCCCCTGCACAGTGGGGACTCCCTCCCAGACCTTAAATTAGACACAAACCACACTCAAACACCTGTCTTCACAGAGAGCTACTTAATTTAAGCAGGGAAGAAAAGTTAAGGCGGCTGCTTTCTGACTCAGGCAGGAAAACAGCAGCAATCGACCTTACAGGTGTAATTTTAAGAGGAGAAGAAGGGGAGGTCTGTGTTAGAATGGGCTAGGATGCAGTGGTATATTTTGATTGGGCATGTTAATTAGTTGAACCAAAGGGGGCTTTTGACTGTGGGACTTTAATAGCTGGACCGTGGTAGTCAGCCTCAGGAAGAGGAAGTGGTCAAAAAGGAAATAGACCTCAGGGGCTGGCTTTAGGAATGTAATCTAATGGTTTATTAGCAAGGCAGAGGGAGTAGGGAGAAGGGGAATGCCCGCCAGAGCCTTGAGTGCTCTATGGGAGCTTGCCAGAGTCCTGCAGGGAGGGTCTTTCCTTATTTATATTTGACTTTAAAATTGTATTTATTTGTTATCTGTCTGTCTATCTATCTATCTATCTATCTATCGTCTTTTTTTTTTTTTTTTGAGACAGGATTCCTTTGTGTAGGTTGACTGTCCTGGAACTTGCTCTGTAGATCAGGCTGATGTTGAACTCACAGAGATACTCTTGCCTTTGCCGCCAGACTGCTGGGATTAAAGGCATGTCCCACCACCAACCGACTTAAAATTTTATTATTTGACAAATTCATACCTGTAAAAATACATTTTGATCCCACCTCCCTACCTTCTCGCATTCCCTGTCTCTCCTCCCACTACCCTGTTTTTTTTTTGTTGTTGTTTTTGTTTTGTTTTGTGTTTGTTTTTTTGATGCTTGCTGAATTTTGCCAGGGCCACCAAAAGGGCCCCATCCTGGCTCGCCAGTGAGTGTAGCACTGAGGACAACTACCTCACCTCCATTTCAGATTTTGTGTTGTTTTCTGCTGGTTCAAGTATGGTCTTGCCAATGAACTCTGACTGGCCTAGAACTCTCTATATACACCAGTCTAGCTCATTCACCTGCCTCTGCCTCTAAAATGCTAAGTTTAAGGTCACGTATGACCATGCCCAGACCTGTATTCTGGGTTTTTGAGTCTGGGTCCTGCCGTGTATGTAGCCCAGAGTTGCCTGACTCCTTCTGTGGCCCACACTGGCCACAAAGTTGTGATTCTTCTGCCTCAGTCTCCCAGATGCCGGGCATCAGAAGTATGTACTCACATGCTCATCATCTTACACTTGGAATTATTTGCAGTCAGTAGTTGTTATATGTGCCAGTATCTTTCTTTGTTTTGTCTTTTTGAGACAGGTTGTCATTGTACAGCCCAGGCTGTCCTTGAGCTCCTGTTACTCCTCCTTCCACTCCAGTGTTGGGATTATACACATGCACACCCTGGTCACTCATTTTTTTTTCTATTGCTCGGTACAGTCCCTTGTATGGATCAAATGTTGCTGATGGACATTTGGGTTTTTTCAGTTTTTGATTACAAGTATTGAAAGGATCTGTATCAGCACAGGACACATACTAAGACCAAGTTCTCAGTACAAAGGAGATTTATTCACCCCAGAGGGACAAAGGGCAGGGAATAAGAGGCAAAGACAGGAAACAGAGGAAGAGGGAGAAGGGAAAAGGAAGTTAGGAGAAGGGGAAAGGTTATTTGCCCCAGAGTGACAAAGGACTACCTCTGGATAGAGAGGAGACAGACATGGTTCACAGGCAAACAGCAGTTTATAAAGGAAAAAAAGAGAAACCCCATGTTAGGATGAGGTGTTTAATTTTAATTGGGTATGTTAATTAGGTGAGCCAATGGGGACTTTTGATTGCTGGACTTCAATACTTTGATAGTTGGTGGTCAGCCTCCAAATAAGGGAATAGACCTTGGGGCTAGCTTCAGGAATATAATCTAACATTTTTTTTTCAAGGCAGGGGGAATCAGGGAGAAGAGCCATGTTTGCCATGCTCAGGCTGGCTAGAGTCCCTTTGAGTATAACTGCAGCATATCATGTATGTCTTTAATGGACATATGTTTTCTGTTCTTTTGAGGAAATGCCTAGAAATCATATGGCTGGGGCATATGGTAGGTGTATGTTTAACTTTTTAACATTCTTGCAAACTGTTTTCAAAGTTGCAAAATCATTTAATGATCTCAACAGTGTGTGAGCACTCCACACTCTTATCAGCTAGTGTAATTAGTCCTTTTAGTATTGGGTTTTCTGATCATGTGGTGGTGATGCACACCTTTGATCCCAGCACTCAGGAGGCAGAGACAGACAGATCTCTATGAGTTTGAGGCTAACGTCTACAGAGCGAGTTCCAGGACTGGCTATACACAGGAAAACCCTGTCTCAGAAAGAAAGAAAGGAAGGAAGGAAGGAAGGAAGGAAGGAAGGAAGAGAAAAATTGCTTTTCTGATATATGTTGACAAGATCTTATCTGGTTTTAATTTGCATATTCCTGGTGACCAATAACAATTACCATCATTTCATGAGCTTCTTTGACATCTATACCTTCTTTGGTAAAGATATATGTTAAATAGTAAAAATGGCAATCTTACCAAAAGCAATCTACAGATTCAATGTAATGCCCATCAAAATCCCAGCAAAAATTCTTCACAGACTTTGAAAGAATGGTACTCAACTTCATATGGAAAAGCATAAAACCCAAGATATCCAAAACAATTCTGTAAAATAAAAGAATTTCTGGAGGCATCACAATCCCTGACTTCAAAATCTACTACAGAGCTACAGTACTAAAAATAGCCTGGTATTGGCATAAAAACAGACAGGAGGATCAATGGAACTGAATCAAAGACTCGGATATAAATCAACACACCTTCGAACACTTGATTTTTGACAAAGAAGCCAAAAATATAAAATGGAAAAAGGAAAGCATATTTGACAAGTGGTGCTGGCACACCTGGATATCAACATGTAGAAGAACGAAAATAGATCCATATCTATCACCACGCACAAAACAAAAAAGTCCAAATATATCAAAGCCATCAACATAAAGCCAGCCACACTGAACCTCATAGAAGACAAAGTGGGAAGTAAATTTGAATGCATTAGCACTGGAGACCACTTCCTAAATATAACCCCAGCAGCACAGATACTGAGAGAAACAATTAATAAATGAGACCTCCTGAAACTGAAAAGCTTCTGTAAAGCAAAGGACACCGTCAACAAGACAAAATGACAGCCTACAGAATGAGAAAAGATCTTCACCAACCCCACATCAGACAGAGGTCTGATCTCCAAAATATACAAAGAACTCAAAAAATTGGTCATCAAAAGAACAAATAGGGGCTGTAGAGATGGCTCACAGGTTAAGAGCATTGCCTGCTCTTCCAAAGGTCCTGAGTTCAATTCCCAGCGACCACATGGTGGCTCACAACCATCTGTAATGGGGTCTGGTGCCCTCTTCTGGCCTGCAGGCATACACACAGACAGAATATTGTATACATAATAAATAAATAAATAAATAAATATAAAAACAGAACAAATAATCCAATAAAAAAATGGAGTACAGACCTAAACAGAGAACTCTCAACAGAGGAATCTAAAATGGCTGAAAGACACATAAGGAAATGTTCAACATCCTTAGTCATCAGAGAACTGCAAATCAAAACAACTCTGAGATTCCATCTTATACCTGTAAGAATGGCCAAGATCAAAAACACGGATGACAACTTATGTTTTGAGGTTGTGGGGAAAAGGGAATACTTCTGCATTGCTGGTGGGAGTGCAAGCTGGTACAGACCCTTTGGATGTCGGTATGGTGATTTCTCAGAAAACTAGGAAACACCCTTCCTCAAGATCCAGCCACACCACTTTTGGGTATATACAACTACTGCAAAGACCTCTTCAGAGAGTGGACTACTGGACACTGGATCAACTGCCTCATTGCCCAGGGCAAGAGAGGCTGGTCTTTCTACAAACCCCGAATCCACAGGATCTTCTGAAGCCTGGCAGGCCCTGTGCTGTCAGGAGTAAGATAGATGTTACCTTGAAGCCCCTGTTCTCAAAGACCATGGAGGACCCTGAAGTATATGCCTAGGAAGCCAATCAAATAAGTCTCTGTCATTTTTAAGCATTAATGTCATTTTAAGCATTAACTTGGGTAAAAATTCTATCCTTCTAGCCGGGTGGTGGTGGTGCACGCCTTTAATCCCAGCACTCGGGAGGCAGAGGCAGGTGAATCTCTGTGAGTTGGAAACCAGCCTGGTCTACAAGAGCTAGTTACAGGACAGGCTCCAAAGCTACAGAGAAACACTGTCTCAAAAAACAAAACAAAACAGAATAAAACAAAACAAAAATTTATCCTTCTCAAGATCTCTGATAACAAATAAACTCACAAAACAGATTTCTTCTGAGTGTTAGGTGATGTCACAATGATGGGGAAGGAACAGGCGCTTTAAATGGGCACTTATGTAAAAACACATGATAGCTCAAGATGTGAGGATCTAAGACTGCTTCAGGGGATACACAGTGTTTTAACGTGTACAAATGCATGTTATTGGACTTCTCTCTCATTATGCTGCTGTTCATAGTCTTAACGTCAATCAATAAAGTTCTAATAAGCTATTAGTCCAGCCTTGACAGAATGCTAAACACCATACTATACCGCTATCATCATAGCCACAAGCTCAAGATTTTTATTTTTATTTTTATTGAGCTCTACCTCTTCCCTCCCCTTCAACCCTCTCCCAAGGTCGCCATGCTCCCAATTTACTCAGGAGATCTTGTCTTTTTCTTTTTTTTTTAAATTTATTTTATTAAGTATACAGTGGTCTGCCTGCATATGTCCCTGCAGACCAGAAGAGGACACCATATATCATTACAGATGGCTGTGAGCCACCATGTAGTTGCTGAGAATTGAACTCAGGACCCTTGGAAGTGTAGCCAGTGCTCTTAACCTCTGAGCCATCTCTCCAGCCCACATCTTGTCTTTTTCTACTTCCCATGTAGATTAGATTTATGTATGTCTCTCTTAGGGTCCTCATTATTGTCTAGATTGTCTGAGATTGTGATTTGTGGGCTGGTTTTCTTTGCTTTATGTTTAAAAAACACTTATGAGTGAGTCCATATGATATTTGTCTTCCTGGTTCTGGTTTACCTTACTAAATATGATGTTTTCTAGCTCCGTCCATTGTTTATAAGGTGGACTACGTTGACAGATTTTTGTGTGCTAAACCATCCCTGCATCTTTGGGATGAAGCCGACCTGATCATGGTGGATGATGGATCTTGGATTTTATTTGTCAGTATTTTATTTAGTATTTTTACATCAATATTTATGAGTGAGATCGGTCTGTAATTCTCTTTCTTAGTAAGGTTTTTCTGTTGTTTGGGTATCAGGATAATTGTAGCCTCATTAAAAAAAGTTTGGCAATGTTCCTTCTGTTTCTATTGTGTGGAATAATTTGCAGAGTATTGGTATTAGTTTTTCTTTGAAAGTCTTGTAGAATTCTGAGCTGAAACCATTTGCTCCTGGGCTGTCTTTGGTTAGGAGACTTTTGGTGACTATTTCTATTTCTTCAGCAGTTGTCAATCTGTTTAATTTGCTTATCTGGTCTTGCTTTAATTTTGGTAAGTGATATTTATCCAGAAAGTTGTCCATTTCCTTTAAGTTTTCCAATTTTGTGGAGTACAGGTTTTCAAAATATGACCTCATGATTCTCTGTATTTCCTCCATGTCTGTAGTTATGTACCCCTTTTCATTTCTGATTTTGTTAATTTGGATTTTTTTTGCTGCCTTTTGGTTAGTTTGGATAAAGGTCTGTCTATTTTGTTGATTTTCTTGAAGAGCCAGCTCTTTGTCTCATTGATTCTTTGTATTATTTTCTTTGTTTCTATTTTGTTGATTTCAGCTCTCAATTTGATTATTTCCTGCCTTCTAGTTCTCTTAGGTGAGCTTGCTTCTTTTTGTTCTAAAGTTTTCAAATGTTCTGTTAATTCACTAGTGTGGGATTTTCCCAGCTTCTTTATGAAGGCATTTAGTGCTATGAACTTTATTTTGTCCCCTAAATTTGGATATGTTGTGTGATCATTTTCATTGAATTTTAGGAAGTCTTTAATTCTACCTTTATTTCTTCCTTGACACATTGATTAATGTGAGCATTGTTTGATTTCCATGTGTTTGTGGGTTTTCTGGAAGTCGTATTGCTGTTGACTTCTAGTTTTAAACCATGGTGATCTGATAAGATACATTGGGTTATTCCAATTTTTTTTTTGTATTTGTTGAGGTTTGTTTTGTTACTGAGTATATGGTCAATTTTTGAGAAGTTTCCATGAGGTGCTGAGAAGAAGGTATATTCTTTTCTGTTTGGATGGAACATTCTATAGATGTCTGTTAAGTCATTTGAGTCATAACATCTGTTCGTTCCCTTATTTCTCTGTTCATTTTTTGTCTGACTGACCAGACCAGTGGTGAGAGGGGAGTGTTGAAGTCTCCCACTATTATTCTGTGGGGTTTAATGTATGAATTAAGCTTCAGATGTGTTTCTTTTACATATGAGGGTGCCCTTGTATTAGGGGCATAGATGTTCAGTATTGAGATTTCCTCTTTACGGAATTTTCCTGTGACTAATATGAAATGACCTTCTTTGTCTCCTTTGATTGATTTTAGTTTGAAGTCTATTTTGTTAGGTATTAAGATAGCTACACCAACTTGTTTCTTAGGTCCATTTGATTGGAATATTTTATCCCAACCCTTTACTCTGAGACTATGTCTTTCTTTGAGGTTGAGGTGTGTTTCTTGTATGCAGAAGGATGGATTCTGTTTTCTTATCCAATATGTTAGCCTGTGTCTTTTAATAGGTGAGTTGATGATATTAATAGGGATATTAATGACCAGTGATTGCTATCTCCTGTTAATTTAGTTTTCTTTGTTGGTGAGGTTAATTTGTGTGTTTTCCCCTTCTTTGGGATATGCTGCTATGAGACCATCAATTGTCTGTGTTTTTGTTGATGTAGTCAACTTCCTTGGGTTGGAGTTTTCCTTCTAGTATTTTGTGTAGGGCTGGGTTTGTGACCAGGTATTGGTTCAATCTTGTTTTGTCATGGAATATCTTGTTTTATCCTTCTATGGCGATTGAAAGTTTTGTGGATATAGTAGTCTGGGCTGGCATCCATAGTCTCTTAATGTCTGCATAACACTTGACCATGACCTTCTGGCTTTCATTGTCTACAGTGAAAAGTCAGGTGTAATTCTGATAGGTCTAACTTTATATGTTACTTGGCCTTTTTCCTTTGCAGCTCTTAATATTCTTTCTTTACTCTGTATTGTTGTGTGAGCACGGGGCCCTTTTATTCCATCCTGCCCAGTTAGCTTTCACCCGAAATAATCACACAGAAACTGTATTCATTTAAACACTGCCTGGCCCATTATTTTTAACCTCTTATTTGCTAACTCTCACATCTTGATCTATCCCATTTCTAATAATCTGTGTAGCACCACAAGGTTGTGGCTTACCAGGAAAGATTTTAACCAGTGTCAGTCTCGAGCGGGAGCTTCATGGCATCTGCCCATTGCCCATTTTCCCCACATTTAGTTCTATCTACTTCACCTACCTAAGGTTGGCCCTATCAAAAGGCCAAGGCAGTTTCTTTATTTAACCAATGAAAGCAACACAAATACAGAAAGACCTCCTACACCACTGTATGTTTAGTGTTTTGATTATTATGTGGTGAGGGAACTTTTTTTTGGATCCAGTCTATTAAAGTTTTCTTCTATGATTTTGTTAAATATATTTTGGTGATCCTAAGTCCAATCAAATTAACAACCAAGACTAACCATTGCACTTACACAAAATTGGCCTGACCACTTTGCCCTGGGGAAGGGTAGGGATTCCTAAGGACATACTTCTCTCTGAGAATTTATGGGCTGTTAGCAGTTGTTAGGGAAAAGTGAAAGACTCCGTGAAGATATTTAGGTACTTAATCTAAAAGAAAGAGGGAAAGAAGTCTTCCTCAGTGATCTAACCTCAGTAAAGTTTACATTCTCTTACATTAACCCCTCACTCATGTACACACATACACACACACACACATACACACACACACACACCACATGAAAGCGAAGGAACTCTATCTTAGAAGAGGACCTGTGAGGCCGGGCGGTGGTGGCGCACGCCTTTAATCCCAGCACTTGGGAGGCAGAGGCAGGCGGATCTCTGTGAGTTCGAGACCAGCCTGGTCTACAAGAGCTAGTTCCAGGACAGGCTCCAAAACCACAGAGAAACCCTGTCTCTAAAAAAACCAAAAAAAAAAAAAAGGACCTGTGGGTGGGAGTGGGACCAGACAAGATAAAGGGGGTTTTGATCAGGGTGAACCTATGCATGTATTGAAAGACCCACGGTGCAGGGAGACTCTCACTCAAGACTCAGGATAACATGACCCCCCCCCAGGAACTCACGAAAGACTGTCCTTGCTGCAATCACATGAGGTTTATTCTCATTATACTGTACCATTCTGACTTCTCTGTATTTATTAACTGAATTCTTGCCCTCAGTGGCCCCAGGCTCTGGATCTGAAATGTAGGCAGTTTTTCCTTGGCCTCAGGTGTGTCTAGTAAATCTCTAACTTTCCTGTTCTTGGTGTAAGTAGAAGGGTACATTGGAATTCCTGGTTCTGAGGCATTGAGGATTTTTTTTTCCAAAGAATTATTTGTTTAGAGAGGCTACCAATTATTTCGGATAAAGCTAGCCTTGTGGGCAGCCGGGTGGCAGAAAGCAGCCCGCTGCTCCTATTACAACAGAGTGGCGCCCAGACGTGATGGGCTAAATCCACTTAAAAACTTGAGAAGGCTTAAAAATAAGGAAAAGAGAGTTTAACACAGATTTTTGCTGATTGTTGGTGGCGTGCTGTAGAGAGATTTCCTGATTCTGCAACAGCAGCAGAAAAAACGCTGTGTCATTTTAAAGCTCAGCTTCTTGGGGCTGTGCTACCAGTGTAAATTCTGTCTTTAAAGCATTTGGGACTGGATGTTTGTGTTCCCCCTTGGGATCAGAAGGAGAGTGCTCTGAGACGGTGCCAAAGGCTCAGCCCTCCCCGCCTGCACTTGGGCAGACTGCAGAATCAGGCTCAGGCAGGCGGCTCTGCGTGTCAGATTTGGATGTAACTTGGATGAAAAGAATTTCTGTGCTGCACGCTCAGTCTCAGAATTAAAGTGCTGAGTGCCGCTCCTACCTGGCAGCCCCAGAACTAGCACAAAATGGTACGTCCTCCATTTTGAAATTTTCCTGACTCAGCAGCAGGAAAAAAACCTGTGCTGTTTTAAAATGCCGGCGTTCTGGGCTGTGCCGCCATTGCGATCTCTGTCTGGCTCCTGTGGGAGACAGAGCTTTTGAATGGAGCATTTGGAGTAAAGTGCTACGATTTGTTTGATGGCAACTAGACTGGCTGTGTGCCTTAAAGGAAGACATTGCATGCCTCAGCTCAGAGGCACAAGCAGCTCCGCCATGCTAATGGTGCAATGTGCAAGGATCAGAGGCATGAGTGGCTCCGCCATGTTGGACTGGGCGGGGCCAGCAGGCAGTACCTGTTTTTGACCTAGGAATGCCACAGCTTAGATTCTTTTTGTTTTTGTTTTTTTGTTTTTCAAGACAGGGTTTCTCTGTGGCTTTGGAGTCTGTCCTGGATCTAGCTCTTGTAGACCAGGCTGGTCTCGAACTCACAGAGATCTGCCTGCCTCTGGATTTAAAGGCGCAAATCAAAAGTGCTCCTGGATAGTAAAAAAATGCAGATTCACAATAGGACAGATTCAGACCACTAAAAGAGTCACACTATTGGATGAATGTACGTAGGCTTGAGAGAGAGAAGAAAAAGAATATAGAGAATAAAGTTAATGGTTTAAAAAAAAAAGGTAAAGTCTTTAAAGAGACAAAGTACAGATAGTTAAGAGATAAAAAGAAATAAAGAAAAATAAGCCATGTAAAAATGGAAAATTCACAGAGAGTCTGGATTATGTACATTGTGTTTTCTTTAAAATTTTTGACTGTGAAGGAGCTAAGTACAGAGAGACATTTCATTACATGGGCTGCCAAGCTAAACCAGAATGGATATAAGGGTATTACGATTTCAAAATTTGGGTCTAAGGATATGATGCTTTGGAGAGAGAGTTCTTTTGTTTTCACAGAGGACCAGACCCTGTGAATTGCATCTATCCCGATATGGTATGATAGACCACGACCTTCCGAAAAGTTCCTGTGAACACCCTCAAAAAATTACTTCACTCAACTGCCAACTGAGATAAACCTGGCACACAGGTTACACCCTAAATGATCTGATTAACAGCGCCCCCATTCAGCAGGAAGCAGTTTGGAGAGAAAAAACTGCGCCCATGTTCCCAAAATATTGTTTATAAATGTTCTTTTACATTTAAAGGGGGATATGATTATAGATATGAATAATTTGCATTGGTATGGATTTTACAGTCAATTTTGTTATATGTATATGTATTTCTGATCTTGATTAAGGTATTGTGATTGTGTAGTTCATCAAAAAATATAATGTATAATTAAGAAATATAGGTTAATGGATAATCATCAGTAATAGTCAAGCTTGTAGTCATGTTAGTTAGATTTTCTAGATATATAGAGATACATTTCAGTTAGATAGACATTCTTTATATCTTTCAAAGACTGAAGAATATGGCATTTAATGTTTTAATAACTTAGGACTTTTCATGACAATGAGACACTCTACTCCTGGCAGCACCAATCTACTTCAAGAAGAAGATGGGCATCGAAGAGGATCCTTATGGAGTTTGATGGCCATATGGACAAGAAACTGTTCTCGCCTGGACTATTGCATAAACTGGACACAGAGAACCCACAAAGAGAGGACTACTGAACTTGCCTAAAGGTGAGATGATCTTTCAGGGTTCCTGATTCATGAAAGGGTCTGTGAGACATTCTGCAGGACACAACAGATAGTGACTGAACTGACTTTGAAATGTCCTGCTTCATGGAAATGTCTCTGGATACTATGGGCCTGGAGGCCGAAGATGGATGCCCCAATGGTACAGAGAAACTTTGGGTGACTGTCCAGGCAGCGAGATGTCTCTGTCATTTCTAGAGTTTTAAAAGGTGCTCACTTTTTGTTTGCTTAGGTAATTTTGTATTCTTCTGGAGTCTTTGATGGAGTTGAAGAATGAATATAGTTATAGTTTTCCTTAGTTATGATAAAAGATAAAATAGATAAAATATTGTAACTAATTCTTGCTTGATAACTGTTTTGCTATATGTAATTTTTCTATGTTAAAGTTAAAGCCTTCCTTTTTTTGTTTAAACAGAAAAAGGGGAAGTGATGTGGGAGTGTCATATATCAATCTGTTGATTTAATTGGTTAAGCAATAAAGAAACTGCTTTGGCCCTCATAGGTTAAAACATAGGTGGGAGGAGTAAACAGAACAGAATGGTGGGAGAGAGAAGCTGAGTCAAGGAGTCGCCACGATTCTCCCACTCCAGGCAGACGCAGGTTAAGATCATTCCTGGTAAGCCAGCTCTTGGGCTACATAGCTTATTAGAAATGGGCTAGTCCAGGTGCGAGAGTTAGCCGAGAAAAGGCTAGATATAATGGGCCAAGCGGTGTTTAAAAGAATACAGTTTCTGTGTAATTATTTCGGGGCATAAGCTAGAGCTAGCCATGTGGGCGGCCGGGTGCCGGGGACGCAGCCCTGCCACTCTTATTTCAACACCAATGTATTCATTTTTACCCTTTACCAAAGCCCACTCAAGATTTACTAAAGGTAAAGGCATTAATATTGAGAATCATTAGAAATGAAAGCAAAAAGATGCTGGAGAAGTGTGGTCTGCAATGTTGAAATGCTGGAACTTGGTCAAGTAGCAATGGTCACCATGTAGTCCATGCTACTCTACCTTTTCATCGGGCTCTTACATCCTTTTTACTCCCTCTTCCATGATGTTCTCTGTCTTCAGGAAGGGGAGATATAGATGACATAATCAGGAACAAGCATTTAATAGTCATTTTTTTTAAAAAAATTACTTATTATATTTGAGTTCGTATATATATGTGCACCCTGGGCTTGTCTGGTGTGTGTGGAAGTGAGGTCAGAAGAAGAAATCTGATTCCTTGGAGTTGGAGTTTTGGATGCTTGTGAGCCACTGTGTGGGTGCTAGGAAAGAACCTGGGTCCTCTGTGAAAGAAAAATGGGAAGGAAGGAGGGAGGAAGGAAGGAAGGAAAAGGAAAGGACATGGCTGCTCCAAGGTGTGATGAAGGAGAAAGTTTATTATAGATTTGTGTGTGAGCATAGCCAGAGGGCACACAACTGGTAGAGTCCAGAGTGGTCATGACCCTGAGCCATGCGAGGGGAGGGGAAGGGGAAGAGAAAGGGAAGAGAAGAGAAAAGAACCAGGTGCTGCAGCCTGGATGGCAAAGGTATTAAAAAGAGGGTAACTAAAATAGCTGAATTAGAGGGAGGAGCATCTAGGGGAAGGGTAACCCAGCCCCTGGGCTGGGGAGTTCAGGGTAGAGGGTAGGGTAAGGAGGAGTGAGGGAAGGTAGTGGGGGGGGGAAGTGGAGGTGGGTGTTACACCAACCTTACTCTGCAACAGGTAGGGACTAGGGGGCACTGGGAGAATCTGGCAGCCAGGTCTGCTTTGAAATATTAAGTAGGCACGTCAGCCTTTTGTTCCAGTTTGAAATTCAACACTCTGAAAGATCGTCAAGTGCTCTTAACCTCTGCCATGATTTATACTCAGTACTTTGCCTAATAAATCTCAGAAGTAGCCACAGCCTACTGCAAAAGATTGTTCCGAAACTGATGGTCGCACTAATCTATGGGCTTAAAGATAAGTATTTAGAAGGCGATTTGACATTATGGCCATTTAGTGGAACGAGAACAGCCTATGACCTTTCAATCCATGGGTTCTTGCCCAAGAATACAACACTAGACTTGCATTTCCTCACACGAAGGCCTCGAGTCCACTCAGAAAGTGTTTGGTTACCTCCATAATGGCCATGCCACGATTGCGCCAGTGAGCACCTCTTGCCTGGGGCGGGTCAGCCGTATACAGCCTATAGATTTCAGACCTGAGTAAGACTGCTGATCTAAAAGTCTCCAGCAGCCTGTTTAGCAGTTTCTAGCACAATGAGAGCTGCCCATCAGAGAGGAAGCTTCTGGCTCAGTTCTTGATTTCTCCGCATTGTTTCTTGATTTCTCTAGTCGTCCTCAGCAGTAAGGTCTTGCCATCTAGTTCTGGTGGGCAACCAGCAGCAGTGGCAATAGTCTGAATTATTTTGGAGGCCTCTGGGACTTCCTGCCCAACAATGCATAGGGAGGTAGACCAACCTTAGTCCTGAGATTTCACTCATGGCTTTTGGGAAGGGCTTTGTTAACCCAGGTAGGTCTCAAACACACTGCGTAACTAAAGCTGACCTTGAACTGAGCTCCTAAGTCTCTGCCTTCATCTCCTACATGCTGGGCTTACAGGCATTTTTCTACCACATCTCAATGTACACTACCACATTGTCTATGAGAGACCTGAGTGTCCTGTGGAGGTCCTAGAACAGTGGTTCTCAACCTCCCTATGCTGTGACCTTTTAGTACAGTTCCTCATGTTGTGGTGACCCATAATCATAAAATTATGTTGTTGCTACTTCATCACTGTAAATGTGCTACTGTTACAAACTGTAATGTAAATATCCGATATGCAGGATATCTGATATGTGACCCCTGTAGGGGTCTTGACCTGCACTGAGAACTACTGTCTTAGAACCAATGCCCCAAGATATTCAGGGGTGATTGTTATGGGAAGAGCCCTGCTATATGATTGGGTATTGGATGAAGGACTTCTCTCGAACTGCTTCAGGAAAGTCTTTGCTATTTATTTTACATTTTTATTTACTTTTGTGCGCATGTGTGAACATGCCAGTGTCATGGTGTGCATTCAGATGTCAGATGACAACCCGAGGGAGCTGGTTATCTCCTTTATCTGTGGGTCTGGGAGATCAAACTCAGGTGGTCTGACCAGGTAGCAAGTGCTATACCTGCTGAACTATTTTACCAGCCTGAGGATATCCAAGAAAAGGATGAAGAGATCAGGCAATAGTTAAGAGCATTTGCTGCTCTTGTAGAGGACCTGGGATCAGTTGCCAACACCCACAAGGCAGCTTACAAACTCTATAATTCCAGTTTCAGGGGTTCAATGTCCTCTTCTGGTCGATTTGGGCACCAGATACATGTAGGGCACACATACAAACATGCAAGCACTCACACATATACATAAAATCAAAGCAAATTAATATTCAAAAGCCAGGAAAACACTTGACATACAATTGAGGAAGTGATTGAAAGAATAAAGGGATGGTGTAAATCAACGAAAGTGGGCAGATAGCATATATTGCTCCATACTCCTTCCCATTTCATACACAAGTAGATGTTTATCTACTTGCAACTATCATTTGGACTCACAGTTTTACTTGTAGGATGTTCCTGCACATTTTAATCTTGATATAGTTTTTTTATTATATATACCTAAAGGTATGGAAAGGAAGCAGAATAATACAGAAATAGTAATTAGTAATTGCAGTTTGTGGGAGGTGAGTCCTCTCAATCAGCTTTATCTAGGAAAATTTTCTGAGTGAGTCAGAGTTGATATGAGAATCATCCATAATCAGACAATAGGAGAAAGGAGAATTGTTGGTGGATCTACATTAAGAGATAATAGAGAAATAAAACAGGAATTTAAAAACTCTTTGGAATCTCTCATTTGTATAGAATGATTCTCCCTTTCATGTATGCTAAATAACTTTATATTTAAAAAAACTGGACCAGCTAGGCAAAGGTGGTGCACACCTCTAACCCCAGCACTCAGGGAGGCAGAG
Source organism: Microtus oregoni (assembly GCF_018167655.1). Lineage (NCBI taxonomy): Eukaryota > Metazoa > Chordata > Mammalia > Rodentia > Cricetidae > Microtus > Microtus oregoni. The sequence goes on from NW_024543067.1 coordinate 53,070,080, forward strand.
ACAGGCAAATCTCTGTGAGTTGGAGGCCAGCCTGGTTTACAGAGTGAGTTCCAGGGCAGTCAGAGACACACAGAGAAACCCTGTCTTGAAAAACCAAACCAAACCAACCAACAAGAAACAAAACTGGGCCTAGTAGGGTGGTGGTGGCACATGCCTTTAATCTTAGCACTTGGGAGGCAGAAGCAGGTGGATCTATATGAGTTGGAGGCCAGCCTGGTCTATAGAGTGAGTTCTAGGACAGCCAAGGCTACACAGAGGAAATCTTGTCTCAAAAAACCAAAGAGAAAAAAAGAAAGAAAAAAGAAAAAAAAACACAAAAAAACTGGGTTCTCATATAATGTTTATTGTAAACTGTCCACTATTCTAGGATACTTCCTATATTAAACCATTTAATTCTTTCAATAATACTGTGAGATTAGTCTCATTTCTTAGATGAAGAACTTGTTGCAGGTCATAGAAGTGGGATTTGAAGTCAGGTATCCAGACTTTAGGATCCATAGGCTTATCCAAGATGAATGAGTCTTGATGTTAGATAAAAGGGAACCACTAATTCCCTAGAGGTAGAGCTAGGAAGACAAAGAGTTCAAGGTCATCCTTGCCTATAATAGAACTTGTTCAAATAAATTTTGTAACTTCCTTAGGCTTCCTTATTCTGCAAACTTAACAAACTATGGTGGCAGTATTTGTGTCTCTGTGTGTATTTGAGATAAGGTCTGGTTAAGTAGATTTGACCTGGAACAGGCTGGCCTTGAACTCAGAGAACTCCGTCTGCCTCTGGAGTGCTGGGGTTAAAGTTGGCTCTGGTGGCATTTTACTATGATAGATGAAGGCGGTAATCTCTATTTATTACCTATTGCATAATCTTTTGACTTTCTAACAACTACCATAGCCATTCAGTTACTGTGGCTGATCTCAGCTTTTTCTTTTTCCTTTCAAAAACCTAACATAACTTTGTTAGTTAAAAACACATCACACATGCACACACAAACAAAAAAAATAAACACACTGCATAGTTTATTCATAATATTATTTGTCAGCTGCCTCAGTTACAAGTCTGTGTAGTCGGAGACTGCTCGCTTGTTTCCCCGACTGCCCAGACCCGAATAATCACACAGAGAAACTCTATTAATTACAACACTACTTGACCTATTAGCTCAGGCTTCTTCTTAACTAACTCTTACATCTTAAATTAACTCATTTTTATTAATCTGTGTTATCATAGTCACGAGGCTATGACTTACTGGTAAGGATCTGGCATCTGTCTCCTTCAATAGCTACACGGTGTCTCTCTGATTCTGCCTACTCTCTTCTCTCTCTCTCTCTCTCCCTCTCTCTCCCTCTCTCCCTCCCCTCCCTCCCTCCCTTCCAGCCTGGCTTTACTTCCAGAGGATCTGATGTCTTTCTCTGCCCTCACCAGCACCAGGCCCCACAGGCAAACATACACATAACACAAAAACACATTTAAAATGAAGTTTAATGTGTGTGTGTGTGTGTGAATGTGTGGGAACACGTGTGGCATGTCACATGTGTGAAGTCACAGAACAACAAATGGGAGTTGGTTATCTCTTTCTACCAGGGAGGTCCCCAGCAGCAAACACCCTACCTTGCTGAGCCATCTCTCCAGTCACTACAGTGGTTTTACAGTTAAGGATCCAAGAAACACATTTGTTTAGATAAACAAAAGTTAAGATTTCCAGTTTTAAGGAATATTGAAATTGGCCACTCTGGGGGAAACTGAGTTTGAGGCCAGCCAGGTCTACAGAGCAAGCTCCAAGAAAGCCAGGGCTACACAGACTCTGTGTCGAAACATAAAACAAAACAAAACCCCCAAAATATACAAAACAAACAAATAAAAGAGAATATAGATATACCTTACAGCTATGTGCTACTTCAGTGTTCTAGACTTTACAAAAATATTCAGGCATGACTGATGCATGCTAACATATCATCATGTCAGAACAGCTGTCATAATTGGTAGTGCTATTCATTTCCTTGTACTTGACCGTATGAAAAACTGGGAGATTTATACGACTTCCAAATCACAGAGGATTGAGATACTGGAGTAGCTAGTCTGCTGGCTCTAGAGTTCTTTCATGTCTCTCTCTCTCTCTCTCTCTCTCTCTCTCTCTCTCTCTATATATATATATATATATATATATATATATATATATTTTACAAGAAGAAGAAAGATATCTAGTGACCCTGTCACTGGCTACAGATACTCAGAGTAACACGAAAAAACAGGTTAGGCACTAGGCGAGGAATAGAGGGCTTGTGGGTGTGGCTCAGTGGAAGGGTGTTTGCCCAGCGGATCACATGAGTGTAATCAGTTACTATAGCGGATGAGTTTCCCGAAAAGCTAAAGCGTACACACTCTAGCACACATCTGCTCCTAAAAGCCTCGTTCAGAACTGTTACCCACAGCCTTCGCGCCTTGCCTTCCCCAACACTCTGTAGGGTTCCCTACTCTCCACCCTGGACGTCAGTCTCTGTACCTAAAGGCGGGCTTAGAGGGAGGACAGGCATAGGGGAGGAGACAGGAAAATACAGATAGCCAATTCGTCCTGAACTCGAGCCCCTCGCGGGCCTCACCCTTGTGGGGGCTGAGATTGGAGAGGAAGTGGGGAGGCTCCAATCAGTCCACGCTCCGGCGCCCTCATGCCCCCACCCTTCTCTGCTCGGGGCTCCGGCGCGCCCGGTCCCCGCCCGTCGCCTCCAGAGGGGAGCGGCCGGCGACAGCGCGCTCGCGGGATAAAGCGGAGATCTGCGGGCCACTCGAGCCCCCCAGACACGCCCTCCGTGCCCTCAGCGGGCAGCGAGCCACCCAGCCCCGAGCCAGGCCCCAGGGCAACCCCGGAGACCGAGGTGGCCGGATGCGCGGGCGCGTCACTTCCGGGCGGTGCAGCGGCGGCGGCTTGGAAGATGGCTGCGCCCTGTGGCTCGGAGCTGCCCGCCAACTCGCCGCTAAAAATTCCGAAGATGGAGGTGCTCTCCCCGGCTTCTCCTGGCGACCTGAGCGACGGGAACCCATCACTGTCCGACCCTTCCACGCCGCGGGGAGCCTCTCCTCTCGGGCCGGGCAGCGCGGCGGGCTCGGGGACTGCGGCGTCCGGGGGTCTCGGGCTGGGGGGCCGCAGCGCTGCCTCGTCCTCGGTTTCCTTCTCTCCCGGCGGCGGCGGCGGTGGTGGCGGGGCTGCGGCGGCCGCTGCCGCCGCCTGCCGGGGCATGTCGTGGACGCCGGCAGAGACTAACGCGCTCATCGCTGTGTGGGGCAACGAGCGGCTGGTGGAGGCGCGGTACCAGCAGCTGGAGGGAGCCGGCACGGTATTCGGCAGCAAGGCCCCCGGGCCGGCCATGTACGAGCGCGTGTCCCGGGCCCTGGCCGAGCTGGGCTACGACCGGACCCCGTCCCAGTGCCGGGAGCGCATCAAGGTAACCGGCCGCCCTGCCCGGGGCAGCGAACCAGAGGCAGAGAAGGCGGGGAAGCGGGCCTGGGGGCGGGGGCCGGGCCTAGCACGGGGCTCCCCTCCCGGGCCCCGGGTGCCCCTTGCGTCTCCCCCGCCTCTTTCTTCTCTCGCTGGGAAGGGGCGCTTCTTTCCAGATGGCCGCCAGCCCGTAGGTTTCCTGAGTTTGAAGTTGGGCGTGTCTGCCGCCGCCCCTCTTTCTTGCCAATTGAGGATGTTCCTGCGCTCTGAAGTTGCTAGTTTCTTATTGTGCGCGGGGCCGCACTGTCGCCGGTGCTGTCGCCCTTACTGCTTTGTTCCCAGGTAGAGGGGCTCTCAGGCTGAAGCTTTCCAGTTGGGATAGGATTGAGGAAGGGGCAGCAGGGTCCTGAATGAGCTCCCAGTTTAAGATTTTTTTTTTAGTAAGTGATGGAGTTTTAAGAAAGAGCCTTAGGAGGGCTGCCCTTTTGTGTCAGTCGCATTGCTTGTCACTTGAGGTGATGAGGACTAGCAAGGTTTGAGATGCGTTTGGAGAGTTGGAAAGGCTTAGTGAAAAGCAGGTCGTGTATTGTTATCGAGGAGGTAGAGGACACCTTGAATGTTAGCCTGGCTGAGGATTGCATTGGAATTTGGATTGGCGATCTCTTCAAAGTTAGTGTGGTTTGAGAGGATCCTACTTCTGAGGAAGCCCTTTCTTGACACCCAGTTTTTACTGCTTTTATTAAGGACCTGGATGCTGACAAGTAAAACAGTGTGCATCTGGCTGTCCTTGTGCGTCTGCATGTTTAAATGCGGAGACTTAATGTGGGCTACATTTTACCATCAGCCCGCGTAGCGCTTTTTCTCATGATTTGTCTAGGTGTTCTTGTCTGTCTTTGCAGACAAGGAGTTGTGGTTTAGTTATGTTCTTTCCCTCATTCTAGAGGCTACTAAAAGTTTCTCCCAGGTTTCTTTGAAAAGATTAGCAGTACTTAGTTATAGTATTCATTTCTGATAATGCAGGCACATTTTGTGGGGCATAAAAAACCGCCATGAACAGTCATAACTGAGAATAATCACATTAGCAAACAGCCACAGAACTCAGTAAGAACGGCTCTGAGTAAGGGTAGTCGCGATGAAACGGGGACATTGTGCAGAGTTCATGAAGTCTTGACTCCTGTGGTGTTCGCTTCAAGACCTTGTTACTTAGAAAACTTGCTCTAGAATCAGCTGTTCCATTATCACCAGCCCTTCAAGGAACTTGGCACTCACTGGAAAGTTAATTTAGATTATTTAGTGGTGTAATTTGAGGATTCTTATTGAATGCTGTTGTTAAACAAGAATGTAATTGAAATAATGTGTAATAGTGAAAAGCTGTTATTCTTCGGATTTCATTCACGGCTTTCTATTTAGGGTCATTCTTGTTAAGTTTGGGGCAGATTCTTTGCGCTGCTGAGGATAGAATCTGTCCACAAACTTTTCTGGAGTTCAGAGAGTATCTTGGGCATTTGTAAACTATGCCTCTTTTCTTGATTTTTATTCATAGGACTTTCAAAGTGTACTATCAAAACCTTGCTGAATATAAATCTCTCCATAAAATTGTTTCTCAAACAACCAGGGAATATCTAGTTGGAATGCTTCATTGTCCAGTTATGAGAAGGCAATCTAAAGCAAAGGAGATTGAGCCTCTGAAGAATTTAGAGGATCAGTTTACCTGTTTTCAGACAGGTAAGACCAAGTTGACCTCAAACTTCTAGTGTTCTGAGATTCTGAGTGGTTCTCTAACACACTGCAGCAATTAACAGACAAGACGGGCTGATGAATGTTTTGTAAAGTGCTTTACTCTGAATGATTTGGATTAAGCAGTTCAGACTCTCTTGTTAAGGAATCTGTTTCCTGGCAGAATAAAGATTAAGGACAAGTTCTGGTCTACCTTGTCCTTTGGTACACCGTCATACAGCAGGCACTGAATACTTCATTCACCAAATGAAGTTTAGAAAGAATTTTGGAAGGTTTTCTTGTTTTGTTTTTTGTTGCTGTGATAAAACACGGTCAAAACCAATGTGGGGAGTAAAGGGTTTTTTATTTGGCTTACAGGTTACAGTCCATTGTTTAGGGAAGCAAGGTGTCTTGGTTAACTTTTTTTAAATTGCTCTGAAGAGACACCATGATCAAAGCAATGTATTAAAGGCAACAGCTTTAGAGGGTAAGTTTAGGTGGGAAGCATGGCGGCAGATAAGCAGGCGTGGTGCTGGAACAGTAGTGAAGAACTAACCTCTGATCTTCAAACAGGAGGCAGAGAGAAAGAAACTGGGCCTGGTTGTGCTTTTGAAACTTAAAGCCCACCCCCAGTGATACACCTTAATTCTTCCCAAAACAGTTCCACCAACCAGGAACCAAACATATAAATGTATAAGCCTGTGGGGTCAAACAAGCACACCAGCACCAAAACAGTTCCACCAACCAGGGACCAAACATATAAATATATGAGCCTGTGAGGTCATTTTCCTTCAAACAAGCACACCAGGACAGAAGTTCAAGGAAGGAATCCGTAGGCAGGAACTGAGGAACTGCTTACTGGATTGCTTCCACTTGGTTTGCTCAGCTAGGCTTTTTTAGTAGCGCAGGCACACCTTCCCAGGGATGGTACCTCCTCCTACGTCAGTTAGCAATTAAATGCTTTACAGCTGTGGCTACAACTAGTCTGATGGAGGCATTTCTTCAGCTGAGGTTCCTTCTTCTCAGGTATGTCTAGGTTTGTGTCAGGTTGATAAAAGCTGTGACTGAATTATAAAAGTTTATAGTGGTGTTATTGAATTTAAAAATAAAGACTTTGGAACCAAATTAAAAAAATATATCGTATTAAAGCCAAGCTTCGAAGGCTGAGGCGTTACAGCTGTGTGGTGGAGTGCTTGCTTATTTTCTACAAGGCCTTGGAGTCAATCCCCAGCACTGTGGACAAATACAAAAACAAAACTGTTAATAATTCCCAAGCTTTGTTTCTTTAGAAAACTGTGTAAATGTGATCTTAAGCACAGAAGCAAATGTAGTCCTGAAACCATACAATTATGAGACAGCTGTCCAGGGAATGGAGATTATACTTAGGAAAATACAACCTTAAGTTCTTAGAGTCTTTGACCTAAAAATAAACCTTTTGGTTTCAATTTTTAGAAATACCGTCTTAGAACAAGTAATTCAGAAGCCTCTTGTGACTGTTTATTGATGAGAAATGCAAAAAGAAATGGGGGGGCTGGAGATAGACTCGGCTTAAGAGTGCTTGCAGCACCAGAGTTTGTTCCTCGATACTCATGACCACTTGTAGCTCCACCTCCAGGGGGTCGAATGCCCTCTTCTGGCCTCTGGGCAACTGCACATACATGGAATGCTGGGTGTACACACACACACACACATGCACGCACGCACACATTCATGCACATAAATAAATCTGAAAAAAAAAACAAAAAAGAAATCCAATTATTCATGCCATTGTTTTTAGCTGTAGAAAATAAATGAAGACAACCAGAAAGTGGTTTTTTTTTGTTTGTTTGTTTATCTTTTGGGGGGAGATGGGGTTGAGACAGGGTTTCTCTGTGTAGCCCTGACTGTCCTGGAACTTGCTCTATAAACCAGGCTAACTTTGAAGTCAGAGATCCACTTATCTCTGCTTCCAGAGTGCTGGGATTAAAGGCGAGCACCACCACCACCCAACTATTTATTTTATCTTAAGTGAGTGTTTTGTCTGCATATGTGTGTGTATACCACCGTATGTGTGTGTGTCTGGTGCCTGCAGAGTTAGATTGAGGGCATTGGATACCTGGAACTAGAGTTATGGTTGATGGTGAACTACCAAGTGGGTGGGTGCTGGGAACCGAACCCTCCTTCTCAGCAAGAGCAAGTGCACATTATCACTGAGCCATTTCTTCAGCCCCAAACCAGGGAGTTTTTGTATAGAGTAATGTAGCTTTTTTAAATGTAAGCTCAGGGCTAGAGTGTTAGAGCTTGTGCTTCATTTGTGGAATTGCCCTGGGTTCCATTCTCAACATTGCAGATTAAGCAAAACTCCTTAACAGAATGTAGACAAGACTGTAGTTACTGCCCAATCTGTTGCGCCCCTACAGTATTCTCAATAAACTATTAGAAAAACAAGTCAACAAAAGCCTTAACAGACTTGCAGGGAGAAAGAATATCATGTGAGTCATTTATGTTTCTTTTGTAATATATTTGAAATTCCCGTAAGTTTTCCATTATGTAAAGTTAGAAAAGGGGGCGGAAAAGATGTCTCGGGTTGAGAAGAGTACTGCATTTCTTCCACAGTATCTATGTTTGGTTCTCAGCACCCACAGGCAGGCTCACAAACATCTCACTCCAGGGGCACTAGCCACACAGTGATACACAGACGTACATGCAGACAAAATACCCATATGGATTACATGGGGGTGGGCTGTTTACAGATAGGTATCAGTAGAATTCTTCATTTTTCTCTTCTTTTTTTTTTTTTTTTTTTTTGAGACTGGGATTCATATAGCCAAGGCTGGCTTTAACTTAATATGTAGATGAAGCTAGTTTTGAACTTCTGATCCTTTTGTTTCTACCTTGTGAGTGTTGGGATTATAGGGCTATCCCACTTTGCCCATCTCTAGTAAATTCTTCTTGATTTTGAATAATAATCAAATTTTCATTTAGATAATTTCATTTAGATAAAATCTGTCTGCCTGTCCGTCTCTCTCTTTCTTCCGTTTTTCTAGAAAGGGTCTCACTATGGGGCCCTGGCTGTCCTGAAACTCACTCTGTAGAACTGGGTGGCCTCAAACTCACTGAGATCCGCCTGCCTCTGCCTCCCAGAGTGCTGGGATTTAAGGCGTGTGTCACCACTGCCCCTCCCCATTTAGATATTTGTTTGTAACATGGAGTACCTTCCTCATAAGAAGTCTGGGAAAGCTGACTCCTCTCCTAGCCGAACTGCTTTCTTTAAGTATATTAGTTCTCTAGAGTATGTTTGTTAGTTATACGATGAAAGTATTAAGATTATAAATATTAATAACTTTTGGATTTTGTTACTGAAATTAAACTTTTTAACATTGTTCAAGTGACTGTATTTCTAAGCCTACAATATTTTAATTGAAAGTCAAATATAAACATTGTTTAGAGTTGTAGAGTTTCATTTGACGTCTGCCATGATGTTAGTATTTGTTCTGGTTTCTTTTCTTTTTTTGGATAAAATAGGCATGTTTGAAGCTGCTTTGCTACACAGATTGTTTACTCTGAAATTTTCTTGCATTTTTGTTTGCCAGAAGAAAATGTGTTTGCTAACAGTTCCAGCCCAGTTTTGGAGTCAGATAAACAAATATAGAAGGCAGGTTTTTTATTTTTCTTTTGGTGTTGTTTTGTTTAATTGCATGGTTTTTCTTTTTCTGTAAACTTTTTCTTCGTATGTTCACTCACCAAATGGACCTTGAGTGTTTGTTATGCATGGGACTGTCTGCTAGTTGTTAGAGTACAAAAAGAACTGCTAAATACAGTTTCTGGATTGTCTGCTTGGAGTTAGAACACAAAACGCTGCTAAAGATAGTTTCTGTAATCTAAGTGCTTTTACTCCAGCTGAAGCTTGTGTACACACACCGAAGAGCTGAGAAGATGAAATACAAATGATGTTATACAGAACCGTACTTGATTAAGTGGCAGAGGACTAAAGCAAGTTGTAAGTGTGGCGACTTCAGAAGGGAAACCATCTTCTTCATGCATCCTCAGTAGTTGAAAGATCTGTCTTGACTTAGAATTCATGAAAGCATTCACTTCTGAGCCAGATGCCACATTCACACTCCAGTCAGTTAATCTGATGCACTGCAAACCTCGTCCTCAAGTCCCATATTTTTGGATGTTCGCCAAAAGTTTGCCACTCTGAACAGTTGTATATGTCTAGCTTTATGTGCAGTTGAAAGGCAAGGTGACTGTGACCTAACAAACTTGCCTTTGCTCTGTTCCATGCTGGTTAACCTTCAGAGTAGTCTTCTGTCTAGCAAACATAACAATTTTTTTGGGGGACACTGCTTAGATTTGTACATTGAAATAAATTTTGTAATTTAGTGCCCAAATCACAATACAGTATATTTGGACTTTTATTTTAGCATATGCCTTTTCATTGTGAGAACCAATAGAGCTGATATAACTTGGAGCCAAAAGATGCCTCTCCTCTTGTACAGCTTTTTGTTTTTTCGAGACAGGGTTTTTATGTATAGCTTTGGAGCCTGTCCTGGAACTTGCTCTGTACACCAGACTGACCTTGAATTGACAGAGATCCACCTGCCTCTGCCTCCCGAGTTCTGAGACTAAAGACCTGCGCTGCCACCACTGCCACCCACCGCTTGCACAAGCATTTAATGGACTAGCCATTCCTGAGGACTTTCTTTATTTTTGGCAAGTCTTTTCCTTCTCTTTGTATTGAAAGATCTCTAAGAAATGTTGTAACTTAAATGGATCCCGTTAGATCTATCTCCTTTCATTGGTTATATATACTGTTGTCCCAATCTTACTGTCACTTGAAAGCTTGTTTATCACTTTAAAGTTTACTTGTTTGGGGTTGAAAGTGTGGCTCAGTGGTAGAACATTTATTTGCCAGCATTGTAAGGCCTTGGGTTCTATCCAAAGCACTGTATGATCTGTTTTCTTTGAGCGAAGTATGGTGGCTTCTGCCTATAATCCCAGTACTAGGGCGGTTGAGTAGAAGGTTAAGGTCACCCTGATATATAGAGAGGTCAAGGTTTTCCTGGGCTAAGTTATCAAAGCCCTGTCTGTCTCGTGAATCTTACACTAGGGCTTCCAGCTTTAAAGAGATATGACAAGCTCCTGCTAGAACTGTGAGGGAATGGGGTTCTTTCAGTTACATCCTAGAATTTTTTTTTTTTAAAGCTTTTATCTAATGAAGAGTAGAGTTAAGTGTGAATCTGGGTCTGGGTCTGGTGACTTACATTTGCAATTCCAGTGCTCAGGAGGCAGAGGAAGAAGGATTACAAATTCAAGGCTGGCATGAGCTACATTCAAAGTGCCAAGCTAATCTGGAATACACAGAGAGACCCTGTACTAGTTACTTTTTTCCATTGCTGTCACAAAATATCTGACAAAAGCAGCTTGTGGAAGGAAGGGTTTATTTTGGTTCACAGTTGAGATGTAGTCCATTATTGCAGGGAAGTTGTAGCAGCAGGAATTTAAGGCAGCTGTGAATGTATTGTGTTCACAGTAAGGAGGCAGAGAGATGAATTCTGCTGTCTAGCTGTTTTTTATTCAGCCTGAGACCCCATCACAGGGCATGATGCCACCAGCATTCAGTTAGTTTCCTTCCTCAGACCTTTCTGGAAACACCTTCATAGATATATCCACAGCTGTGTTTCTGCAAGTGAGTCCAAATTTAGTCTTATCCATCATAAAAAAAAAAAACAAGAAAAGTAAAAGGGAAACATTTAAAAAGATAGATAAATATAGATGTAACTGGGTATATAACTATGGTAGAAACACTTGCCCTAGCATGGATAAGCCTTGCTTGGGTTCCTTCCCCAGGACAGCAAAGGGGGCATGGTGGAGCAGTGGAATCCCAGCACTTTGGGGAGTAGACACAGGAAGACAGGACTTTAAGGTCATTCTAATACGACTCTATGACTATGGCTATATAGAGAGGCTCATCTGGATTTCATGAGATCCTGTCTGAAAACCCAGAAAGGAAACATATAAACAAGCCATGTAGTATAAACGTTGCCATCCAGTAAAATTTTTCTGTGATGATGGGAATGTTTGTGTCTGTTAGTTCTGCTTGATTGTTATCAATTACATGTGACTACTGACCCTTTGGAATGTGACTAGGATGCCCAAGTAACTGGATTTTAAATTATATTTAGTTTCAATTAAGTTACTTAACCACCACTGCCCAAGCTCTCAAGCACTCTTTAAAAAGGTTCCCTTGGCCACATACTCAGACCTCTAGGGGAAGATCAGAATTCCTTTTACCTGTGATGCCATTCTGTTTCTCTGTAGGAGGAGCCTTGTAATGGTACAGTGCTGGAGGTGGAGATTTTAGTTGAAGAACTACAGTATTACCCTAATTGACTAGGACAGGTATTAAGTTCTTGGTTCTCTAGCACATGAAGTTCAGGGGGACTTTGTGTGGTAATAGAAAGACTTTACACCTGCATTACCTGTTATAGCAGACATTTAATGTGGGTGCTGTTGAATAACTGAAATATTACCAGAGTGGCTACAGATGAGTTTTGAATTTAATTTCATTTAAATGTGAATAGCCACATGTCTCAGTGCTGTTATATTGGCCAGGGCAACTTTGGAATTATAGTGTGCAAGTTTTTCTGCTGTGTAGTCCCCAAAGACTTGAAGTTCATGTACCGTCTAAAACATTTTTGTGCAGATAGTAAAATTTAAATCAGGTACTGGAGAAATGGCTCAGCAGTTAGGAACATTTGTTACTATTACAAAGGACCTTGGTTTAGTTTCCAGCAACCACATAGTGGCTCACTCGTAGCTCCAATTCCAGGGATCTGTTACCCTCATGACCTCCATGGGCACCGGGTAAGAATGTGGTATGCATACATACATGTGGGTAGCAATTACACACATAAGCTAGATAAAATAAATTTTAAAAAAATTTTAAAATTTTATAGGAAATTACTGATACTTAAAATGCTTAATCTGGTTTGGGATAAGACAGAGATGCTGTAGAATTTATGAATAATGTGCTTTGAAGCTGAAGAATCCTTGTAATATTCTTGTTGGTAAGTGTTAGCAGATTTATGGAGTAGGAAATATTCTAGTTTACATTTGAAAGAGGCAGTGTCTTAAACCCATTGTTTTTTGTTTTTGTTTTTGTTTTTTTGGTCATTTTAAATTCAGAAGCCAAACTTTATTCCTAACAATAAACAGTGGGTTTGTACTAATCTTCAAGTTTTTAGGTCCCTGATCAATCAGCAGAGGAAAGCCCTGGGTAGATTTTGGATATCTTTCTTGCCTGATCACAGTGGGACTCAATCCTTGAGATCCGGTGTTTCTTTAAGTAGTAAGGTCTGAAATAAAGACCTTAACTTTTCATTATGTACAATAAGTGTTTGAGAAGTACAGTGGTTCCTTTATCTTAAGGAGTTACACACTGAAAAACCAGTTACTGGCTAGTGACATTTGTGTGCGGAGTTGGCATTGATATGAAGCTCATGGACATTACGGTTGTGACGCTTCAAGAGCACATGGCATCTAGGCCCTCAGGCTTCGCCTGAAGGTGTAGTGCTGCTAAGTTGGGCAGAGGTGGTAAAGTAAAGGAGTGGCTGTGTGGTGTTCAGGAGCAACGTAACTTGGAGCCTTCTAAGTAGTGAAATTGCTCCAATTTTGTTTTGTTTTGTTTTTTCAAGATAGGGTTTCTCTGTAGTCTTGGCTGTTTTGGAACTTGATTTATAAACCTCGAACTCAGAGATGCATCTCCCTCTGCCGCCTCCTGAGTACCGGGATTAAAGGCATGTGCCAGCCCCCCCCCCCCCGCGCCCCCCCCCCCCCCCGCTCTGTTTGAAAATTCTTTTTTTTTTTTTTTTTTTTTTTTTTTTTTTGAGACAGGGTTTCTCTGTGGTTTTGGAGCCTGTCCTGGCACTAGCTCTTGTAGACCCGGCTGGCCTAGAACTCACAGAGATCCGCCTGCCTCTGCCTCTCGAGTGCTGGGATTAAAGGCGTGCGCCACCACCACCCGGCTATTTGAAAATTCTTAAGGATTATTTATTTATTTTTAAGAAATATTTATTTACTATGTATACAATACTCTGTGTATATTCCTGCAGTCCAGAAGAGGACACCAGACCCCATTACAGATGGTTGTGAGCCACCATGTGGTGCTGGGAATTGAACTCAGGACCTTTGGAATAGTAGGCAGTACTCTTAAACGCTGAGCCATCACTCCAGCCCTTAAGGATTATTTAAAAAGCAGTACCTTTTAATTAAAGAACAATTAATTAAAGGTGTGATTTAGGATCTGTGAATGATTGCTTTATAGTGTCATGAAGAACCATCTGAAAGAGTAAACTGGTAATTTCAGGGTGGCATGTGAGCAAATGCACCAATTCTAGGTAGTTTTTTAATGATTAGAACATTTTTTGTAGTATTGAACTATAGTTGTCTAAATATCTTTAATTGCATTCCTTAAAATTGATTTTAAGAAAAGCCAGAGTTGTACATCTTTGTTTGACTACAACCCACAAGAAGAATATATTTTACTCAGGGACTAGTACTCACATTAATATAATGTGTACATATAATAGAATAAGGTTCACAAAATATTAGTAATGATGACGATGATAGCTTATAGTGCTGCAATAAATGTAGCATGTACCACAATTGTTTTAAGTGCTTTACAACCATTAACTTGCTGACAGCATGAGTACTTTATTCCAGTAGGTCCTGTCCTACTTGAACATAGGCAGACTAGCTTCAGAGTCTTCTTTAGTAACTATAGATATGGAAACACCTAACGGGCACCTGCCCCTGCTATGCCCTCTTTGTTGACCCCTGGCACTACATTGTTTTTCATTCTCTCCAGTCTTTCCAAGTGATGCTTCCCCTGGTAACCCTACCTGAGGGGCTGCTCATCCATCCTATCCATAGCACAGTGTAGTGGTCTCCAAACATTTGCACCTAATACTGGTGTGAGAAAAATGAGAGGAAGATATTGGTAGCTCAGAGTCACATTGTCCCCACATGATGTAAACTCTGGAGACAGCAGAATAGAAGAGCTAGAGAGAGGGGAAAGGAGAGACAGCTTAGATTTCATCAAAGGGATTCGCAGAGCCCCTTTCTCCATGTTCCCTACCCCAAGCTTTACATTTGGGAGAGAAGCCTGCCTGACTTCCTGTCTATGGGAATGCTTCTCATGAACCAGCATGTTATATTAGCGATTCTGTGGGTGTGGTTCTTTGCTCTCTTGCGCATTGGTAGAACAGTGATCAGTGTCAGCCTTTGCCTCGAAGACTCTGCAGCAGTAGGGACCTATTCGCAGGGTCATGGAGTAGCCCAGAGATATTTGAGGCTTCCTCAATAATGTTTGCTATAAGGTGACACTGTAGAGACCAGAATACCTCCTGTTACTCTGTGTCCACAGGCTCAGCCCACCTCTTCTCCCCAGACTGGCTGTCTTCATATGTCCTTTGCTTACATCCATCCTTTTGACTTGTGTCATCCCCTGTTCAACCATCTTACTAGCTACCCTCTTGCAGCACCAGGATCCACCTCCCCGCCCCTCATCTATTCCTTGTTTTGTCTCTCAGGCAGGGAGGCAAGATTTTACTTAGTAGCTCAGACTACACAGTTACACAGTTGGAACTCACTGTGTAACTCAGTTTATTATTGAACTCATGATCTTCCTGCCTCAGCTTCCTATAATGCAGGAGCTATGGCCTGGGTACCAGTGACATCTTACTAGAACGGCTGTTTCCAGTGTGCATTGTCTCTTTAGCATTTATGTGGGCTCTTGTCACAAGGCCCCAAAATTGACTTCTCAAGCCATCCTACAGTTTGATACAAGAGGACTGAGCTGAGCTATCATCAGCACTTGGGAGTAGAGTTGGGAAGATCACCCTGAGCTTTGTGACATGAGACCCTGCCTCAACACCTCTCTAGCCCCCACTTCCCTAAAAGAAGACCTGGAAGATACAGAGATGAGACCAACATTTTTCATCCTGCTCTTTTTAAAAATTTATTACATTTACTTAGTGTGTATGTGCTCTTGGGTGTTCACATGCTGTGACACATCTTTTGGGAGTTGTTTCTCTTCTTATACCAATGTGGAACCCAGAGATTGAACTCCGGTCACTCAGGCTTGGTAGCAAGCACCTTTACACAATGAGCCATTTGTCAGCCTTGTGCTCTTGCTAAAATTTATTGTTTTATATTTAAATTTGGTTATTTTATATGTTTGGGCATTTTACCTGCATATATGTCTGTGCATCACATGTATGCCTGGTGCTTACAGAGGCCAGATGAAAATGTGTTTCAGGGATCAAACTTTTACCTGCCTACTGATCCATCGCTTGCCCACACTGCTTTTCTAGAGTTGTTACAACATGACACGAAGGCCCAGATTCTCCAGTGGAATGCTTGGTTGAATGAAGGAAGGGTCAAGGGAAGCAGTAGTGAGAAGAAAGGAGACTGGAGACAAACTGGAGGTCAGCTGATGTCCCAGGGAAGTGGGGCTTTCTCCATCTAACAAAGCCTTTTAATCCACCTGCTGATTTTTATAGCAGTCGCCGGCAGTGATGTGGACAGAGGGTCATCGTGGAGGCATGGAGTCCCTTCTGAACTCACCCTTGCAGTGAGTTAGGCAGACGGTGGGAGCAGTGGCAGTGAGGCTTGGAAGAAGAGAGCACATTCATTCCTGGCACAGCTTAACTTGCTCTAGAGCTGCCTGTCTACTTCTGCCAGTTCTTTGCTGTGGTCACAGATGACCTTCATGAAACTTTATGGCTAAGTTTTAGGCTTCATTACTCACAACCCAGTGAGACAGAAATAGAATACCATGTTAGGGCAGCCCTGCCCTGTGCCTGAAAGATTTTTAGCCTCCAGTCTGTCTGGTTTGGACAGATGTGGGCAGAAGGTAGATTGTCCCACCCTTTTTTTATTTTTTAAAATATTGCCAGAGATTAAGATTTCAGTTAAAAAAATTTAAATTATTAGCTCGCGCTGGTGGCGCACACCTTTAATCCCAGCACTTGGGAGGCAGAGGCAGGCAGATCTCTGAGTTCGAGGCCATCCTGGTCTACAAGAGCTAGTTCCAGGACTGGCCCCAAAGCTACAGAGAAACCCTGTCATGAATATTTTGAGACAAGATAGACCTGGCAGGCCTAGTACTCACTAGGTGAACTAGGTTAGTCTCAACGTTGCAACAATCTTCCTGTCACCTCCTCTGGAATGCTCATAAGAGTATGCCACCAGATTGGGCCAGCTTTCATAAGTTAATTGTCATACAAGTATTGTTTTATTACTAGGCTAAGATACATTAGCACAGCAATTCTCAGCCTGTGGGTCTCGATCCCCTTGGGTCAAATGACCCTTTTACAAAAGTCTCATATCAGATATCCTGCATATCAGGATATTTACATTATGATTCATAACACTAATAAAATTATATTTATGAAGTAACAATGAAAATAATTTTATGGTTGGGATCACAACATGATAAACTGTATGTATTAAAGGATCACAGCATTAGGAAGGTTGAGAATTACCGCACTAGCTGTATTTTACCATTGTGGGAAAAGCATACACCCGTTACCCCATCCCTGCTGCCATGGAAAGTCATGTTTAGAAAGTGAAATAAAATGGGAAAGAGCTAAGTTTCAAAAACAACTAACAAGTACTATTTAGTGCTTTGGATATTTATTTATTTGTGATTTTTGAGGCAGGATTTCCCTATGTAGCTCTGACTGTCTTTGAACTCACTTCATAGACCAGGCTGGCCTCACACTCAGAGATTCACCTGGTTCTGCCTCCTGAGTGCTGGGATTGAAGACATGCACCACCAAGCCTGGCAGTGCCTTATATTTTAAACAATTTTTAGGGTTACAGGAATAAGGACATACTCCTTAGTTTTATCACTGTGGGGAGGGGACTTATGCATCATACTGTATTCTGAGTACTTTTGCCTTTGCAGAAATTTCCATATGTATTTAAAATGGATGTTTAATGAACCAGTGCCTTTTATGCATATGCCACAATTATCCAGTTTGTAATCTGTATTGGGCCTTTCCACTGTTCTGAATACTAGGTGAAAGATGTCTGCACTTGGAAAAAGACATGTGTTTAAATCTTTGTAATTATCACCTATTTGTAGTTCAGCATCCTTGAGAACCTGTGGAAATACTGTGTTTTTCTTGGCACTAACCAAGTGTTACCTTTTTACTTCAGCTGTGCTATTTAAGTCTTAGTGAAATAATAAATTTGTATCTTTTCTCAGGTATTCTAGGAATAACAGTCATCATTTCAGTTTTCTGTGTGTGTTCTCAGCTCTGTTAATGAATAACATTTTGAGCTATCTGATATTGATTTAGTATAATTGATAGAGTAGACAGGAAGTTGTTTACTTCTGTGTTTTCTAGTTGCAATTCTTTAGTCTGTGAGACTCTTATTGTAATAGTTCAAACTTCTAAAATTTACAGTAAAGTACTTTTTATCTTAGATTACTTCATTTATTCAAATAAGCCAATTATGTGTGTAAGTGATGTTAATAAAACCAAAATAAAAGTTCATATCAACCAAAACTGCTCTTTATTATTTATTTAATTTATAAGTATTTTTCTCTCCATGGAAAGATTGGGTTGTAATTATAAAGAAGACTAGGAAAGCAGCAGGTCAACCTTGTATGTGGTGTCTGAACTGCATTACACACAATCTTAAAGAATTTGTATGCATTTTCCATCAAAGATTTATGGAGCCATTTTTATTTGCCATGTATTGAACATACCACAAGTATATCAATGAAAAGAATCACTTTTTTTTTTTTTTAAGAAAAAAAAAATAAAGACAGTAGCTCTAGCTCTGGCTGTCTTCACTGTGTGACTGATGGCTGTGAACTTCTGGGTGCCTCACCTTTGTCTCTCAAATTCTGGGGTTACAAGTCTGTTACCACACCTGGTTACAAAGCTGATTTTAAAAAACCACCGATCCTATATTCTAATAGAAAATGATGGCATTTATGTTCTTGCTGTGATGGGGATTGAGCCTAAAGCCTTGCATATGCTAGGTAGGCACTCTTTCATGATCCCACATACTCCAGTCTTAAGAAAATAGGCATATTTAAAATAGTTAATTCAAACCAAGTGGTTTACTCCTGTGATTCTAGCACCTGGTAGGAGGCAGAAGAGTTTGAGCCCAGCTTGGTTTGGTTACATATTGGAATCTTGTTTCAAAAATAAAAAAAAAATAAATAAGAACAATTAGCACAGGACAGAAGCACCCCAGACATATTTCTGTTAATGTGTTATTGGCTTGGCCTCAGCATGAACACCATACTTTGCGCTTTTGCATAAGGAATGGGTCGCTTTTGTTTTGTTGAGAGGGTTTTCATGCTATTTGTTTGTTTGTTTGTTTGTTTTTTTTTGGTTTTTCGAGATAGGGTTTCTCTATGTATCAGCCCTGGCTGTCTTGGAACAAGTTCTGTAGACCAGGCTGGCCTCAAACTCACAGAGATCTGCCCTACCTCTGCCTCCCAAGTGCTGGGTGGGATTAAAGGCCTGCACTGCCGCTGCCACCACTACCACCACCACCACTGACTCGTTATTTAATTTTTTTTGCATTGTATGCATCCAGGTGATGCTGAGATTTGCATCACCGAGCAGCAGAGTGCTGTGTTACTGTTCTGTCAGTGCCTAGCTAGCTCAGAGCTCCTATAGCCTCTTGATGCAGGTGCTGTGTAGTGTCCAGTCTTGAGCCAAACCAGGTAATTTCCTTCTCTTCCTCAAACTAGGAGACAATAGTTGGCGTTGAGAGGTCAAGGGTGCGCCATTTTAAAATGAAGTAAAACATTATTTTCCCTTTATGTAAGCAATGTATCCATATTACTAAACTAAGAAAACATGGAAGAAGTTGTAATTTCTTGACTATAGCATAGCCACACATTTTTCAACAAAATTGGGAAACCTACTCTTAATTTTAGTATATTTTCATGTGTCTAAAACAAGAATTCTGGGTTGGAGAGATGGCTCAGTGGTTAAGAGCACTGGGGGGGGGGGGTTCTCCCAGAGGTTCAGGGTTCAATTCCCAGTGCCCATATGACAGTTCACAGCTGTCTTCCAGTTACAGGGGATTAGACACCATCACAAAGACATACATGAGAGGCAAAACACCAGTGCACACAAAATGAAAATAAATCATTAAAAATTAAAAAAAAAAATCAAAAACTGCCGGGTGGTGGTGGTGGCACACACCTTTAATCCCAGCACTCAGGAGGCAGAAGCAGGTGGTTCTCTGTGAGTTCGAGGTCAGCCTGGTCTACAAGAGCTAGTTCCAGGATAGACTCCAAAGCTACAGCTTTTCAAGACAAGCTTTTTCTGTGTAGCTTTGGCTGTCCTGAAACTTACTCTGTAATCCCTCCTGAGTGCTGGGATTAAAGTGTGCACCTCCACCTCCTGGCTCATCCATATCTCTCATTTCACTATTTGTGGTGGGTTTTCCTTTGTACTGGCTTCTTGTGGCTTCATTCACTGGATAGGGAGTTATTGGAGTTCTTTTCCCTTTTTGGTCATATGTCAGTGTGTTAATTATGTTTTAGTTATAGTCATACTTAGCCTAAAAGTTGTTGAAATTGATTAGCTAACAAAGCTAAATGTTTCTAAATGATTCTATGTGTTTACATAGCAGTGCCACAAACCCTCACTTAGTATGAAGTCCTTTTGTGTGTTGAATTTATGTTAGCAAATGAAAAATGATTTTAAAAAGGTCTTTTCACTTCTAAAGTGGGTAACATACTGGTGTGACTTGGTTGAAGCTCCTGATTTGTCTCCCTGCCCTGTCCCTCCTGCATGACTCTGGTTTTGGTTTTGGTTTTTCAACACAGTGTTTCTCTGTGTGGCTCTGGCTGTCCTGGAACTCACTCTGTAGCCCAGACTGGCCTCAGACTCACATAGATCGAGCTACTTCTACCTCCCCAACACTGGGATTAAAGGCCTCCTCTGCCTGGCAGTAATAAGGTTCTTTTTGTGGAGATGAAGGGGTGTTGAAATAGTCTTTTTATGTAGTCCTGGTTGGCCTTGAACTTGGGATCATTCTCCAGATGCTGGGATCACTCCTGGCGTGTGGTTCATTTGAAGTGTCATTCACACTTTATTTATTGATTGAATGATTGATTGATTTAGCTTCTTCCAGACAGGGTTTCTCTGTGTAATCCTGGCTGTCCTGGAACTCGCTCTGTAGACCAGGCTGGCCTCGAACTCGCTGAGATCCGCCTGTCTCTGCCTCTCGAGAGCTGGAATTAAAAGTGTGCGCCACCATCGCTTGGCCACACTTTATTCTTCCTGTGTGCCTTTAATTTCCTGCTTTGCTTTACTTGAGTTTACCTTTGTTCACAAGATCCTCCATATACACTCATTGGGGCTGTATCATTTTGTAACAGTTATAGTAGCTAACATTTGTTGAATGAAAGCAATTAGCTACATTGCTTTAAGTGCTCTACTTCTCTTTTAATGCTCACAACAACCTGTGATGAAGTTCTGTCTTCAACTCCGCTTTACAGATGGAGAAATTAAGGCACAGAGATTAATTCGGCTAATGTCACAAAGCTAGCAGGTGGTTACAATAGAATACGCATTCTCACTCCAGACCCTGTGTTTATAACAACTTGGTTTATTTCCTCCTACAAATCATCAGCCCACTTTCTTTAAATTTTGACAACTGCAATAATGTTTTTGGAGCATAAAGCATAAATGTAATACCCAAACCATATAGTAACATTCAGAAGGACACACTACTATGCTTACATATATTTTTCTTTTCTCATTTGTTGTCCACCCCCCACCCCCGACAAAGGGAGGGTCTCATTATCCCAGGCTGGCCTCATACTCAGTACGTGGCTGAGAATGATGTTGAACTGCTGATTTTCCTGTCTCTAGTCCTAGGATCATAGGCATTTGCCCACCATGCCTCATTTGGAGAGATGGCTCGGCGGTTAAGAGCACTACCTGCTCTTTCAAAGGTCCTGAGTTCAATTCCCAGCAACCACATGGTGGCTCACAACCATCTGTAATGAGATCTGGTGCCCTCTTGAGGAAGAGACCTGGTCAGTCGTCCTCATCAACTTAAATCATGAAACCCAATATGGACAAGTTCAACAGAATCACCATATACAGGCGACCCATGCATGCTTCAGCATTGCCAGTGCATAAATTTCATTTCATTCAGGGATCAAACCCAGGACTACATGCATGCTAGGTAAGCATTCTACTAACTGAGCTACAACTTCAGCCTTCTTCTTCTTATTATTTTTTTAATTTTTATTTTATGTTCATTTGTTTTGTTTTGTTTTGTTTTGTTTTTGTCATGGTGTTGGGTCCTCTGAACTGGAGTTACAGACAGTTGTGAGCTGCCATGTGGGTGCTGAGAATTAAACTGATCATCTGAAAGAGCAGTCAGTATTCTTAACCACTGAGCCATTTCTCCGGACCTATTTTGTGTTGGTGTGTGTATGTGTGTTTTTCCGAGATTAAACCCAGGTCCCTTTATATACTGGGCAAGTACCTGTATTTCTCATTGAATTAATTTTTATCATTCAGATTTATGGAATCTTGCCGCCTCTGCTATATTAAATTATGATGCTCAATCTTCTATCTCACTTAAAATTAGGGATGGATTTCAAATAACTTGTATACTTGAGCAGGAAAATACAGTTATAATTATTCTCTATAGTCATTTGGATTTGAGCCCCTCAAAAATTCTTGTAAAACGAGAACTGGCACCACATCATTAGGGAATGTTTGAACTGAAGACTGCTTTTTGGAAATCTGTGTCATGGTTGGACATTAAGGCCATTAACTCTTAAAATGAAACCTATGAATATTTAATGTGATAATATACTGCTTGCTATATTGAGTATCTATCTACAGTGAAACATGTGTCAACTATAGATATGTCCAAGACAGAATCCTTAATTCTTAAAAGGACATGTTTCATCCATCCCATGAGAAGTGGAAGGTCGAATGAACCATTACACCTGAGTTTTCTCATTAAATTATCAACATAAAAAATAGATTTTATTATATAAATATTTTGCCTGCACATAAATTTAAGTCCATCATATATATGTATGCGGTGCTAAAGGAGACCAGAAGAGGGCATTCAGATCCCCTGAACTGGAGTTACAGGCAGTTGTGAGCTGCTATGTGGGTGCTGGGAATTGAACCTGGATCCTCTGGAAGAGCAGACATTGCTCTTAGCTGCTGAGCTGTCTTCCCAGTCTCCATAAACTTTTATTACTAGATCCATTCTTATTATCAGTGTCATTATAACTTTGAACTGTATAATACTCCTTACATGTGTCAAAACTCATGGTGAACAGTGAGTTAGTCAACTCACTGCTACAAAAGAAACTCAACAACAAACACAAATTCTGCTTTGGAAGCGTGTAGCACGAGTTCTAATTGGTCTTAGTAATAAAAACCCAGAGTCAGATGTTAAGGGGTGAAAGCTGAAAAATCAGAGAAGCAGAGCAGTCAGCCACTAGATCTCTTACCTCTGTGAAATCTCCAGACCAAAAAGAGGCCAAGCTCCTGTCTCCTTCCACTTTATATTCCTCTCTCCAACCAGGCATATCACTTTCTGTCTGTCTGTACAGACCTCCAGACCTTTACGGGTTAACTAGTGACTAGCTCCACCCTCTAGCTTCAGGCAAGCTTTATTTGTTAGAGCACAAACAAAATATCACCACAGAAGAGATTAAAACATGAAAATAAAACTAAAGTCTTTATTGTAGAAGATTCATTGTTACTCATTCACACCTTCAAGTCGATGGTGGTTCTTAAGCTGTCAACTCCTCTTAGAGGAGGTGTACTTGATGGGGATGGAGAGATGGCTCAGAGGTTAAGAGCATTGCCTGCTCTTCCAAAGGTCCTGAGTTCAATTCCCAGCAACCACATGGTGGCTCACAACCATCTGTAATGGGGTCTGGTGCCCTCTTCTGGCCTGCAGACATACACACAGACAGAATATTGTATATTTTTTTTTAAAAAAGGGAGGTGCGCTTGAACTATAGCATAAGAAATATCTACAAGGTACAATTTTTTTTACTATAAACACAGATAAGTGTGATACTTACTTGCCAAAAAGTTATAGATTATGACCATTTCCTCATGTTTTCTTTTATTTGCTACATGAGTAAATTTATATGAGTAAATGGTTGGAGATAAGAATGGAGATGAGATGAACTGTAATGAATACAAGCTGTGTTCCACACAATGGCATTTTTAAATCAACAATGGAAGTGTACAGGAAGACAGTTCCATAAGTCCCATTATAATGGAGCAAAAAATTTGTTGACATTTAGTCAAGAGATTGTAACTATCCTTATGTCCTATGACAAAACATTGCTCAGCATATTGTGATTCCGATAGAACAAACCTACTCTGTTGCTAAGCAACAGTCTAGGGCAACGGAGCATGGTGGCTCACTTCTGTAATCTGAGCACTTGCAAGGCACTCCTAGTTTGCTTTCTCTGTTGCTTTGATAAAATGGCCAAAAGCAATTTGAGAAGGAAAGGGTTTACTTCAATTTTACAGCTTACAATCTATCATAAAGAGAAGTCAGGGCCTGGACTCATTTAGGAACCTGAAGACAAGACCTGAAGCAGAGACCGTGGAGGAACACTGCTTACTGACTTGCTCCTCTGGCTTGGGCAGCTTGCTTAATTTTACCACCCAGGACCTCCTGCCCAGGTGTTAGTTACACTGACCATAGTGGTCAAGAAAATACACCGTAGACATGCCCATGATAACTGATAGATTTTTTTCAATTTAGGTTCCCTCTTGCCAGATGATATTAACTTGTGTCAGGTTGACAAAGTAATAAGTAGGCGAGGCTGATGCAGGAAGATTTCGATGAGTGCCAGGATAGCCCGAGTTACAGGGTGAGGCTAACAGGTACCAACTGTTAGTAAATTCGTGACAGTTTTAATGTTTTAGCTGAATACCACTTGGAGTCAGAGCCCCAAAGTGAAGGATGTATCGAGGAAACAGAAGCCTGGAAAAACATTCTGCCGTAGCAACTTTAGAGGAATGCTTTTCCTGGAGTCCAGTCTGTGGATTTTTTATGTTTAACGTTAACAGCCCTGTTTAGTGGTCTAAGGGCTTCCTTCCCTAGCATGCCTGACGGCCCGTTCCCAGTGTCACCTGCCTAGCTGTCGCCAACCTTTCCACAGTATCCTCCAGTTTTGTTGCAGTTCTTTAGTGTTTTGAAATGAGGTCTTCGGTGGCCTAGGCCCTCATTGTATTTCCAGGATGAATTTTAAAATATTACTTATTGCCACTTCAGAAAAGGAATTGTTGCTTATCACAGAAAAAAAAAGTGCCTTGAAAACAAAACAAAACAAAACAAAAACACAGCAGTCTGGCTTGTTGGCGCACACCTTTAGTCCTAGCACTTGGGAAGCAGAGGCAGACAGATCTCTGTGATTTTGAGGCCAGCCTGTTCTACAGAGTTAGTTCCAGGACAGGCTTCAAAGCTACACAGAGAAATCCTGTTTTGAAAAACAAAAACAAAACAAACAAAAGAAAGTAGAATGAGAACTTTATTCATTCTTTTTGATTATTGTGATAGGGTCTGGCTGTATAGCCCAGGCTGGAGAGATGGCCCAGTGGTTAAGAGCATTGCCTGCCCTTCCAAAGGTCCTGAGTTCAGTTCCCAGCAACCACATGGTGGCTCACAACCATCTGTAATGGGGTCTGGTGCCCTCTTCTGGACTGCAGACATACATGCCAGATAGAATATTGTATACATAATAAATAAGTAAATATTTAAAAAAATAGAATAGGCCAGAATTTTCTATCCTCCTGCCTGTCTCTCTTTTTTAAAATTATTTTTATTTCATGTGTACTTGTATTTTGCCTGCATGTATGACTGTGAAAGTGTCAGTTTCCCTGAAACTGGAGACAGACAGTTATGAGCTGCCATGTGGGTGCTGGTTATTGAACCTGGGTCCTCTGGAAGAGCAGCCAGCGCTCTTAACTACTGAGCCATCTCTCCAGCCCCGTGCCTCTACTTCTCTAGTGCCGGGGTAACAAATGTGCACCACCACATGTAGGAAACTTTTTTTTTTTTGCTTAAATAAGTCATTAAAATGAATTGAGAAACCAAGTAATATGTGATTTTTTTTTCTGAATCAGATACTGTTCTCCTTTGTTTTTATTTACTTGCTTGTTTGTGAGTTTTACTGAAATTTTCTTTAGGAAAAAAAAAATCAGAGAATCTTGGTGCTGTGTAGTATGCCTTTGGCTCCAGCTTATGAGAAGTTGAGGTGAGGAAATCTCTTGACTTTGGGTTCGGCATTGGCAGCACTCAGGTTCCATGTGTGGTGGTGCTATCACCTGCTAAGCCCTCCTGCTGGCCCTGGTTGTGCCAGTCTTTAGACTCCTCCGAAACCTGACTTCCTGAATTTACTATGTTCTTTTATGGAAGAAAAGCCTGTGAGCTGTACGGCAAACATAAAACAGAGGTGTGTGAACTCCTCGCAGTTCGTGAGAAGTTGTGATGTGTGCATTTTCCTCAGGAGGGGATCCATGGCTCCAATAGGCTGAGGATCTCTCCTGGCTAGGAAAAGGGAAAGCCAAAGGTTTAGAATTAGAAGGTTTTTACTTTTTTTACTTGCCAAAATTTGTTCTAACAATAGAACAGGGGTGGAGTGGAGGGGAGGGGAGGGGAGGATGGTAACACAAATTTCCTATATTTTTTCTTAGTTCTTGTGGAAAGTCAGTTTGCCAGATACTAAATGCATAAAATTAGGTATGATAAATACTAAGATTTTTGCCCAAATGGTTTTGTTTTATTTTTTTCTGCCCAAAATTTGCAATTGTATGTCAAAATATATAATTTCAAATTTATGCTTTTGGTTTGTTTGTTTCTTATTTTAAGTCAGATCTCTCTGTTTAGCTCTGGCTGTCTTGGAACTCTGTGTAGATCAGGCTGGCCTGGAACTCACAGATTCTCCTCCCACCCAGTGTTGGGATTGCAGGCATGCGCCACCTACTGTTAGCATGTTAGTCAAGCACTCTACCTACTGAGTTACTTCCCCAGCCCCCATATATTAGCGTGTGCCTGTGTGTGTGTGTTGCTTAAGATTGAACCCAGGGCCTTATACGTGCTGGGCAAGTACTCCACTGAGCTGTGTCCTTAGACCTTTTGAGTTTTTATTAAACTTGGTGTTTTGTTGCCTTAGTTAAGAGCCTCTGGTTGTAACTATAAATAGTTCAAAGGGAAAAGATCTATTTTACAGAGACTACTCATTTCTCTTAGAGGTATTTGTTTGGGGTTGTTTCCCAGAGACAAGGTCTCGCTGTATACCAGGCTGGCCTTGAACTTGTAGCAGTCTTTCTGTCTTGCATGCTGGTATTATAGATTATAGATGTGAACTGCCATGCCCAGTTCGAAGTGTTATTTTGACACTTTTATAAGAAAAACCTCCAGTTTTTGGAGATTCCCTTCCTGTGTAATTCCCCTTCTCCATATGACTTTTGAAGACTAGTTTTAATCGTTTGAGTGAGAGGAATTTTGGTTTTGTCATTGTTTAGTTGGCCACTGAGTATGTTTAGTATGGCCAGTTTGACAACTGCATATGAAAAGCGGTGTACTGTTTGTTTCTCTTATAACATTGTTTCCTGCTAATACAACTAAGCTATCCTCCCTGCGGGTTCACTTTATTCTTTATCTGACAGTGTAGACCAGCGAAGCCAGTGTTTTCTAAAAGCATGGTTATACAGCTATTGTGACTGATCTCTGCGCCTCCTCACTGTATGCTCTGACCAGTTGCTCTCAGCTCT
This sequence comes from Microtus oregoni, assembly GCF_018167655.1. NCBI lineage: Eukaryota > Metazoa > Chordata > Mammalia > Rodentia > Cricetidae > Microtus > Microtus oregoni. Next base: position 53,097,039 of record NW_024543067.1, read on the forward strand.
TTTAGATCAGTGGTTTTTGTCATGGTGACTATTTTGTTAATATGAAGTGGGTTAACTACAGAGCCAGTAGCAGAACCCTTGGCCTGTGCCTGTATGAGCTATTTAGTTTTCTCCTGTATTGCCAAACCAGGGAGGAACTAGCTCTTCCCACTCTCTGAATACAAGAGCAGGGACTGAGGACACTGAAGTGAAAACACCTCAGTCTCACCCTTAGTGAGTTAGTAATGTCAGGAAGGGCTTTTGAAGCCTCTGGCCCTGCTTGTAGATCTTATTTTCCAAGCCTTTCATTATTTTATTTGCCCTTTTCTGAACTCTACAATTTCCCTCTCTTGTAGCTGGTTCGATGCCCAGAACTGAATGCTGTGCTCCAGCTGTGGTCTCACCGGTGCTGACTAGAGAGGAAGAGCCACCTTCATAGCTTACATGTGATTCCTCTGCCTATACAACCCAATACTGGATTTGCTTACTTTGGCAAGATAGCTGCATTGTGCACTGTATTAATGTTACGTGTACTGTAACCCTGGGTCTTTCTCTGCATTGCTGCCGTCAAACCTCAGTCCTGCCAATCTAAAAGTCCTGCCTTTGTGTACCCGCCCTCTTCCCCATAGACCCCCCCCCCCACATTCATTCACAACGGATGTCATCTTTTTATTCTCTAATTCCCTTTTACTTTAATCTTAAACTCTGGCAAGACTTTCACTCTGTCTTATAAATTGTCAGCTGTCAGCCCCCTCCCTCCCCGCTTTGGTAATGGAGCACCCCACAAGCCTTTTCTCTAGTTCTTTTCCATTTGTAGTCCTGTAACCCAAGCATTTGGTGTGGTGGATTCATAAGCTTTCACCTGGTGTTTGTGAATCAGGTGCTGGGAATAACTCTGGTTGGCCCCTGAAGTTCTTGCCTTGCTTTGTCTAGATTTCTTCAACTCCTTGGGACCTCTGTCTGGGTGGATAGTATAGTTTTATAGCCCCTCCTCCAGGGAGGAGATGCAAATGGACTGTCAACTTAATAGATTCCTAATAGACAGAAGTTAACTGTTGTCTTTTAATAGAATAGCCTTTAGTTTTTAAGTTTTTCCAGTTAGAGATCAATTTGCTATACATCTCTGAGGTGAGTGAGGTAAATGAAGGAAGTGAAGCGAATTTTTTTAATGTTAAGTAGGCTGTGGTTCACCGGGAAAGCCAAAATGTGAATCTTGTTGGATTTGGTAGCTTACTCAAGTGGGAGCTGCAGCCTCATTTTCCTGGACTCTGGAGCATCCTGATGCCTGATTTAGAGAAGGGTTTGTTTAGGATTGTTGATCCAGCCGCCCAGTCTTTTAATTATATGCTTTGATTAAGCATTTAGAGGGTAATGTATTCTATAATCTTTTCTGTGGGTGGTAAGAATTGGAAGGTCTCCAAATGTCCTTTTTATCTGTGTCTGAGCTCTCAAAGTGAATCCTAGTGTGTCTTAGGGTAGCAGTTAAGACACCTCAACCCCTCCCCACACCGTCTAGTGGATGTTCCCTATTTAAACAGACTGTCCTTGAGTTTTGGGCATTATCAGACCTACAAGGTACTGTTTACATGTATTTGTATCTTGAAGGAGAGAAAGTTGATTTGAAAATTTTAATTTTAGTGCCATTTCAGTATATCAGATTATTATGGTTTTAGACATCACCTGGTAGATGTCAGCACATTGTAAGCATGTGTTGCAGGTGTATATTACAACTAAGAGGTGTGTATAGCTGCCAGAGACCACTGATTTTAGTATTCGCAACTACATAACCAAAGGAAATTATAAGCTCAGTTTGGTGGCTTTGAAGAATGTCCTTTCTCTGGTTCCTCCCCATGCATATTATCAAAATTTGGTGAACTTATTTTTGATCAAGAGAATGAAAGTTTGCAAATATAGGAAGAAATTCATAGATGTGCTTGTGCCTCTGTCACTTCCTCATAAGTACGGTGCCTTTCTAAAAGGAAACGTTAGTTTTGTTCCTTAGCTTTTGGAGCAGCCCTCGGTGACAGAGCCAGTCAACTGGACTTTGGTGTTCTGTAGGCAGCCAGTAAGTAGTGAGACCATCTCCATTTATGGTCTCAGAAGAGGGAAAGGGACAGGACTGGAACTCTCTATTTACAGTCCTTAGGAATCAAGAGTGGTTGGGGTGTTCTTGGAGGCAGAAACTAGGCATTGTAAGATAAAAATAAATTGTCAGGGGCTGTTTGCAATTCAAATTCCTATCTCTGAGGAGGGCAGAGGGTGCTGGGAAAGGGGGGTATGTCCAAAGTCAAGTGAGATTTGCAACGCTTGTCTCTTTCCTTTGGGAGATTTGACCATGACACACATTTTCCAAGTTTATGTTTCTGGATTATTCTAGAAAGTTTTGTTAAGGGGTCATGATTCTCTGTTGAAAAAAGAAAGCTGAGATGACTTTTAAAGAGTTTGTGGGAAGCCTCGTTCTCTGTAAGGTACCATTTGAGGCTGTGGGAGAGGTGCTATGAAAGGGGTGCTGTCTGGGGGATGACCATGTCTCATGCTTTTCTTACTTATTATTCTTTTTGCCTGTGTGGGTTTCTGGCCTCAAGGGACAGATTTAAAGAGTCTTTGAGGGAGTGTGGTAGACTGTCAGCTGTCATTTAAAGGCACTGCACTCTTCATGGAGATGCCCTCACGACCCAGACTTGGTTTCATTTGGTGAGAATAGGTCAAGTATTGGCATATGGAAGGCAGTCTCTCCTTTAGGAGAATCAGATATTCTTGATAACACATATACATTAAGTTAGAGATAAACTAGTTTTAACAGTTCAGTTAGAAAAGTTAGATTTTTGTCTCTCGAAAAAATTCTGAGTGAAACTCTATATAGTAGAAAAGGGATTGGAAGGAAGAATGGGAGGCGAAGACAGGGAGAGCCTGAGTGAGACCAGAGCATCAAGCTGAGACAAGGCCCTTGATTGATCTTTTGATAGATATATCGAGAAAGATAGCAGGAGGTGTGCGCCCTTCACTTCGGGACACTGGGCTAGTCTGAAATCTACTAGAATGAGAGGCCGTGAGAACTGAGAGCTGAACCAGGCTGCGTTACCCGGTTTTGTCCTTGAGCTTGCACAATGGTATTTGCTGTGTGTCAAGTGACAGAGAAAGAGCAAGATGACTGTCTCACCTCCTAGAAAGATTGTTGGCCCTGATTGTTGGTTTGTTTAGTTGACAATTTCAGTTGGTAGACTAGTAAAATGTAGGTATTAATGTAATACTTACTTCTTGGTCATTGGGTCTGAGACTGGAGACTTAGGACATTTTTTATTTGATTTCTGTTTAAATTGTAGAAGTTTTTACCGTGACAGAGTGAGTTAGCGAGGAACACAGACTCTGTAAGGGATCTGTCTTGTTAGCTACTTGTCTAGGCAACTGTTTTCCCCTGTACTCCTTAACCAAGGGTAAGGAAGATGTTCTTCACTTGGGGAAATTCTTTTTTCTGTCCTTCCCTCACATTTTCCAAATTCTGGGCACCATAGCAGCTCTCTCTTGTGGCAGGTGTGCATCCTATTGGCTGGCTGGTATTTCGTTTTTTTCCTCCCCCTTATCCTTTTTAAGTGGGGGAGGGGGCATATAATATGTGTATGTGGGAAAATGCAATAATGTTGTAATGTTTCTTGTTGTTTTAATTGATAATTGCAAAATAATTGTTTGAATTATAGCATGTTTGAGTAAATGCTAAATTAGTATTTTTCTAATATAATAATGAATTTGAAATCTAGTATTCCTGTAACAATGTGTCTGTGTTTGTCTGTCTGTGTCTGTCTGATAGTAATTAATATCTGTGGTCCGTATCTGGAGGAGGAAGTACAGCTTTAAAGGAATAACAAAAGACTTTGTGTCTTAGACCCTTCGCAGGTGTTACAGTCGGGTGAAAGAACATGGTGTTGGGAAAAGAAAGAGCAGTTACACATTTGAACAGTTGGAACAGGTGTTTGGTCAGGGAGGATGGGATGCTCAGCCCTGCCAGCCTGTACTTATTAACAGTAGTGGCTTGTACCAGGAGCTGGAGTCAGATGGCAGCACTATGGAGGACTATTCACAGGAGGACTGGGGAAACCACAGTCAGGATCTCCATGGCTATCCAACAGATCAGGAATTGGGTAAGAAAACCAATGCATGTGTGTTGTGTGTGTATGCATGCCTGGTATGTGCACTGGTATTTATCATCTGTGATAGCTTCTAGTGCTGGCAGCACAAGGCGTATTGCTAAACTATTTGAGCCAACATGGGCATATTTGGTTTGGGTGATTTGGGTACCGCTAAGCTCCCTACAGATAGAAGAATTCCTAGTCTGAGTCATACAAGGAGGTTCACTGACAATCTTCTGCAACTCAAAATACCCTGCTCTTTGTAGCGCTAAGGTTCCTGCCAAGAGCATTGACTTTTGCTCCAGCTACATTTGATGGGCCATATAAGAGGATACATGTAGTCTTTTTCCTTACATCTCTGTATGTCAAGTCCACCAGTTTTGATTTTCTTATGTGGGAAATACAGCTCAGGTTTTAGCTGTAGCCTATGTATATCACCAGCAAGTTGTGTAATGAGTATGTTAGGAATAAATGCCCTTCCGCCTCAGGAGGTGCTCAGGATTGACTCTATACATTTGTTTCCCTTCCTTAAGGAAAAAAAAAATTACAGAAATCTTGCCCGGTGACAGAGAAATAAAGAAAAAGGGTAGATTGTTATCATAGTTTCTATTAGTACTTTAGAACTTCTTCCAAATATTGGAATGGGAAAAGAAAGAGGCTCTCAAATTGGTAAGATTATCAGCCATACGTAAGAAAACGAAGACTGGAAGAATAAGAATAGATGCCAAATGATCTGGCCTTTCAATCTCACAAGACCAGTAAGGCCTAGATTGCAGTGTCTTACAACCCTGTTTGCTGTAAAGAGTTAAATCACCCAGACCTCGAAAAAAGTAACACACAGAATATGCTGATCCTCGTATTTGGGGGAATAATTACTTACACTGTAAAGCCTACGTAGAAAACCTAAATAGAGCATAATCATTTTCGTTCTTGTTCTTTCAAAATCATGTTTGCAGTGAAATTAAGCTTTAAGCTCCTCGCTTGAAATCCACTGGTGACCTTGAAGAATTTTATACTTGGGAAGCCTGGTTTCTGATCTTGCATATAAATGTTCGCATCTCATTATATAAAGTTATATTTTTAAGTCTGGTACAGGGCAGTAAATAGAGCTACTTATCCACATAAATGTGTGCCACCATTTACAAAAGTATAACTTCTTTCAAAATTCTTTGTTTTTCAGATGAAATGCCAGTTTCAAAGAGAACATTAAAAATAAAACAAGAGTCTCCTGAAGAAGCACAGTAAGTACATGCTTCATTTTTTTCACCAATATGTCTAAATTTAGTGACCAAGGCATGGTATAGAAACTCCAGCCTTACCACCATGGAAGCGTGTCTGCTCTTTCTCCACTCTGCCACTAGGGACCTGAGATGCTGCATTTTACATACAGAAAGAAGAAACGTGTTACATGGAATCATGCGTTTCCTGTGTGGACGTGCTTCCTAAGACACAAGATGAGCCACAAAGACTTGAGCTTAGTGGGGCTGGGTGAAATGGTAGAGGGCCAAAGGGACATAATTTCTCTATAACACTGCAGTTTGAGAACAGAAAGGAAGCTCTTAGGTGACCTACTTACCATGTAGAAGTCAGCTCCTGGAGGAAAGACTGAGAAGGTCCAGGATAGAGCCTCTCACTGGCCCAACTGCTGTTCTTTCCCCTAAGAGTTTGTACCGTCCGTTACACTTACAGTTCTTTTTAATGGCTTTAAGTGAGTTCCTTATCAAAGCCCTTTAAAAAAATTAGTTTGGGGCTAATTGAAGAGCACTACTCACTTGTCTTCCTGGTAACCTTGAATTCATAGCACCCACATCTTGTGTGTTGCATTCCATATGTGTGATCTTGACATTTGAGACAGGAAGACACAAGCTGCCACTTGTCACTAGCTTTAAATGCTGGAACTTCATTGGTACTGGATCTTCAGAAGCCAGGAAGTAGGTAGATCTCAGGAACTACTCAAATAACTATGGTGCCAAATTGCTCCACACTTCTGAAATACCCTCGTGCTGAGGCCAGTAGGACTTTTTAGTATGCTCTGTCCTCTGCTGCTCTTTTTCTCCTAAGGAGTGAGAGGTTCTGAAAGAGCCGTTTACTGCTTGGTTAGCACTTCTGCAATTCCTCGCACTGTCTGCCTAGTGCTCATCATGGGACGTGTTGACTAAAATAAAAATAGCTTGGTTTGGGCAGTGGGTTGAGTTTTGTTCTCTCTCTCTCTCTCTCTGCATCTGTGGGGTTAGTTAACAAACTGATCCATGCATCACCAAGAATATTCACTAAATCATTTTGTTAACTTTTGTTTTCTAAGTGTCTGCTGTATGCAAAACACTAAGATAGTTCAGTGAACAAAATGAACAAGTCTCTGCCCTCTACTCCGTCTCCTATGTGTAGTCCTCCCTGAGATCAGTAAAACACGTTAAGGGCTGGAGAGATGGCTCAGTGTTTAAGAGCACTGACTGTAAAAGCATGGGAGTGGGAGTTCAGATCCCAGCACCTATGTAAGAAAGTTGGGCCTGGTCCTGTTATCACACATAAAGCTTGCACTGAAGGAAATGGAGCTTTGGGGTGGGCAGCTGCCTCTCAACTCAAAAAATGAAAGCTCCAACTTCAGTGAGAGAGGTGTCTCAAAGGAACATAGCTGAGAATGGTAGAGGAGGATACTTCTGCCCTCTTCTGGCTTCTGTACAACACATAAGTGTGCATACAGCAAACACATTTAATTCCTTTAAAAGAAGGAAATATGGGGCTGGAGAGATGGCTCAGTGGTTAAGAGCATTGCCTGCTCTTCCAAAGGTCCTGAGTTCAATTCCCAGCAACCACATGGTGGCTCACAACCATCTGTGAGGAGGTCTGGTGCCCTCTTCTGGCCTTCAGGCATACAGACAGAATATTGTATACATAATAAATAAATAAATAAATAAATATTTAAAAAAAAAATAAAAGAAGGAAATATACAAATGATTCAATGACTATGAAAGGTAATTCTCTTTTGACGTGTTGTCCCACTCAGTCAAATAGAGTAAGCGAGGAGTGAGCACCTTCATCTTCCCTGAGGAGGGAAGTAGGTCCCCAGCGAGCCAGTGCTTTCATTAGGTGCTTGCTTGGTCTCGAGAAGATTCCAAGCCAGACTCCTGGGTGACTGATAAACGTAAGGTACTCTTAGGTCCCAAGAAGCACCTGATAACACAGTGTTAGCCCTTTGTATTTTGTAAAGATAGGCCAGGGAGATGCTGTTCTGTATGTCCTCTAGAATGCTCCAAAGCTCTTCTAGAAGATACAAGATTTTAAAAGGAAAGTCTAAAGGACTGTGGCCTCTTTTGAAGATTCTGTTAGCAGAGAGCAGGAGAGAAAGCTCAGTGATTGAGTGCTTGGTGTTCTTGTAGAGGCCTCAATTTGAGATCCCAGCATTGGTGTCCAGAGGCTCACAGCTGCCTCTAACTCCTAGGCCTCCACCAGCACTTGCATACACTCACTTCCCCCTCCCAAATAGTAATTTTTAAAAAATGTACTCTTAGCAAATCCCCCTTTTTGATTGCAAGTATGGTCTAAGCACTTTAGTAGGTTAAACTTCGAATTGATTTTTAAAAATATAATAACTCGATTGCCAAGTTAATATTGAATAAGCCAAATTTACCATATCAAAGTTCGGCCATACTTAGCAAATATTTTTAAAAAATATTTTGTTTTGTTTTATGCACACATTTGCCTGATTGAGGGTGTTGGATCCCCTAGAACTGGATTTACAGACAGTTATGAGCTGTCATGCTAGTGCTGGGAATTGAACCCAGGTCCTCTAGAAGAGCAGCCAGTGCTCTTAACTGCTGAGCTATCTCTCCTGATTGCCACCTCCCCTACTCCTTGAGACAGGGTCTTTACATAGCCTTGGCTGTTCTGGAACTCACTGTGTGACCAGGCTGTCCTTGAACTCAAAGAGATCACCTGACTCAACCTCCCAAGTTCTGGGCTTAAAGGCATACATCACTATTCCCAATGAGAAACAACTTGGAATTGCATTTATGTAAATTACATGAAGTGTCAGTCAATACATTAGCTAATAGCCTGTTAGTTTATTAGTTCATAGCATGTTCTATCTTGATATGCTAATTACAGAAGTCATAACTGAAGATTTCTGTAATTTCACCTTTAATATTCTAACTAAAATTTGGGAGTGGTAATGAGTTCATACTAATTCATTTAATTAGAAATGGCATATTGCTCATGTCCTTAGTCATAACCACGTAATTATCTCTCCAGCACATGTGTGAAAATGACTGGACTGTCATAAATTCTGTTTTAAGAATTGTTATCTGGGGCAGCGCTGGTGCTTTGTTAAAGTAGCCTTTGGGTTTTGCACGTTGGCCCGGCGTCCACTATAAGAATTATGATAACCATTTATTAAAAATTTGTGATCTGCTGGGCAGTGATGGCACATGCTTTTAATCCCAGCACTCAGGAGGCAGAGGTGGGCCAGGTGGATCTCTGAGTTTGAGGCCTGCCTGATCTACAGAGTGAATTCCAGGCCATCCAGAACTACACAGAAAAACCTGGTCTTGAAAAACAAAACACAAAACAAAGCAAAAAAAAAAAAAATAATAATAATCATGCTCCTGAGAGGTATCAGTGACAGCACTAGTGATGAAAGTGCTTGTTCCAGCCTGGAAGCCCACGGCCAATCCCCGGAGTGCATGGGAAAGTAGGAGAGAAGCGACTCCAAGGTTTCCTTCTGACCTCCACACTAGTGACGTGCCACATACATACACACAATAGTAATTTTCTAAAATTTCATCGTTTCTGAAATCCTGGGATCTTAAGAATTTATATTTATTAAATTTAATACAGTGAGACTATGAAAAGCAGTTCATTTTTAATTCTAGGAACTCAATGGGATATTTCTGACATTTAATGCAGTGACCTTCCAATGTAGAAGCCTTTCTGAGATGTGGGTGTTTAAATGTAACGTTTTACTTACTCTTGTTGGCAGTGTTTTAAGATCTAGTGGTGCCCAGAATGGGCAGTTTAGGCACTGAACATTTCCATCATCTTAGAAAATTCTGTTAGATGTTGCTGCTCTAGACACTTCAAGAATTTGACTGTTAATTTCTCTTTCTAGGAAACGAGACACCATGCAGAATATTGTACAGATTTTGGAGTCAGTACAGTTGAAATGGGAACTGTTTCAGAGTTGGACAGACTTTTCAAGGCTCCATCTTTCCAATAAATTGGCCATTTTTGGAATTGGCTATAACACCCGCTGGAAAGAGGATATCCGTTACCATTATGCTGAGATCAGTTCCCAGGTGCCCCTTGGTAAGCGTCTTCGGGAGTACTTCAACTCTGAGAAGCCTGAGGGACGAATAATCATGACCCGAGTGCAGAAAATGAACTGGAAGAATGTGTACTACAAGTTCTTAGAGATCACCATTAGTGAAGCCAGGTGCCTGGAGCTGCACATGGAAATTGACTGGATACCCATTGCCCACTCCAAGCCAACGGGTGGGAATGTTGTTCAGTATTTACTGCCAGGAGGGATTCCGAAAAGTCCAGGTCTTTATGCCATTGGCTATGAAGAATGTGTTGAGAGGCCCCTCACCCCAGATGTCGAGCGCCAGGCCCTGGACCCAGGAAAAGAAGGCCGGGTTGGCCTGGAAACCCTCTCAGCACAAGCCTCGTTGCACGTGGAAGTAGAACCCACCCGGATCATCTACTGCTACCTCGGAATCGCTGAGGTCAGGACTCTGCAACAGTGCTTGTTTTTACATTTCCAAGCAAATACCAAAACCTTCAGTAAAGAGTGGGTTGGTATTAATGGATTTTTGTCTCAGAACTGTATTGTGGATCCTGGAATTTCCCCCAAATCCATCTATATCAAATTTGTAGAAGTAGAGAGGGATTTTCTTTCTGCTGGCTCATTAGTTGAGTGTCTGGAAAAAGCCATTGGATATCCCTTAAAATTTAACAACTGAGTGTCATCCTTCATAAGGATTTGGGCGTGTGCATTCTTCTCCATCCTTCCTGTTCCCCAGACTACCCCCAGTCCAGATGCTGCCCTCAGCCTCTCCGTGGGAACTCTGTCCACGATGAGACCAATGCAACATCTCAAGCAGCATAGCAGACACTGGGCAGAAAGGCAGACCTCACTGAAATGCTCATTTCGAGCAAGCAGGTCTTGCATGGTGGGGCAGTTCTTTTTTAAAAAAAGAAAACATTGATTTTTAAATGGATTTTAGAGCCCTGAAATGAACAAATGTAGGTACATTCCATATTGGACAAAACTTATACTTTGAGTTTCATATGAAATTGAAAATTGTATTTTTTTCACAATGTTTCATTTTTACACATCTCTATAAGTATTATTTACAACGTTGAATAAATAAGCAATAGATAATGACAAGTAAATCTTGAATCACAGTAAATAAGGCTGTTTTTCAATATTACCTTTAGCTACTATTGTGTATAATTTAGAGTTTCATCTTTTTCACCAACCAAGTGTTTTGCTATTTCCAATCAGTGTTGCCTGCAAAGACTTTTGTTTATGTGATGTACGATTTTTATGGTTGTGTTACCATTTAAATTAAAAAAAAATATTAAAGGAATTCCTGACCTTTTGGGTTGCTAGTTGAGCTTTCTGTACCAGAGTGTGGCTGCATTGATTGTGGGGCTCATGTCCAGCTTCGATGGAAGAGTGAAGAAGCCGAGGCTGGGCTCTGTCCAGTGCTAGTGCTCATCTAGAATGCTCAGGGCCCTAGGTTCAGTCCCCAGTACTGGAAAGAAAAGAATGGCCATACCAAACAGAGCATGCTGTTTCTCTATGTGTGAACAATGACCATAGTCCTTGTCGAGAGTTTCAGAAGGCATTCGACACCACAGTGTGTCTGTCCCTAGAAAACGACTGCGGGGATCTGCTTCTGACTTTGGGAGTACACATGGGCAGGGCGCTTTGACTCCTTGCCTTTCACTCAGTAACTGGAGTGAGTCTCCTAAGTACTGAGAGGACAGACGTAATGCCAACCTAGTGTGTCTAAAAAGAGAAAGTGAAGAGCCAGTAGAAACACAATACTAATGCCTTTGAAAAGCAATCCACGAGAGGAGAAACTGGAAGGTGTCGGTCCAGTAGATAAGGACTCTTGCACAGTCCTTTTCCGAGATTCCAGTGGGTCAGGCTCCACTCCACCTGGATGCTAGTGCGCTTGGCTAAGAATAGTCTCCAGTAGTCAAGGGTCACTTGGTCTTGTGACAGGAACTTGCTAGTTTGGCATTTGTCTTTAATGGTTCCTCAGCATCTCTCAGGTGTTCTGCTTTAAGAGGACAGCAAATCCAGATGAGAACTCTTAAGTCTCTGATTTTGTATACTGTTGAAAGTAAGACCACAGCCAGAAAGGAGGTGGTTAGTCCCAGCACCTGGGAGGCAGAGGCAGAGGCAGACGGATTTTTTTTTTAAATTATTTTATTGGTGTTTTAACCTGTATGTATATCTGTGTGAGGATGCTGGATCCTGGAGTTACAGACAGTTGTAAGCTGCCATATGGGTGCTGGGAATTGAACCCCGGTCCTATAGAAGAGCAGTCAGGGGGCTGGAGAGATGGCTCAGAGGTTAAGAGCACTGCCTGCTCTTCCAAAGGTCCTGAGTTCAATTCCCAGCAACCACATGGTGACTCACAACCATCTGTATGGGGTCTGGTGTCCTCTTCTGGCCTGCAGACATACACACAGACAGAATATTGTATACATAATAAATAAATAAATAAATTAATTAATTAAAAAAAAAAAGAAGAGCAGTCAGTGCTTTTAACCGCTGAGCCATCTCTCCAGCCCCAGGCAGACAGATTTCTAAGTTTGAGGACAGCCGGGTCTACAGAGTGAGTTCCAGGACAGCCAGGGCTACACAGAGAAACCTTGTCTCAAAAACTAGAAGTAAAATAAAAATTGCTTATGTAAACCCACAAAATTAAGTCACATTGGTGATTTTCCCCTTCTTATTTCAATATCATTTGGCCAATTCATGCGTGTATGTTTTTCTAGTGATCTAGAGCATTTTTAACCACTGGGATGGTTTATATTATTTGAGTCTGGGCTTATGGAGTTACCTTTTTTGTGATGTAAGCTGCTAAGAATAGGTGCCACTTGGAGAGTATAAATATCCCGAGACTGTCGTTGCAGCACCTGCTCAGTGTGCTCTGTGTGTGTGTGTGTGTGTGCGCGCTCGTGCATAGGGGCCTTGGAAGAGTCTTGTAAGTTTAACCTTTGGTTCTAAGGCTAAGGTGTATTGATGATCGGACAGCAGCAATCTCGTAATTAACAGTGGCAAACTGGAGGAACAAACATTACCAGGAATATTAAATGGCCCCTCCAATACAGCCACTGACCAATCAAGAACTAACATTAATACTGAATTTTTCTATATCCCTTCCTTGGCTAGTAGTTACTAGGTGGGGCAGAATATTTTAGGAACATTTGGTGAGGACTTTACCTGCATAATGTTACTGGGAGTGTGGCATTGTTAGACTCCTGCCATCAGGATGAGGGCAAAGATGAGACCAAGCTTGGGTTTCTGTTTGGCATGAAATGGTTTGAAGGTCAGGGAAGAGGACAAAACTGAGTGTTGGGAAATGGAGGCTTGTCAGGACCATGACTTGCTGATAGGAGTATCCTATCTGACCAGAGCAGTCTAGAAAAAGGTACCAGGATGTCTGGTAACTGGGCATTACCTAAAACAAGCGTACTACAGTTAAGGCCATAAGTATGCTTTTTATCTGATCCAGGAGTGATGGAGGCCCTTTATTCAAATGTTTTTAAAGACTTTTAGAATTACTTTTTAAAAAATTTTAACTTTCTTTACATGCATGAGTGTTTTGCTTGCATGTATGTGTTTGTGCCACACGTGTGCTTGGAGGTCAGAATAGAACATCAGATCTCCTAGTTTTGGAGTTCTGGATGGTTGTAAACCATGCGGATGCTGGGAACTGAACCCTTGTCCTCTGCCCAGTCTGTCTCTCCAAGCCCAGATTATAAATTCTTCGGAAGGTCTGAGAAGTGTGGTAGAGAGAAACCTATGAAGTTGTGAACTAGGCTTGCACACATCCAATGTTTATGTAAGCAGTTCTTAGTACAGGTGTGTGTTGATAGAGAGTTTTTACACCGCAGTGGAGAGCTGTCTACCCTAAAAAGTAAGCCAGAGCTTGTGGTGTGTCGTAGAGCGTCCCTGCTCACGTATTGACTTCCTCAGGCTCAGATGTGGTTGGAATAGGAGACAGTGAGGAAAATTCCTTTTGGTAAAAGCCTGGGAAGACTGCATCTGTGTCACATGGAGACAGTCACTCTTGTCATCCTTGTGGCCGTCCTGTACCTAAGGTAAGGTTTTTGGGAAACAGCTTCTGGACCACAATGGGCACCTGAGTCATCAGATGCATCGTGTCTGGGCTAGATCCAGGGCTTTGTACCCCCTTTTCCTGGGAGGAGCTATTTGGAGTGACAGTCCTGGTCCAGAAATGAATGAGGACTTTTTACACGAGGAGCTCAATGGGGCTGGAGAGATGGCTCCGAGGAGCATTCTGGTTTGACTCTGAACACTCAGATGGCCGTTCGAAACAGACTATTGCTCCAGTTCCAGGGCATTCAACACCCTCTTCGGGCCTCTACAGGAACCGGACACGTCGTATACAGACAACACGTGCAGGCAAAATGCCCATTTTTAAAAGTATAATATTCTGAAATCTAGAAAAATTTGAATTTGGTAGACTAGGATAGACTAGCACCACCTCTTTGACAATCCCAGTTTGAAGGTCTCTGCACTTGACTGAGCTGCCAAGAGGTAGATTCCAGAGATGTCAGGAGCAGCCTAGTGTTTGCGCAGGCATTTCGTAGAGCCACTGCATGACGGGTATTTGAAGAGGAGCCAGGCTGGCCGCACTGGCAAGAAATTGCTGGGGCTCTACAGGTGGGGAAAGTCATTACGCAATGCTGGAGCGGGTGCAGTGTGTGCTGCTGAGGGGGCCCGGCTGCCTCTGTTCCCTCCGAACAGGCTATGCCAGGCATCCCTCGTTATACGTAACCTTTGTTCAGTGGCGAAGCTCGGCCTAATAATTTGGAGCATCTTTTTCCGTGTTTCTTAGCTGTTGGGCAAAGGGCAAGCACCGCTGAGTTCCCTGCTGAAGCAGCCTCGGCCATCAGAGGGCGCATAGGTGCCTTCACCGAATGGCGTGGGAGGGGTATGGGGTTGAAATTAAATTCGCAGAGGAAAGATCTAGTCCTGGGAATTAAAGGATCAGAGCCGGTCTAAGCCGTTCACTGCAAGGGATGGTCAACAGTGAAGACACTAGTGGCTGGACAGAAGAAAAGGAAATTTATATCCGGTCCCCCTGCAGCTGTCCCTCCTCCCCAGTACGCATTAAGGATGAGGAGCTGGGGACAGTCGCCTCAGTTTCCTGCTCAGTTTCCTTGTACCAGTCTTCCCTGTTTGCAGCAATGAGGCTAAAGGCCGCGACTCCCTCGGGCCTCAGTTTCTGGAAGTTCTGGAGAACCGGCCCCTCTCTAGCCCTAGGAGAAGTAAGGCCTGTGGTGTCAGCTATCTTAGACTTCCTCGCCTGGAGCCTCGAGCCTGAGCCAGGCTGAGAGGGAGCTGGACGAAAGTTCGAATCCCCACCTCGTCAGCTGCGCCTGGCCCATCTGACCTCGCACTCCACACACAGCAAGGGCCCCTTCTTCCTCTGTGAAGGTCGCTCTGCTACGCAGCACCTCGGGCTTGGAGCGGGCCATTCTGGCCACAGCTGCTGGGCTTTTAGTGTCGGGTGAGGGTGGCTCCTAGACTTGGTTTAGTCTCCCATTCCTTTTATGTCACCTCAATGCCCAACGCCTGCGCAGGAGGTGTACAGGACTCCTCGGGCTGGTTCACGGGGTACCACGACCTCGCCAACCCTAGCACGAAGAGTAAACGGACAGAGGCAGCGGATCCGGCCATCCGAGCTCGGGCAGAGCTCTCCTCCCCCGCTGCGAGTCACTAGCGCCGCGCCCTGCAGGACGGTGACCTCTCCACCCCTTTGAATGCCCCGCCCCCGTCCAGTTGGTCCCCACCCCACCTCTCCATCCGCACACCCGGAGACTTGGGTTGGAGCCACACTTGTCAGTAGCCTGGTTCCTGTGCACATTCGAGTTGCCGCCGCTTACCACGGCACCTGTAGACAGTGTGTGCCCCAACTGTTCTGAGTACTCCGGGCCAAGAAGGGCCATGATTATTCCGGCTAGAATCCCCGAGCCCAACTTGCTGCGGGTTTTGTTCCTGGGACTGAGTACCCTCGGTGAGTCAAACCTCGGGCCTGGAGGGTCTTTGATCTTATAGATCCCATCCTAGATCCTAGGGAGGACTTTGGGAGTGGTTGTGACGTGATTTTTGCTTGACATTCTTGTCTTTCTTCATCACCCTCCACTTCAGGGTGTCCCTGGTTGGTGCTATGTTTTCTCCCTTCTATGGCCAGAACAGCTCCCAGCTTTGGTGTGGGGTGCGGTGTTGGGAGGGGATGGAGGCATCTCCAGGCAAGACCTCTGGGATGAGTTGGGGCAGCTATTCCCGTGTCCTCACCACCCCCACTCATCCCAGCTGGATAAGCTGAGGCACCAGATGAAACGGTGACTAAAGAGCTTACGGACTTAATTCCACTCCCCCCTCCCATTCAAGCTGATATGAAAGATCCCTGGGGGAATGTCTGGTCCTCCGCCTTGACGCAAGTACTTCAAGTCAGTACTTTATGTCACAGCGTTTCCCCCACCACATTGCTTTCTTTCCCTCCTGCTTCCTGCCCTGGAAATCAAAGGAGATGCCCCCAAAGCCTGACCATGAGGTCATTTGGACACAGGAAATTCGGGAAGAGGTCAAAACTGGAGACTAGTAACGCAGCACATTCTCAGGTCTACCATTATCCTTATCTTTTCTCCGATGGATCAGAAGGAACAAGGAAAACAGGGAAAGGGTGCTAAAGTGTCCAAGAGGAAGGACCCTCCTGAAGCCAGAAGTGCTTGGGAGAGCTTCCTGGGACATCTAGCAGTAGTTGAGGGTGACCCAGTGCTCTAGCTGGAGAGAAAAGATCCAGTAGGAACCAAGTTCACTATTAGTTATTCCCTGGCCTATTTTGCTATCTGGGTTTGACGTCCTGGGCTTTAACTCCTTTCTCAAGCTAGAGAATGCCAGAGCAAGCAAGACCTGGAAGAATGTGGAGTAAAATTCAGTCACATCGGAGGGGATCCCTTTGTTCCTGCCCACAGCCTGTCAACCTGTATGCCAGTGGTGTGGAGGGCCTGGGATCTTAAGGACCCCAGATCCATGAGTCTCATGAACTTCCACCCTCCCTAGCCGTCCAAAGCTTAGAGAATTTCCTGCTCCTTCAGCTTCTCCGCTCTACTTTTGCATCTTCAACCTCAGGTTCTGTTTCTTTTCTACATTCTTTCTCAATCTGACTCTTCGGTGTTGGAAGGGGCAGTATCAGTCTCTAAGCAAGGGAGAGGGAAAAAAAAATCTATACTGGATGCCTGGGCATCACAGACATCCTCTGCAGGTCACTCGTGGGCCCCTCCCCCCTTTCAACATTGAGACTTAGTTTGTCATATCAAAGACCCAGAACCTAAGTTGCTATATGATGTCATGGAGGTTGCCCTTCTTGGCCTCTGGAGGGTTAAATGGGCTCGCCCGTCCTAGGGAAGGCCCAAGGCAACAAGGCCCTCCTGCTCCAACTGCTCCTTCGTGGCTCATAGCTGCCCCCGGAGCGTGAGAAGCCCACAAGGGGAGTTTCTCAGAGAAAGAGGGAAACTAAAAATAGTAGCCCTGGGGAGCAGGGCCCATTCGCTCTGCTTAGGCCCTTCGCCTGTTCTCTCACTCTGGTCTCAGACTGGGCCAAATGATGCTATTCTTGAGCTGATCCAGAGTCCATCACTGGAACCCAGTAACTCCCCATTTTCCTCCATGTGGCACCCAGTTACCAAAGGTCTGACCAATTAGGGGTCTTCCGTTCCAAGTGACGCCAGAGCAGAGGGCTGGGAAATCTCAGGACCTCTTGCACGCCTAGTTTACCACTGAAAGAATAAGTGTGTCCATCGCTGCATCTCACTCCCGCTCCCCCATCGCCCCCACTTTGCAAACTGCAAATGCAAAAACCTAGAGTAGGCAGATAGTGCACCCTTGGCGAGCCAAGCTCGAGTCCATCTGGGCACAGACCATTTCCCCTCCTAACGGTCTTACAGCGAGTGTTTCTGAAAAGGCTAGGAAGAGCGACCGCCGCCAGGAGTCTCCAGGTGCGCCAGCAGGCAAAGTCTCTGGGGGAAGTGGAGCTTCTCAAGGCTGGGTTGTTTTCGCCTGCAGAGCCTCCGGTCTAGCGGCCCCGGCTTCATTGTCTTCTGCCTTATCGGCGGACGCAAGTTTCCTGCTCCTACCGCGGGGACCCGCCAGGAAATGTAAGGGGTGGGGGATGCCACGAAGGACAAGGAATAGGGGTGGGGTCCTGGGTTAAGACGAGGCCGGGAAGCGATGGGGGAGGCGCTCATCCTGGCTCGGTGGGTTCGGAGTCTCCCGAGCCTTCCGCCCGGCTCTGCCAGCACAGTCGTTGTGTGGCTTCTGAGCTGTTGCCGCCCGCTCAGCTTCTCCAAGGTGGCAGCTAGTTCCGAGTGCCGAAGAGTGTTCTGATCCCGGGAGAGCAGGGCCCAGGACCAGAGCCGTTCGAGTCCCCAGGCTCGGTTCTGTACTCATTCAAAGTTATTTTTCCAAAACCTTTAACACTGCACACCCTCTCGCCCCCCCGAAGAGCAAAAAGCAAGTGTTCTTGGCATTGGAGTGCCATCAGTGTTCCCCTATCTGAAACTGACACCCCTGTTCACCCGTACGCAGGATGCACGCACGGGGAGTTTTGTACTTGTGAGAAGATTGTCCTCACATCCCTCTCTGAAATTCCCTGCAACCCAGCGGCACTTGCTTTGATAGCCAAAAGTCTTCTCGAGGATTTGGTTGGGTCTCAGTCGTGCGTTTTCCTAGCATAGCAGACTCCATGGAGCTGAGCGGAGGCCTGGGATTCCCCTAGTCACCGACAGGCACCGGAGCTGTGAAGCACAGAACTCAAGCTCGCAATCGGTGGTTCAGAAGGAACCGCGGGGTTAATGAGTAACTGCTCAATCCCTCGCCTGCCCCCCCCCCAATCTGCCCATGGAGTCTGGATGACCTAGACCAGCACCTCCATTCTCCCTTGCTTTTCACCAAGGAGATTGGAGGAGCAAGTGTGTAACGTGGAGTGTGGATGAAAAGTAGGTCTGCCTTCCCTTCTGGAATCGCTCCTCCAGATTCTGTACCTCTGGATTAGAATGAAGACATAGAAATGTGGTCTCATTCCCACTCTAGACGCAATACTTCGGAGTGAAGAGGAGCAGGACCTTGGGAAACAGGTCTCAGGATAGTCCTCCAGGCTTTGTTCCTCCTCGAGGGATATTACTCCCCGCCTCCCTCCTTCCCCGTCAAGCGACTGACGTTGGTCAGGACCTTTGGGCTGACCAGGGAGCTAGCCCTGGGAGCTCACACCTCCTTGCTCTGATTTCAGCTTCCTTCTCACTGGCTCAGCTAGAGCTGCACGTGCCCGCCGGCCTCAACAAATTGGAGGCAGTAGAGGGAGAGGAAGTGGTGCTCCCCGTCTGGTACACGATGACGACGCCAGAGCAGTCTTCGTCCCACCCTTGGGAGGAGCCCCTCCTGATATGGTTCTTGGAACAAGAAGGGAAGGAATTAAACCAGGTGAGGGGAAAATCTTAGTCAATGACAACCTAGGGATGTAGGGATGAGATGTTGGAGAATGAGGGCGGAAGACAAAGGTATAGGGAAATAGGGAAGAGCAAGCGACCTCACAGTATTAGTGTTGGTTCTCATTGTGAAATCCAGCCTGGTTAAAGCACAGAGGCAGGCACGCATGCGTGTGTGCGTGCGGGGTGGGGGTGGGGCGCTAGAAGTATTGAAGAAACGTAGGGTGAGTGAAACATAGCTGTTTTCTGTTTGCAGACTCAATCTCACCCAGTAGATTCAGCTGGCCTCACAGACACCTCCTGCCTCTGCCTCCCAAACGCTGAGGTTAAAGGAGGGGGCATCATGGCCTGCATCATCAATTTTAAAAGTTCCACATGCTGTGTGTTAACAATTTTGGGCTTGAGATGTTGTCAAGTACAGGCCATATCTCTTCCTGGATCCACTTGCCTTCCACACATCCCCTCCCCTTTCCCCCCAAATCATCATCATCATCATCATCATCATCATCATCATCATCATCATCATTATCATCATGTTTGTCTATGTGCGGGTTTGTATGTGCCACAATGCTAGTACGGAGGTCAGAGAACAACCTTCAGGAATCAGTTCTTTCCTTCTATCTTTATGTGAGTTCCAGGGATTGAACTCAGACCATCAGGCTCGGTGGCAAATGCTTTTATCCAGTGAGACATCTTGCCAACCCCAAGCCCCCAAACTCTTTATATCTATGGAAGACAGTATGGCCTCCTTCCACCATTTGGCATCTCTGTTCATCCACTGCACAGGACTGGCACTCAGTGGCTCTTTTATCCAGTATCTGATGCCAGATTCTTGCTACTTGCAGGGATTCCTTGCATGGTCTTGGAAAATGTATTCAGGAAAGTCATTTGATCTTGCTATCTTGTCTTTTGTTTGTTTGTTTGTTTGGTTGGTTGGTTGGTTTTTGACGCAAGGTCTTTCTATAGCTCTGGCTATCCTGGAACTCACTATTTTGACCAGGCTAACCTTGAACTCCTAGAGATCCTCTGCTTCTGCCTTCCCATGCATTGGGATTAAAGGTGTGTGCTACCATGCCTGGTCTTGCTTTGTTTTGTTTGAGACAGAGTCTCATAGTTTATTCCGGCCTTAAACTTCAGATTCTCTGGCCTCTATCTTCCACGTGCTGGAATTAGGCTGGTACGGGCCTACAGATTCCTGCA
Source organism: Microtus oregoni (assembly GCF_018167655.1). Lineage (NCBI taxonomy): Eukaryota > Metazoa > Chordata > Mammalia > Rodentia > Cricetidae > Microtus > Microtus oregoni. The sequence goes on from NW_024543067.1 coordinate 53,117,096, forward strand.
CACATGGGCGGGGCAGGGACTTTGCCCACTTAGCTTCTCATTCAGTCCCCCATTTGTATATGTGCATGTTTATATGTGCGTGCATGCTGATGTATGTACTTGGTGTACGTGCTCATGTACACAAGCATGTGAGAGTCAGACGTCAACCTTGGCATCATCCTTCAGGCACTATCTACCTTGCTTTTGAGAAAGGGCCTCATGCTAGCATTGGAGCACACCCATTGGACTAGTCCCAGAGACCACTTTTTGTGACTTTCCAGATTCAGGGTTATAAGTGCTCCACTGTGCTGGGATTCTTTGGTTGTTTGCATTGATTTTAAAGATCTTCATGGCTGTAAGACATCAGAGACTGAGCTATCCCACCCAGCTGTACCTTTCTTCCTCCCTCTCACCCATATATCCCTGGCTGTCTTGGAACTCACTCACCCTGTAGACCAGGCTGTCCTCGAACTCAGAGATCCGCCTGCCTCTGCCTCCCGAGTGCTGGGATGAAAGTCATGCATCACCTCCACCTGGACAGCCATAACTTTTAAAATTAGGAAATAAAAATCTTTTCTCCTTTTTAAAAAGATGTGTGTTCCAATGGTAGAACTTTCACATCTTACAATCTACAATCTAAATTTCTTTCATACACACTTCCTCTTGCATTGAATGCCCCTTCTTCTCCCACTGTGGTTTTCACCTAAAAAGCCACCATACAAGCGAAAGAGATGGTCTGTACATGGGAAAGGAAAACTGCCATGTATTGCGAGAGGGTGGGTGGGAAGATGGGTAAAAGGAAGGTGGTTTACATGAGGAGGCCATGAGGAAGTCCATTTTGGAGGAGGAACACAGGCTGAGCCAGATGTCCTGTCCCCACTAGGTGTTGTCCTATATCTATGGGGCTGTGTCCAGTAAACCTCGAGTATCCCTTGTCCATTCTATCACCACGCGGAATGTGTCCCTGAGGCTGGAGGCCCTCCAGGAGAAAGACTCTGGAACCTACCGCTGTTCTATCAATGTGCAAGATGGTGGAGGCACAGCCGTGGGTCACGGCAGCAAAAGCATAGAGCTCAAAGTGCTGGGTGAGTAAGGAGGGCATATCTCTGGGTCCCTTCTTACTCCAGCACAAGGGAGGCCAGAAAGGTCTCCCTCTCAAGTGGCTGAGTATAAGACCTGGGGATGAAATGTGGAATTACAAGAGATTGCTGGAGGGGAACCTGGGGGTCCTTAAGGTAAGGGTTGTAACCTATCTACCCTTCTCTAGTTCCTCCAGCTCCTCCATCCTGTAGTTTACAGGGTGCACCCTATGTGGGGACCAATGTGACCCTGAACTGCAAGTCCCCAAGGAGTAAACCTACTGCACAATATCAGTGGGAGAAGCTGGCCCCATCTGCCCAGGTCTTCTTTGGACCAACCTTAGGTAAGGGGATTTCTAGAGGTCACTGACACAGTAACTACAGATGGGGAAGGACGAGAGGTCTCTCCCAGACTGGGGTGACAAGGGTAGGCATTGCAGAAAAGGACAGGAGATGTGGAAAGAGGGTGAAAAAGATGTCATATTAAGTGAAAGTGCTATGCTCTACGCTTCCAAGAACTTTCGCATATAGTGGTACTAAGGTCTGGAGCTAAACTGCTTGCTGCTTCAAATTCCAGTCCTGCCACTCAATAACTTTGTGACTATACTCCCATTCCCGTATTTGTAAAATGAGATTTATACACATCAGCTATAAAAAATATTTGGGGGAATTGTGTGTGTGTGTGTGTGTGTGAGAGAGAGAGAGAGAGAGAGAGAGAGAGAGAGAGAGAGAGAGAGATAGATAGAGAGAGATAGAGATATAGATAGATAGATAGATAGATAGATAGATAGATAGATAGATAGAGGAGAGAGAGAGAGAGAGAAAGAGAGAGAGAGAGATGCTGGCAATTGAACTCATGACCTTGTACATAAAAGGCAAGCACTTGAACAGTGAGTCACACCCCAAGCTTCTTTAGTTTTTTTACAGAGTCTTGCTATGTAGCTAAGGTTGGCCTCAAACTAATGACCCTTCTGCCTTAGCCTCCTGAGTGCTGGGATTACATTACTAGGCTCAGCAACTGGAATATTTTAAGTATAAGTATTAGATAACTTTAGAAGATCATTACTAATTGCTGAGGCTTTGCAATGGTATTTTGATTGTATGAAATAACAGGGTTTCTTTCGAGACAGAGGCTCACTATGTATCTCTGGCTGTCCTAGAACTCGCTATGTAGAACCAGACTGACTTTAAACTCCCAGAGATCTGCCTGCCTCTGCCTCCAAAGTGCTGACATTAAAGCTGGGCATAACCACCCCCAGCTTAATTGATATTGTTTTTGAAGATATATTTTGAAGTGTTATTTTAAATAAGTTATTTATTACCGTTATTGTTGTGAATGATGGGTGTGTGCATGTGTGTGCCGTGGCACACGATAGAGGACAACTTTTGGGTGGGTTTCAGGGACTGAATGTAGATGGCCAGGCTTGTGTGGCAAGTGTTTTTACTCACCGAACCATCTCATTGGCCCCAAAATATTACTTTAAAATGTCAGTGGGAGAAGAGGAAGAAATAACATAAGTAAAGCAAAGTGTTAATTGCTGGGTGTAGGTGAGGGTATAAATATTTTCTTTTTTCCCCTTTTCTACTTTTCACTGAACCTATTTATTTTTGTTTTATTGGTGTATGGATGGAGCCCAGGGTCTTTCACACTCTAAGCATCAATTTTACTACTGAATTAAACCCCTGAAGCCCGTTTGACTTTTCTCCTCAAATAGAAATTGAGTGTGTATGCTTGAGCATGCGTGTGAAGGCCACTGTCACTTGGTATCACTCTCAGGGGCTATCTTCTCTAGGATTTGACACAGGGTCTCTCATTGGGATCTACCTTTGCTGATCTGTCTAAGACGTCTGGCCAGCATTTTGAACTATTTCCTTAGCCCCACATTTACGCATTAAGTAAGTATATAATAATTCAGAAAGGGCTCCATGAATAGGTATTTTTTGTTTGATAAACTAGTACAGGTAAAGAGCTCAGGCTGGACTTCAGCACAATCAATAGTCAAATGATCAGAATGGTTAGTCTATACAATCTTCTTAGCCCCACCAGGTAAGGAGCATTCACAGATGAAGAAGTGGGGACCCACAAGGCTCACATGGGGTGTTTGGGATCCCAACATTTCTAGTTCCTAGTCAAATGTTTTTTTCTGCCCCCTTCTCCCTTCACATTACCTTTCAGAAACAAATGTCGAATGATGCTTTGGATTTCTGTGTGGCACTTCCTGTTAAGACATAAGTCGGAAGTACCAAGTATAGAAATGGAGCAGGGGTTGAGTTAACCTGTGCGCAGAGCCCAGAGTGCTGCCACATTCTTCCGACTCATAAGGCCATGGATAAGCAGCGACTTTCAGAGACTCAAAGAGGGCATTCCAGAAGTAGGGCACGGTGTATATGCTTTCTTAATGGAAACGTTGGCCCTTGGACTGATAGCTAAATTGTGTCCGTAGATGCCGTCCGTGGATCCTTAAAGCTCACCAACATTTCCACTTCCATGTCTGGAGTCTATGTCTGCAAGGCCCAAAACAGAGTGGGCTTTTCCAAGTGCAACGTGACCCTGGAAGTGATGACAGGTCAGTGAGGGGTAAGTGTGGTGAAGAAGTGTGGTCAGTGGGTGGCATTGCAGGAAAAGAAGAAGCCTGTCTGCTGAGGCTTCTCACTGAACCATGACTGGGCATTGAACATAGTCAAAGCCAGGTCAACGTTTGGTCAGTGTCTGGCCATTTTCTACCCCTAACAGAGAAAATGGCAAACGTAACGGTGATAGTTGAGTAGTGGACAAGGAATGGAAAAGTGTCCCTCCCCCTGACACTAAGGATTTTTCAGGGTCTAAGGCTGCTGTGGTTGTCGGAGCTGTTGTGGGCACTCTGGTTGGGTTGGTGCTGCTGGCTGGACTGGTCTTGTTGTACCAACGCAGGACCAAGACCCTGGAGGAGCTGGCCAATGACATCAAGTAGGTGTCCCTGACCTTTGAGGAGGTGGGAACTCTTCTGACTTTTCTCTGGAGTCTGGGATTCAGGCCTTTGCCATTTTTAATGAAAAGATGAACAGGAACCATAGCAACATTCTTGAGAGAAGATTTAAGGGAAGAGAAAATGGGAATTGGTGTATGTGTGTGGAGGGGCAGAAAGACAGACAGGTAGGAACTCTTTCCCCTTTCTCCTTTCGGCTTCTGATGTGTTGCTTCTTTGATGATCAGGGAAGATGCCATTGCTCCTCGGACCTTGCCTTGGACCAAAGGCTCAGACACCATCTCCAAGAACGGAACACTTTCCTCTGTCTCCTCAGCACGGGCTCTCCGGCCACCCAAGACTGCTCCTCCAAGACCTGGCACATTTACCCCCACACCTAGCATCTCTAGCCAGGCACTATCCTCACCAAGACTGCCCAGGACAGATGGACCCCCGCCTCAGGCAGTATCCCTGAGCCCAGGTGGGGTTTCTTCTTCTGCCCTGAGCCGCATGGGTGCTGTACCTGTCATGGTGCCTGCTCAGAGTCAGGCTGGGTCTCTCGTGTGATGGTCCAGGCACCCATTGACTAAATCTGGCATCTCACCTTCCTGTGACACAGAGGACTGAATCTTGGGGGGACAACCACACTCTAGACCTCCAGTCCTCTGCCCCTACCTCCCTTTTATTATTGGAAAACTGGGCGTCAGTAAGATCAAAGTCTGGGTCAAATGAGAAACAAAGGAAATGGGCCCGAGGTGGGGGGTGGGCTCCACCTCTTCCCTGCGAAGCCACATGAATGTTGCTGAGACTGGCCACCCTCCAAGGGCCCTGGAGGAGACTGCCGGTCAGTGAGGCCGCTGTGGTCTGTAAAGACACCCTGTCGAATGCTGTCCTTTGCTTCCCACTCCAGCTCCCTGTATTAATATAACCTGTCCTGCTGGCTTGGCTGGGTTTTGTTGGAGCAGGGGATAGGGAAGACGTTTTAAAAACTAACTTGAAATCAGTGTTTTTGTTTTTATTTCGCAAATTTCAATAAAGATACTTGGCATTTTCATGGACTAGTAATCAAATCACTTTTGCTAACTAGGGCTTCACAGGACCTGAGTTGCGGGAGGCTATGCAGTAGATCTTACCTATTCAGGCTGTGTGTCCAGAAGACTTTATACGACTTCGGGGCTTATTGACTTTTAGTTTTTTTAGAGTTTGTAGAAGGGCCATTCACTGTTGTATGGAAAGGGAAGGTGCCAAAAGCCCGAGGTTGAGGAGCCCCTAACATAACCTCAGCAACCGGAGGTGGGGAGGGTGGAGAGGTGGGAGGAAGATGAAGAACCAGGGCACTTGTTGCTGGTGCTCTGGGCACTGCATTGCTTTGCTCTTTGTCTCTGGGGCTGAGGAGAGGAGCCTCACCTGCATTCTCTTTCCCATGCCTCTGCATCCGTAAACAAACTCACCTTCCTACTCTTTGGGTAGCTATCCCCTTTGCCATTTGAGGGAAGATGTAAGATGTGGTGCAGTGGGGATCTTCAGACCTCAGTTTCTCTGTCCTTAGTGGCTCTCAGATGGAGATGTGGGTGTAGCTTCCCTGAAGAGACTCTTATTTACCCTTGTCGGTGGTGGGAAGGATATCTCTGAAGAGTCCAGGACCCCCTTAGCTCCCAGGGATGCAAGCTTGCTGTCTATGGCCCCCAAGGTGACACCTTCAGTCAGTGGGTATCCTGCCAAACACACTTTCCTAGCAGAGTTCCGGTTATAAATCCTTGTCTTTAGCGTGCACTACCCAAGCCCCGCTTTTTCTCCAGAGCCTGGAAGCTTCAGAAATTAGGGGGAAATTAGGGCGGAAGAAGGATCCCAGAATCGGGCCTGGTGGAGGGAGGAGCGTTTCCCTTACTTGGGGATGCCCGCCTCTGCCCTTGTTTGCTCTGAGATAGCCAGTCTCTCTCCTGCCCAGCACAAGGCGCTGCCCTTGGGCTTTCCTATACTCTTCCGTCCTCTGACTAACAGACGACAGGATCTGGAGACAGTCGTGACCATGGCCTGGGCCCTGGTGGGGGCTTTCCTCTGCGGATCCTTGCTGGGCTTCGTGTGCCTGAGCGGTGAGGAGAGAATGGGAGGGCTGAACCTAAGCAAGAGCGAGCTGGGGGCAGGGCGGGGCTTACCTGGCCAGTTCCTTCCATTAGGTCAGGAGCCATTGTGCCAGGCTGGGAAGGGGCCATTGAAAGCAGGGAGGAAGGAGCAGGTAGGCAAGCTGGCAGGCTAATGAATTCAGCCTCTCTCGCCATCTAAGGATTTACCACCGCAGGGCCTTTTCTTGTTTCCTTTTCTGTCAATACATCCTCATACCTGGCCCAGTCTTGGACCTTTTACACACAAAAACCGGGTTGGGTCGTGGGCTCCTCCCTCCCGGAAACCTAGTTTCAGGAGACAAGGGGTTGAATTGAAGGAGGTGTTACGCTGTGGCAAGGGAAGCCCCAGCCTCTAAACAATCACGGTAGTGTGGGATGGACCCTCTAGATCGGTGGGATTGGGTTCCTCAGTCCCAGGGCTAGCCGTGGAGGTGACCGTGCCCACTGAGCCACTGAGCATGCCCAAGGGCAAGACTGCAGAGCTGAGCTGCAGGTACAGCACGTCCGTGGGGGACAACTTCGCCTTGGAGTGGAGCTTTGTGCAGCCTGGGAAACCCATCTCTGCATCTCTTCCTGTGAGTCAGGGCAGCTGTGCCTGCTGGGGTTGGCCAGGATGAAGGGTGGGGAGGGCGTTTACCTCCTGGGGCTTCAGCTACGTTGGCCCTACATTCTCCCTTCCTTTCCACAGCTCCTGTGTTCAATTCCCCTTAGCAAGCATAACCTGTTTCAGTTAACAAATTCACAGAACCCGAGGTGGTGTGGGGTTGATAGTAGAGTATACATTGGGGACATGAACACCTTGGGCTTCTTCTTAGATCCTGTACTTCACCAATGACCACCTGTATCCCACTGGCTCTAAAGCAGATCGGGCCAGCCTTCTCCACAACCCCCCCACAGGAGGAGTGGCTACTCTGAAACTGACTGACCTCCGCCCCTCAGACACCGGAACCTACCTCTGCAATGTTAACAACCCCCCAGATTTCTACACCAATGGGTTGGGCTTAATCAACCTTACCGTGCTTGGTAAGGCTCCTACCTTCTAAGTGTGCACTGACCCTGCCCACCCCCGCCCCCACTCCTGTCCTGATTTGAAGTCCAAGTCCAAGTCCACAGCTGCACTGGGAGCCTCCAGAAAACATTACCCCTTCCCAAGACTTTTAATCTAGATGGTTATACTCCAACTCTACCCCACAGTATCTCCCTTAGGGCCTAGTATCAATGTGGGGGGATGGGAGGAGGAAGAGAGAGGGAAGGAGAGAGACACACACACACACACACACACAGAGAGAGAGAGAGAGAGAGAGAGAGAGAGAGAGAGAGAGAGAGAAAGGAGAAACACATATAGAAAGAGAGGAAAGCAAAGAGAGAGAAAGAGAACCAACTATGGGGGGAGGGCTCAGCCATACTCCCCCATTCATTCAGAAACCTCATATTTGGATTCTGTCGCACCCAATGTCAGTGACAAAGAAGGGAAGGGGCCATTAGAGGAACAAAGCCTCTATAACTGAGTACCATATTGTGTTCAGAGCTTCCATCTCACCCTAAGTCAGAGCCTGTTCAAAGCTGAGCAAGAAGTTTTGAGAGCAGACAGGGATGTTTATATAAAAAAGAGAAGACCTAAGATATGGTGTGTGTCCTGTATATTCAAATATCTGAAGGGACTTGATGTGGAGAAGAAACTGTAATTTCTCTATTTATGGGCCCTAGTGGCAAAAACTGTAATTAATCAGCGCCTATTGTATTAACAACGTGCTTGGGCTCAGAATGAGGAAGACCTTTCTAAGACTTAGAATTCCCGGGAGTGGAAATCACTCCCGAGGTATGAACCACGATTTGGCGAAGATGTTCAAACAGAAAGTGTTGACATCATCAGGTCTGGGATGGGAGGATCACTGAGGTTCTTCTGTGAAATTGGCAGTGGCCCCCAGTGAGCCCGTATGCAGCCACAGTGGGCAAACCTCAGTGGGAGGCTCTGTTGCACTGAGATGCAGCTCTTCCGAGGGAGCTCCCAAGCCCGTGTACAACTGGGTCCGGCTCGGATCTTCTCCTACACCTCCTCCTGGTAGCATGGTTCAAGGTAAGAGTGCAGGGCATTGTGGAGATGGGGTTGGAGACCTAAGATCGGGTCTCTAAACCCCACACCCCACACCAGTTCATGACTAAGGCCCATTACCTCCTTTCTTGTATTCATGCCTTCCTGTCTGTCTTCCTGCTGCTGCTTGGGAAATACTTCTAAATATCCTGATAGCCTGGGAGAGTAGGGGGCAGGAAACTGTCTTCCAGTTCCTATTTGTCCACTCATTGGGGATTTCTTAAGGGGCCACAAATGGCTTCCAAACCCCCTAGAGGAAACGAAAGAGTAGCATGGACTGCCTCAAACATTCGATAGGTTTCTCTGGAGAGCCTTAGTTTCCTGTCGTTGGTTCCAGATGTCCTGTTTCATTCTGTAGCTACCATTCCAGTAAACCCCTTTATCCAGCAAGTTTCCTCCCCTAGTTCTCTGCCTTTGGAGGCAGCGGAGTTCAGAAAAGCAGTTGGGTCAGCTTACGGCTATTCTAGAAGATGGATGTTTAGTTATTAAGACTTTTGCTACTACTCAGGATCTGAGCTCATCCAGTAAACACCCCACCTTGCATTTCACCTTCCTGTACATGCAGTTTCTCCTCCCCGAAGAAAGCAGCTGGATGGGGGTGGCAAGGTTGCAGAAGCTGTACTGGCTTTGGACTTCCTCTCTGGGTCTTCTCAAATTACTCCCGTTGAGCCAGGATTCCCTCCAATCAAAGGGGTTAGACCTTTCTTGGTAGACTGTTTTAAGGACTGACTGCATTGAGCTATTGTAGTGGTAGCATGGCCTCATGTGAGTTGAATGCATGGTAACTTACTTCCTTCTCATTCTCTAGATGAAGTGTCTGGCCAGCTCATTCTCACCAATCTCTCTCTGACATCCTCTGGAATCTACCGTTGTGTGGCCAGCAACCAGATGGGCAGTGCCTCCTGCGAGCTGGACCTCTCAGTGACTGGTAGGGGATACTGTGTAGAGCCCTGTGGGAAAGGTTTGGCTTGGGAAGACTACATGACATTCTGAAAGTGGGCCCCAAACTTTGGCAACTCTGAAGGTCCTGTCTCCCTAGACTCGTCTGAAGGCCGAGTGGCCGGGACACTGATTGGGGTGCTCCTGGGTGTGCTGCTGCTGTCAGTTGCTGCATTCTGCCTGATCAGGTTCCAGAAAGAGAGGAAGAAGGAGCCCAAGGAGACATACAGGGGGAGTGACCTTCGGTGAGCAGGAAAACTGGGATGGTGCTGAGGGCAATGAAAGATCTTGGGCTCAAAGTGGATGTCTTTAGCCTTCAGGCTGATGTCATTGGAAGTATTTAAGGATGGGAGTTGGTGCTCAGCTCTGGCACAGGATGGAGGAATGGGTTCATAAGCTAAGATAGGAATAGCTCAGTTTTCAGGACTGCCTTGATGATCCTCCTCTTCACAATGAAATTTTTTCCTTTGGTTCTTTTTGTTTTATTTCTTTGTTTGTTTTCAAGACACAGTTTCTCTGTGTGGCCCTGGTTGTCCTGGAACTCACTCTGTAGACCAGGCTGGCCTCAGACTTACAGAGATTCGTCTGCTTCTCAAGTGCTGGGATTAAAGGCTGTGCCACTACCCCTGTTTCTTTCTGTTCTTAATGTGTATACATAGATACACAACAGGATCCATATATATGTACATACCTCACTTAATGCTTTTAAGTGTGTATGTGTATATATGTATATATATATATATATATAGGTGTGTGTAATCATACATACTTCCATGTGAGACATTCACACACACACACACACACACACACACACACACACACACCTCACATGGAAGTACTGAAGGGAGATGGATGGTGGATGCCAGGAGTGGCATTTGTCCTGAGATTAGTTATTCTGGGAATGGCAAACACAAAAGGCCAAAGCTCTCTTTGTTATACACTTGACATTTTAGCTGCAAGGCATGGGGTCAGAACAGGGATTGGTATAGCATTTCTTTTGCTTTCCTGAGACAGGGTCTCAGTAGGTAGCCTTGGCTGGCCCGCACCTCTTATGTAGATATAGGGATGACCTCAAACTCACAGAGATTCTCACGTTTCTGCTCCCAAGTACTAGGATTGATGGTGTGCACCACCATACCTGGTCATTTCTTTGTGTGTGTGTCTCCATGTGCACAAATGTACGTGTGTATGTGATCATACAGGTGAGTGTGCATGGATGTGGCCAGAAGACAACCTGGCCTTTTTAGGAAGGTTATTCATTGTGTGTTCATGTTGTACCTGTGTGGAAGGGTGGATGTGCTCTGTCACCCGTGTGGAAGTCAGGGGACAACTTAGCTAGATGGCAAGTGAGCCCCAGGGATCCATCCACCTCTCTCCATCTCTCCAGTTCGGGAATTACAAGCTCGTGCCTAAGAGGCACTCCTTAGGCAAAGTGTGTGTGTCAGGGGAGACAGGGCCTGGACTCTCTTAATTTTAAACAAAGTTCTGCAGATGATTCTCAGGAGAGCAAAGTTTAAATGTTCCTGAGTTAGGGGATGACAGTTGCCTGAAGGATGATGTTTCTAGCCTCTGTATGTCTTTGCTTGTATCCTTCAGGGAGGATGCCACCGCACCTGGGATTTCTGAGCAAGCTTCTAGGAGGGCCGATTTCAGCAAAGGGCTCCTGGAGAAGTCCCCATCCGCCAGCATGGTGACGACCAAGTCCAAACTCTCTATGGTTGTCTGACTTCTGATCCCTGAGGGTGGTGAGGGTAATGTTAATAATTAAAGTCCTTGGATAACATGTTGCCTCCTTTACTGGTGTGGTGAATTTCTCTCCTCTCCGTGATCCAAAGAGTACTACCAGTAAGGGGAGGAATGGATCTGAAAGTTCAGAAATGATGCTCCAGCAGGAAGTTCGGCAGGGTCAAAAGGATAGGTTTCATCCTAGGTGACTTTGCACACCTTTCGCCCTTCAATTCCGTTTGTTTCGACTCCCATTAGAGATTTGATGCAAACCCTTCCCCCCTCACTTCCCATTCCCTCCCGCCTCCCACCCTGCACCCTCTGAACACTTGAACATTCCTCTTTATTGTTCACATTCCAACCCAGAATGGTAACATGCACACGCAGAGATTAAAAACCTTCCAGCCACAACCCCAGGAGCCCAACGGGGGAGGGGCTATCTGGGGGCAGGGCCGCGGAAGACTCCTCCTACCGAGCCTCCCGGCGCACGGAGGCTTTTGCATAAACAAAGGAGAGCGGGAGGGGCTGCTCTCGGGTGCGCTAGGAAGGAAAAGTGGGTGACCGGCAGGTGTGGGATTGGACTTTTCTTCCCATCAGAGCAAGGGGCATTATCAGACACCATGAACACCCTCTTCCCCTCTTTCCTAGCCCCAGGTTTAAGGGGTTGAGGCTAGGCTGGGGTGACGGTACAAAAACTCGGGGCGCCCCCTTTCGTTGCCCACAGAACGAAAGGACTTGTGATGGTTGCTTTTCTTTTTCTTTTTTGAGAGTACTTGGGCGACGCTTTGGGCGCCCTCTGCAGTACGCGCAGCGAAGCGCACCGAGGCTGCGGAGGCAGAGCTGCATGCTGGGCGCAGGGACAGGTGGGTGTGAAGCAAAAGGACAATTTTGCGAATATGGGGTTTGGGATGAGGGTGGGAAGAAAAGGTGAAAGGGGGCCACGTTAGACTGGAGAGCTAACTAAAAGGGTACGGACTTGGCGACGTCGCGACGAAGCCAGCCTGGAGAGGGAGTCTCTAGGACGCGGCGGGGCGAGGTGGTGGGGAGGGCTCCTGAAGCTGGCTGGTTGGTGAGAAGGAGAGGATCACAAACACAGTAGGGAAGTCTTGTCACTGCGAAGGGGACGCGGCATCCATCTCTCCTCTGGAACTGAAGAGAGAGAAGGTCTGAGAATCTGCCCCCTGCTAGAGCCATCCCCCACCTCCCTTTCGGGGTGTGTCACCCACACGCCCTCCCCTGCTCACTGAGTTGAAATTAGCCCCGGGGCTGGTACGTGAGCCTCTCCTAGTGCGTATGGCCTTCGGCTGCGCTCGTGCAGTCAAATGAGGGTGACTGCGTGTCGGTGTTGGTTCATGTGTATTCCTACTGCAGCCTCAGGCATCTCGGCATACCAGAGGGGCTGCAAAGTTATGTTCCGTGACAGGGAGGGGTTAACGGCAAGCAGAGAGGAGGACTGGGCAATGGGGTCATTTCTCCCACCCAGTATCCTCCCCTACACACTTTGCAGCCTTGGAGACGTATTAATTACCTTCTAAAACGTTCAGTTCTTCGATTCAAGGTGAGGCAGAAATGAGGGAGGAAGAAACAAGTGAGCTCTAGGCACATTAGCATCCTTGGCCTTCTCTCACCCACCTGTCTCGTTGTCCTAGGTCCCCACCCTTAACTCCCTCCACGTTCTTCTCCACCATCACCCCAATCTTAGCCTTCCCAAGCTTTTTCCGAGCAAGCGCGAAAACCAAGAGCCTCCGGCCCGCCATGCCCCCTAGCCAGTCTCACCTGGCCTAGTCTCCGCTGGGGCCGCCGCCCGCGCCTCCCCGGGCGCCCCCAGCTCCGCCCGGTCCCCCGGGGCCCGGTCCCTTCCGGCCGCACTCTCCGCTCTTTATCTTCTTCCTTGCCATGTGGCCTCGGAAACTCGCCTGGATTTTGGCTGCAGCGGCGTTAGCTCCCGGATCATCCAGCGGGATGTCTAGAATATCGTCGTCTGGCTTGGAGCAGGCGCTCTCCTGAGGATGGGGCAGGGATTCTTATGGCTGATAAGGCCCATACTCCCGAGGGGATGGAATAAATTAGTGCCCTGGAAGATTGGGAGGACCTGGAGGGCGGTGGGAGAAGCAGAGCTGGAAGCCTCTTGAGGGACCGGTGAGCGCACCTCCTAGGCAGCAGCTACTAAGGAGGTTCTGGGCCAAAGGACACAGGAAGAAAGTGCATGGGAGAAGGGAGAAAGGAGAAAGCCAGCTAGCCCTACTGAAAGGAGCTTTAGTTCCAGGGTGCTGTGGAGTTGAGTGAAAAGTCTGGAAAAGCAGCCGAACTCCTAAAAGTGATTACCCTTTGCTCTGAGAAGATGCCTCCAGCTCAGAAGGGCCCTTCTGCGTATAGGATTCTCCAGGGAGTGAACACAAATATTTTCTACAAAGCACCCCCACCCCAGTAGTACTGCACCAGAGCTCAAGACTGGAGTTTGGGGAGTAGATGGAGGTCACTGCTCCTTGATTCAGCCAGAGGCCGGGATTCTGTGTTCCCATTGGGCTTGCCATTTCCTACTGTGCCCAGAGTTGGACTCACACACCAAAAAGAGGTAAAATAACAATAACAAAAAAGAAACAGGAGACAAGAAGTTCTTTTGTCAGTGTCCGCAGAAGAAACGTAGCCAGCAGCTTCCTTTAAGCCCTTACTTTGTCCCAGGTGCCACAGTGGTGTTTGCGAAGGTATTTTTAGTTCTTCCTCAGCAACAAAGCTGCCACACTCTTTCATGCTTACTTGAGTTTACCATGATAAAAGTCAATGATTAGAATGTCAAAATAAAACAAAAAAACCTACCCGGAGTCCCAGACAATTATCAGCTATTGGTAGATTTGAACCTTGTATGTCAAGTTCTAGAGTTCATTTTAATGCCTACGAAAGGAAATGCAACCAGCTGACCAGCTTAGCTTTACTCTTTGTTGCAATGGTGTGGTTTTGGGAAGTTTATCTGAGCCTTCTCAGTCTTAACTCTTCCATTTGAGAAAATCAGGATTATACTAGTCACCTCTGTGGGTTCTGGAGAACAGTAAAATCACATGGTATCCAGAAAGTTTCTGGCATAATCTAGCTGATCAGAAAACAGTAGCTATGCTATGATTATCTTGGAAAAGGTGATGTAAAATGATTGCTTATGTAAGGCCAAAGTTGTCCTATAACAACAATCTTGCACAGTTTGTCCTAATAACATGTCATGTGCCATGCAATGGTCCGACCAGTGATACGTCACGTATATGATCATGTGTATGATGGCAGTCTCTTAGGATCATACCAACTAGTGATGCCATAGCCATCCTAGTTTCATAAATACACCCTGTAATGTTTGCACCATTGTGAAGTTTGTCTAATGACACATTTCTCAGAACATAGTCCATCATTAAGGAATGTGTGATATAATTAAAGCCATCTCTATGCCCCAATGTTCCTTCCCTTCCCTTTCCTTTCTTTCACTTTCTCTTACTCCTGCTGTTTCTCATCCAGGGCCTTGTGCATGATAGGCAAATGGTTACCATTTAGCTACATCCCTACAGAAGGCAGCTTGTGTCCCAGGCAAGCCTTGAACTCTCAATCTTATACTGCCTCTATCTACAGAGTACTGTGGGCATGTTTTCATGTCAATTTCAGTTCCTCTGTCACCTCGCTCTACGTGAAACTAAAAAGGATGAAAATCAGACATGGTGGCAGATGCCTGTACTTTCAGTACTATGGAGCTATGATGCCCGAGGAAGGAAGATCAGGAGTTTGAGGAAATTGAGGAGTTTGGGCTGCCTAGGATCCTGTCTCAGACATGCACAGACACACCACCACCCCACTACAGGCAAAAAAAGAATAAAGAAAGGATGAAGAAATTGATGATATCAATTTCAGAGGCTGATCATTGCAGCATCAGTAATGACTGGGGAGGGATGTTGCTATGATGTCAGAAGGGCATTTTCTCTTGGTCTGCCTCCTAAGGCTTCTGGAATTTTGTCTTTATTTCTTGACCAGAGTGCTCACTGGTTTCCCTGTCTCTCTCTTCTCATATCAGGTGGCCAAAACCTCATTCTGTAAGCTTCTGCCTCATCCTGGCCATCAGTTTTGTATCTGATAGTTAGGAACGAGCAGGATACAAGTGAGGATTCAGTGTCCTCTGTCCTTGACAGATTTGCCCTACAAACATTTTTTAATTTTGATTTTTTACCTTTTATTATTGTTATTAATTTTGATTTTTCGAGACAGTTTTCTGTGTAGCTTTGGAGCCTGTCCTGGCACTCACTCGCTCTGTAGACCAAGCTGGCCTCGAACTCACAGAGATCTGCCTGCCTCTGCCTCCTGGGATTAAAGGCGTGTGCCACCACCACCTGGCTAATTTTGATTTATGTTTTGAGACAAGGACTCACCATGTAGCCTTAGATGGCAAGCAACTTGCTGTGTAGGCCAGGCTAGTCTTGAACTTCCCACAGTTGTCCTGCCTCTTAAGTGTTGAAAATACAGGTGTGAGCTACCATACCCATCCTGTAGCTTTTTACTCCAGTAGCCCAAGCCCAAGTTTACAGATGACTCCTCCTCCTCATGTTTCCCCAGCTGCTCTCATTTCCTGGGCCTCAGAGTTCCCGAATTTGTGCTCAAGATGCTTCTCAATCGATTTAAACACAGTTTCAAGGAGTTGCCAAGAGCCTAGTATGAGTGAGGATGGATGGGCCTAAAACACCCTTTATCTTTCTGTCTTTCTTAGCTCCAGGGCTGTCCCTGACATCTTGTTCTTCACATAAAATCCAAATCAACTCCTTTGGGTTTTCTGATTCTCTGAGTGCAAGTCTTTCTTGGAATAGTCTCAGGAAATAGACATCTTGAGAGGGAGGACACCCAGCCCAAACAGCGATTCCAGGTCCCCTCTCCTTGGTCTTGAGAACCCTAAAGGCTGCGAACTGATGCTGAGGGGTTGAGTGCTGAAGGAGTGTTTTTTTCCAACCATCCTAACCTGACCTTATCACCACCAGAATCAAAACCTGGAAAAATAAGCAAAGCCACCCCCACAGGGCTAGCATAAGGCTGCCTATGATGCTCCTCCCCTGAGTCTGCTCCCTGTCCCTCTGGCTGATTCCTTAGGACAGGATGCTCATGGCTACCCATAGGCAGAACTGGAGGCAAAAGGGAAAGGAACCCAGGGTCTGCTCATTGGTCATGGTGCTTGGGCAACTGCCTCCTAAAGTCAAGACTGATGCCAGCCTGTGCCGAGGGACTCTGAATGAACTGGGGACATCCAGGGGTGGGGGGAATGCACTTGCCAAAAAGGAGGAGCTATGGATGGGTACACCACTTTGCCTCCGAGACTCTCATTTTCTTCTGTGCCAAGCAGAGCTTAGCACAGGTGAATGGTATCCTACAGCCCCCCCAAACGATGCCCGTCTGCTGACTGTTATATGTCGGCCTTGTGCTAAACACTTGGCACATTTTATCCCATATAATCCCCATTTTAGAAGTGAAGAAACAACCTCAGAGACATTTTCTACCTCCCCCAGGTTTGCACAGCAAATAAATAGTGAAATGATCCGGTTCAGAAGCTTGTACTGCAACCACTGCCTGGGGCAGTTGCTGTTAACTGCTGTGGAGTCAACTAGACTACAAAAAAAGGAGTGAGATATCAAAACAGATCCCTTTTCCTATTAAATTAAGGCAGAAAAGTAACGTATGTTGGTTATGTCAGTCAGGCACTGGAACATTGACTAATAGCTCTGTGAAAAACATTCCTTGAAAAAAAGAACACAGATCTGTTTTCTTCTTCCTCATTTCTGTCTAAGCTTGCTTACCAAGGGGTGGGGGAAGGGGAAGACAAGTAAGAAAAGACTAAATTCTTCCCAAACATCAGGTGGGTTGGTTCTGGAGGGGAGTTCCAGTGTAAAAGATAAAGAGGCACATTGCTCTCTCTACAGCATAGGGCATGGGGGTGCCTGGTGGCAGCCCCGGCCTTCTCCAGTCCCCTACCCTTCTTGCCCTGTCCCCCTCTTTCTGCTCCCTCCACCACCACAGGCTGAGACTGACATTGATCTTGTGTGGCCCTTTGGTCCCGTGGACTTGGGACATGAAAACAGAAGACTGTGTCAGGGTCCATAGGAGGAGGTGCCCAGGGTCCTGGGCATTCACTACCTCTGGGTGGGCCATCCCTCTTCTTCTCAGGGGCTACTGAGTTCACACATGCCAACCACACCCTCAGCTACTATCTAAGAGCATCAGTTATCCGTCAGGCGACTACTACCTGCCATGTACCAGTGCTTTCCTGGGGACTCACTGTTAGGCAGCCTGCACCAATGGCTCCCTGGATATTCACAAGCCCTATCCAGGACAGTCAGGGCTTGCAGGCCGGGGTCCAACATCTCACCTGCCTCACCCTGCAGATTCCTAAGGAAAGAAACTCCATTCCATCCTAGGCTTCCCAGAGCCTCCACTCACTCCTGTCTTCCTGCTAGCCATGTCTCCTGATCCCTTTCTGCATCCTCTAGCTTTCTCAGCCTGTCCTTTCTTGCTTGGCAGTACTCTCCCCCCATTGACTCATAGCTCATAATCTGCCATCTATTTATCTTCTTACTTAATGAAACATTGCCGGGGGTGAGGGGCTCTTCTTGCATTTCTCCTTTCTGAGCCAAAAGGTGATTCCTGGGCTGAGTGTGTAGCTCAGAGGCAGAGTGTATATTTAGCACGCAGAAGGTCCAGAGTTCAATCTCCAGCACCAAGAATAAGGAAGTAAGTAAATAAAAAAATAAACAAGCAAACAAACTGTTCTCTGGAGAATAACAAGCAGTTTTCCCTGGAACTGTCAGTTTTCTTCGAGGTGCGGAACTGTATGTGATTGGCATGCTTCTTTTTCATAGTTTTTCTGGTCTATACATTAACTGCCATGAGCATTTACAGTAATGGAAAACAGAATACTTCAATGACGGGTTTTGAGAGGGCAGGCTCCACGCTCGTCAACGATGCCTGCCTGGGGGGAAATTACATCTCTAAACCTCCGTTTGTACAACTGTAAAAGACCTACCTCACAGAACTGGCACATCGGCTGTTGTTATGGATTCTAACAAGAGTTAAAATTTCAATCTTGGTTTGCTCCTAAGTTCTTGCTGCCTTTTGCCACCCAGACATCAGGAAGTCTCACCTCTTAAAGAAATGAGTTACTCTTTCCTTCAAAACTCATTTATTTATTTATTGCACACTGTGGGTGAAAGGTGGGGGTGCCCTCGTTTAAGTACCCTCTGGCGTCTTTAGCCAGGCTGACAGAAAGAGAATGCTAGGGGTTTGTAGTTGTCTTTCTCCGCAGATAGGGGCTAAGGATAAGTACACAGGTTTTATATAGGTCTGGCCACTCTACTCTTTAAGCCAGCCAGGAGCCAGGTCCTGGGCTGGGCGCCGTCACACAAGTCCTCTTAACAGGATCTGCTTAGGCGTTAGGCACTTGCAGCATCCAGTTTCCGTGTGGGCGCTGACACAGACACTTCCTCCCCTCGCCAGCAGGGCTCTCTCACGGTCACTAACCCAGCACCTTCTAAAAGAGAAGGCGTTGGGGGCCGGGCCAGCTCCTCCCTAGAACCACACTGACTAGGCTCTTTGCAGCCCATCACCACCAAGACCAGGTGGGTGTTCCCCGTCTTAGCCATATAAAGGCTAAACGATCATCCGAGGGTCGGTAAAGCTCTTGCCATGGTCCACGACGGCAGCAATAGGGTAGGGAATGATATGGGGACAAAAAATTCCAAGGGAAAGCACTTGTGTGCGCCAGCAACAATTTCCAGTATCTCCCTGGGGGAAATTCCACCTGACGCTAACCTGCAGCTTCCCTGAAGGAAAGCTCTGCTCAGCTCTCGATCCAACCTAGGTTGCCTTGGCCCCTGGGCGCTCAGACGCCCCCGCGAGCTGGGGAGCATTTCTCTCTGGGGCTTGGCTCAGATCAGTCCTTCCACCACCCAATACAAATATCGCTGCACCCTCTTTCCCCACATGGCTCCTAGGTCTTCCGCACCCACTTCCATCCTTCACTCACCCTCCAGGGCTTCTCGGGCGCCCCTTGCCCCAGACCAAGCTGAGTTCAAGCATGGACTTACCGTGCAGCAGTCCATGCCGGTGATGAGGGTCCTTGTCTGGGGTGGAGCCTGGCGCAGGACGAGGGGGTCTGTACGGTATCGGGTGGCAGCTCAGGGGCTGACAGGCACTACCCGACCAGACCAGAACCCAGACAAAATCAACCTCTCTCCTCTTGGGTCCGGTCTCCCGCGCTCAGCAACTCTTGCGAATGTAACCTGAGCACTGCGGCCTCGAAGCCAATCAGGAGGCACTTTCAGTAGGGTGGGCGGGGAGAACTGGAGCGAGGACCACTCCCCTCTCAGCGCTCTCTGCCTTGCTCGCTTTAATGCCCCAACCCCTCCGCCTACACACTTCCATCCATTCCTCCTACACACCCCATCTCCCAAATTCAATCCCTCTGCTCTAAACCACAGACTGCGAGGCAGATGTATGTCGGAGTAGGCACAAGTCTCCCAACATCCAGGGCACAAACACACATCTGGGCGCAGCACGCCTTACCGCCCATACACAGACAACCACGTACCCCACCCACCTCCCTATACTTTCACAACCCAGATTCGCAAACATTGCCCCCACTATCTCCCCTCTCTGCAAATACAAGGTCCAGAAACTGCAAACGAATTGCTCTCACCACTCTAGCTACGGAGAAAGCTGTTGATACACAGCCTGCAGGATGGGTACACAGTGATG
This sequence comes from Microtus oregoni, assembly GCF_018167655.1. Taxonomy (NCBI): domain Eukaryota; kingdom Metazoa; phylum Chordata; class Mammalia; order Rodentia; family Cricetidae; genus Microtus; species Microtus oregoni. Next base: position 53,136,738 of record NW_024543067.1, read on the forward strand.
CTGACGCTTCAAATCTCACACATCCATATATACTCCCGGCTCAGTGACGATGCCTATCCTTCCACATACAGACACAGCAGACACGACAGGCAAAAGCAACCACACAGGACCTGTACACACACCCTAAGAGGCACAAGTAAATTGCAAACTTCCTGTTTTGGAATTGGATGCTAGCTCATAGACAAAAATGCCAGCATTCCCGCTGCTGGCAATATCTGCATTGAATTGTTTCTTTTTCTAAAATTTTATTTAAATCATTGTTTTAGTATATATTAATTCTACATAATGCTTGGCTTCATTATGACTTTTTCATATGTGTACATAATGTATTCAAATAATTTTCACCTGGTTAGCCTCTCTTTCCTTCCTTCTACTCCCAATAATTCCCACCCCTTTCCACAAGTATCCCTTTCACCATCATGTCGTTTTTTTGAGGGGAGGAACCCACTGAATTTTATTAGGGTTGTTTACGGGAGCGTAGGTAGGCATCTTACCAGTGACTCACCACTGAAGAAAATGTCTCTCCCTACCCCACCAACCATTAACTGCTTATAAATCTTCTGGGAGAGATGGGACCTCATGAGTCCCTCCCCTTTCCATGACAGAGTATTGACGGGCCCAGTCTTGTCCAGATCTTGAGCAGGTAACCTGGATGCTGTGAGCTCAAGGGTGCAACAGCTAAGTCATTCCTGGAAGTCAGAATTCCATATCTCACCTCCCTCCTTCTTTCCACCCCTTTTCCCATGACGTTGTCTGAGCCTTGGAAGGGTTGGTTTTATATACACATCCACTCTATGACTGGGCATTCAATAGCCATTTATTTTCAGTACTAAGTGTCTGAAGGCCCCACTAACCAGGTATCTGTTTTGTGTCTATCTGTGATCTGTCTACCCATCTATCGATCCTTCCACTCATCCACACCAATAAAATCACTTATGCCCAGCACCCATTTTGATGCACTTATATGCTGGTACAGACTTTGCACACCCACCCTTCCCAAGCTGCACACTAGACTTCCTAACCTTTTAATTCACTGCCTCAAAATAAGACAAAAGTTAGCCACCCTCACTCTTGCTCTTTGGAAGAAAAAAGATGCTGTCAACTCAAGCAGCATAGAGGTCATCGCCAGTGCTGACCCCCTGAGCCCATGCTGGGAGAAGAGAGTGGGTTGGAGAGAGGCTGGGAAGCAGAGATATGGAAGGGATATCTGGGGTAGGCAACCTGTTCTTTTTGTGACCATTTAACCTCTCAGACTGTCAAGGTAGTAGAGCTGACTGTGTCGCATGTTATGCAGGTGGTTGGGACATCTCTGTGGAAACTCAATTCCTCCTCAGCTGAGATCGCTGGAGCTACAGGGAAGGAAGGGTTAGAGCAGAGAGGAAGAAATCCCCTATGGCTCTGAACAGGACAGGGAACCCCAAGTAGCAGAGCGGCAATGGCTCCACTGTCAGAGGCCAGCCACAACAGTGGGACTGTTGAGTGCCCATTTCACTGAGTATTTGGCCCATGGCTTTCCTTGCTAAAAGGCACATGAGTGGGAGGGATATACCAGAGTCCCTTAGGTTGGGGTCAGGATTAGCCAGTTTGGGGCTCCAAGTGGAGCTGGAGTCTGGCTAGGATTCCAGAGTTGGGGTGTAGGGGTGTCTCTCCAAGCATGTTTGGGACCCACCCACCCCTGTAACAGCAAATCTGTTCCCCAATCTGTCTCTGGCACATCTCTAGTCCCCCACCTCCACCAAATGGCAGGATGTCCTAGGAACTCGGGTCCTTGCCTAAATGACAGACACATCTGGAGTCCCTGGTTTGCCAACTTCCCCTGCACCTTTACTCCAGCATCCAGAGGGGAGAGGGAAGGGGGAAACTGAGGGGCAGAGAGGATATCAGGTCTGGACTCTGCTTTTCCCAAATTAGAGCTGAGGAATCTGGGATTTGGTGAGTTTGCAGTAAAGTCTCCCGAGTTGCTAGGCAACATAGCTCTGCAGGCTGTGCTGCCTCTGGGCCCTTCTTCCTGCTGGTCAGAACTGAAAGGAGGGGTATCTTTATCCCCCTCTTCCAACTCCCACACAGCACCTCCCTCCCTTCCTCCTGTAAAACACCTTTGTGTGGAGTGAGGGTGTCTAAACACTGGCAGACCCATGGGATACCAGATACGGCCACCGTCAGTTCCATCCACAAAACAACCATTTCAGGAGCAGCCCACTTGAAGTGCCCACACAGAACTGGCCTCATGCTTGGCCTGGGGGATGGGCAGACTTCAAGGTGAGGAAAAGACAGACAGAGAGGAAGGCAAAGCCTTGAATGAGAAGACAGACACACTCACAGTTCAGAAGCACAGAGCAAATGACACATAGATGCAGACTCGAAGGCATGCACCGTGGCTGCTCACATATCTTCAGAAACACCCTAAGCAGGCTGTGACACTGTGACATCCACCACTTCTTCCTGTTGGACTCCCTCACTGCTCTGGGACACACACTGAGGCTGGTAGGAAGCCCCTCTTCTGGACAAGGAGCCCGAACTTTGTCAGCAAGGTGAGCTGATGGGTCTGTTGCCTGTGGCTTTCTAGATGTCTTGGAGAAGGGACAGATGCAGTCTGGGGCCCTTGAGTGTGGCTGCATGAGTCTGGTCTTTGGCAAAGTGGTGTCAGGTCATGCTTCCCACCATAGTCTGTTTAGCCTTAGGGCCTGGTGTCAGAGGTCAAGTCTCAGAGAACTGCTTATGAGCTAATTTGGCTTAGGCCATCTACTTCTTAACTCTTCCAGTTTCAACTCCCCTGCCCATTTGCCAGCTCCCGCAGCTGGTGCGGGAGAGGACGGTAGACCTTGGAAAGAAGAAGAGTTCCAGAAAGGCCAGAGTAAGGAGGGAGCCGGGGCATGTTACAGTCCCGTGCTGGAGCCAGCAGGGATTGTGGAGGTAAAGACTAGGAGGTGAGGCAGGGGGAAGAGATGGTTAGACCAGTGAGAGGATAAACCACGAGTGTAGAGCCTCTATGGTCCAATGCGTATCCTCAGGACAGACAGAGAGGGGCTTGGAGAGGATTGGTCCTAGTCAGCAGAGGAAGAAAAAGCTGAAGGGTCACATGACAATCTATTTGCCAATACTTGTGGCTTCCCCTGCTGGGAGTGGGCCCTCTCTGAACATAACATCCCCGCTCAAGCCCACAGAGAGACTCCATAATAAGAAGGGGTGGGAAAACTGGAGGCTTGTGCCTTCGCAGAGCTGTGCTAGGGCTTCTAAGGTCAGGGTTTTACCCATTTGAGTGGAGGGAGTGGGGGTAGCAGGAAATTCAGTTTTCTCTGCAAATATTTCAGCTTTTGCTGTAGCCGTATTTTTAGCAACCTGGTTGGCAGAGGAAGAGCCTGGGTACATTTTTAAAGGGGCCTGTGCCAGACTGGAGGGCTCTTTACACCCTTAACCCACATGTCAGAAAGGAGGGGGAACAGGAGGGCACATGGCATAAGAGATGTGTTCAAACTTAAAATTCGGGGTTGCTGGTCTGTAGGTGACCATGAAGTCATCTTTATCAGCAGTCTTTGCTCATCACCAGCAGCCTTACAGTCTACAACACCATCAAGAAGAACTTGTGCCGAACTTGCCCTGTAGAGAACGCTATAGGGACACAGTCTAAAACTGTATAATATGTAGTTCACGCTCCAAGTCTATGGGTCTGAAGGTATGGACTCAGCTAAGTGCAGACTGCAAATATTCGGGAAAAATAAACTCATCTATACCGTTCAGATTTCCTTTCTTGTCATCATTCCATAATACAGTATAAGAATCATTTGCATAGCATTTACATTGAATTAAGTCTTATGCATAAGCTAGAGAAAGTCTAAAATATACAGAAGGATCTGCATAGACTGCATGAATACATGTCATTTTAAAGAACTTCTAAATTATTTAAATTTTTTATGTGTGTATGTATATGTCTCTGTGTGGGTATGTGCAAATGAATGCAGGTGCCCATGGAGACCAGAAGAGGGTGTTAGATCCCCCTGCAGCTGGACAGGCAATTGTGAGTCAGTCACCTGATAGGAATGATGGGAGCCAAACTTAGGTTCTCTGTAAAGGCAGTACCTGCTCTTAATGGCTGAGCCATCTTCTCAGCCCCAAATATGCCATTTTGTAGTAGAGACTTGAGCCTCTGGGAGAGAGTCCCCCTATGGATATTCAGGACAGGATATCCTCCAACAGTGAGGAGTGGATGCTAAGCTAAATCCATATAGTGTGTTCAGAGTGCTTCCATGGGCATCATTCAGTGTGGCCCTTTAAAGAACATGCTAGCATTTTAAATTCCCTTTGGGGCCAAGGCAACGTGAAATGCCCTGCTTTTTGTGCGATATCAGGTCTCCAGTGTGACTCAGGACTGGGGCTGCAGCGCATTGACTTTCTTCCCCAAAACACCTTATAGGACTAGAGAGAGGATGCCGGACATGCAAACACGAGGGCTTGTTTGGATCTCAGCCTTACTGTAAAAGCTGGGTGCTGGGGAGGGGAGAGATAGATAAACGCCTTGGACTTATTGTCCAGTTAGCCTACCTAGTCAGTGAGTTCCAGGTTTAGAGAGACCCTGTCTCAAAAATGAGTTAGAGGGTCACTGAGGAAGACACGTGTTATTAAGTCTCTACAAGCACACAACTCTTACACATGCATGCATACCCCCCCCCACACACACACACAACCTCTCATATCGTATTGGGTTTAGTGTGGTGAGTTGGGTTTGATTAAAAAATTAGTTCTGTTCACTTCTCTCTGAATTATTGTGCATAAAATAAAGGTAATAAATGACAGGAGCCAAATGAATGCCACAGACAGTAGCCATCATGGGAGCTGAGAATGTGGATGATCACAGAGACTTTCTGGATGCAGCTTGCCTGGAGCAAGGTTTGGACTCACAGAAGTGAAGAGAGAGGCCTGACCGTGGGCAGTGGAGGTAGGGCAAATGTTGTGAGCCACCATGTTCATTTCATGTCACCGAACTCACGCCATCTGTTCCTCTGGCTGGAGGAACCCTGATGATGGAAGTCTTGATCTCCTTCCCTATGCTCCGGGATTTTATGTTTGAAGTTCAGTGTCTCAGTGCCATTTATGGTGACATATTGGAGCATGTTTAGACCATGAGGAGCATGCCAAATGGTGCCATTACCTCGGTACTCAGCCTTACTGTTCTTTAGAGAGTTCCTCTTCCCTTCCTTCAGTTAGCTTCCTGCTTATTGCATGAGCAAAAGCTTCTGCTGCCCCACCAGTGTGTGTACCTGCCGGGCTAACACATCTTCCTGGAATGTTTGCTCAATGTGAGCATTTTAATAGCTAATGTTATTTGAATAGTAAACTCCAGAACCAACCTAAAAATAACCTTGTCAGTCAGAGATCCAGACACATGTCTGTTGTGACTGTTTTTTTTTTTTAAGACATAGTCTCATGTATATAAACTTGGCTGGCCTCAAATTTGCTATATATAGCCAAGGATCTCGAACTGCTGGGCCTTCTGCCTTCACTTCCTGAGTGCTGGGTTTGCAGGCATGTGCTACCACACCTGGTTTATGTGGCACTGCAAACGGACCCACGGATTTGTGCTTGCTAGGAAAGCACTTAGTCTACTGGGCTGCATTCATAGCAGCATTTTAATTGAAATTAAAGCTTTTACAGAAAGACTTGCTGAGCTATAATTTTTATATTATTTTATAGTCCATTTAAGGACCTTTGTTTCTTTTGTCACTTAGCTTGATAAGTTTAAAAAAAAACCCCAATTCTTGATTTGAGCAGTTGTGAATCTACTTACCCAAATGAGGGTTCTGACCACTCACCCAGGAGATGAGGGTCCTCTGAAAATCACCCAGAGTGACCATCTCCTGGCCTGTGTGTATGTGGTCAATGTTGCAGTCCTGTACTTCACCATAGTGACAGCCTCTGCAAGCTTGGAGTGGTTGTTCAGATCATAAATACTTATTTTTAAAACTTGTAATCAATCATTATACTGTGAGTTCGATAGGGAAACAGGTGAACTTCTAGGACACAGTGTAACATGATGACATCTCCTAAGACAGTGACACTTAAGTGTACACTACACAGATACCAATAACTGTGTGTGGGCTGAGTTAATTTGATTGTGGTGATCATTTTATAATGTTCGTATCTTAATTAGGGTTTCTATTGCTGTGATGAAACACCATCACTGAAAGCAAGTTGGGAAAGACAGGGTTTATTTGTCTTACACTTCCACATCATAGTCTATCATTGAAGGAAGTCAGGGCAGGAACTCAATGAGCAGGAACTGGTGCAGAGGCCATGGAGCAGTGTTGTTTACTGGCTTGCTCAGTCTGCTTTCTTAGAGAACCCAGGACCACTAACCTGGGGTGGCCCCACCCACAATGGACTGTGACCTACTGCATCAATCACTAATGAAGAAAATGGCCTACAGGTTTGCCTACAGCCTGATCTTATGGAGGCATTTTCTCAATTGAGGTTTCTTCCTCTCAGATAATGACTATAGCTTATGTTAAGTTGGTATAAAGCTAGCCAACACAGTACACATAAAACCAAATCATTGCATTGTATACTTACATATATACCATTTCATTCATCAATTATATATATATTAGGGAAAACATAAATATAAAACAATAAGGAAAAATTAGAACTGTTTAATCAATGTAGCTTTACCATGCTGTTTGGGGTATAGTGGACACTCAGTAAACATTTTTCTAATAATTGAATTAATAAAGGGTGAAATTAATGAATGAATGTCAAGAGGAAGGAAGATTTAGATTACTGACCATTGCAACAATCAGACATGACATTACTGGAAGTGGAACTGGTTCTGTTAGAGGCCCAATACTTCAGTGGCAAGAACACTTGCTGCTCTTGCAGAGGACCCAAATTCAGTTCCCAGCACCCACATGGCAGCTCACAACTGTCTGCAACTCCAGTTTTAAGGTTATCTGAGAATCAGACAAAACACTTATACACATAAAATAAGGTAAATACCTTTAAAAGATGAAATAAGGGCCAGGAGGTGGTGGCACATGCCTTTAATCCCAGCACTCAGGAGGCAGTGGCAGGTGGTCTATAGAGTATGAGGCTAGCCTGGTCTACAGAATGAGTTTCAGGACAGCCAGAGTTACATAGAGAAACCCTATCTCAAAAAACAAACCCAACCCAAACCAAAACAAACAAACAAACATAAGAAATAAGAAGGCAAGTCTTCTTGAGAGAGACAGATTTTCATGGCTCTGCAGTCTGGTCTCAGGCTTCCATTCTGATGAGCTGAGACATGAAGATGAGTTTCTCAGATGTTCGCATTGAGGTGGTTGCTTCATGGTAGCATGGCAGAGAAAGAATGTCAGGGCCTGCAAACCAGGTAGAAGCCATGTTTGTACCCCTGACTTGGCTTAATGTTACTGTTTATCTTAGTTTTAGCGGTCTCTTTCTTTGGCTTGATTAAGCATTCTGACATCAGCTCACCTATGCCCAGGGATGTTCATGGTAGAACTGTATCCCAGGTATTGACAAGAGAAGCCGAAGTAAGACAGTCAGTTTGATAGCTGGGAGCCTAAGCAGGTACCGCAAGAGAAACTTGCCTCAGAGTTTGAAGTCTTAGTGCTTTTTTATTTTGAGAGTCTCTTTTTAGTGATAATTTCAGAAAGCTTTACTTTTATTTTTTTAAAAAGTCAGGACATTTCTCTGATGGGCTAGTGAGATGTTGTTGATCCCATATTCCTTGAGTAAGTTCATATGCTAATGAGTGTCTAGTTTGCTCTGTTACTATGATACGCACCAATACCGAAAGGCAATCTGGGATGGAAGGAGCTTATTTCATCTCATGGCTTACTGCCGGTCCATCACTGAGGGGAGTCAAGGTCGGAGCTCAAGGCAGGAACCAGGAGGCAGGAACTGGAGCAGAACTGGGAGGGGTGCTGCTTACTGTTTTGCTCCCCTTGGCTTGTCCAGACTATTTTCTTTTTTTTTAATTTTATTTTATTGATATTTATTGAGCTCTACATTTTTCTCTGTTCCCCTCCCTGATTCTCCCCTCCTCCCTTCCACCCTCCCCCAAGGTCCTCATGCTCCCAATTTACTCAGGAGATCTGTCTTTTTCTACTTTCTACTTCTCATGTAGATTAGATCTATGTAAGTCTCTCTTAGTGTCCACATGGCCTAAATTCTCTGGGATTGTGGTTTGTAGGCTGGCTTTCTTTGCTTTATGTTTAAAAACCACCTATGAGTAAGTACATGTGATAATTGTCTTTCTGTGTCTGGGTTACCTCACTCAAAATAATGTTTCCTAGCTCCATCCATTTGCTTGCGAAATTCAAGCTGTCGTTATTTTTTTCTGCTGTGTAGTACTCCATTGTGTAAATGTACCACTTTTTTTTTTTATCCATTCTTCGATTGAGGGACATTTAGGTTGTTCTCAGGTTCTGTCTATGACAAACAAACCTGCTATGAACATAGTTGAGCACATGTCCTTGTGGCACGATTGAGCATCCTTTGGATATATACCCAAAAGTGGTATTACTGGGTCTTGAGGAAGGTTGTTTCCTAATTTTCTGAGAAATCCCCACACTGACATCCAAAGGGGCTGTACCAGCTTGCATTCCCAGCAATGCAGAAGTGATCCCTTTTCCCCACAACCTCTCCAGCATAAATTGTCATCAGTGATTTTGATCTTGGCCATTCTTACAGGTGTAAGATGGAATCTCAGAGTTGTTTTGATTTGCATTTCTCTGATGACTAAGGATGTTGAACATTTCCTTAAGTGTCTTTCAGCCATTTTAGATTCCTCTGTTGAGAGTTCTCTGTTTAGGTTTATAACTCCATTTTTTTAATTGGATTATGTGATCTTTTGGTGTGCAATTTCTTGAGTTCTTTGTATATTTTGTCTGATGTGGAGTTAGTGAAGATATTTTCCCAATCCATAGGCTGTCATTTTGTCTTGTTGACCATATCTTTTGCTTTACAGGTTTTCAGTTTCAGGAGGTCCCATTTATTTATTGTTTCTCTCAGTGTCTGTGCTGCTGGGGTTATATTTAGGGAGTGGTTCCCTGTGCTAATGTGTTCAAGTGTACTTCCCACTTTCTCTTCTATAAGGTTCAGTGTGGCTGGCTTTATGTTAAGGTCTTTGATACATTTGCACTTGAGTTTTGTGCATGGTGATAGATACGAGTCTATCTTTATTTTTCTATATGTTGATATCCAGTTATGCCAGCACCACTTGTTAAATATGCTTTCTTTTTTCCATTTGATATTTTTTGCTTCTTTATCAAAGATCAGGTGTTCAAAGATGTGTGGATTGATATCTGGATCTTGTATTCAGTTCCATTGGTCCTTCTGTCTGTTCTTACGCCAATACCAGGCTGTTTTCAGTATTAGATCTCTAGTAGATTTTGAAGTTAGGGATTGTGATGCCTCCAGAAGTTCTTTTATTGCACAGAATTGTTTTGGCTATTCTGGGTCTTTGCTTTTCCAAATGAAGTTGAATACCATTCTTTTGAGGTCTTTGAAGAAGTTTGCTGGAATTTTGATGAGCCAGACTGCTTTCTTATTGAAGAATTCAGGACTACCTGCCTGAGGGTGGCTCCACCCACAGTGGACTTTGCCCTCCCACATCAATAATTAATCAAGAAAATTTCCCAGAGACATGCCTCACAGGCCAATCTGAGGGAGGCAATTCCTTACTCAGTTGAGGGTTCCTCTACTCAGGGGGCTCTAGTTTGTGTCAAGTTAAGCCTTACAATGGCTTCTGCCTACTAGGACAAGCCAGTATCCTGTTGGGGGCAAAGGCTGAGGTGTGACTACCAACTCTAAGATGTTAAGGGTCTGGCACCTGCCAACAATGGCTTTAACCCTACAGAAATCATCTGCTGAAATATCACAGGTACTTCTCACAGTGAACCTGTCCGTATAGAAACATCTCTTACCGTTGATCTGCAGGAGGAAGGACATATTAACAGAATTGTTTGCATCAGCTGCTGTGTAATATGGTCATGACAGAGGTGAACAATTAGAACTCAGTCACCGTAGCTTCCTTGTGGGCACTACTCAGGATGAAAGGCATTTTATACAGCCTTGGGATGGTATCAGGGTAGGAATTTGGTTATTTGGGCCAATGTATTTCCATATGTAAAAATAAGAATACTTTTACCTAGATAACACACCCTTCCTGCACAACCCTGGGGAGTGAATTTGTTTTCTTGATCTCTATTTTGTGTGAGTTTTGGTCAGGCTAGAACCCTGAAAAATAAGAGATTGTTAAAACTTACGCTTTTGTTATTCAGCAGTTCATGCGGAACATTGAAGAGTATGCGCTCATATTGTTTGGGTTGATGTATTTGTGTTATTTCTGCTTTGCCTTCGCTGGGTTGTGTGTTGGAGTGGGGTGAGTGGGAGGAGAGCTGAACATGACTTGGTTCTGGATTGGGTTGTTAGTGGGAATGCTCCTGCTGCACAGAGCGAAGACATACTAGGGAAAACCATGTTTCCTTCTGACCCTTGGGCGTCAAGAAATTTCACTTTAATCTTTGTATGACTGGGCTTACACAGTCTTATACAGTATATGCTCTTCAAAAGAGAAAGAATGCCAAGTTTGGTCCTTAAAAAGGACGCAAAACATCCCGTTCCACTAGGTAGAAGGCAAGAGTGTAGCCCTGATACTGCAATGGCTAAGAGGGTGTCAGATCATGACAATGCACCGATTGTTTTGCAGGTTACTTCTAGGGATTCTTTGATGACGGTCTCAGAAAATTCCAGGAACAACTAGCAATTCAGTTCATGCAACCTCATGCAGCCTTGCTCTCCTAATTGGTTGTTCAAGTTTAGTTTTGCTTTGTTGAAGGACCCGTTATAGAATTTGGGGTGACCATTCAGTTTCTGCAGATGTCCTCAAAAGCCTCGTCTCCTAGTGTCTCATTATTCCTGTAGCATCTATAGCTTTTCCCAGATGTTCTGTGTCTGGGGCACAAGCTTGCTACAATTAGAATTACTCGTAATTAAGGAGGTGGCCGTTAAGAGAAAGATGAGAACTAAGTGACTTTGAACGCTTTCTCTCTAGCCAGATTACAGGTTGGTCGGCTACTTCTTTAAACAAAAACAAAGCCTTTTTAAGGTTAGCTCTGGAAGGAGACCTATGAAAGGGAGAAAGGGAGAGAGATGTTCGTTTATGTCACCTTTGCAGTTCCTCAGGCAATGAGAGTAGTTGATAACCCATATACAGCTACCAATCTGACTATCCCAATATTCGCAAGGGGCAATTAAACTCCCCAATGGTAAAGACTCGCTACATATTTTTCAGCAAATATGGGCTTGTTTCCTTTGAAATGGACCTTTAACTACTAGGTAGGACTGACTTGTACTGGTGATCTGAGACCTCTGGGATACTGGGAAAGAGGTGGTGGTGGTCTTTTTTGCTTCTTTATTGTTCATTATTATTATTGTCACCATCATTATTGCTATTATAAGCCAGCATGCACCCTGAATGTATGCATGTGTACATGGGCTTCGGAGTTTGTTTTTTTTTTTTTGATTTTCGAGACAGGATTTCTCCGTAGCGTTTTGGTTCCTGTCCTGGAACTAGCTCTTGTAGACCAGGCTGGCCTCGAACTCACAGAGATCCGCCTGTCTCTGCCTCTGCCTCCCGATTGCTGGGATTAAAGGTGTGCGCCACCACTGCCCGGACCTTCTGAGTTTATCTTAAGTTAAAGCATAGAATCTGTGAGTGTGTAAAGTCTCAAACAATTTTTGGGAGCACTTTCTGGGCCAAATATTTATTATGAGCATTTATTTTTAAATTATTATTTTTAAGTAATTAGTTAATTAGTCAGTTTTTAATTAATTAATTTTGGGTTTTCATGACAGCGTTTCTCTGCGAAACAGCTCTAGCTGTCCTGGTCACTTTGTAGAACAGACTGGCTTCGAACTCACAGAGATCCACCTGCCTTATTATGAGCATTTATTAGATTCCATCTGTTTGATACCAAGCACATCCATGCTGTATTCCTCAAGACTCTTTTGGGTAGAAGGGATACAAATCCAACTTACCTTAGCATAGCACTGATTCACTGGTGGGGCCCAGGGTTTTGTGGGCAATCCAGTTGCCGTGAGGTAAACTGAGCCCTTTTGCCACACACTTCTACATGAAGTGTGGCATCACCAGTAGCCTAAAGCAACAGGATTAAGCGAGTGTGAATTGGAGCCTCTGAAACTGTGAGCCAGAAAACTTTCTTCTTTACAATCGACTGTTCCAGCTGTTCTGTCATAATAATGGAAAGCTGGCTAGCAAAATGGGTAAATGGGTCTTTTATTTTTCTCCCTATCATTCAGCAAGGGTTCCCTCAGAGACTTTCTGCTGGCTATGCCCTCAGGTAGGTATGCTGTAAGATAGACGCTGACATTCTAAACCTTGAAAAGAAAAGAGATTATGTTTCTGTGTATCCACGTATCTTGTGAAGGACTCTAAGCACTCCTTGGACATTTGCCCATCATGTTAGTCGGCTTTCAATCACTATGACGAAGTGCTTGAGACAGTCAGTCGTGAGGAGGAACGGTTTTCAGCAACTCACAGCTTCGGAGGTTTCAGTCCATGTTTGCTTGGCCCTTTTGTCTTGGGTCTGTGGTGAGGCGGTACACTGTGGTGGGAGTTGTGTGGTGGAAGAGCCTATTCATTTCAGAGAGAGGAAAGGGTCAGGTTCCCAATAATCCCTCCAAAAGGGTGCTTCCGGAGACCTGGCTTCCTCTTACCAGGAAGAAACTCCTGACCTCTCAGATATGCCCCTGCTGGAGATCAAACCTTTAATGCGCATGGACTTTGGAGAGCATTCAGCATCCAAATTACAGCACTCATCACACTGACAGAAACTCCAGGGTGACGTGGGGTCATGGAGATGGCAGGCCAAACCTGGGAAAGGATGGCCAATTAAAACAATTTCCATCAATTTCTAGCAAGGTGAAATGATTAGGACACAGCCACGGCCATTCCTTTGGTTCCCACTGTCCCCTGGCTCTTCATTTGTAACACTGTGTGCTCATTGTACCTTCTTTTCTTCCCCATGGCGGCTGTCAGTGCCTGCAGAAGCAGAATTTGGCCTTTCATTTTGACACCCCAGCATTTAGCATAGTGCCTGACATATGGTAGGAGTTCAATAAATATTTATTGAAGGAATGTCATACACTGCTATGGTTTATATAGTTTACAATTCTGTAGTTAAAAATATAAGCATTCTCCAAAGGTCTGTCTGGTGCGTACTGCAATAATAAAAACTGGAACTCAAAAGTATCTGTATAATTTATCGGTAAATTATAAGCCCTTTGCCAAAGATTTCATGTGTGCACCTCATTGCACATCAGACATCATGAAAATTTATGTGCCACATGTTACAAGCCTTGCACCCAGCTGGGTGCAGAGGAGGCGAGGGAGGCTGCAGGAGTGAGGGTGGAGGTGCAGCCTATGTAGGGCCTCTGATCTTGTGGAGAGACAGGATAACCATGGCAATTAGCAAAGCTCTCCAGGACGACCTGTAATAAGTTTCTCCATTTAAGCTCTGGTGTTCCCTGGGGGAAGTCTAGGGTCTCTTCGGGTTCCCAGGAGGAATGTGGGGACATATTCGAGGCAGGGTTAGAGGAGCAACAAGGAGAAAAGCTGGAAAAAAAATGACACGTGGAAAGGTTAAAGATTTCAGATGACTCAGATTGGGGAAGAGAAGGCTGAGAGGAAACTGAATCATTTTCTTCAAGACAAAGAAGGGCTCTGGCTGGGGGATGATGGCCAGCTGTCCTCCATTGCCTTTGCATGCAGAGCAAAGGGAACTGGGCTTAGACCGGAGGCAGGGCTAAGATTAGAGAGCAGGAAGAACTTGGCAGTGAAGGATGTTGTATAACCTACTTTTTGAGACAACTTGAGGACTGAAGAGACTCCCACACTCCTGGTCTGGGCCCAGTGGACAAGTGCGCAGGGCTGATCTGGCTGGCTGGTTGCAAACAGAGGAGGTAGTCCTGTGGCTGCCTCTCCGTGTCCTCGATTTCCCCGTTGGAAGTTTAAGTTCCCAAATTTTGGAGCTGGCAAGGCAGCACCTCCCCCACCCACCGCGCACTCACTGCACCAGTGTTCCTGGGCTGGGTAATAATGCCTGTCATTTCCTCTCCCGGGGGAGTGGGGCTGCAACCGCCCTGACAGCCCCGAGGGATTGAAGGCAACTAAAAATAGTGCATTAAATATAATCTGTTGAGGGGCACATTTGCATTGCTTTTCTTCCCCCCTGCCTATCTCTTCATCCTTACTGGTGTGCCAGGCCCTGGTCTAGCTCTGGGCATTGAAGACAGGTTCTGGGTACCAGCTGTTCTCACTTAGTGGAAGAAGGATTGGCACTCTGCGAGAGTAATCCACCAAAAGTACAGTTGAGGGTCCTCAGGGTGCTCCTGGTACTCCTTGTCATTTTTTCCTGGGCCTCTGGGTCCTTCAGAACCCTTCTATGCAAGAAGAGGAGCTGGAAGTGGAGGAGGCAGTGTTGACAAGGAGAGCCAGCCAGGGCTTTGTTCTCCCATCAGCCACTTCCGTCTGCTACACAATCTCTCCGAGGTTAAATATTAATTAAGAGCAGAATGACAGTGAGAACTGAACAGTGTCACTTTCTGTCCCAACATAAATGCTAATTTCCTCACAGGTATAAAGTAACTCTGGGGTGGGACTGGCAGCCCAGAGAGAAGAGCTAGAGAAGGAAGGGAAACAGGAGACGGTAGTGAGGGTGGGGGTCCTTGTAACTGCTAAAATGGTCGTGAGACAGGGATGGTTTGAGAGGAAGGCCGGGGCTTTGCTGATGACAGAGTACATGTTTCCAGTGTGGCTCTGGGCTCTCTCCTTCTAACAACAGGGATCTGAGAGGTCAGGGAAGTAGTGGCTCCTTTCATGCCTATAAAACAGGGTTCTTTATTTTTTTTTCTTTATACAATGCTCTTATGATTAAAAAAATTCTAGCATACACCCAGGCTTGATACCTCAGGCCCATAATCCAACTACTTGGGCAGGGGGATTACATAGGTTCAAGCTACCTTGGTTAGCTTTGTGAGATTCTGTATCAAAATAAAAAGTCAAAAAAGGATGGTGGATATTGCTCAGTGGTAAAGGACTTGTTTAGCATGATAGAGGCCCCAGGTTAATACCCAGTATAGAAAACCCCACAGAAACAGCAGAATAATTAACAAAGCAGTGGGAATGTAACAAATTATGCAAATAGTCGATAGTTAACACTGAGCTTCCTCTTGCAGTAGATCAGGGACATCTGCCAGTGTGTCCAGGTGAGTCCTGTGATGAGTCCAGAGCTCATTCCTGTAACCTGTGTGCTCTGGAGTAAGGTGAGGCTCTGAGTTTGACCTCCATGCATGTGATGGTTTATCAGACTCCCAGAACGGCTTGCAAAGCTGCTCGAGTGCGTACAGGCAGGTATCTGGAGACAGAGTGGTGGATTTCTAGCAAGACTGGTATATTTCCAGTACCACCGTCATCACGTGATATGTATCAGTAGAGGCATGCCATGCTTAAAATGACTGCTACAGCTCTGAGTGGAACGAATGTATTCTAGGCAGGAAGAGGAAGTAGAGATGGGTCAGAGAATCAGGTAAATGGGTTAATGAGTTTCCCTAGAAATGTGCTTCTAACTTACTGGTGGAAGTAACAGAAACCCGCAAGAGAGACTGGAAAATATAATCTTCTAGCTGACTACACGTAGCTCCACACAAAACCAGTGTTTTTGTTAATAATGAGCAAAGAAGAGCAAATGGTAGACGACCAGGAGTTTCTGTTATTCTCTGCCTCAGAAAAGATAAGAATATTGATACTAGGGAGAGAAGTGTTAAGAAGATTCCAAGTCCAAATCCCGGATAAAACTAATGGAAGCGTCAGGCGGTGGTGGCGCATGCCTTTAATCCCAGCACTCCGGAGGCAGAGGCAGGTGGATCTCTGTGAGTTAGAGTTAGAGGCCAGCCTGGTCTACAGAGCTACTTCCAGGACCGTTAGGACGGTTACGCAGAGAAAACCTGTCTCGTATACCTCCCAAAACAACAACAACAACAGCAAGACAAAACAACAAAAACAAAACTGGCCTTGAAATGGGTGCTTTGGCTTCTCCTAAGCTCACAACTGGGCTTCTGAAGCTGGTTGCCCTAACTGAGGCTGGCAGAGCTAGTCTTTGAGCAGGGCCCCGTTCTTTCAAAGGAGGTTTACAAAGGAGATGCTTGTTTTATTCAGCTATGAACCTTGGAAACTACATCATCAACCGGCCAGGCCAGATATGCCCCCTGATGCAACAGTGGTCTCTCTGCTATGGGATATAATCGACTGCTTTCTTAAATTAGATCTGAGGCCCTCCTCCCTAGAAGGGAACTCATACCTACTACATTAAATCTGTTCCAAAGTCCAGGGCTGAGGAGGTCATAGGTTCTAGCGGGCCACCTAGGATTGTTGCTTTGCTAAATGGACACAATGTCAAGTCACTTCCCAACTGTTTTCATTTGTACCTATAGATGAGTGCTGCTGTCTGCCTTGGCCAGAGTAGCTTCTGATTGAACTCAACAATGGTCACTGTAGAGAGTCATAACTGTTAGGGGTCCGAGACTATGTGACTGTTGAAAGCGCTGTCCTAAACAGGACATCTATATAACCCCAAATCCCAAGCCTTGGGGGCATCCTAAGGGGATGGAAAGAATGGAAGAGGGTGCAGAGGGGTGCTGCGCAAACACTGTCCTCTGGCCACGACATGGCCGCTGTGCTCATGAGCCCACAGCACCTGTGGCCTGTGCAAGATCTGTACAAGATGGAAACTGTCAACCTCCCATCATGGATAGGAGAGGGACTCATGGGGCCCCACCTCCAGCTAGGAGCCCTTATCGGATGCTGTGGGAGGAAGAGTCATTTTCTGCTTTGGTGCAGCAATTAGTAAATTACCCATATTTAGTAAATAACCCCTCATTCACACTCTAATTAATCTCAGTGGGTCACACATGAAAAAGAACAATGAAAGGCCACGGGGATAGAAGGACTTGTTGGAAGAGGAAGGGGCTCAGTGGGAGTGGGAGAGGGATGGAAGAATATAACGGGGAGCTTGGAAGTGAATGGAATACATTATACATGTACGAAACTGCCAAATAATAATGGTGATGATATCGATAAGAATAAGAAACTGCCAAATAATAATGGCTCTTGTTTCACCAAGGAGCACAGCTCGGCAGGGGGCTTTGCAGTGTGTATCTAGGAATGACAGATTGGTCCCTGATAGTTATCATCATCCTAACAGCACGTTGCTCCCTACATCTGGAACAGATGGACAAAAGAAGAGAAGCCATTTCTCCCTCCTTGAGAAAGCTACAATTGGGAAAGATGTAGGAGGGTGAATTGAAAGTCTGTGTGGTTAGGATCACAGGGAGAGGGTGTTATTTCTCTTAGGTTTTTGCACCTAGGCACAAGCTGATTTGTCTGACTTCAGCGGACATCTCTAGTGGACTCTCAATCCTTCTCCAAGGGTCTGCTCTAAAAAGCCAGCCTTAGTTACTCTCTCCCATTCTCTTCACCCCAAGCCTGTCCTAGGAACCTTCTTGCAACTCTCTGATGGTCTCATGTCTTCATTACCATGTTCATCATGTTGTGTAAAGTCTCTTCCTCCCCAAGGATAGAGCTCTCTGGTGGTAGAGGAGGTTTCATGGCATATACTTCTTTGTGGGGATCAGTATGTGCCTGGTGGGGTAAAGTTTTCTAATTTATTTATTTATTTATTATTATTATTATTATTATTATTATTATTATTATTATTATTATTTTAGAGAGGGTTTCTCTGTGTAGCCTTGGCTGTCCTGCAACTCACCCTGTAGACCAGTCTGGCCTTGGAGTGAGAGGTCCTCTGGCCTCTGCCTCCTGAGTGTTGGTATTAAAGGCACGAACCACCATCACTTTAGTTTTATTGAAAGTAGTAGGTTCTTTTCTAACATAACATCTGATTGCAGTTCCCCTCCTTCTACACCTCCCAGTTCTTCCCCTCCTCCCTGCCCATCCAGGTCCACTCCATTTCTGTTTCTCATTAGGAAACAACAGTCTTCTAAGAAATAATATTAAAATATAACATAATAAAAATAATAAGATGGCTGCAGTGGAGACGCACGCCTTTAACCCCAGCACTTGGAAGGCAGATGCAGGTGGATCTCTGTGAGTTTGAGGCTAGCCTGGTCTACAAAGAGAGTCCCAGGACAGCCAGGGTTGTTCCACAGAGAAACCCAGTCTTGAAAAACCATATATGTATGTATATATATATACATATATATATGGTTTATATGTGATATTATATATATATGATAAAACAAAAACTATCACACTGAAGTTTAAAGGTTATTTTTAAGGAGCACCTATTATTACAAAAGCAAGAAAGGAGCTAGCATTAAAATGACTTAGCCATCAGCTTCTAGAAGCACAGAGATAGAAGACTCAACTGTTGGACTCATGAAAAGGCAGTGGTATAAGGGCTTGGGAATTTAGAAGAGAAGGTAACTCAGGTTTCTGTGATGACTCGCAGGAAAAATCCCACATGTGTCTGAGAAACCTGGGAGAGAATGAACCAGAGGAAAGGAGAAAGCCGGAGTGCATCTGGACACCAGGTGTTTGGGATCTCACAGTGTTTCTGCATTTCTAACAAGAGGAAACTAGTGTTGTGTGTGTTAGGTTGTTTCGAGGTTTGACCTCTGCCTTTCCTGGAAGAAAACTGTGCTGTCATGCTCCCATGTGACTGGAAGGTGCTGGTGAAGGTGTCAGAACTGCTCTGGGAAGGGGGAAGAGGAGGCAAGGAGCTGACTGTGTTGGAGTCTGGTGTGGTTATCACTTTGGTCCGTGTATTTGGTGGGGGGGGGGGGCTTGAGAAAGAGGGCTCGCCTTGGGTTCTCCCCTCACCCTTTCTTTTTCTGTCTCTCTTAAAATACCCCGTGTTCTTGCAGCAGTGTGGCTGCTCATCTAAAATAAAAACAGCAGGAAATGTAAATGGTCAGGTTCTCCTAGCAACAGGAGCCTGCCCACGCAGGGCGTGCGGAGCAGAGCAAAACTGTCCTGTGGCTGAGATGCGGGTGATTCGGGTGAGGAGCAAGTCTCTTCCAGATGGCCTCCTCCAATTTCCGGGAGGGACTGATTCGTAGGCAGCCACCTGCTGGGCCAAAGGCACCTCCTATAGGCTGGATTGGCAGAGGACCAAGTGTGGAGAGGAGGTGTAGGCTAAAGAATAGGGGTCAGAGAGGAATGCCCTAGGGCGACACCCCTCCCTAGTGGGGTAGCTGGAGCCCAATCTCTCAGAGAACTTACTGGAAGAGGGCTAACTCAGTGAGAGGCTAGATGGTTGCTGGGAAGGGCCTTGGGTTTGTGAGCATGCTTATGTGGTCCATTGCAACCAACCCACGGGGCTTTGTCATTTCTAAAGTTTCGGAACGAAGGAAGATGCAAGGTAGTTCAGGTTCCTAAGTAAAGGGATCAGCATCAGGAAACTGCGAAGACTCTCTAAGACATCTGGTTTAATCCCCTGCTATGAAGGAAGAAACTGAGGTCAAGAGAGGTAAGTGAATTTCCCAGGACACAGAAGTAATTAGTAGCGGAGGAGGAATTGGAAAACAGGGTTCCAGGCTGAGACATTTCATCTTAAGTAGAAGCTGCTGACAACCCTCCTCTGCGCACAGCGTGATAATTAGAAGCCATGATAACCTTGCTGGGCCCCTGGGGGGGGGGGGGGGGAACCAGTCATTTTAGGCGCTTCCAAAAAGGCTGAAGACGCTTGAGCGACAAACTAGGGTTGGGCAGGAGCCCAGAGAGGCGCCATGTGAGAATGTGAAAGTGAAAGAGGCCTTAGCTGGGAGGCTCAGCAGGAGCTCTGCTGGGTTCTTGGCCTGCCTTGGGGGCTTCTCTCCTGGAGAAAAAGAAGGAAGAACACGTCTGTGTTCAGAAAACTGGAGAAGGTGACCATGGCTTGCTCTAGAGGATTGACCCAAATGTGCGTGAACGTGAGACAGAAACTTGGGAAAGATTCTGGCTCTGGTTCCCAGAGAGGTCCACATACCCTAGATGGTGTGGATCTCTCTTACATAAGCAGTTCCTTCATTACTCACACCCTGGCTTGCTGCTGCAGCCCTCCTACAGCATCTCACCTAGAACACACCAGAGAGAACGGGGTTTAGTTCCAACTGGATACTGGAGACTCTGGGGACACGGTTGCACCTACGGGTTCCAGGGGTGGATAAAACAAATGCATCAGGAACACTATTGTATCCAGAGCTTGATTTCCGAGCCACTGGCCCCCGTGCCATCTCTCAGTGCCTATCTGCATGTTTCCCTTCCCAATGGACATCCCCACAACACCTGAGAGTGTCTTTAGTTCTTCTTTTCCTATGCTGCCTCATCCTTCCTGGCCAAAGCCCCAAACGGAGGTGGTCAGCTGATGACTGGAAGGAACATGGACTTTAGTGTCTGTAGCCCGACTCAAATTTGAAGTTGTCGAATTCGTGATCTTAGTCTACACTTCCCTAGCTCCTGAGGGTTGGCTTTTTCAACTGTAAAATGAGAGCAACGAGTCTGTTTCAGAGATCTATGTGAAGAACTGGTATAGCCCGACATACAATAGGCACTCAATAAATATTGCTTTATACACTTCTTACTTGTGGTAGCAGTTGCTCAGAGACCAGGTGGAGATTCAACTGCTGTTGCCAAGGCAGAGAATGCTATTTTCCAGGTAGCCCAAGATGGAGCTGTGGTTTCAATTCTTTATCACATAAAAAAAATGGCTTTGCTTTCGTAATTGGCAGAATCAGCTTTGATGGGTTGGTCTGGGCAAGCCATTTCTCTGCTTTGTTTTTCATCATTGTATCCCCAGCACAGCATGTATACAATAGACATTTGCTGAAGTTGTTTACATGCCGAAGGATACATCAAATTATGGGTAGTCAATTGACAAAAGGATATATAAAGCAGTGAGTGGATGTTTGGTATGCTCCAGGGTTCTCGCTGAGGCTGGGAAGACAGCCTATCAAGAGCTAGCCCTACTCTGGACAGTGCCTTTACTCCATCAAGACAACAGAGTCATAGGGATTTTTATAAGTAGATTTTGAAGAGGTAGGAGTGCGCGTGCATGTGTGTGTGCATGCATGCGTGTGTGTGTGTGTGTGTGTGTGTGTGTGTGTATGTGTTCCAGCAGCACAGATGAAGACACATTTCACTGAATTCTCTTCCAAGGAATTTGTTCTTTTCTCTTAGTTATGACTGCACACCCCCTCCACCTCAGTCCCTGCCTGACTTTCTCTCTCTCGTACACAGAACTGTGAGTTTGGATTTTGATCCTGCCATTTGAACTCCAGTTTCTATTCCTGTGAGCAGTACTGGCTTGTTCGCTGGTTCCTTGTTGCTGGAGTTGTAAAAATCAATGTCCCATTGTTGAGATGGTGGCTCCTGTGTCTAAAGGGGCATTGCATTGGACTTCTGGGAAATCCCAGAGACAACCTACCAATGGGCTCAGGTAGTGAGGCCCCCAGAGAATTCCAACACACCCCTCCTGGGAAAAGTACACCTGCTGAGCTCATCACATCTCCTGGAGTCTCAGAAGCACCGAAGTTTAGATTCCTTTTTCCTTACCTCCTGCACAAACACATTCGACTCGGGCACCAGGGATTATAGTCCCAGACTTCCATAGTGAGAAACAAGGTGTCTGACTTTTCCTTTCTGAAATAAAGGTCCCAGCTCCCAGGAATAAAGCTGCCTGACATCATTATCTATGAAACTGGTGGAAAGCAAGAAAATCATATTTCTCTTCATGGGTGGGAAATCAGGTCAGGCTCTGCCAAGGTATAGCAAACTCCCTCAGGCTGTAGAGAACATGTTCTGGTTTCTGCCCAGAAAAACTATAGAGGCAAACTGTGGCTGCCTACTACTGAGTATCAGGGGAAAAGCAGAGATATTTTTAACATACGGAATATCAGTGAACAGAATGCTAAGGAACCAGGAAACTTATTCCAATAAATATGAAGCATATGCTCTGCTCAAAGCAAACCCAGCTTTTGCTATATACAAATTTCACAAAAGGAAAAATATGTCAGAAATTGCATTATCTGATGGAAAGTGGGATACTATACCACTGTCTGCAGGAGACCCGCAAGATAGAGTGGGAAGAGTGGCTAAGTGGGTCAATGTGCTGGACTCTTCAGCAATCTTGTCTTGTGGGTGCGGGCTAGCTGTGGGCCCTTTGGCACAGAAGACACCCACTCCAACACCCTCATTTGTGATGGCAGGGGACTCCAGCAGCCACCGGACCATAATCTCTAGCTTCTCTATTCTGAATTGTCAGGCATACAAAATGCCTGTCTTGGTGGCAGAGATTCTCAGGTTTAGAAAAAAAACAAAACGAACAAAACATGGCACTTTGGATTTTATGTGACAGGTTCTTCTTCTTGCAGCTAAGGAAGGCAATTTGTATTCATCTCATTAGCGAGGCTCTAGTAATTGGGGGATATTAATTTTATTGCTAAACCTGACAAATACTTTACTCTCTCCTGTAGTGGGTAATTGCATCCCCAACAGCCTCTCTTTTGTGCCGCCAGATGGAAAGGATGTGTGTTTGCCATTTTCATTAATACAATTAGTACCTCAGCATCCCGTCTGCCCCCTCTCTAGCTGTGCACTGCCTGGGTCCTGGAGGAGGGTGCGTAGGAGGAGGGAGAGGAGGAGGAGGAAGAGGAGGAGGCCAGCCTGCCTGGGACTTAGGTGCTGGGGAGGCTGTGCCCAGGGGTTGGCAGAGAGCTGCTGAGAACCGCTGTTGAGAGCCAGCGAGCACAGCGCCTGGAGGCTGCCAAGCGCTAAACCACAACAATAACACCACTGCTGCCACCACTGACAACTCTGTGGTTAGGGAGCAACAAATCATTATGCTGCCTAGAACTCCCCAGTCCCAGAAGGGCGTGCACTCGCATGTGGGCGCCTCAGCCACCTTGGCTCCGGGGACTGCCTCTCTGTTGATGCCCCTGCTGCAGCCGGCTTCTGCTTGCTCGCTGCACTCTTTTCTGTCCATGCAACTCTGCAAGGAGGGGATGGGAACATGGTTCCCTGCTCTCCCTCCTTTGGGAAATGGTGCAAACGTTCTGCTCTTGCTGCCTGGGCCTCCACACTCCTTCTTGCTTTCCTTCTCCAAAAGCTGCTAACTGTTCCGAAGTTTTACTGTGCTCCTTGCTTCTCAGCCACCGCAGGCTCAGCTGGTCAGACAATCACTGTTAATGTCTTTCTTGGAGAGATGGAGAGGACGGCTGAAGCCATAGCGCACAAGGACTTCAAACTGTGTGTCAAGTCATAGGATGCCAAAGAAAAAGGTCAGTGCCATGTGTGGATCAGCCTACCTCTAGTTGTTGGTCAGGGGTATCCCAGAGAACCAGCCCCTCCCCCCAAATATTACAGGCTATTGTTATTGCTTTTGGTTGCTCACCTGAGCCAGTGGTAAGAGCTTGCTGCTGAAGACACCATAAAATATGACCCGAGGACTGTAGGAAGCTTTGTTGTCAGTGGCCAGCTTACAAATAATGACATGGAGACTTCTTAATTATGAAAGCTAGGTCTTACCTTGTCCCACTAGCTCTTATAACTTAAACCGACCCATTTATATCAACCTACATTTTGCCTTGCGGCTTTTTACCTTTCTTTTATTCTGTACGTCCGATTCCCGCCATGTCTCATTGACTATCTCCTCCTTCTTCCTCTCTCTGCCCGGAAGTCCCACCTACACCTCCTGACTAGTTATTGGCCTTTCAGATCTTTATTAAACCAATCACAGCAATATATCTCCACACAGTGGACAAATTGTCCACAACCCAGGACAATGAGAAATCAAGTCGATACTGATCAGGAAACTTCCCCCCGAAGCAGCTTTGCAAGCTATTGGATGGAGTGCAATAGTCTTACCCAGTTGTGAATTATAATGACAACCATGGCAAGATACTCTGGGACGCAATAGTGGCGTGCATGATATGGGACTAACCGGTCGATTTGTGATTGGATTTAAGGCCTTACACTTCATGGGGAAATGTGTGCCTGATACTGTAAATCTACCAAGGAATCCAGGGCTGGTATCCTGTGGCAAAACTACTACTATTATTTTGCTGAGTGGTCGTAGTATCAAACTACCATCTATGTTTGCATCTCTGTATCAATAGAATGATTACTGCAGGTTCTTTGTGCAATGAATAAACATTAGTGCAAAAACTCACAACTGTTCAAAATGTAGAGAATAGAGTCTTTGGAGCGCTTAGTCACAAATGAGACCTCTAGCTCACCCTTACTGCTCCTGAGGCTTAGAGACCATTGTGGAAGAGGAGGCAGAAAGATCATAGGTAGTAAAAGACTGAGCCGATGCCTTTTGGGTGCAACAGGACTGCTGCAGTGCTGAACTCAGAGCAATTGTAGCTGCCTGTGCAAGACCTGCCCTAAACCCAGCTGGTCAATACTCCAGCATGGAGGGGTAAGAACTGACAAGCCCCTACCTTTGGCTGGGAAGCTACTGACAGTTGGTGGCTTCTGCAGCAGGGATAGTAAATTTTATTTAATGGTCTCTGATAGGTCAACCATGTTCCAGTGTGTGGCCCTACATTCATAGGTATATGAGTAACACAAGTTGGAACCTGTGGGATGAAGAAGAAGAAGAAGAAGAAGAAGAAGAAGAAGAAGAGGAAGAGGAAGAGGAAGAGGAAGAGGAAGAGGAAGAAGAAGAAGAAGAAGAAGAAGAAGAAGAAGAAGAAGAAGAAGAAGAAGAAGAAATAATGCAGGGGCAGGAGGTAGGAGGAGTGTATCTGAGTGGAGGAGTGTATCTGAGTGGAGGCATATCCAGGAGAGGAGGGATATGACCAAATGCATTGCATGCTTGTCTGAAATTCTCAAACAATTAAAAAATTAATTAAGTTCCAGGACACCAAGGCTACACAGTGAAACCCTGTCTTGAAAAACCAAAAGCATATACTTACTTCAGAAACAAGAAAAAAAACCCAAAAATACTTCCAAGAAAGCACGCTCATAATCTGCTGTCTATTATCTAGAGCTGCCCATAGTTATCACTGATACACTGGAGACTGATGGCTTAAATGATAAATGTTTATGTCTCCAGTTCCGGAGGTTCAAAGACCAAGATCCAGGCGCTGGCTAATCCAGTGTTCCTGGAGAAGGCGGTCTTCCTGGTCTACAGACACCAGTCTTCTCTGTGTTCCCTCCCATGATGGAGAGGGAGACAGGAGAAGCCAGCTCTGTCTGCTTTTGTTTTTTGAGACAAGGTGTCACTATGAAGCCCACACTGGCCTGAAACTCCCTACTTAGCCCAGGTCGACCTTAAACTTATAAGTGATCCTCCTGCTTCTGCTTATCAGTGTTGGGATGACAGGAATGGGCACCAGGTCTCTCTTCTGATGAGGTTACTAATCTCACCATGAGGGAATCAGCCTCAGGGCTGAACTGCCTCTAAAGACCCCATGTTAAAAGGCCATCTCATGTGGAATAGGGTTCAGTACATAGGGGGTAGGGCACATACATGGGTGTTCCCATCTGTTCACAAATATCAGGCAGATGGGTACGTGGTGGTGCCACTTATTTTCAACCTGGCCATACCCAGAGATCGGGCATCTGTCCCTCCCCTTTCTCTGGCTTCTCAGTGCAATTTGGGGACCAATAAAAAGGAGTCACAGGGGCCTGGAAAGATGGCTCAGCAGTTAAGAGAACTGACTGCTCTTCCAGAGGACCTAGGTTCGATTCCCAGCATTCACAAGCTGGCTCACAACTGTTTGTAGCTCCAATTTCAGGGGGTCCATCTGACACCCTCTTCTGGCCTCTTCTCAGGCATGTGTATACTCGTATGCACCCATATACATAAAACACACAAACAAATAAATATTAAAGGAAAAAGATTCTCAGAAGCCTGCTCTAGACATCCAAGTCCTGCTCCTACAAAGAAGTCCGTCTTCCAGGGAACAGTAGCTGTTTTAGAGTAGGAAATGCTTTTAAAGATGTTAGTTTTACATCATATTGAGTGCTGTGACCCAGACCCAGAAAGACAAACACCACATGTACTCATTCATAAGTGGCTTTTAGACATAAAGCAAAGAAAAACCAGCCTACAGTTTACAATTCCAGAGAACCCAGACAACAAAGAAGACCCCAAGAGAGACACATGTGGATCTAATCTACATGGGTAGCAGAAAAAGACAAGATCTCCTGAGTAAAGTGGGAGCATGGGAACCATGGGGGACGATGGAAGGTGAGGGGGAGGAGAGCGGGAGTGGAGAGAAAGATATTGCTCAATAAAAACAATAAAAAGATTAGTTTTAAACAGGGCAGTGGTGGTGCATACCTTTAATCCCAGCACCTGAGAGGCAGAAGCAGGTAGATCTCTGAGTTAGAGGCTAACCTGGTCTGTAAAGTTCCAGGACAGCCAAGGCTACACAGTGAAACCCTGTCTTGAAAAACCAAAAGTAAAACCAAACCAAAATACAACCCCCCCCCATACTAGTTTTAAATGTTGTCATCATAGATGTTTTGTGTTTGAGATCAATGTTTATTCTGATTTAAACATACTATGCTTACATATATTAAAAAATTTACATGATAACCCATAATATGTAAATAAATTAAAATAGTTGGGCATTGTGGCTCACACCTAAAATCCTAACGGTTGGGAGGCTGAGGCAGGAGAATTGCTATGAGTTTAAGGCTAGCCTGTGAGATCCTGTCTCAAAAAACCAAAACAATTTTTAAAACAAAATAAATGATCCTCAGATATATCATGGAACAGCAGTAACAGCTATTACGTTGTGCAAATGTTTCCCCAGGGACATTGAGCCCCTTTTTCTCAGGTTATTGTCTGATGTTATCTCAGCCACTTGCTTCCTTCCAGCTTATGGTCTTCCACTCAGAAGCCTTCCTTCACTGTGGCTGTGCAGAGCAAGCATTGCAGAGACTGCCCTGCCTGTCCTGATCTCTGACCGTGTAAATGGTGTTGTCTGCTACACTTAAGGGTGGCAGGAGAGCCTGCCTGGATGGTTGACAAAAGTTTCCTTATTCTGAACTTGAAACTGGCAGCACCATGGGAGTTTCCAGAGCAAAGGGTGAAAGCAAATTTTGACATGTGGCACTTGTCACTTTGCTTCCGATGTGTGCAGAAACCACCCACTCATCTGGCCTTTTCCTTTTTCTTTTGATAGATGGAACCACTTACCCACCCCCCCCCCAAATAAAGTCTATTTAAAGTGGACAATTTTTATTAGAGTTTAAAGGAGAGACCCTAGGGCAGGCAAGCCATAAATCACAGCAGCTGCCTGGAGGAGGAGAGGAGGAGGAGAAAAGCCCATGCAATTTGGGTTACTCTGGCATGAAGGTCAGATACATGATGGACAGGCAGACGTATGGTGAGCAATCATTTGCTCTTTACGTTAGAAACTGGATCACGACATGAACCATGATCTTTCCGATCTCACTGGTGTGGGAAGTCTTTGAGAATTCTGTCACATTACTAAGAAATAAAATAACTCAGTGTTCTCTAGTGTTTTGAGTCACCCAGGGTATCTCTAGACCAGTTTAGGGTAGGCTGAGGTATGAAGGGTAGCATACCTCTCTCTTTGCTACAAGAAGTTAAGTTGCTTCTGATTATCTTTAACGATGGGACTGGTAGGAAAAAGATTTTGTTAAGCTACTTTCCACAGACCAGCTTCCAAGGGCTGCACTGTTTAGCTCCGCCAAGTTACTGTATCCAGAATGTCATGAATGTTACCACCCGTGAGTGCGTCTTCCGGTCTGTGGAGCCACTAAAACTAAGCAGATGTGATTGGAATCACAATTCTGCCTGTGTGTAATCACCAGTAGTAGGATAGTCTGGGGTCCCCCAGGACGGTAGCCTTGGGTTATTAGCTTAGTAAGGGAGACTGGGTTGGGCTGAGTTGATACTAGGAGCTTCTATTTGCTACTTGGAACTTGCTTCAGGCTATAGTAGATACTACTCTAAGAATCAGGGAATCGAAATAGGATTCTCCCAGCTACTAAACATTGACTCAAAATATTCATTCTGAGGCCAGAAATCACAAAATACCACTGATCTTAGATAAATCTTGAACTTTTTTTTTTTTTTGAGACAGGGTTTCTCTGTCTAGCCCTGGCTATCCTGAAACTCACTCTGTAGACCAGGCTGGCCTCAAACTCAGAGATCTACTTGCTTCTACCTCCCGAGATCTGGGATTAAAGGTGTGTGCTATTACTGCCTGGTGGGAACCTGTTGTTAAGAAGGATACTTTCATCATTAGTCAACCAAGATGGCATTTTAGGTTTTATTATTAGAATCAGTTCAATTTATTTTTTCTTTGTTTTCTTATTTTTAAGCATGTGTGTCTTCTTTTCTCCCTTTTTACTGAAAAAAGTTTCCCCCTGAATAATATATTCTGATTATGGTTTCCACTTCCTCTACTTATCCCCACTTGTCCTATCCAGAACCACTTCCTTCCTGTCTCTAATTAGAGAACAGCCAGGTGGTGATGGCGCACGCCTTTAATTCCAGCACTCGGGAGGCAGAGGCAGGTGGATCTCTGTGACTTTAAGGCCAGCCTAGTCTACAAGAGCTAGTTCCAGGACAGGCTCCAAAACAACAGAGAAACCCTGTCTTGAAAAACCAACAAAGCAAAACAAAACAAAACAAAAAACAATAACAGACTTCTAAGGGATAATAATAAAATAAAATACAGTAAGATAAAACAAAAACTAAAATATCAGAATTGAACACAACAAACAAAAAAGAAAAAAAAAGAACCCAAGAGAAGGCACAAGAAGCAGAGACCTCTTGTTAGCACACTCAGGGATCCTATAAAAGCACTAAACTGGAAACCATAATATATACGCAAAGGACCTGATACAGACTAGTACAGGGTCTGTGCATGCTACCTCCGTCTCTGAGAGTTCATGTGAGCTTTTTTAATTTAAAGGGTCTTATTTTCCTGGTGTTTTCCATCCCCTCTGGCTCTTACACTCTTTCTACCTCCTCTTCATCAGGGTTCCCTGAGATCTGAGAGGAGGGATTTTTATGGAGACATTCTACTTAGGGCTAAATTTTCCAAGGTCTCTTACTCTTCTCATAATATCTGTCTGTGGGTCACTGTATTTGTTCCCATCAGCTGCAGGAGGAAGTTTCTCTGATGATGGCTGATCAAAAGACGCTGGTTTATGTATATAGTAGAATATCATTAGGAGTCATTTTATTGCTGTTTTGAACAGCAGTCGTATTTGGTCTTACCCTTAATGCCCTAAGCTATCTCTCTAGTCTCTAGTCACCCAGGCACTGTCAAGTATGGGTTCTTTCTTGTGGAGCGGCCTTTAAGTCAAATCAGATGTTGATTGGTTCCACTCCTACAAGCCGTGTGCCGTCATTGCCCTAGCGTAATTTACAGGCAGGACACCTTTGTAGATCAAAGAATTTATGACTGGATTGCTGTTTATGTTTCTCTTTCGGTAGCATTCAGAGTACCTTCTGCACCAAATATGCTAGAACGTAGGAGTGAAGGCTCCATGCAGGTAACAGCTTGACTTTCCCACTTTTAATGAGTTGTTAAAGTGTTGTCTTCAGTGACGAGGCCTTGCTGTCTGTTTGTGGAGAGCAACCTATAGTCTTGGCAACAGGCCAGGTTGTTTGGGGATTCTTATGGGACCCCTTTAACTCAATTAGATGTAACTCAATCCTGGGACTGGGTTCATTTGGTGACAGGAGATGTACAGTTGGGCTCTGTCTCTCCCATTATTTGGTTATTTCATTTAGATTTCCTTCATATGTATTATATTTTAGGAAGATTCTACTGCATTAGGTTTCAATGCTAGCCCTCAAATGGTCATTAATTTTAACTGTTTCTCCCAGTCTTCCCTTCCTTGCCCTCCTCTTCCCTTCCCCTTCTTCCTTGATCCTTCTGTTCTAGCCCACCTCATCTTCCATAACTATCTATTCTTTTCCCTTTCCTAACAAGATCTCTCTGTCACCCTCGTCCCTTACCGTATGCTTAAACTCTGTGGTTTGAACAGATTGTAGCTTATCATTGACTTAACAGCTAATATTCACATATAAGCAGATACATACCATATTTGGCTTCCTAGGTCTGGGATATCTCATTTAGGATTTTTTTTAATTCCATCCATTTACTTATGAATTTTATGATTTTATTTTTCAAACAGATGAGTAATACCGCATTGTGTAAATATACCATATTTTCTTTATCCATTTTTCTGTTGAGGGGTATCTAGGTTGTTTCCAATTTCTGTCTATTATGAATGAATAGTAATGAATATGGTTGAAAAGTATCTCTTTGATAGGATACAGAATCCTTTGGATATATGCCCAAGAATGGTACAGCTGGATCTTGAGGTAGACTGATTCCCATCTTCTTGAAGAACTGCCATCCTGATTTCCACAGTGGCTGTACAAGTTTGCACTCTCACCAGCAATGGATGAGTGTTTCCTTACTCCACATCTTCACCAGCATGAGCTGTTACTTGTTTTGTTGATCTTAGCTACTCTAACAGGTGTAAGATGAAATCTCAAAGTAGTTTTAGTTTGCATTTTCCAGATGCCTAAGGATGTTGATCAAAGCACATATGGTATATCTAGTTTACTTTTCCCCTGTCCTTTAGCATTTTAACTACTTACCATGTCTGCTAGGTTCCAGGGAAGTTCTGATGCCTCAGCTTTGCTACCTGTCACTTTTGGACAGCTTAGCTGACTCCATGCTGCTTCCTCAGATCATGTGAGTAAACTCCAATTCTCCGTCGTGCCTCCACGTCAGCACATTCTTCCTCATCAAATCTTGCTTTATCTACTTGGCCTACTGACTTATGGAACCCACTTGAACACATGATACCCAGACTCCTGATTTAAGGTTTTGAATTTATGCTCTTCCTTAGGTAGAAACTTCATCTCCTCTTAAGTTTTACACTTTCATCATCTGGACTGTGTTGGTATTTAATTCTCTTTGAGGGATTAGAAGCAATGGAAGATCATGGAAATAGATATTCAAGAAAATCACATTTCATTGTATGGCTCCTTTCCAAGGTATGGTCTTCAGAATTTTTCAATTCTTTGCAAATGACCAGCTATAATCCTCCTGTTGGAGGTTTAGGGTGATTTTCAGCTCGAATTCTAAACTCACTTGAACCTGTATAACTCTCTCCAACATCTCAAGGTTTCATTACCTTTCCATTAGTACAATTAGCTTATGGTGGGAGATGGAAGCTGGAGAGTTTGAGGTATTTACCCCCAATAGTGGGGATCTAATCCAGAACCTTCCATATGCTAACTAAGTGCCTTATCACTTGTTATACTGTTTGCAGAATTATTAGGCCCAAGCCTGAGTCTGTCAGATTATATATATATATATATATATATATATATATATATATATATATATATAGAGAGAGAGAGAGAGAGAGAGAGAGAGAGGGGGGGGGAGTTCTACACTTTTCTCTGCTCCCCTCCCTGCCTCTCTCCTCCCCTTCAACCCTTTCCCAAGGTCGCCATGCTCCCAATTTACTCAGGAGATCTTGTCTTTTTCTATTTCCCCTGTCAGATCTTATAAATAAGCCAGGTTTAGCCCTTTGTTCTCAACAGACCAATTAAACAAACAAGTAATCTAGAAAAGCAGAAAAAGGAAACCTATATAATTTATACATGGGGAAGAGAGACAAAGATGACCCACAGTCCTCCTAGTCTGTCTTCAGGGCCCTGGCGTCAGGTTTAAGTCGTGGAGCCAAGGTGTGAATAGCTAAGTAGCCCCAGTCAAGATATTCCAGAACAGTTTAACATCTATTTCTCTTCTAGAAGACAATTTCTTCCTCTGTTTGGCATTAGGCATCAGTCTTCGCCCAGCATGAGATTCCTGAGAAAACTGTAGTTTCACAAGGATATTGTTTTTGTAGTCTGAATGCCAAAGCGAGGGACACAAGTATCTCTCTAGATTCTTTCTTATAAACTGGCCTCCACAGTTTCTCTCTCTTCTCTCTCTTCTCTCTCTCTCTCTCTCTCTCTCTCTCTCTCTCTCTCTCTCTGTGTGTGTGTGTGTGTGTGTGTGTGTGCGCGCGCGCGCGTGTTTTACCAACAGCTTTCCAGATATCAGTACTTAATTGTTTTCTTTTAAAAAAATTTAACCCTGTAACTATTAAAAATAACGTTTAGTTTTGGTCTTGGTTTATATTAGTTCAGTGACCAAAGGAGATGGACTCTTTTAAAGATGCCGCAAAGACTCTGACTTCCCATTAGATTCTGAGTTGGATATTTAAGTCACTTGATATTTTTTTTCCTTGTTTACCATTCTTAGAGCCATCAGAAGCCATCAGCTGACTATAGTCTCTACAAGCACTACCGTTACCATAGCAACTAAGTACCCCAGTCACTTTATTTCTATTGCCCTCCTCCACCTGAATCCACTTCATGCTGCCACCAGTGATAGGTTGCCACTGTTATTTCACTGAACACCTTGGGTTGCCAGCATTCTACTTTCTCCTGGTGAGGAGGGTGGTTGTGTGTTTCTCAAATATATGAGAGCAACAAAATATCAGACTACTATTTTGAGAGTGTGTTTTCTTGAGCCCCTCCTGGTACCTATCCCTGCATCTATCTGCAGCCAGGAAGGCAACATATGGTACACTCAAATGGGGGCAATTGAGATGGATTTAATAAAGGAAATATTTATATAGATGTAAGCAGGGGTGACAGATTGAGTAATGAACTTTGTTTTCTTTAAAGATTAATTTTATGTGTACAGGTATTTTGCAGGTATGTATATGTATTGCATATATGTACTTGTGCACTTGGAGGCCAGAAGAGGACATTATATTTCCTGTAACTGAAGTTATAAACAGTTTTTAGCCACCATGTTGGAAATAAACCTGGGTTTTCTGTAAGAGCAGTGAATGCTTTTAATCAGTGAACTATCTCTTCAATTCCAACTTATTAAAATATTTTGTTTTATTTTTATTTCTCTGTGTGTGGGAAAGAGAGAAAGAGGGAGAGAGAGGGAGACTGTGGAGGCCAGAAGAGGGATTGAATCCCCTGTAGCTGGAGTTACATATGGTAAGTTTACTCTATATCAAATAAATGGATCACAGTGATGAGAAAGAAAACTCATATAGTCCCTTCTGTATAACTGTATGACGGTGTGGAAGTGATACCGATTCAGCAACAATTTCTCTTTTCCCAGGTTAGCTTTTTGTGAAACAATACAGCAGTGAGCTGCAGCTTCCAGTTGCTTACAGGATGGTAGTGCAATCAGCAACTAAGTCTATGTAGCACACTGTGTTGCTTACATTTTAATTTTTGTTATGACAACAATTTGTGTGAGATATCCAGCCTTTGATCACAGAGCAAGTTTTCTGCTGATGTTTTTCCCAGCTTAGGCTAATATGAGTGTTCTGAGCACATTTAAGGTAGGTGAGTTGAACTGTGATGTTCAGTAGTCTAGGGGTATCAGGGTCATTCCATTTATGGTGTTCAACTTTGATGGGCTATTGGATGCAATCCATTGTAAGTCGAGCAGCGTCTGTACTCGTTTGTGCTTACAAGATGCTGCCACAGCCATTAAAGAACTATGGCTGCTAAGAAGGATGAAAGACATGGGAACAGAGTAGCTCCGACCACACATTATGTACAGTATGAAATGCTCTTGTTCTAGGTGCTAAATCGTGAAGTAATGATGTCTAGCTGAGCTCATCTGACTCAAGCAAGATCTAGTGGACCTGGACCTAGAGATTATAGAAACACATGGTAGCTTTGCAGCGTTAGTGTCACGGCAACCTGATGCAGTGGAGTAAACAAAGGGATGGGACAGATGGGACAGATGGAGCCTAAAAGACGGTGGGAAAGAAGTTACTAAGACCTAGAGAGAGTAGACAGGAAAGAATGCTTGGCTAGAGCTGTGGCATTTGGTGATGGATGCAGGGATCCATAGAAACCAGAGTGGTAGCCAAGGGAAATAACCGGCATCACCTTGCTGTCTCCTGCTCTCCAAGGACTCTATTAGTACAGCTCACTTCTTCATAGTAACTGAAGCAGGATGAAGATTTGGAAGGAGATAGAAAATATTATATGTATTTCGCATTTCTGAAAATCTTTCTGTTTTATTCTCACGATCATGTGATAGTCTGGTGGGGTTCAGGATTCCTGGCTTGAGATGATTCTTTGCAGAAACGTGAAAAAGTTTCCAGTGGACTAGGGAGAGGTTGCCAATTCTTCAGCTCTCTTTCTGTTTTTTTTTTTCCAGGACAAGGTTTCTCTATGTAGGCCTTGTTGTCCTGGGACAGCTCTTTAGACCCGGATGGCCTAGAACTCAGAGATCTGCCCGTCTCTGCCTCCCAAATGCTGGAATTAATGGCATGCTCAACCACCACCTGGCTTCTTCTTCAGCATCTTCTTTTTTTTGAGACAGGATTTTTCTGTGTAGCAGTCCTAGCTTTCCTGGAAATAGCTCTGTAGACCAGATTGGCCTCAAGCTCACAGAGACTTGCCTGTCTCTGCCTCCTGAGTGCTGGGACTGAAAGCGTGCACCATCGCCGCCCTTTCTTCTTTCAGCACTTTTGTGTGTGAACCATTAATTTTTATTCATCTCTGGAAACCAGTAGGATTTTCTTTGTCCTCAGTCAGATTTCACTACTTGCTAGCGTGTTGCTTGCACTGGATCTGCATTTTGTACACTATTCTAGACAATTTACAGAGTCTTGATTCTGCAACTATTTCCTGAATTATTCATTTAAAGATCACACTTCTCCTTGTCGTGCTTGTGTGTTATGTATGGCATGTATATGCCATGAGGTGCATGTGGAGGTCAAAGGAACATCTGAGTCAATTCTCTCCTTCCACCGTACTGGTCACCAGGGTTGAACTCGGGTTGTCAGCTTCATGGCCAGTGCCTTTACCCACTGAGCCATCTCACCAGCCCTCCATAATTTAGCCTCTGCTGTTACTCTGTTCTTTTAAAATCAAATTTCTTTTTTATTGTTAAAACCTTAGTGATTTGGTTTTACTGTGTGTGTGTGTGGGGGGGGGGCGTACTTACTAATAGAGGTGCCCATGGAGGCCAGAAGTGTTGGATTCCTCTGAAGCTAGAGTTCCAGGTGATAGTGAGCATCCTGATATGGGTGCTGGAAACTGAACTAGGGTCCCCTGGAAACGCATCAGGACACTCTTGGCCACAGAACCATCTCTTATTCCCCCTTTTTTTCTATTTTCTTTTTCTCTACTCCCTTCTTTCCTCCCCCATTCTCTTTTCTTCCTCATTTTTATCCCTTACTTCTTTCTCTTTCTCCTTCCTCTCTGCTGGAAACAGGGCCTTGTGTTACCTAGTGGGGCCAGATGGTCCTCCTGGTGATTGACCTGTTTTCTGAGAGCCAGCATACATTCTGGGAAAGAGTGCAGGGAAAGGGTCAGCAAAGGAAAGAAGGCAAAAAGGAGGGTACCTTGGTTCAAGAAAGTTGCCAGCCTGCTTCATCCAAAGATGCTCACTTGTGTGAGAAACACAGAGGAGGAGGCTGATCTGCTGAATTCCCTGTGTTCATGGTATAAGAGATGAAAAACCAAGAAAACAAGCAAAACCCCTTCAGTTGTAAAAATAACAAAGCTCCCCTCATCTACCCTCATTTTCTGTATCAGAAGCTACCTGGCATGTCTCATAGTCCTTGGCTGTTTAATAGTGATTTTTATTCAACGTGCAGAACCAGAAAGCCAATTGCATCATGGTCTTGATCATGTGAGTTTCTAACAGAATTTAAATCTAACTAATTTGATGGTGTATCTGCTGAGATCTCCTAATACCACTTAGCCTTAGATCAGCTTTTCCAGAAAGGACCTTATAACATTGCTCTGTGTGTGTGTGTGTGTGTGTGTGTGTGTGTGTGTGTGTGTAATGTATGTACCCATAAGTGTCAATGGGTCTTAGAAAAGGGCAAAGGACCTCTGGAAGCTGGAATTACAGGTGGTTGTGAGCCACTTAACTAGGTGCTGAGAACCAAACTCTGGTCCTCTACAAGAAGAACAAGTGGCCTTTTACCACACTGTGCCATCTCTCCAGCCCCAGGGACACTGCACCCTCTCTCCAGCTCCAGGGACACTGCACCCTCTCCTTTGAGAAGAAAAGGAGTTGGGAAGCCTTTGTACTCATGGTGTAGTATGCTATTAGGTTAGTCTGCTCTCTCCGGGTGTGGTGGTTTGAATGAAAATGGCCTCCATAGGCTCATAGGAAATGACATTATTTGACAGGATTAGGACCTGAGGCCTTGTTGGAGAAAGCAAGTGTTTCACTGGGGATGGACTTTGAGGTTTCATAACCAAAGTCTAGCTCTCTCTTTCTGCTGCCTGCAGACTGGCATGTAGAACGCTGAGCTATAAAAGTGTGTCTGCCTGCACGCTGTCATGCTTCCTGCCATGACAACAATGGACTAAACCACTGAACTGTAAGTCAGCCACAATGAAATGTTTTCCTTTGTAAGCGTTGCTGTGGTCATGGTGTCTCTTCACAGCAATAGAAACCCTAGCTAAGACACTGGGCATGGCATCCCATCTTTATAAGAACTGCTTCTATCTCCCAGTTCAGAGGTCATGCTACTCTCAGGACTACAAGCCTCAGTTATCTGTCAGGGCAAGGAATGAACACAGAAAAAAAGAGTTAAGGGACAGGACTGACTTTTCAACAGCCTTTATTGTCCTTTTTTTTTTTTTTTAAATGCTCATCCCCTTACCTGTCTTTTACCTCCACATCTGACACCTGACACCCACTAGTCCTTACGTCCACATCTGGTACCTGACACCCACTAGTCCTTACGTCCACATCTGGCACCTGTCCTTACGTCCACATCTGGCACCTGACACTCACTAGTCCTTTATCTTTTGTGGATTTCGTGGCACAAACTGTTTCTCAGACTTCCTCACAGAGGGTCTGGGATTCAGATGTCCTAATTTCTAGCTTTCATAAAGCTTTGGTGGTGTTCTCTTTCTGTTGTAAACACCAGGATTAGCTTCTAAGATAACAGCATTTCTAGAGGATAAAGAATTAGGTATATTGTGTTCAATTTTCTATCTCAATCTACAAATTTCTTTTTTTAAAAAATATTTATTAATTATTATCTATACAATATTCTGTCTGTGTGTATGTCTGCAGGCCAGAAGAGGGCATCAGACGTCATTACAGATGGTTGTGAGCCACCATGTGGTTGCTGGGAATTGAACTCAGGACCTTTGGAAGAGCAGGCAATGCTCTTAACCACTGAGCCATCTCTCCAGCCCTACAAATTTCTAAGTCAATCAAAATCTGGTATTTTGAGTTTCATTTAAATTAATCACAGTCTTATTGGGACTCAGAAGCTGCTATATTTTATAGAGTTTAATGTTAAGAATTACTAGTCAGGTGCACAGAATTGTTGCCATATGACTGAAAATGCTGTAGAGACAATAGCTGTTACAGAGACAAACATGGCTAGAAGCAGCTACTTGCCAATTCTTGGTCTAAAAAGACAATGAGAAGTTGGAATTACTAAAACTTTCTTAGGAAAGGGGTCTCCTGGAGCTAACACTCAAACAACTGAGGAGCCTGGTGGGTGGCTGAGTGCTGAAAACTGAATGTACGTGCTTCTGGGCTGAGCTGCTGCTCTGGGGCCAGGAAGACACACTGTTGGTGGCACTATAAGGAATAGGGAGCAAACAGGAAGCAGACAGGAGGGGTACCTTCCTCTTATGGCCTTGAAGTCTCTCCTGAGATACTCGCTGTGCAGAAAGCAGCCCTGCACCACAGAGCCAGTCCCAGTGGCCTTGGAGGAGAGAGGACAGCTTACTAACTACTCAGGATCTTCATGCCTTTTGCCCTCCTACAAAGTCAATTCTCATACTCTCCCCCTACCCCCACAAGAAAAGGAGACATTTGTACTCACATAGGGGAATGGAGTCTCAGAATCTAGTACTGGGAAATACTGTTGTCAAATCCAGTTGAAGTCTCATCTAAACATTTTGTTTCTCTACATCTTATGGGCCAGGGAGATCTCGGCTCAGTAGGTAAGGGCATTTGCCACCAAGCCAGATGACTTGAGTTCAATGTCTGGAACTCTATATTGTGGAAGGAGAAAACTGACTCCTGTAAGTTGTCCTCTGACCCTCTGACCTCCACTCAACAGTGTGAGACACCCCCCCCCCAGCTTTTTACAAAGTGAAAAATAAAAAGAGCTTGTTTCTATTGCTGTGACAAAACACCATGACCAAACAATTTAATTTGGGGTTCATGGTTCCAGAGGGTTAGAATTCATGACCCTCTTCTGTGGGACAATGGTATTCTACCCTGTAAAGATTTGTCACTTGTATTGCTTTAATAAAACACTGATTGGCCAGTAGCAAGGCAGGAAGTATATGCAGAGCAACCAGGCAGGAAGTATAGACAGGATGACCAGAACAGGAAAATTCTGAAAAGAGGAAAGGCTCAGCCAGATGCAAAGGAAACAAGATAAAAATGCCTCACTGATAAAGGTACCAAGCCACATGGCTAACACGAACAAAAATTATGGGTAAAAATTAGTTAATAAGAAAGCCTTAGCTAATAGGCCAACCAGTTTATAATTAATGTAGGCCTCTGTGTGTTTCTTTGAGACTGAACAACTATGGCACCAGGCATGATAGAAACCTCTGTCAACAACCCTCATTGTGGGGAACATGGCAGCAGATGGGTAAGAGCTCACATCTTGATCCACAAGTATGAGGCAGAGAGCGGTAACTGGGAATGGTGTGGGCTCAAAGCCTGTTCCCAGTGACACACCTTCTCCAACAAGGTCACACCTCTTAATCCTTCCCAAACATTTCCACCAACTGGGGGCCATTCTCATTCAAACCACGACAGGGCTACACATTATCTTTTGCATTGTTTCCTCCTCAGCTGGTTCAGGGTGTGACTGGAAAGAGAGGTGATATTTTGGTGTGGCAGTTTGAATAAGAAAGGTTCCCATAGGCTCATATATTTGACTGCTTAGTCATCAGAAAATGGCACTATTTGAGGAGGATTAGGAAGTGTGGCCTTGTTGGAGGAATTGTGTTATTAGGGGGTGAGTTTTGAGGTTTCACAAGCCCATGACAGGCCCAGTCTTTCTGTCTTTCTGTTTGTGGATCAGATTGTATCTCTCAGCTACTTTGCCAGCACCATACCTGCCTGCTGCCATAATGAAAATGGACTAAACCTCTGTAACTGTAAGCAAACGCCCAATTAAAGGCTTCCTTTATAAGAGTTTCCTTGGTCATGGTGTCTTTCTTTCTTTCTTTTTTTTTTTTTTTATTTTTTTTGGTTTTCCAAGACAGGGTTTCTCTGTAGCTTTGGAGCCTTTCCTGGAACTAGCTCTTATAGACCAGAATGGCCTTGAACTTACAGAGATCTGCCTGCCTCTGCCTCCCAGGTGCTGGGATTAAATGCATGTGCCACCACTGCCTGGCTCACAGTTGGCTTTCTAAAAGTCCCCCATAGTATGATCATTATAAATTTTATGGCAACTCTCATTCCAAAGAGCAGAATAAATGGGTTCTGGTTCATGACATCAATTTATGGGAAATTAAAAAATTTTGCTTGGCTGTACATGAAAATTTGTATGGCACCACTCTGTTGTGGGATAGTCTTTCGTATACTGTGAAACTGTGTCTCTGCCAAGGCACCTTCTGATTGGTTTAATAAAGAGCTGAATGGTCAATAGCTAGGCAGGAGAGGATAGGTGGGACTTCCGGGAAGAGAAAGGAAATCTGGGAAGAAGAAAGGTGGGATTCATCAGTAAGATGCAGAGTAGGTAAGATGTACAGATGTAGGTAATGAGCCAAGTGACAGAACATAGATTAATATAAACATGTGAATTTAAGTTTTAGGAGCTATTTGGGAATAAGGCTAATCTAAAGCTAAACTTTCATACTTCATAAGAAGTCTCTGTGTTATTATTTGGGAGTTGGTGTTCTGAAGAAAGTCTGGTTACACCTCTCCCTTTCCCTTCACCCTTTTCCTCTTCCTCTCTTCTTTGGAAGCATAGTTTATCAAGTATATTACAAGGGAGTTTTGGTTGCTATCCCCCTTTTTGATAGTGCATTTCTTTCCCTTTTTAAAAAGTCTATTTTTATGTGTATGAATCTTTTGTTTGCCTGTATGTATGTCCACCATGTTCATGCTTGTCCACAGAAGCCAGAAGAGGCTATCAGAGGCCCTCAAAATGGAGGTACAAATGGTTGTGGGCTGTCATATGGGTACTGAAGTTCTCTTAACCACTGAATCATCGCAAGATTGTGTTTCACTTAGCTGAGGTTAGTCTTGAACTTACCATATAACCAAGGATGACTCCTGATAATCATGCCTTAGCTTCCCCAGTTCTGGATCACAGGCATGTCTCACTATATCTGGCTTGAAATGATTTTCTTTGTTAGAGAGCCTTAACATCATTTTTCCATATGCTCACTAGATATAGGCCTTCTTTCTCTGTTCTTTCATTTTGCCCACTTTTCTATTTTTTCTTCTTAATTTGTAAGCATTCTTACAGTTTTTCCTGAAACATATTTGAAGTATATAGATAAGAATGAAAGTTATGACAATTTATGTTCCCACCACCCAGCCTCAGTATTGCTCAGCACCATTTTAGTCAGTCAGGTTGTCCTCCAATTCAGTCTGCCTGCCTCCATCTTTGTGAGTGCTGGAAACACAGGTGTATGACACTGTAACCAGTTTATCTCATTTTTAAAAGAAACAATGAAACAGGGGCTAGAGAGGTAAGTCAGCCTGTAAGAGCAAGTATTTCTCTTGCTGAAGACCAGAGCTAGATTCCCAGCTCTCATTTTGGGTGGCTCACAACTGCCTATATATCTCCAGATCCAGGGGGAGCTGACGGATGCCTCTAGTCTCTGTAGGCACCTACACTTATGTGCACATACCCCTCTAGTCTCTGGAGGCACCTACACTTATGTGCACATACCCCTCACCCATACATACACAAAATTAAAAATAATCTTTTAAAAAAGAGAAACAAAACATTTCATATATGTGCTTCTGTGGCCTGCCACATCCTGATTTCTCTGTTCCTCTCCTAACATAATCAGTATCACAAGTTTAGTATCCACTCTTCCCTTGCAGTCTTTATACTGAGTAGGAGTTTGTATTCTGTACACTAGTTTTCCCCTTAATTTTATGCAATTTGAATTGAAAATATCTCTTCTCAGTCTGTTGTTGTTGTTTTTTTTTACCTTGCTTATGGTGTTTTCTTTTTTTAATATATGAAAGTCAAATTTGAATGTGACCACATTTATCAAATGTTTCTGTATGGCTTGTGCTTTTTTACTGTCTCCTTCAGCCCTGCCTCTTTTCGCTGCACTCATTTTGTGAATGCTTGTCTCATCTTTTATGGAATGTCTGTTTCCTTGAGGAAATGTCCTGACTTAATGTATCTCCTTCAGCCTCTACAAACTTCAGTGCAGTGTTTGCCAGTCGGTAGTTGCAGGTGGGCTGTGTGACTGTGTGCCTGTGCACACTCAGATCTACCTGCTGCGTTTGTATGGCTGTATACTGTGCACATCCAGATCTACCTGCTGCATTTAGCTGGTAGTTTCTACCTTTGCACTCTTTCCTCCTCCTTATTGTCAGCTTTCCTTTCTTTTCCTTTGCCCAGGACTTAGAGCACAGGAGTTTTCAGTCTGTTACAGATTACTGAAAATGATTAAAAATGAAGAAATTTGTGCCCACAAGTCAAAGTTCAAAGATTTTAGCATTTGTTTAGTATGTTGTTGACATAATCACTAAGCAAACAGACATGGTATGTTTCTTTAGTCTCTACTTCCTGCTTGGTCAGTTTTATCTGAAATCTTGTTCTCCCTTGGAACTACATGACATTGTTAGTACTCTATTCAGGGGTTTTGCACCTTTAAACTATAGACATTTGGCCTTGATATTTTTTTTATGGTGGTGGTATATCTTACCTTAGTGTTATACAATGTTTAGAAAACATGTTGGACTTCTACCTACAGATATTTATAACCCGTTTCCTCCCTGTCCTGAGCTGCTACAACAGAAAATGTCTCCAGACATTGACAGCTGTCTCTTGAGGTAGGAAATCACCCTGGCCGAGCCTGACTATCTTAGTTCATTTTCTTTTTTAGGACATCTGATATGCACTAATAAAGGAGTGTATTTAGCTCATAGCTCTGAAGGCTGACATCAAGTGGCACAAAGGATAAAGGAGAAACCCTGCCCCATATATATATAAATATGTCCAGGAACTAGCT
This sequence comes from Microtus oregoni, assembly GCF_018167655.1. Taxonomy (NCBI): domain Eukaryota; kingdom Metazoa; phylum Chordata; class Mammalia; order Rodentia; family Cricetidae; genus Microtus; species Microtus oregoni. The sequence goes on from NW_024543067.1 coordinate 53,179,031, forward strand.
CTTGTAGACCAGGCTGGTCTTGAACTCACAGAGATCTGCCTAAGTGCTCAGATTAAAGGCATGTGTCACCACCATCTGGCTATTGAAATGTTTATTGTCAGTGGTGATGCTATAACATACATGTAAAGTACAGCTTGTATTAGCAAATACATTTTTTTTAAAAATTTTATTGAAACGTCTTTTCATTTATTTTACAAACTGACTGCAGTTTCCCCTTCCTCTTCTCCTCTAAGTCCCCTGCTCCCCCTGCTTCCCATTTACTACACCTCTTCTGCTCCTCCATTCAGAAAGGAGCAGGCCTCCTATGGGCTTGAGCAAAGCATGGCACATCAAGTTGAGGCATGACCAAGCTCCTCCCCTTGCATCAAGGCTGGGCAAAGTAATCCAGTATGAAGAACAGGTTTCCAAAAGCCAGCTAAGCAACACATAGAGAGAGGTCTTGATCTCACCACTAGGAGCCTTACAAAGAGACCAAGTTATACAACTGTCACACAGGTGTAGAGGGCCTAGCTAGGTCCCATGAGCTCAGGTCAGATGTCTTTGTGGGTCTGGCCCCCATGGTGAACTCCTGGCTCATACAATCCCTCCTTCTTTTCTTTAGCAAGACTCCCCCAGGAGCTCACCCCAATGCTTGACAGTGGATCTCTGCCTCTGCTTCTATCAGTTACTAGATGGAGTATCTCTGATGACATTTAGGGTAGTCATCAATCTGATTAGAGTAGATGGCCAGTGCAGGCATCCTCTTCATCATTGCTAGGAGTCTCAGCTGGGGTCACCCTTGTGAATTCTTGGGTTTTTTTTCTGGTGCCAGGTTTCTCCCTAACCCCCAAATAGTCCCCTATCAAACAAAATGTCTCTTTTCTTACTTTCCCCCTCCATCCCACCTCCAACCCACCTCCCACACCCAGCCTGTCCAACCAATTCCATCAAGATCCCATCCCTCGGCTGGGCGGTGGTGGCCCATGCCTTTAATCCCAGCACTCGGGAGGCAGAGGCAGGCGGATCTCTGTGAGTTCGAGGTCAGTTTGGTCTACAAGAGCTAGTTTCAGGACAGGCTCCAAAGCTACAGAGAAACCCTGTCACAAAAAACAAAAAACAAAAAAAAAAAAAAAAGAAGGAAAGAAAGAAAAAGAAAAGGACAAAGATCCCATCCCTTCATACCTCTCCCCACCCCCAGTTTACCCAGGAGATCTCTCCTATTTCTTCTTCCCAGGGAAGTCCATGCATCCCTCTTTGTGCCCTCCTTGTTATATAGCCTTTCTGGGGCTGTGGATAATATAGTATATTATAATTTTACTTTACTCCTAATATTCACTTAAGAGTTAGTATATAGCATGTTTGTCTTTCTGTGTCTGGGTTACCTTATTCAGAATATTTTTTTTCTAGTTCAGTCCAGTTGCCTGCAAATTCATGAGGTCATTGTTTTTTAACAACTGATTAATACTTCATCTTGTAAATGTACCACATTTTCCTTATCCATTTTTGGTAGGGGGGTATCTAGGTTATTTCCAGGGTCTGGTTATTACAAATAATGCTGCTATGAACATAACTGAGTAAATGTCCTTGTATGATTGAGAATCCTTTGGATATAAGCCCAAGATTAGTATAGCTGGGTCTTAAAATAGATTGATTCTGAATTTTCTGAGAAACTGCCATACTGATTTCCAAAGTGGCTGTACCAGTTTGCACTCCTACGAGCAGTGGAGGAGTGTTCCCCTTACTCTACATCCTCTCCAGCATAAGCTGTCATTAGTGTTTTTGAACTTGGCCATTCTGACAGGTATCTCAGAGTTATTTTGATTTGTATTTACTTGATGGGTAAAGATGTGGAGCAATTCCTTAAATGTCTTTCACCCATTTGAGATTTTTCTGTTGAGAATTCTCTGTTTATATCTGTACCCCATTTAAAAATTGGATTATTTGGTAGTTTGATGTCTAGTTTCTTAAGTTCTTTATTTTAGAGATCAGCACTCTGTCAGATGTGTGATTAGTGAAAATCTTTTCCCATTTTGTAGGCTGCCACTTTGTCCTATTGACCATGTCCTTTGCCTTACTTAAGCTTTTCAGTTTCAGGAGGTCCCATTTATTAATTGTCCATCTCAGTGTCTGTGTTACTGGTGTTATATCCAGGAAGAAGTCTCCAGTGCCAATGCATTCAAAGCCACTTCCCACTTTCTCTTCTAATGGCTTCAATGTAACTGGATTTATATGGAGGCCTTTGATCCACTAGGACTTGAGTTTTGTGCATGGTGATAGATATGGATCTATTTGCCTTTTTCTACATGTTGATATCCAGTTATACCAGCACCATTATTTGAAGTACTTTCTTTTCCCCATTGTACAATTTTGGCTTCTTTGTCAAAAATCAGGTTTTCATATTCTACTCTATTAATCCATATGTCTCTTTTTATGCCAATACCAAGATGTTTTTATCACTATAGCTCTATAGTAGAGCTTGAAGTCATGGATGGTAATGCCTCCAGAGGTTCTATTACTGTACAGAATTGTTTTAGCTATCCTGGGTATTTTATTTTTCCATATGAAATTGAGCATTGTCCTTTCAAGGTCTTTGAAGTATTGTATTGGGATTTTGAAGGGGATTGCATAAAATTTGTAGATTGCTTTTGGTAAAATCAGACCACGGTAATTTCTATAAAGGAAAACATTAAACTGGGGCTGGCTTACAGTTTAGAGGTTTTGTCCATTTTCATCATGGTGGGAAGTATGGCAGCACTCAGGCAGACATGGTGCTGGAGAGGAAGCCAAGAATTCCACGTCTGAATTGACAGGCAGCTGGAAGAGAGTGTGAAACTGGGCCTGGCTTGAGCACTTGAAACCTCAAAGTCCACCCCCAGGGACACACTTCCTCCAGCAAGGTCTCAACTGCTCCATCAAGGCCACAGCTTCCAATAGTGCCACTCCCTATGAGTCTATGGTACCGTTTTCATTCAAACTGCCACAATGTTTCTAAATATTTTATGTTCTTCCCCCTTTACATGATTTTCCATTTTCTTCTAATTTCAAATCTTGCTGAGCCTCTCTCATGTTTGCAACTCTAACAAGTATCATTAACAGCACAATTTATATGGCAGATGCCCTACTTTTACTTTTGCTGCTGTGATACTATACAGCAAAAAGTAACAAGAGAATGTTCAGATTACAGTCCCAGGTTGCAGTCTTGGAAGAGTTGGTCACGTGACATCTACAGTTACAAGCAGAGAGAGATGGATGCATGCATGCTTACGATTCAGCTCATTTTCTGCACTCTAAAAATATTTATTTTTAAATTGCATGTAGATATGTGTGTCTCTGTGTTGGAATGTATATATGAATGCATGTGCCTGCAAAGGCCAAAAGAGGCCATGGGATTCGCTGGAGCTAGAGCTGGCAGGAGTAACATTGTTACTCCTTGGGACTTGGAAACTAAACTCAGGACTCCTTTAAGAGCAGTATTTCTCTAGGCCATAACTCCAGCTTCATTTTCTCCACTCATACAGTGCAGCACCCAAACCCAGGGAATGGTCCTGCCTACAGTGGCTATGTGTTTTAAATCAATTAGTGCAATTAAGACAAACCCCTATAGACAAGCTCGCAGGCTAGCCAAATCTAGACAGTCCCTCCTTAGTGATTCTAAATCATGTCAAGTTGACAATTGAAAAAAGTCATCACAGCAGGCTACCCAAAATCCATATTTCTATATCACATTAATCTCTCACCTATTGTTTTAATATTTTCCTTTCATTCTTGACACTTCTCTATGACATAATGTCTGGTTTTTAGAACCAACAGGATAAACTGAAAAAGGAAGGTGTGATAGTTTGAATATAATTGCCCTCCCTAATCTCACAGGGAGTGGCACTATTAGGAAGTGTGGCTTTGTTGAAGTGGGTATGACTTTGCTGGAGGAAGTGAGTCACTGTGGGGGCAGACTTTGAGGTTTCCTATGCTCAGGATAGTGCCCAGTGTCTCAGTCAACTTTCCTGTTACCTACAAGATGTAGGACTCTCAGCTACTCTTCTAACACCATGTCTGCTTGTGTGCCACCATGTTCCCCACTATGATAATGGACTGAACCTCTGAAACTGCAAGCAAGCCCCCTCAATTAAATGTTTTCCTTATAAGAGTTGCTTGGGGTATTGGTGTCTTTTCACAGCAATAGAAACCCAAACTAAGAAGTCAAAAGGCTTTAAAAAAAAAAACTATTCCAAGAGAAGATCTCACTTTTATACCCAGAGTAATGACCTGAACTGAGATGATATCTGGTGAAAAGCATTCCACAGAGATGCAGGGAGCACCACACATAAAATCCCTAAGATGAAAGCAAGCCTAGAAAGTCTGAAAGATACTGATGCCAGTGTGTCTGGATCCCAGTGAATAAGCAAAGTGGGGCTGGAAATAAAAAAATCTGAAAAGGCTTTTGCAGACCATTATGACACCTTCATTTACAACTTGCAGTGAAATGAGAAGCCATTGAGGGTTTAAAAGGAGGGACATTTCATAGAGCTGGAGATTTTGGGGGTGGACGTATGGGTAATTTTGTGTGCAAATTTGACTGGGTAAACGAATGCTCAGACAACTCATCCAAAGATATTTATGGGCAATTCTAGTAGTGATCAGCATTTAAATAAACATGCTAAGGGAGGTAGGTCTCCCCTCACCACAGGGTTCAACAGAGTGAAAATGCAAAGGAAGAGTGAATTCTCTTTGGAGCAGGGGTAATCCATCTTCTTTTGGTCTTAGAGACCGGAGCTCCTGGTTTGAGACCTTGCGAACTCCAGGACTTACAGCACAGGTACCTTCCTGATGTCAGGCCTTTGGTCTTGGACTGAGAATTACACTTTTGGCATCTGACTCTCCTGAACGTTCAGATTCTGACTGAATTACATGACTGGATTTCCTGATTCTCCTGCTTGTTAATGACATATCATTCTGAACCTCCATAATTAAATCATTGTGTGTGGGGGTGTGGGGGTGTGGGGGTGTGAGGGTGTGCATGTGTATATGTGAAAAGTTCTTTCTTTTCCTTTGGACAATTCTAAGACAGAGCAGGAACAGAAAGGTTAGTTAGATATTATAGCTAAGGGCTCTATTGAAATTTAGTTTCAATTCTTGAAAATCATAAAAGAAAAAAAAGAGATGTTTTAACTTTTAGTACACAGAGTTTATGGTAGCCAAATACATAGAAACTTCACTAATTCTAAAGATAACCTTATTAGCACAAATATTACCAGCAGGCCTGAAGAGACGTCTCAGACACAGGTTCCATTCCCAGCACTTACATGGCAGCTCACAACCATCTTCTCTCTCTCTCTCTCTCTCTCTCTCTCTCTCTCTCTCTCTCTTTTCAAGACAGGGTTTCTCTGAGTAATAGCCCTGGAACTTGCTCTGTAGACCAGACTGGCCTTGAACTCAGAGAGATCCACCTGCCTTTGCCTCCCACGTCCTGGGATTAAAGGCATGTGCTATCACTGCCTGGCTCTCACAACCATCTTTAATTCCAGTTCCAGGCCATCTTTTCTGACCCCCAAAGGCATCAGGTACACAGCTGGTGCACATAAAAATATTCAGGCAAAATATACTCTTGTATACAAAATAAAAATAATAAAGCTTAAAATACATTTAAAAATAAGTACTAACATCAACTAAAAGAGAGAAAAACCCGTGTAAGTTATAGACAGCCCCTTCGGCATTCAATTTCCTACAAACAGGAAGCAGGTTGAGAACTCCACTGCCCTTTGCAAATATCTGAGGAAAACATGGAATTCAGGTACAGGGGACAGAGTGGGTGTCTATCCATGAGACATCATTCCACCTTTCATCTCACACAGGAAACTGGTTACTCTGGAATTTCATCATTGTGATTGTGATTTGCTTTTTTAATTCAAAGATTTCTACATCAGGAAAAGGCACACCTGGACTTTGTAGAGATCATGAGATTCTAGATGTCAAAGATTTGATGGACCTTCTAGGGGGTTAGGATCAAGAGTGAATGTATTTTGCATGTGGGGAGGATGTAATTATAACCAAGAAAGCAGCCTACATAGGTTAAATTGGTCCCCATTACTCCCTACCCTATACTAAAATAGTATTTTGCACACAGACTCCTTTGCTATGCTGCAAATAAATAAGGGATTACACTATTGCCTTTATATTTGGCCAAATGACTTTCTTTGGTCGATGGGATGGAGCACAAGTGACAAGTGCAAACACTTGAAATATTTGCCTGTGGTCTTGCTGCTTTTGCTTCTGTGGTCATCATGGGAAGGGCTTGTCTGAGGTTGTATCCTTCAGCAGAGGCAGGTGACCTGAGATTAGAGCATACAGTATGCCTCGAAATTAAGGCAACTGCTTGTGAATTACTATTCACAAGAGAGATGATGGGAACTAGGATCAAAGTGCTGCAATGGGCATGGCAAGATGTGTTTAGCTTCTGGGTATACTTTATAGGTAGACCCCACAGATTTGCTGAGCATATATTTGATAGGAGGGAAAGTGATGAGTTAAAGATGAATCTGGAGATTTGGGTCTAGAAAGTAGGAAGAATGGAGTGGCCATTTGCAATGTATATTATATTAGTAAGTTATCATGTGTTGTTTGAATTTAGTGAGAAGTTGTCATTGGAAGCTGGTTGCCCCAACCTCCATTTTCAGACATGTCTGTCTCATAAGTGTCCTCCAAACCAGGTGTGGTGGTGTACGCCTTTAGTCCCAGCATTTTGGAGGCAGATGCAGGTAGATCTCTGTGACTTTGGGGCCAGCAGTGGATTATATGGTGAATTCCAGGACAGATAGAGCTAAAAAATAAAACCCTGCCTCCAAGAAAACAAAAAACAACACAAGACAGAAAAAGTGTCCCTCCTAGGCCACTTGTCTGAGGATGGATTGCATCCTCATAACTATGTGTCAGGAGTGGGCAAGCAAGGCCTGAGCAAATTCTGGGAGCAGGTAGGAAGGCCCAAGCAACCTCAGAGAGCGCTGAGTGACTGGAACCATGGCCCTGACTCTAGCTCAAGGACAGACCATCTGAGCCTTGAACCCACTGGCATAGGGAGAAGTGATCATCGGAGAAACAGCCTCAATTACACCAGCTGGAAGAAAAGATGGGTAGACAGCAAGGTAAGAACACACTCAACAAGGCATCACCAAAAAATAGTGGTTTAATGACAGCAAGACTTGAACACCCCAACACAGATGAAGCAGAAGAAAACACCCTTAAAAATAACTTTAGCTCCAAAGCTACAGAGAAACCCTGTCTTGAAAAAACAAAACAAAACAAAAATAACTTTAAGAAAATATTTGGGGCCCTTAAAATCGGAAATGAAAAATTCCCTCAAATAGAAAAAATAGAGGAAAAGACAACAAAAAGTTGGAAGAAATCAACAAAATCCTTAAAGAAAACCAAAAAAAGGGGGGGGGGATTAAAGAGGTAAAAGAAACAATTCAAGACTAGAAAACCTGAAATAGAGATAATAAAGAATACAAACTGAGGAAATTCTGGAATGGAAAAAATGGGTAAACTATCAGGAACCACAAATGAAAGCATAAACAGCAGAATACAAGAGATGGAAGAGAGAATCTCGGGAGTTGAAGATATGATAGAGGAAATAGGCTTATTGGTCAAAGAAAATGTTAAATCTAACAAAAGCTTAACACAAAATATCCAGGAAATCCAGGACACCATGAAAAGACCAAACCTAAGAATAATATGGATAGAAGGAGAAGGCCAACTCAAAGGCACAGAAAATATACTCAATAAAATCATAGAAGAAAACTTTCCCAACCTAAAGAAGGCTATGCCTATGAGAATACAAGAATCTTACAGAATACCAGATAGACTGACCAAAAAAAAGGTCCCTTGCCATATTGTAATCAAAACACTAAACTTACAGAACAAAAGAAGAATATTAAGAACTGCAAAGGAAAAAGGCCAAGTAATATATAAAGGCAGACCTATCAGAATTACGACTGACTTTTCAATGGAAACAATGAAAGCCAGAAGGTCCTGGTCAAGTGTTATGCAGACCTATTAAGAGACCACAGATGCCAACCCAGACTACTATACCCAGCAAAACTTTCAATTACAATAAATAAAGAAAACAAGATATTCCAAGACAGAACCAGATTTAACCAATACCTAGCCACAAACCCAGGCCTACACAAAGTACTAGAAGGAAAATTCCAACCCAAGGAAGTCAGCTACACCCACAAAAATTCAGACAATAGATGATCTCACAGCAACAAATACCAAAGAAGGTAAAACACACACAATAATATCAGCACCGATGAAAACTAAAATAACAGGAACCAGTAATCACTGGTCATTAATATTCCTCAATATAAATGGACTCAACTCACATATAAAAAGACACAGATTGGATATGAAAACAGAATCCATCCTTCTGATGCATAGAAGAAACACACCTCAACCTCAAAGACAGACATCACCTCAGAGTAAAGGGTTGGGGAAAAAATTCTAATCAAATGGACCTAAGAAACAGGTGTAGCTATCCTAATTTCGAACAACATTGACTTCAAACTAAAGTCAGTCAAAAGAGACAAAGAAAGACATTTCATATTTATCACAGGAAAAATCCATGAAGAGGAAATCTCAATACTGAACATCTATGCCCCAAATACAAGTGCATCTCATATGTAAAAGAAACACTACTAAAGCTTAAATCATACATTAAACCCAACATACTAACAGTGGGAGACTTTAACACCCCACTCTCACTACTGGACATGCCTACCAGAAAGAAACTTAATGAGAAATAATGAAACTAACAAATGTTATAACTCAAATGGATTAACAGACATATATAGAACATTCCATCCAAACATAAAAGAATATATCTTCTCAGCACCTCATGGGACCTTCTTAAAAACTGACCACATACTTGGTAACAAAGCAAACCTCAACAGATACAAGAAAAAATTGGAATAACTCCATGTATCTTATCAGATCACCATGGCTTAAAGTTCAAATTCAGTAGTAACACTAATTTCAGAAAGTCAACAAACACATGGAAACGGAACAATGCTCACTTGACCAATGGGTCAAGAAAAAATAAAGAAATTAAAACCTCCTAAAATTCAATGAAAATGACTGCACAAAATACCTGAACTTATGGGACACAATATAAGCAGTGTTAAGAGGAAAGTTCATAGCACTAAATGCCTACATAAAGCAGATGGAAAATTCCCACAAAGTGCTAGAACACAAAAAATATAAAATAGCAAATTCACCCAGGAGAAATAGACAGGAAATAATCAAATTGAGAACTGAAATCAACAAAATAGAAACCAAGAAAACAATACAAAAAAATCAGTGAGACAAAGAGTTGGTTCTTCAAGAAAATAAACAAAATAGACAAACCTTTATTCAAACTAACCAAAAGTCATAGAAAGAATATCCAAATGAACAAAATCAGAAATGAAAAGGGGGACATCAGACACAGAGAAAATCCAGAGAATTTCAGGTCATACTTCAAAAACTTGTACTCCACAAAATGTAAAACTTAAAGGAGATGAACAATTATCTGGATAAATATCACTTACCAAAATTAAATCAATACCCGATAAGCAAATTAAATAGACTTATAAACACTAAGGAAATAGAAACAACCATCAAAAATCTCTCAACCAAAACAGCCAAGGACCAAATAGTTTCAGTGCAGAATTCTAAAAGATTTTCAAAGAACTAATACCAACACTCCTCAAATTGTTCCACACAACAGAAACGAAACATTGCTAAACTCTTTTAATGAGGCCACAATTACTCTGATACCAAACTACATAAAGACATACTAAGAAAGAGAATTACAGACAAATCTCACTCATGAACATTGATGCAAAAATACTCAATAAAACACTGGCAAACTGAATCCAAGAACACATCAGAAAAATCATTCACCATGATAACCAAGTACGCTTTATCCCAGAGATGCTGGGATGGTTCATATATAAAAATCTGTCAATGTAATCCACCATATAAACAAACTGAAAAGAAAAAAAACCACATGATCATTTCATTAGATACTGAAAAAGCCTTTGTAAAATTTAACACCTGCTCATGATAAAAGTCTTAGAGAGAGCAGGGATTCAAGGAACATACATAAATATAATAAAAGCAATATACAGCAAGGCAACAGCCAACATCAAACTAAATGGCAAGAAACTCAAGGCAATCTATCCAGCTGAAATCAGAAAGAAGACAAGGTTGTTCACTCCCTCCATATCTATTCAATACAGCACTTGAAGTTCTGTAGCACAATAAGACAAAAAAGGAGATCAAGGGGATGGATACAAATTGGAAAACTCATGAACACCTTCAGTAATGCAACAGGATACAAGATTAACAAAAAAAATCAATAGCCCTTCTTTATACAGATGATAAAAAGGCTGAGAAAGAAATCAGAGAAGCATCACCCTTTACAATAGCCACAAATAACATAAAATATCTTGGGGTAACTCTAACTAAACAAGTGGAAGACCTGTATCACAAGAACTTTAAGTTTTTTTAACAAAAGAAATTGGCGAAGACACCAGAAAATGGAAAGATCTCCAATGCTCTTAAGTAGGTAGAATTAACATAGTAAAAATGGCAATTTTACCAAAAGAAATCTTCAGATTCAATGCAATGCCCATCAAAATCCCAGCAAAATTCTTTACAGACCTCGAAAGAACAATATGCAAATTCACAAGGAAAAAGAAAAAAACCAGGATAGCCAAAGCAATATTGTACAATAAAGGAATTTCTAGAGGCATCACTGTCCCTGACTTCAAACTCTACTATAGAGCTACAGTAATGAAAACCACTTAGTATTGGCATAAAACCAGACAGGAGGACCAATGGAATTGAATCGAAGACCTGGGTATCAATCCACACACCTATGAACACCTGTTTTTTTGACAAAGAAGATAAAAATATAAAATGAAAAAAAAGAAAGCAAATTCAACAAACGTTGCTGGCATAACTAGATATCAACATATAGAAGAATGCAAATAGATCCATATCTATCACTGTTGGATGAGAGCCAGTTGTTGGTTCCTGGCTGCTTAGCAGCTCAGCCAGAATAATCACACAGAAACTGTGTTAATTAAATCACCGCTTGCCCCATTAGCTCTAGCTTCTTATCAGCTACATTTAAAAAAGGAAGGTTTTAACTTTTAGTAATATTACATATAACAAAACAGGTATCAAGGAAGACTTACAGTTACAGTATTTATATCTATTTTATCTTTTATCATAACTAAAGAAAACTATAACTATAAATTCTTCAATTCCATCAAAGACCACAGAAGGATATATTACCTAAGGAAACAGGAAGTATATTGTAAGCAACTTTCAAAACTCTAGAATTGACAGAGAAATCTCACTGCCTGGACAGTCACCCAAAGTTCTTCTGTACCATTGGGGCATCCATCTTCAGCCTACATGCCCAAAGTATCCAGTAGACTTTTCCATGAAGCAGGAAATTTCAAAGACAGTTCTGCCTATACTGGAAGTTTGCCAGTCACTTTCTTCTGTATCCTGCATAATGTCTAACAGAGTCTTTCATGAAGCAGGAACCCTGAAAGATCATCTTATCTTTAGGCAAGTTCAGCAGTCACTTTCCGGGGGTCCTGCATGTCCAGTTCACATAGCATACCAGGCAAGGGCTTAAAATTGTATCAATAAACCAAAATTCACACCAATGTAAATCTCTAAAGAATATCCCCCCTTTAAATGTAAACAAACATTTATAAACAATATTTGGGAATATGGACATAATTCTTCTCCAAACTGCTTCCTGCTGTTTATTGGGTGAAGTAAGTTTTTGATGGGTGTTCAAGAAAACCTTTCAGGGGCTCTTGGTCCATCAAACCACATTAGCCTGGAATGAATCCACAGGTTCTCATCCTCTGTGGAAACAAAAGAAGAACCTCTTTTCCAAAACAACATATCCTTAGATCCAAATTATGAAGTCAAGATACCATTATAATATACATGCTGGTTTAGCTTAGCAACCCATTCAATGAAATGTCTTTCTGTACTTAGCTCTTTAACAGTCAAAAAATTCAAAGAAAGCACAATAATATAAATAACCCAGACTATCTGTGTATATTCCATATTTACGTGGCTTATTTGTTTTTACACTATTACTTTTTAATATTTATTTTATTATCTTTGCTCTGTCTCTTTAAAGACAAGGAACATCAGTGGGGAGGGCAGGAGCTTTACTTACCTTTGTAACAACTCAAACATTAAAAGGAAATTAGGGCTCAGTCAGGGCCCTGGGATTCATCACCACCAACACCGAGAAGAAGCAGAAAGCAAACTATACTTAAAAGGAAGTGAGGTTATCAGCAGAAGAGAAAGATGAGCTGAAGCCCAGATTCCAAAGGCCAGGTAGAGTGGCTTTACTCACTAGTTGTCAGTGTGAGGGCCAACCATGATAATCTAAATCTGGGCAGAAAGGAAGTTCTCCTCCAACCATTATCACCTGGAATTCTGGCCATCAATAAATTTAAATGGAGCCTAGAGTCTCAATAGTTGGGTTTTTGATCCTACTGCACGTACTGGCTTTGGGGGAGCCTAGGCAGTTTGGATGCTCACCTTACTAAACCTGGATGGAGGTGGGCGGTCCTTGGACTTCCCACAGGGCAGGGAACCCTGTTTGCTCTTCGAGCTGAGGAGGGAGAGGGACTTGATGGGGGAGGGGGAGAAAAATGGGAGGCGGTGGCGGGGAGGAGGCAGAAATCCTTAATAAATAAATAAATTAAAAAAAAATAGTTTACCCTGAGACAATGCCTGGCAGGCTGAGATTATCTGACTCTCACCCAAGAGCAGACCGTTCAAAGGAAATTCCTGGTATTCCAAGCACTGTAGATAGAAACACCTGCCAGCACTTCACCAGGACACCCCTAGACAAATGTCAGCCAATCAGGGGTCCTGGACCTCAGAGACCCCTCACCCCCACCCTTTACTACTATAAAAACCCAATTCTAATTGAGCTTGGGGCTCTCCAGATACTCCAATACATTGGACTTGTGGAGAGACCAAGTTTGCAAACTTGATTAAAATAAAGGCTCTTTGCTTTTACATATGGGACTCCTTTGTTGGCTTTTGTGGGGACCCACAAATTTGGGCATAACAATCAGACCACAACTCAAGGTCTGAAGTGTCAGGCACTACTGTTCAGATGCTGAATATATATATGTAAGCTGGGGACAAGTAGAGATGATCCTCCTGGTCCCAAGGAAGTCTTCATGGGGTGTGTTTCAATGCCATGTTTACTAAACAAATGCTAATGACAGATTTTCACAACAGCAACAAATGCTATTCTACTACATCAAATCTCCCTTACTGAGGAAAAAATGACAATCACAACATTGATGGATTTGGATCACTTTTTCATGTTTTCTAGGGTGGGGGGTAAAGCCAGTATCCTCACTCGGCTTCCTCTCCTTTCTCTTGTTCCCTTTTATCTGACTTCATTTTCTTTACCTCTTCTCTGGCCACATGTCCCCGGAAGATGGATTGTATTTTGAGAGCAGCAAGCTCCTTTTCTCTTTCTTCCTCAGTGAACTCCTCCTTCATTGAAAGAAGAGAAAGTGAGACCCCTTTCCAGAATGCTGCCTCTTAGATGCCGTAGAAAGGAATGTATAGATTTAACTAATTTACAGATGCAACTATCTGAAGTCTGTTGCTTCCTGGGGGATTTTATACATTGTCACACACTGTGTATGTACCAAAGGCTACATGCCAAACGAGCATACATTCAGCTTGCTACTCTTCAATATGTCTTAATACAAGATCGTTGCCAACTTCTTTTCCCTTGTTTCTAGACAGCACCTATTTAATGTTTCCTGAGAAATAACCTTTTGTTCAGGGTGGGGAAGCAAGAATTATTGAAGTAAGTACTGTTCTGTGTTAACACCAGCATATGTGCTATTTTGAAGGAATTGTGATTATACAAGACTGATAAATGTTAATTCTAATTTCTAAATGTTTAGACAATTAAAACCACACATTTAGAGGTGGAGCACCAAAGAGAAAGCCAATTTACTATTAGTAAATTGGACTTATCAGGGTTGGTTAAACAGCGACATACAGTTTCTTCTTTTTCTTTTAAATTTAGGTATAATTTACAGATGGCAAAATTCATGGATCCTAAATGTAGAACTGAAAAAAATATGGCCCTCAATATATCTTTTTTAAGCTACGGAAACGATAAGTACACATTTTAAAAATCCTCAAGTTATCACTTGTAGTACAAGTTGAAACATTTTCACCTCCTCAAATCTTGCTCCTAAAAAGTACCCTTTATTGTAGGTTGCGTGTCTCTGTGTGTATTTGTGTATGTTTATACATCCTTATAAAATTTCTCTATCTGTGAGTCCATTTACATGAAGACACATTTGTTTTTCAGTTTAAAACAAGACCATGCTAATTGGAGTGCTCTATAGCTACTTTCCCCATGAAACAAGATATCTGGGCTCTTTCTTCTATGCTATTATTTCATATATAATTTTGCTCAGTTTTAAGGGGAGGGACATGGACATTGTGTTCCATTGTACTGAAATTTATTATTCAGTCAACTATTGATGGACCTTTGAGCTATTCAAATCTATTCACGCTATTTCATATTTCAAACTGAGTTAAGTTTAGCTCTTAAACTTTTAAATACAAATAGACAGGCATAAAATTCTTTGAGGTGATTCTCCAATATGGGCAAGTGAATTACTCTTAAGTTAAAAATCAATGGGACCATAACACAAACTTGTAGTAGCTTATAAAAGACAATCTACAAGAGAAGTAAGGAAATGGCTCTGCTTTTCTATATTCCCTGAATCCCTATTATGTCGGATGCCACTGTTAGATCATTTAGATTGTAGTAGTATTATTCTAGATTAGTTAAATAATGTAAGGAAAGGTTGGTGTAAAGTCAAGGACCCTGAGGTGCATATTCATTTTAGGTATCAATATTGCTAACTGAGATTCTAGGACATGAAACGGAACTCAAAGGTTTGAACTCTGACATTGTACAGAATGAATTCTTTTATGCAAAACCTTGCTTTTCTTTTTCCTTTTTTTAAAGGATGGGGTTACATTATGCAGCCTTATCCATCCTAGAACTAACTCTGTAAACCAGGCTGGCCTTGAACTCACAGAGATTAAAGGCATGCACCGCAGCCACCACCACCAGGCAAAGCCTGTTTTTTAATTAGTTTGGACTATGAAGAATACAGGTAATAATGTTCTGGTAAATGTTTAACTGGCTCTACAGGGAAATAATAGAACAAACAACATTGCCTTCCTAAAAGACCACCAAAACTCTGGTTTGTAGTGTTTACCTTGGTCTCAATACTTTTAGTATTTTAAGTTATCAAAATGATGTTTATTGCATTGTAGACAATTATCTCCAAGTAATGGCTTTAGCACACCACTGAATAGAAATAGGTAGTCTCTTTGAGGGTGGATTTTCCTATGTGTAGGAGGTTTGGACGTAGAATATCAAGGCAGGAAATTATTTCTATAGAAGATCTTGCAGGAAGTATGAGTAAGCCATACCGTGTAAGGCCATTTTATTTGGTAGTATGTAATTGTTTCCCTTTAGTTATCTCTAACCTTTGCCTTTGTGTGGTAGCAATGGCAACAAGTAGTGGAAAAATTCCCAAAGTAGAATATTAATATGAAAGATGAGAGGCAGTTCCAAGTTCATCTGTCTACCTCTTCCATGGAAAGATTTTCTGATCTAGATTTTTTAAAGGGAAGAATGCATTTATGAAAATAATCTGCTAGTTTATCACCAATGTTAATCATCTAGAAAGCATGATTTTAATTTCAAAAAGTGTGTTGATATATATTTTGTGCACAACTTTAAACTCATCGATGCCATTTTGGATAGCAATACATAAGTAAATGAAAAATACTACATACAAAGGCCGTAACTGGTGTTTCTTCATTAGCAGATGATTTGGCCATTTCTTCTTCACATTTCTCAGTTTGTTCTTGGTCCTAGAAAGAGATGAGAGGGCCACATAGGAACTGTTTTGAAGATAGAAAACTCTGGACCATACTGCATAAGAGAAACTTCAAGTTAAAGTACTGAGAAGCATTGGGGAATTAAAGATATATATATATATATTATATTTATCTTTAATATATATAGTATATGTATATTTAAATAATAATTTGTCTTGGAAGAAAGAAGTGAACAAAAACTCAAGGTATAAACCACCATCTCACACTAAAAATTGATTCAGTTTGGTAATAAATCTTAAGGATAGTTAAAAAAAGTTTATAGTTTCTACAATAGTAATAAAATAAAAGTCATTGTATTCCATACTATGAAGCCAGGTTGACTTTTTAATGACAATTATAAGTTAAAAACTCAGTCAGTATTACAGAAGAGAAGGGGATTTGGGAAGAGCAAGTAATAGAGGATGAATATGATCACCTTATGTGCATACATAAAGATGTTAGCCATTATTTTATGCAATCAACATACAATAATATATTAAATCAAGGAAGTGAGTTTCACTTTGGAAAAAGATATAAGCATAAAGGAGGAGCCAGCTCAGTCTGTTCTGACATGACTAATCCAGTCTTCTGCTAAACAGAAGCACTGCTAACTCACTGCCTTCAGGAAGAGAGTCTAACATAGAACATGGAAAATTGAGGATAAATAAATAAATAACATAAAACCATAAAAACCCAAAATAAAAGAAACTCCTTGAATTTTCTATGTGACACAAGGACTTAACATTTTCAATATTATCTCTTTGATTTAAGTAAAAAATATAAACGAACAAACCAAAAACTCATGCGTATAGATAATCAGGGTTAAACTACAAATAAAAGCAACAGACTCACACAAGCAGGTATAAATAAATGGATAGAAATTCACTTCTGAATGAAAAGTAACAGCTTCTACAAAAATATTTTGCAAATCTATTGGAGTACATTAAAGCCTGAACTTTGTCAATCTCTAAAATCTCTGTCAGAGTAACAACAGAGAAAATGGTGTTTCTTCAGCTCTCTAGAGTAGTATTCTAAAAAAATTTAATTTATTGTCATTTGTTGTTGTTGTTGTTGCTGTTTCGAGATAGGGTTTCTCTGTGTAGCCCTGGCTGTCCTAGAACTTGCTCTGCAGACCAGGTTGGCCTCGAACTCAGAGATCTACCTGCCTCTGCCTCTGAGTTCCAAGATCAAAGGCATGCATGATCATATTTAATTCAAATTAGTCTTTTTGTAACATGCAAATGGAAAAGTTGGACTAATAATGTTTTATTTTATGAAATATAATTTATGACTTATGATGCTCAATAAAGTTTAAACAATAAGAGATGAGAGTAATTCTGTGATATCATGTTCTTTCTCCTATTGGTCATCTTTAAATTTATGCTAAGTATCAGTAGTCAATTCAGATATTTTAGAAGATTATCTCTCATTATAAAAAAGTTTTAGTAAGCTATTAATAAAGCTTGACACACTTCTCGAAAGTTGGGGGAGACAATAGCCAAATCTGGTAGCTTCATAGGACTATACCTTGAATGCATGGTTGTTATAGAAGCGGTCCTCTAGCTTAGCCCCCCATTCTGCTGGATCAAAGTTGGTTTCTAAATAACAAAAATATTTTTATATTTATTTTGTGTTCATTACAGTGACTCTAGAACAATACAGGAATACAGGTTTCTTGTTTCAAATCATAGGTTCTTTACTGATAGCTGAAAATCTTACTGGCATTGAACAGCCCAGGGCTACAGGCATAAACAATTATTAAATATATGATGACTAGTTTAACACTGAGTGATCCTTTAGGGACATTTACTCACAAGAAAATGGTAAAGAAAGAACAAATGCCAATATTCAAGTGAACAGACACCAAAAGCATGCATTAACAACGCATAAAAGCATACAAAATATGGTTAAAGGATCAGGGAGTCTGGAAAAGTGAAAGATAAGGGAGGGTTTTCAAATGAAACACTATGTAGACAATTAACATAGACAAGAAGTATTTCTAGCCAAATATAATTTTCTTTAATTTTCTGTCATGAAGATTTCAAACTCCCAAAGTAGGATGTTCTGACAACCTCATGGGCACACTCCCTAGAGGCTACAATGGCCAATTCATGGCTTATCATTTTATCTCTACATATTCTTCTGGTTATTTTCCGGCCAACCCTAAACACCATATTAATTCATCTGTAAACATTTAAATTTGTAACTTTAAAATAGTCTTTAAAATATAAGCATGTACCATTACCATATCTGAAATATTAGCAGTTCCTTACAATCATCCTGCATCTAGCCTACTATCCAAAACTGTCTGTAATATCTAATATACTTAGGTATCTTGGTCATCAGAGCCCCAAAATGGACACACACTACCTTTTGTTATGCCTTTTAAAGAATTTTTAGTGGAAAATCCACCACCACCTTGTTTTTCTGTGTAATTTATTTGTTGATGCAGTTGGGCCAGTTTTCCTTTGGAATGTTCCAGTGCAGTTATTTCTGACGACTCCACTGGGAATTTTAACAGGGTCATTTGCCCTTAAATTCTCCGTAGTTAGAGTTGCAGGCTTCATCTGATTCAGATTTGATTGTTTTGGCAAGAATATTGATTGGTAGTGCTACTTAATCTCAGAAGATAAGTCATAACTTGCTCTCTCTAACCTTTAAATAATTTTTATGGGATCATGATGAGTGTTCCCTAACTTGTTTAGGGGTACAAAATGATAATGTTATAAATTAATCAGTACTTATTTTTGAGTGGATTCAATAAAGAAAACAGGCAACCATTTGGTTACCCTGAAATATGGCTCTTACAAAAAAGGTTACAGGTTTGATTCTCTCACCAGCTCTCTGAATAACCAGCTGGCTCCCAGAACTTTCCTGGGCAGTCTGACAATGATGAATTCTGTGACTGATTTTAGTATTATGATCTCACAAATATTTAGTAACCTGGGTGAATTCTGGTCCACGGAGTTTTATTATTTTTTCTTAATTCTTTCTTTGTCCAAAATCTGGTTAGTGGTAGCTTATCCAGGTGCTTGGATGCTCCTCAGGTCTTTGCTAGCATCCCTAGAAATCGTTAGGAGCTTATTTCCTGGGATGGAAAGATGGCCAGCCTAGTCTTACATATTTATCCCATGTGTATAGAACTGCAAGTCTGACTCATGGGAATTGGTATTCAGGGATGATAATATAGGGGACAGATGTCCACTAACATTTGGTTAGTCATGATTTTGAGTTTTCAAAATCTACCAAAAATGACTTTCATTAAAAAACGCATTTTAAAATAGTGCATACATGCATGAGTATGTGAGTGCATGCTCTATATATGTATGGGCACGGACATGCTATGGCACATGATTGGAAGTCAGATGGCAAATTTCAGGAGTCTGCCTGGTCTTTCCACAATGTGGGTCGTGGAAGTTGAACTCTAGTTTTCTGGCTTTTCACCAGGTGCCTTCACTCTCTGAGCTGCTTCCATTTTAAAAGAGAAAAGATCACATTGCTATTTCTAAATTCAAGATTACATGGTTTTATTAAACTATCTATAAAATTATATCTTCTTACACTCCAAATTTTATTTCCAATAAGACTAGCATACTTGCTTGATTTATTCTTTAATATACAGGTCAAAGTTTCTGGAATAACTCTACATATTAGTCAGCTTTTATCACTGTCACAAATACCTGATATAAAAAAGGTAAGGTCTACGTTGGTTTACAATTTGAGATATTAGTTAAAGACTGTTTTGCTAGCACAAAAATTTTAAAAAGCAAAACAAAACACCTAATATGTATATTTGGGTTGTTTTCATAATGCTGTAATGAAAAGTGCAGAGGTTCAACTTCTGGGCTGCAGGTTAAACAAATATGGAATTTTGGCATATGTTGCAAAATTCCTTTCCTTTAGACTTTATATTACATATTTAGTAGGAATGGGTATAAGGGCTTATTTCTCTGAGCTGTATCTACAAACCATACTGTCAAAGTGTCGACTTTCTGACAGTACGATGCAGGAGTAGGTGATGGCAGTTCAGTGTAATTTCTTCTATTTTTCTTTGTGTGTGTGTGTGTGTGTGTGTGTGTGTGTGCGCGCGCGCCTATGGAAACAAAGAAGAAGTCAGATTCCCTGGAACTGTAGTTACAGGCAGTTGTGAGCCTCCAGAAGTGGGTACTGTTATCTGAACTTGGGTCCTCTGCAAAAGCATTAAGTGCTCTTTACCCCTATACCATCTCTCCATCCCTAGCTGAGTGACATTTTGATTTGAATTGCTATTATGGGCCAGTCTGACTACACTTTCATGTTAAGGGCTATCTGTGTTTACCTCTGTGTGAACTGTTTGTTGGTATCTCCTGGTATACATATGTTACAACACAATATTTTTACAAGCTGTTTATTAGGTTTATTAACTTACTGGTATGCAAATTGCAAGCATTTTTTCTTAGTTTGCTATTTGCGTTTTTGTTTTCTTCATGGTGCTTTGCCACATACAAGTTTGCTTTTTATATTGTCAATTCTATCAATCTGTTTCCCCGTTGTATTTGGATTTGAAGCAACGAAGGCAACTTAGCAAGCAAGATGTTTTCTCCTAGCATCTATATGGTTTCTATTTCATGTTTAAATTTGGAGTCAGGTTATAATTTATTTGGATGTATGCCATAAAGAATTGATGCTATTTTGTTTATCCATTTTTATCTCACATCATTTAAGAAGTTCATTTTCCCTACTGATTGGAGAGACCACTTACATTGTATATTAACAGGTTTCCCACACAAAAAATGGAGCCTAGTAACCATCTATGAAAAATGGTGGCAAGGGATTCTTGCAATGTGGGAGACTGGATGAGAAACCTACAATCGTTTATTTTGCCTTTGCTTGGGAAGGCTAAATTCTTACACTGTGTCAGTTGGAAATTCATGTGTAGTTGATATAGGAGGAAGTGGGTGTGGTGGTTAAATTTTTTCAAAGGTTTTAGTCATTTGTTTATCAGAGAGCTTGCATTCTGAGGCCATTCGTCATCAATTGTTTTTATTACTATGACCTGGTAACAATGACTCAAATATGATTTTAGTGGTATGTTCCTGAGTTCTAAAGTTAAACAAATGACCATAGATTTTTACTGCATGAATTTGCAAAATTACTGTTATAATAACAAAATTCTTGTTCATAAAACTACTACTTTTAATCAAACATGTTTAATAGCCTTTCCCCACTAACGTTGCAGGCTGTGCACCCTGACTAGATATGGGACAGATCGGCAGTAATCAGGAAATTGGTGAAATTTTGAGTTCTTCAAAGGCAGGATCATAATGGGCAGGGGAGGAGCTGTTTGTGTGTATGGGAGTTGTTTTGATTCTTGCCTTGCTCTGGGTTTCTTCTCTTTGTAAAATGATTTACAAAAGAACGTCTGTTTGGTTGGGGCTATTTCTAGTCTCCTTTGCCCAAAGTAATGATAACAAAGCTTATATAACAGGATTGTTTGAGGCAAAGAACAGGTTTTCAGTACAAAGTTACGATTGTAACAGTCCTCTTTGACCACTGGGCCAGACCTTCATAGTCATGAATCTTCAAGGTTGGGATCTGAAGATTGTCTTTATGAAAGGGAATGTAGGAACTTCACTTTGGCTTGAAATCAAAAAGTCACTATTAGCATGGACCCTAGTCTCTATGTAGGAAGGGACCTGGAGAGCATAGAGAATGTAAATTCCCTTCCCCAACTGGCAATCCACTTGCCAAAGCAGTTTGTTTCTGTGTCTTCGTTGAAGAACAGTTTCATATACCCCAGAAAAAACTAATTTACTTAATCTAAAGAGTGTTGAAATATTTTTATAACACTTATAATACTTTCAAATGAGAGGAATCAAAATTTAAAGAAAGCCACAAATTATCCTCCCAGGAAGAACAGACAGTCAGCTAACAGAGATGCATAGGAGCAGGCCCGCCTCCTTCAACACCCTGGGTGTGAGAAAGGCAGCGAGCGTGGCCTGGGGAGTGAACCGGTACAGACTGTTTCCAACAGCAAGAACCTGTCTCATAAAGGCTTTCTGCACAATCAACACGATCTTAAGTTTTTGTTGTTGTTATTCTTCTCTTTTTTGTGTATGTGTATGTTTTTGTGTTCCCATGTGTGTGGGTACATGTGTGTGTGTGTGTGTTGAGGGTGTGTGAACGTGTGTTTGCATATGTATGGAGATCACAGGCTGAAGACAGGTATATTCTTCAATTGTAAGTTTTACCATAACAGAATGCTTAGTTAATTTAAAAATTCCTATTTTTTTTTTAAAAGAGCTTACTCTCTCTTTTTTCTAGAAGGTTTTCAAAATACGCTGCGGCAAAAGCTGGTATATTCTCCGGTTGCTCCCTCAGAATCTCCCGTGTCAGCCCTTCAAGAAGATTTCCAAATCCTTGTGGAATTCGGTAGTGGGTGTTGGAGAAAGGAATCGACATCTCCTTGGAAAGAATTGCCTATGGTACCTGAAGATTTAGTTAAAAGTATCTAATTTTAATGTGTCTAATTTAAAGTACATAATCACAGCTACAACAAACCAACTCACAACACAACTCAAATTATTTCACAGACACACACATTTTGGACTTTAAAAAGAAAAGTTCATACAATCCAGGCCTGGTGGTGAACTACCTCAGTAGGTAAAGATAGCCTGGAAAGAAATCCCTGCAATCCACATTGTGGAAGGCGAGAATTGACTCCCACAAACTGTTCCAGAGGCAGGCTGTGTCCCCCCATACAGACATTCGCACTCAATAAATGCAAACACAATTCAACCCTCTAAGTCTACCCATTTCTTTTGGAGTTTTTAACTCTATCACGAATCACTGGATTTTTGTTTTGTTTTTCCTTTTGAGATAAGGTGTCTCTACATAGCCCTGGCTGTCCTGTCTCCCAAGTGGTGGGATTAAAGGCGTGTCACACCACAGCCCGAGAATTATAGTATTATAAATGCAGATCCACTACTTTGGACAAATCACTCTTTTTAGAGAGCCACAGTTTTCCCTAGATATTAAGTACTTTGTCTTCCTGTCCTTACAAGGTGAGGTTGCTTTTGCTAGCCGGCAATATTTAAGAGACAGTGGTTGCTGGGAAGCTCATATAGTCCTGTTTACATTGCTAAGAAGAAACCGTTTAAAGTTTAAAATTAAAAAACAAACAACTGGTCAGCTGGGGGCGGGGGAGCACTCCTCTGATCCCAGTAATTGGGAGACAGGTGGGCAAATCTCCGAGTCTGAGGCCAGTCTAATCTACAAAGCAAGTCCAGGACAGTCAGGGTTACACAAAGAAACCCTGTCTCGGGAGGGAGGGACCCCAAAAGCAACCCCCCCAAAAAAACTAGCCTTGGTTGCAGAAATTATTATAATTTGTTGAATAAAATTTCACTTTCTTTTTCAGCCCCCACTTCTGAAGCATAGCCTATAAAGTCTTCAAGCACCTCTGTATTCTAGGTATTCTAGGGTAGGGCTGAGAAAGAGAGGTCGTGGTTTTGGAAGCCAGCCTTTGAAGTTTGGTGAAGTCTTATTTCCTGTGTTTGCCTGGCCTTGTATTTTGTAATTCAAGGGCTGGTGGCTGAAAGGTGACTGACAAAGAGAGGGCTGGGTCACTGAGTAAAGACAGCTTGGGGATTGGGTTCTTTACCCTGAGAGGCACAAAGGGGCGCTGGGAGGGGTCTAGGCGGGAGGACTTGAGGTTTAACGATGCCTAACCTTAGAGAGTCTTCCTTCTCTCTTGTGGGCGGGAACAGGAGATTAAATACTGAATTTTTGAGGACTGTGAAAAGCCCTAAACCGGGCGGGGAAGCGAGGGTGGTAGAGGGGGAAGACGGGTCAAACCATGGGCGGGACGTCGACGACCTAACGTTCCAGATTCTCCAAGAAAGGGCTTTCCGGGCTCCCTATCCGCTCTAGGGGTTGCGGGAGTGTAGGGAATGCCGAGAGACTAGGCCACACGACGAAAAAGGCGAAGCCTCCACGTTGGAGAGGGAATGGGGGGGAAACTGCCTCACCTCTTCTTTCTCTTCAAGCTGGTGCGGATGGTTCCAGTTGTTTTATCTCGTTGCTGGGTAACCGTTTTTTTTTATTTTTTTTTGTTTTTTTTTTTTTAAACTACGGCGGCCGGGAAGGAGAGGGCCCGCTCCTTGCCGAGGATGGTTTCGCGTACTGAAGACTCGAGGGTGGGGCCCCGCCCACCACACAGAGATCACGCCCCCGTCCCCGCCCCTGCCTAGGGCCTCTTCCTGAGTCCAGCGCTTTGACACGAATTTCCGCAAGCATGGTTGCCCTGGGGTCTGTGTATGGTCTGCTGCTGCTCATAATCGTTCGAGCCAGCAGAAGTGCAGGTGAGGTGACATGACTCTGCGGGACCCTTCCCTTTCAGATCCTCTGCAGGATCTTGGCCCTCCTTCCCTCTCAAAGTCTGGTTTGAGTCAGAACTGGTCTTTTCCTACCTAGGCCCTGGGTGAAGGTGAAGGTCCTGCTGGGCGGTCAGCTGCCTTTATCCCCACCCACCCACGGTCCTTCACTTAAAGCATTGGGGGCAAAGGGACACTTCGGTTTATCAAGTTGGGGAGGCTCCTATGTGCCCAGACCGAAGCCTTTAGGAGAGCTCTGAGAGAAGGGGGCGAAGCTAGTTAGATAATATTTGGAAACAGGTGACTGAGTCATCCAAAATACTTCAGCTCCTGCCCCCACAGTGGTACCCTTGGGGAGGGCTTCTATCGGAATGGGTGCCTTGAGGGAATTAAATTTTACTAGTTTAAGTGGTTATTAGGTCTAAGAAATGCAACCCCCTCACTAGTGCAGAATAATTTAAGGTTCAGCTCTGAATTTTGGTGCAGCTTAGAGAGATTGGTGGAGGGAGAAGGCTCATTGCCCTGGGGACAGGGGGAGGCTAACTCACACTGGTCATTCTGTAGGGCAGAGTTTGTCATCTGACTAATCCAGACTGGACATTGCCTCTCAGCAAGGAGGTGCCTGATGATAGGAATCTGTCTCAAAGTAAATCTTTGAGAATCTTCACTCAAAGTGATAGTTAAAGCTGGATCCACCCACCCTTTTTCTTATTTGGATCACTGAAAGAGTGAACCCCAAACACTGTCAATAAATGAAATTTGGGGGGGTTGGGATTATAGCTCAGCAGTAGAGCTCTTGGCTAGAATGCTAGGAATTTGGATTTTGTTTACCACAGTAAAAAGAAATGAAGGTTGAAGTGAGAAGAAAAGGCTTGTTGGTGTTCCATCTAAGCACAAGACATCAATGGCCTTTCAGAGTTTCAAAGCTGTAGTTAGCGGTCTCTCCCATTTCTTGTCTCTCTCATGATCCTGGAAACCTATCAGAGGAGGTGGGGAGAAGGTAAAGACAGTGGAGTTTTCCTCTTAGTTATTTTTCTTAAGGTCTGTCACATTTAATATCACTATTTTATTTCCTTTGGGTCATATTACATGACCTTGGTTGCTCTTGCCATTCATTGGTGCTCTAGAGTTCTCTCCCTTCTTCCTGGCATATCCTAAGGTCTTTCTTTTAACTCTCTCCTTTTGCTCATGTTTATAATGTAACAAAAAGTTACACTTCACAATGAGGGTCCCTATGAACTCACCACCCAGTGTGAGAGCGACTGCCAGAGTACTCCTCATTAGTACCTCAGCTGGGTTCTCATCAGAGGTAACCACTGTCCGAAAACTTTTGCTGGTCTACTTGTAATGATTGCTTCTTCCCCACAGCTCCCGTTCTCATTTTCCACTTCAGTTCTCAAATGAAGAGAGAAATCCAGCACCTTTAAAAAAATTCATTTTGACTATGCCTGGTTGTTTGAGATGCGTGACTCTTTTCCGTCCGTTTCTGGTCCTCAGTGTCTTTCACATCTGTCCAGCTTAGAATGTGAACTTTGTGAGGGTAGAATATATAATTTTTCTTTACACTATCATCACGATCTAACTGAAGCAAAAAGGAAATTATTCCTTCAGAATTAGATGACATGGATTCTAATTCTATCATAAACTACCTTCTGAGGCCAGTCAAGGAAATGACTGTCTCCAGTATCTTCAGCACTCCGTTACATGTGTAACTTCCTAGTAGGTTGCAAAATCCCCAGCAGCCAGACTTTTTAATCTATTATTGGTAGTATTTTCCCTCCACCGTTACAGCCTCAGTGTGTAAAATAGTGCCTGGCACACAGTAGGTATCAAGAGATATTTGTTGACTTCAC
Organism: Microtus oregoni; assembly: GCF_018167655.1. Lineage (NCBI taxonomy): Eukaryota > Metazoa > Chordata > Mammalia > Rodentia > Cricetidae > Microtus > Microtus oregoni. The sequence continues at coordinate 53,205,246 of NW_024543067.1, forward strand.
AGCTATTCTTAAAAATTGCTTAATCTATTTGTGTCCTAGTTCCTTGGTGGGTAATGTGTTTAAATCTCTTGATCAGTCAGTAACACAATTATACTATTATTATAAAGTATTTTCCACCTCTAAAATTCTTTTGCTCATCCTAAAGCCATTCGCAGAGACATTCTATAAATGCGTGTTGGCAAACACAGACTGGCTTGAAAAGGCATTTCCCAGCCTGTGGACAGACTACTGGCTGCATACTCCAGTTCGTAAACAACGTTTTCTTCACTCAGTTCCTCTAACTCCAGCCCTCTCTCTACTTAGTTCTTATTTATGCCTTTGCTTTTCAGCTTTTGTTCTGTATCCACCCGAGACAGGGCCCTCCCACACATATGCCTCCCGGTTTCCCCAGCAGGCCGCCAGCCTGCTTATGCAATTCTGGGATGTTGTGGTTCTAGAGTGTTTTGCTCATGGTACACGCATCGTGAGCTTGTTAAGCCTTCTGGATGATCTTTGATTGTCGTGGAGGCTTCATGATCAAATGAACTCCTGAGTGAGAAAGAGAGCTGAGGATTTTTAGGGACTTGTCTGGTATTCTAAGAGCAGTATAAATAGGCCACCAAGCTTGTGAGGAGACCCCGTTAGCTCTACTGACCTGTTAAGTATAGCCTAAGGGGCCTGCCATCTTTTGTAGCTTCCAGGGAGGAAAATGTCAGCTTTGTTTGTTAATTCTAATTCTCTTTCCTGCCTATCATGCTTATTAAAAAAAATAAACCTTAATTTTGTTAATTATTTTCTTTGGAGGATTTAAAAAAATCTTTTCTGTTGAGACAAATTGGGATGTAAGTTTTATGATTTTCCTAGTTAAATTTCTGTGAGCTCACTGGGATCATGTGGATCAACGCTTGTTATTTAAAAAGTACTTCGATATAGGCTATGAGTAAAAATAGAAATGATCTCGTTAAAGTGAATTCTTATTCAGTCTTCTTAGTGACTCTTAGCACAGCATCCAATATGCAAGCATGCCTCCTCTTTCTTTTGCCTGTGAAATGGTGACGAGACATTTTCTCTGAGATTTTAACCTTCTGTCTCTCCATGATCTTAATTTTGTGTCCCTAATTTATCTGAATTTCTCAGGGAGATTTGTCACCGTCATAAGCGTGCTATCCCGGGTCATCAAAAAACAATCAAAAATCCCCCAAACCCAGACAATAACGATGGCAACAATGCGTGCTGAGAGGAATGATGTGAAGGGATTTGGCAGTGGCAGGATGGAAGATGGGCACGGCATTAGAGAGGCTATGCTGGAGACAGGCATCACTCTTCCTTCCTAGCTCCTAGGAGTGGGCACAGTGACGGAGAGTTGGGGAAGGAAGTGGTTTGGTTTTCTTATAAACACCATCTGTGAGGTATGTGCACGGTTCGGTTCACTTTTAGTGATTAGGAAGAAAAGTTAAGTGTTAGAGCCAAGTTTTAGAGCAAGGGCGTGTTGACCAAGAGCTATGAAGGGGAGGGAAGGAGAGTGTGTACATTGGTTGTTGTCCTGGACCCTAAGTTTTCCTTAATGATCATGTTATCCTGTGATGCACATTGTTGGAAACTGTCCTTATTATGTTGTTATTTAGTTAAGAGCAGCACAGTCTAGTTTTGGAAGATTACAAGGCTCGCGTAGACTCATATTCTTTTGTATAAGGACTGTATGTTACTTCCACTTGATGCTCAGTCTCTCTGATGATAGTCTCCTACATGTTTGCCAACATTTTTAGGTGTTGGTTTTCGCTTTGCCTCATACATCGATAATTACATGGTGCTGCAGAAGGAGCCTTCAGGGGCAGTGATCTGGGGCTTTGGTACACCTGGAGCTACAGTGACAGTGACCTTGTGCCAAGGTCAGGAAACCCTCACTAAGAAAGTGACCAGCGTGAAAGGTAAGGCAGCCCATTTTCTCTTCAGTTGTTGTCTTCTTCTGCCACCTGCTGGATTATCTGAAAATGAATGCTTATAGTTCCAGCTCAGGCTGTCAATCCATCCATCCATCCATCCATCCATCCATCCATCCATCCATCCATGCATCCAACCATAAAAGCTATTTTATTTGACTATTTACTATGTGAATAGGCACCGAAGATACCACAAATGGTAACAAGGCTCAAAGGGTTTGCTAAGGACTTTATTGAGCAGAACAGATTATGCAGAAGTTTGATGAACACTGATAAATTATCTGTGGAGTTCTATGAGATACAGAAGAGAGGCATATACCTCAGCGTGATTTCTATGGAAAAGATGCCAATGAAGATGATATTTGAGCTGAATCATACATGCCAGAGAGGCAGTCCTAGATTCGAGAGAGATGGCTCAGTGGGTGAGAGCTTTTGATGCTCCTGCAGAGGACCTGGGTTCAGTTCCCAGCCCTCACACTGGGTGACTCATAAGGCCCTGTAAACTCCAGCTCCAGGGGATCTGATGCCCTCTTCTGTTTACTCTGGGCACCTACATATACATGGTACACATGGACACACACACACATGGACACACACACACACACAATTTCTTAAAAAGTTTTAAAAAAAAAGAGTCAATTTGGAGATCTGCTAAATAACTTTGGCTCTAGAGTTCATGGGCTAGGTTCTGATTCTGACTCTGTCATTTCTGGGTATATAATTTAGACATATCAAATATTTAAGTGACAGTGTGTTTTCCATGTATAAAGTAGAAGTGGTACTAATTATTAATGGATGATAATGAGGAGTAAATACATAAATTAGTTAAAACAGTGTTTGGCACATTAACTTGGGTGGATATTATTGTTACTATTACTGTTGCTATTATTTACTCAGTTATTCCAATATTTATTATCTACTATGTGCGAGGTACTGGTGTTAAGGTGATACATAAAACTGATTTAGCCTCTCCGTTAGTGAAGCCTGAAGGTTAGGGAAGGCAGGAAAATAAAGAATACTTATAGCTATGTGAGATGTGCACCACAATAAGGAAGGATAGTGTGTGTGTGTGTGTGTGTGTGTGTATGTGTGTGTGTATGTGTGTGTGTGTGTATGTGTGTGTATGTGTGTGTATGTGTGTGTGTGAGTGTGTGTGTGAGTGTGTGTGTGTGTGTGAGTGTGTGTGTGTATGTGTGTGTGTGTGTGTGTGTGTGTGTGTGAGTTTAGCAGGGTAATGGACTTAGTTTAAGACTTGTCTTGAAAGAGGAGGCACAAGTCCTGGATACAGGGGTAGGAGACCATGTGTAACACTGGAGAATTGCCGTGGAGGTATGTTGTTCTGGGACACTGGGCTAAGTGACTGGTGGTGGATGACGGTAGATGGGACAGCATAGAGGCTTGTATCTTTGCTAAAGCACATAAGTCATGGATCTGTAGATTTTAAGCAATAAAAACACACAAGCAGATCAAAAGGGTTTGACAGCCATCAGATAGGGCTGGTAGAGCTGTGGGCAGACTCTTATGATATGATATGCAGATGTTCACAGTGAGGACTTGAGAGTATGGCTGTGGGGATGAAGGCTCAAGGTGAGAGTAAAGAGGTCTCTGGAGAAGGGATAAGGATGTCCAAGAGTGGATTCTGGGGACCAAGCTCAGGTCCTCTACACGAGCAGCATGCACTCTTGACTGCTGAGCCAGCCTCCAGTCCCTATTTGTGGTTTGTGAGATGCACTGAAAGTAAAGAATTCCAAGACTGCTGTGATTTCTGCCTAGTCTGTCCTCAAATATGTTATGTAGCTGAGAATTACACTGAGCTTCTGGTCCTTTTTCTTCTGTGTCCTAAGGCAGCAAAGTGTGGGTCATGACCCCTTTGACCCTTTCACAGGTCGCCTAAGACTATCAGAAATATCAGATATTCTCACTATGATTCATCACAGCAGCAAGATTACATCCAGGAAGTGGCAACAAAAATAATCTTATGATTGGGGTCATCACAATATGAGGAACTGTATTAAAGGGCCGCAGTCCTAAAGGATGGGAGTGTAGGCATGAACCATCATCACACCTGGTTTATGCGGTGCTGGGGAGTGAATCCGGAGCTTTGTGCGTGCTATGCAAGTTCTCTATCAACTCAGCTATATCCCCAGTCTCCTTTTTGAAAGCATATGAAATAGTGGGTCTCATTATTGGCATTTTATGCATAGGTATCATTATATTTTGCTCACATTCACTTCTTTACCCATCTTCCACCTCCTGACTCTAACTGCTTGTCTCCTTTCCCCCTCCAAGTAGTCCATTCTGCCTTCATGTCTAGTATTATGTTGAATATATTTTATTTAAATCTAGATTATTTGTGATAGATGTGATATTTGTCCTTGTCTGACTTATTTAGCTTAATATGATGCTTTTCTATTTTATCCATTTTCCTTACAAATGATATAATTTCATTCCTTTTTATGTCTGAGTAAAAATCCATTGCATGTAGGTACATAACACATTTTCTTCTTTATCTATTGATGATATCTGGGCCGATTTTTTATCTTGGCTATTGTGACTAGTGCCTCAGAAGCATAGATGTGTAAGTATCTCTGTGATGTGCTGGTTTATCTTCATTCAGGTATATACTCTGGAATTTACCTGCAGGTATAGCTGGATCACACGGTCATTTTACTTTTAATTTTTTGAACATATTAATCTTCTTTTCTTCTTTCTTTCTTTCTTTCTTTCTTTCTTTCTTTCTTTATTTATTTATTTATTTTTTGAGACAGAGTTTCTCTGTGTAGCCCTGGCTGTCCTGGAACTTACTCTGAGAACCAGACTGACCTCAAATTTAGATAGAGATCCACCTGCCTCTGCCTCATGAGTGCTGGGTTTAAAGGTGTGTGCCACCATCGCCTGGCTAGAGCATATTAATTTTCATGGATACTTAGTCAGCTTATGTTCCCATTAGTAGTCTATAAAGGTTCCTCACCGGCTTTTGTTGTCACTTTTTTTCTTAATGATGGCCGTTGTGACTGAGGTGAATAGACTTTCCGCCTTCGTAAAATAATCTAGTCTCAACAGGGACGTTTCACCTCTCCTCTGCTGCAGAACTATTGATTGAAAGAAGGTCATAGGTTCTTTTTGCTCTGGAGCAGGGAGGATAATACAAGCTTGTAACTTTAGAACCTGCTCTAAGGTATGTATGCCACAACATGCTATAGTTTATATGATTTTCATAAGCAGCTTTACTGACATAAAGTGTTCAGTTTTTATTTTGTTCTTATTTGGTGGTGATAGATTTGCATTTTAAGCTATAGACTGAATGTCGGTAGTAAGGGATGGTTCAGGCAGCAAGGTTTTCACCTTTGTGCCACATTTAAAAGCCACATGATCACGTTACAGCCAATGTAGAGTCAGGTTCTGTGTGGAGAAGTGAAGAGAGCCGCTTCTTTTAGCCCTACGTGTTCCTCTTGAGAAGATAAAAGGCCTTGGATATCCCACCCCCTTCTTGGTATTGGGCACAGTGACCTGCAAAATAATTAATATTTGATATGACTAATAAGAAGAAAGGAAAGAAAATATTTTATGATTAATCATGTCTTTACACACGTTATTTTCATTTTGTCCTTTTGATGGTGGTTTCCATCTTGAGGCTGGAGTTATCTGGGGAAAATGGAGAGAAAAGGGAGATAGGGAATTCTTTCTTCGCGTCTGTCCTTGGCTGTCATATTCAGATCAGTAGTTAGGCAAGCCATGAGACATGCTGTTACATGTGAAAACATAGAGCCCTTGCCAGTGTGCCTGGCTTTCTTCTCAGCATAACCCAGGGTTGGAGTTCATTTTTGTCATTTACTTGATGGGGTGCTTGGCAAAATGTAAGCAGGCTAAGAAGCTGTATGATGAAGCAAGGAGATCAGTCTTCCTAGATGGTAGAAGAAAAAAAATGTAAGGATGCAGAATTAAGGAAGGTCTTACTGCACTGAAAATGAAAACTTAGAGAAGCGTGGGGGGGGTGGGGGGGTGGGGGGCAGGACTGGCACGAGAGGTAACAAGGTAGCAAATGACGATTGCCCAGCAGGCAAGGCCAGAGCAACTGTGGGTCAGAAGACCAAGAACCAGCAGAAAGCCCATTGGATGCTAGATGAGTTATGGTCTCTGGCTCAGATTTTCTGTCTGTACCCATTCTAGCAGACTTGATGGGTGAACAGACTTTCTAAAAGCTCGTAAGTGGCCTGTGGCTTGCTCCCCATCAGCAACCTGTTCGGAATTGAGAGTGCCAGGACTAGCCAGTTCTCCTTGTGAAACACGGTGGCTTCTGACTTTAGAATCCCACCCTTGGTCTAAGACATCACAGAGGCTGCACTCTTTCCTGCAGGCAGTATCCACACAGAATCAGATCCTATAGCTTGTGAGTCATCTCTTGAATGGGCGTTCCCATCAGTGAATTCACTGCTGTGCAATAAGTTTCTCCTGCTCTGTTGCCCAATACAGCATTGGGTCAGGGCTTATTTTTCATTTTCTTAAATAAGAGAGGGAAAACACTAGAAACTCAACGATTTTAGCTAGCCAAGATGGAGGCTTTTTGAGAGATTGAAGACAGGTTTCTCTGGTACAAAGGATTTTGAGATCAGAGCTCAGCCTCCAGGTTCGGTTTTCCTCAGGTTCTAGGCCCTCCCAGTAGTCTCTCTACTATAGTGGAGAGTAAAGATGGTGGCGCTGTTTTGCCTCTTCTCCTTCCTATCTTTTTGTTGTTGGACATTGTCTTAGTCAGGGTGTCTGTTGCTGTGAAGAGACACCATGACCACGGCAACTCTTACAAAGGAAAACATTTAAATGGGGCTGCTTACAGGTTCAGGGGTTTAGTCCATTATCATTATGGCAAGAAGCATGGTGGCACACAGGCAGACATGGTGCTGGAGAACGAGCTGAGAGTTCTGTATCTGGATAGGCAGGCAGCAGGAAGAGAGAGCTACTGGATCTGGCTTGAGCATTTGAAACACCAAAGCCCATCCGCAGTGATACAGTTCCTCCAATAAGGTCACACCTAATGCCTCTTCCTAAGCATTCACATATATGAGCCATGGGGGCCAATCTTATTCATATCACCGTAGATAGTGACACTTGTTAGAAGTGCTGGCCAGAGGAGCTTTTGCCACCACCTGTGTGTGCCGAAAAGCTAAGGGAAAATACCCAATTAATACCTCTGAATCCTTGGATAATAGGAGAAGTCTAAGACATGGTCCTGTGTTAAGTTTTCTGGCACTTGACCCCATCAGCACACATGAGCAGTGTTAGTGGCAGGAGGACAGAGTAGTCTTGGGAGATGTGTCAGTGCGGGAAGCCTGGAAAGACCTTGGCAAGCCTGTATTAGGACAGATTGGAATGTCTGCCTGTTCAGAAGTGTGAGCCATACGGAGCACATCACACCTGTGCGACTCAATCTGTACTCGCTGCCCACTGTTTCCAAAACAGTGATTTTTCTGGTTTAGGTGGAATTATGAATTTTATACGCTGATGCCTGGCTATTGGTCAGAGAAATACAATAGTGAGCATGTGGTCCTGGGCTTCGCTGACCTCCTGGAGGGGAGCGACAAGCTCAGCTGCTTTTGCTTTTCAGAGGCCAAATATGTAGTCATTTCCTCCGGCATTCTAAGCGACCCTTTATGGCTTCAGTTTTTCCTAGTTTTCCGGTGTGCATCTGGGCATCTGTTTCTGCTTAGCTGTCTCTGGCTAGAAAGAGCCTCGGCTGCCCAGCATGGAGTAGGTGCTTGGGTGGTATTTATGTAATTGTCTATGTAATTATTTCTTCGCATAGGTTAGGGGAATAACTTTCCACTGCTCTGTTGCCCCATCTCCCCATTCTTTTCCTTTGAATTTAGATTGATGTGACGGCAACTGTGTTAAGCCAGTTCATGTTTGACCATTTTTATGTTAAAATGTTTTCTCTGCCTTTTCTATGTTTGTATTTCCCTGTTCTGCTGTTTTTATGTTTTCTTGGTGTTTTTCTTGCATACTTTGCCACTTGGAAGACAATTTTTTTTTAAATCTCTGAGTATGACAGTGCCTGCAGTGATGCAGTGACCGGGAAGAAGGGCAGTGGAAGGTGTGGCTCCCGGGGAGCAAGCCAGGGAGCCCTAAAATAGGGTCTTTCGTAGCGTCTCCTTTCCTTAGTGGAGTCCCAAAAGCTCATTCTGAATAATCGACTGGGCAAGTTAAAATGTCTTTTCTGCAGAGATTAATTTATACGCTTCCCACTACTTGTTGACGTGTTCGTTTCTCCACTCACCTGTTCGTTAATGGGAGAGCCCAGTGCCACCAGCAATGTTAATACTTGTTAGTAACGTGGGAGGAGGTGGGGTGGATGACAAGGGTGATTCTGCTTAGTAAAGGGAATATTCAGAGTAGAAACGAGTCTTAGCCTGTGCTCACATTTGATTGGATAATTGCAAGTTAGTTCAGGGTGCTGTGTAAATCAGAAAGATTAGATTATGGTAATATTGACAGTTGGATAGTGTAATGAGAATTTCTATTTTGTGTTTTTTAAATTTTTTTAAAACTAACTGTCCTTGAATTTTAATCTATCTGTATTTTTGTCTCTCCTAATTTAGGATTATAACTGGGTAACTAATTTTTCCTATAAACGCCTTAGATAAAAATAAGCGTGGATTGGTACAGATTAAGGATAAAAGGGCTGCTGTTCTCGACAGCTCCATCCCCCCTTGTCTGGAATTTGGCCAATCCCTATAGCTTTGCATACAGTTTGTCACAGAGCCTGGGCATAGCCACACGTGGAGTGTGTTTGGGGTTTGACTTCGTTTTAGGTGGTTGGTTGGCTAATTCCTTGGAGTCTGTTGTTGTTGCAGCACACTCCAACACTTGGATGGTGGTGCTGGATCCCATGGAGCCCGGGGGACCCTTTGAAGTGATGGCACAGCAGACTCTGGGGACAACGAATGTCACCCTGAGGGTTCACGATGTCTTATTTGGAGACGTCTGGCTGTGCAGTGGGCAGAGTAACATGCAGATGACTGTGTCACAGGTAATTCGGAGTCTCAGCTGACAATAAATGTTGATGATGATGGGGAGGAAGAGAGAAGAAGGAGAAGGGAAAAAGACTAACAAGGAAAAGGAAGGCTGTTTTCATTTACTAAGTGCTTACCATGCGCAGGATCTAATCCGACTGCTTTCATACTAAATTGTTTTATTTAGCAACCTAAAGAAGTGAACTATTGATTATATTGGAGTTATTGGTTGGCACTAATTGTGTTTATATACTCAGTTTTTTCCCTAAAGAGGTTAAAGCTTACCTCTATTCCTATCTTTATCCTCCAAACTGAGTTTCTTTTCTAGTTGATTTATCTCTTCTTGCCTTTCTTGACTATCCATTTTTCTGTTTTTAAGAAATATTTTAAGTTTGAGGTTTAGGAATCTGTAAAACCAAGCCATGCTTTCCTTTCAATTCTCTCTTTGGTAAAAGTATAAACTAGAGGGGCTGGAGAGATGAGTCACTGGTTAAGAGCACTGGCTGTTATTCCAGAGGACCCAGGTTCAATTCCCAGCACCTACACATCAGCTCATAACTGTCTGTAACTCCAGTTCCAGTGGAGCCAACAGGCACACATGCAGGAAAAACACCAATGCACATAAAATGAAAATAAATCACTAAAAAAGTGGAAACTAGAGTACTTTTATATATGTTAAGCCTTTTTTTTTTTTTTTTGAGATAGGGTTTCTTTGTGTAGCCCTGTTCCTGGCTGTCCTGGATCTAGCTCTGTATATCAGGCTGACTTTAAACTTAGCCATTCGCCTTCCTCTGTCTCCTAAGGACTGGGATTAAAGGTTTGTGTCACCACTGCCTGGCTTGTTTATACAGCTTTTATTCTTTATAATTTCATTATTTCCTTTAGGAAAACCTGTTGCCAAACAATGGTATTAAATGGTTGACAAATCTACTTCATTTTACCCATGTTTAACTAATTAAAAAATCTGACTTTTTGTATATATAGTTTTCTAATCAGTATTTTGTGAACTCTTCCTGCCTTAATTAAATATGTGGAAGTATTTTAAGTTGAAATGCCTATTAAGCTAAACTTGGCCTGAACCTTGTTGGCATGTTTGAATGGACACAGATGTGAGGTTTTATCCTGGTAGGAATCATGGTTTTATACAGAAGTGGAATTGCTGTCAAGTCATTAGAGAAAGCAGTGCTTTCCCTCATGTTTAATTGTAGTTCTGTGTTTTCACAGAAAGGCATGGACCAGATCTGTTTGTATCTATATAGTAACTTTCTCAATAGCAGACTATGCCAAGGGATCCCATCCCATTTTCTGTCAAGCTAAATCAGATCTTGATTGCTAAGCGTAAACACTTTCTTTCTGCCTGGAATTTTCTTGAGCATCTTCTGAATTAACTCTGGGATGAGAGCTCTGAGATGGAGGGGGACAGAAAAGAGGATTCTATCTGAAACATATGTGTTCTCTCTCTCTCTCTCTCTCTCTCTCTCTCTCTCTCTCTCTCTCTCTCTCTCTCGCTGATGCACTTAGTTTGTAAGGCAGTATTTTAGGTGCGATATTACCGAAAGCCACATTTTCCAGTCTTTTAACAGTGTGCAGAGCCTTCTCTTTTGATAGGAAGCATGCATTGCACGGCTCCCCCTTGATGCTTTTGCTCCTTTCTCTGTCCAGATTCCCAGTGCACATAAGCACACAAGCACAGGGCTGTCTCTCTCCCCTTTCCTCCCTCCATGAGCCTTTTTGAGGAGGTAAGATTCTCACTATAACCTACCCCTCTTCACATTCAAAGAAGGAAATGGCAGATTGTATGCCCATCTTGTTGTTAGGGTAAAATGGAATTTTAAAGCTGAATGTTATTTATAACACCGAGTGAGATGTTTATAAATGGAGAAAAGTCTAAATGTTCATCTGCCACCTCAGGGTAGGTCTTAAGACTCAGCTATTTCCAGTAAGCTTAGGAAAAGATGGCCAGTATCAGACAAGAAGCCCAAATTGCCCATCACTTGACAATCTCTTCCTTCTTATTTTACATATAGAGAAATTAATATACGGAAGAGAGGGATGGGTGCCACATTCCAGTAGCAGACTCTTGGAAGTATGGCAGATGGCTTATATACCATTATTACCTCAACCTTAGAACTAAACTGATATAGTAGAAGATGAAACAAAGTACTAAATCTCCAGATTCTTCTGTGTCGATGACTAGATGTCCGTCCACCACATGTGTGAGTGTGAGCACACACATACGTTTACATTTTCATACATTCACATACATACACACTTACACATGTGTCTTGTTCCCCCTTGCAGGCCCCTTGCTTAGAGCCTCTGAGGGAAATCGATTCTTGGCGTGTCTTCATTAATTCAAGAATGTGGTACAAAGGTTACAAAATGAACACTGGTGAGCAGCTGCTTTGATGGGGACCTGTCTGGTCCCTGGAGAGACAGCGGTGCTCTCCCTCAGCCCAGGCAGCCTTAATGACTTCAAATACCTTGGTATTCATTTACATCCTCATTTAAATACTTGGTAGGGAAATAATTATACTGAGGTGTTTGATGAGATGAAATCTGATCTCAGCAGATGGAGTAAAGCTTCCCTTTCATCAGCAGGGAAACCAAGTGTCATTTAAATGAAAATCTTCCTGAAATCTCTTTATTCCTAAATTTGCTGCCAACATCCCAGAGGAAATGCTTCCATCAAAAAGGCAGTGGTATTGGGAACGGGGACCAATTTCAGACGTGATTGTCATCAGGTACAGCAGGAATTTTCCCCACCCCCATTTTTGATAACACCCAGCTTTCCAGTTCTGGCAAATATGAGAAAAGATGGAAGCCTTCCAGTTAATGTTTTGAATCCAATTCCCTGGGCTGGTAACAATACAGGAGCATGCCAGCCACCCTGACTCCACTGCCCTCGCACTACCCAGGCAGACTCAGCAATGGGGTTGGAAGACAACTAGCATGTTCTCCCATCCTGCTTCCCCAAGCTGGCGTCTCATTGCTATGAGCTGCTCGCGTTCCCAGGCAGTGCGGAAGCTAGTGTGGGTGGAGGGAATGAAAGCAGCTTCATCCACTGTTTCCATGGAAGCAACACACGATGCTTCGTGCTCAGTGCAGAGCTGAATTTGAAAGGAGGTGACTTTTTTACAGGTACTTAACGCTAAAAAATAATTTCCCTGCCAGGGTACACTGTGAGCACATCAGCTTGTTTCTCTTTGCCATCCATTTTCCATTAAACCTGCCTGGTAAGCTCCTGAAGACTGATCAGGATTTCCAGTGGAATTTTCCTGTGACTGTGTGATGTCTGCCCTAAGTATGGAGACCTTCACAGCTGGAGTTGATACTGCCCAGTAGGCACATCAGGTTGTGGCTCCCACAGTGACCCAAGAGCAATTTCCTTTGTATTTGCTTGTGTTGGCTACAGCCAGTGCAGTAGTCAACTCAAGGCGATTCTAGGGACAGCAGTTTTCAATGAGACGCCAAGGGGGCACCCTGGCTGCTTTATCCTTTTCCTTCTTCTGGATCATGGGCTGGAAGGCCAGCTGTATTCTCTGCGGTGGCTGGGAGGGAAAGCGAAGCAGCTGCCATCTCTGTGGCTGGAGGCCAATGCAAAGTACCCTGGCCTCCTGTGCCTTGCTGTGGCAGCCGGACCCAGCTGGAGAGCCTGCTCCCTGAGGCACATGGTAACTGACCTTCCTGATGATCCTGTTGGTCCTTTGTCTTGGGAGAAGCTGACTGCTCTGGGGGATAGAGAAGACTCTGGAGCAAATGCGCACACAAATACAAAACCAAGCCAAGATATTGTTCTTCGATTTTTACCATAAAGGAAACAACATCAACAGACCTGTGCTGGCTGGTTTTGTGTGTCAGTTTGACATAAACTAGAGTCATCAGAGGAAGGAAGGAGCCTCAGCTGAGGAAATGCCTCCTTAAGATTGAGCTGTAAGGCATTTCCTCGTTTAGTGATCAGTGGGGAGGGCCCAGCCTATGATAGATGGTGCCATCCCTGAACTGTCGGTCCTGGGTTCTATAAGAAGGTGAGTTAAGGAAGCCATAGGAAGCAAGCCAGTAAGCAGCAACCCCCATGGCCTGTGCATCAGCTCTTGCCTCCAGGATCCTGTCTTGTTACTTCCTGACTTCCTTCAGTGATGAACAGCAATGCTGAAGTGTAAGCCTAATAAACCCTTTCCTCCTCAACTTGCTTTTTGGTCATGGTGTTTCGTCACAGCAATAGAAACCTTAATGAAGACAAAACCCCAAACAATAACCCAACAAGAGTGCAAGAGACCACGATGAAAGGAAGTAGGGTGCTCCTAAGATTTAGAGGAACGAGGCTTACCAGGCCTGATGAGTAAGTCACTCAGTACGGCACGTACAATCTTGCCCAGAATAGCACCAGACCACTGTGTCATGAGGACTCGTGGGGTGGTTTGGGACATGTGGTATCTCTGGGCAGACACGTTTCTTTCTTTAGTTCATTGGGACTCTTCTGAACCTTCCCCTGGCAGCACTTTTCAGATTACCTCTCTTGCTAGCTTTTTCCTTAGTGACTATGACCCACCCCAGGATCAAGATGAGAGTAACCTAGGTTCCACAGTCATTTCTCTTGTGTGTTTCTTTGTAATCTTTTTCTTTATTAATGGTATATAGATTAAATAAGTCATGGTCTATGTTGTCTCCACAGACACTCCCTAAACACCATTGTTAAAAGGAGTTAATTCAGAGACTCTGTGTTAGCCGGTATCAGTTACCAGAGGGAACAAGTCTTTTAGTTTCATATTAAACTATGGGCTGGGAGGTGTAGCTTGGTAGTAGAAGGATTCCCAGGCATGCCCTAGGCCCTAGATCCAGTCCTCAGAGCCATGGGGGTGAGGGGAGACAATGATGTAATACATAGTGTTCTTTAGCTGTATTCCGGCACAGCTCTTCTTGTCCTGTATAGACCTGCTGTGGCATATGACAGGTTCCCTCGCTTGTGAGTTGTGATTCATCATGGACTCCATTGGTCAGAGTGGACCCAATGGTTTTGGTCCAAACCATTACTGATTTGGTTATTCCTTTGTTCTCTGTGTATCCAAGTGTTAGAAGGAGCTCAGTGGATTGCAAGAAGTGTTTACTGAGAAGCTACAAGCCAGCTTGCTGTCTCTCAGGTTAACGGACCCTCTCATCTTTCTAGATCTTTAATGCCTCGAAGGAGTTGTCTGACAGTGCTGCCTACCAGTCTGTGCGCATCTTCTCTGTCTCCCTTGTCCAGGCAGAGGAGGAACTGGAAGACCTTGATGAGGTTGACCTGTCGTGGTCCAAGCCCACTGCAGGTACGTGAGTGCTTCAGCCTGCACATCTCTAGGGAATGGGTTAGTGACTTAAGCAGAACCTGTAACCCCTCAATTTGGTTCTTATTATTACAGAACTATCCTTTTGTTCCTATTGGGTCTCCATCCCATCCCTGATGATCATGGTTTCATGTTTCATGTCCACCCTGAGTCTTGCCCTGGTGTTCAGGAAAGGGCTCTTGCTTTTACTTTAGAACAGTACTGATGTTGTTCAGCATGAGGGGGGCCAGCATCTTCCTCCCTCATGGTAACCCTCTCTGTTGCCCCGCCCCCATGTTGGTGTTTGAGTACAACTTATTGATGTCCTTTTAGAGTGAATTTGGATCTGCCCCAGCTTCCTCCAGAGCCTTTTTCATCAGGATTTATTCTGCCCTTTTTCTCCATTCGACACAGAGTCTTTATTTCGTGTCTTTGCCTTTTCTGCTGCAGACTCTGCACTAGTCCAAGGACAGGGCAGAGAGTGTGAGAGACACATAATTCCTACTGCAAGGGTTTAGCCTTGCTCTTTCTTTTCACAAACTAAAACAGAGCCAACATCGTCTCATGACGCTCCATCTCTTCCTGTTGCTTTAAACTTTCTAGAGTCTTTTGTTTTCATTTTCTTCACTGCCTTGACATGTTTCACTCCTTTTTTTTTCTTTTCTTTTTTTCGAGATAGGGCTTCTCTGTGTAGCCCTGGCTGTCCTGAAACTCTGTCTATAGAACAGACTGACCTCGAGCTCCAAGATCCTCCTGCTGGCCTCTGCCTCCTGAATGATGGAATTAAAGGTGTGCGCCACCATCGCCTAGCAACATGGTCCATTCTTCAGTCCTTGGTAGTCTGGATCTTACACCTCAACACTTTGTTCACCTTAATGTTACTGCTCTCGTTATAAACTCTGTGACCTCAGCGGCAGTTGGCACTGTTGACCACTGCCCTTAGCCACTCCTAACCATGTGGTAATTCTTTCCAGTTCTCCTGCCACCACCCCCTCACCCCTGTTCTTTGCTTCCTTAATCCTACTTTCAAATGTGGTCTCCATGTTCTTTCTAGGCCCTTTCTTTTTTACTTTATATATGCTTTCCCTCAGAGACTTTATTTGTTCCTCCTTTTTCAAGTATTAGTGTATTCACCAAGCTCCCGAGAGCCTATCATTTGCTAGGCACTGTTTTAAGTGCTTTGGGTATAGCAGTGAACGACACAGGTAAAAACACCTGACCTCATGTGCTTATAATCTACTGTGAAAAAATTCAGGAACCCAGTACTTAGTAAACTACATTCTGTCTGATTCTTAGGGGCAGTGGTTAATAGGGCCTGTTTCCGTGCCTTAACCTGAGTTTGATCCCTAGGACCCAACATGATGAAAGGGTGGAACTAGCTCCCACCTCTGTCTCTGTCTCTCTTACACACACACACATTCCATAAAGAATGCCAGTTTTGCTATCTAGTGCCTAGAGATGATAAAATGTTTGCCGTGTAAGCCTGAGGACCTGAATCTGGAACCCCAGGCAAACGTGGCAGCATGTGTCTATAATTCCATCACTGGGGAGGCAGACACAAGCTGATCTCTGCAGCTCACTGGTCAGCCAGCTTAGCCGAATAAATAAGTCTCAGGCTTAGTGAGAGGCCATATCAAACAAATGAGGGAACGCATTGCTGAGAGCTGCCGTGGGAATATACAGTGACAGTGGTAGCTCTCAGCAATAAATAAATGGAAACATGAATATCTAAGTAAGGAGGAGGGCAGTCGAAAAAGACACCTGACATCAATTCTGGTCTCTACATAGGTACCCACACATGCTTGCACATCTACACACACACACACACACACCACAAATAAATAAATTCTTGCCTATCCTATGTCCTCCTAACCTATTTTCTTCCTTCTCAGTGACCTTTCTCCTCTACCTACCAGGCAGATCTATCTTAAACTGGCTACCCACAGCCACCTAACACTAGAACACACACACTTGCTCTGATTGTATCCTAGACATCAGAGACATAGGTATGAATAAGATAAGTTTCTGCCTTCGGGTAACTAAAACTATAGAAGACAAATACTCTTCTATAGCTGCGAGACACCATGACCAGGGCAACTTACAGAAGAAAACATTTAATTGAGGGCTTGCTTATAGCTTCAGAGGGGAGAGAGAGAGAGAGAGAGAGAGAGAGAGAGAGAGAGAGAGAGAGAGGGGGAGAGGGGGAGAGAGGGAGAGGGAGGAGAGAGGGAGAGAGGGAGAGGGAGAGGGAGAGGGGGGAGAGGGAGAGAGGGAGAGAGGGAGAGGAGAGGGAGAGGGGGGAGAGGGAGAGAGGGAGAGAGGGAGAGGAGAGGGAGAGGGAGAGGGAGAGGGGGGAGAGAGGGAGAGAGGGAGAGGGAGAGAGGGAGAGGGAGAGAGGAGAGAGAAGGGGCTTGGCATGGACTTTTGAAGCCTCAAAGCCCACTCCCAGGGGCATACCTCCAACAAGGCTCCATCTCCTAATCACGGCTAACAGTGGAGTCAGTGCCATTCTGACCACCATAGAGGGAAACACTGAGCAGATTATTACAGGAAGTGACTTGATCAGCCTGTGCAGAGAGGGGAGGAAGCCAGTCTAGACCGGACTTTTTAAGAAATATATTTTTTATTTTATGTTCATTAGTGTTTTTTCCTACATATATGTCTGTATGAGGGTGTCAAGAAACCCTGGAACTGGAGTTACAGACAGTTGTGAGCTGCCCCGTGGGTGCTGGCAATTGAACCCTGGTCCTCTGGGAGAGCAGCCAGCGCTCTTAACTGCTGAGCCACCTCTCTGGCCCCCAAACCAGGCTTTTTATGAACTTCATTTCATTTAGTATTTTTTCTTTGTTAACTCTGCCTTTCACTTCTCTGCCTCTCTTAAGACACTGTATTGCCATTTGACTCAGCTAATCACTTGACTTACTCAGTAAGCTTTAGAGCTCCGAGCGGTTCTTTGTGGTTCATTCACTGCTGCTGTGTCTCAGCCATCATGTAGCTTGGCACATAGCAGGTGCTCAATTCTAATTCGTCGGAAATTGATTTGATTTTCTGTGTTTGCACTATCACTTCTTGGGTTTGAGTCCTTTGCAGTACTACGCCAGTGCCTAAGTACTGATCTGAATCCGTATGGTCACTGTGCGTGTTTGCATCCTCCCTCCCCTCACCAACTTCCTCCCTGTGGAACTCAGGTGCAGCAGCTTATGTTGGTTCTGGGGCAGTGTGAACAGATAAACCAGAAAGAGCAAAGCTGGGGATGGCCGTGTCTCCCCTTCTGCTGGATTTCTCAGCACTCCATTACATTAGGCATGGAGTTGGTCATAAAATCATCCAGAGAAAAAAAAATGCATCTCATCCCTCCCTCCTGACTGCTTGCCTTAAGTGAGTAGCCAGACAAGAGGGTGGAAAAGGGACCTGATGGTTCTTGTGCCACTTACCTCCTGAAGATGGCGAAGATTCCTAGATTACAAGGTGCCTGAGGTTCTAGGGTACCTCAAAAGCTGCTTAGAGTTTTGGTTTCCTGATTACATAAGTGCATTATTTCTGTTCAGACGGCAACATAGTTGTTTTCATTTGCCTTGATGCCACACTGAGAGCTCTAGTTCCTCGTTATGGGAGAAAACATAAACAATTGAAAAAACAAACAAACAACCTAAAAAGCTACCAAGAGAAATGGTCACTAATGAGGGGGTGGGGGAGAAGATTCTCCATAGGGGAGCTTTGGAAGCTAAGCTTCATCATGGGCTGTATCTTGTTTCTGTCCCTCATTTTACCTTGCTTCTGAAGGTCTTAGAAAGGAGTCCAGGGCTGGCTCCTGCCCCCAGCTCTCACCTAGACTGATCTCACAGCTCTGGTTTGTATTCCCTTGCTTTTCTCATTACTGTCCCTGTAATATTTCTCTGCCCAGGAAACTTGGGCCATGGAAATTTCACTTACATGTCAGCAGTGTGCTGGCTCTTTGGGCGTTACCTGTATGACACTCTGCAATATCCCATTGGACTGGTCTCCTCCAGTTGGGGTGGGACACCCATTGAAGTCTGGTCATCTAGAAGGTCACTGGAAGCCTGTGGAGTCCCTGATACATGGAATGCAAGAGTTCTTCAGCCTGAGATAAAGCCCACAAAGAGGGAGTGTGAGAGTGATGGACCCTTGTGTCCTCTGAGGAGGTAAGTGTGCACTGAATGTCCACATTTGTCCTGCGTGTGTGGAGTTATCCATGTACAGGGTACAGCTGTTGTCATGAGCACTGTAGTTATCTGGGTACATGCCAGTAGGGGATAACGACCATTTAACTCAGTAACAGCAGTAGCTGAGTGCTTGCTGCCGTTTGCTATGGAGTGTACTGCACTAGGCTCTTACATCCCTAAAGTGTCGATACTGCTGCTGTTCCGTGGTTAAAGACACTGAGTCCCACAGAGGATCAATAAGTGGCTGTGGGCAGGACTAGTAAGTGGGCTAATCCAACCCCAACACCTGGGTTCCTCTTGGCCACCGTACAAGCTCTCGTGCCTCAAGAGTAAACAGCCAGGCAGGAAGGAATGCATAAATATGTATTTAAAATATATTAGTGTGCTGAGTAAGCCTGCCTGAGAAAAGCTGGGTGGGGAGAATATCTGGGGGAGAGAAAGAACTAGTTAGTGAAAAACGAAACAAAGCCCTAAAGAATACTGTATGCAGGTGAAGGTGAACGGCATGTGCCCCACTTCTGCGAGCCCTGTTTCATCCTCTCTGGGAGGGGGAGAGCTTTGCTCGCGGTACAGTTGGGACATTTGGATACAGGCTTGCCTGGGAATGAGTGGGGTGGAGACAGTAAGTTTGGACAAAGAGAATGGCCTTTGGGAGAGTAGGAGGGAAAGTCCTATCTGGCTGTGGTGGTGTTTTAAAGCCAGATCTCTGAGGAGTGGGGGTGCAAACGCAAATGGCGGGGGAAAGTGGGGGTCCTCGTACAGAGCTGCTGCACAGCTAAATGCATATATGTATTCCACAGGAAGTTTGGAACCATATCCAAAGTCAGAAAAAAAAAAAACCAAACCTTCTTTTTGACTCAGTAATGCTGCTGCTGGGAATTTATCTTGCAAAAAGAATTAAGTATGTATGCATTTTGTTTAGCTCTATGGAAGATAATCGTGATATTACTGACAAAAGCAAAACACTTAAGCTAGTCTAAGCGTCTCTCTACTGAGGAATAGTTAGCTGAAATTATTGCCTGTAAATCGGCCTCCCTCTCGCTTTAATGGCCATATCTGGAAACTGGCATGGCTTCCTGTGGACTTGCACAGAACTGACTCAGAAGAGCCTGGAGGTAGAACCCCAAGGCTTTTCCCGTGCTCTCAAGTGAAATGCAACTGGATTAGCCCTGTGCTGTTTCTTCTGAGGTTTGTCCAAGTGAGCGTGCGTGGGCAGGCTGACTATTGTGATCTGGTGACCCTGTTCATCTTTCCGATTCCAGGTTCTTCCGGGCTGCTTTAGTGGCTGGACCCTCAGCGCACTCTGTCCTCTGGAATGCCATGATCCATCCACTGCAAAACATGACTTTGAAAGGGGCGGTGTGGTACCAGGGTGAGCTTACCCTTTCTCCATTGTATCAGTTAGCTTTTGCCGTGTGGCCAAGTGCCCCAAGAAGTTAATGGTGTCAAAGCCCAGTGACTTTATACTTTTGTTTAGCTCTCTCTTCTCTGGCTTAACAGGGTGGTTCTCCTATCTGTGCTGCTTCAGCTGGTTTTGTCTGGGATCTCTTATTTGTCCTTAGCTACCTGCTAAGTTATCTGGTGGCCAGAGGGCCAAGGATGGCCTGTCTCTCATAACCATTGACTAGGGGCTGCGTGCTGGGCTTCGTGATTCTCAGGTAGCCTGTTCTTTAGCAGATTGGCTCACAAATATTTTTCATTTCCTTTATGGTCCCAGAGTTCCAGGAACCTAGAGAGAGCCACGCCTAGAGCCTCTGGGCACAGCAAGTGATGACCCCATAAGAACTTGCAGGCTACTACTTCAGGGCGTGGATGGGGAGAAGAAAAATGTAAGGCATTTTAAAAATCCACACCAAAGTCCTCTCATGATTTCGGTGATGTTTTTTTAGGGGAGTCCAATGCAGATTATAACCGAGACCTGTACTCCTGCATGTTTCCCGCACTCATTGACGACTGGCGCCAGACCTTCCACCATGGCTCCCAGGGGCAGACAGAGCGTTTCTTTCCTTTTGGATTTGTCCAGGTATGTGTCAGAGGAAGGGTGCTGAGCATATGTGGAAGGCATGCGCCATGCAGATCTCTGTCCAGGAGTTTGCGTTCCCACGTTTGTTTTCAGTGTGTGCTAACTCCGAGCTGTGTATAACCCTTAATTCACATGAATTTACTGAAGAGATGATGAAATCTTTAAACATGTTAATAAACAGCTAATATTTTTTATTCTAAAAGCACTCCAATTTCACTGGAAAACTTTCAAAGATGAAACAAACACCCAAACAAAAACAATCCCAGCTACCACCACTACCACCACCACCACCACGATTATAAAGCTGAGAATTCTAGAAAAAAAAAAGCATACTTCTGTTTGTATACAATTGTTGTTTCTCTTCCCATCATATTGTAAACATTTTCATGCCAATAAATCGTATTCTTCAACATGATTTGTCATGCTTACAGAATATTCAGAAATACGGATTCACTGAAACACATTGAAATGAGTTCTTAATGGACAGGCACTAGGTGGTTTCTCTTATTTTGCATTTACAAGCTGTGTTGTTTTCCTGAAAGCAGATTCCTTGTAACTTAATTATTGCCCAATGATAAATTCCCAGAAATGAAACAGCTGGGTCAGAAGATATACCTCCCCAAAGACTTTATCCACATCCCATTTCTTGTTAAAATTATGCAATTGTGTAAATGTGTACCCTTAGCAGTGGGTGAGAATGTGGACTGTCCCATGCTGAGCAGGGTTGTGCATTTCCCCGGCTGGCTCAGGCTGGCTCGGCTGCCTCCCTAGACTACTCACAAACTGCTCAACCAACCAGCCATGTTAGCTTTCCACTGTCTCCGTGACTTGCTGTTATCCCTGACACCCTCTAGATCTGGCCATATCGCCTGCCTGTCTTTCAAGCATCATACATATCCTTGGTTTGAAGACCTAGTCGGGTCTCTGCCTGGATTTTTAGGAAACTTTGTGTGACTAGTGAGAGTCTGGGCTAGATGCCTTTCCCCCAGATAATGCATTTCTTAGTAATCACTTACGCTCTTGTTTGGTTTACATGTAGTTGTATGGGTGGCTATATTTCTGGGGGTCAGCTTTGTGTTTCTAGTATGTGGTTGTTTGGCACTTTTCAGATAATGGCTTGCAACACAAAATGAAAACATTGTGAGGAAAAGCTGTGCTTTCTGTCAGAGGAAGCTGGTCAGAAATATTTTGCTTTCACCCTTAGATAAAGGTGATAAACGTATGGGCCAAGTTCAGATGTGTTCACGACATATTTAATGCCTAGACTTTTTAGTGGAGTGGTAGTTCTGGCTTTTATGACTCGGAAATTACACAATTAAGGTATTATGAAAACATCCAGCCGTCAGTGGCCACTGTTGTGGTTCAGTTATTACCCTGTGAGCCATAAACTCTTTGTTCTCATCACCTTCCCTCTCTTGTGCCTTTATCTTCCTTACCATACCCTTCCTGGAGAAGCCTTTTGTGTATGTGTGTTTATGTGGTGTGTGCTTCTGTGTATCAGCAAGAGCCAGTCCTCACCTTGTTTAAGACAGGGTTCTGTTAGCTCATATGCCAGGCGAACTGGTCCACAAGCTTGT
Organism: Microtus oregoni; assembly: GCF_018167655.1. NCBI lineage: Eukaryota > Metazoa > Chordata > Mammalia > Rodentia > Cricetidae > Microtus > Microtus oregoni. The sequence continues at coordinate 53,227,256 of NW_024543067.1, forward strand.
GGGGGACGTTCTTGTCTCTGCTTCCCCTCTTGTTCTGGAAATACTGGACTCAGAGATGTGCGCTACTGAATACTTATCTCTTGTTCTGGAAATACTGGACTCAGAGATGTGCGCTACTGAACCTGACTTTATATGGATTCTGTGGATTTGAACTCAGATCCTTATGCTTGGGCAGCAAGGGCTTTACCCACAGATCCATCTCCACAGCTGAGCCTGGCTTTATGTGAGTTCTGTGGATCTGAACTCAGAGCCTCTTGCTTGCGTGGCGTGAAGATTTTCCTCACAGAGCCATTTCCCCAGCCACCAAACCCTGTGTTTGAGAAAAGTTTTTTTTTTTTTTTTTTTTTTTTTTTTTTTACTTTTCTTCACCTAACATGGCTGAATGATGATTTTCAGTTCTCTTACTGTTTCTCAGCTCGTGTATTTGGTTGTTTGAAGGTGACTCCCTAATTCAAATGAAAAATATGCACTGGATACTTATAAACATGGCATCTGGTCTTCTTAAATTTTAGTCTATAAAATTACCCTTTAACCTTAACTTTATCACTAACAAAAAATATGCCGATTACTTGTAATATTATCTTATGTATTTATGTAAGGATGTGAATTCAAAGGGAAGTCCTGAATGAGACAGCCTAGCCCAATGCTGGGCTGGAGTTAGCATCTGGGGCTCCAGTTACCCACCCCCTCCCGCAGTGACACTCCTTGCGCTGTGTGCTGTTGAGCAACTTGTCAAGCGTTTTTCTTATTTTAAGTAGTGTGTAACTTAATCTGTATGAAAACATGCTGCATGTTAGCATTTATTATTTTTGCAGAGCTGGTGGGGTATTCTAGTTACTGGTAGAAGGATGGCTGGAAGCATGAGAGAAAGAAGATCCGGAGGCTGGGTTTTAAAAGGGACCTTGGAGGAAGAGATTGAAAACTTCCCTGTTATGTGTAACATCTTCTGAATGTGGCTAGTTTTGTGGGCTTTTTGTTTTACGGTTATATGTCTTCATTAGCCTCTGTATTTGTAAGAAGCACCACGGGAGACTGAACCACACTTGACTGTACTTCAGATTAGGAAAAACACAAGCGTTTCATTTGGGTGTGGAGTATCCTGGTGCCCCCAAGTGGCTGGCGTGTGGTAGTGCCGCCCGTGAAACAACCCCAGGAATTCCCAGCAGACTGCCATTTTGAGGAAAGGCCTTTAGCTGGAGGGGCTGATGTAGCTGGTCTGCCTGTTGAGCTTTGCTTCCAGTAGCTTTGTTGCTTTGTTTCCATTATGACTCTGCCTGGTGAATATAGTTCCATTTACAGTCCTTGCCTTGACAGAAGATGGAGGACTAATTAGGGTGTGTGTGCGTGTGTGTGTGTGTGTGTGTGTGTGTGTACACATTTGTACGGGGACATGTGCACGTACAGGCATGTGGGAGGCGCGAGGATAGCTTTTGGTATGGTTCCTCATGTGCTGTTCTTTGTTTGTTGAGATGAAGTCTCTCTCAGCCTGGACCCTGTGTGTGCTTCTGCAGTGCCGGGCTTGTGTTTTCTGGTGATCAAACATTCCATTCAGGCCCTTGATTGACTGGGCTGTCTCCTCAGCCTTATTATTTTCTTTTTGATGAGATTCTGCTGTGAAGCAAGGTTTGTTGTTTCCTATGTTAAACCAGGTTTGCATAGCAGGATCCTAACAAGAAAACTGGAATGTTCCTTTGCTTCTGTGCCTCAGTCAGGGCTCTCGTCACTGCTTTAACCTTTCTTTGTTTTCCTGATGTCGCACACATCGCTCACGAATCAGGAAACATCTTTAAAGTTTCATCTGGGCACGTGTGTAGAGGATGCCAGGTTTTTTTCTGGGCAGCGTGATGAGTAAGGCTGGGTAGAACGCTTTGTAGAATGGAGCGTCTCTGGTGGGGTCAGGCTTTTTGAAATAGAGTCAGACGACAATTTGGGTGCTGTCCAGACTGTGTCTTGACTTGTTAGATCATGGTTGTGAAAAGATAGAGTAGGCTGATGCCTTTCGTTGGCTGGAACCAGGGCTGAGAATGAGATGCTGTCTAAATCATCAGAAAATAAACTCAGAAGGAAAATCCCAGCAGAAACTCATGTGTCACTGTGATGCTAAGGCATCCTCTTCCTTTTTATGTGATCTTCTATTACTGTTTGGTAGTTATATGTAATGGTAGATTTCATTAGGATGTATTCTTCATGTTCACAAGCAATTTGGTTATATTCACCCCATTGCTTTCTCTAGTCCCCCTTTCTTTCCTCTTTCCAAGGAGCTCCCATTCTACTTCCGTGTGTGTGTGTGTGTGTTCCAGTGTAGGATCATGGGTGAAGGTTTATTTACAGGAGCATGGGCACCTTACCAGTAGCTCCATCACTGGAGAAATGTCTCTACCTCTCTTCTCAACCTTTAGCTGTATACAAATTCTCAAAGAGGGGTTAGGTGTGGGGGCTTCACATGCCCCTCCCCTTCTCATGACAGTGTTGACAAGCTCAATCTTGTATAGATCTTGTGCAGGTAATCACCGCTGTTGTGAGTTCGAGAATACTAGCCATCTAGAAGTTAGAGGTCCATGTGAGTTCGAGAATACTAGCCATGGTATATCTAGAAGTTAGAGGTCCATGTGAGTTTGAGAATACTAGCCATGGTATATCTAGAAGTTAGAGGTCCATATCTTTAAAGGTCTACTCTTCCTTTGACCCTTACATTCTTTTCTCCCCTTCTTCCTCAAAGCACCTTGAACTTCGGAGGGATTGGCATGGGCATTGGATTTATGGCTGGGCATTTACCAGTCATTTGTTCTCAGCACTTTGATTAATAAACCTTCTCTCAGGAGCCCCTGTTCTTTGCAGGGCTGGGAGCATATTAGCATGAATTAGTTAATCTTATTTACTGCTCACTGTGTAGGGTCTAGAGCGCTTCACTCTTACCCCGACTGCTCCTTCACTAGCCAAGGACTCTCCCTTGACTTACCATCTCTTATCAAAAGCCTTTCTTCTTGTTTCTACGCTGACTCTTCCTCTTCAGGCTATTCTCAATGTATCAGTCAGGGTTTCAGTGTGCCCCCCACCTTGACTTGCAACTAATATCACGAGGGCCATGTATGCTCTGCTCCCACCACCCTTGACCTCACTTCCTAATGCTCTCTGCCTGTTCCATCTGAGCCATACTGGTTGCCTGATTTTTTTCCTTAAGTACACTAGGCGTACTTTGACTTTAATTCCTGACACTTTCTTTTTTTCCTGCCTGCAAAGTATTTTCTCTACTCTATTTTCTCTTGCTGCATAATAACTATATTTAGCAGCTTAAAACCATCCAACATATATTTATTTATTATCTCGCAGTTCCCGTTTGCTGTGTGCCTGGCACAGGTGGCCTAGCTGGATGCTGGTGTCAGGCAGAGCTGGAGGGAGTCTCCTCTGAGACTCGGGGTTCTTGTCTAAACTCCCACAATTGTTGGCAAAATTAATTTCCTTGAAGCTTCTCTAGGACTGTGGCAGTCAGATTCCTGAAAGGCAGCAGGGGCCAGTCTGTGACTCCAGACCTTCTCTGAAAGGGCACCCCTGACTGGTCAGACTCACCAAGATTCCTACCCTTTTGATCTTGAAGTCAACATTACATCTGCAAATGCATTCTTTGCCATGTGACGGGACATAATCCTAGGGATAGCATCCCATTACCATAGTATGTTGGTTAGGAGCAAGCTACCCCCACACAAAGGGTACAGTCTCATATAAGGATGTGGGCTAGTGTGTGTCATCTTAGAATTCTCCCTAACATCCTTTGATATCCACATAGCTTGCTTTCTTATGCTGTTGTCTTTGTTCAGCCTCAGAACTCTCTCTTTTCATATTATATACGAATTCATATTATATATTATTATTTTCTTGGTGACAAAGTGAGTTACCCTATTTTGTTTGTTTGTCAGGTCTCTCCCCTGGAATGCATCTTGTAAAAATATTGCCACTCTGAGTTTTGTTCCCTACTCTATCTTCTTGGTGAGGTTGTTGCCTGAATCAAGTAAGCACTCATTGAGAGAATGAATGAGTGGACTGCCTGACACTACACCAGTGTTAGTCTTCACAGGTTCTTTCTGGAACGGTGTTTTCTACAGGTTCTAGTTGTCTTTGGTGAATTTCTCTAGAACCCAAGCAGATGATCCAAATGTTACTGATTCTAAGCTACACACTTAGTGTTTTCTCTTGAGCCCTGTGTCTGGTTGGCTGCTTGGTCCTGTTGGTTTATCTCATTCCTGAGCATCCCATTCCCACTGTTACCCCTCTAGATAGGTCTGGCTTCTGTCTGTCTGTCTAGAAATACTAAGCTTTGTGCCAGCATAATGAGTACCTGAGACAAGTCAACATCTCTTAAAGATTCTCCCGCCTAACCAGCAGCACTCACTGGGACCAGTCCTTGAATGTGTGCACTTTTGTGGTTATTCATCTTCGGAGGTGGACATACCTCACGGCCCGCCAGCTTCCCTGTCCAGTCGCCATGCTAGCTTTACAACTTGCCTTTACTATGTCGACAGTTTCGATGGCACTCAGTGAACTGAAATTCTTTTAAGGCTGACCATTTTCCAGTTCTCAGTTCAGAGGATTTGAGCCACAGTGCTGTGTAGCTACCCCGTCTTGAGTGGCTGTCATTGTTTACAGAATCAAGTAGGAACCGTGCTCCCATCTTGGTCAGCTGTCTTTCCAACCTTGCGTTTCAGTCACAAACCCATGCAGGTGGTCTGCACCCTCCCTCAGAACAGCAATTCTTCAAGAAGCTGTTCTTCTTCATCTGAGCAGGGCTCCTTGGATGGCTTCTTTGCCTTTTTGCTTTTTTAAAAACTCCTAAATATATTGAGTCTTTGCACAACAGTAGTCACTGTCTGCTTGAAATGTAGGCTCAAATTGCTGTAGCACCAATTAGCTTTCAATCTATACTATTGTATGTGGCCGCATATTACTTTTAGTTTGTCATGCTCCGCTCTATCCCTCCAACAAGGCTGTAAAGTACTTGTACTAGGTAGCTACAACTTTGTAACAAACCACTTCCAAACCCCATGGCTCAGAACAGTCTTTAAGTTATAGTTCACATAGCCAAGGAACCCTCGGGCTTCCGTGATCTTGGCTTAGCCCCTCTGGGCTCTTCAGAGCTGTGTGGCTGAGCCAGGGCTCAGCTCCAGTTGAAGCAGAGCTGGACTTGTTAGATGGACAGACAGCTCCGTTCCACAGCTCTCATTCTTCTCTAGAGAGCAGTAGGCTAGCCAAGCCACATTCCTCTCTCAGTGGTGCCAGAAGTACAGACTAGGCAAGACCTACTGACACCTAGGCTGGCACACATTAATCTCAGCTTCCAAGGTCAAAGCAAACCTCATGACTGACCTCAGAGTCAATGGGTGGAGGAATATACTGCTTCTTATAATAAGAGGAACTGCAAAGTCACATCCAAGAGGTGTGGATGTGAGGAGGAGTGAAGACTTGGGGTCTTTTTGAGACTTGCCATGTACAGGGTGGAGCCTCCTTTGCTTCTCTCTGGTGCCAGCCCTGTGCTGCATGCTCATCTATCAGCTCCCTGTGGCAGTGTAACAAATTACCCCGGATATGTAGCTAAAAACATCATTGTTATCTACTCATATTGCACAGCTGGCGAGACTGAGCTAGGTCGTGTTTGTTCATCTCTGTCCTAGGTATTGTTAGTGAGACTTGCTAGTGTGGCCATAATCTGATTGCAGCATCTAGAATTCACACGACTGGCCCTTCAGCTGCTGTTTTTAGCTGTCTCCATATTATGTCCCAAACCTTCTCTATTTACAGTTTCTCCAGCAGAGTAGCTGGATATTTTTTGTCCTTTCATGGCTAATGGATGATTTTAAGAACACGAAGCTACAAGCAAAGGCCTCTGGACATAGATTCAGAAGCTGTATACAAATTCTGCCTCATTTTATTGATCAGCAAACCACAGGGTGAGCCTAAATTAAGTAGAAAAAAGAATGAGACTTACAATACATTGTAAAAAGTCACGTGGCTAAGCCGGGCGGTGGTGGCGCACGCCTTTAATCCCAGCACTCGGGAGGCAGAGGCAGGTGGATCTCTGTGAGTTCGAGACCAGCCTGGTCTACAAGAGCTAGTGCCAGGACAGGCTCCAAAGCCACAGAGAAACCCTGTCTCAAAAAAAAAAAAGTCACGTGGCTGTTGGAGACTATGCTGTCCATCCCCGGAGACACCCTCAACAATATGAGATGCTCAGAAAATACTTGAATAAATGTTTGGACAAAACAGTGGAGCAGAAGCAAAGTATCAGTGAGAAGCATCCAGGAGTCAAATACAGTAAAAATGACAGCATCTTTCTTTTCTAGCTGTCTTCATACACCTTGATGAACACATCAGATTATGGATTTCCTGAGATTCGCTGGCACCAAACAGCAGACTTTGGCTTTGTCCCCAACCTGAAGATGCCCAATACTTTCATGGCTGTTGCTATGGATCTCTGTGATCGGGACTCACCTTTTGGCAGGTATGCTTCCCTCTTCAACTTTGCTTCACCAGTAAATATTCTTGCCTGTTGTCTTTCAATGTGATGTTCACTTGTAATGGGATGGATTGGACTCTGGGTTGGAGCTTAGATATACTACATATCAATCATCTATGCTGGGATGTGCTGCAATAATCCAAACCAAAGCACACCTCCCCCAATACAGAAACTCTGACCAATAAACCAACCAAGACCCCCTTGGCACCTACCTCAGGGCTTTGATGCCACAGGAGCTTATGTCATGCTCACACTCAGTCAAGCAGGTCAATAGAGACTTTGCTCATTACAGTTGTTCACAGATCCAGAGCAAAAGTCTCCAAAGATCTGGGACGTAGCTTAGTAGTAGAGTGCTTATCTAATGTGTTCTAAGCTCTTGGTTCAAGCCCTAGTATCATCCCTAAAGAAATGACTCTCCAAGCTTATCTTCCTCCCATCATTACTTTTAAGTCTTATATTGGGAAGTAAGTGCTGTCATCTGGAAGCCACGTGTATTAGTGAAGGTTTCTGTTGCTGCTACAAACACAATCACCAAAACTGCTTGGAAAGGAAAGGATTTATTTCAGCATACAGTTCCACATCACAGTCCGTCATCAGAGGGAGTTAGGGTAGAAACTGAAGCAGGGCAGGAATCTGGAGCCAGAGCTGATGCAGAGGCCATGTTGGAATGTGCTGCTTATGCCTGCTTTTTTCTAGAACCCAGGACCACCAGGGCAGGGTGGCATCACCCACAATGAGCTGGGCCCTCCCACAATTACAAACCAAGAAAGTGTACCTCCTCTTCCCCACAGGCCAGTCTGGCAGGGGCATTTTCTCAACTGAGGTTCCCTCTTCTCAAATGACTCTGGCTGGTGTCCAGACAACTTAAAATATACTACACAAGTCACTTTTGCTTACACTGAATCACTAAACTAAATCATGGATATAATCACCTTTGGTGAGAATAGGCTATGGAATTGTAGGATGGACTCAGGGAAGGCTGGCATTTTTGTTGTCAGCACCAATGAATATTGCATACTAGCTGTAGGATATAGTATTCCAAATATGAAATGGAGCCTGATACATGACCTTTAAGTTACAGAAGGAACTTGATCATATTTATTGAGGGAATAAATAAAAGGCAGACAGACCTGAATGATGAACATCTGGTCAGAGGAGGGATGGCTTTTAGTGGTAGGCAGTAGATGTTAGCTATCCTAGGCTTGGGTTATTGCGGCACATCCCAGCATGGACAGCGGATACATAGTGTACCTAAGCTGCAACCAACAGTCCAGTCCATTCCCTTACACTTCACCCTTCTCTCTCCTTTTCTTCCTTCTCGCCCTCAGTTGCTGAAGGTTCTAAACCCATCTATCTCTCATTATCGCTTACTGTTCTGAAGATCACTAGCCACTGATTATTGATTTCAGCCAATTTTAGTCTTTCCTCTTTCTTTTTCCTCCTCTTTCTTTGCCCCTTCTTTTTCCCTTCTTTTTCCTTTTTTTTCTTTAGCATTTTGAGACAGACTCTCACTGAGTTGACCAGACTGGCCCTGAACGTGTGATCTTTCTGCCTCTGCCTCCTAAGTGCTTCTCGTACAGGCATGTGCTACCATACCCGGAAATCCTTTCCTCTCTTTCTTCCCTCTTCTTTAAAAAAAGATTTTAGAGACCAGAGAGATGCCTCAGTGGTTAGGGACACTTGCCACTTTTCCAGAGGTCCCCAGTTTGGTTTCCAGAACCCACATGGTGGCTCACAACTCTCTATTACTCCAGTTCTAGAGGATGTGACACTCTCTTCTGGCCCCCACGGGCACCAGGTGTGTATGTGATGCATACATACATGCAGGCAACACATACGTACACATAAAATAAAAATAAATGCACCTTTGAAGAATTGTTACTTTATCCCTACTTGAGTGCTTTGAATACTCTGCCTTATAACATGTAGTTATTGTTGCGCTCAGTCCCATCATCCTCCTTGTGTTCTTACACTGCAGCATCCACCCTCGAGATAAACAGACTGTGGCCTACCGACTGCACTTGGGGGCTCGAGCTGTGGCTTATGGTGAGAAAAATTTGACCTTTCAAGGACCACTACCTAAGAAGATAGAGCTCTTGGCTCACAACGGGCTGCTCAGCCTCACATATGACCAGGAAATCAAGGTGCATAGGCAAGATAACAAGACATTTGAGGTGAGAAAGCAGGGGGGAGAATGAGGATGGGTTTATGTCTGTGGTAATGGGGAGTCTTTCCCCCACCGGGGCCCTTTTCCATCACTGCAGTGTGATGTTGGAACAGCTGCTGGGTGGCTGGGGTGGTGGTGAGCTCATCTCAGAAGGACAAATGCACAACTATTGATCCATTAGTTTGGACACAAGTTTGATACAGCAACCAAGGGAGGGAAAATCAGCCCCTAATAAACCATATTACTTTCCTATTTTCTTTCTCAGGGCAGCCACCTTTGCTCAGAGAATGGCCTTATTCAGACTTTATCTGTTAAATGATCATTGCTGTAAACGAATCCCCTAAACCTTAGCTGTCTTTTTTGTTGCACTGTGCTAAAATCTGAATTTCTCAGAGTTTAGCATCTGTTTTGAAAAACTTAAGCTGCATGATTCTAAGCTTAGTGTGAACTAACATAGTCAGTCTGACCACTGATTGAAGAGGTGAATTAGAATCTCTTGTAGTTGAGGGAAGAGGCTTTCTCAGATGCCTCGTCTTTGGGAAACCTGAGGACAACAGGCTCGGAGCTGAGGTGTGAAAAGAGGGCGTGGTAGGAGATGATAATCGTGACAGGTGACCTTTGTGCAGGAGGTTAGAGCTGGAGCTCCCAGGGGTCCACGTGCCTCAGAGGCCTGGTCAGTGTCCGTCCTCTGCTAATTTCCACGCGGGCTTGAGGTGAATTTAGAGATTGTCAAGAAAGCTCTGCACTCTCCCGTTGTTAGCTGGTGGTCTGCCTTTCATCTGGCCCTGGGACCAACTTTGGTTGGCGTTAGGGCAGAATTTAACCTTTAGGTTCCGGATAATTTGTCTTCTCTGGATTGCTTTCTAATGCCCAAGGTTCAGCAGCCATGGTGGCTCTATGTCCCGCCTTACTGCATCCTCCTCTGGGAGTGCCAGAGAGCCACAGCTGGGTTGCTAGCTCACTCACATTCTGGCTTTAACATCTGGAGGTAGACATCAGCTGGACAATGCTCAGGGGTCCAGTCTCTGAATGCGGGACTATTGTTCCTTGTCTCCCCAGAAAGTTAATATTTTTCAATGGGTTTTAATTACTTAATCACTTGAACATTGAAATTTCTTTTTGGTGCTGAGATCAAACCCAGGGCCTTGTAAATGCTAGGCATAGGCACTTTCACCAAGCTATAACTTTAGCCTACATGAACACTTACTATTAACCCGTGACTCCGTCACCAGACCCATCAAACTGCTCTCTGGCTCAGAGTGGCTTATTTTCCCTCCTTTCTAGTATGTCTGAAAGAGTGGGTCTTTGTTTTTTTTTCTTTTTTTGGGGGGGGGGGGCACACCCCTCTAATTTGCCTGGCCATTCTGTGTTTCTCTTATTAGATCTCCTGTTGCAGTGACCATCAGTGCAAATGGCTTCCAGCTCCTATGAACACGTTCTCCACCCAGACCCTGATCTTGGGTATCAATGCTTGTCATGGCACCGTGGTTGCTGTTCGCTATGCCTGGATCACATGGCCCTGTGAATATAAGCAGTGTGCCATTTACCACCTTAGCAGTACCTTGCCAGCTCCTCCCTTCACTGCTCATATTACACACTAGGTTCCTGGACTTAAGGCGGGGCTGTCAAAGAACATTTGACACCTCTTAAATACAAGGGCATTTAGGAGTTTAAATGATGACAGCTATGGCTTTTAAGGGCAATTATCAGAAGTCTCATTGAATAGCTCCCAGCTACCATATGGCTCTTCCCATATTCTGAGATGAGCATTGACCAACAGACACTTGAAAATACTTACCTTTGTCTTCTAGGCTGATCTAATTCTTAACTGCAACATTGGGCCTTACCACCACCTACTTCCCTGATATAGGGAGTGAAATGCCCATTTATGCCCCTTCATCCAAAACTGAGAACCCTCAGGCATGTGAGAGATGTTGAAGGCCGCAGAGGCTGGTGCTTTGCGTGTTCTTTCCAAATCCCTGAAAATGGCTGGGGATGCTAAGAAGTTCCCATCTGCGGAACAGCTGTTTTTTGTGAAGCGTTACTACCTCATGACTAATCTTTCAGGTAACCTTAGACCATGTATTTGCATCCTCATTAAACTCCCAAAACTATCAGTATTCAGCACAAATCTTATTCTAAAATGAATCTTTGAGACATATCAGTCCTATGTTTAGGCATAGTGGCAGGTGCTAAGGACGGGCCTTAAGGAATAAAGAGAGAGGGCCCAAAGGGTGGAGAAATCACAGGCATAGGGACACATGAAGGTAGATGTACTTGGGGCAAATAAGTCTCAGGTCCCTGAGAGCTAGAAGTTGACTAAGGCTAATCCCCATTGAAGAAAGAGTTTAGGTGAAAGAAAAGCCCCATGATAAGAATGAGTGCAGGCAAGGCAAAGGTGTTGGTGCAGTCTGCCAGCTGATCAGAGACAGCTGGCAGCTCTGACAATTGCATCTAGTAGACATTGGTAATAAACCAAGTGTGCTATGCACACCTTTAATCCTAGCACTTGGGAGGCAGAGATGGTGGATCTCTTGAGTTCAAATCCAGTTGGTCTACAGAGTAATTTCCAGAACAGCCAGAATTATGTAGAGAAACACTCGCTTGAATTCCCCCCAAAGAAATTGGAAATAAAAGTATTATAACTAGTGATATATCTATATATTCAGTCAGATTGTTAGCAAGAGATTTAGTGTCCTTGAAGCATGGAAAGGAGTACGCGTGTCACCTGCACGTAGCTCTTTTGTTTGGTGTGAGAAGTGGGAACTGAAGCAGTGAGCATTTGTTATTATTCTGTGGGGCTGTGGTGTTACTAGAAGCAGCAAGATGTGTCAGGAGTTTATTTGGTTAAAAACAAAACAAAACAAAAAACCAAACTATCTATTCTGCAAGGGCCTTGACTTGTGTGGATTTCTAGCCTACATTCAATTCCTAATGCTCACACGCTGACCTCTCTGCATCTGCCATATGAGAACATAAGCCCAGTAACCATCAGTTCTCAAGAAAAAGTCAAATCTACCTGCCCGGCCCTCTGCCAAACCCTGGTGTTAATCCCACCAAACAAGAGTAAGGACCGTTACCCAAATTCTTTGGTCAAATTATTCAAGCTTTATTTTCTGTGAGGCAGAGCTAGCTCCCTAAAGTGGGGGTTTAAAGAAAATAGCATCGAACACAGGGAAGGGTTTATAAAGTTCAAAAACTGCAAGACTACATGGTTTTCCAGGATTGGGGGATTTCCAGAGGAATGTTGGTTACATAGGAATTTAGCTGAACATTTCAAAAATTATTTGGTAGAACATCTTATCAGGGTACATTCAGGGTGTGAGTCAAACTCCATAGAGTAGGGAGCATGTCAAATTCCAGAAACAGGCTAAAGCACGGTCAAGCTTGAATTCTGCAGCAAACAAACTTATTCTTAGGAACTTATTCTTACCTTGTAAAAAAAGGGTTCCATACTTAAAATGAAGTTGGGCTGGTTCATCACTGGTACACATGCTTATGTTGTTCTAATGTGGAGGCTGCCAGGAACCCGAGCCCAGTGTCCTTTAACACCCAATAATTGGTACATACAGTGCAAACTTTGTTTCAGATAAATCATGTGGCAATGAAGTCATTATGAATAAAATTTTAGTATTTGAAAAGTTTTAAACATTGTGTGCAGATTGTTTATTTCCCCAAATGGAAATAATGTACAACTGTTTGAAAATTAATCATTTTCAATCATTTGGGTTAAAGGAGAGTGTAAAAACCAGTCCTGAATCATCACTCGAGGAGAAACACTGCTGTGCTGACTTTCGCCTGGCTTGTACTGTATTTCATATGATATATATATATATATATATATGTAAATATGTATACACACTATAGTTGAAGCCAACCTTTCCATGTCTCATATGTTTTAGTGGGATGTGACCTTGAAAAGATTTAGGTGTTGACTCAAAGTTAAAGTTTTTTTTGGGGGGGGGGGAGGACAGGGTCTCACTATACAGCTCTGGCTGTCCTGGAACTATGTAAACCAGGCTGGCCTTGAACTCAAGAGATCTGCCTACCTCTACCTCTGAAATGCTGGGATTAAAGGCATGAGCCACTGCACCCAGTAATTCTGTAAATGTATGCAGCTAGAGGATTAAGGTTTGTAGTTCAAAAGTTGTGAACTTGTGCTAATCCACCAAATTGTAAAAAATGTTGAGGTAGGATCTTACTTTTAGTCTTGGCTTGCTTTGAACTCACAAATCTGCCTACTTTTCCTTGTTAAGATTAACAGTGTGTACCACCATGTTTGACTTAAAATGAAGCTTTAGTTTGTCTCTATTCAGGTTGTAATTACAATTGGCTGACACTTTTATATGGCAAAAGGAGCATGCTCTAGTAACTTGACAAAAATAAGACCAGGGTATTATTCTCTCCATTCTCTTAGATAGGAAGTTATGAACTTGGGCCCAAGTAAAGTACACTGATTCAGAAGTAGGTGCCACAGAAAGTCCCCCAACTTTGATGTTGTATGAAGGATCCAAAAAGTCCAATTGTGTAGAATACAGTAAAAAACGAGTCTGTATGGAGGAAGGGAACTAATCCTTAACTATGTTGTATCTGAACTTGTGTTAACATTGGGTACAAATGCATTCTTTAATAAGGAACTGAGTTACGGAGGACTTTATCCCCTCAAAAGATGTGCAAAACTCGACAAAAAATATGAATAAATATATGGATTCCCAGTTTGGAGATAAGCAGAACTTTTCTACTGATATTGACAAGAAAATAAAGCCAGGGCCTGGGTTACAGGGGCTTGGTGACTCAATATTCCTAACTAGGATTAGAATTTAGTGTATCAAGTTGTTAGACTCTCTGCTTACTTCATGAATCAGCAGCTGCCATGATCTCACTTTGCTAATGGGAACCCCTCTGTGATGTTACAGTCTTAGGGAGTTAGGTCCAAATAGCTCTGCATAACTGTAGGGATATATTTGTATTTTGATAAATAAAGCTTGCCTGAAGTTCAGAGAGTAAAACAGCCACACTGGTCAGCCTTCCAGACCAGGCAGTGGTTGACACACTAGTTGCCATAGAAACTGGGCGGTAGTGGTGCATGCCTTGAATCCCAGCCCTAGAGAGGAATATAAGACAGGAGGAGACAGCTCTCACAGTCTCATTCTGAGGATTCCTGGAGGCAGGATCACCATTTTGGACTGAGGTAGATGTAAGAGCCAGTGGCTGGCTGTTTTGCTTTTCTGACCTTCAGGTTGAACCCCTATTTCTGTCTCTGGGTTTTTATTAATTGTGCTTCATTTGGCCCCCAACATGGGGCTCGAACCCATGGCCTTGAGATTAAAAGTCTTATGCTCTACCATCTCCCTTCCACTTAGTCAAAGCAAAGCAGTTAGCTAAGAACCCGGGACAAGCTGTCACCAGGCATCTTGAATTTTGACTTCCCAGGCTCCCAACTATGAGTAGTAAATTTGTTTATAAGCTACCAAGAGCATGGCAATTTGTTATAGCAGCCCAACAGACTAAGTACATTTATATAGACTTAAGTTTACTTCAGGGAGAACTGAACAAGTATGATCAGATCCTGACTACAAGAAGATAAAAATAAGCAGAACTGTCAAGAGATATTTATTACTAAAAATAAAAGCAACTGAGGTTTTATCCCAGGGTACACTGTCAGCACAGGAACAGCCACGGTGAAATGTGTTAATATCGTCTCTGCTTCTCAATTGCTACCTCCTTCCACATAGAGTAAGTTTAAGTTAAACACTCATGATGATGAAAGGAAGTGGGCTCTCTGCCCTCTTCAGTCTGAAGACTGCATTGGGCTACACTGTGATGGAGACTTGAGATGCTGCAAGTCAGTGTCCACCAAGGGCTCATGTGTCAGGAACTCTGGTTGGTAAGATGACACAAAAGCTTCATGCTGAAGCTCAGGCAGGTCCAGGGATCCTGAAAAAAACAATTCCTTAACACATCATTGCCTGGGAATCTCAGGACTGTTTTGCTTGGATGCATACACAGCCTCTTAATTCCTTACACTTGTAAAAGTCAACCCTGTTTTGCCTTTGGCTGGTAAATAGACAGACAGGTATTTCCTTTAACTGTGGAACAAAGATGAACAGACTTAGTGAACTGTCATACACACAAACCCTTATATCCCTAAAATCCCCAAGCCCCTGACCACTTTTCATTTCTGGAAAATAATCCAGGCAACATAGGGCAGGGTCAGAAGCCACCACTGGCCTTTGCCTTCAGCTCAAGTTTTATTCCCTGTACAGTGCACCCTGCCAGTTTGCATCGGTCTCACTTAAGTTACAGAAAACAGTGAAGTTTCTGGGCAGGTTCTGTGGTAACACGGGAGCCCCAGGCAGGCTTCCCATCCCCCTTACTCTCACTTTCTATGGCTGGCTCAATGAAGCACGCTACTTACTGCCTGCCAATGTGTGATGAGGGTGCAGTAGTCTAATGATGGTCGATGTTCAAACCAGAAAGGGAAAGTTAAGATACCTGGCAGAATGGAATCCTCATGGTCATCATCAAAGGGCTGTGTCTGAAAGGCTTCAAGGCTCATAGCCGCATCGTTCTCTGGCAGCTCCTGGGAGAGCTGCCCCTTCCTGGGTCTGCATGCATCAGATTTCACCCACTGATAACTGTGGACCAAAGGGAGTCATCCTGGAGAGCTGCCTGTTAGCCCACAATAACCCTTCCTACCAATTGGATCAACTTTTTTTTCATCTGGTCTTCCTCCGCTATGTATCTAAAAAGCATCAGCTAAGAAAAACAACCCAAGCAAACCTGAGCAGGCAAGCCTCTGGTGACAGGTGACAGTCTCCACAGTATACAAAATGGCACAAATTGAGCAGCCTTAATTTGAGAATTCAAAATACTCCAACACATTTTGTGTAACCATGAAAACAATGGGAAATTCTACACCTCAAGGGATGGTCACAAAATGAAGGTGCACTAAAAATATAGTATAAAACTGTCCAGGGTGTATTAATAGTGTGTATAGCAAACAACTGGATTTCCTATTTAGACTTAGGTTTTGTCTCCAAGTTACCTCTTGTGCATATAAAGTCACCCCCCCACCACCACACCGCCCAAACTTGATCTGAAGACCATGAATACAGAGATCCACCTGCCTCTGCCTCCCAAGTATGGGAATTATGAGTATGCACCACCACACCTGGCCCACATAGAAAGTCTTAAAAAACCCCAAACTGAAGTAGTCTCCTCAAGCATTTTGGATATGGAGCACACTGGGTAACTGGCTCCTGCTCACCTATCTAGGTGGATAAGTGGGTCAGCGTTGTGGCACACGGTAAAGGAGCAAGCACACCTTTGACACAGAAATGCATACACAAACAAAGTACACTGGTCCACGGGCAGCTGAGCGCCTACCAGTGGAACAGTTTTGGCTCCCACTTACTTGGCGCAGTTCTGAGCTTCCGGACAACTCTGAATCAGGTTGTGGATGATTGGATGGGAAAACCCGAAGAACTCAGCACCACATGAAAGTAAGTTAGGCATCAGTTTCCCCCTAAGCAGAAGAGAGAGAGCTTTAACTTGAGAGCTTAGGAGGAGAAGACAGGCTTAAGAATGGAACAGTAGTATGAGCAGACACCACACTTAGGCCTTCCTAATATCCTCTGAGGCCAGCAGCTGAAGAGTCTAAGGATACAGCTTAGGTTTCTATAAAGCAAGAGATCTCCAGGCACTGAGAGAGAAATGTCTCAATTATACCAATGGTGAACCCTTTTGTGAGTCCTCTAGCTGGTGGACAACTTACGTTGCAACACTGATGGCCCTGACCAGTTCTTCATAACAAGCATCTGCAGAAGAGCCGACGATGGTGTTCTGGGGGTCATCTTCAGGAACAATCTCAAACTGAGAATGACAGGAACAACTAGGTCAATTTACAATGGGAGAGAGGTAGAGTTGTATGACTCCTGTAAACAGCCTCAGTCTCTAAAGCTGCTGCACAACATGCCAGGAGACGGGCACAAAAGCATCTTACAATGTTGTTAAAAGTTCAAACCCAAGTAAACAGAGAAAATCCCGTGACTTCTGATTCTCTGTACCTTGTTTGACTTTCGGTCAGCACTGAACTTACTCCATACCTTTCTATCCACTTACAACCCCCAAGTCCAAATAAAACCAGTACTTTACAGAAATGAACACCTTGTTCTATGTCATGCTCTATTTCTCTGGGAAATACAAGCGTACCTAGAAATATTCTGGGCCAAAGGATACTTTACCAATTTTCACTGTGTATTTGTTTTTTCTTTATCTTTGCCAATACTGGATATTATCAAACTAAAGTCACCTAATGTTGGAAAAAAATTGAAGCCAAATTTTTATTATAAATCAATCATATTATACTAAAAAATAAAATCTTGTTTGATTAGTGACCTAAGAACAGTAAATTTTCTTTTTGCATTTTGTCTCCCAGAGGAAATGAAGAATCATGTGATTTTCATTAAAATTCTAGTAAGACTCTGATTGGATATGTGCTGCACTTACAGATGTTGAAAATGTGGTACAGCGCACAATAGTAACTTTCCCTATTAGCATACTTTCTGTGGAGCTGAAATGATGTCAAACACCAGCTCCATGGGCCAGAGCTGTGACAGAGATGAGTTTCCCACAGTTAGGTAGGCTCAGGTTCCGACTCAAGGGTCCTTACCACGCCTCCAGCTCAGTGTTCTTGATTGGCAGCTGTATCAGAGAGGGAACCAAGGAACTCTGACACTGCTGTTTTTTTCCTGAGGGTCCTTGTATCTTAAATGAAGCAACAATTTATCAAATGATCTCTGTTTGAATTTGCACTTAACCTAAACCAACTTGTTCTAGCCTCAAACAGTAACAGTATGTGTGGTAAAATTACTATGGTTTAAGGAAAAGATATCACCTAGTGAATTAAAAACAAATTTGTATCCAAATCAAACACCCAGAAGTACAGCTGTGACAGGTTTTCTGCATCTTGGTATTGAACAAATGGTAACTATAGTATCTTACAGTCTGTCAGAATAAGTAAACAGTCAAAAAGCCAAGGATAAAAGAAGTTCTCAAAACAGAAAGAAATAACAAGAAAGGAAAATAATCATGAGGAGGTGTACCTGGGGTTGCACACCACCGTCCTTGATCTGACAGGTGTACAGACACTTCTGGTCTGGGTACTTCATGCTGGCAAACACTCGAGTACTGCAGTAGCCCACAGGGTAGATGGCACTCTCATCATGGAAGCCAGGTCGGTTGGTGATGATCTATAAAAGATTGCCCAGTTCTGAGTTCAGGTCACTTAAGGCTTTAGAGGCCCAGTTTACTATGGTAGCCTTTAGAGCCACTGTGGGGCTGCAGAGAGTGACAAATCCAACAGAAAGTGATGGCCGTGAACAGACGACACTGACCTGGTTTCGTAGGGACGAGAGATTTTCTGGGGTTGGTATAGATCAGCAAAGGGCTGCTGCCAGTGGGAACAGGGAAGGCTCAACCCCACTCCCACGGTTCTGATTATCTGTCTATGTGCTGGTCTCACTCACCTCCCCCAGGCTATATACTGTTAGACCCCCCAGTCCAATGGGGAACACAGGCCGTCCTGAGGGATCCAGGGCAATGGGCCGAACCAGCTTGCGAGCACCTCCCTCCATTTTCTTTTTCTTGGATGTTTTCTTCAGAACTGAAACGCAAATCTGGAGTCACCCACTTTAGGTCCCTTCCATTGCAAAGGGGAAGGGAAATTTACATATGAATGGTAAAGGCAGAAAGCAAATCTTGGCTTATACAGATGCTTTTTATGATGGCATTTTATACCTTAAGCCCATCGTAAGTTGAAAATACTATAATACATATAATATACTTAAATTAACAAGTATCACGGCAACAGAGTACACTGTGGAGTATCAAGTGTTTCCACAAGTATGTGTCTGTCTAGGAGCTGTAGCTTGAAGCTATTAGCTAATATCAGAATATCACACTGCATATCACTATCTTAAGAAAAGATCAAAATTCAAAGTCCAATTTTTACTGAATGCATACTGCTTTCATAAAATTGTCAAGTTGAGAAATCACTAAGTAGAACCAACAGCTGTGACTGAGGTACCATCTGCATTCACTAAATAGCCATATGGACCCATCCCCAAAGCCCAAGAATCTAACAGCCGATAACAGTAACCAGTTCTAACATAAGCACTGTGCTGCTAAAAATCTTACATGTTTAAAGTACTCCTCAACTGTACTACCAGGAATTCCTGAAGGACAGCAGTGTGCTCAAAAGGCCACCCTGCCCATTTCCCTGCCTTTAGGGAAGAGCAGTGAATGCAGTCCAGCGAGCAGGGGCACAAGATGAGGGGCAGAGGCCTCCGGCTGCTTATCCCCATCTATCAGGTCTAACCGGGATCTCTCCAAAGTAGCTTCTATAGCACATGTGTTTTTCAGGGACTTTAAGGAACTTTATGAAACACATGTGGCCCCTGTGTCCACCAGTTAGTCTACCAGGTCTTCGTATCAGTGTAGTCACTGAGACAATGGATACACTGTCTTCTTAAAATACCTTCCAGTTTGTTGTTCTCTTTGCCCTTTTCTTTTTTCTCCTTCTTGGATTTCTTCCCAAATGGTTCCTCGGCCCCAGTGTTGGGCCCAGTTCCCTGGATAGTTCCCACAGAGCTGGCCACCCCATAAGCCAGGGCCAGAGTGGAGCTGTGGGAAGGAACTGCAGCTTGGGGTTCCCCTTCAGTTAGAGCCTGAAGCTGGAGGAGCTTCTTCAGCAAGTATCTGAGGTTGAGAGGAATGGGAGGAGAGGCGTGACGTTCTGGCTTTGTTTTTCTTTTTTTTTTTCTTTCTCAATTCATCATTTTACTTAAGTATTGGGAAGTACAGAATTATATACAATGATTATCACACTCAAACAATAAGGTTCTCATTGGAACCTGGAGACAATGAAGCCCCAGAGGATAATCAATAGTCAAGAAATTGAGATAATGGCTAGAGTTTCTCTTGCACCAGCAGGGCTCTTCTTCCTTTAGGGTGGAAGGCCTGAGGTGTCTGAAGGGTGTTTGCAGGAGGTAGAGGTATCCACATACCCACTGTGCTTTGCATAGGGAAGTACAGACCAAATATTTGTAGAATGAGTATTATGTATTTTATCCCTTCGTTTTCCTAACTGGGAAGTGATAATTACATGTAGAAGAAGGCTCTATCAGAAAGATGAGAGGAAGAACTCTCTTGTCATCAGAGCCCAACAAAGCTTGGGTAGAAACACCACAGGTTTGGAGTTTCTTTGTATTGCTTCAAGTGGTTGTGCTATGTGCAAGAATCCACTGGAGAAAAAAACATCTCCAAACCGACCACTAATAAAAATAACAACAACAACAACAACAAAATGAAGCTTGTTTACCTTCTTTCTTCTTTTGCCTTAAGAAATTTTTCCTCAAGACGAGCAATTTCATCACAAATAGCAGCATTTTCCTTTAAGAAAAAAATGGACTGTAATCACATCAAATGAATTGAAAAAGCCATTTTCGGGGAACAAGATCTATATCTCAAACAAACAAACAAAAACCCCTCTGTGTTTCAGCATAAAAGGGAAATGCTATTCTACTCTGCACACAAGCTATTAGTACATCTTTACAGGACTGGGAGGTGGCTGAGCAGGGAAAGGCACCTTCTATGCAA
The DNA here is from genome assembly GCF_018167655.1 of Microtus oregoni. Lineage (NCBI taxonomy): Eukaryota > Metazoa > Chordata > Mammalia > Rodentia > Cricetidae > Microtus > Microtus oregoni. The sequence goes on from NW_024543067.1 coordinate 53,247,589, forward strand.
GCACAACTTGATTTGATCCCCAGAACCCGTAGTGGAAGGAGAGAAATGACTCCTGAAAATTGTCTGCTAACTTTTACATGTGTTTGGTGGCATACACACACACATCAATAATAAAAAGAAATAAAATAAGGCAAAGTGTTTGGGTTCTACTGCAGGCAGAGAAGTTACATAATTTCTTATCCAGTGAGTGGACACCTTCCGATGAATAGGGGCATTCTTAATGCATATGTCAGAACAATATGGTACACCAGGATTGTCATCAATACCAATCAAGGTATGTGGTCACTCCAGTTAGTGTAGCCTTTGGAGAGAAAATGACACACTACCTATACTCAGAATTACACCACTACAGAATTCTAAGGATCAGCTACGCTCATCAGCCTTGACCTTGACAATCTACAAGAAATTAAATACAGTGTGTAAAATCCTTATCACCATTCTTTACTGACGACTCAGTCTATCTTAAAACCAGTTCTGAAGGAAACACCCATTTAGGTGCTTCACAGGTGGAACTTTGTTCAGTGTTCAAAACATCCTCTGGCTTCACAAGATTTTCATATACTTAAAGAACCATCATCTTTAAAATAAATTGTAAGCATTAGGCAACTATGACAGGAAGTGACAAAAGGGAACAGTAAGTAAGGTGTTGCGATCTTCATTTCTTTTCTTAATTTTTTTCAACACAACACATACAAATATTAATGTTTTAGGAATAACAAATTTAATGTTCAAGCTTTCCCTGATGCATCTAAAAGGCCTATATTTAATTGAAATTTTGTAGAAACAAGAGTTAAACTACTGATTCAGATGTGTGAGAGCATTTGGAACGTAGACCTATTTCCAAGCGCCGAGCTGACTCAGGTTAAGCCAGGATAGTCTGAGTATTAGACATATCAGACCCTAGTAAGTCTTGTGGGCAAAACAATTCATTCACTAAATCCGAAATCCCTACAGTTAAGGCAGGAAGTGCAGATACACCTCGACAACAAGGCCATAGTGTGAGTCCTTATGTGACGACTTAAATTTCCCCAGTATCAGGAAGAGGGGAGGCAGAAACACCTGGAAGACTCGTCAAAGGCAACTACAACTCTGAAAGATTCAGGGCCTATTTAAGCAAGGTGTCAGGCGATGGGTTGGGGCGTGCTTAGGAATTGGGCTGTGTAGTGTAAATCATAAACTGTAATCAGGATATTCGAGTTGTAGTCCGGGCAAACCATCTCTCTGAGCTTCAAGTGTTCTCGCATTAAAAGACACTTAATGCTGAGTTCATCTAGAAAACTGAAACGTAGCAAAAAGGTAATGATTACAGTTTACTGGCGGGACACTTTGCAGTTCTCATTTACAGAGGAGTAGACAGGACTAGAGAAATGACAACTTATCCAAGGATGGGGGACTAATAAGTGACGAAACTAACGCTGGCCTGACACTGTGTCTCTAGGAGACAAACAGGTGGGCAGAACAGTCCCAGGGAGAGAGCGGTTGAACCCAGACTCACAAACACTGTAGCCTTGGCTGCTTTGCGCAGCCGCAGGTACTTCAACCGATACTTCTCGTTCTGGCTCTTCTTGGGGAGCTTTTTCATCCTGGCCTTGTTGGACAGCGGGGTGCGCGGCTCGGAAGCCAGGCCGCCCAGCAGGCTCATGATCCAGCCCCAGCTGGGGGGCTTGGGGCTGCGGGGGGCATGAAAGGGAGGTGACACCAGCAGGTACTCCCCGGCACTTCCGCGTCAGGGTCCCAAGGAAGCCGCGCCGGAAGTTACGCAAGACTCTGGCCACGTGTAACTTCCGGGCTTGGGAGCTGCGGGTGGTCCGGGCCTGGGCGGACTGGGAGGAGGGGTGTGGCACCCGGGAGAAGCTGAGGCTGGAAGGGACCGGTCCTACCCGGGTGTTAGTGTGCGTCGTAGAGGAAGGAAAACAGATTAAAACACCAAACCCTTGCGGACTCTCCGGTTCTCTCTGCGCTCAGGCGGGTGCGAGTTAACGTTTGCGTTTTCCAGTTGCTCTGAGCAGACCTTCCTGGGTTTTAGGAGACTTGAGTATTAGTGCTGGAACTCAGCTTCCCATTTATTCTACTTACACAAGTGTTGTGAACTTTGGGGATAGGGAAAAAAAAAAGACCTCGATTGTTCCAAAGCTTGCTGTCTAGTTAGCAAACGGTTTTAATAAAATGTTAGCACAAAGTCGGCGTTCAGTGGTTTTTGAATGAAACAGAGTATTTCTGTTCATATGTACCGTATTATTGTTTTTTAATAGTTAAGTTTAATGTTTATAACTAAGGCCAGCGGACAAATCTTTTAATTACAAGATTGTCCTAGACGGGACAGCAGGTTTACATTATTTTAGCAGTGTCACTGAGCATCTTGTTTACGTTTTTTTTTTCCTCTGAAAACAATATAAGTAATGAGATGGGTGGAATTTCCAAAGTAGTGTCCTGATACAGGAGAATTGCTGTTAAATTCTCAAAAGTCTAGACATTTAAGGTTGTACATGAAAACTCAGAAAGATGTAATTGACAAGTTCTCTGATTTCTAAAGAAAAATCTAATCCTAATAAAAACAACAGAGTAAAGTAAGTGACCCACGTACTTCATCTCTGAAAGCTGTAAAACAGTTGCAGTATTGACAAAATGGATTTGTTATTGTTTGTTTTTTAAGACAGGGTCTCTCTTTGTGGCTCTGTAGGCCAGGCTGGCCTTGAACTCACAGAGATCAGCCTGCCTCTGCTTCCTGAGTGCTGAGATTAAAGGTGTGCGCCATTGCCATCCTTGGACAAAATGGATTTTACACAAAGAAAAAGCTTGTAGATATTCTCCTGTGACTGCCCGTGTTATAAATGACTTTTTTTTTTTTCCGTTTTTCGAGACAGGGTTTCTCTGTGGCTTTGGAGCCTGTCCTGGAACTAGCTCTGTAGACCAGGCTGGCCTCGAACTCACAGAGATCCGCCTGCCTCTGCCTCCCAAGTGCTGGAATTAAAGGCGTGCGCCACCTTTTGATCAAAGGCTTTTGATCGACCTGAGTGTGTCTAATGATGCAACGTTGCCTTCACAAATGTACCCATGGCAGTCCTGTAAATTCAGCTTTGGAAATTGTCAGAATTATGAAAGCCTACAAAATCCACTGTCTTAGGAAATATGTACTGGAATCTTAGCTTGGAACCTGAAAACAGTCATAGTAATTGAAATTGACTTCATTCTTATTAAAAAATGTTATTTTTAGTTATTTGATTTTTTTTTTTTGTAGCTGTGTTTTGTTCTTATAGACTCTGTCTGACTTTATTTGTATGTTGTTTGACTTTTTTGGTCAGTTCGTGTGACACACATCTCTGTGGCCAAGGCCTTTTGATAATGGACTATGTAAATGAGTTTGTGAGTTCCAAACCATGTGTTGCTACTGACTAACCCATTCTTTCACTAATTTGTGCAGATTAGTGTCTACCATGACATAACCGTTAGAAAACTTCATTGATATAGTATGAAAGTTTATTTCTGCAGTAGATTTTGCTAGGTATGGCAATAACCACTAGGGAAAGAGAAAGACAATAGGAAGAATTCTTGAAGGAGCTTCTCCTGGGCACCCTAAAATAGAAGTAGTTGTTGGCACAGTGAATGGCAGAGAAGGGCACCCTGGAGGGGAGACTGCATGTCCAAATACTCAGTGTCGTGAGAAGCATTGGTGCTACAAGTGATTACAGTGAAAGCTATGTGTAGCTGTTAATGGGGTTGGCTTCTAGCTTCCAGTCTATGGAAGGAAAGAATTCAGAGTAGAGACAGAGTTTAAACAGGACTTTATTTAGCATGCAAAGCAAGCCCTCGCGGGAGAGATGGAAGTGTGCTGTCTGGGGGTGTGTGTATGTGGACAGTAGTCCAGAGGGTTCTGTGTTGTGGATTTCAATGAAGTTAGAAGTGAGTAACATCTTTATGAAGTAAAATGACTTGTTTTTCTTCTCAAAGCATGATGAGCATATTTCCTTTTTATGGTATTTCTTCCCATGATCCTCTCTAGAAATATGCATGCAGTGGTGGGTTAAAGGGCTGGGGACGAAGGTGAAGGAGGAAGGGAGGGAAGAGGAGGAGGAGGTGTGGTGGTATTATCAGAGTCAGAATGTAAATGCTATTGTAATGAGCTGAGATCTTTTGAGGGCAGAGATGCGTGTACGTCAAAGTGCCCCGGTGTTTTGGTTTTTGATATAGCAGGAACTACGTATCTGTAGCTTCAAGGATTTCTAACTGCAAAGACACATTCTGTTGTCGGGAGACACAACTACCAAAATGCAGCTGTGGTTTGTTTGTTTTGCTTCCCTCACATCTAATTTCTATTTGAGGTTTTCAAAGTGCAATGACTAATCTCACGTCTGTCTGTTAGTTAAGAAAACTATGTCATTCTATAGTACAGTCCAGTCATTCTATTAATTTTAAAATTGAAAGCTGGGGATAGAATTTTAAAGTAGTTTGGTTAAGTTGTACAAACAAAAACAGGGCTCGGGCTGCTTCCTAGGGCTGCTTTCTCCTGGCTCCACCACTCATGTCCGTCCATCTTTTTATCTAACGGGGAAGCAAGAGGAGAGAGACACTCAAGTAGTGGGCAGCGTGTACAGCACCAAAGGTGTCTATACTCAATGAGCAGTTGGGCTTTCATTAATGGCACAAGACTTTTATTAATGCCATCCGTGAGCTCTTGGCTTGCTTTAGGTAAATTTACCTGAGTTTGTCAGAAGTAACATGACTTTTCTACTTACCTATATGAAGAGGGATCTAAATGGCTTGTTTAAAAATTCTCTCAAGAAATACATAACATACAGCTAAAAATTTTCATTAAGAGGCACCATGGTATTGTGGGTAAAGCACAGCCTATGGAATCAGAGCAAAACTTTGGCAGTCAGATGCAAGGATGGAGTAGTGAAACGGAGAACGGACAGAAGTAGATCAACGTGACGTTCATGTTTAACATTTGTTTGTTTGTTTATTTATTTGCTTGTGGAGATCAGAAGCTAACTTGCAGGCATCAGTTTTCTCTTTCTATCATTTGGGTCCCAGGATTGAACTCAGGTCGTCAGGCTTGGCAGCAAGCCCCTTAACCTACTGTCCTTCAGTTGTTGACTGTACGTGAAGGTGTGGAATCTCTTGAACTTTTAAGACTTGTGAAAATGTTCATAGTCCGTAATCTGAGCCCTTGTGGAAAAGAGGCCAGTTTATATATAATTAAAAGTATATCTGTCCCCTAAAAATTCCGTTCATGGTCTTTGCTTCTGTCCTTACATCCCACGAACAGACTACAAGTTAAAGTCATTTCTTGTCTTGCTTTGCAGGCAATGGAGGATTTGACAAGGCTGAAGGTGTCTTCAGAGCAAGATGGACAGGCAAATCAAAGTGTTTCCAGGGATTTCATATCCTTACTAATCTCTCACCAAATTGCTCTACCTGCTCATTGGGGTGAGGCAAGCAGACTTCTAGAGTGGATATTGTGAGAATTTTCCTCCATAAATGGCCTTTAGAATCTTTCTGTGTTCAAAGTCTAGACTTCAATTTATTCATTCAGTGTCACTGTCCTCAGAATTCTCTAGACCTAATTTTTCTATTCTTTGACTCTTCATTTCTAGGCTTCACATTGAATATTTATGCATTGATTCTATCTTCTTATAAATACAGGGTATTCAGCTGATCTAACCTTAGCGATTTTAAGTGGATATAATATCATCATCTTTATTATTTTTTTTTTTGGTCTTTTACTTTGTCTAGCTTGTGAAGAAGGAGAGTAACTTTATACAAAACTTATCTCTCCATGGTTCCTTTCTTAACTATGGGTGTTCATCATGCATCGGTTGGGTGAGATGTTTAGGTTTTGAGGGTTCTAACCCAGCCAATAAGGTCATAAAATCAACCACTGTGTCAATGTTGTGTTTCTGGGTGGTTGTGTCTTTCAACACACATAAGACACTGAGCCAGCTGAAAGAGATGAGCTCAGAGATGTTAGCTCGGAGGAAAAGAAGGATTACATTGAGGTCATTGATGGGGCATCCCAGCATCTTTCTACTGAGGAGATCAAAAGCTGGCAGCATCTCATAGATGGAAAGGAGCCGTTTGTCCCACCGACATAGCCGTGTGAGATTGTATATTATCACTGGAACCAGGAGGGTGTATATTGCTGCACTGGAGAGGCTAACGATCTGGAAGACAGACAGGGAAGTCAGCCTGCAGGTGATCAGCTCTGGCACATGGGTCTCAGCGTGTAGCAGCCCTGTCTTGATGGAGCAGTTGAATTCTTCTTGGAAGAAGACATCTAAGTGGAAGTGGCCAAGGTATAGGTAAGTGGCTGAGGTGAAGAAAAGTAAGAGGGAGTTCCTCAGGAGGTAGGTGGCCACTAGTGAATGGGAGCGTTGCTTGCATGCCAGGTACCGCTCTAACAAGGCGAACTCAAAGTATCGTTCTTTCCGGGCCCTGGGCAGGGGAAGGAAGAAGGCTTTGTTAGGAAGCATCCTTTTAGAACCACATCCCAAAAGTCATGTGGGAGACTAGCAGTTCTGTGTGTCTAACATGACATTATTTTTTTAACCTTTTTTTTTTAAATTTTATGCACATGGGTAGTTAGCCTGCACATCTGCTTGTGTGCTACATGCGTACATTTTTGAAGAAGCCAGAAGTGGGCGTTGGATCTCCCGGGACCGAGTTACAGATGTTGTGAGCAGCCATGTGAGCGCTAAGAAGGTAACTCCAGTCTTCTGCAAGAGCAGCCAGTGGTTTTACCTGCTGATCTATCTCCCCAGCCCCAAGCATGACAGTTTTAGTATCTATGAAAATCTATATTCCCTTCACGATCATAACCACAATTCTTCACTCAGAGGGGGTGTGTGAGTACTCTCCAGCTCTCCAAACATTAAATACAGTGTCTTTTTTTTTAAATATTTATTTATTACGTATACAATATTCTGTCTGTGTGTATGTCTACAGGCCAGAAGAGGGCACCAGACCTCATTCCAGATGGTTGTGAGCCACCATGTGGTTGCTGGGAATTGAACTCAGGACCTTTGGAAGAGCAGGCAATGCTCTTAACCACTGAGCCATCTCTCCAGCCCCCAAAATACAGTGTCTTAAATCCAGGGATGATCAATAAAGTATGAATGATCACAGTCCGAGTGAATTCCTGTCCAACAAGGTTAACTGAAGCTCAAAGTAGGACTTACAAAGCAATAAGCTTATGATTGGGAATGTAAATAATGGAATTCTGTGTTCTGAGTATGATTTTGAGGCCAGTTCATTCATTTTATACAGATTAAAACACTAACAACTCAGAGAACCGTGCTGGGGAGGTACAGGTAAGCCTGTCTCTGCTTTGAGGAAGCTTTAGTGTCTGCCTTGAGGGGAAGGGCAGATAAGATTTGTTATCTACAGTAAAATTAATGCTTGTTGCTGAGTGCACATAAACCATAACAGTTGTGAATATTAGGAGATGGAATAGCAGTGTACGTTAGAGTGTTCAGAAGCCATGAGAGAGAATATCAGCTTAAATATGGGTTCCAAAATGGTAGAGCAGAGCTTTTTTGGAGGACACGGCATGCACATGAACACGAGACAGAACACGATCACAAATCTTAGCTAAACTCCCCTTTCACTGGCTCCCACTGGCCATAACAGACCTATTTAAAAACGGCACCGTTTTTTATCTCTCAGCTTTCCAGTTCCCTTGCCCTCTGTTACCTTTTTCTTTCATACTGTTTGTCATCTACGAAAATGTATTTTATGTGTGTACCTTGCTTACTTGCTGCCTGCTTTCCTTCAATTGACTCTCAGCCCCACACTGGTAAGTATAGCTTTGTTGCCTTTGTCCCTGTCCTTCCTGAACATCGACATGTGTGCACGTGTGTGCATGTACACACAGACCACACACACACACACACACACACACACACACACACACACACACACACTCAAAGCCCGGTACTTAGATAGATGAAGGACTAATTCTATCATTGATTTTCTCAGGGATAAGGGGAAACTACTTAGGCAAAATAGAAGATTTTTGTTGTCCAGACTATGTTAAGTATCCCATATCCCAGATCTTTCGGGTCTGGGAGTATCTCAGATTTTTCCTTGTGGGGTTCATACATGGAATACTTGAAAGAGTTTATCAATGATATTTTTAAAAAATTGGATTTTGGAACATTGGTCAATTTGGGGATTAAGAATACTCAAATTGTAACTAGAAGTTTGAAAAGTAGTTGACATTGTGCTTGAGGCCTTGGACAGATATTTGAGACTTTCAACCTTTTTTTGTTGTTGTTGTTAAGCATTGGGGAGTTAGCCGAGGTTTCTGAGCAAGCAAATGATATTCAAAGTAATATTTTAGAGCTATTAATCCCTAAAACCCAGTGTGTTCCTTTGTAACCTAGAGGCCGAGTCCTCTTCTGTCTGCAGGAATGAGGAGGTCATCCCTTCCAAGAGTGAAGGGATGAACTGAGTACTTTGTTCTCTCGAGAGGGATGGCATAGAGAAAATATAAAGATGATTATGCACCGGTATAAATTTAATATGCCATAGAGTTCTTTAGAAAAACCTAGAGGGAGCAACTTACTTCTCTAGCTCATCCCAGAAGACATGGGGGTCAGAGCTCTTCTGCCGGATCTTCAACATGTGCTGCACCAGGCGGATGGAGCGGTTGTAGGACTTGTCCAGTTCACTGATGATGAACAACAGGTCAGAGCTGAGGGCCGGCACAGCTGCATATTGCCACAGCAGTACTGGCAGATACATGGCCACAGCCAGGGCTAGTAGCGAGTAGGGGAGAGCCTGCAAGGAAGAGAAGGCTGAGCAGGGAGGCCAGGGTATTGGGCCTTGAATGATGGTTAAGTGGGTGCTTTGCTGCTCTTCTAGTCCCACTTTAGAAGGGAAGAGAGTGCACAGAGTCGACTACCCAAAGCTCTGCCCACATGTAATAATATAGTGAAGCTCGTAGAGGAGCAACATCGTCACTCCATGTTACCCAGATCCATGGTCTATGGGTTTTCTGATCTATGATCTGTCTGGGGCTCCAAAGAGAAGAGAAAAAAGGAAGCTGAAGAGGAATGGAGGATAGAAAGTGTCTGATAGGGAGATCTCTGTCTCCTCTGCCTCAGCAGTGCAAACTGAGAATCTAGCTTGAGAATTTGACCAACAGTGGTCCCGGAATCCTAGGTGAGGGAAAATATTGTTTCATTTATATATCCTGTCCTGTGCTTGTCTTTTTCTAATCTCTGGATCCTCAGCAGTGTCGAGTGACAGCACTGCACGTGCTTTGGGAATTCTTTGGGGGTTATTTCAGGATAATGGAATGGACCTTTAGAAAATGTAGGTCATGTCTTCTCAGCTACACTGGTGTTTTTAAAGACTTTCCTCCTCTCATATGAAGATAGGCATTCATACATGGCGAATACCCAGGATGGTGTGTCTGTGAGTCAGACAGAAGAGACAGAAGATATATCTCTTGCAGCCCTCAGAGGAATCAACTGCTGACACTTTACATTTCTGATTAGGTTGCCCTTTGTTGTGGTGGCCTGGGCAAGGAGGACAGGGCCTTCTCTTCAGTTTTCTTATTATACTTTTGCATCCAACAGAGGCAGACTCATCTCTTTATCCATAGCACACTCTCCTTGTGAAGGATTTGTGAATCTATGTTTGTTCCTCAGCACACAGGATGCATTATTTCACTTGGTTTTCACAAGTACGCTATGGTGGGGTGCCATCCCTGTGTCTATTTACAGTGGGGGGAGCTGCATCAAGGCCAAGGCCGAGTCAAGCATCTGCACACACCACACACTCAGCAGGTGGAAGAGTGAAAATTTGGAACAGGATGGGAGGCTTAGGAGCTTATTCTCCTGATGACCCCTTGACCCACAGTTTCTTCCAGATTGCTTTGTCTTTGCAGTAGCAAGTTTAGAGGTAAAAATGGAAGCCCTCTCCCTCTCTCTCTCTTTCTCTCTTTCTCATCCTGGTGACACTGATGGTCAGGCATTTTGACCTTTCCTAACATGAATCTCCTCCCAAATCTGTGGACTTATCACTGTCTTGGCCTGCTGACCTCCACCAAGTCTCTGGTTTTGCCTTCTAAGATGACAAGAAAGAACAAAGACAAAGTATAAGGACAAAGAAAACAGAAGATGAGGAGGCCAGAGCAGCAAAATATTGAAAGCTGGGGATCAGCTGCCTGATACAAGATGTGGTGTGAGGAGAAGCAGGGATTCCAGGCAAGAACAACTATCGGCAACCCAGAACCAGGAATCAGGGATACGGGTGAAACTGAAAAGCAAGAGTATATATAAGTCGGTATGAAACAGGATACCGAAAAGTAGGTGTGAGATGCTGAACTGCAGATTTTTCAGCAATATACAGCAGCCAAGCAACCACCCTTCCCCATTCCTGAAGGAAGGCTTGAAGTTTTGTCTCTGAAGAGACTAAACCGCTCTATGCTTACGTCTACTATGTGCAGGAGAACTATTCTGAAGGGCGGGGGAACGAAGAACTAGATGAGGTGACCCATGCCTCAGTTCCCGGAGGGTTAGCAGTCAGGCTTGGTACCTGCTGAAGTCTAACCCTCTCCTCCAACTCAGGTCTGAAGGACTCAGAGACAGCAGACAATCCTAGCATAGGACTAGATACTAATATCTGAGTTTCTTTCCAATGAATCACACCAAAGGGATCTTCTTTACCTGAAACTTGTCAGCAAGCCTCGCCCACAAGCACAAAACTTCCAATCAGATGAAAGCTGGCAACCAGAGATCAACAGGCATTTGAGGAACCCCAGAGTATGAAAGTCAGCTGCCAAAGTAAATGGGCAAGGGCAGGGCAAAGTGGAAGGGGGCATGTGGGCAAGGGTGGCATGCAGTGGGAGGGATATGGTGGTTCAGTCCACCCCCACTCCCAAGCAGGAAGCCGTCCTGCAAGGACCCTTGTGTTTTACCTTGTGAGGCCAGAGAGACTTCACCTGGTACTGCCCAGACTCGTCCTGCTTATGGTGAGCCAGGGAGTCCCAGCAGGAGCTGTCCACGTAGGCAGCCTGTCTGACGCTGAAGTTGCTGGGAGAGAAGCAGCTGATCGGAGATCCTGCAAAAGGACCATGACTTTGAGGCAGCCTTGGTTGCAGCAGAGGGATGGAAGTCATCCAAGAGCTTTCTGGGCGAGGGGACATCCTTATGACTTGGTAACCGTCTGTGGCTGGCAGGCCTTGCCTTCTCTCTAAGTCTCAGCTTTCCGGGCCCTGCACTGCTGCGTCATGATGGAATGGCCCGCACAGTTTGGCCTGTGCTACCAATGCACTGACTTGCTCTTTTAGGTCTGATGGGCCTTAACTCTCAAGTTTCCCCAGGCTCCCACATTGGAAGCCACCAGAGAGACTCCTTGAATTCAGCAATTTGCTACCAGAAAGCTTGACATTTAATAGTGACATTTCCGTTCAAGAAAGATGATGTCTTTTTTGGTTGTTGTTGTTTTTATTTTTCAAGACAAGGTTTCTCTGTCTAGCTCTGGCTAAACTGGAACTCAATCTGAAGACCAGACTGGCCTAGAACTCAGAGAGAACTGTCTGCCTCTGACTCCGTGAATGCTGGAATTAAAGGCTGTGCCACCACCACCCAGCAGAGAGATGTCTTCCTTTAAAAGTATTTTTGAAATTATTATATGTGTGTGTCTAGTGTGTGCATGGGTTGTGTCATACTTGTGGGGGCCAGAAGATGACTTGTAGAAATTGCTTCTGTCCTTCTGCCATAGTTTCAGAGTTCCCCCATGTGTGAACTGTACCTCATGCGGGCAGACTTGGCAGCAAGCGCCTTTACCTGCTTGGTCATCTTGTCAGCGTTGCTTTGTTTTGGGATAGAGTCTCACTGTGTAGCTCAGGCTGACTTCAAACTTGTCACCCCCCTACCTCAGGCTCCAGAATGCTGGGATTACAGGTGTGTGTACTATTCTCAGATTAAAAGATGACTCTCTTTTGTTTTGTAAAATGCAGAGGACTAATGTCTACATGGAAAGGGAAATGGGTTTGGACGAGAGGATCTAGCTTTCCTGTTTCTTATCAGAAATTGGTAGAGCTGGGAACCACTCCTGTTCCCATCCTTGCAGGTGAAGAAGCAGAGAGAGGTGGAATACCTCATCAGAAAATGCAGTCAACTAATGGGCACAGACAGGAAAAAACAAAACAAAACAAGGGGCCCAGTTGACTGCAGTAGAGAGACCAGCAGGCTTTCTGAGTTAACCCAGTGCTTACAACATTGCAAACGTGCCTGCATTAGTGTCTGTTTATGTCTAGGGTCGTGGAAAAGACATAGGGGTTTGTTGAGCGCCTCCCAACAAGGCTGTATTAACTCTGCAAGTGGGGGTGGGAAGAGGGTTCAGAGGAGAAAAAAATTTGCTGACAGTGGGCTAAGAGTCCTTTCTTGTCTCTAGAAGCCAAAATGATAGTTTGTATCATTGATTTGACACAAAATGCATGACTGCTAAAGTGAAGAACTAGTTTTGATTTCAAATTTTTGTTTATTTTTTTAGTTTCAGGTATATATAGTATGTTGAGCATATTCTTTCCTTCATACTCCCCACACTCTCCTTGCTCCACCCACCCCCTTCTTTATTGTAAGATTTTCAGGTTGACTCTCGTAACTTTTTGGTTCTTCTGCTTTGCAGGTGCACTAGACTCACCCATGACCTGCCTCTTAGGAATCCAGTCCAGCTCAAAGCCAGGAAACCTACTTCAGACAGCTCTCACTTTATCCTGGGTGTAGGGTGGAATGAAGTCGGGTCTCTTACCTGATGAGAACTCCTGGGCAAAAGCCAGAGACATCAGTAGCAAGGGGAAGCCCACAGTGATGAACTTGATTATCTTGTCCAGGGGCAGCTCTAGCCGCAGTCCTTTGAGGCGAGAGCCCCGGCGGTCAGGCAGCAGGGCATCAGAGAGCATATACTCTGCAGCTGTGTGTGCCAGTGACATGATGCTGCCGCGCTCAAGGTGCAGAGGAGGCTGCTGCTCTCGACAATCCCGGGACAGCGGGGCGAAGTAGTGACAGCTTCACCCAGCTACTTTGTAGCCAACCAAGGGGTGGCCCCAGCTTTACGCATCTGTGCTAGGACCAGGCAATGGTTCTCTACCTAACTGTCCAGGCTCCGAGCCAGTGAGACACTCTGGCAATTAGAGGAAGGCGTAGCCTCAGTGGGTCCTCGTTGGAGGAGGGTCAGGCTTCACGTGTGGCTGGTGCCAGGCGCTTGCCTGGGTTGTCTCCCAGCAGGCGAAGCCCTGTGGCTTTATGTTGCCCTCTGATTAATACAGTATTTTCAGCAGAGTGGTCGAGAGAAGGAGGGGCCGTGGGCTCAGCCCCCCATGTAATTGGTGTGGAATTTGGGTGGAGATTGCTTAAATATGTTGAAGGCTCTCATTTTGTGGTTTGGGGTGGGAATGGAGCCCCCAGGATTCAGCGAGGATAGTTGCCCGTATAGAGCAGCCTTTGTCTCAGGGACGAGTTTTGCTTAAGGTCCTAACTTCCTCCCAGAAACTGCCCTGCATTTGGTGTTAACTTTCCTTCCCCCACTCTCGGCTTCTTTCAACAGTGTATTTACACTTTTCAGTTCCGTAGAGCTTGCCTCGCTGGGGGAGGCCCGACAGTGTGGAGTAGTGGGAACACCACGACCTTTGAACTTTGGGAGGAAAGGTTGTCCCTGGAGACCCAACAGTGCCTATTTTTCAACTGTATTATTCCAGACAAGTCGCTTTGTCGAAATTTTCTCTTCTCTCATGGACCAGTCTGTTAGAGACCATGTCGGCTTGGTTGTGCGCATGAGAACGTGCTTGCTAGATTGTAAAACCCAGGGCGTGCCCTACATTTTGGTAAGTGTCCACAGGGCCTGGGTGTTAAAGGCTTGGCTGCCAGCCTGTGATACCCTGGGGATGTGGTGGAGCAAGCAGAGGACACTGGGGCTTGTCCTTGTTGGGGACAGCTTTTTTCCTGTGTGCTTCGGCCATGAGCCACTGTGCCACTCCCGAAGGACTAAATAAACCTAGGACTTAATAAACATCCCCTCCCTTTGTGTTCTGCTTTTTACAGTGAGGAAGCCTCACGTGTGACGAGCTCTGTCCCCATCTCACCTTCTCTTCCCTTTAAGTTGATTATATCTGAAACTTTGTCACACTAACAGCAAATGGATGAGAACACCAAATGGCAGGTCAAGTTGATATGTGGTTGGGTTGGAGACCAAGACAGTCTTGTCTGTAATACTGCCCTTAAACATGGGAATGAAGACCCTTCCCTGGCCTCCTTTTGGCCTTCCTTGGCTGTATTATTCCTGGGGGCAGGGAGTCTGTGGGCAGATGGGATGTGCTCATTCTGTGCTATGCCGAACTGGTGTGCCGTTCAAACCACTTTACAGCACCCTTGCTTCTGCAGCTCCCTACCCACGGGCCTTGGCCTGCTTTCAGGGCTTGTGTGGGCCCTTTTCTCAGGCTCGGGTACACCTTCTTAAGGGATGACTGTGCGGGTACACACCCAAGGTCTAAGAAACAGCTACTTAGCATGGTTGGAATTTAAATATCCTGACACGTCCACACATGCAATTGTGAGTCCCCCCCTCCTTTAGTGTGGGACTTGGCTGTGTTGGGATAGAGACGTGGGATAGTGCAATGATTCTAAATTGAGCCTAAAATTGCTGATCCTTATGAAGTGTGTGTATGTGTGTGTGTTTGTGTGTATGTGTGCCTGTGTGCATGTGCGTGTGTGTGTGTGTGTGTGTGTGTGTGTGTGTGAAGCCAGGCAGGTAGAACATGTATAACAATTTGTTAGCTTGGTTGTTAATTTTTTACTTTTTAGATATATGTGATATATATATATATATATATATATATATATATATATATATATACTTTTATCCTGTGGCCATAGTTGTTTAGGCTGGGCCAGCCTTCCCCTCGTCTCACTGGCTCGAGGCCCACCCTAATTTAGAGTTGCCCCATGAATGCTAATGAGTTAGGTATCCAGACCACAAGAGGAATGCTTTGTTTTCTGTCCTCTACTACCCTTTCTGGATTTCTGTATCTTTTAATTATGTGTATTTTTGTCAATGGTTATGGTAGGTTGTTGTGCATATATAGTCTTTTGATTTTTTAAAAATATTTGTGTTTTTGAAGTATACTATCCATACACAGTATAATATGCCAACATGAGCCATTCAGTAATGCTTCATCTGAGTAAGAAACAGAGCATTTGACTCCTCAGACACTGCAATGTGTTCCTTCTATTAGTTCTCTCTTCCCCAAAGGTAGCTGTCACCCTAACTTCTAGTAGCATAGGTTAGTTTAGCAATTTTAACACCTTAAAGATGGAGGGCCAGGGATATAACTCAGGGGTAAAACAGTTGTCTAGCATTTGTGAGGCCCTGGGTTCAACCAGTCTTTGGAACTTCCACCTCTGCCCCAACCCCCTAAAGGAAAGAACAGTTTTTATTTTGTATTGTGAGGTGGCTTAGTGGGAAAAGACATTTCTTTGCTGCCAAACCTGACTCCTATGTTTATGAAAATTATGTAGTTTGTTGCTTGTTTTTGTATTCCATACTGATGAAATTACATTAATTTTTTGGTATTTGGATTCATGGTTCAAAATACCTTAGAGATCTATCCATGCTGCTCTGTGAGTCAGATGTTGATCCCATTTTATTGTAGAAACATAAACATATTTGTGCTTCACACATTGGGAGTCATCAGGCTTTCCAGGTTCTGGCCATTAAAATAATGTTTTTGTGAACCTCGCAATATGCATCTTATGATGGACATATGTATGTGTTTATGCTGGATATATACTCAGAAGAGGACTGCTGGTCACAATGACATACATATGTTCATCTTCATATCTTTCCAAGTGGTTGTTTATACTTTCACCAAAAGCTTCTGAGAGTCCTAAGAGCTCTTTGTTAGTAATTTTTTCCAATTAAAAATTTTAAGACCTTTTGGAATGTG
This sequence comes from Microtus oregoni, assembly GCF_018167655.1. Taxonomy (NCBI): domain Eukaryota; kingdom Metazoa; phylum Chordata; class Mammalia; order Rodentia; family Cricetidae; genus Microtus; species Microtus oregoni. The sequence continues at coordinate 53,263,541 of NW_024543067.1, forward strand.
TGAAAAGTAATGTGTGAAAAAATGTGTGGTTTTAATTTGAAGTTTCTCTGATGAGTAATTGGTTGTTTTGGTCTCTTTGATGCCAATCTTTTATGAAGTGTGTGCTTAGGACTTTTGCTTGCTTTTCAGTTGTTTTTCCTACCTTTCCCTAATGTTCTGAGACTATTTTGAGAAGTCTGTTTTACTTGATATCTTCTTGCTGTCCATTGCTGCATTTTCATTTTCTTCTTGGTGTTTTCTAATGTCTTGAAATTCTCATTCTACTGCAATTGATGAATTTTTGTTTTTTTCCTTTTCTAATGAATTTTATTTATTTATTTATTTATTCTTCTCTCACATAATACATCTTGACAGCAGTTTCCCCTCCCTCCACTGCCCCCACCTCCTCCCTCTCTCAGATCCAATCCTTCTTCCTTCAGAAAAGAACAGGCCTTCCAGGGATATCAACTGAACACAATAAGACTAGGCACAAACCCTATCAAGACTGAGTGAGACAACACAGTAGGGGGTAAAGTGTCCCCAAAACAGGCAAAAGAGTCAGAGACACCCCCCACTCCCACTGTTAGGAGTCCCCCAAGAACACCAAGTTACATCTTTTTTTTTAACAGAAAGCTTTGTGTGTGTGTGTGTGTGTGTGTGTGTGTGTGTGTGTGTCATCTGCAGGAAACCATCGGCTATTCCAAAATTAAGAAAAGCAATTCTTATGTGTTCTCTAATATATCTTTGCTTCGTATTTCTTTTTGTGTTTGGAGTCCATCTGAAATTTTTTTAAAACCAAGGGATGGAATGGAGGTCAAGGTATATTATTTTTTACATGTCTTTCCAATGATTCACCCAGTTTATTGAAAAGCCCACCTCTTCCCTTGGTAGTGTACTGTTGCTATTGTCAACCAGATTACTGGACTCCACTTGCCTATTTTCTTCTTTTTTTTTTTCCTTTTTTTTTTAAGAGTACTTCCAGTTCTTTTTTTTTTTATTTTTTAATTTATTTATTTATTAAGGATTTCTGCCTCCTCCCCGCAACCGCTTCTCATTTCCCTCCCCTTTTTTTTATTTAGTATACAATGCTCTGTATACATGTACAGCTGCATGCCAGAAGATCTCATTACAGATGGTTGTGAACCACCATGTGGTGTCTGGGAACTGAACTCAGGACCTCTGAAAGAACAGTCAGAGCTCTTAACCACTGAGCCATCTCTTCCACCTTCCACTTGCCTATTTTTGTATCAATTCTATAGTATTTTAATTATGAAGACTCTATAACAGGTGTTAATACTATAATGTAATATTGTTGTTGCTCAAGATTGTTGTGGATAATGTTGGTCTTCTGTACTTTTATTTGAATTTTGCAATCAGATTATGAATTTTAGTAGGGAATTCCAGCCAGAACTTTTGATCAGGTCTTTTAAATCTATAACTTAATTTATTTATGCCTTTGGAAATTTCTGTTTATTGAACTTTTGGTCTTTTGTTGAGGTTTATTTTTTATGTTTTGGTAGTGTGTGTCTGCATGTGTGAGCGCAGGTGCTCATGGGAGCCAGAAGAGAGCACTGGATCCCCTGGAGCTGAAGTTACAGGCAGTTGTGGGTTCTTGATGTGGGTGCTGGGAATCAAAGTCAGGTCCTCTGTAACAGCAGCATGTGCCCTTACCCATCTCTCCAACTCCACTTTTCACTTTTTAGTGGAAAGGACTTACATATCTCTTGTTGGATTTGTTTGTTTGGCATTTTGGTTCCTTTGCTAATTGAATTAAAAAAAATCAGTTACTTGTTGCTAATATATGGAAATACAATAGATTTTTTTCTATATAAAGCTTATATTCAACAGTCTTTATGGTCACTTATTGATTATATAATTTGCCGAAACATTCATTTTTTATCAATACAACTATATTGTCCTAGTCCGGGTTTCTATTGCTGTAAAGAGACACCATGACCACGGCAACTCTTAGAAAGGAAAACATTTAATTGGGGCTAGCTTACAGTTCAGAGGTTTAGTTCATTGTCATCATGCAGAAAGATAGAGGCATTCAGGCAGATGTGGAGGTGGAGGAGCTGAGAGTCCTACATCCAGATCAGAAGGCAACAGAAAGCTAGCATGACCCTGGACTTGGCTTATGTATTTGAAACCTCAAAGCCCACTCCCAGTGATGTAAGACTTTAAGACAATCCTGAAGCCATTTTTGACAATTCTGAATCCTCTCTGCCTCTGTGCCATAGTGCTTCCCCTCCTCCCCTGGGAACCAAGAACCTAACAGCTACACTCGCACATACTCAGTTCCTGAACAATTACCCATATACGTATGTTTTGGTTCGGTCCCCTGGGAAACGGGGTCAAAATGACCTCTTACCTCATCTAATCTGGCAACAGCTCTCCAGTCAATTATTGGTAATAGCCCTTTCAAATAAGCCAATCAGAATAGTCAAAGACCAACCCCCCTTGCTTCTGTGGCCCTTTTAAAAGTAGACTGTACCAGCTATTTGAGGTCCCTCGGCTTCCCGAATGCTGGGGGACCCTGTCATGACAGAATTAATAAAATCCTCATGCTTTTGCATTGGCTGTGGTGTGTGAGATGGTCTCTGGGGGCGACTCCTTCTTGGTGTTTGGACCCTAGAGTCCAACAGTGACACACTTCCTCCAACAAAGCCACACCTACTCTCACAAGGCTACACCTTATGGTAGTGCCACTCCCTATGACCCTATGAGGGCCATTTTCATTTAACCACCACATGTCTATGAAAAGAATTGTACTTTTCTCTTTCCTAGTCTTTATATCTTTATTTTCCCAGTTGCACTAATTTGATTCTTCAGGGCGTCTAACACAACACTGTATCTTTGTTTCTTTTTCTTTTTTTTTACTTTTCTATTTATTTATTTATTTATTGAAAAAATTTCTGCCTCCTCCCTGCCTCCCATTTCCCTCCCCCTCCTCCCCCTCCTCTCCCCCTCCCCCTCCTCTCCCCCTCTCCTCAGTCCTCTTCCCCTCTCCCTACTCCATTCCCCCTCCATCTCAAGTCTAAAGAGCAGTCCAGATTCCCTGCCCTGTGGGAAGTCCAAGGTCCTTCCCCTCCATCCAGGTCCAGGAAGGTGAGCATCCAAACAGGCTAGGCTCCCACAAAGCCAGTTCATGCAGTAGGATCGAAACCCAGTGCCATTGTCCTAGGCATCAGCCCTCATTGTCTGCCACATTCAGAGAGTCTGGTTTTATCCCATGCTTTTTCAGTTCCAGTCCAGCTGGCCTTGGTGAGCTCCCAATAGATCAGCCCCACTGTCACAGTGGGTGGGTGCACCCCTCGTGGTCCTGACTTCCTTGCTCAGGTTCTCCCTCCTTTTGCTCCTCATTTGGACCTTGGGAGCTTAGTTCGGTGCTCCAGTGTGGGTCTCTGTCTCTATCTCCATCCATTGCCAGATGAAGGTTCTATGGTGATATGTAAGATATTCATCAGTATGGCTATAGGATAGGGTCATTTCTGGTTCATAGCAGCATTATTTGTAATAGCCAGAGCCTGGAAACAACCTAGATGCCCTTCAATGGAAGAATGGATGAAGAAAGTGTGGAATATATACATATTAGAGTACTACTCAGCGGTAAAAAACAATGACATCTTGAATTTTGCATGCAAATGGATGGAAATAGAAAACACTATCCTGAGTGAGGTAACGCAGACCCCAAAAGATGAACATGAGATGTACTCACTCATAATTGGTTTCTAGCCATAAATAAAGGACATTGAGCCTATAATTTGTGATCCTAGAGAAGCTAAATAAGAAGGTGAACCCAAAGAAAAACATATAGTCATCTGCCTGGATATGGGAAGTAGACAAGATTGCTGGGCAAAAACTGGGAACTTGGGGGTGGGGTGGGATGGGGGTAAGGGGAAATGGGGTGAGAAAAGTAAGAAGGGGAGGATGGGGGGAGCTTGGGGGAATGGGATGGTTGGGATAAAGGAAGGATGGATATGGGAGCAGGGAAGTATATATCCTAATTAAGGGAGCCATCTTAGGGTTGGCAAGAGTCTTGACTCTAGAGGGGCTCTCAGGTGTCCAGGGATATGTCCCCAGTTAGTACCTTGGGCAACTGAGGAGAGGGAATATAACTGCATCTTTATCTCATTCTTTGTCTTAGGCAGAAAGTTTTCAATGTTTAATATTTATTTGGATGCTCACTGTAGATCTCTTTCTTTTGTTTTCTTGATTTTTGTGGTAGATCACATTTTCCACGTTAAAGAACTTTTATTTATTGCTAGTTTCCTAAGAATGTTTATAAAGAATAGATGTTGAGTTTAAAAAATGAGTTTCTTGGGCACATTGAAATATTCATAGGATTTTTCTCTTTATATATGTTATTAACATGGCATATATTGGTGGATGTTGGAATGTTAAATTATTCTTACATTGGTTAAATAAATGTCACTGCCTCTAGTATTTCATCAACTTGGTTTTATTAGTTTCAGTTTAATAAAATTTCTTCAAGTTTTTTAGATTATGTTTAAGCAATTGAGAAATTAATTTAATTTTTCATTGTAATATTGTGGCAGGTTATGCTGACCACACTGAAAGAATTAGCAAGTTTTTTAAAAAAACTCTATTTGGTGAAAGAATATTGTAAGTATTTGGAAATATTTGCAGCTGAAAACATTATCTCAGAGTTTTCTTCGTGTGGAAATTTTATTGATGGATGTAATTTCTTTAATGAATATGTGGCTATTCAGAGTGTATAGTTTCACTTGTGTGGCTTATAAGTTACTAGTTTACTGCTATTGCATACAAATTTTACAAAAACTTAGGGCTTAAACAACAGCAAAACCCACTTATTATATTCTGTAGATGAAAAGTTGGGGAGCAGTTTGGCTGAGCTGTTCTGGCCTTTAAGTAGTTTGCCATCAGTACCCAATGCCCTACGTGGTTACAGTCCTAGAATTCAAATTCTTTCTGCAGTAGGCCGCACTTCCTCACCACAGGGGGCTTCTCAGGGTGAGGTGGAGCTGGTTTATCTGGAGCAGATGACCAAAGAGAGGAAGCAACAAAACTCTGCTGTGCCTTTAATGAGCAAATCTTTGCAGTCGCCATTAATGGATGCTTCTGTCTTTCTTTTATTTACTGAAAGAAGGCCACTAAATCCAGCTTGTTTCCAGAAAGATTGTCAAAGAATTCATACACTACTTTAAGCAATATTGGATAAGTGAAAAAAAGTGAGGAAATTATCCATTTTTTATCCCAAAGCCAAACTTATTACCACACTGTTAATAACATCCCCATAACAATATTTTGTTATATAATTTGAAATATACAGCAAAGATGAAAGAACTTTTAACTAAACATCTGCAATCTTTAATTTTATTATTTTCATATTTTGTTGCCTATCTCTCCATCCTGTACCCACCAATCCATCTTTTAAAATATTTATTTCCAAATAAATTGCAAGCCCTCTTTTTTTCTAAACACTTCAGCATGTATAGCATAACTTACTTTTGTTCTTATTTGCAGTTTAATTCTTTTGAGATAAAATTTACATGCAATTGAACGTACGAAGTTTAGCTGTATACATGGAATTTGATGCATTCACATGCCAAGACCAGAAAAATCCCTTTTGATTCTGTTTTAGAGATCATGGTTTTCTAGTGGAACTCTCCATACTTATTTTTTTTATTATAATCTTTCTTTAAAATAGCTTTATTTATTTATTTTACATCCCAGCCACAGTTTTCCCTTTCCTCCCAAACCCTCCCCCAACTTACCCTCTGCTCCTCCCATCCCCAATCCTCTCCTCTGTTTCTGTTTAGGAAAGCGCAGGTCTCCCATGAATATCAACAAGCATGGCATATCAAGTTTCAGTAAGACGAAGCACCTCCCTATGTATTAAGGCCGTGCAACGTGACCCAGTATGAGGAATAGCGTCCCAAAAGCCAGTAATAAAGTTGGAGACAGCCTCTGTTTCCACTGTTAGAAGTCCCACAAGCGGACCACGCTACACAACCATAACATATATGCAGAGAGCCTAGGTCAGTCCTATGCAGGCTCCCTGGTTGTCGGTTGAGTCTTCATAAGGGTCTATGAGTTCAGGTTATTTGATGCTGTGAGTTTTCTTGTGACCCCTCTGACTCCTACAATCCTTTCTCTCTCCTGCTGCAGGATCCCCTGAGCGCCACCAAATGTTTAGCTCTGTGTCTGCATCTGCTACCATCAGTTGTTGGACGAAGGCTTTCTGATGACAGCTGGGCTAGGCACCAATCTATGTGGACAGCCGAATATCATTAGACATCATTACGTTGACTTTTTTTTTTAACCTTCTAGTCATGTTTGATTCTATTCTATGTCTCTGGGCCATCCAACCTGTGGGCCCTGGTGCTCTAGGCAGTGTCAGGGGTGGGCTTACTCTGGTGGCATGGGTTTTAGGCCAGACCAGTAATTGGTTGGCCATTCCCCTAATCTCTAGGCCACCCTTACCTCAGCACATCCTATAGGCAGAGCAGACTGTGGGTTGAAGGTTATATGGGTGGGTTGGGGTCCTACTCTCTCCTCTTGAAGTCTTGCCTGGTCATAGCAGGTGGCCAGGTCAGGTAACACGTGTGCTATTGCTAGGAGTCTTAGTTGGGATCTTCCTTGTAGATTTCCTTGTGCCAGGTTTTTACCAGACTCTGAGATGTCCCCCCTTTCCAGGAGTCCCTTTCAGTACTCTCTCCCAGCTCTCACCCTGATCACTCATACTCCCATGCCCACTTGTGTCAAGGTCCAGCCCCGACCAAAGTGGGGATACGAGCCACCTGCCCTCAGTTCTTTCACGAAATCTCTTCTATTTTTCCTTTACAGGGAGATCCAAAGTTCCTCCCTTGAAACCTTGTTACCTAGTCTCTCTGTGTTTGTGAACTGTAGCATAATTATTCTTTATTTTATAGCTCAGTGTCATGTATGGAAATTCGCCATACTTATGTAATTTATTTGTTTTATACTTAGTTGACCATATTAATTAGAATTATTTTATAATCTTTATCAGTAACTCTGGAAGCTAGGCAATCTATGGATTCACTTCTACTGTCTTCTTTGTTGACTGATGCTATCTATGGTTTTTATCTGGAGTGTCCCACAGGCCCACATGTAAAATGTTTGATTCTTGGTATGGCATTACTGGGGAGGTAGAAACTGAGCCTGGTGAAAAGTTTTGTGACATCAAGTGCCACCCTTAAAGAGGATCATAGGGTCCTGATCTCTTCTTCTTGTTCTGTTCCCTCCACACATCTCTTTATGACCACAAGGCAAACAGTTTTGTTCTGGCATTCATATCTCAAAGACTGAAAGTCATGAGGTCACTCAATCATCGACTAAACTGTCCATAAATGAGTCGAAGTAACGTTTTTCTTTATAGGTTGATCCTATCAGTCATCTGTTACAGGAAGAGAAAGCTGAGTAGGATTGTCATATGGCCATAACTCTTTGCATGTCTGTATGTTAATTTGTAACATACACTGAACATGGTGTATGAGAAACCACAGAACCATAGATACTCTAGCTAGTCTGTCGCCAGAGATGGCTCTTGTTTCTTCTGTTAGGCACACAGACAAGTACTGATCACTACCTACTCTGGAACAGGCTCCGTCAGGCCTGTGTTGAAAAGGCACACTCCGCATTACTGCTGTATGATCTCTCCCAATTTTTAACAGAAGGTTTTTCAACTTTGAGTGACCGAAGACTTTTTACTCTCTTGAGAGGATTTTCTTTTTGCTCCTTAGCTTCCAGTTATAGGTAGCCTCAAACTTTGGTCCCTGTTTCAAAGTTTGTGGGGTGAGCTTAGGGCTAGCACTTCCCTTGGGACTGTCTTTGTTTCCTGAGTACCACAGAGTGGAGGAACTTTCACTTTGCATAGGATTCTGTGCGGATGTCAGCTCACATAGTCCCAGCATCCTGCAAATGTCCCATAGGGGAAACCGACCATGTGTTTGAAGCTCCTCAAGTTTCCATCTGTCATCCCACCCCTGTAGCAACAGCTTAAGGCTTTGATGGCTCATTTTCTCCCTGACAGAGGCCTTCTACTTGGACTAAAGCCAATGGAGAATTGCTGCTTAGAAGCAGAAGCTTCACCCAGAGTAAAAATTTCTAGCTATAGATACATTTTCTGTTATGATCTTACAGAAGAATTTGGTTAGGATACTAACTTTCTATGTCTTTTAAGGTTATGGGAGTGCAGTAATATGTTGTCATTTTAATTAGCATTTCCTTCTATAATTAATGAGTTTAAGTATCTCTTTATATGTACATTAACTATTTCTGCGAAGTAAATTGGTTAATATCTTTAAACAGTGAATGCAATCCACTTACTGTAGGTCAGGAATTTGGGAGCAGCTTAGCTAGTTTGCTTACAAGGTTACATTTAAGAGATTGGCTTTGCTCACCTGAGGGTTGACCTGGGATTGGGAGTGTCCTATCCCAGATGACTTTTGGCAGAAGGCCTCTGTGACTGAAAAAGTGCCTTGCTTCCTTACATGCGGTCCTTTGCACAGGACTGCTATCTTTCTACATGGTTCCTGACCTTTGCTGAAAGGAGCTGAAGTGAAGAGAAGCAGGGTTGTATAACACTCATGGAAAAAGCCCGGAGCTGCTGCTGAGAACTGTGGATTTGCCCTCTGTGAAGCTGATGAAGAAGCTGGGGAGATTATGAATAGGACAGAGGGACTATTGATATACTGACTGTTATGTAAAACTAACCCCCAAAGATCATATCAATAACATAAAGGCTAACGTGTAAAGGAAGGAATCAATGGTGGCTAACTCAAAATAGGATAGTTTCAGTATGAAGTTCAATGTCTACTGTTGATCCATTTGTCCTCTTTACAAATACTACAACTTGGGCTGGAGAAATTGCTCACTGGTTAAGAACACTGGTTAACCTTCCAGAAGACTCAAGTTCAATCCCCAGCACCCAGTTGTGAATTAGAGTTCACAACTGCCTGTAAATCCAGTCTCAGGTAATTCAGTGTCCTCTTCTGGATTCCAAGGGTACCAGGTACACTTGTGGTATGCAGACATGCATGCAGGCAAACAACCATACACATAAAATAAATAAATAAATAAAATTATTAAAAAGGAAAATAAATCCTGTAGTTAATTAGAAAGGTGACCCGACAATATGCAATGACACTGGTTGCCAGCCAGAATGTAATCTTGGTCCAGCAAACACAGGGAAGAAGTGCAATGTGGCATGCTATTCTTAGCACAAAATTGTGTTCTTCTCCATTACAAAGTTTATCAGTATTTTAGAGGCTCTGCGAGGGAAGACATCCTGAGTGATTAATATATGATGATAATTGCACACACACACACACACACACACACACACACACGCAGATACAGTGTGCACCCAAACAAGCTGTTCTTAGAAATATTGATGGAACTTGAATAGTTAAATTTCTGTCACACAGATGTAAACATGAGAAAGTCATGAAGAAACTGTTGTAGGTGTCTCATTTGGTCACATGTCACCAAAGAAGCAAAAGAATAAAGAACAAGGAATTGTACACACCCACAGCTCATGTATGTTTTCCCAACTGTGTCCTTATGAAAATTGTATTTATATTTGTGGATACATATACATTGGAAATGGAAGAAAATATGAAGGGAAGTGAGATTCAGCACTTTGCCTGTGTATGCCAATAGCTGAGTATACTTTGCATATGAAATTGGATCCAACAAATTGGGAGTTGGGCTCAAACCCCAGGATTGTTGAGACGCCAGCATCTGAGACTAGGCTGGGCACAGTGTTCTACTGGAGAAGAACCAGATATTATCAATCATGAATTTTGTACTTAAAAAAATTGGGCAAATTTCTCTTGGAACGTAGTTTGTCCTCATAAGATAAGGGTGCTAAGGAAAGATGAGCTCCAGAGCGCTCCTTCTGCATTCAGAGGAGCTCAGGAGAGTTCAGATGAGGGCAGCATTAAAATGTGTAACCAGATCCAGAACATAACATTCTCAGAACAAAAGAAAACCGATTTAATTGGGGAACTGGGTCCGCCTCTTTCTGTGTCTTTTGTATTGTGGTCTCAAGAAGTCTGGCTGTCCTTCACCTCCTTATGTCTTCTTTTTCCTTCACGGAAAATGTCAGCCACGCTTGCTGCTTCACTGCTTCTGTATATTTAAGCTTTGATTCTCGAGGCACTTTATTGGCTTAGCTCTCTTTTCAACCTCTCGAGGCTTACTGTTGATGGTGATTATAGGTTGGCACCGAGAGGATCATTGAGAACTCTTGAGCCCCTTAAAACTAAAAGGTAGGTTGAGGTTTTACCTTTTAAAAGAAATCATTTTGAAGCTATGAAACTCAGAAGGTAACACCAGAAGATATTTTCATCACCTTGGATATGGTAATGAATTCTTAGGTTTGACAGTAAAACTAAGAGAACTGAAAATCGACAAACATAGACATTTTCCCCAAAGAAGGGGTTTATATTTCAAGTAAGCGTATGAAAAGACACTAAATAACATTAGCCATTAGGAAATTATAAAGTAAATTCACATTGAAATACCACTTCACATCCAGTAAGAGGCTTACCCTAAAAAAGATGGCCAGGCTGGAAAGATAGCTCAGCAGTCTCCATATATTGCTCTTCCAGAGGACCGTGGTTAGATTCCCAGCACTCATGTGAGGCTGCTCATAGCGCCTGTAACCTTAGTTCCAGGGGATCTGATGCCCTCTACTGGCTTCTATGAGCAATGGCACACAACACATACCTGCACGCATATGCGCATGTATGTACGCAGTTGAAACAAAAAGATGGGTAATAACAAATACCAGTGAAACTATAGAGAAATTGGAATTCTCATACTTAAATTAAAAAAATGAATTTCTTTATTCATTTAATTCGTGTGTGTGTGTGAGACATTCTATGCATTAAAATCAGAGGACTTCTTGCTTAAGTTGCCTCTCTGCTTCTACCATGTGGGTCCCAGGGATCAAGCTCAGTTCATCAGATTTGGTGGCTAATGCCTTTATCTTCTGAGGCATCACACTAGCCCAAATGCTTGTATTTTAAATACTGTGGTGTTGAGTTGTAATCCACTTGTCGTACAGCTCACTTGTTTGAAGAGTACAATCTCACGGCTTTTAGTGTGTTCACAGGACTGTACAAACCATCACTGCAATCCACTATAGAGTATTTTTATCAACCCAAGACAGCAAATACATAGCTGTTAGCATTTGTTCCAAATCCTTTTCTGCAGACCATTTTCTTCCACTCCATGGTCCTAGGTAACCACTCATTTACTCCGTCTGTCTGTCCCTCCTTCTCTTTCTGATTTCTCTCTTTCTCCCTCTCCTTCTATGCAGGCATACTTACACCCTCCTTGGCTAACATCTTACCACCCTCCACCCTAACCATGTAAGTTTGTGGCAACCAATATTCTATTATCCCCTTTAGTGAAACCAGTTTTTAGGTTTCACGTATGAATGAGATCATACTGCATTTGTCTCTCTATATGCCTGACTTTAAAAAAGTGTCTTCTAATTCACCCATGTTTTTACAAATGCCAAGGTTTTGTTCTCTTAATGACTTAATAGCATTCCATTATGCATATATCACATTTATCCGTCCGTCCATCCACCGATGTACATCTAAGTGTATTTCGTGTCTTAGCTACTATGAATAGTCCTGGCAGTGAAGACATTTCTTCAATATACTGGTTTAATTTCCTTTGGCTATATGTACCTGGCAGTGAACTAATAGCAGCACGATGTTAAATTGCTCATTGAATTTAATTTTGAACAAACTATGTACTGTTTCTTACAATGACTATGCTAATTTATGTTGCTGGCAGCAGTGTGGAAGGGAGAACTGTCATACATCACTGTGGAAATCTAAAATGGCGCAGCCACTGTGAAACAGTTTCAGATGGCAGTGGTTTTCTTCAGATTTGACATTAAAAGCATAAGCAAGAAATTTAGAACCAAATAAATTAAACTCAGACATGGTGGTTACTGACAAGTTGAACACAGTGACACCATACGACCTAACCGAAGATGCAATTGAATACAATACAATAACAAAGTATCACTGTATTTTTTTTTTGGAATTTAAAATAGCAAAAGCAATTCTCATGCATGTCAAATGATAAATACACATAAAACACATTAAATCAAACCCATCACACTCCTTCTGTCCAAATGACGAACATTCTTTTTAAAAAAACATTTATTTATTATGTGTATAGTGTATATAGTGTTCTGTCTACATGCATGCCTGCTGGTCAGGAGAGGGTGCCAAATCTTATTACAGATGGGTTTGAGTGACCATGTGGTTGCTGGGAATTGAGCTCAGGACCTCTGGAAGAGCAAAAAAGTGCTCTTAACCACTGAGCCATCTCTCCAGCCTGCAAATGATGAACATTCTTAACCACTTCATGTTACCTTTCCAAAGATTTCCATGTGGGTTCATATGCCTTATTTTCCTAAAGTAATATATACTGTTTATAATTTATGTTTTCAGCATCACATTTTACAGTGCATAATTGTGGGCTAGGGAGATGTTTCAGTCAGTATGTACTTGCTGTGTAAACCTGAGTACCCAAGTGTGTATCCCTGGCAACCGTGTAAAGCCTGGCATGGAAACGCACACTTATAGTCACAGAATCAGCGTGGTGAAGCTAGAAGGGACCCTGGATTCACTGGTTGCTAAGTGGAGAGCTACAGATTCAGAGAGATACTCTGTCTCAAAGATGGAGAGTGACTGAGAAAGACATCAGATGTCAACCTCTGGCCTCAATATACATGAACATGTATACACACATATACTCACATAAATGAAATAGAGGACATTATTTTGCTTGATTTCACATATATTCCTCAGACTCTCGAAAAGATTCATTAGGCTTCTATTTAGAATGGTGAAGACAAGAAGTCCATATTGCAACATGAGGTTCACACTTTAAGTTAGGTAGTCAGAAATGGCTTTATTTATGACCTTTGGGATGTGCCTTTCTAGCTTTATGTCAGATAAAAGTCTTGACATCCAGAGCAAGGTACACAGATCAATCACTGCCAGTTGTCTTGCTAGTGGCAGGGTCTTAGGACCGACAGCACTCTGATTCCCAAGCGTACGCTGAACTCTGGGTCAGATAGTTCGATTTGCCATCCAGATGTCAAATATCTGAGAACAAGGACGGAAAATGGGTGGTTCCAGAGCAATGTTCACAAACAGGGCTGCAGAGGCGACTCAGAAGGCCTCCCTCTACCCACGAAGCAACAAAGAAACTGATAAAAAGCAGAACCAACTTTGCAGAACTCGGAGTACTAACATGGATCTTGCAGAGACCAGGGAATGCATACTTTCTTAGCAAGAGAGCATCGTGGCTTTTAAGTTGTGCTGGATGCCTCTCCTATTCCAGCTTGTTGGCAGCAGCCTTGGAGACAGCAGCCCACATTCCTGGCTTAAGTATCTGGCAGAGAGCACAACAGACCTCCTAAAGAAGGTTGAAGTTTTTAATTATAGAAATTCAAGGTGAACAGCATGTTTCCTTCCATTCAAGGAGATGGGGATTTTGTAATATTATAATACAGTACTGCATTACAATAAATGTACAATATTACAATAAATGTAATATTTACACTTCCTTATCCAACTGACTGCTGGGGGGTAGCTTTTGTTCCTTTCCACACTTTAATCAAAATCTTTTAAAATGTCTGTTTAGGAACGTAGAGATGAATCAGCAGATTCAGCAGTTAAAGTGCTTGCTACGCAGATAAAGGGACCTGAGTTTGAAAGTTCAGAAGCTACAGAGAAGCTGGTCACGAGTGCCTGTCTATTATCCTGGTGCTCCCACGGTGAGAAGGCTGGTGGAGACTGGAGAATCTCCAGATTCCACAGCTAGCTAGCCTGGCACACGCAGCAGCAAACGTTAAAGAGACCCTGCTTTACTGGCGAGTGAGATGGGCACACAAGGTTGTCCTCTGACTTTCGTATGCATGTGGTAACATGCAGGCCTGCACATATGAACACACACAAACCCCCACATGAAATACATATTTCATTTGCACTCACTAATGTTCTATGTTTATGGGGTACTGGGATGTCTCTGCGCATGCGGCACTGTGACAATTGGATCCGGAGGATTGGTATCACTTCGGACACAGCAAGTCTCTGTGTTGGAAACATTCATCATGCTCTTGGTGATCTGAAAATAAGCAGTTGATTATTTCCGCCTATGGTCACACCACTGTGTTATAGAATATTACACACTACTCTTATCCAGCTGCATCCTTATACCCATTAAGGAGATGAATATTTATACATTGTGAGATGACTACTACAGTAAGCAATTAGGACACTTGTCATCTTACGTAATTCTTTGTGTGTATTCACCTAAACTCTTACCTCAAGTCGAAATTCCAACACACAATATGCAGTTATTAATTGGAGCTTTTGGGCTGCACATTGTTTCTTTACATTTGTTCATTTTATGTCACTGCCAGTTTGTGCCCTTTGACCCATGTGTCCCTGTTATATGCCTCTCCCACCTCCAGTGAGCACTGTTCCATTCCACAGAGTTAATTTCTCCTTAGGTTCCACATGCAAGAGAGGCCACAAGAGAGTTTGTCTTTCTGCGCATCTCCTTAGTTTACCTAGCGAAGTATCTTCCGGATTCATGTTCAAAGGTAGGTAGTATTCCATTGTGTATGAAGAGAGGAGCCTGAAATTGTCTTGCTCCAAGGTTGCTGGGATGACCTTGTAGAAGGGGAGGAAGGAGGTGGGACTTGAGCCATTAAGAGGTGGTTATATTAGTGGCAGCCTGAAGCGAGGTATGGCGACTGGGATAAACGGCACATTGGCTAGGAAGCGTAGGAGGAGAGAATGGAGAATAAGATATTCTGGTAACTCAGGACTTCACAAAGCTTCATGTGAGAATCTAAACAACCACGTGCCATTGTTTTCTTATTCATCATTATTGTATGCTTAATTTTATTTTAGTGTATGTATGTGTTTTGTGTGTACACAAATGCACAAGAGTATGCAGGCCAGAGGCTAGTTCTGTGGAATCAGTTCTCTCTTTCCACTTTTAAGTGGCTTCTGGGGATCGAACTCAGGTCTTCAGGATTGCCTGGAAAGTATTTTTTCCAGCTTAATCATGTTGCCTGCCTAGAAAGGCCTCAGGCACACTTAGGTCGAATACTGTTCATAAGAGGCCTGAGTAGGTCCTAAGCCCTCATCTTTGGCTAACCTTCAGGCAGCATTATTTATAGCAGCTTAAAAGTGGAAACAACTCACATAACCATAAACGAATAAAAGGACAGATATGATGTAGCATCTCTACACAATGAGATGCGATTCAGCTATGGAAAGGAACAAAGCCGAGCAAGGTGATGCATGCCTGTAATCCCAGCACTTGGCAAGTAGAGTCCAGAGGATCAGGAGTTCAAGGCAACCTTGCTACATGGTGAGTTCTAGGCCAGACTGGTCTACATGACACTATCAAAAGAAAAAACAAAGAGAAAGAAATGAAGATGCAAGGTGTGCTCTGATATGGGTAAGCCCTGAAGTCATTAGGCTGAGTGAGAGAAGCCAGTGCGAAGGCCACAGAGGCCGTCAGTTCATTTAGAAGAAACTTATCCACAATAGGTTCAGGCCACTGGTTTCCATGGGCTGGAGGTAACAGAGAGCAGGGAATGGCTGTGTTATAAGTGCAGATTTTGGGGGCTGGGGTGGGATTGGTAGAATGTTTTGGAAGTAAATAGTGTTTAACAAGATGAACTAAAAGCCTATGGGTGAGAACTCTAAAATGCTTAAAACGGTGAATTTTATGTTATGTGACTTTTATCTCAATAAGAATAAATAATTGAAAAACAACACTAACTTGCACTCTAATAAAACTGAAACACATTTGCAATGAAGTCTCCATGGCAACAGTCTCTGTGGCGACATCAACTCAGGAGCTTTCCCAGGGGTTACATCATCCAGCACAGAATCCTCCTAGGTTGTTGGAGAAAAGTGAACTTTTAATGAATCCCGGAGGGTTTTTTCTTGAGTCTTGAGGAGCATTAGCCTTGTGGGGCTTATTTGAACTTTGTCATAATGAATTGTTTTTCTCTATGTGTAACTCTTGTGCAGTGGGGTAGAGAACAGGCATTAGGGTTTACTAATGACTCTGAAAAACGTATCCACCTTCTAAGTAAACAATCCGCAAATGATGGGGTTTGAGAGATGGCTCAGCGGTTAAGAACACTTGTTGCTCTGGCAGAGGATCAGCCTTGGGTCCTCAACACCCAGTAGTTCACAGATCACTCTGGTTCTAGGGGATACAACGCCCTCTTCTGGGCAGTCACTGAATTTCACTTGGTGCACAGACATAAATGCAGGCAAATCACACGTTCTCTCTCTCTCCCCCGGCTCTTCCTTTACCCCTCCCCCACCTTAAAAAAAAGGAAAAACAAATAAATCCCGCAAATCAGGCAGTGTCTGTGGAGGCATGCAGTATAGAGGAGAAACATGGCGAGCAGAGTGTCCATACATTCCTGAACATAAACAGGCCTCCTTGGGGAGAAGCCGGACTTGGCTTTTGCGTCATGACTCCTATTTCTTCTCCAGGAGGAGAAATTGCAGCTTTTAACTGTCCTCAAACTCGAGTCCGTTTGCTGCCTGAACTTTGAATTTCTTCAAAGAGAGGGTAATAGATTTGACTAACATGCCAGTTACTAGCCAGTTTGTTGAGAGAGATGATTCTTGCTCAGTCGACTGGGTTGGTTCCCGTTTTGTAGTCTGGGGCTGCCTTTGAACTCATAGAAATCCCCCTTTTTCAGTTCCCCAAATTAGTGTCCCACTATGTGACTTTTTGTTAATTTCTATCATAAATAAATTACTAAAATAAGCTCCCCATACAAAAGGGGAAGTGGTGTGTCCAAATAACCATGTTCTAACTGTACTGCACTTGAAGGAATGGATTCTATTGCTCCTGGAACCTGAGTTCATAATGAGTGGAGTTTGCTTATTTCTACTCTTTTTTTTTTTTAACTAGAAATGACATTTCTACACAGGTGCACGGTGTGCTTTGTCATGCTCATCTGCCGTTGCTCTCTTGTTCTTCTTCCTCTCCCTAAATGGACACCCTTCCTCTCCTGTAAACTAGACTCTGCGTGTGAGAGAATAATGTGGTATTTGTTTCTCTGAATCTGGCTTGTTTTGTTCTGTATGATGATCTTCAGTTCCACCCATTTTCCTGCAAGTGACGTAAACTTTGCACTTCCTCTTAAAAAATTTTATTTATTTATTTTTATTTTATGTGCATGAGTGTTTTGCTGGCACGAGTATGTAGGCCCCATATGTGCCCGGTACCCTAGGAGGTCAGAAGAGTGTGTCCGAAGGCCTGGAACTGGAGTTGCAGACACTCGTGGACTGCTGCATGGGGGCTAGGAATGGAGCCAGGGGCTCTGGAAGAGCAGCCAGCACTCGACCGCCGAGACATCTCTCCAGCTGCAGGATTTTGTGCTTCTTAATGGCTGTTGATAGTTTATGAAAGGAATTCAGAGAAGCTGCCGTTGGGCGTCTGAAGAACAAAACTAGGAGTTCACAGTGACATTTGCTGTATGCCTCAGGATTCTTTCTTTCTTTATTAAAAATTTCCACCTCCTCCCCTCCTCCCATTTCCCTCCCTCTCCCCCCACTTCCTTTCTCCCTCCCTCTCCAGTTCTAAGAGCAGTCAGGGTTCCCTGCCCCGTGGGAAGTCCTAGGTCCTCCCCACTCCATCCAGGTCTAGGAAGGTGAACATCCAAACAGACTAGGCTCCCAGAAGCCAGTCCATGCAGTAGAATCAAAACCCAGTTTGGATGTTCACCTTCCTAGATATGGACGGAGAGGACCTAGGACTTAACACAGGGCAGGGAACCCGGACTGCTCTGTGGACTGGAGAGGGAGGGGGAGAGGAGTGGGGGGAGGGGGAGAAGGGTGGGAGGAGGGGGAGAAGGTTGGGAGGAGGGGGAGAAGGGTGGGAGGAGGGGAAGGGAAATGGGAGGCTGGGAGGAGGTGGAAACTTGTTTTTTGTTTATGTTTTTTTTTCTTCTTTTTGCAATTAAAAAAAAAAAACCCAGTGCCATTGTCCTTGGCTTCTCAGTCAGTCCTCATTGTCAGCCACGTTCAGGGAGTCCGGTTTGATCACATGCTCCATCAGTCCCAGTCCAGCTGGCCTTGGTGAGCTCCCATTAGATCAGTCCCATTGTCTCAGTGGGTGGGCGCACCCCTCGTGGTCCTGACTTCCTTGCTCATGTTCTCCCTCCTTCTGCTCCTCATTTGGACCTTGGGGGCTCAGTCCGGTGCTCCAATGTGGGTCTCTGTCTCTATCTCCACCCATCACCGGATGGGTTCTATGGTAATATGCAAGATATTCATCAGCGTGGCTATAAGATAAGGCCAGTTCAGGCACCCTCTCCTCTGCTGCCCAGGGAACTAGTTGGGGAAATCTCCTTGGACACCTGGGAACCCCTCTAGAGCCAAGACTCTAGCCAACCCTAAAATGGCTCCCTTGGTTAGGATAACTTCTTCCCTGCTCCCATATCCACCTTTCCTCCATCTCAATTATCCCATTCTCCCAATCTCTCCCCAATCATCCCCTTCTCCATTCTCTCTCCCCATCTCCCCTTCCCCCCTTCCCCCCAATCCCCCCCACCCCCCTGCTCCCAACTTTTGCCCGGTGATCTTGTCAACTTTTAAGATCCAGGAGGATAACTATGTTTTTCTTTGGGCTCACCTTCTTATTTAGCTTCTCTAGGATCACGAACTATAGGCTCAATGTCCTTTGTTTATGGCTAGAATCCGCTTATGAGTGAGTACATACCATAACCCAGACCCAAAAAAGAGGAATATGCTTCAGGATTTTTTAATGCACGCGGAGAGCTTTTGTCCTCTGAATGATATCCAGAATCTTCCCTGCTGAGATCAGTTCTAGCTTGATTTCTGTGTCCTGACACCAAACTGTGTGGTGTCTTCAACAATAGGTCTTCTCCATCTAACTTTTGTGTCAACAAAGAGCAATGGGAATAGACTGTATTTTTTTTTTTTTAGAGCATCTTGGACTAATCTGGTCAGTAACTCAAAGGGAAGGGTCCTGAATTGGATGCCAGGATTTTTTTTTCTATTAAAAACTGTAAATTCTCAGTACTTATGTAGGCAAATTTATTTCAAAATCTTTTAAAAATATATATTTTTCAATTATAAGGGAATAGGTTTTTACATGACTTTTGCATATGTCCTTCGATTTTGCTAACCTTCCCCTGTATACAGTCAAGGGCCGATGCTAACTTTTAAATAATTCATCCCATTTCTTGCTTATTTCTCTTCGGATCTTGTGTCATAGTATATCTATCTTGACCATATGCTTATATTAAAACTCTGAATTTTCTAAGCAGTTTAAAAATTGCTAATTTTTCTAAGCCAACTGATCCATGGCAGTACTTACCAATATGTTGGTCTATTTTTTGTCATTTGTGTTTTTTTATTTTATATTCATAAATATACTTAATTAGTAGTATGGTAAAAAATTGCTCTTTTTAGTTCTTTCTTGGACTAAAGGGAGCCTCTTGAGTGAATTGCATTCTTTTTCTTGAAGTTTAGGTATGCTGCCACCAGGTGGCAGTAGCAGAAGGGGTCATCCTACCGGGGCAGACAAGGGTGTTCGGGCTGTGCTACTTTAATCCTGTGATTGTAATGCACAGACAGAGTGTAAATATACTTATGCATAAATACACATTTATTTTAAAAAGTAAATTCTAGCAAGCATTAAAATACAATCCAGTGGAAATTATATAGGAAAACTGGAGTGTCCTTGTTCCCAACTGTAACGGGTATAGCACTGCTCCTCAGAAGCAGTGGCAGAACAAATATGTATTTTACTCTTCAAGGCAGTATCTGCAGCTGTTTCATGAAACACATATCTCAGTGGGCGTGACTAGTTCTGTAGAATTTAGCTGTAAATGGTGCTTGAAACAATGGCTTTGTCATGTGCAGAATCTTGAAGCCCTTTCCAATCGTTTCATGCACAAGGGTGTTGCACAGTGTGTTAGAGAGATAGCCTCTGTAAGGATTCCCACTTGGCATCAACCCTATGCCATATTCTGTAACGGGGAAGGGAGAGAGAAGTTGTTTTCTCCTATTAGTTTCTGTGTGGATAGAAAGGCCACGCTCTCCTACCTTTCCTTAGGGAGAGACAGAAATCTCTGGATTTCTACATAGGACATTGTGGGGTTATCTGTAACCCAACATCAGCTGTTCTCTGGTTGCTCTCGAAATGGGACACATCCTGTGGATTTACACCCAAACTGCTGGTGACATCCCAGGGACAGATCAGTAGGGATGTCTGAGTTAAGCGGGAAATCATCATTTTAAGATGTGTATGCCCGGCGTTGGTGGCACACACCTTTAATCCCAGCAGTCGGGAGGCAGAGGCAGGTGGATTTGTGTAAGTTTAATGTCAGCCTGGTCTATAAGAGCTAGTTCCAGGACAGGCCCCCAAAGCTACAGAGAAACCCTGTCTCAAAAAAAACCAAAAAGAAAAAAAAAGCGTAAGGGGTAGTTGTAGAAATTAAATCTATATCTTAGATGCAGCGTAGCTCTGAACTCTACTTACTGAGCAAGTATCTACCATGCAGCAAGAAGGGAACAGGCTGGTCCTGGTCAGTGGAGCGCCTGCTCCTTCCGCATCCTTCGAGGTCAACACATGTGAAAACGCCTTCCTTTGATCTCCTGTGGAATCTCCCAGAGGGAACAATGCCTCTAACTACTGATGTCCAGAGACAGCAAGGGCAAGAGTTTGCTTTCTGTCCCTGGAGCATATAGCTGAGTTCACTATTTATGAAGAGAAGGTTTATCTTGGCTAGTTACAGCTTCCAGGCCATGACCTTTGGCCTCGCTGCTCTGGGCCTGTGCTGAGGCATCACATCCCTGTGGGAGTGGACGGTGGAGCAAAGTGTGCTCACCTCACAGCTGGGGGTAGAAGACGGAAGGAAGGCCCAGGCTCTCCCATTTCCTCAATGAATCTTCAGGGTCTAACCTCTTAAATGACCCTTCTACTATGACCTTTCTACTAGGCCCAACCTCTTAACTCTTTCTTTGGTCCACAAAGACCCCTTCCTGGTGACCAAGCCTGCCCACACATAGGCCTTTGGAGAACTTTTGCCATTTCACTAAGCTGTACAATGATTTAGTCATTATGTTACCCACCTTTTTCTAATATAATGGAATTTTCTGGGGCTCCATAGACATTTATGCCACTTTCCCTACCTGGAAAGCTCTCATTCATCTTCTCATGATCATTTAGGATTCTATTTAACATTTAGGAATCATAGTACAAATATCACCTTAACTTATATTGGCGTTGTATCACAATAAACATTTTATAAATTGAAAACATCATTAATTAAAAATGTTTAATCCATCTAACCTACTAACACATCTAATCCATCTAACACTAGCTTAGCTCAGTCTACTTTACACTTGTTCAGAACACTTATATTATTTTATAGCTGGACAATGTTGTCCACTGGTCCACTGTTTGCTCATTATTTGACAATGTTCCCTGGGTGTTCATGTGATAAAGCTAAGGTCATCGTCATAAGTTCTACATTTAACATATGATTTAACTAGTCTTCATATTTTAACCCATGACCGTTATGAGTTAAAGGTCAGTCTCTTATATGACATCCACATGCACACAAGTTCATGACATCTATGCCCACATCAATATAAGGAACATCTTGTATTAATTGCTCACCTTATAAACCTTTCTTAGGAAAGGCTTATGCTGGACCCCATAACATTACCCAAAGCAACATTAATTTCTTTATGAACGCCTTGAGTCTTTGCCTGCCATTGCTTTGGACTCTTGATGAATGGTTGCATGTTCTGGTCTTTGCTTCCAGAACAAACGTATTTCACTTATATTCACATATATTCACTTATATATTTTACAATTATCTTTAACAGCTTCTCTTTAAAAACCTCAGCACTGTTAGAATCAGCCTGTTGCCTTGTCACTAGCCTTTACGTTACAGGGTTGGTGATTCTGAAACAATGGAACCCCCTGTAACTTTCTATAAGTTGTGTTTGTGCATGAGTGTGTGTGTGTGTGTGCCTGTGTGTGTGTGTGTGTGTGTGTGTGTGTGTGTGTGTGTAGCATTATTGGCATACTTTTAGTGAATCAGCAGGGTTCTCCCCGAGCTGGGATTGTTAGTAAGCTAGGCAGTATGGGCTTCTGTACTGGTCTTCCTTCTATGCCAGTACTCCCTTGTTATCCAGAGTGCAGCTCTCTTCTTCACGAAGGTAGGTTTCATGGATGCTGATAAGAAAGTTTCTGTCTCACTGATTCACTTTCTGTACTTTGATATGTCTGGTATTATCAATTGTGAGAAGCTTTACTTATCTGTTCTGATTGCCACTGACCTCTTCCTTCGTATTGGTTAACTACTTTGAGTTTAATCTCAACTGTAATTGTAGCTGGCATGGTTCCTTGTCTTCAAAAGAGAGAAATCTGGGTTTGAAAATTTAGCTTTGTGGTAGAGTGCTTGCCTTAGCTTTGAGAGAAACCGAGAGAAGTTGTTTTTTTGTTCTTACCAGAAATGAGGCACACTATTGGTCGTTTTGTTGACATGAGATCTAAAGACACAAAATACAACATCTCTAAACCTTTGCAATACTCCTAAGTATCAGTTGTTATTGATCCTATGGCTGACTGGGAGCTGGTGACCTACCACATTGCTCAGTTTCGTGAAAGAGAGTCTGACTCCATATTCAGTTAGGTAGGCAGTAAAGTCAAAGCTTGATATATGATTTATACTCTCAAACCATTGTGTGTGTGTGTGTGTGTGTGTGTGTGTGTGTGTGTGTGTGTGCATGTGTGTATGTGAATCAACTGTGAGTTAGGGGTATCTGTAATAGGTTGTTAGCATACCTTGACAATGAGTTCCTACAGTAATGATGTTAAAATATATAACATGGTTCCAAGCAAAGACAGAGTGTAGAACAAAGATGTGGCTACTTAACCTGTCATGAGAGCAAAGGTGAATCACATACTAAAGCTATAGTCATTTAAAAACATGAAACCATGAAATAAATCTTATGAAATGGGTAGCAGGCTTGTCCTTATGTAACCTCCACTGACAAGGTGTGTGTCTGTTTCCACACATGTGCATTTGTATATCATATAAAAGATTGACCTCTGGCATACCTGTGATGGTTTAAAATATACAATATAACCATCCCACGTATTATTTGCCTGTAATAAGGATGCCCTTTGCTTATTGGGCTTGGGAAACATTTTGGGATGTAATAAGTTATTTTAAGAAATTTCCCCACAGAATTTGAGTTGGTCTTTTTGCTTGTTGACATTAGAGAGTTAATATTTGGTTTTTATTCCTTTAAATGTAGCTCTTGTAAGACAGTTGACTACAGAATCTGAAGTGCAGGCTTATTTTTTGCTCTCACTAAAACATCAAAGAGAGACTAGATGGGATTAAAAAGTATAAATACAACCTGAGTCCTGTGGACGAGCCAAGGGAGAGTGGAGGAGAATTGTAACGAGATATGGAGTGAGAGAGGGCTGAACACAGCCTGGAATGTCTTCTCCACTCCCTCATGCTTTTCTCAGCCTCTGCTCTGGATATCTTCTTACTAAAAAAAGGTGATGTCTCTTGGTCTCAAAACATGAAATATGACCCTCATAAAATCAGCAGGTTGGGAATTTTTTTGAAAGATATAGGGTATTTCACAGAACTGCAGAGGAAGTTAAGAAACAGAATAGCTTCTCTAGTCAGTCACCAGGCAAGCCTCCTGCAGGCAGGCTGCTCCGACACCCATTGATTGAACCCTGTAAGCTACAAGTTCCACTCTGCCCCCAAACCCTCCTGTCCCCTGCGACCTCAGATGAACTCTGAAACACAGGTTGCAACTATACAGAGAGGACCAAGAGGTGAGTGATCGATCACCCACCCAACAGGGCACCCCACTCTCTAGGTTTTCCATACTGGAGCAAAACCCAGGGTCCCTCCCTCACCTACCTCAGCTTCTCTAGTCAGTGAGTAGGCAAGCTTCCTGCAGGTAGGCTGCTCCAACATGCCCATCCCATCAATGGGACCCTGCAAACTACAACCACAGTACAGAGCAGACCAAGAGCAGTTCCCAAAGACACAGAGAGCAACTGCAAGGATTGGACCAAGAGGCAAAGACACTGCTGACACCAATTGGAGGAAGAGATTGATAGGTGCCAATGCAAGAATTCATCCAACAACCTAAAAAGCAACATGGTAACATCAGAACCCAGTGATCACACAACAGGAAGACTTGATCATTTGGATCCAGAAGAAGCAGAACAAAATGATTTTAAATGTAACTTTATGAGAATGATGGATAGCTTTAAAGAGGAAATGACAAATTCCCTTAAAGAAATGGAGGAAAAGAAAGTTAAGACACTAGATTTGCAAAATGACGTCCAAGGAAGCTAGGAAGCTAGAAATATAGCTGAAGTCACAAATACGGGATGCACTGGCTTAAGGCACGAGGACGAGTGACCACTGCCCCTGGATCCATCTGGTGCCACTGTACAGCATACTTCGGTGCCATTAGTTGTCAATTGGTCTTTTCTACTGAATTAGTCCCGACTCTTTATACTGTTTTCACAGAAGAACATCTCTGAGTGGAAGCATTAGTTGGTGGAGGCCGAGTGTCCTTCTGCACTGATGACAGAAGGCACATGTAGAAATTTCCTCAAGCTCTATTATCTGGTATAACTAGGCACCAGATAGATTTTCCTGACAGAGATACAGTGCAGGTGTGGAAAGCCACACATTAGATCTGCCTCACAGTCCTTTGGATTTCTGAATTCTGCTTCTGAGGAAGGCTATTTGTACTTTTGATGACCAGTTTCTAAAGAAATTGTTCTTTGTATATTTTGAAGATCAGACCTCTGTCTGATGTGGGGTTAGTGAAGATCTTTTCCCATTCTGTAGGCTGCCGTTTTGTCTTATTGATTATGGTCTTTGCTTTACAGAAGGTTTTCAGTTTTAGGAGGTCCCATTTATTAATTGTTTCTCTCAGGATCTGTGCTACTGGGATTATATTTAGGAAGTGGTCTCCTGTGCCAGTGCATTCAAGTGTACCTCCCACTTTCTCTTTTATGAGGATCAGGGTGGTTGATTTTATGTTGGGGTCTTTGATCCATTTGGACTTGAATTTTGTGCATGGATTTATTTTCATTTTTCTACATGTTGATATCCATTTGTTGAATATGCTTTATTTTGTCAAAAATCATGTGTTCATTGGTGTGTGAATTGATATCTGGGTCTTTTATTCAGTTTCATGGGTCCTCCTGTTTTTTAGGCCAATACCAGGCTGTTTTCAGTACTGTAGCTCTGAAGTAGAGTTTGAAGTCAGTGATTGTGATACCTCTAGAAGTTCCTTTATTATATAAGATTGTTTTGGCTATTCTAGGTTTTTTGTTTTTCCATATGAAGTTGAGTACTGTCCTTTCGAGGTCTGTGAAGAATTTTGTGGAGATTTTGATGGGCATTGCATTGACTCTGTAGATTGCTTTTGGTAAGATTGTCATTTTTACTATGCTATTTCTACTACCCAAGAGCATGGGAGATCTTTACATTTTCTGGTGTCTTCTTCAATTTCTTTCTTCAAAGATTTAAAGTTCTTGTCATACAAGTCTTCCACTTATTTGGGGAGAGTTACTCCAAGATATTTTATGTTATTTGTGGCTGCTGTGAAGAGTGATGTTTTCCTGATTTCTTTCTCAGTCCATTTATCATCTATGTAAAGGAGGGTTAGTGATTTTTTTGAGTTAATCTTGTATCATGCTACATTGCTGAAAGTGTTTATGAGTTATAGAAGTTCCTCAGTAGAATTTTTAGGGTTACTTATGTAAATTATCAAATCATCAACAAATAGTGAGAGTTTGACTTCTTCTTTTCTGATCTGTATACCCTTGATCTCCTTTTGTTGGCTTATAGCTCTAGTAGAACTTCAAGTACTATATTGAATAGATATGGAGAGAGTGGCCAACCTTGTCTTGTTTCTGATTTCAGTGGGATCACTGTGAGTTTCTCTCCATTTAGGTTGATGTTGACTGTTGGCTTGCTGTATATTACCTTTATTATGTTATGTTTAGGTATGTTCCTTGTATCCCTGCTCTCTCCAAGACCTTTATCATGAAGGGATGTTGTATTTTGTCAAAATCTTTTAAAGCAACTAATGAGATTATCATTTTTTTAGCTTGTTTATATGGTGGATTACATTTTCATATGTTGAACCATCCCTGCATCTCTGGGATGAAGTCAACTTGGATGATTTTTCTGATGTGTTCTTAGATTTGGTTTGCCAGTATTTTGAGTATTTTTTCATTAATATTCATGAGTGAGATTGTTCTGTTATTCTCTTTCTTGGTAATGTTTTTATGTGGTTTGGGTATCAGGGTAGCCTCATAAAAAGAGTTTGGCAATGTTCTTTCTGTTTCTATTGTGTGGAACAATTTGAAGGGTATTGGTATTAGTTAGTCTTTGAAAATCTTGTAGAATTCTGCATTAAAACCACCTGGTCGTGGGCTATTTTTGGTTGGGAGACTTTAGATGACTGTTTCTATTTCTTTAGCTATTATAGGTCTATTTAATTTGTTTTTCTGGTCTTGATTTAATTTTGGTAAGTGATATTTATCCAGAAAGCTGTCCATTTCTTTTTCAATTTTGTGCAGTACAGGTTTTTGAAATATGACCTACTGATTCTCTGGATTTCCATCATGTCTGTTGTTATGCCCCCCTTTTCATTTCTGAATTTGTTAATTTGAATATTCTCTTTTTGTCTTTTGGTTAATTTGGATAAAGGTTTGTCTATTTTGTTGATTTTCTTGAAGAACCAACTCTTTGTCTCATTGATTCTTGGTACTGTTTCTTTGTTTGTATTTTGTCGATTTTAGCTCTCAATTTGATTTTTTTCCTGTCATCTAGTTCTCCTGGGTGAGTTTGCTTTTATTTTTGTACTAAAGTTTTCAGGTGTTCTGTTAACTCACTACTGTGGGATGTGGGATTTTTCCAGCTTCCTTATGTGGGCATTTACTGTTTTGAACTTTCCTCTTAACACTGCTTTCATTGTGTCCCATAAATTTGGGTATGTTTTGAGGTCATTTTTATTGGATATTAGGAAGTCTTTAATTTCTTCCTTTATTTCTTCCTTGACCCATTGATGCTTCAGGTGAGCATTGTTTAATTTCCATGTGTTTGTGGGCTTTCTGAAATTAGTGTTGCTGTTGCATTCTAATTTTAATTTGTGGTGACCCAATAAGATACATGGGGTTGTTCCAAATTTTGTATCTTTGAGGTTTCCTTTGTTACCTAGTATGTGGTCAGTTTTTGAGAAGGTTCCTTGAGGTGCTGAGAAGAAGGTATATTCTTTTATTTTGGATAAAAATAACTGTTAAGTCCACTTGATTAATGACATTTGCTAGTTCTCTTATTTGTCTGGTAATTTTCTGTCTTACAGACCTGTCCAGTGGTGAGAGTAGGGTGTTGAAGTCTCCCACTATTACTGTGTGGGGTTTAATGTGTAATTTCAACTTTAGCAGTGTTTCTTTTACATACGAGGGTGCCCTTGTATTTGGGGCCTAGATGTTCAGTATTGAGATTTCCTCTTGATTGAAGCTCATTTTTCTTAACACTGACTCTCTCACTGGATATACAGGTACCAATTCATTTACCTTTGTATTCATTGTTCATTTGGAAGAGCTGTCTGCATACTATGCTCTTTATCAGATACATTATTCACCAATATTCTCTTCCAGTATGTGGCTTATGTTCCTAATCTCAGTTAATCAAGGTATTATTTTTATTATTTGAGGCAGATTTCACCATGTGGCCTAAGTTGGTATTGAACTTCAGGGCTCAAATGATCTATATTCCTGCTTCCTGTATAACTGAGATATGTGTGTTCGACATACTCCCACATTGCATATGTTTTCTTGCATAAAATTTTAATATGCATAAGCAACAGTGTGTTTTATTTCTTATCATCTTTATTTTCTCACTGTGTAGGGTATCTTTAAGCTATACTGCCTGTGACTATTCTTAGATATTATAAAGTCTCCACAACAAATGATCTGCTAATTTTCTTAAAGATGGAGTCCTGTTTTGCCCATTTCCCATCACCAAAATTAATAGCACAAAGCGTTTTTGCACATGTCCTCCTGTGTACATGGGAGGCAAGATATTGAGTCATGTACACCTGGGCTAGAACTAATGCGTGTATGCACACTTAGCCTTGTGTTTTCTAAGTAATGCCTTCCTGTTTTCTAGAACAATCACAGAATACAAGTGTTCTTCCTCACTAACATGCATCGCTCCCCAGCTTTTAAGCCTTTACCATTCTCACAGGTGTAAGAAGATATATCACTGCTTTAGTTTGCATTTCTGTGTTTAGTGATCTGAGAACCTCTTCATGTGGTGGATGACAGTCCATACTTCCTCTGTAAACTGGGTTCTCTGTCCATTTCCGATTTATTCTGATTATTATTGTGATTTCTGTAGTCTATTACAGATCGGTGTTAGGATATTAAGATATTATCCCATATATTAGGCTTTTCTCAGATTGGGTTACATTACTATCACTGGTGTTCTTTGCTACATGAATTCTGTAACAATTTATAATTAAAATTGATCATTATTTTTTCTTTATGGTTTCACACCTTAAGCTGATTATTTTCCTTTGTATTTTATTCTAATTAAAATAAAGTTACAGTGGTAGAAGGCACATTTCTTCGATGAAAGAGAAGAAAGAAAAATGAGTGGAAGAGTCAAGAGGAAATGACTGTCTTAACATCTGCTACATCTTTCTAATGTGTTAGAAAGCTAAAACTACACTTCCCAGATTATTTTGAGCTTAATTGCAGAAATAATTGGTTTCAAAGAATTTGTGTGATATCTGGAAGGTGAGAGAGTACAAATGTAACCACAATTAGCTAGGGTTTGAAAAAAAATTACTGGGCCTTGCTTAGTAGCAGTTCAGTAGGTTTGGTGTGAATCTGAAAATTTGCACATCTACCAAGTTCCCAGGTGACATCTATCCTAGGATCCTGTCATTTATGTTGGTCTTTCAAGTGTGAGACAGATTTGCCATGGAAATTCAGGCTCCTAACTATTGGAGAATTATTTGCAGGTTCCTCACTAGTCATACTAAGCCAATGAGCATGAATCAAATGGTTAATATTGGCCATCAGCTTGGCAGGGTCTGGAGTCACCCAGGAGATAAACCTTTGGGCCTGTCTGTAAGGAAGTTTCTAGATTAGTTGGGATGACCCATATTAAATGTGAGCAAAGCCTTTACATTTATGTACTTAAAAACATACAGATTCCATATCTGAATGAAACTTGTGATGTTGTTCATTTCAAACTGGCTTGTTTTGCTTGACATAATAATGCTTCCTAATTTTGTCTACTTTATCTTAAAGTGGCACAATTTTAATTTTCTTAATGAATGAATGATATTCCAGTGTGTAATGTGGGATTCCTATCTATATGTCATGCATATGTTTTATTACCATTGGTTAATAAAGAAGTTGCTTTGGCCTATGGCAGGGTAGAATAGAGCTAGGGGAAAAATTAAACTGAATGTAGGGAAAAGAAGGTAGAGTCAAAGAGATACCGTGCAGTTGCCAAAAGAGAAAGATGCTGGAAACTTACTGGTAGGCCATGATCTCATGGTGATACACAGATTAATAGAAATGGGTTAATTTAAGATTTAAGAGCTAACTAGAAATATATGTGAGCCATGGGCCAAATAACATTATAATAAATACAGTTTCTGTGTGATTATTTGGGTCAGGGCAGCCGGAAACCAAGGCATAGTCTTCATTTACAAGTGTATCTACAGGTTTATCTGTTAATAGACATTGCTATGGTTAATTGACTGGAGTTAGACTCAACTAGGAGACATACACCTAGGAATGCCCATGAAGGACTCACTGAGGAGCAAAGGCACACTGTTACAAGGAGTGGGGCCCCATGTTTATCCCTGCTGCCCGGCTAGCTTAGCCCCTGAAATAACCACACAGAAACTGTATTCATTAAAACACTGCTTGGCCCATTAGTTCTAGTTTCTTATTGGCTAATTCTTATATCTTAATTTAACCCATTTCTATTAATCTGTGTATCGCCATGTGACTGTGGCTTACCAGCAAGATTCTATCTAGAGTCCATCTCGGGCAGAAGATCCATGGCGTCTCTCACTCTGCCCTTCTTCCCAGCATCCTGTTCTGTCTTCTCTGCCTAAGTTCTTCCCTATCAGGCCCAAAGTATTTTATTTATTCATTTAACCAGTGAAAGCAACATATGAACAAAAAAAAACTTCCTACACTAGCACACCCTGAATGCTGTTACTTCATGGACTGGAGTCTTAGGTTAAATAAAAGGAGGAAAAGGAGGCAGCCAACCAGCACCAGCATTCATGCTCTTCTGCTTCCTGAGTGCAGATGATGATTGTGTGGGGATATGCATACTTGAGTGCAGTGCATGCAGAAGTCAAAAGAAGGTGCTAAATCTCCTGGAACTGCAGTTGTAGACAGTTGTGAGCCACCCCGCTAAGGTGCTGAGTTCTGAACTCAGGTTCTTCACAAGAACAGTACACTCTTAACTGTTGGGCCTTCTCTGTAGCCCCTCAGGACTCTTTTTGACCCACTGCTATTAGTTTCTAATACTTTGTTGAGTGTCTGATATGAAGTATGTTCTGATGTATCTAACTCATGCTTTTGACTTCAGACCTAGAGGAAAACACTTTCATAGAAATTTGCTTTTTTTAGTGAGGAAATGAAAGTTCAGAAACACAAAATAGATTTGAGACTAGATTATTGCTTCTGAAGCCATAACTATTTTCAGATATTTGCTGATAGAATTAAGAAACTTAGGACTACAGAGTTCTCAAGTCATTGCTGCTTTCTTTCCATAAAAATGTCCAATAATTTTTACCAGGATATATTTTGTTATTTGTTTTGGGATAATTTTCTTATACGATGTATGTTTTTTCTTGCTCTTGTTCTTTTTTGTTTTCTTCTTCCTTTCCTTCTCCTCCTCTTATCACTGTTAGAGAGTATATGTATATATATATATACATATATGTATATATATGTATAGATGTGTGTGTTTGTTAAATTTATCTTTCTTCTTGTGTTCTGTTGTCTTTGTTGGGATTTCTTCACCGGGGCTCTTTATTTGTTCTCCTTTGTCCAGTTTCTATATTTACTGTTTTCCCATTAAATCTCTTCATTTTATTTTTAATTTTACTTTTAAATTCACACATATATTTACATGTATAAAATAAAGAAAACAAGGCTATCTACTTGAGAGTGGGAAACATGGCAAAACTGGCCACTGGGCAAGGAACTGCCCATGCATCGACCGTGACAAAATGCACGATATCCAGACAGGACAAGTAGGATGCAAGAAAAAAGACTATCAAATCTTGCCAAGACAGGGTAAGACAGTTTTGAAAAATTTCTTGTCTCTGAAAATGGTCTGTCAGTTACTCTAGGCCTTAGCCAAAGTTGGTTGCTTCAACATTGAAAATGAGACTTTGGGTGATTGCCAAGGTAGCTATTGAATTCTAATTTTAATCCAATAAGTTATATGGGGTTATTCCAGTTTTTTTTTGTATCTGCTGAGGTTTGCTTTGTTACCTAGTATGTGGTCAATTTTTGAGAAGGTTCCATGAGGTTCTGAGAAGAAGGTATATTCTTTTATGTTTGGATGGATTGTTCTATTGATATCTGTTAAGTCCATTTGATTCATAATATCTGTTAGTTCCCACATTTCTCTGTTAATTTTCTGTCTGATATACTTGTCCAGTGGTGAGAGTGGAGTGTTGAAGTCTCCCACTGTTAGTGTGTGGGGTTTAATGTGTGATTTAAGCTTTAGAAGTGTTTCTTTGACATATGAGGGTGTCTTTGTATTTGGCGCATAGTTGTTCAGTATTGAGATTTCCCCTTGATGAATTTTTCCTGTGACTAATATGAAATATCCTTCTTTGTCTCTTTTTATTGATTTTAGTTTGAAGCCTATTTTGTTAGTTATTAGGATAGCTACACCAGCTTCTTTCTAGGTTCATTTGATTGGAAAAATTTCCACAACCCTTTACTCTGAGGCAATGTCTGTCTTTGAGGTTGAGGTGTGTTTATTGTATGCAGCGGAAGGATGGATTTTGTTTTGGTATCCAATCTGTTAGCCTGTGTCTTTTTATAGGTGAGTTGAGTACATTTATATAAAGGAATATCAATGACCAGTGATTGCCAGTTCCTGTTATTTTAGATTTTGTTGTTGGTGATGTTATTGTGTGTTTTTTACCTTTTTTGGGATTTGCTGCTCTGAGATCATCTATTGTCTGTGTTTTTGTTGGAGTAACCAACTTCCGAGGGTTGTAGTTTTCCTTCTACTACTTTGTGTAGGGCTGGGTTTGTGGCTATAACTAGCTCTTACAAGTTAAATTAACCCATATTTCTTATCTATCCCCTGCCAAAATGTGGTACAATTTTCAGCATGGCATATTCTTCTTGTTCTCTCTTCATCTCCTAGTGACTCCCCTGGTTTTTCTCTTCTTTCCTTCCCTGCCCCTCCTTTTTAAATTTCCTGCCGCAAGTCCCACCTAATCTTTTGCTGCCCAGCTATTCATCAGTCAGTGTTTTATTAACCAAATGAGAGTAATATACACCCACATACAAAAAGATTATTCCATAGCATGCTCCATTAGCATCATGGTGGGATATGGCAGTGTGCAAGCAGACATGGTGCTGGACAAGGAGCTGAGAGTTTTATATCTTTATACGAAGATAGCACGACTTGATCTGAGATACTGGGTATGAGCATATATGACACCTCAAAGCTCACCCTCACAGTGACACAATTCCTCCAAAAAGACCACACCAACTCCAGCAAAGCCACACCTCCTAAGAGTGCCACATCCTTTGGGGAACTTTTTCTTTCAAACCACCACAGACCTTAAAAATCAACAAATAGAAATCAGAGGTTTATGCAGAGGAAAGGAGAAAATAAGTAGAAAAAACACAGACTCAACCACAGGAAGAAACGAGTGTTTTGTCTTCACAGCTGGGTAGGCTTACAGAAGTTATCACACAGGTGCTTACAATCACATACTCTTACATGGAGAAAGACCAACATTTCCATCAAAGGAGTTTTCTCTTCAGTGTTTTGTCCAGGGCAGCCTTCACCTCTTTGTTTCTCAGGCTGTAGATCAGGGGGTTGAGCATGGGGATCACTGTGGTGTAGAACACAGAAGCTACATTTTCCTGGGCCAGGGAACTGGCTGTGGAAGGCTTTAAGTACATGAAGGCAGTGGATCCATAGAACAAGCCCACAGCTGCAAAGTGGGAGCTGCAGGTGCTGAAGGCTTTGGACCTGCCCTCAGTGGAGCTGATGTGCAGGATGCTCGACAGGATGAAGGCGTAGGAAATTAGTACTGTTAAGCTTGTTGCTATAATATTGAACCCAGCTAAAAAAAAGACAGTCACCTCTACATCATAGGTACTAGAGCAGGAGAGCTTCATGAGGGGGAGGATGTCACAGAAGTAATGGCTGATGAGGTCTTCACAATAATGTAACTTTAACATGAGGCCTGTCTCTATTGTTGAGCCAATGAATCCCATGGCATAGACAAAAGCTACCAGCATGGAGCAGAGGGCAGGAGACATGATGATGTTGTAAAGCAAGGGGTGGCAGATGGCCACGTAGCGGTCATAGGCCATCACAGTGAGCATGTAACACTCAGCAATGACGAAAACAAGGAAGAAGTAGAGCTGTGACATGCACCCGTCATAGGAGATGAGGTTTCTTTGGGACACAAAGTTGATGAGCATTTTTGGGGTAATGACAGAGGAGTAGCAGAGATCCACAAATGACAAGTTGCTGAGGAAGAAGTACATGGGGGTGTGAAGCTGTGTGTTGAGTCCAATCAAGGTGATCATGCCCAGGTTTCCCACCATGGTGACCGTGTAGATCCCCAGGAAGAGGAGGAAGAGGGGCAGCTGGAGCTCTGGCCTGTTAGTTAACCCCTTGAGGATGAACTCTGTCACCATGGAGTGATTTTCTGAAACCATTGTGTCTAGGCGGGAGTCCTGTGGGGTGGAAGAGAAGGAGCTTGTGAGGGGCTGTACTTGTCCCCCTCAGAGCAACTAGTTTTCTGCATTTGACAGCTGCTGAACAATCCTGATTATGTCAGATGCATCTTTTCCACACTGTTGCTTAGCTGTCAGAACTAGCCTAGGATTTCAGCGATCTTGAAGCTGAGAGTCTTAGGAGAGAGTTCTGATTTTTTTTTAAACTGGTTTTACAATTGTCTCAGAGCTGTGGTTCTGGACCAGCATTTACCTTCTTACAAAAATTATCTGGTTTCATTTCATAGTCATTAAATCAGAAAGTTTATGTTGAAGGCCAGGAATATATTTCAACAGTTTCTCTACAGATGTTTATGTTTGTCAACTTTGTAACTAATCAGTGGTCTTTTCATAATTTCTAGCCATATTATATGTAATTTCTTTTAATATTTATATATATGTGTTCTTGCCTGAATGTATATATGTGTACCATGTGCATGCAGGAGTCTGTGAAGGTCCAAAGAGGCATCAAATCCCCTGGAACTGCAATTACGGACATTTGTGAGAGCCATGTTGGTATTGGAAATGGAACTTGTACTCTGTGCAAGAGCGTTAAGTTCTCTTAACCACTGAGACATCTCTCAAACTTCATCTACGCTTTTTTAAAATATTCATTTAATGACTATACTAATATTTGAAATAGGTGTCTTATGAGGATGACCTGGCATGTGTTCCTCTTTTACTGGTTGCAGGTCAAGGTCTGTATCTGAGACACAGTAATATCAGTTTAACAGCACAGGACAAATCACATTTAAAAATATTCATTCAAAAGTTGAGTCAGATAACTCACATATAGAATCCCAACACTCAGGAGGTGGAGGTAGGGGAATTTCTAGGAGTTTGAGTACAGCCTGGACTATACAGTGAAAATCTGTTTCATAAGACAAATAAACATTAATCATCTTCCTTAAATGCTTTCTTTCTATGAAAATAGGAGTTGGCATCTAGTAGTCTCGGTGATTCAAAGGCCTTGAGGTTCTTAGGCTGTGGTCCTAGGCATTTCAGTGCCCAGTGTCACCTGCTTTGTGTGTCCACCTGGAGGAGAGAACACCGATGCCTGGATTCTGTCCAGATGTCCAGAGCACATAGCATTATCTTCAGTAAATGCTCCACAGGCAACTTATGGTAACATTAGTTTCAGAAAGTAATGACATCCTAATCATGGCATCCTCATACTTCTAAAGGCAAATACTGAGATTACAGATATGTCTACAGGGAGCATCCATCAATGTTGGTGGATACATTATTTCACAAATTCTCTCTTGTTGGAAAATGTATTTTTTTTAAAAAACTTTAAAAATGTAGAGATCAATGTTATAAATCCTAAAAGTTCCCCGTTACATATGTGTGGAGAAGGTTTGAGAAAGTTGATGTACCAGAGAAACTTGGAGTTGAACTCACTCTGTTTTCTCTGGTTTTTTCCTTTGACTCTAATGTGAAGCTTTGGACTGCTTACCTGCCCTCTCAGAAATGGGTGACTTGGGCAGGTTGTGTCCTCCAAGTCTAGGATGTGCATAGAAGAGAAATGTTGGCTAGTAGTTTGTTATTTATTAGAAAATTGAAAGTTGAAAATTAAAGTTACTCAGTTTTTTTAAATTGAAAGTAGAATACTTTAATTCCAGCTCTGGGGAGGCAAAGACAGGTGGATCTTTGTGAGTTCAAGGCCAGCCTGGTCTATAGAGTGAGCTTCAGAACAGTCACAGAGAAACCTGTGTTGAACTCCCACCTGAAAAATATTCATCTCTCATACAATACATCCAATCACAAGGAACACAAGAGTAAGTTAAAGGACTATGACTTCTGTTCTATTCTGTATTTTTAAAACACTCTTGCTTTCTGTATCTTCTCTTTGTGAATCAATCATCATTTATTAAAATTAATTTATCAAATTTTGAAGCAATATGAAGGATATTGAAAAAATATTGCACTTTTAAAAATCAAAGTGCCGTATATGCATTGTACTTATTAGAGATTCAGATGAACAATGACAAAAAAGGAAAAATACCAAAAAGGAAAAACATCACAAATATGTGAATATAATATGTAAAACCTGTACTACGGGACAGTGTGCTGGCCGGGAACTGGGCTGAAGATTTAAACACATAAACACACAGACAGAGGCACAGGGACATGTGTCATCCTTGAAACAAGAATGCCAAGAATGGCAACTTTATTGTGCTTAGGGGGTAGCTTATATAAGGTTCTGGCCACGCCCCAGCTCTAGGGATCTTTCAGCTGCAGACCCCTCAGAACCCACTCACCTGCCATCAGGGTCTTGTGCTCAGAGCTGCTGCAAGGCTCAGGAAAACAAGTTGTTTTGCTTGGAGCAGCTGCAAGCAGTTACACCAGCATAGGAAATTCAGTGTCTGGGGATCCACAGTCCCCATCAGTAGTGAAGTTTCTTATTTAGAACATGGTATTAGTAGGAATCTTCTTGTATATTTGCATTACATGCTATGGCAATGCATTATGATAAAATATTCCTTACATTCAAAGAGATCAGAACTTTTGAATGACCTCCCAGTCAGAGTTATAACATCTGGAGGCCACTTAAGATTTAGGACTGTTATCCTCCTGTGTACTCTGCCTGCTTCTTCAATCTGCTTAAGAGAACAATGTAGCAATCAGCCTTAGTTGCCTCCACAATCTAAGTTCATGCAAAGCTGTAATCTTTTATTCAAAGTTTTTGGTTCATATGATATATTATGATCGTGTTTTCCCCTCCCCCAGTTCCTCACAGGTCCTTCCTACCTCCCTACCTGCACAAATTTCCTCTCTCTCAAAAAACAACTAGCCAAAAACAAACATTAAACTGCCTAAACTCCAAAATCAAAACAAAGATACCCCCACTAAGACAAAAAAAGCTCGAACAAAATGAAATAAAGCAAAAGCCCACTGAAATCCCCAGCAATATGCAGTTAGCTATAATTTAGAGTTATTCCTATTCCACGTTTCCTATGCATGTTTGTGTATGTGCCATGATAATTGTGTGCTGGAAACAGAAAAGAGTCTGGAAACAACTTTATAAGATGCATATCCACCACAAATGTTGCAGACAGCACTTGAATATTACTTGATGAAATTAATATTTGTTGACTCTGAGATTCCATCTTACACCTGACAGAATGGCTAAGATCAGAGAAACAAGTGACAACTCATACTGGAGAGGATGTGGAGTAAGGAGTACATTCCTCCATTGCTGGTGGGAGTACAAACTTGTACAGCCATTACGGAAATTAATATGTCAGTTTCTCAGAAAATTGGAAATCAATCTCCCTCAAGACCTAGTTATTCCATTCTTGGGCATAGACCCAAAGGATGCTCAATCATACCATAAGGACATTTGCTCAACTATCTTCATAGCAGATTTATTTGTAATAGCCAGAATCTGGAAACAGCCTAGATACTCCTCTACCAAGGAATAGATAAAGGAAACTTGGTACATTTACACAACAGAGTATTACTCAGCTGTTAAAAAAACAATGACATCAGAAAATTTGCAGACCAGTAGATGGAACTAGAAAAGATCACCCTGAGTGAGGTAACCCAGACCCAGAGAGACAACACATGGTATGTACTCACTTATAAGTGAATATTAGCTGTAAAGTAAAGGGTAAACTATGTTACAATTCACAAACTCAGAAAACCTAGGTAACAAAAAGGTCTCCCTTGGAAGGGGAAATATAATAGATTTTGTGGGTAGACTGGGGGTAGGTGGGGATGAGAACAGAAGGGATCAGGTTGGTATAGACAGGGACAGTGCTGAGAAAGATGACTGAAAAAGAGGGGCATTTCAGGGTGAAGTAAAACCTGGTACAAGGGAAACTCCCAGGAATCTACAAGGATGACACCAGCTAAGACTCCTAGCAATAGTGGATATACAGCTTGAACGGATTTCCAGCGGAGGGATGGGATAACAAACCTAGCCACATAATCTTCAACCTAAAGTCTGTCCTGCTTACAGGATGTGATGAGATTGGTGCCTAGCCCAGTTGACACCAGAGAGATTTCATCTCTCAATTGATGGGAATAGGCAGAGAGCAACAGTCAAACATTAGGTGGAGCTTGGGGAATTCTAAGAAGAGGAGGAGGAAGGATTGTAGGAGCTAGAGCGGTCAAGGTCACCACAGGAAAACCCACACAAACAACTAACTTGGGTTCGAGGGGGCTCACAGAGACTGAACCAACCAGGGAGCCTGAGTCTAAGCTAGCCCCTCTACATATATGTTACAGTTATGTAGCTTGGTCATCTTGTGGGACTCCTAACAGTGGGAGCAAGAGTTGTCTCTGACTCTTTTACTGACTTTTGGGATTGT
The DNA here is from genome assembly GCF_018167655.1 of Microtus oregoni. NCBI lineage: Eukaryota > Metazoa > Chordata > Mammalia > Rodentia > Cricetidae > Microtus > Microtus oregoni. The sequence continues at coordinate 53,302,015 of NW_024543067.1, forward strand.
ATTTCTCATACTGGGTCTCCTTGCCTAGCCTTAATAAATGGGGAGGTGCTTAGTTTTATTGCAACTTGATATGCTATGTTTTATTGCTATCCATGGGAGGCCTTCTCTTTCCTGAATAGAAATGGAGGAGGAGAGGATGGGGTGGGCAGAGGGGAGGTGTGGGAGAGGGGCTGGGAGGAGAGGAAGAGGGGAAACTGTGGATTGTTAAATAAATAAATAAATAAAAATTAAATGAATAAATAAATACACAATGTTTGCTTTTTGGGTCAGTTGCAGTCAGAAAGGCAATCCCTTATAAAACTCTGTTGAAGATTTTTTAAAGTATCTCTCATTCCTTCCCCATGTGGCACTTTCTGTGTTGTTCAATAAAGGAGAGAGCAAAACCCTTTGTTAGTGACAGAACACAGACACAGACGTAGACACAGACTTGCAGGGACAGTTTTACTAGACAGTCTTCAGGCAGGCATAGATTCAGACTCATACAACAGACAGATGGTAGAAGACACAGGGAGAGCAAGGTATCTCAAATCTGGGCTTCCTTTTGGTTCAATGACACCAAGGGGAAGTACTTTGGTTTCTTTCCTTAATTTGACACCAATGCATTATTAGTGACTTCAAGTTTATTATTAAGGTGTCAGATCTATGCAATGTACGTCTAGAATAAAACAATTTGTAAATCTTTGTATAGGATTTAAAAATTGTTTGATTTTTTTAATCTTGCATTTTTTTTCAGGTGTTAAGAACAAGTCTTTAAGCCTTTAGATTGTAGTTTGAAGACAAGAAAATCTCTGTTGCTAAATAAGCTTTTTGTTTGTTTGTTTTTGAGACAAGATTTCTCTGTGCAGCCCTGGCTGTCCTGAAACTTGCTCTGTAGACCTGGCTGGCCTCAGTCCCACAGAGATCTGCCTTCCAAGTACTGGGATTAAAGGCGTGCGCCACCACTGCCCAGCCTAAATAAGCTTTCTATGGTAAATTGTTACTGGTGGTAAATTTAGCTTTATGTCAATAAATATTGGAAGCATCTATGATCTTTTAAATATTTTATTTATTATTAACTATAAAATATTTTCTATATACAAGTGACTAAGAAAATCCTACATAGCCCCTTTGAATCAACGCCCTGATTCTAGAAGCAATATGAAATATAGAAAATCTACCACGGACAACCATTCTCCCAGATTAGATTGTATTGATCTATGACGGACAGAGTGGACATCATTCTCTGAGTGCTATGAGAAAACCCCTGAGTGGGAGCGTCTACACAGCCGGCGTTAAAAATATTACTTCTGTAGTCTTCTAATGACATAAAGATAGAACCACATGCCGTATGTTTCCTGTGAGTTATACTCCAATGACTTTTATATTTACCAAGCCTGAAGAGGCTCAGGATTGTCATCAATGAGAACACAGCACACACAGAACAAGACACTTGGAGAAGGAAAACAAACATACAATCAGAAACATACTGTATATAAAAAGATGAGATTATTGAAGAAAAATTTTTCTTTAAACGTTATACAAGTGTGAAATAAATACCTTTGTGGAAGGGAAGTGACAGTCAGCTCTCCTGGAAACTTTAAGGGATGCCTTGATCTCAACAATTAACAAATGCTGAAAACAGATATTATCTGTGATTTTAGGTCTAGTGCTAAATTTACCCAAAAGGCCTGGCACTGTTAGAAAAACGAAGTCAACATGACTGGGGAGCTGGGGTCCTGCTTACATAGGCGTGTTCAGAAAAATCTCCTGGGAGGAAGCACATGGGGACCATGGTCCTCTCTAAAGGAACAATTAATTAATCTTGGCTGGTACCCGCTCTGTGCATTCTGCTCCCTCCTCCCTTGTGTTAATTTCCCTCTCTGAGGTAGAGGAATCTTGATGGAAAGTTAGAATGTAAATTGAGCACTGGAATAGTTTAGTACCATACGCTATTTCACTGTGTGATGATCACTACCATTATCACTGTCACCATCATCATGGTGTTCCCAGATACCTCATGTCACTACTGCCAACATCACCTCACGTCACCATGCCATGATGTTTTTTGCCTGTCACTACTAATTTGTTATACATGATGTGGCACTGGCTAATTAAGGCTTTTGAAAACAAACTCAAAAGATTTTACTAAAACAAACCGTTTTAGTAAAAGAATGCTAAACTTGTAATGGTCAATCCTCCCTTGCCTGCTGATACCAGCATAACTTGTTTTAGTTCTCAGCACTTGTGCTGGGTGGTTCATAGCTACTTGTATTATTATACCAGCTTCAGGGTATCTGACACCTTTTCTGAACTCTGTTGATGCCTGAACTCACATGTGCCGTATTACACACACACACACACACACACACACACACACACACACACACACACAGAAAAATAAAAATATATACGGCATCATGAGATCTATGAGGACATTCATGTTGCAGAGTTTTAAACTGAAGTCTGTACTTGGTGATAATTGTAGATTATCTGTATCCATGCCAAACAATATGGGGAGAGCCCATGTTGGACCTTCTTTGCTGTTTTACTGAATTTACCATCTTGCAAAACAATAGTACATTCTCCTATCCAGGATACTGACACAGTGACACAGTACACTGATTTCATTCTTTTTTTTTCTTCCCTCTGAGACAGGGTTTCTCTGTGTAACAGTCGTGGTTGTTCTGAAACTTGCTCTGTAGACCAGGCTGGCCTTGAACTCACAGGAATCAGCCTGCCTCTGCCGGCCAAGTGCTGGGATTAAAGGAGTACGCCACCACCTTCCCACTTACATCACCTTTGTTTCTAATTTTCAGAACGATGATTTGATTTTCTGTTTTCATCATTCTGACCTGTGATTTCTCTTTAGTTTCATTAGAAACTCATGGTTAAAACACATTTTATGTGGTGTGATCCATTACCGTAAGTCTGTTTTATTAATGTGCTTTTTAACCTTTGCATTTGAATCCCTCTTCAGGTTCTTTCTGACTCAGCAATAGCACTTTCTAATGCCTTCCTTGCTATCTGATGTGACAAGACATTGTATTTTTTCTTTTATTTTTCATTCTTTGCACACTGGGGATTAACCATTTCTCTAAGAAAGTTGCCTTCTTTTCTTTCAATGGTGAAATGTTATTTTATGAGCATACACTTGATGCTGGAGGAACATGGTTTCAGGACCTGACAAACAGAGAAAAGGGAGCTCTCTCCTTTTACCCCTCTGCAATTTTCTTCCCCCTTTTCTCCTTCTTTCCCTTTGCTTTCCTTCCTCTCTCCTTCCTTTCCTTCCACCCTCCCTCTCCCCCTTCCTTATTTTCTCTTCTTTTTTCTTTCCCTCTCCCTCCCTTCTGTACTTCCTCCTTTTTGAAATAATAATAATAATAATAACAACAACAACAACAATAATAATAATTTCCCATTAGCATCACCAGGCTATGTTTTATTATCCATTCTGGGGTACAGCTCATGGGTAGGATGTTTCTTCTGTGTATTTTATTTCGATTTATTTACCCATGGAAAGTACTATTTTGAATCATTGTTTTAAAGTATTTCTCTTTTGAGATTTCTACCCCATGTCAATTCGTTTTTTAATACTAACATTTGAATTATTTACTTATAAATCTCCATTTCAATGCTTTCTTATCAATTTGTATTTCTCCCAATGTTAACTGTTGTCTTTATTTTTCTGTTACTCCCTGTTTTGTTTTAATTTAAAATTTCTTCTTATATTTATAATAGTTTTTAAATGAGATCTATGCAATTTATGAGTTTTCCAAATTCTCACTTTTTTGCTTTTTCATACATTATTTAATTTTGCTTAGTGTGTTGACTCATTTTAAAGTAATACTATAATATTGTTTGTCTTTGAGCCCATGTTTATGCCTTCTTCTGCGTCCTTCTAATTGTTTTATATCACACAAGATGTATTTCTGATATAAACAATTTATGGACTTTTCTCAACAAAGAAAACAAATGAAAGACCAAATTCTTAGTAACAGAACTGAGTTTTGTCCCCTCTGTTGCTGTGTTCCAGGGAGAAAGGGCTTTTTGTGGCTCATAGCTGAAGTCTCTCACAAGAGAAGCCAAGGTGGCCAGAGTTTGAACCAGGTGGTCATGACTGAAATCCAGACATCAATGAATGCATGCTGGAGCTCATACTTTTTCTCTTTATACAGTCCAATGTCCTAGTTAGACAGCGGTGCCATCCACAGTGGCCAAGTCTTAATTAACTAATGTAATCAAAGTAATTCCTCACAGACATGCTCAGAGAGCCTTCTCCCAGGCGATTCTAGATTCCATCAAGTTGACAATTAATATTAACCATCCACTTCTTATCGACCTGACACCCAAGCACACCACTTTCAATGCCTAATTTTCTACCATTTATCTTTTATAGGCTCTTGATAACTTTATAATGTAAAACATACAGTCCAGTATGAAAAGTCCCTATAGCCACTAAAAGTTTCAATAGTTTAAAGGTTAAAATTTCTTAATGTGAGCTCCAATAAAATAAAGAAAATTACATAACCAACATATATTGACACAGAGTAAACTTTCCTATTCCAAAATGAAAGAATCAGAGTACAGAAAGCAGTTGTGACTAAAAGTAAACCAAAATTCTACAGGAAAACACCATCCTATGTCTAGCATTGTGATGGGATCAGCTGAATGCCAAAAGGCGTAGTCAATCCCAATCCTCCAGCCCTGCCACCTGCAGCAAGCAAACCCTCTCATTTATGTAAACTGTATACTTTCAGTCCTCTCTGATGAATGTTCCATAGTCCTTGCACCTGTAATACCTCAGATTTTTCTACTTCTCACCTGTCTTTATCTTCACTGCTTCAAGCAGTGGCCTGCAGGGACTTCAACGATGCCAAATTTTCAGTTGCTTTCCATGGCACCTCCAATCTTGCGTCTTTCATGCCTTCAAAACCACTCTCATGTGGAGGCAACTGCTAATTTTGTCTGAAAACTTGAGGTGCAGCTTGTATTCTTTCGAGCACACTTTATCCATTTTGTGTGCTTATCCAAGGGAAATAATTTTCTCAGGCAGTTACAGTTGGGGAATAGTGATCATTCATTGGAGGGTTTCTTCCTTTAGATGAATTTGGGTTTCCAAACATGGAGCCTCTGCAAGGTGGAGTTTTGACCTAGGACACTTCTTATCGCTTCAGTGCAACGAAACAGTTAGAGCCACTTTCTCACTAACAGTCTGAATACTCTCCTGTTTTTAAATTTCTTCTGCAAACAAATTATAATGACAATTTAAAATAATAATAATTTAAAAATGAAATATAATGGAAATTGTATTAAAGTTCAACCTCATTCAGTTTCTCGAGATATAGGCAATATGAAACCAGATTCTTGACCAAAATATTACCCAAATGACCCCAGACCACTTTCTGATAGAATTCTTATTCTATTCTGAAGCCTCATGAGCCAGGCTCTCATTGTCTTTGTTTCTCTCAGCATCCTTCCAGTTCGTGGCCCATTAACCCTGGCTTCCAACGCTCAAGGATCTTTCTAATCCTAAACTGCAAATATTCCCCCCCCCCCCCCCCAGCAATGGTTTCACATCTAAGAACCAGATTTTGGTCTTAGTTCATTTTCATTGCCATGATAAAATACTCTGACCAAAGCAAATCAAAGGAGGAAGGGCTCATTCAGTTTTGTAGTGGAAGGACAGAGTTCATCATGGTGGAAGACATCAGGAAATTGAAACAAATGGTCATACTGCTTTCATACTTGGAAACCAGAAAGTGAGAATCGATTGTTGCTTTTCAGTAGTATTTGTTCATTGATGCAATCCAGGATCCTAGTCAGACAATGGAACCATCCACTGTGGTTAGGTAGTTTCTGTTAGAGGTAGTTTCATAAAGATCTTCAAAACAAAATTATCTTCAAATACTACATATTCAAGGAAATTCATCCAATTCATAAAGCAATTTGTTATTACATCACTATCAAATCAATCATTTCCATGGAAAGAAAAATGCATTTATATTTTTAATAAATTAAGTAAAGACATGGTTAATGAGAAAGAATTTATTGTCTCCTCATGGAAGGTATTTTGTTTAATGTGAGGGTACTGTTGTTGATGGGGGGTGGTTTTAAGTAGTATGGAGTCAATTCTATAGTGAGAAAATTTAAAAGTGAAAAGTCTAATTAGGGAATAAACAGTGAATATCCAGCTCTGATGACAAAGACCTTTCTTGCCATGGAAACCATGGACATTCTGGCAAGATGTTCAATCTTTCACAGACTTTTTCTGCAAGACTTTATTTTGGTAAGTAGGTTAAACTAAGTTGAAGCATGTTATTATGGAAACAGCCAATTCTACAGATTTGGATCTGGTTGTATTGGCTTGCATGGAACACAGAGTTCTCTTTTTCTGGAGTTGCCTGATTTGAAGATTAGCAATAATTAAATTGAATTTAAGTAAATTGTGAAACTGATTAAGTCAATCAAATTCAGTGCCTCACTCTCTCTAGGCTTGTGCTCTAACTCGGAGTTACAGTTTTGCTTCCACCTTCTCTCTTTGGCTTTAAGATTTCTCATTTTGAGGAAGCAGAGATGTTCTCTTGCCTTTAGTTATAGTTAGAGGAGATCAATAGTGGTAGAAATTGCACCTTAGGTAGGGGAAAGGTCATGACAAAATGAATAAAAAGCTACTTAGGTGAGAGTATCCCACGGTCCATTGATCCACATTCTATTTGGGCTAAAGAAGGTGAAGCTGATTTTCCCAGAATCACTTGTATGTATTAATTTAGAAGTAAATTAGATTCCATTAATTGAGTAAACTTGTGTGAGGTTTGCTGGTATGTTACCCATGCTCTAGTGGATAGCCACACACTAAGGAGCACATGGAGCATTAATTGGGCTCAGTTGGTTATTAAAAATAAGAAAGGACATCAAAGTGGGAGATACACATATTGGGGGGTGATAGGAAGGAGTCGGAGAAAGGAGAGGGGATGGGCACAATCAATATACATTATATACATACATGAAAATATCAGAGGATAAAAATTTTAAATTGCTTAACGTTTGTCTCCTATAGAGGAGCTAGCTCCCAATTATAAGAACAATGACCTTAAAATTGTATGTCCAGAGAAACAATAGGAGAAAAGATGAGAATAAGGAAAAGGAAATGAAGCATGTACCCAACCACGAAGAGTAGTGCTTGTTTCTTATCCACAGTTGGGTAGGCTTGCTGAGTGCATTTTCCAGGTGTTTGCAACCACGTACTCTTACACGGATAAAGATCAACATTTCCATCAAAGGAGTTTTCTCCTCAGTGTTTTGTCCAGGGCAGCCTTCACCTCTTTGTTTCTCAGGCTGTAGATCAGGGGGTTGAGCATGGGGATCACTGTGGTGTAGAACACAGAAGCTACATTCTCCTGGGCCAGGGAACTGGCTGTGGAAGGCTTTAAGTACATGAAGGCAGTGGATCCATAGAACAAGCCCACAGCTGCAAAGTGGGAGCTGCAGGTGCTGAAGGCTTTGGACCTGCCCTCAGTGGAGCTGATGCTCAGGATGCTTGACAGGATGAAGGCATAGGAAATTAGTACCGTTAAACTTGTGACTACAATATCGAACCCAGCTAAAAAGAAGACAGCCATCTCTACATCATAGGTACTAGAGCAGGAGAGCTTCATGAGGGGGAGGATGTCACAGAAGTAATGACTGATGAGGTCTTCACAATAATGTAACTTTAACATGAGGCCTGTCTCTATTGTTGAGCCAATGAGTCCTATGGCATAGACAAAAGCTACCAGCATGGAGCAGAGGGCAGGAGACATGATGATGTTGTAAAGCAAGGGGTGGCAGATGGCCACGTAGCGGTCATAGGCCATCACAGTGAGCATGTAACACTCAGCAATGACGAAAACAAGGAAGAAGTAGAGCTGTGACATGCACCCGTCATAGGAGATGAGGTTTCTTTGGGACACAAAGTTGATGAGCATTTTTGGGGTAATGACAGAGGAGTAGCAGAGATCCACAAATGACAAGTTGCTGAGGAAGAAGTACATGGGGGTGTGAAGCTGTGTGTTGAGTCCAATCAAGGTGATCATGCCCAGGTTTCCCACCATGGTGACCGTGTAGATCCCCAGGAAGAGGAGGAAGAGGGGCAGCTGGAGCTCTGGCCTGTTAGTTAACCCCTTGAGGATGAACTCTGTCACCATGGAGTGATTTTCTGAAACCATTGTGTCTAGGCGGGAGTCCTGTGGGGTGAAAGAGAAGGAGCTTGTGAGGGACTGTCCTTGCCCTGTTTGGAGCAGCTGGTTTTCTGCATTTGACACTTGCTGAACTGTCCTGGTTATGGCAGATGTGTCTTCTCCACATCTTGCTTCTTGCTGACCGAAGGACCAGTCCATAGGGTTTCAGAGGTCTTGACGTTTAGTACAAGGAAACGTTCTATACTTATTATCTCTGTCCTGCCATATTTGATGGGCAGTTGCATGTGTTGTAGAGCCAGCAAATGCTTCCTACTCAATTCAATGTTATTATTTTTAGACCATAATACTAAAACACTGCACTATTTATCACTAAAGTAAAATTAAGTATATTATATATACACAATACATATGTAACATTGAGCTATTTATTACTAATGTCAAGTTATGTATATTTTATATACACCTACATATATAATATATTTGTCTTTAAGAAGGATGGGTTATTATTGGAAGTTATGATACATAATGAATTGAATCCTCATTTTTAAGGTGTCTTTTTCATTTTCTTTCTTTTTTTTTCTTTTAATTAGGTACTTTTATGTAGTTCAGGTTATCCTTGAACTTGTGATGTCTGATCCTCTTCTTCCTGCTTGTTGGGATTACAGGCATGTGCTGTTCTACCCAGCATGGGAAACAGTTTTTTATGTCAGAACACAAATCTCACTGTGGTCATTGTTTCTGATACAGTTATTAATTATTGACATCTCTGCAGTACTCTGAAGTTTGCTTATCCTTTCAAAAGCCAATTTTAGTATTAGTTTTTTTTAAAAAGGAATTTTCCATTTAGTATGTGTGGCACATGTTCCTGTGTGTGTGTTGTGTGTGTGTGTGTGTGTGTGTGTGTGCGCACGCGCGCGTGTATGTGTGCACACACACATGTAAAGGCCAGAAAAGGGCATTTTTTTTTCTTTTTCTGGCTCAACCCAAGTTTTTGACATAGTGTGTTTATTTGGTCCTCAAGCTCAGGTTTTGACCAGACAGCCTGTGAGGTCCTATGATTCCTTTGTCTCTACACTCATCATTGGGCTTACAGATATGTACCCATGATTGGCCTTTATGTGGATATTATGGATTCAAACTCAGGCCCACTTGCTTGCCCAATAAGTGCTCTTTCCCACTGAGCTCTATATCTCGAATCATGTAACTCTTAAAGGTATTGGTTGTGGAAATACATGGGATAAGAAAAGAATTTACCTTCTTATTACACAGTGAGAAAACTTTACTGCCAGAGCAGTTGTATTTCACAAGCGAGTCTTGTGCTAAGTGACTGGACCAAGACCCACTAGGATTTGCTGACTCACCTCCAGAGGCTTTCTCTTTGTCACAAGTCTCTTTCCTTTCCCTTCACTTTAAGACTTATAAATCACACAGTTATATGCCAAGACATGTGTGCTGTTAGCATGTGCTAGCAAAGGAAGAAGACTAATGCTATGATTTTGTAATTATAGCTCAATAACATAAAGTACTAAATGTTCAGTAAGTTACTCATGATATAAGAGTAAGAATCAAACGGGTCCAAAAACCGATCCTAAAATACTTGGTCTCCACTAAACTTTCAGTGTAGATATTCTGTGAGTATCATTTTTTTGTTAATTGATAAAATAAATATATTTTAATTTTGATTGCATATTCTCTTTACAGAATACCCACAGTACACATACATTATAGTAAATCAGAAATATAGCTAAGAGAAAACATGACAAACTCCACATTTTTTGCTACCTGAAGACTAACTGCACTGCACTGACATGCTGGTGGTAACATTTTGTCAACTAATTTTTATGTAGCATTTTAAAATAATGGTTTAAATATGTTCCTACCATAATAATAACTGGCATCAGTTGTACTTCTTTTAAAAATTGTGTGTGTATGTGTGTGTGTGTGTGTATAACTGGCAGCAGTTGTTTCTCTTATTCTAACCATGTGGGTTCTAGGGATCAAACTCAGGCTGTCAGGTTTGGCAGAAAGTGGACTTAGCTACTGAGTCAGGTTTCTTTATTTTTCTTAATTAGAAAAGAATCTCTAAAATCTTTGGGACTTGCTTTGAGTCTTAGAACATCTGCATTATATTGTAGGGTTTATATATTGAATTAGTGATAGAAAGGTGCTTAATCAAAATTAAATAGTGAAGTATCAGAGATGAGTACGATTTATTATTTTTACTTACTACAGAATAATTTTTATCTAGCTGACAAGTAATTAAAAATATTGCATATCCCCTTCTACTCAATCTCTAATACATATGCTAAGAAACATTCAGTAACCATTAGCATAGATCAAAATGCTTTGCAAACCAAAACAGGGAGAATGTTGATTACCCAGTGTAGTGTAGACGGTAATACTACCTTGGAGAGTGAGCCCAGACAGCCTTGATTTAATTTTTCACTTATATAATCTTATTCTGCAGCTTTTGATTCTTCTTTTTCTTTTTTTCCCTATAGATTTTTGAGACAATATCTCATGTTGCAGTCCTGGCTGACCTTCAACTTGCAATGATCCTGCTGTCTTACTTATCTGGCCAAGTGCTGAAAGTACAGGTAACAGTGTGATCCACCAGCTCCAGCTCAATCTTCTAATAATATAAAAGACCAGCTAGAACCACAGTTTACTGATGAATAACTATGGATACTAATTATCCTTCAGAGGATCAGGATTGTTGCTCAAGAGAGTACAACACACAGAGAACAAAGCATTTGAAAGTGAAGGTGAATATATGGTCCTAAATTGCCTGAACTATGAACAAGAACCAACAAGAGAAAAACAATCCCTTATATAGGTTATAGGCATGTAAATGAATACCTGTATTGAAGTGAAGTGAAACAGTGTCTCCTAGAAAATCTGGGATGCCTGGTTTCAAAAATTAGTAAATTCTAGAAGTACACAGATGTGTATCCTTCATGAAATTTACTCAAAGGGCCCGGTCCTGTCATGAGAAAAGGATTGCCATTTGGAAAGGCGATGTGTTATGACTGAGAGCTGAGGGTTCTGTTTACATATATATGTGTGTGCCATCTCCTGGGATGTAGTCACTCTGGAGATCATGGTTGTCTCTAAAGTAATATTTAGCTCTTGTTTTCTCTTGCTCTGTGCATCATGTTTTATTTCCCAGGTGTGTTAATTTTTCTTTTTTCTGTAGAGTCATCTTGCACTTTTGTAGAAGGAGCTGTGGGCCGCTTCCCACCACCTGCCTCCCACATGGCTAGCTTTACCAAAAATAATTACACAGAAACTGTATTCATTTAAACACTGCCTAGCCCATTAGTTTCAGCCTCTTATTGGCTAATTCTCACATCTTTCTTTAACCCATATTTAGTAATCTGTGTAGAACCATGAGGTGGTGGCATACTGGGAAGATTCTAACCTGCGTCCATCTTGGAGAGGAGAGCTATGGTGTCTGCCTCACTTCCCTTCTTCCCAGCATTCTGTTCCGTCTACTCCACCCACCTAATTTTTTGCCCTATTAAAAGGTCAAGGCAGTTTTTTTTTTATTTAACTAATGAAATCAAACAAAACAAAAGACCCTCCTACATCACACTTTCAGAATTTAGACTATAATGGGAGAATGAACTATTTAGCACCAATAGTCCAGGTACTGCCCCCACCCTCACCACCATCATCATCATCACTGTTGTGACCATCGTCATAACCTTGACTGCCACTGTCATCAGCATCTTCTCCATAGGCACCCTGGTAACTACCAGTAACATCAGGCTCAGTGCCATGATAGTTATTATTCCTCGTTAATAATTCAACATGATGAATCATGAGCTAGCCTTGAAATGTTTGTTTTAAAGAGTTTTGTTGGAAAAAATTCTGCCAATTGAGGAAATTTAGACCTAGAAAGACAAATGATACCTGTTATCTCTCCAATTCAAATCTTGGCTTCTTTGTTTTGCAGGTTTAGCTTTGTGCACAAGAAGAAGCCTGTTGCTAAACTTCTGTTCCAGTGGGAGAGCAACATCTTCTAACAACTGTACTCAGTCAGAATACTGACATCTGTATGGCCTGCTAATTTTATTCAGAGCTTTCCAGTTTTACCCACACTCATTTTGTCACTATTTTTTGTGTTATCTATTCAACAGTATAGGTTCTTGTATCTACTATCACAGTTGAGATAAAAACATGTAAAATATATTTTTTATGACTTTAAAACAATGATTTGGTTTCTTAATATCCTTCTAAGGTGACTCTTTTCTTTTGTGTCTTTATAAATTACTAGTGTGAACAATACAATTCCTATACTTTTGTTATCAAAGTTTTATTTTTATGTTTTACAATTTATTTCCATTATTTTAAATTTTGTATGTGTCTGTGTTGGTATGTTCATGTGAGCAGAAATACCTTTGGAGGCAAAGGCAACATACTCCCCCTTGGAGCTTGAGTTACCGACAGTTGTGTGCTGGGAAACAAACATAGGTGCTCTGCAAGAGTGGTGAGTGATCTTAATCAGTAAACCATCTCTCTAGGCATTAAAGTTCTCTATACTTGGTTTCTGGACTTCCTAATTTGTCTCTGAACTTAATTATAGTCATCTCTAATACCTTCCTTGCCATCTGGTATGACAGGATGTTGTGATTTATCACAGTGTTTTCATTTTTCAGAACTGAGTCATTCATGCCTCCAAGAAACTTGATTCTTTCAGTGGGGAAATGACACCTCAGGAATGTAGACCTGGTGCCAGAGAGCTCATGGTTTCTGGATCATCACCATTTCCAGGTCCAGAGAGGATCACTGCTTCTGGAACATCTCTGCCACTTCTGTTTTTTTTTTTCTTCTGACAGTTAAGACATCAGGACTACGAATTCTCAAAGGGTCTCTTGTTTCTCTTTGTCTGTTTTCTGCACTTTTGCCTTGTATCCCTAAAAAAAGTACAGAAAGTTTCCTAGAATGTTTTTTTATTGATTTTTATTGAGCTCTACATTTTTCTCTGCTCCCTTCCCTGCCTCTCCTCTTCCCTGTTCAACCCTCCCCCAAGTTCCCCATGCTCCCAATTTACTCAGGAGATCTTGTCTTTTTCTGCTTCCCATGTAGATTAGATCTATGTAAGTCTCTCTTAGGGTCCTCATTGTTGTCTAAGTTCTCTGGGATTGTGATTTGTAGGCTGCTTTTCTTTGCTTTATGTTTAAAAATCACCTATGAGTGATAACTGTCTTTTTGTGTTTGGGTTACCTCACTCAAAATGATGTTTTCTAGTTCCACCCATTTTACTTCAAAATTCAAGATGTCATCATTTTTTCTGCTGTGTAGTATTCCACTGTTTAAATGTACCACATTTTCCTTATCCATTCTTCAGTCGAGGGGCATATGGTTGTTTCCAGGTCCTGGCTATGACAAACAATGATGCTATAAACATAGTTGAGCACATGTCCTTGTGGCATGACTGAGCATCCTTTGGATATATACCCAAGAGTGGTATTACTGGGTCTTGAGGAAGGTTGTTTCCTAATTTTCTGAGAAATCTCCACACTGACATCTAAAGGTGCTGTACCAGCTTGCATTCCCACCAGCAATGCAGAAATGTTCCCTTTACCCCACAACCTCTCCAGTATAAATTGTCATCAGTGTTTTTGATCTTAGCCATTCTTACAGATGTAAGATGGAATCTCAGAGTTGTTTTGATTTGCGTTTCTCTGATGACTAAGGATGTTGAACATTTCCTTAAGTGTCTTTTAGCCATTTTAGATTCCTCTGTTGAGAGTTCTTTGTTTAGGTCTGTACTCCATTTTTTTTATTGGATTATTTGCTCTTTTGATGACCAATTTCTTGAGTTCTTGGTATATTTTGGAGATCAGACATCTGTCTGATGTGGGGTCCTAGAATGTTTTAATTGTTTTTTCTGAGACAGTTTTCTCAAGTGTGGGGTTTCTTCTTAAAGTGTACCTTGTGTGCCCTAAACGCATTAAAGCTGACTCCATGGAAATGGAAATGTGTCAGTGTTATAGTAAAGAAAGAAAACAAAGTACTTCCTTTTGTATTGACCTGACTAACAGCAAGTCCAAGTCTGAGTTCCCCACCTCCCTCTGTGTCTTCTGTCTGTAGTTTGTGGTTCCTGGTTTGTTTTTTGTGAATCTGGCTGATATGTTCCCATTTCCTGCATTTGTGTCTTACTTATAACCATCTGATGTCTAACTAATCCTAACACAGGCCTTTACTCCTTTGTTGAACAGCACAGAAAGCATCACAGGGGGAAGGAATGAAGAGTATTTTACAGAAATCTCTAACAGAGTTTTATAAGAGAATAAGTTATTTACACCAATTGACCCAATGCACTTAGCACTGCAAACATAGTCTTATCAAGAAATATCCATATCTGAAATTACTTAAACTCAAAACATACAAAGAAATCATTTAGAAGTCCATAATTTAAAAACCCAAGCAATTCAATTAAAAAAGCCACATTTAATAATATTTATTATATACAGGAAGATATCAAATGAAAAGAATTTGGTATCCCATTAGAGAAAATAAAATCTGAACCAAATCCACAGAGTGTGTTCTTTGTATAATATATTGCTTCATAAATTTTTGTTTTTGTTCTTTTTCAAGACAGGGTTTTTCTGTCCAAGCTGGCCTTAACCTTAGAGATCCACCTGCCTCTGCCTCCCAAGTGCTGGGATTTAAGGTATGCGACCACTGCCCATCTTGTCTCATAATTTTAGCTAGTCATGGAACACTTTATCCAGAAAAGTCTTTGTAAGCTAGATCTAGTTCCTGCAATTCTTGTTTTTCATTAACAATGATTCTCTCTCTCACTTTCTGTCTTTTTCTTAATCTCTTCTTTATTTCAACCCATTGCAAATCTTGATCTATTTTTGGTTTTGGAAATTATAGATTCTCTAGTACAGAAATGGCATATTTTGGTTTATGAATGTAATATTTTAAGATAAGAATTTGATTTTGAAAATCTTTGTGGAGCTATCTGTAGCAAAGATAAACCATGATGCAGCTGCATCTACACCTTTCTTTCCACTAGTTTTTATGATACGTTCCTGTTTAATTTCTTGTGCAAATACATTGACTGTAAATCTTCTATCACTGGGTAGAAATGATTTGGCATCATTGTTAAAAAGATTTCAAGACTTCTGTCTCGGAGTTATGTTGTAGATTTGAGATTGTAGTATTGAAGTTGGCCTCCCCACAGTTGTATCCATTGATTTCTGTATTGTTTCCAGTTGTAGTTTTATGTAATGGCCTCATTTGCTGTAAAGAGAAACTTCCTTGATGAGAGATAAGAGCTCCATGAGTATAGAATGTATTAGGAATTATGCTGGCCTAGTAAGGCGGTGGTAGTAGGCTTTTCTCTAAGACCCATGACCTCACTAGCCAGTAGGTCATGTGGCCTCCTCTACTTTGATTATAATATATTATATATAATATATAAAATATATTATTTTATTATGAATAATATATAACATATATTTGATTATAATATTTATTATAATTCACCACAGAACTTTCTCTGGTGCCAAGAATGACCGTGAACTTCTGATTCTTCTGCCTTTACCCTCTCAGTGATGGGATCACAGACATGCACCAGCATACCGAGTTTATTTGGTGCTGAGAGTCTAACCCAGGCTTTGTGTTTGATAGACAAGCACTTTTCCAAAATTTTAAGGAATGGGTGAGCAGTAAGGGAATGATGTAATTCAAGGTCATACCTAGTTTGTCCTCTTGGCAGCTCTAGGGTACAGTTACCCTTTACCTTTGTTTTTCTCCTCTGTCACCTGCATAACTTCTTTTATTCCACAATTATTAGCTAAATTGAATATTCACTGAGGCTATGTACAATATTCAAAAATATCCTTAAGGTTTCTATAATTATTCCTGTTCTTCACATGGACGTATTGGGTCATTGCTAAACATGCTACTGAACTTCACGTTCTGTTTTACTTCTGAAAGGCACTTTTAGATGTTGCACATGTATCCTAGATGCTTCTGTTAATCATTTTCCCTTCCTGTGTGTGGCCATCTTTTAGGATGCCCTTACTCCTTGAATTTCAATTATTGCCTCTTCAAAGACACATTTAGAACAAGTTATTATTGCTCTGCTTTTTGCATTATCAAGCATGCATCTCTTTCTTCTCTACCATGGTCTGACCTTATATTTTCACTTTCTTTTTGATCTTTGTCTTTTAGATATTTATGGTCTTATCTATCTAACATTTTGTTAATTGCCCTCCTCAGTATTATTTCTTATTAATGTCTGTTTCTGCTTTTCTGGGTCTCAGACCTTAATCAAATTTGATTCGTGCTTTTCTTATCAATCCCCATTTTAACATAGAGACATTGCTACATACCAACTGTTCCACTATTGTGTCTCCTGCACCTTTCACCTGTCTGTATTTATTGCTGTGGAAAGTCTTCTGGCTGTTCTCCCTGTCTGCCCTTTCCTCTCTTTCAGCTTGTTCTGACATTGCCATTTATATAAAAATCACTGCTATTAAGAAAGACAGTTCTGAGTGCTAATATTATTTAATCAATTCTTTTTTGCCGTCTAAGTGTTATAATCAGCACCATTTATTCCCCCTTTGAGATATGATTATTATTAGTTTTGAGGTTAGAGATTGAAGTTCAGAGAGAGGTTGCACACCTACTAAGGTCACATATTTAGCAGGAGACAGAGCCAAGATTTATACTGAAGTTAGCTCACATTTTGAGTGCTGAGGGACATCATAATTTACGATTCACCATTACTACTGATCACTCAGTTAGAATGGCAGTCATAAACTTAGCTGATCTAGGCAAGTGGACAAGTGGTCACCTTATTGATAGTATGCTATAGCTCCTTTCCAACGGTTATATTCACTTAGATGTATGAGGAGTGTTGAAGACTCGTCTTCTTTTGAAAGTAGTTTTCAAAAGATAACACACCAACATTTGGCTTCATTGTAACATTTTCAAATTTGTTTCTTTAAATCTCCCCCTTTTTAGCCTCTACTTTGCCATCTCCCTTTCTATCTCTAGAAACTTCTTTCCCGTGTTGTTGCATGTTTGCTATTAAGCTCCACCACATCAAGACCTCATTTTCTTCTCTCATGGCTCCCTTTCTGGTTTATGACATATACCCACATTCATACCTACATGCAGACATAGACTCAGACACAAACACAGACACACATGCATAACCCAACAGAACATTAAAGCTAGCATTTTCATATGAAAGAAACATGCAGTGAATACTTTATCTTTCTAAGTCTAGGTTATCTTGCATAATATGATAATCTCCAAATTTAGTTATTTTTCTGCAAATTTTACTTTTCCTTATGACTCAATAAAACTACATTGTATATTTGTTCCACACTTTTATGACCTATTGATAAATGTCTAGGCAGATTCTAGTATTTTCTTGCTATTATAAATATCAATAAACATGGATATGCAAGTGCCTATGCAGTAAAGTCCTTTGGACATATGTGTTGGTCGGTGTTCTATTGCTGTTAAGAGACACCATGACCATGACATAAAGGAAAACGTTTAATGGAGTTCGTTGACAGTTTCCGAGGTTTAGTCCATTATCTTCATCACAGGGAGCATGGCAACGTGCAGACAGACATGGTACTTCTAAGTTCTACACCTAGATCCAAAGGTAGCAGGAAGAGAAAGAGATCTTGGACCTGGCTTGGACCCTTAAAGCCTCAAAGCCCACTTCTAGTGACACACTTCCCCTAACAAGGCTATTCCTCCTGTTTCAAATAGTGCTACTCTCTGGAGACAACTACTTTAATTA
The DNA here is from genome assembly GCF_018167655.1 of Microtus oregoni. NCBI lineage: Eukaryota > Metazoa > Chordata > Mammalia > Rodentia > Cricetidae > Microtus > Microtus oregoni. Next base: position 53,319,958 of record NW_024543067.1, read on the forward strand.
TTGAGTGTATGGGACTGTTCTTGCTCAAATTACCACACCATATGCCCAGGAGTGGCATATCTGGGTCATATTGTAGTTCTACTTTTAGGTTTTTGCAGTCTTTACACTAATTTCCATAGTGGGCACACAAGTTCACATTCCACCAGCAGCGAACAGGGCTACTTCTTTCTTCTCATCCTCACCACTTTTTACAGCCTTTTGTTTTCTTGATGAGAGCCATTCTGACTAGGGCAAGGTGGAATCTTAAAGCAGCTTTATTTGAATTTGCCTGATGGATGAGGATGTTGAAAGCCTTTACAATATTTATTGCGTGGATCAGCAGGATGGTCTAACAGGCAAAGATGATTTCTATCAAGTTTGGTAATCACAGTTCAATCCCTGTGACCCACATGGTAGAAGAAGAGAACCAGCGTCTGAAAGTTGTCCTCTTTTCTCCACATATTGGCTGTTCTAGGCATGTGTGCATGCATGCGTGTGTGTGTATGTGTGTGTGTGTGTACGTACACAACAAATAAATGTGATTAAATGCATTTGTAAACAATTTGCACTTCATATTTTGAATTATTTAACTATTTGTTAAATTCACCAGCACATTTATTAATTGAAAGTATTGATTTTCTGTGTGTTTAATTGTACAGCCCTTTGTAAATTCTATGTAGTAACATTCAGCTGTCTTAGCATCCTTGAACTCTGGCCATAGCTTCACTAGTAGGCACGCCTGCCATTTGCTTGGGATACATACTTTACTATGTATGGTTTGGAAATTTCCACTAAGGAAAGGTTGGGGTGGTTGCAGTAGTTGCCATAATTTTATTTCTATCTCCTGCTGTTCAAGTTTGCGAGGAGCTGTTTTATTGTTGTCCCTTTTTCTTTTATTATTTTTTATTTTTATTGAGCTCTACATTTTTCTCTGCTCCCCTCCCTGTCTCTCCCTTCCTCTTCAACCTTCCCCCATGGTCCCCATGCTCCCAATTTACTTAGGAGATATTTATTGTTGTTCTTACATTACTTGTGCTTAGAAAGGTGCTATACCAGATATTCTATTACATGCAATCTGATGTCTGATCTTTAAAGTATGCCACACATTTTTATTACTTTTACTTTGCATTCCAGACACACCAAAGGTTATATGGGTTCATGGAGAAGGAGAGCTCAGAATTGGAGAGACTTAAGGCAGATCTGTCACTTCAGGTCATCATCTTCCTTCTATGAACTGAGCAGTGTCTTCATGAGACGAGAGTAGCTGGTAATTGTGTGAATCCCCTAGCTGTTGATACTGAAAATACTTAGAAATATTTGAAAGATGCTGTGGCATCACACCCAAAGATTCTGATTGCTGCCCCAGACTTTCTTTCTAAGACTCACTTTAGATATTTGTATGGAGCAATCAGGTTTGAAAAACAGAACGAGCAATAACCTTTCTAGATCCTTCAGGTCTCAGCTTCCCTGGCTTCCATGCTGACTGGCTTTGATATTTAAGGAGACAGAGCCTAGACAAAGGATGGATGGTGAAGGCAGAGGCGGAAGGATGGGTGCAGAAGACAAGAAAGACAAAGGCAAACTAAAGAGGCAGTTGGGAGAAGTGCTCGGAGAGAGTGAAGGAAGGCAAAGACAGTCGGAATATTGACTAGTTAGTAGCTTAGAGAGAGGCTGCTCTGGAGAACTGTCCTGCTATCCTCGGGAGTTTTTTTTTGTTTTTTTTTGGGGGAGGGGGCTATCATTAAACTTGCTTAAATGAGATGACAGGAAGGGAAATCAGCTTTCTTGTTGATTTCTGGTAAATATTAATTAATATTAATTCCTGGAATGAATTGAAATCTGAATAAACCTTTTAATACGCTAAAGTATAATAGCTCTGCAAAATTTTCTCAACTGTATTCACTTCTATTAAAAACCACTGGACATTATTTATCATTTTAAAAGACACTGCCTTATGAGTTTCAGTGGGTTCCATAAGGAAGTTGATCTAATGGTTAGAAAAAGGACGTTGAATTGGGCAGTCTTGGATATAGTTGTGTACTTTGAAGCACACCATCTCTTTTGCAAAGGTCCAGACTTCAGTAATGGAAGCAAGAGGTGTGATAAGGAATGAATAAATGATTTAAAAAATTTAATTCTTTTATTATTTCGTGTTTATAATATAATCACATCATTTCTTCCCTTCCCTTTCCTCCCTCTAAACCTTCCATATACCCCTCCTTACTCAAATTCATGGCCTCTTTTTCATTAGATTTTGTTATACACACACATATATAGATATGCATATATATTCCTAAATACATAAATACAAAATAGATATGCTTTTGAGTTTTTAGATCTTGGCAGCTCCATGAGTCAGTGTAAGGACACAGTAGTAAGTATCTTACAGGGAATTTAAAAACTAGCTATTGTTTTCACAATATTTTTTTCTTGAATATTATTGGGTAACTATTAGCTGAAAGAAAAATTTTCTTCAAAAAGCCAAATTGTCAATTCTACAGAAAGCAAGCGTTTTTGCTTCCTTTGGGAAAGTAACTCTGAGGAAATGATCCCGAGGGTGATTCAGTCTTCATAATCAGTCCACTGAGACTGTGAACCAGAATGACTGTTTATTCTCCTGTTACTGCTGGTCAGGACAGGAGCTGCCTCCTTCCAGGAAGCTGTAGGAACTTTCTGATAAATTAACAGCTGAAAGTCAAGAGTTTCAGTACAAAGAGAATTTTAAGATGAATCTAAGATTCTGAGCTTTGGTCTGGGAAAGGAGATCTGGATTTCTAAGCTGCTGTCTTCTATTGACCAGGGTTTTATCTCTCACAGAACACTTTGGAGGAGAGACAGTAGCCAGAACATTCCTGCCGTGAGTAAAGGAAGGTCCATGCCTGTGTGATCCCGATCAGTCATGAAACACAGGTTATACATGCAGGCTGTGGGTGGGACTCCTGCGGCTTCCCTTCACCCTGAAGTCTGGAGGGTTTGTCACTTTGGGTATTTCATAGTTGCACTTATTCAATCTGTAAAGAGAAGATAATACTATGATCACATATTCTCAGAGCTTCTAAGAAAGCCCCAAATACGTGTTAGTGTATAATGTTTCTATTCGCCGTTCATGCACCTACAAGTTTGTGAGAAACCCAATGTCACACTTTTACGGTGCAGACTGAGACACTGTTACAGCTTGGTGACATCTACCTGTCAAGATTCATCCAAGAGAAGAGGATCATGCTTTAGCAACTTGTACAGAAGCAGGAGAGGACAGGATATAGAAAATGGACTGATGTTGAAGTCGGAAAGATACATACTCTGTTCAGGATCCCTCTTTTGGGCACCACTTGCTCTGATCCTGGAGGCAAAGGGCAGCCTTTTGTTGTTATCTGGAATGTAGAGTCACTTGACTGTTCACTGCTGGTTGTAGGAAATGGTAAAAACCTTCCTTCCTCCCTTCCTCTCTTCCTTCCTTTCTCCCTTCCTCCCTCCATCTCTTCCCCTCCCTCCCTCTCTCTCCCTCCCCTCTCTCCAAAGACAGGATAGATTTGTGAGGATGGTGATGATGCTTCTTTGCATTCATTGGTCCTGTTCTCTTTCACACAGGCCTTCCTCCTGAAAAGAATGACTGCCAAAAATTCCTCTGTGACAGAGTTCATCCTTGCAGGCCTGACAGATCAGCCAGGACTCCTCATGCCCCTCCTCTTCCTGTTCCTGGCTTTCTACATGGTCACCATGGTGGGGAACCTGGGCTTGATCTCCCTGATAGGGTTGAACCCTCACTTGCACACCCCCATGTACTTCTTTCTCTTCAATCTTTCCTTAATAGATTCCTGTTACTCCTCCACCATCATCCCCAAAATGCTGGTGAGTTTTATCTCAAAGAAGAACACCATCTCACATTCGGGGTGTATGTCACAGCTGTTTTTCTTCTGTTTCTTTGTTGTCTCTGAGTCTTTCATTCTGTCAGCCATGGCATATGACCGTTATGTTGCCATCTGCAACCCCCTGATGTACACAGTCACCATGTCTCCCCAGGTGTGTTTACTGCTTTTACTGGGTGTGTATGTCATGGGCTTTTCTGGAGGTATGGCCCATACAGGAAACATATTGAATCTGACCTTCTGTGCTGACAACCTTGTCAATCACTTCATGTGTGACATCCTTCCTCTTCTGGAGCTGTCCTGCAACAGCACCTTCACAAATGAGTTGGTAGTCTTCATTGTGGTGGCCTTTGATATTGGCGTGCCCATTGCCACCATCTTCATTTCTTATGCCCTCATCCTCTCTAGCATCCTTCGCATGCATTCCACAGAGGGCAGGTCCAAGGCCTTCAGAACCTGCAGCTCCCACATAATTGTAGTTTGTCTTTTCTTTGGTTCTGGGGCTTTTGCGTACCTCAAACCACCTTCCATATTACCCCTTGACCAAGGAAAAGTGTCTTCCTTGTTCTATACCATTGTAGTACCAATGTTGAACCCTCTGATCTATAGCTTGAGAAATAAGGATGTCCAAGTTGCTCTGAGGAAAACCCTTGTCGGCCGAGTATTTTCTTAACAGAGGACCAGTGTCATGAGCTGCACTGGTGTGATTCGTCAGTGAGTAATATTCATATGGAAAAATCTGTGTTTGGATAAGAAGATACAGGTTGCAGTGAGGTATTCAAGGTCTAGATGTTTTTCTTCTTCTTGCACAAGAAGAGATGTTTATGGCACTAGGGAGTGAACCTAGGTCTTTATGAATTCTGGGCAATTGCTCTACCACCCAACTACATTCAGTCCAAAAACAGTGTTTCAAATCATATTTAAGCAAGATTTTTACACAGCTCTATTCTTCCAATATTTCTTTAAATGAGAAAATGTATTTCTCTAGTGAAAATGCACAAATACATAATTTGGTGTTATTTTCTCTTTCACTTGTAAACTTTATTTTTCTGTAACTTGCAAATGTTAAAGAAAATAGCAACATTCCATGGTGTCAGCATAGTTAGTGTTCATAGCCTGTATCCTAACAGACCAGGCTCTGTAATGTATCCAATTTTTAATTTTATGAACATTTTATAATAGTGACAGACCATTTATTCTTGAATGGGCCTTATAAATTATTTAATCAAGTCTCATTTAACAGATATTGGAGACTTAGAAATTTGTTGTTATTCAAGGATAACAAAATATTATCAAAATAAACTTATATTCAGAAAGTGTAATTCATGTCTTTTTATGATTTGTCTTTATGCTGAGTTTTCTTGCCATATTGTTCCTTCTTCATGATTTTCTTTTGTTGATAATAATTTTAAAATTACCTCATTTAAATTAAATTATGATTATCTTTTCTCCATTCTCTTTTTTCTCAAGTTCCTTCCACGCACCCACTTACTCTTTCAAATTCATGACCTGTTTTTCTTTAATTATTATATATTACTAAATGTGAAAGATACAAGTTAATTAGTTTGTGTAATATGCTCTGTTGGTATATGATGTCTGATATCAGTGCTAACCCCTTGGTAAGATTACCATCTAAAAACATGATAATACATTAAAATATGATTTTGCTTGCAATAATGTAATGTTGCTTCTTAAGAAGGCTATTTTTGGGATAGTGGATTGAGATGCTACCACTAGATACTACCACTAGTTTCTACTAGGTGCTCTTCTAGAGGACCTGCACATAGTTCTGAGCATCTAGATAAGGTGGTTTCCAACTAGGATCCAATACCTTCCTCTGACTTGCAAGTGCACACGCACCTCTCTCTCTCTCTCTCTCTCTCTCTCTCTCTCTCTCTCTCTCACACACACACACACACATTAAAAAATCTTTAAAAATCAAGCAAATTTTCAATACTACATTTTAAATAAAATAAGAAAAATTTCCTTGTTTTTAGTCAAGTGATGATGGAAACATGACTGCATTATGTGTTTGTCATTGACTTAAGAGAGAGGTCATGTGTAGAATGCAGCAACTTCAGTCTCATGTGTTAGGATTCCTGGGGTCTTAATTGTTATAAAAACACTGAAAACAAAGTAATATATATTTAAAGAAAATAAGCAGAATTTAGAGCTTTTTGAGTATGAACTTGAGTATTTGAGCTTTGATGGAGGAATCTGTGACTCACTATAAACAACTGATTGGGAGTAGTGAGGGAACAATGAATAATTTGGAGGGACACAGTTATTTATCAAGAAAGAAAGCTGCTTGTTAGAAGTATTTGCATTAGGTTTTAAGGACATGCTAACCCAATTAGTGTCTTAGCCATTCAGTTTTAGCATTTTATTCAACATTTTCTTTAATATAGTAGAAAGACTTATGTGAACATCCAAATTACTAGCTAGCTAGAAATATGAATTAAAATCAATGAACCTGGATGAAAAAATACTCAATAAAACACTCCCAAATAAAATCCAGGAACACATCAAATAGATCATCCATCACAATCAAGTGGACTTTATCTCAGAGATGCAGGGATGGTTCAACATACACAAATCTGTTAATGTAATCAATCATACAAATGAAGAGAAAGAAAGATAAAAACACATGACCATCTCATTAAATGCTGAAAAAGACTTTGACAAAACCCAACACCCCTTCCTAATAAAAGTCTTTTTTTTAATTTTTTTCTTTTTAATTTATTTATTTATTAGGGATTTCTGCCTCCTCCCCGCAACCGCTTCCCATTTCCCTCCCCCTCCCCCGATCAAGTCCCCCTCCCTCATCTGCTCGAAGAGCAATCAGGGTTCCCTGACCTGTGGGAAGCCCAAGGACTGCCCACCTCTATCCAGGTCTCGTAAGGTGAGCATCCAAACTGCCTAGGCCCCCACAAAGCCAGTATGGTCTGAAAAAGCATGGGATAAATCTGGACTAGCTGAACATAGCGGACAATGAGGAATACTGAGAACTCAAGAACAATCGCAGTGGGTTTTTGATCCTAATAAAAGTCTTGGAGAGATCAGGGATACAGGGAACATACATAAGTATAATAAAAGCAATATACAGTAAGCCAGCAGCCAACATCAAATTCAATGGAGAGAAACTAAAAGTAATTCCATTAAAATAAGGAATAAGAGAAGTCTGTCCACTCTCTATATATCAACTCTCTATATTATTTAAAGTTCAAGCTAGAGCAATAAGAAAACCAAAGGAGATCAAGGGGATACAAATTTGAAAAGAAGTCAATTCCTGGGACAGGTGGGAGAGCTGGCCCTGTGTTCATGTGAGCAGGAGAGCCAACTCTGTCAGCGCATGTGTGGATGAGTCAGACTGAAACTAAATATGAGAGAGCTATCCCCACCTTTAATCTGGCGGACCAACCCTACAACTGCCAAGGTCCTAATGAGAGCCTGAAGGGTCCGGTCCTAAAACTCTCTTCAGAGTTCAGATTGGAAGCTACAACAAGTAAAAAGAACCTTCTTTTTTTGAGGGGGGTATCCGAGAGCTAGCAAACTCTCTCACATGTGCTTTTCTGAATCAGTCTCTCTATTCTTCTTTTGCCTCTATTCTAATTTTCTTGTCCTCTTTCTAACTATTAAAGCTTTGGCTAGCTTCTTCTCCTCTTAGCTTAAAAACTCATCTTTCTACAGGAGCTTTGAAGTGATAAAAATTAAAATAGTTACCTCTCATTGGTCAAAAACACATTCCTAGGGTAAGTGATGGGGAACTGAGCCATTGCCATGGTAGCACAAGGTTTCATGGTTACAGGAATAAGACAGTGACCAGACCAGGGCAGGGGTGGGGCACAGTGTCAAGTGACAAACTTTGACATGTAGGTCTATTGTTAGCAGGCTGGCAAACGAAGAATTGGCATGCTTTTCTTAGGGTGCTTTGTGTAGCAAACTGGTTAGACATCTGTGACTTTGACCTTGTGCATAGCTGTAATTTTTAAACTTATGATCCATTTACAAAAAGCCTTTAGTCTAGTTTGAACTTTATTTGAGGTGAAAGTGAGCTAATTGTATACAGTTAGTCTGAACAAAAAAGGAACAAAGCAGGCTTTTAAGTGTCTAAGTACACAAGGGATAAATAGATCTAGTTATGAAGCATACATTCTATATATCAAAATTATATAACTAAATGAAAAGTCATCTTCCTGACTACCCACAGATATACATGCAATCATTGAGATGAAATCATAAGACTACATATATACATCACAAGCGATTACACACCACAATACAGGTATAGGTGAGACGCAAAGTTGCTTTAGAGAAAGTGAGCAACAATTGCCAGAGCTGATGGTCTTGCAGCCCTTGCCTGGACAGGATTAACCTCCATCAGAATCACTCTTTTGTTGGGTTGACATCTGAATTATCAATTACCATATGCTGTATATTTCCATGACTTTCAACACAGACCCAGGGTTATGACTTGTTCCATCCCAGCATCCACCCCATCTATGATCTACTGACTCATAGACCCAAAGCTGCAGGATCCACAACACAGGACAACAACAGGATATCCAGGAAGAGTCCTAGAGTTCTAGTGAGGGACCAGCATTGATAGTGTAATAGAAACTAGAGGCCTTGAACCAGACCAATGAATTTTTGCAATGAAGATTTGCAAGTAATGATATGTGGACAAAGGGGTTTGTGAAATGACTCACCAAATTATATTTAAAAATTTTTTCTTTCTACATTTTTTTCCTTTTTTTTTCTCTTAAATTTTGTTTTATTTTGAGGGGTACAGGAGTGGAGAGTAGATATGAAGGGATGGTGAAATGAATGGGATCAAGACACATGATGTAAAAGACACTAGAATAAATAAAGAAATAAATAAGAAAAGAAGTCAAACTATTGCTATTTGCAGATGAAATGATAGTATACATAAACTACCTCCTGAAAATCTACCAGATGTTGCAGGGAGCACTATTAGTTCCCAGTCACCCAGCTAGCTTAGACCTGAGATAATCACACAAAACCATATTATTTAAATCACTGCTTGGTCCATTAGCGCTAGTTTCTTATTGGCTAACTCTTATGTAGTAATTTAACCCATCTCCATTAATCTGTGCATCACCACAAGGTCGTGGCCTACCAGCAAATTTTCAGCATGTCTGTCTCCAGAGGTTCCATGCCTTCTTTTTTGGACTCTGCCCTTCTTCCTCTTAGTATTCTGTTTAGTTTCCTCTGCCTACCTAAGTTCTGCCCTGCTATAGGTTCAAAGCAGTTTCTTTATTCATTAATGGTAATCACAGTACATAGAGGGGACTCCCACATCAACTAGAGAACTTCTACAGCAGATAAACACCTCTAGCAAAGTAGTTGTATATAAGATTAACTACAAAAAACCTCAGCACAAATCAATACCACTCATATATACATGATAAAAGGGTTACGAAAGAAATCAGGGAAACAACATCCTTAACAATAACCACAAACAATATAATATATATTGGAGTAATTCTGAATAAGCAAGTGAAAGACCTGTATGACAAGAACTTCAATTCTTTAAAGAAAGAAATTGGAGAAGATATCAGAAGATGGGAAGATCTTCCATGCTCATGGATGAGCAGGAATTAATATTTCAAAAATGGTAGTCTTACCAAAAGCAATCTATAGACTCAATGCAATCTCCATCAAAATTCCAACAAAATTCTTTACAGAATTTGAAAGACAATATACAACTTCATATAGAAAAACAAAAAGCAAGGATAACTGAAACAATCTTGTACAATAAAAGAACTGCTGGATGTACCAGGATCCCTGATTTCAAGCTCTACTATAGCTATATAGTAATAAAAACAGCAAGGTACTATCATAAAAACAGAGAGGTGGATCAATGGAATTGAATTGAAGATCTAGACATAAATCTCCACACATTAATGGATAATTGATTTTTGATTAAGAAGTAAATACTATACAATGATGAAAAGAAAGTATCTACAACAAATGTTGCATAACAGCATGTAGAAGAATGAAAAAGGTGCCTAGAACTCAAGTCTCAACATAAACCCAGCTAAACTGAACCTGATAGAAGAGAAAATGGGGAATAGCCTTTAACACACTGGCACAGGAGACAATTTCTTGAAGAGAATACTAGTATCATAGACAGTAAGATCAACAATTAATAAATGGAATCTCAGAAAATTTTTTTGAAAGAATTAGGACAAAATGGCAGCCTACACAATAGGAAAAGATCTTCATTAATCACACAAGCAACAAAGAAGGGTTGATCTCTAAGATATATAAAGAACTCAAGAAGCTAATCATTAGAAAACAAGCAAGCAAATAAACAAATAATCCAATTAAAAAATGGGGTACTGACCTAAACAGAGAATTCTCAACAGAAGAATCTTAAATGGCAGAGAAACATTTAAATGTTCAGCATTCTTAGCTATCAGGGAAATGCAAATCAAAATGATTCTCAGATTCCATCTTACACATGTCAGAATGGCTAAGATCAGAACAAAAATGATAGCTTATGTTGGAAGGGATGTGGAACAAGGGGAGCACTCCTCCACTGTTGGTGGGAGTGGAAGCTTATATGGCGACTTGGGAAATCAATATGGTGGTTGCTCAGAAAGTCAGGAATCAACCTAACTCAATACCCAGCTATGTCATTCCTGGGTATAGACCCAAAGGATGCTCTGCCTTCCCACAAGGACACTTGCTCATCTATGTTTATAGCAGCTTAATTTGTAATTGCCAGAAACTGGAAACAACCTAGATGCCCTTCAACCAAATAATGGACAAAGGAAATGTGGTACACTTACACAATGCAGTATTATTCAGTTTTAAAAAACAATGACAACAGGAAATTTGAAGACAAATTGATAGAACTAGAAAAAAGTCATTCTGAGTGACATAATCCAGACCAAGCAAGACAAATGTCTTATGTATTTACTCATAAGTGTCTATTAACTGTAAAGTAAAGGATAACCATGTACAATCCACAGACCCAGAAAGGCTAGGTAATGAAGAGTGCAAAAGCGGGGGACACATGAATATCCATGGGAAGGGGAGATAGAGGATTTCTCCTGGTTGGACTGGGGGCTGGTGGGCATTGGAACTTGAGGGATTATGGTGAACTGTGACTACCCTGGTTATCATTGGAGAACCTTCATCCAGTGATTGATGGAGGCAGATTCAGAGACCCAAGACCAGATACTGGGGAGAGGGACAAGGGGTTCTGGGAAACAGGGGGTAATGAGCATCACAGGGAAACCCACAGAAACCACTAGCCTGGACCAGAGGAACTTACAGTCTGAAACAATATCCAAGGAAGGATCCTGCATGGGACAGAACTAGGTCCTCTGTGTATAAGTTACAGTTGTGTAGGTTGGTCTATATGTGGGAATCCCAGCAATGGGAGCAGGGGCTGTCCCGGGTGATTTTACTGGCTCTTGGGAACCTATTCCTCATACTGGTTTGCCTTGTCCAGCCTAAATACAAGGGGGTGGGGTGAGATGGGGAGTGCTCAGTCTTATGGCAGCTTGGTAAGCATAATGGGAGGCCTGGCCCTTTCTGAGCAGTTAAGGATAAGGAGGTGATTGAGGGGGTAGATGAAATGGAGGAGGTGGCAGGTATGGAAGGAGAGGAGGGAAGGGAGGCTTCAGTTGGGATGTAAATTAAATAAATAACTTAATAAAAATCAACGAAGGAGCAGACGGGTATTTACTAAGTGAGAATAAATATTTTCTTCTTTTGTTGTTTTACCTTTGGCACAATGGTTGCACCTTAATCTACTACTATTACAACCATTAGTTGCAGCTCCCCAGTTACTGGCCTGGTTCTCTAGCAGTGGACTGGCAGCTCAGGCTTCAGTCAGGCAGTTCTCACAGGCACTGACCCTGCCACTGCTTTAAAGGTAGCTTTAACTAAATCTCAATCATTGTAATCATAAATAAGACTCAAGATTCAAAGGCTGGAGTGAAAACTTGCAAGCTCAGAGAGGTTGAGTAGCAACTATAGCTAACCCTCTCTCCTTGCTGGCGTGCATGGAAGACCATTGCTTATGCTTCACCAAACCACAAACAGCTGTGCCACTCCAAACCCCATCCTACTACTCCATGTGTCTCTCTATCTCTCTTGGATGCCCTCTGAGACTCTATGATTACTTTTTGCCAACTGGTTGCTAACACAGGCTCTTGACACAAGGTTAATTTTGTTTAAATAATGCAATAGCAAACTTAGGGTTCACAGTGTGATCAAATATCTCCCAACACATTAAGAGAATGGGAAAGTCTGGCCCGGCTCATTGGGCTACCAGGCGTCCCTGTTTAGGTGCTGAGGAGTTCCATCTGACGGGTGAGTGTGTGCTATTCAGGGGCAGAGTGTCCCCGAAGAGAGCACAAACCCTCCTCCCCCAGCTCCTGCTGCAGGGCTGTCTTTCTTACACAGGACCCAGCCCCCCAGCCCCCTCTTCCCCCAAGCCTGCCCTGCTGTCTGCTAGGACCTGCGCTCAAGAACAGTATTTCGCTCCTACACTAAGGCTACCCATCCAGAGCGGTGAGTACCTGCATACCGGGCAGGCCTCAAGGTCCCCTGCAAGGGAGCCTGGGTACCTTCAGCTTGTGCTGCAGGGTCTCCTGTGCTCCACTGGACCCCACCCTGCCTGCCACGTTCTTCCTTTTGTCCCAGGCTCATTGGGCTACCAGGCGTCCCTGTTTAGGTGCTGAGGAGTTCCATCTGGATGGGTGAGTGTGTGCTATCCAGGGGCGGATTGTCCCCGAAGAGAGCACAAACCCCCTCCCCCAGCTCCTTCTGCAGGGCTGTCTTTCTTACACACGACCCTGTCCCCAAACCTGCCCCGTTTGCAAGGTCCTTTGCTTAGGAACAGTTTCCTGCTCCTACACTAAGGCTACCCGACCAGAGCGGTGAGTGCCTGCCTATTGGTCAGGCTTCTAGGACCCCCGAAAGGGATAGCGGGCACCTTCAGCTTGTGCTGCAGGGTCTCCTGTGCTCTACTTGACCCCGCCCTGCTCACCAAGTTCATCCTTTTGTCCGCGGGTCATTGGACTACCAGGCGTCCATGTTTCGGTGCTGAGGAGTTCCATCTGCATGGGAACGGTTCCTGCTTCTACACTGAGGAGATACACCCAGAGAGTCAGTCACAGCAAAGACTGGACCAAGACACCAGGACTATCCTGGCTCCATTTGAAGGAAGAGATGGGAAGGCACCAATGCAAGAATTCCTCTAACAACCTGAAAGGCAACATGACATCTCCAGAATCCAGGGATCCTGAAATAAGAAGAATTGTACACCCTACTCCAGAAGAATTAGAAGAAATCAACTCAAAAGTGAATTATATGAAAATAATAGAGGACGTTAAACAGGAGGTGAAAAACTGCCATAAACAATTAGAGATTACAAACAAAAAGGTAGAGGAAATGAATAAATCACTCAAAGATACCCAAGAAAACCAAGAGAAACAAGAAAAAGCAATCAAACAGGTAAGAGAAGTGGTTCAAGATTTGAAGAATGAAATGGAAGTAATGAAGAAAACACAAACCGAGCGAAGGATGGAGATGGAAAATCTGGGTAAACGAACAGGAACTACAGAGACAAGTACTACCAACAGATTAAAAGAGATAGAAGAAAGAATGTCAGACACTGAAGATACCATAGAGAAAATAAACACACTGATCAAAGCAAACAGCAAAACCAACAAATTCTCATCACAAAACATTCAGGAAATCTGGGACACAATAAAAAAACCAAACCTAAGAATAATAGGGGTAGAAGAAGGAGAAGTACAGCTCAACGGTCCAGAAAATATATTTAATAAGCCAGGCGGTGGTGGTGCACGCCTTTAATCCCAGCACTTGGGAGCCAGAGGCAGGCAGATCTTTGTGAGTTCGAAACCAGCCTGGTCTACAAGAGCTAGTTTTAGGACAGGCTCCAAAACCACAGAGAAACCCTGTCTCGAAAAACCAAAAAAAAAAAAAAATTATAGAAGAAAACTATAGCCCATACTACTATACCCAGCCAAGCTATTGTTCACTATAAATGGAGAAAACAAAATTTTCCAGGATAAAAACAAATTTAAACAATATGTAGCCACAAATCCAGCCTTACAGAAAGTAATAGAAGGAAAATCACAACCCAAGGAGTCCAACAATGCCCACAATAACTCAGTCATCTAATGACCCTTGAACAGCACAACTCGAAGAAGGGAAACACACAAACTCCAATACAAAAAAAAAGTAAAAATGACCGGAGTTAACAACCACTGGTCATTAATATCACTTAATATCAATGGACTCAACTCACCTATAAATAGGCACAGGCTAAGAGATTGGATAAGAAAACAGGATCCAATATTCTGCTGTTTACAAGAAACACACCTCAACCACAAAGACAGGCACCTACTCAGAGTAAAGGGCTGGGAAAAGGCTTATCAAGCAAATGGACCTAAAAAACAAGCAGATGTGGCCACACTAATTTCTAACAAAGTTGACTTCAAACTAAAATCAATCAGAAGAGATGGAGAGGGACATTTTTTACACATAACAGGAACAATTCATCAGGACAAAGTCTCCATCCTGAATATCTATGCCCCTAATATAAAAGCACCCACTTACGTAAAAGAAACATTACTAAAACTCAAGGCAGTCATCAAACCGCACACACTAATAGTAGGAGACTTCAACACTTGTCTCTCACCAATGGACAGGTCAATCAGACAGAAACCTAACAGAGAAATTAGAGAATTAAGGGAGGTAATGAATCAAATGGACTTAACAGACTTCTATAGATCATTCCACCCAAATAGGAAAGAATATACCTTCTTCTCTGCAGCTCATGGAACCTTCTCGAAAATTGACCACATACTCGGTAATAAAGCAAACTTAAACAGTTACAAAAATTATTAGTAACCACCTATGTTTTATCGGATCACCATGGATTAAAGTTAGAATTCAACAACAATGCTACCCCCAGAAAGCCTAGGATCTCATGGAAACTGCACAGTCAACCCACACCTGAATCAAGGAAGAAATAAAGAAAGAAATTAAAGCCTTTCTTGAATTCAATGAAAATAAACACTCAACATACTCAAACCTATGGGACACTATGAAAGCAGTCCTAAGAGGAAAGTTCATAGCACTAAGTGCCCACTTAAAGAAAACAGAGAAAGTACACATTGGAGACCTAACAGCCCACCTGAAAGCTCTAGAAAAAAAAGAAGCAGACTCACCTAGGAGGAGTATAAGACTGGAAATAATCAAACTGAGGGCTGAAATCAACAAAATAGAAACACAGAAAACAATCCAAAGAATCAATGAAACAAAAAGCTGGTTCTCGGAGAAAATCAACAAGACTGATAAATCCCTATCCAAACTAATCAAATGGCAGAGAGAGAATATGCAAATTAACAAGATCAGAAATGAAAAGGGAGACATAACCACAAACACAGAGGAACTCCAGAAAATCATTAGATCTTGCCACAAAAGCCTGTATGCAACAAAATTAGAAAATGTTAAAAAATGGACACTTTTTAAGATAAGTACCATATACCAAAGTTAGACCAGGACCAGGTGAACAGTCTAGATAGACCTGTTAGTCGCGAAGAAATAGAAGTTGTTATAAAAAACCTCCCTACCAAAAAAAGCCCAGGTCCAGACTGTTTCAATGCAGAATTCTACCAGAACTTCCAAGAAGACCTAATACTCCTTAATGTATTTCACAATATAGAAACAGAAAAGTCATTGCCAAATTCCTTCTATGATGCTACAGTTACCCTGATAAAAAAAACCACACAGACTCAACCAAGAAAGAGAATTACAGGCCAATCTCACTCATGAACATCGACGCAAAAATCCTCAACAAAATACTGGCAAACCGAATCCAAGAACACATTAGAAAAATTATCCATTATGATCAAATAGGCTTCATCCCAGGGATGCAGGGCTGGTTCAACATACGAAAATCTATCAATGTAATCCATCATATAAATAAACTGAAAGAAAAAAACCACGTGATCATTTCATTAGATGCTGAAAAATCATTTGACAAAATTCAACATCCCTTTATGATAAAGGTCTTAGAGAGATTAGGGATACAAGGGTCATACCTAACTATAATAAAAGCTATTTATAGCAAGCCGACAGCTAACATCAAATTAAATGGAGAGAAACTCAAAGCCATCCCACTAAAATCAGGAACACGACAAGGCTGTCCATTCTCTCCATACCTCTTCAATATAGTCCTGAAGTTCTAGCAATAGCAATAAGACAACATAAGGGTATCAAAGGGAGTCGAATGGTAAGGAAGAAGTTAAACTTTCATTATTTGCAGATGATATGATAGTGTACATAAGTGACCCCAAAAATTCCAGCAAAGAACTCCTACAGCTGATAAACACCTTTAGTAACGTGGCAGGATACAAGATCAATTCCAAAAAATCAGTTGCCCTCCTATACACAAAGGATAAGGAAGCAGAGAGGGAAATCAGAGAAGCATCACCTTTCATGATAGCCACAAATAACATAAAATACCTTGAGGTAACCCTAACCAAGGAAGTGAAGGATCTATTTGACAAGAACTTTAAGTCTTTGAAGAAAGACATTGAGGAGGATACCAGTAAATGGAAGGATCTCCCTTGCTCTTGGATTGGGAGGATCAACATAGTGAAAATGGCAATTCTACCAAAGGCAATTTATGGATTCAATGCAATCCCCATTAGAATCCCATGGAAATTCTTCACAGATCTTGAGAGGACATTAATCAACTTTATATGGAAGAACAAAGAACCCAGGATAGCCAAAACAATCTTATACAATAAAGGAACTTCTGGAGGCATTACCATCCTTGACTTTAAACTCTATTACAGAGCTTCAGTATTGAAAACAGCTTGGTATTGGCATAAAAACAGAGAAGTCGATCAATGAAATAGAGTAGAAGACCCGGATTTTAACCCACAAACCTATGAACACCTGATTTTTGATAAAGGAGCTAAAAGTATTCAATGAAGAAAGAAAGTATCTTCAATAAATGGTGCTGGCAGAACTGGATGTCAATCTGTAGAAGAATGAAAATAGATCCATATCTATCCCCATGTACAAATCCAAATGGATTAAAGACCTCTGTATCAGTCCAAACACATTGAACCTGATAGAAGAGAAAGTGGGAAGTAGTCTACAACATATGGGCACAGGAGATCACTTCCTACGTATATCCCCAGCAGCACAGACATTAAGGACAACATTGAATAAATGGGACCTCCTGAAACTGAGAAGGTTCTGTAAAGCAAAGGACACTGTCACTAAGACAAAAAGGCGACCCACTGACTGGGAGAAGATCTTCACCAACCCTGCAACAGAAAAAGGTCTGATCTCCAAAATATATGAAGAACTCAAGAAACTAGACTTTAAAATGCTAATTAACCCAATAAAAAATGGGGCACTGAACTGAACAGAGAATTCTCAACAGAAGAAATTCAAATGGCCAAAAGACTCTTAAGGTCATGCTCAACCTCCTTGGCAATCAGGGAAATGCAAATTAGAACAACTTTGAGATACCATCTTACACCTGTCAGAATGGCTAAAATCAAAAACACCAATGACAGCCTTTGCTGGAGAGGTTGTGGAGTAAGGGGCACACTCACCCATTGCTGGTGGGAATGCAAACTTGTGCAACCACTTTGGAAATCAGTGTGGCGATTTCTCATGAAATTCGGGATCAACCTACCCCAAGATCCAGTAATACCACTCTTGGGAATATACCCAAGAGATGCCCTATCATACGACAAAAGCATTTGTTCAACTATGCTCATAGTAGCATTATTTGTAATAGCCAGAACCTGGAAACAACCTAGATGCCCTTCAATGGAAGAATGGATGAAGAAAGTGTGGAATATATACATATTAGAGTACTACTCAGCGGTAAAAAACAATGACTTCTTGAATTTTGCATGCAAATGGATGGAAATAGAAAACACTATCCTGAGTGAGGTAAGCCAGACCCAAAAAGATGAACATGGTATGTACTCACTCATAATTGGTTTCCAGCCATAAATAAAGAACATTGAGCCTATAATTTGTGATCCTAGAGAAGCTAAATAAGAAGGTGAACCCAAAGAAAAACATATAGTCATCCGCCTGGATATGGGAAGTAGACAAGATTGCAGGGCAAAAACTGGGAATTTGGGGGTGAGGTGGCATGGGGCTAAGGGGAATTGGGGTGAGAAACGTGAGAAGGGGATTGGGGGAGCTTGGGGGAATGGGATAGTGGGGATAAAGGAAGGGTGGACACGCGAACAGAGAAATATATATCCTAATTAAGGGAACCATCTTAGTGTTGGCAAGAGTCTTGACTCTAGAGGGGCTCACAGGTGTCCAGGGAGATGTTTCCAGATAGTACCTTGGGCAACTGAAGAGAGGGAACCTGAAATGACCCTATCCTATAGCCATACTGATGAATATCTTGCATATCACCTTAGAACCTTCATCTGGTGATGGATTAAGATAGAGATAGAGACCCAAATTGGATCACCGGACTGAGCTCTTAAGATCCAAATGAGGAGCAGAAGGAGGGAGAACATGAGCAAGGAAGTCAGGACCACGAGGGGTGTACCCACCCACTGTGACAGTGGAAGTGATCTATTGGGAGCTCACCAAGGCCAGTGGGACTGGGACTGAATAAGCATGGGATGAAACTGAACTTTCTGAACATGGCGGACAATGAAGGCTGATGAGAAGCCAAGGACAATGGCACTAGGTTTCTATCCTAATGGGAGCCTAGACTATTTGGATGCTTACCCTCCTGGACCTGGATAGAAGTGGGAGGATTTTGGACTTCCCACAGGGCAGGGAATCTGGACTGCTCTTCTTTCTTGAGAGGGAGGGGGAATGGAGTTGGGGCGAGGGGGAGTGGGGAGGGGAGTGGGGGGAGGGACAATGTGTGGGAGGAGGGGAAGGGAAATGGGAAATGAGGAGGAGGCGGACTTCTTTTTTTCCTCAACAACTAAAAAAAATAAAGAAAAAAAAAGAAAAAAAAAAAAAGAATGGGAAAGTCTGAGGCATAGGACCCAGCTTCTTTTCTGTGTGTTTTTTCTCTTGATGCTAGGTTGTTACTTGTGTTGAACTGGAAATGTTTGTGTTTACACCAGTAATATATTGATCCTATAGATTTATGTAAGGTTCTTTTTATCCAGTTTCCCTTGTAATTTTAATTACATGTCTCCTTATTTTTGACTGAATTATGTTACTGTGTGATAGTCATTTGACTTATATATGTGCTGTATGTATTACAAATCTTCCATAAACTTTCATTGCTTTAAAATAATAATTATTTTTGAAGAATCTTTAAAGTAAAATATTTTTTATATAGCCACATATTTGACATTTCCAGGTATCTGAATTTCCTCCTGCAGACTGATACTTTCATCTGCAAGGATTTTTTTCTCCCGTCTCATTTCTTGCAGTGCTTGGTGATAAGTGATTTCATCTTTCATTTGTTTGACAATTTCTTTGTTTCATTTCTGGAGGTATTTTTACCAGATATATAATAGCAGATTGACAATTGTTTTCTTTCAGAGTTTTATAGATGTCATTTAATTGTCTTCTCATTTCCATTTCTTTTGTAATAAAATGAGTTGATCTCTTTTCAGCTCCTTAGAAATCACTGAATGTCTTGTCTCTGCCTGTTACAAAGTTCTTTTTATTAATCTAATTTTCAGCTGTTTGACTATGGTGTACATAATATACAAAATACATTTTATAATCACTTTTATTGTGTGTGTGAGTTTTCTTTAACTTATCTTGTTTTCTGGTTCATCAAACTTGTTGGATGGAAGCTTTTCATTTGGTACTTAAAATTATTTTTCTGCCTAATTTTTAGTTCATGCTTTGGAACTGTGAGTACACATGTTTGTTTAACATTGTCCTAGAACTTGGGTTACTGTGGTTTTTTAAAAATTAGTTTTCTCATCTGAAATTAGCATAGATGATTTCTATTAATTCTATCTTTGATTTCATTGATACTTTGAGTGACTTTACCTGGTCTGATATTAAGTCAATTCACTGATTTCCTAACTTCCCATAAAAAGTTTCAGTTTTGCCATTTTCATTGGTATTTTGTTGCCTCTAATACTCTGTTGGAATGTACTATTTGTTAGCTCATTTTCCCTTTTATGTAAACTAAAAAAGTAATTTGAGTCATTATTTTAAAGTTCTTACCTTTAATCCCAGGTTATACTGCTCTGCATTAACTGAATATATTTTTACTTTTGGACCCTGGGCCAATTCCTATCACTTCACTGTATTTATAGTAAGCTTCCACTTTCTGACATTGAAGATTTGGGTATGTTTAAGGACCCAGGACTCTGCCCTCCCCCATTATTATAATTGTGAACTGTCAGAGGAATTGTTTCTAGAAAGCAAGCACGCAGTTCTACAGGAGAAACAAACATTTCTGCTCCCTCAGGGAGTGGAACTCTGAGGAAATGGTCTTGGGGGAGCTTCGGTCTTAAGCAGGCCACTGAGATCGCCAACTGGAATGACACTCTTACTCTGTTATTCACAGAGCAGGAGCTGTCCTCTTGGAAACTGGAAGACTATTGGATAAACAACAGTTGTAAGTCAGGGCTTTCAATATAGAGAAGATTACAAATTTGTTGTTGTTGAGATTTTGAGCTTTGGCCCTGGAAAGGAGAAGGCCCGAAGCTGTAAACCATTGTCTTCTGTCACCAGGACTTTATCTCTCCCCTAGAACACTTCTGAGTAGAGACAGGAGGCAGAACATCTATCCCTGCTGTGAGTAAAGAAAGTCCATGCCTGTGTGATCCTGACCAGCTGTGAAACACAGGTTAGGAATGAGCTTGTATGATACTGCAGAGCTCTCCGTCTGTCTGAGGTCTGGAGGGTTTGTGAGATTGAGAGTTCTGTGTGTCAGTCTGTATAGTCTAGATTGCTGTATGGTGACATATTCTTAGAGCGTTTCACAGTACTGCTGAACGAGTGTTAGCCTAGAACATTATTACTAAAACTATGTGAAGTTGAGATAAGAGGCACTGTGAAACCTTATTTCAACTTGTTCCTATATAGTGCTAGCCCACAGCCAGGATGTCTTCTGTCTGATAGGATTCATTGCAGGGTTGAGGTCCAGGTTTCAGTGACTGGTATAGAGGCTGGAGACAAGAGAGCATTGATAAAGGCCTGACTTATGAGTCTAAACAATATACCCAGTGCCTGCACTCATCCTGGAGGATAAGTGGAGCCCTTTACTCTGCTCTGGAAGTTAGAGTCACTTACTTGGTAGTTCATGACTACCCACTTTAAAGAGCTTAAACCTTCTTACCAGAGTTTACTTCTTTAGATTCCATTTTCATGAAGGGTACTTGGCTTTGTGAGGATGGTGACGATGTTCCTTTTTCTCTTTGTCATGCAGGCCTTGCTCCTGAGAAGAATGGCTGCCAAGAATTTCTCTGTGACAGAGTTCATCCTTGCAGGCCTGACAGATCAGCCAGGACTCCTCATGCCCCTCCTCTTCCTGTTCCTGGCTTTCTACATGGTCACCATGGTGGGGAACCTGGGCTTGATCTCCCTGATAGGGCTGAACCCTCACTTGCACACCCCCATGTACTTCTTTCTCTTCAATCTTTCCTTAATAGATTCCTGTTACTCTTCCACTATCATCCCCAAAATGCTGGTGAGTTTTATCTCAAAGAAGAACACCATCTCATACTCGGGGTGTATGTCACAGCTGTTTTTCTTCTGTTTCTTTGTTTTCTCTGAGTCTTTCATTCTGTCAGCCATGGCATATGACCGTTATGTTGCCATCTGCAACCCCCTGATGTACACAGTCACCATGTCTCCCCAGGTGTATGTCCTCCTTTTACTGGGTGTGTATGCGATGGGCTTTTCTGGAGGCATGGCCCATACAGGAAACATATTGAATCTGACCTTCTGTGCTGACAACCTTGTCAATCACTTCATGTGTGACATCCTTCCTCTTCTGGAGCTGTCCTGCAACAGCACCTTCACAAATGAGTTGGTAGTCTTCATTGTGGTGGCCTTTGGTATTGGCGTGCCCATTGCCACCATCTTCATTTCTTATGCCCTCATCCTGTCTAGCATCCTTCACATGCATTCCACAGAGGGCAGGTCCAAGGCCTTTGGAACCTGCAGCTCTCATATAATTGTAGTTTGTCTTTTCTTTGGTTCTGGGGCTTTTGCGTACCTCAAACCACCTTCCATATTACCCCTTGACCAAGGAAAAGTGTCTTCCTTGTTCTATACCATTGTAGTACCAATGCTGAACCCTCTGATCTATAGCTTGAGAAATAAGGATGTCAAAGTTGCTCTGAGGAAAACCTTTGTCAGCAGAGTATTCTCTTAACAGAGGAGCAGTGTCATGAGGTGCAGGTGTGTGTTTGTTCAGTGAGCAGTATTCACATGGGAAGATCTGTGTTTGAATAAGAAGACACAAGGTTGCAACTGGGCTTTAAGGTCTAGTTGCTTTTTTTTCTTCTTGCACAAATAAGGAAGGTTATGGCACTAGGGAGTGAACCTAGGACTTTATGGATGAATGTCAATTTTTCACCAATGTGCTACATTAGACTATTAATGGAATTTCAAATCTTGCATTTGAACAAGGTTTTAACAGAGCTCTATTTTTCCTTTCCCTTGTTCTGCCTTTATTCCTCCAATATTTCTATTTCTTTTCTTAAATGAGAAAGTATACTTCTATATTGAAAATGCAGAAATATATAATTATGTGTTATTTCTTTTTTCTTTGTAACTAAAAGCATTGAGCAAAATAGCAATTTCCCCTAATGCTACAACAGTCAGAGTTCCCAGCTTGTTTCTCAATATGCTAGACTCCGCCGTTCATCCAATTTTTAAGTTTCTGTGAGCTTTTCTTATAATCACAGACTATTTATTAATATTATTAATTCTTTATTTTTTAACTAATTAATTAATTTATTTATTATTTTGCTTTTTTGAGACAGGTTTTTTTCTGTAGCTTAGGAGTCTGTTCTGAAACTCACTATGCTGACCTGTAGGTATCAGGATACCTGTAGACAGTCAAGTACACTTTCCAGGCTTACTGATGTTTGTAGAAGGATTTGTGCTTGTATTTCTGAAACAGTGGAGTGTGTAGGAGTGAGGAAGAGTGTGTGGCTTTCCATTCACCTAGATGGGTCAGAAGGGAGGAAGCAATGCTTCCCTCCATCCTGTGCTGGAGGAAGGGACGGTTGGAGAGTAATGAAGCATGCCTGGGAAGTGTGCTAAGCTAGCTACACACCCAGGAGGGAGAGTTAGAACCCCAACTCTTGCATAACCCACTTTGTCTTTGGAGAGGTTGTGGATTTGCTGAGTTAGAATCTGAAGCAGCAAATGTATCTGTTATTGCTGTTGGCGTGGCTTGGATTTCTGAGAACAAAGAGCATGAAGACAGAAGGAAAGGACATGGCAGTGACCCAGCGCCTGCCGCGTGGAGGACAGTCTGATGCCTCATTTAGGTGGCATGATCAGAATCCTGGACTGGGAGGAAATTGTTCCCCAAGAGGACAGGCTAGTTAAAGCTGGGATCAACACTCTGTAAAGGCCACCCATATGTAACCCAGAATAAGTCTATGTCTGTCTGTCTGTCTGTCTGTCTGTCTGTCTCCATGCTCACTTCTATCTCTTTCTTTGTATATGAAATTCCCTCTCTCCTGTCACAGGCTGGGCTTAAACTCCTGATCTTCCTGCTTAAGATTCTTGCATGGGAGAGAGATGTGCCCCTGTGTCCAGTGTAGAATAAAGCTTTCTTTTTAAAGCAGCAAAGGGTTATTACACATATGCCGAAATTATACTAGTTTTCTTTATAGAACTTGTTCATTAATAAAATGTACATATTATTTTTAAGGCCATCCACAACGCTGGTTTCTTAAGCCTATATTTTTTCTGCCTGTTGGGGATATTCTTGCCCAACCCTGACACAAATTATAAAATTTCCATCAGAAGAAGTTCACACCTGAAGCAACTTGCAAAAGTTGTTCGAGGTAGTAAGAGTCTGCTGTGCAAAATAAATTCATCAGGGGAGGACTCCTGATATAAAAGTAGAGAGACCACCAGTAGTGAGACATTGTGCAACTGTAGCCTTGGCCTGGTTATAGTGGTGAGCAGCTACAGCTGGAAACTTGTAGTTGTTCGGGAGCAGGAAGAATATTAAGATATATCCCCTTGGCGTGGAATTCATCTACCCAGGCATCGGAGCCTCTGAGAGCATGATCACATTCTCTTCCCTGGCTTGAGGTTTTTATGAGATTGCTATCCTCTTCTGTTCTCATCATTTCTAGTACTTCATCATCAAAAGTTGCAGGAAGTTAAATGAAAGTGACCAAGAAAATAATTTAAATCATTAAATCACAACTGGTAGATTAAAAACACAGGCGATAACTCATGCTGTAGAGGATATTGAGCAAGGGTTGGAAATGGGGGCTGGAAAAAAAAAGGATGGATGGATATGGGCATTTGGGAGATAGTATAGAAACCTAGTGCAGTGGAAGCTTCCTGGAATCTATGAAGGTGATCCTAATGAGGACTCCTAGTATTGGGGATACAGAGTCTCAACTGACCATTTCTTGGAACTAGGCAAGGCTTCCAAGGAGGGGTCTGGGTTGCATTCAATTGAATTGTTGGCAAGCCGAATCCCATGGAAATCCCTAAACAACTCAGGCTGATGTAAAGTCAAAATGACTATACAAAATGACAGTGGGGCCCAACTACTTCCAAGAACATTCACAGCTTGTTAAACATGTAGGCACCAGCTCAACTTCTCCATGGTCTAGTCTCTTTGGTGCAGGAAAGCACTCTTAGGAGTAGCAGAATGTAGATACAAACCCAGACACAAAACCTTTGACCTACAATGTATACTGTATGCAAAACTTGCTAGAGTAATGGTGGCAAAAAATTTGTGACAGTTTCCAGCAAGTGTCTGATTTGGCTTAAGGTCTACTGGTGTGGGAGGTCCTATATTGTTTGTAAATGTTTCTTTACATTTAATGGGGGATGTGCTATAGAGATTTGCATTGGTATGGATCTTGGTTTATTGACACAAATTTAAGTTCAATTTATATATATATATATATATATATATATATATATATATTGTATTTTTAATAAGGTATTGAGTTTGTCCAGCTCATTAAAAATGTATAATTAAGAAATATAGGTTAATAGATAATCATCTATAATAGTCAAGCTTGTAGTCATGTTAGTTAGATTTTCTAGACATATACAGATCTATTTCAGTTAGGTAGGTACTTTTCAAATCTTTCAGAGACGTTCAGAATATGGTATTTAAAATGTTTTAAGAACTTAGGACTTTTCATAGCAATGAGACACATCTGTTCCTGGAAGCACCAATTACTTCAAAAGGAAGATGGGCATCGAAAAGATTCCTTATGTAGTTTACTAGCAATTTGGGCAAGAAACTGCTCTTGCCTGGACTTCTTGATGTTGTGCTGTATGAGCTGGACATGCAGGACTCACAGAAAAATGATTGCTGAAGTTGCCTAAAGAAGATGAGACCATCCTTTGGGGTTCCTGTTTCATGAAAGAGTCTGCCAGACATTCTCCAGGACACAGAAGAAAGTGACTGACAAACTGCATTCTTTAAAATTTCCTGCTTCATGGAAAAGTTTCTCAGATAGTATGGGCCAGCATGCTGAAGATGGATGCCCCAGTAGTTCAGAAGGACTTTGGGTGACTGTCCAGGCAGCAAGATTTCTCTGTCAATTCTAGAGTTCTGGTTGTAGCTTACAATGTACTTCCTGTTTACTTAGGTAATATTATATAATTCTGGAATCTTTGATAGAGTTGAAGAATTTATAGTTATATTTATAGTTTTCCTTAGTTATGATAAGAGATAAAGTAGATACAAATATTGTAACTGCAAATTTTGCTTGATATGTTTTGTTATATTTAATTTTACTGTGTTAAAGTTATAACCTTCCTTTTTATTAAAACAGAAAAGAGGAAATGGTATGAGAGGTCCTTCTGTATATGTGTGGCTTTTATTAGTTAAGGAATAAAGAAACTGCCTTGGCCTGTTGGTAGGGCAGAGTAGAACTAGGTGGGAAAAACTATACTGAATGCTGGGAGAAAGAAGGTAGAGTCAGTGAGAAGCCATGTAGCCCCACCAGAGACAGACGCTGGATTGAACTTTACATGGTAAGCCACAGCCGTGTGGCGATACACAGATTAATAGAAATGGGTTAAATTAAGATGTACGAGTTAACCAATAAGAAGCTAGAGCTATTGAGTCAAGCAGTGATTTAATTAATACAGTTTCTGTGTGATTATTTTGGGAGTCTGGGCTCCTGGGAAATGAATAAGCGGGCTCCTACAGCAGCCTACTACATGAGAAGGAACCCATACCTACCACTTCTTGGGTAATCACGAACAAGAGACTAGATAGCCCAAAGCCCTAGCATAAAACCATACAAGACTGGTCAAAAAACCCAACCCAACTGAAACCAAACCAAACCAAAACAAGAAAATGATTCCTAATGCGATTCTTTTATAACTTATAGGTCAGGACCTTATGTCATCATCATCAGAGATCATCAGAGAGAGAGACAGAGAGACTTCCTCCAGCAGTATATGGAAATGGATGCAGAGATCCACAGCTAGACATTCTGCAGATAGAAAGTCTAAATTGGATGTCACCATCAAATCCCTCTCCTCAGACCTCAGGGAATTCTGTGGAAGAGAAGGCAGAAACAGTGTAAGAGTCAGAGGGGATGGAAGACACTAAGAGAATATGACCCTCTGAATCAATTAATTAAGGCTCATGTGAGCTCACAGTCTGAAGCCACAAAGCACATAGCCTACATGGGTTTGGGCTACACCAGATCCTCTGGGTATATATCATAGCTATTAACTTAGCATTTTTATGGGCATCCTGATTTTGATAACAAGTAGGTTTCTGACTGTTTCCCTGCTCTTGGTACTCTTTTTCTCCAGTTGGGTTGCTGTGTTCAACTTTAATATGAAAGTTTTTTCTTAATCCTTTTACATTTTTTTTTAATAATCTTTGGGTGTTCTCTCTTAGAAGCCTGTTCTTTTCTAATGAGATACAGAAAGGAAGTGGATCTGGAGGGCAAGAGGGTGAGAAGGAAGTGGAAGGATTGGAGGGAGAGGAAATTACAATCAGGATATATTATATGTGAAAAGAATCTATTTTCAATAAAAAAGAAATTAAAAAACAAAACAAAACAACAGCAAAAACTCAAATGCCTTGTACTTTTATCTTCCAACAATAGGCTGCCTGCTGATGGACTGGCTCAATGAGTTCAGGACAGAGCAGGGCATACTGCACAACAGTTCCTAGCCAAGCAACCATCCTAACTTTTTTCAAACCAACCAAACCCAAATTAGGGGAAGAAAATTCTTCAAAGACTTCGAGAACTCTAGACCTCTGGCTTCCTGAGTGACTTGTCTGCTTCAGTGAGCCTGCTGTGTGTATATTTCCTCACCTCAATACACACCTTTCTTGAAGATTCTGTCATGGAAGTTCAAGTTTTCTCCTGTGCTATCTGTTGCACTAGGGATTTCCTGTCCCTTAATTTTTAATTGGCAGATAAAGCAACCCTGATCAAAACCCTTACATTGCACTACTGACATGAGTGTATTGGTCAATGTGGCTCTGTAATACAGGGGGGTCATTCAAGCCTGCTACCATGGAAATTGATTGCTTAGGACTGTTTGTGCTGAGGTTGCTGCCTTGGGCCTGCTCTGTCAGAGGTCCCTGTCTTGGGCCAGGTCCACAGAGGTCTCTGTCTCTGGCCTATTCACTTGCAGATTCCAGACTCAAGGTTGGGACTCTGGCTCCAGCATATTCCCTCAGCTGTCACTCACTTTTACCTGTTCCTGTGGAGTTTGCTGCCTCAGGCCTGTTCAGACAGAGGTCGTTGGCTCAGACTTGTTTCAGTAGATGTCCTAGGTTTATTCCTGTGTGTGTGTGTGTGTATGTGTGACTATTGTGAATGATAGAGTTTAGTATAGCTGATTTCTATTAATTCTGTCCTTAATTTCACAATAGTTTACCATAGTATGATATTAAGTAAATTCACTCAATTCCCATCTTCCTATAAAAAAGTTTCAATTTTGAAATTTTTATTGGTATTTTGTTTCCTCTTATACTCTGTTAGAATGTACTATTTGTTAGCTTTTTTCCCTTTTATGTAAACTAAGAATGTAATTTGAGTGGTTATTTTCAAGTCCTTACCTCTAATTCCAGGCTGTACTGCTCTGCGTTTACTGAATATATTTTTACTTTTGGACCCTGGATCAGTTTCTATTACTTTATTGTATTTATAGTAAGTTTCAATTTTCTGACATGATGATTTGGATATGTTTCAGGACCCATGATCATTCCCTCCCCCATTATTATAACTGTGAAGTGTCAGAAAGAATTGTTTCTAGAAAACAATCACGCAATTCTACAGGAGAAACAAACATTTCTGCTTCCTCGGGGAGTGGAACTCTGAGGAAATGGTCCTGGGGGAGCCTCTGTCTTCATAACCAGGCTTCCAAGATTTGCATACCAGAACGACACTCTTACTCTGTTATTCACAGAGCAGGAGCTGTCCTCTTGGAAGCTGGAAGGCTATTGGATAAACAATTGTAAGTCAGGGTTTTCAATACAGAGTGGATTACAAGATAAACCAAAGATTCTGAGCTTTGGCTTGGGAAGATGGTCCAGAGGTCTAAGGTGTTATCTTCTATTCATCAGGTCTTTATCTCCCCCAGAACACTTCATGAGGAGAGACAGTAGGCAGAACATCCATCCCTGCTGTGAGTAAAGGAAGTCCATGCCTGTGTGATCTTGACCAGCTGTGAAACACAGGTTAGGAATGAGCTTGTATGAAACTGCCAGAGCTCCCTTTCTTTCTATGGCCTGGAGGGTTTGTGGCTTTGAGTACTCTGTGGCTCATCTGTAGAGTATAGACTGTTGTATGGTGTTACATATTCTTAGAGACTTCCCCAGTACCCCTCAATGTGTGTTAGCCTAGATCATTATTACTAAATGTAAGTGCAGTTGGGTTAGAGACTGTGGAAAACAGTATTTCACCTTGTTACTGTGCTGACCCAGGGCCAAGTTGTTTTCTGCCTGTTTGGATTCACTGCAGAGCAGAGGTCCAGATTTCAATGACTGGTGTAGAGGCTTGAGAATGGAGGACATGGTAAATGACTGACTTGTGAGTCTAAAAGATATCCCTAATGCTCGCCCTCATATGGAGCATAAGTGGAGCTCTTTACTGTGCTCAGGAGTCGCTTGGTAGTTCACGACTACCCACTTTAAATAGCTTAAACCTTCCTACTGGAGTTCGCTTCTCCTTTGGATTCCATTTTCCTGAAGGGTACTTAGGTTTGTGAGGATGGTGATGATGTTCCTTTTTCTCCACTGGTCCTCTTTGTCATGCAGGTCTTGCTCCTGAGAAGAATGACTGCCAAGAATTCCTCTGTGACAGAATTCATCCTTGCAGGCCTGACAGACCAGCCAGGACTCCTCATGCCTCTTTTCTTTTTGTTTCTAGGTTTTTATTTGGTCACTGTGTTGGGTAACCTGGGTTTGATCACCCTAATTGGGCTGAATTCTCACTTGCACACCCCCATGTACTTCTTTCTCTTCAATCTTTCCTTAATAGATTCCTGTTACTCATCCACCATCTCCCCGAAAATGTTGATGAGTTTTATTTCAAATCAGAACATTATCTCACACCCAGGGTGTATGACCCAGCTTTTTTTCTTTTGTTTCTTTGTAATCTCTGAGTCCTTCATTCTGTCAGCCATGGCATATGACCGTTATGTTGCCATCTGTCATCCCCTGATGTATATGGTTACCATGTCTCCCAAGGTATGTTTACTCCTTTTGCTTGGTGTATATTTAATGGGCTTTGTTGGAGCCATGGCCCACACAATATCCATGGCAAGACTGACCTTCTGTGCTGACAATCTTGTAAACCACTACATGTGTGACATCCTTCCCCTTCTGGAACACTCTTGCACCAGCACCTATGTGAATGAGCTAGTAGTCTTTATTTTTGTGAGCTTTGATATTGGTGTGCCCATTGTCACCATCTTCATTTCTTATGCCCTCATCCTCTCTAGCATTCTTCGTATGCATTCCACAGAGGGCAGGTCCAAGGCCTTCAGCACCTGCAGCTCCCACATGATTGTGGTTTGTCTTTTCTTTGGTTCTGGGGCTTTCATGTACCTTCAGCCACCTTCCATATTGTCCCTTGACCAAGGAAAAGTGTCTTCCTTGTTCTATACCATCGTAGTACCAATGCTGAACCCTCTGATCTATAGCTTGAGAAATAAAGATGTTAAAGTTGCTTTGAGGAAAACCTTGAGCAAGAGAATAATATTTTGAGGAGCTGTATCTTGAGGTGCAGTGATAAGAATGGTCAATGAGTAGTATTCATATGGAAAGAACAGTGCTTTGATAAGAAGATGCAATGTTGCCATGGGGGGTTCAAGGTTTGATTAAATTTATTTTCTTGCACAAGACATTTACGGCACTAGGTAATGAGCTTAGGTCTTCATGTATACTGGACACTTGCTCTACCAGTGAGCTTCAGTATTCCAGAGATAGAGTTTCAAGTCTTTACTGAAGAAGAGTTTAACATAGCTCTATTCTTCTTGACCTTTGCTCTGTTTAAAATCTTTCCAGATTTTTTAATTTTATGCATATTTTATATTTCTGTAGGCTACTTATTGTTTGAAATGTTTAAGAAGGAATTTAATTTATTCTAAGTTATTAACAATAATAAAAAATATAAAGTAAGCAAATCCAACCAACTAGATTTGAGCACATTTGTGGAAACTGATAGTTTTTATCCCCTGAGTAACAGCATATATATTTTTTATGCTGTGTTTTCTTAAAACATTATCATTATTTCTGATTTCCCTCTTACAACTTTAGCCACACATTAAAATCTGATTCAATCCATAATAACACAACTCCTCAAAAACATTTTCCAATTTTATTATTATTGTTAAAGAAGATATGAAAAGAAAACTTCATTAAGTCTCTCTTGTTCAAGAGAAAAGGGAAAATACTATTGTATTATGTGGTTCTTACTGAGGTAGGACTGAGGCCATGTGTGGAACTCTGTACCATAATTCTCTGTATTGGGACTTCCAGAGGCTTTGTGCTTTTAAGGATAGTTAGTGTGAAATTATCTATTAAGACAAATGAGTAGAATTTAGATTTTTTTTTGAAACAGGGTTTCTCTCTAGTTTTGGAGCCTGTCCTGAAACTAGCTCTTGTAGACCGGACTGGCCTCAAACTCACAGAGATGTCTCTGCCTCCTGAGTGCTGGGATTAAAGGCATGCACCACCAGCGCCCAACAAATTTAGAGTTCTTGTTTTTTGGGGGGGAGGTAGTTGAGTATTGATGGAGAAATCTGTTATTTGGGATAACCACACAAGGTTCTGGTGGTTTAAGGGCTCAGTGAATCATTTGGGGGATGCTCTTATTTATCAAGGCAGCATCAAATGTCTGCTTATTAGAAGAGACAATTTATTTGCATTGAATTTTTAGGACCAGCTAAACCTATTAGTGGTTGAATGCTTTTACTTTTGATCTTTTTATTTAGCATTTTTTGGTGTCATGGTGGGAAGACTTCTTTTCCCTTGAGCACTAGTGCTAGATGACTAGAAATATGAATTTTAAAGCAATGAATAAAAATGTATGCTTGGTTCTTTTACTATAATAATGAGAAACAATTTCTTCTGTCTCAGGCTTTCTTGAGCTATTTCCTTATGTTAGGTAACGGGAAAAAAAACAGGAAAAAAATCATTTACATATCAGAACCCAGGTAAAATAGACCCTTGGATAGATCTGGCCTCTTGGTCCAATCCCTTTTCTGTGACAGCTTTCCTCAGCAGAAAGAGACAGGGGTTTTCTAGATGAACGGCTCTGATGTACTTGCTACTCTCTTGCTTGCCCAGTGAGATGGATGTTATTTCTTTTAACAAGCAATTTTGAGGTGCTGTGTTTCTACTCCAGACTCATCGTGACTACGGTGATCAACGAGTTCCTATAGGAGTTGACGGAAGCAGGCTACTTAACACAAATACTGGGAAAACACATGTCGAGTCAGGATAATGGCTTTGAGGCCACCCTGAGCTAAAATAGAGGAGTTCTCTTATTCAACTGAATATGAAGGCTCCTCATTTCCTCAGCAGTCCTCTGTGCTCCTGTTTTCTCATTGGCACCTGCCACACCAATGGGGTATCAGTTGGCTGTTTGCCTCAGGTTAGCCAAATGTTCAAACTCAGCCTTCCTGCCTGTCGCTCATAGCCTTGTCTACAGACACCTGTAATTAGACAATGAAGTGCCCTTCCTAGTATTGCTAATACCTATGGAAGCTGACACCTGGATTTTGTACAATGCTCTGGAATGATATTGCAGGGTGAAAGTCTTGAGGAAGAGGTTTTTACCTCCCATTTCATCTTCAGGAGCCAGGAGGGAGAAGTGATGCTTATCTCCCTGTTGTGGTCATAGGAAGAGGTGGGGGGCCATTATTGAACCATCCCTGGGGCATGTGGTGAGCCAGCTCCAGTCAGGAAAGGCAGAAACCTTGATATGGCCCACATTTTCTTGGTAGAGGTTGTGAGTTTGCTGAGTTAGAATCTAAAACAGTAGCTGTACCTGCTTATTTATATTTGTGTGGTATGGGTTTTGGACAAAACATAAAAGGCAAGTGAAGAAAGAAGGAAAGAAACTGTCAGTGATGCTTGCTGTGTCTGTACATGTCCAGACTCATCATTTAGAAAACATAATTGCCCAGTAAACAATATGTGATCAGGTAAAAGGATATGAATGTGAAGAATATTGTAATGCTATAAATGATAAAGGAAAATGCAGGTAAAATTGCCATCCCTTTAGACATTCAATAGAACTAGATACATTAAAGATACTGACAATACCAAGTACTAATCAGCACATGAGCACATTTATGAGTGATAAAAATGCAAAATGGTAGAACCACTTTAGAAAACACTGGAAATGATTTTCGTAAAATTAAAATTAGATGTTCTATTTAATACAGAAAATCCATTTCTAAGTATTGACAAAAACACAGTTGGAAGCATATATCCATAGAAACTTATGTATGGACATTTATAGCAGCTTTATTTATCTTAGCCTTCAATTGCAAGCAATCCAAATCTTCCCAAAGTGGTAAATTAACATGTTAATTTCAACATATTCATGCAAGAGAATACTATTTAACAACAACCGGGGACAGATACACACAGGAAAGAATCTCAGCAAGAACAAACCTCAAATCTTTATGGTGAGGGAAAAAAACTTTCCATTAAAGTGGCTAACATTTTTCTTTGCTCCCTTCCCTGCAATGTAGAGCTCAATAAAAATCAATAAAAAAGTGGCTAACCTATTTCATATTTTTAAAAATAGGAAAAACTTATCTATCCAGTAATTGCTTAGGGCTGAAGTGTAAGGTAGGGTTTAGCAGCTTCCTCTTCTATAAAAGCGTTCTTCTTTGGAGGGAAGTTCCATCAGGCACAAGATCTGTTCTAAGAGGAGGAAAAATACTCCATCCTGCACGGAAACTCTCTAAAGAGCTTCATAGAAGTTAAGAACTTTTCTTCAGTTCTTAGTTCAGGAAGTTAAGAACTCAGTTGCTTCAAGAAATCCCTGAAATCAACCTAGTTTTCTGGTTCCCTCCCTCCTCATATGCTTATAAGCAGTGAGCATCCTGGACAGACATTCTCCGACAACCTGAAGCACCTAGAATAGGCCCAAACCCGGCAGAAAGAGTTAGACTAGGAAACCAGCAAGGACCAGCTGAGCTGATTGGAAGAGGCTCAGGCCAAATGTGCTGCGTGGAAGAGACACCAATCTGTCAATCTAAGAATTGTGCAGTGAGCCCCAGATTCCCAGCTTTCATCAATCGCTCATGCTGGGATGGGTTTTGCTGATGAAGCCGTATATGAGTCATTCCTGCTACTGTAATTAATTCCTCACCCCTACTCCTGTAAGGAACACCAATAAACTCATTGGTTCAGCAAGTTGGATTTGTTAGTATTCTGATTTTGCTCTGCCATTGGTTCCCTAATCTGGAATGAGTAGACATTTTCTCATGTATCCCTTGAAATAGTGTCACACAACAGGCAAGGGGTAACTTATTACAGTACAGAACATTTAAAAGCATTTTAAAAATGAGTTCTTTATATATTTTATGTCCAAGGTATTTTGCGTGCATGTATGTCTATGTGAAGGTGTCAGATATTCTCAAACTGGAATTACAGACAGTTGTGAGCTGCCATGTGGGAGCTGGGAAGTGAACCAGAGTCCTCCAGGAGAGCAGTCAGTGCTCTTAACCTCTGAACCACCTCTCTTGCCCCAAATATCGAACCTTTCAGAAAAGTGAAACAGCACACGTTAATTGCATGGATTCATAATTTGTTAAAATTACTGAACTGGTCACATGAAT
Organism: Microtus oregoni; assembly: GCF_018167655.1. Classification (NCBI taxonomy): domain Eukaryota; kingdom Metazoa; phylum Chordata; class Mammalia; order Rodentia; family Cricetidae; genus Microtus; species Microtus oregoni. The sequence goes on from NW_024543067.1 coordinate 53,354,316, forward strand.
TATGTTCATTTTCTTGAATTTCAATTATATATCTATAAGATATATTTAAGTATCCATTTGCAACTATGAGTAACTAAGGATAAGAAATACAAACATGGGGCTGGAGAGATGGCTCAGTGGTTAAGAGCATTGCCTGCTCTTCCAAAGGTCCTGAGTTCAATTCCTGGCAACCACATGGTGGCTCACAACCATCTGGAATAAGGTTTGGTGCCCTCTTCTGGCCTGCAGACATACACACAGACAGAATATTGTATACATAATAAATAAATATTAAAAAAAGAAATACAAACATAAATTCCTGAAACTCAATGTAACTGATCTGAAGCATAAAAGTTGAGTTGTATTTCTGACCTTGGTAGAAGATGTAATATTTTGAATAGATAAGTCCCTCAAGCTAGTCCCAAGAGCCATAAGCCTTATAATACTGATATGTAAAATGATGTTTTCTGACAATGTATAAAGAAATACATACTGTCTCTCATTCATCAAAGGTCAACCCAAATGGGCCTGTCAGTCACCTGGATAAAAACCAAGTCCCCCAGCAAAGCTTCTTGTTCTAGAAGAAAATTACAACTGATCAACATGCTGAGAATAAATAATTGTTGAATGTCCAACCCTATGCAGGACGTTATAACTCTTCCTCTTAAGCTTAGTGAACACTGAAGAGGAAGGGGAAAGAATGTACGAGTTGGAAGATGGGAGGAGAGCTGTAAAACCCCATCTCCTGGACATGCCACAGCTGCCACAGCCATGAAGCCATAGCAACCATGGTTATTTGCACAACATGTGCACAAGCTCTGGCCTGTCAACATTCCATTATGGTTCGGGGGGGGGGTTTGGGAGCCCCCACCTGTTCTTGAGGAACTGTCATGTTTACTGTTAATCATCATCTTAAAATGTCGGGGTTCACCTAGGAGACCACATCTGTATCCTTCTGTGAGGTGTCATCTGGAGAGTGTCTGAGAGACTGCTGTGAGTAGGTTAACTGAAGTGAGAAGGTCCATTTCATTGTTGAGGATTTAGCCTGTCTCCAATGGAGAAAGTGTGCTGAGCACCATGATGGCTTCCTGCTTCCTGACTGTGGGTGTGATGGCATGGTTGCTTTATTCTCCTGTGCCTTGGACTTCCTTCAGCACCAAGATGGGCTTTTCCTCTAAGTGTGAACCAGGATCAACCCTTCCTTTTAAATTATTTTTCCAGAAGATTTTATCACAGGAACAGGAAAGTAATTAAGGCAGGAGCCAAAATAGAATTCCTCAATATTTCAAAAATTTTGGAGCTCATCACTGAGTGTGGGTTTCTGTCCCTGTAGACAGTCTCATGTGTCCCACAGAGAGGATTACACAGGAGTTTGTACCTGATTAGAGTTTTGCTTCATTGTTTTCTTTAAATTGTGTAGTTTCTTTGTATTTATAAAAGGGTTAATTTAATTTATCAATTAATTAAAATGTCTCTGTTATGCTTAGGATAATTTCCCTGCTTCTACTCATTAACCGATATATTGTCCTTTTAGGAAATTACACTTGTGGTTTTGGGAATTGTTTTGAGCAAACCTACCCATGAGATACTTTGTAGCTCAGTGATAATGCCTTTTGTGTCTTTTATGTTCCTTAATAAAAATAGATTTTACAGCATTTTTGTATTAATTACTACCACTCTCTTGTACTAACATCCTTCTCGAACCCACATCCTTCAAAAACGAACTCAGCTTTGAAGGGTCTTGTGCCTGGCAGCTCCCTAGTTTTTTTGCAGGGGCTTCTGCTACTTAGCTGACTGGACACTGAGCTGACTGAGAAAGGGAAAGGTTTGCCTTTACTTTGACAGGCAGAAACTTTCAGTCAATCTAGCTCTGTAGACAATATTGCCTTTTTTTAAAAAAAAAAAAATTAAAGTGAGAACAATATGGTTGCTTATAAAATCTCTGATGCTTTTTTTCAGAGAGTAGGAAAGGATCCCAAGACTTATAGTCTTGTGATATAGGTATATCTATATATACAATATTTATATGAAATTCCATTATAGTTAATGAGTTTTTGAATGTACCAATGATTATCGATGGAAGTACAACAAAGCTACAAGACTTAGAACTTACTGTGAATAAAACTTTGATCTAATTAAAACTTAAATAAAATCATGAAATACTCAGCATCAAACTGAATTAAAATAAGTGAAGTGAAGCCTATATGGGGAGATAAGAGCAAGAGAATGAGTTAGCTCAAGATTGTTAGTTTTCAGTTCGCCCCTTAAGTTGTTAGTAACATAATTTATCCCCCTCTCTGGAAATTCTCACCACCTTGTCCCTAACGTTTTATAAACACAGCCAGTAATTGCTAAGTGAACATTCACTGGGGTATAATTTAGTGTGCGCAAGCAACTGCAAATTATGATCCTTTTTAAATGAGAGGGGCAGGTCTTGATTTGGTGAACTGACAGATTCCTTCCCTTAAATGTAGAATATTGTTTGGGTTTAATTTCAGATTTATTTACTTCAAGCATTTTGTTTTCAGCTGCAGGACTTGCTTTAAAGTTTTTCTTTTGGTTGATTTCTTTCTTTGCTATTTATTTGTTGACAGTTTTGAACAATTCGGTCCTAGGCCATTGATTATTCTGGGTACTATTCTGTCTCTAATGCTCTCCCTAGAAGTGGTTTGTCACCTTGATTGCCTGTGTTCAGATGTGACCGTGTGATCTCTTTTTCTCAGCCTTCACATGTACAAGCCAGAGGCTGGTGTCTGTGTTTTCCCCTATTGCTCTCCATTTTGTTCTTTTGAGACTGGGTTTTCACTGAATCTGGAAGCTCACACTTTGCTAGACCGGTGGCTGGTACACTGTGGGATCCACCTCTTCCTGCTCTGTCATGCCATTTTATCATGTGCTGCACATTTCAGGGCCTTGTTCTCCTTTCCTTTCTGTAATCGTGATAAATTACCCTGTCAAAAAGCAACAACAATTATGAAAAAGGAGCAAGCATTTAAAATGAATTTGAAAAAGAATAAGTAAGTATATATAAAACGCTTTGTACAAAGGGAAGGGAGAAATGATATAATTATAATTCCCCAAACCAAAAAAAATAATAAAAAGAAAATGTCACAATAAAATCTAATACTATGAATATTAATATAAATTTTAAAAATAAAATAGAAAGCGTAATTACCATAAAAGGAATAAAGCTATTTAGTTGAGGAAGGATATATTTTAACTTACAATTCAAGGTTAGAGTTCCTATTGTGGGGAATCAAGAGCAGAGGGAAATGAGTACTCGCTTGCTTGCACCAGTTCAGTTTCATTCCTCCACTCTTAACAGGACTCCTTGTTTAGGGAATGGTACCACCCACAGTGGCGGGTCTTCCCCACATCATTTAACTCAATTAAGAGAATATCCCACAGACATGCCCACAGGCCAACTCCATGCAGATAAGCCTTCAAAAATACTCTGTAGTGGCATTTCATTTGTATTTTAATAAATAAAGCTTGCCTGAAGATCAGAAAAGTAAAACAGCTACCCTGGCCAGCCTCACAAACCGGGCAGCAATGACACACACCTTTAATCCCACAAGTCACAGTGACACACACACACACACACACACACACACACACACACACACACACACCTTTAATCCCAGTAGCCACACTAACTTGCCATAGAAACCAGGGGGTAGTGGTGCATGTCCTTAATCCAAAACCTAGAGAAGATTATAAAACAGGAGGTGACAACTCAGTCTCCGTCTCATTCTGAGATTCCTGGACGCAGGATCATCATTTTGGACTGAAATAGAGGTAAGAGCCAGTGGCTGACTGTTTCGTTTTCCTGACCTTTGGATTGGATCCCAATTTCTGTCTCTGAGTTTTTATTAATCATGCTACAATAATCACTTCCCAGTTTGAGTCAAGTTGACAATTAAAGGTAGCCATGGCAGTCTTCATGTTGGCATAGCAACCCTTGATCCACTGAGGCATCTCCCTAGTCCTTTCACTTCAATTTCAACGACTAATATTAATTCTTAGATCACACAATATACTTTACACAATAAATTAATCATATATATACATGTATAAACACAGAGACACATGTGTATATATGTAAATTATAAGACAATTATGAAAGGTTAAAAGTGCCCCAGCAGAGTTCAGAGATACTTGCAAGTATTTGTTGCAATGTATTGTTTGTCTAGTTTGAGGTCACTGGTTTCTGCTACCCTATCAATCCTTGCTGGGACTCCTCTTGGATAACCTGTTGTTCTATGTCTTGGAGATCCTTTCTCTTTGAATCTGCAGGTCTGACTCCTTCATATACTCCAACAGTTCATAGGTGATGTGGATGTTGGGTTGGGCCAATTCCTAGCGCTGGTTCTGGGTCTGGGTGATAGTTGGTCAGTCGCGCCAGCCAGCTTGCCTTCATCTTCACCATCCAGGTGAACACTCCAGCCCTGCCTCAGCTAGTTCACGCAGTGCATCAGGCACCAAGGAGCATGGCCGCGTCTCCTGCTCTCACATTCTTGGGTCCAGCGCACCCACACTCACATCACCAGGGCCAGCTTTACTGTCGTGCCCAGGGGAGGTGCAGGGTTCGCTCTCCTGATTGCTGCAGTTGATGAAGGGCAGGGCCAGTTTTTCTGTTTTATGCCCCTGAGGCCAACTCTTCTGCCCTCCCCAGATGGCAAGGGGTGGGAGGCATATTTCCCTCAACTATATCACTGCATGGCACATGAGGGAGAGAGCGAGGGAGGCTCTCTTTCTCTCACATACACAGGACCAGCTCACCTGTGCCCCTGGCAGCAGGGTCTGCTCAACACAGACCCCCATTGCTGCATCAGGGCTAAGGACCAAGACATGGTCCTTGGCAGCAGCCCAGGCCTGGGAATGGCCCTAGGTGGCAAGCAGGTCATCCATGCCAACCCATTCCTCATCACCCCCATCTCTTCAGATCTGCTTCTCTCCCCAGTACAGGAACCGTTCTACTTCCTCTCTCACTTACCATAATGGTGCCTGACCAGAGTGGGGGCGCTGTGACCCACCTTCACTGCCTTCAGGCTTGGAAGCACGGAGAAGCTCGGGGTTGATTCTACTTCATTTATTTACTAAAATGTCCTCTGCATTTTGGTCATTTTTTCATTTTCACATCAAAATTAGGAATTCATAGAAAGGTTAAACAAATTTTCCAATATCACACAGTTGGTGAGCAGAAAAGCCAGATTTGTGCTGAGAAATAAGATTTCAAAACTCATTTTCTAAATACTTAATTGGGATACGGAAGGAGCTAGTAACAATCTTCCTGGGTTAATAAGTATAATAACTCACATTGATTATAGCCCGATAATAAAGGGAGTGCCAATTGAGAAATCTGCTTTAAGGGAGAATGTTGTGTTCTTCTTTTTATCCATGTTCTAGAACGACTAATAGATGGACTTTTAGAAATTTCCAGACAAAATTTGGTTACTTATGAAAGGACATAAGTGAAAGTTCTTGAACTTAATCCACCGTTGTGTTTTCCATATGGAGGTATTACTGAAATCATAGACCACATGATAGGTGCTTACTCAGGGATTTTGCAAGCTTGGGGGTTATTGAGGATGGACTCTCTCCCTCAGGTTAACTTTGGATTCTACCTCCCATTTCCTTGGTAACTCACTACTTTGAAGAACGGGAAAATACCACAATTTCACTCCTTTGAATTTGAAATATCATGGGAAGGAGGGAGGAAGCATCATTATCACCTCCTCCCCCATTTAGATTTAAAATACTACGTGAAAATGGGGACATGGAGGCAGCAGGAATTTGCTGAAGCCCAGTATGGAAAGGCTGTTTTCTCCTGACTAAGCATGGATATTTTATAGACTTTATAGTATTTAAAAAATTTTCTTTAATTCTTTTACATATACTATTATGTGATAATTGTTCACAAGGATGGTATCTGAGTTCTACCTTAGTCCCTTGGTGGAGTCAAGCCAATCCAAATACCCCAGGACTACATGATTTCAATGACATGCTGTTGTCTCCTCACACGAGTTAATCTAGAGGGGCCTGTCAATCATGTACACAAGAAACACCCCTTAGAAATCTGTAACTTCAATAAATATGGCATATCTGAAAATGTGATGAAAAGGTAGATGGAATAAGTATCCTGTTAATGATGTAACAGTATGCAATTCTACCTCCAAAGGCCCTCCCACGTCGCTGAAGTGGCTTCTGTCTTCTCTGATTATTTTTTGAGGTCTAACTCTGAAAGCATACTTTATTTTTATTTTTCCTCTTGGTATCTTTTTGAAGAAACAGTTTGGCAATGTTTTATGAAATTAACACTTTGCCCCATAACCCAGAAATTACACACCTGGATAGTTACCCTAGAGGAAACATATGTTCACACAACATCTTGCTTATTTATTTATTATTTTTATTTTTTGAGGTAGGGCTTTATTCTGTAGCCAAAAATCTAATTTTGTTTGCCCTATGTCGTGATTAATACTGCAAACGTATTTAAGATCACTTGGTAGACAGGCGTATGGCATGTCTGTGAGCGATTGTCTGGATTAGAGTACTTGAGACAGGAAGTCTCACTTTAAGTGTGAACAGATTAATTCTAGCTATTTTCCCAGAAGCTCTCTGAGGTATAGCCATGATAGTGAAGTTCTATCTGGTACTATCTCTTCTTTCTGATCAGGTTTGTGCTATTTCATCTTCTTTGTTTCTCTTTTACCAGAACAATTTCTTTTACTCACATAACATACCCTAATTATACTTTTGCCTCTCTTTACTCCCAGTTCCACCTTCCCTTCCCTCCCATCAGGATCTATCTCCTTTACTTCTCTCATTAGAAAACAGGCTTCTAAGGGTATATAATAGAGTATAGTATAATATAATAATACAATACAATAAAACTGACACATTGAAATAGGATAAAACAAACAAACAGAAGGAAAAGAGCCCAAGAATAGGCATCAGAAACAGATACAGATGCAGAGATCCACTCATTCACGTGCTCAGGAATCCCATAACAATATGAAACTGTAAGCCATAATTGTCAGGAGCATTTATCACAAGGCCATGACACAATTATAGCTTACTCTGAAAACTGTTGCTTCTGTAATTTCACTTGTGCAATAACAGCTATGAATCTCCCTATTACCATGATTTTCATACAATATACACATGTAATCTTGTGATTGCATCTCAGTCTTAAGGGCATGCATATCCATGGATGGTCAAATAGATGACTTTTCATTTAGTATATAGTTTTTATATATAGAGTATATACTGGGACATCATAACTAGTTCTATTGTCCCATGATGACTACAGACACCTAAAAGCCTGCCTTGCTAGCTACACATAATTAGCTCATTTTCACCTCAGAACAAATTCAACTAGACTAAAGATTTTTTGTACATCCCCCCCCCCACAAAACTTTACAGCTACACAAGGTCAGAGTTACAGATGTCTACCAAGGTTACTAAGAAAGCGCATGCTCATTCTCCACTTGCCAGTCTACTTGCAATGGATCTGTGTCTCAAAATTTTCATTGGGCACTGTGCAACCCCCATCCCATCTCATCAAGGTTTTGCTCTTATGTACTTGGACCCTTGTGTTGCCTTGGTGAGTGGCTCAGCTCCTTATCTCTTCAAGAATCGTATAGCAGAAGAGCTTTTAGAATAGAAGAAGCATGGAGAAGTTAAAAGTGGACAGGATTATTAGAGTAGAAACAGAGCAATAAAGAACACTTGAAATGAAGAGTGTCAGCCTGTCTGTGTGAAGTTACTGTAAAAATCCTATCACTCCTGAGGATCATTTCACCTTTGGGATCCTGGGTAGGGGCTGATCTCATAGGCCCTACACATTGTATTTATGTAAAGGACCTAAAAGCTAAAAAGAAAGAAAATATATAAATGAAAAAAAATTAAAAACAGAAAAGCCCTGAGATGACATTACAAGACAGAACCTCCTGTCTTGCTGTTGGGTTCATTGTCTCTTGATCATTTATTGCTGGGCATGCAGCTCATCCTTAGAGTGGTGTCTTTCCCCAGTGAGACTCCCTTGGAGAAAACTAAATTTTCATCTGCAAGTAGATATCAATTGGAGACATCTGGCTTGGGGATAAGGTGCGTGTTCATTCCTTCTTTCAGCTCTAGACACTGGCTGGAGCAGATCTGTTCAGGTCCTATGTGTTGTGATCTGGCTGTACCCAGATAGATGGCTTGGCCGCCCTCGTTTCCCATGACGGACAGCTGAACTTCCTGTACCCTGTATTTGACAAGGATGTTTGTGTTCTTTCTGGTGTGTGGTGTTTTGCAGAAGTATTCTTCTGTACATGATTTCCTGACCTTGACCTCAGGTTCTGGCTGCTCAGCATGGCTAGGGCCAGCTGTGTAAAGATATAAAAGTCTTAAGCTTGGAGAAAATAAAGGCTGTTCTTCCTCCTGCTTTGAAGCCTCTGTGTCTAAATCCTGGCAACCCCCCCCCCCACCTCACTGCCCTGTCTTGGCATCCAAGCTGGGCTGGCATGGCACCTATGCATGTTGCCTTAGTCTCTATGAGTTTATATGTGCACCCATGCTGTTAATTTAGAGGGCCTTCTTTTCTCAGTGTTCCCTATTCTCTCTGGCTCTTACACTCTCTCTGCTCCCTCTTTGTTAGAGTTCCCTGAACTCTGAGGGGAGGGATTTTATGGAGACATCCCACTTAGGGCTAAGTGTCCCAAGGTCTCTCACTCTCTGCAGAATATCTGGCTGTGTACATCTCTGTGTTTGTTCCTGTCTGCTATAGGAGGGAACTTCTCTGATGATGACTGATCAAGGCACTGATCTATGCACATAGCAGAATGCTACTAGGTGTGGCGGACCTCTCGACCGGCGAGAAAGAACAACCACCACATCAGGATTCCACTCAGATCACGCTTTACTGGAGTACCCTTGATTGATGGGGAGCATGAAACAAAAGGGGCAGGAAAACAAGGGGCAGGAAGGGAAGGGCAGGGAAAGCATGAAGCGAAGGGGCAGGGAGCGAAGAGGCAGGGAGCTAAGGGGAGAGACAGCATGAAGCAAAGGGGCAAAGGGCTCTTAGGCAGCTGCTTAAATAGGGAAATGGCACACGGGTCGCCCTGTGATTGGTTGCCACCAACAGCTGACACCAGACCGCATCGGGATAGGCTCAAGGATCCTCATCCACCACGCATGCGGGAAGCGGGGGACGCGCAGCTCTCAAAGGCATAGCCAAATATGGAGTTGTTTATTTCCAACAAGACAGGATGTTGGCGCCATCTTGTAATGGCAATCCTGTCCGGCTCACTACAACTAGGAGTCCCTCTATTGCTTCCCTTTTTCATTTTGGAATGGTAGCATTTGTTTTTCCTCTAGGCCACTGGGCTATCTAGTCTCAGGTCCTTGATTATCCAAGGAGTTCTGGGTAAGAGTTCCATCTCATGGAGTGGCCTTAAGTCAAGTCAGATCTTGGTTGTTTATTCCCATAAGCTTTGTGCCACCATTGCACTAGCATACCTTGTAGTCAGGACTTCATCATAGAGCAAATGGTTTGGGTTGTGCTGGTGTTTACATTTCTTCTTTGGTAGGATGTAACTTCCTGTACTAAAGATGCTAGAATGTAGGGGTGAAGGTTGTATGTAGCTTGCGCTTCTTCTTATACAAACTGGAACCTTATACTGTTCAGTACGTGGCTCTGAACTCTACTTCTCATCTGTGGTCCTCCAGAGGCCTAAGACCTGATATATATTGCATGCAAAACATCTTATGTTCTACAATGTTGAAATAATATGCGGTTTAAACCAAAAATTAGTAAAAGAAGAAAGTCAGTTTCCTGACACTCAAGCTTTGGAAGCTGGAGATACTGAAAAAAAAAAAAAAGAAAAGAAAATGTCAACATAGTTGTTTTTTGCTTACTGCTTGCACTGGAACAAGTCATTAGGTAACATGGTTTTAGAGAAGCCTGTCTAAGATTCATTTGGAAATGAAGTTGTCATGGTAACTGTCTCTGAAGCAACAGACAAAATTCCCCCAGAGCTTCCAGAGAACCTCCAACGTCTTCTTTGCACTTGGATCCAAGCAGCCTGCCTTATGGGCTTATTTTAATTTTGTTTTAATGAATTGCCTTTCCCTTTCTTTTTCGGAATGCAATTGGAATCCTCAGACTCACTCTGAGATGTGGACAATTCTGTGTGTTTGACTGATGAAGCATTGTCATTGTCACCATTAAGCCGAGGGTGAGCAGGTTCTCACTGGTGATACATATGGCCTCAAAAACTGCCCAGCCTGTGTGCTGTGACTTCAGGTGTGCTTCTCTAGAAGAAGATGGACTTCTGCTCCTATAAAGGTTTGCCAACTTCCCCAAGACTATTTCCGTCATTATTTTGGAGCAAACCCTGACTTAACATTGTAGTTCAAATTTCCCTAAATTCAGAGATTTGTTTCATGGCTGTGTAATCAGTCATCCTTAAATATATATTTAATATAAATATACACTCAGATCAGCAACAACAAAGCCAAGTTTCCACAGAAAAGTTTACTAGGCCTTATATTTATATGCATGAAATCACGTCTTTAAAATGGTTTTGACACTATGTTTAGTGAAGGCAACCTGGAGACAGAGTTGGGTGCTGTTAGTAATGTACCCCAAGTTTAAGAAGCTTAGTGGGCTTGACTCAAGATTCTGTATTGTATTTTCTGAGTGCTCCATTCTTTAAAGCAGGGAGTGACAGATCTTCTTTATGAAGTTGTTGTGAGCAGTAAGTAGTACAGAATAATTTGTATATTGCCATTGGATCCTTTGTTTTCATATGGGGTTCCTGGGCCAGCAGTAGTGTTTTGTGTATACTAAGCATGTCAGTACAGAAGATCAAAAATGTATTTTTCCATTAATAATTTGTTTTTAATTGTACACGTAAAGATGCAATTTGAATGGGCAAACAGATTAAGAACTGCATTATGCATTATCAAGGGTCTATTTGCATGTGTGTATGTGGGAGCAGACTGCTGACAATGGATCTGTGAGCCCTCTGCTCCTAGATCTCACTGAGATCTATAATCCAGAATCAAAGTCTTTAGAGCCCTGTGATCCACAGTGCCAGGACATAATATTGCCCTTCTGTGCAGAGACTATAGGGGAGCCCCAGGGCAAAGGCAAAATCAGAGAGCATGTTCTGCAGTTCAGCTAGGGGACCAAGAAAAACTAGAGCAGACGGGTAGGGGCTCTACCTTCTTTTTCTCTCAGGGCTATTTATATCCAGTAGAGAAAAGCCGTGTGTCTCTAAACTAAAAGGGGTAAGTGCCTGCCTGACCCACAAGGAGCCCAAAAGTCAGAACTCACTGCTGTTCCAACTCACTAGCCTTGAGACTTGGTACAAGTTCTCAGGCCCAGGGTCCTCGCCTGTTAAAGGGGCAGCGTTCTAATGCCACACAGCATTAGGCACGTTCTGTAAATGCTTCCTTTCTTTTACCTTAGCTTTTAATGCATTGCTTTACACATTTACACAGTTATGATTATCACCTAATAATAGTGGTGACTTTGAGTCAAACAGCTTCATATTCACTCTCTGCTTACTACAGTTCTCAATATGGAAGGTCTGGATGGTGTCAAATGGTTTCATTGCTGCAGTCACTCTAGAGAAGGGACTCAGGTTTTAGCAGTTTCATGTTGGCTGCAGAGGGAAGGAAGTACCTGTATAAGAGGGCCATGATAACAGTTGGTGTGTCTAAACTGTCTGTCCTGTCTCAGTCTCTATATCATGCGCACCCTCTGCGTTGTATCAACATTCACTTCTCAAGATGAATTGCACTGAGCCAGTTCTCAGAATAAAAGCTCTTGGGAACCATGGAAACAGAGAGACAAGGATGAGGAAAGGCCATGTTGTTGAAGTTCTAAAATCTCTGCTTGGATGCTGTTTTCAAGAATGAGGGGATATGAATCTTTCTCTCCATGACTCCTCATTTCCCTCCCTGAGCTTTTTGGAGGATCACTAAGAACTCCTCCTCCATGAAAGGCCCCTCCCTCTGGCTTCACTGACCAGCCAGCACTCCAGATTCCACTCTTCCAGTTTTGAGGTCTCCCCATCACCATGCTCCTCTTTTTTATATCAGCTCCAAAAGAAGCAGTTTAAAAATATTTAGTACTAGTTAGACACACATAATTACAGTTTTCTCTTCTTTGAATGATGAAGTTTTATGTATCCCAAACTGCATTAACACCTGGGCTCGGGAAATTATTTTCTGTATTTTCTATCACTGTTATGTCCATGTTTATTTAACCCATAATCTAAGGTATAAAAATATCAAATTCATTTTAACAGAATATCTATTCTGGAAAAAAGTTTATTTTTTATTTTTTTATTTTTTAGTGTGTGTATATGTGTGTGTGTGTTGTATGCTTCTGCTGAGGCCAGAAAAGAACATCATATTCCCTGGAACTGGCATTACAGGCATTTGTGAACCTGATGTGGATGCTGGGAATTGAACTCAAGTCTTCTGAAAAAACTGCACAATTTTGACAGCTGAACCATCTTTCAAGCCCAGAATAAACACTCCTAAATTTGTTTATTTCTTTAATCAAGGAGAAGATCCAAAGACTTTTATTATTATCCTTTTCCAATAAGTAATACAATTTCCAGTAGCTTCTATTCTGTATGTAGAGGGAATTTCAACTTTTCCCCTTAATGAGTTTATTTCTCCTTATTTTTATTCATAATTTTTCCTTATTTTAAGAGAATTTTTGCAATGACAGAATATCTGGTATTAATTTTTTTTAGAAATCATTTAGTTCACCTATTTATAACATAAGGATAAGTACACTTTGGAGACTAAAATTTTGCTACTTATCCAGGAGCAGAAATGCCTGGCTCTAGCTTTGGAATACTGGCTTAAATGCCCATCTATTATGGCTTTTATTATAAAATAGTTTTTGACTCCATTTTTTTTCTTGGAAGACTTAATTTCACATTCTAGTTGACCTAACACATTTAAGTAACTTCATGTTATTTTTCACAGGATAATTTTGATATACTACTTTTACAAGAGTGTAGATGGTGAAATATCTCGCTGAGTGGGCCTTGGCAGAATGAGTTTGTGATATGTGTGAAGGAGGCATGTTTGATTTCAAATAGGAATAAACATGGCGTTCTCAGACTTGGTGAGTGGAGCCCTAGGCAGACAGTTTAGTGAAATACATCTTCTAAAAGAAACATATATGGTAAGGAACTTGAATTTAACATATAGGAAGAGGTCAGGAGTAATTTGGAGGTCCCTCAAACAGAATAGGCTATTGCCATTGCTCTTGTGCAGCATAACTTGGTGGTAAGAGTGTGTTGCTGAAAATGTCACACAGTTTGATCACAGGACATGGACAAATCAAGCTGGTGCTGATTAAGAAACTTGCTCCCTGCAGCTTTCATAGAAGGTGCTGTGCGAACTGCAGAAAAATCGACAGTCTTACCAAGCAGTAAATCCTATGAGCTACAGTAGTGATAGCTGGCAACGTATGTTTATGGATACAATTGTGGCATGAATGTTACGGAGCAACAAACCACCCCTTACCTTGCTTGCTGGACAGGAAGAAATGGTGCCTGGTATTTATCTGGCCAAGAACTAGTGGCTGGGGAGCTCATAGCCTCCAAGAATGAATCCATTACTGCTAAATGGACATAGTATATTAAACCAAATTTTAAATATATATCTATGTACCAGTATATTCCAGCTCTCAGTTCTCACAAGAGAAGCTTTTTATGCAATAGACAGTAATTAATGCAGAAACTCACAGCTTGTCCAAGTACAGAAAACATGTATCATGTCTGTGGAGTTCTCAGCAACAAATCTACACTACAGTCCTTTCCTCCAAGGCTCAGGGAAGACCTTAGAAGAGGGAGCCAAATATCTGGGAGGATAAAACAGTGTCTTCTGGGTATGACAGGACTGTTACGTTTATGAACCCATAGCAGCTACTGTTGCTTGCAGAAGACCTGCACAATGCCAAGCCAGTCAACGTTCCAGCATGGAAGGCTGAGAGGCTGATCAGCTCCTACCCCTACCCAAGGAGCTATTGACAGTTGATAGCTACTATGGGAATAAAGTCAGTTTTCTTTTTGGATGTGGTCTATTGTAGATCAACCATGATTCAAGAGACTTCTCTATACCCATTTATACATGGAATGGACAGTACAAATCAAACTCAATGAGTTATTATGAAAGGAGTAAATGAAACTTTCGGTGGGCAAAGTGGATTGAAGAATCAGGAGCGGAGCGGAGTAAATATGGTCAAAACAATATTAGTGGGGAATAAATATGATCAAAATACATTATATGCAAATAAAATTCTTAATAAATCATTTTATTAGACACACATGTGAAAGAAATTCCTTTTTTTTTGTTTTTTTTTTGTTTTTTTTTTGTTTTTCGAGACAGGATTTTTCTGTGTAGCTTTAGGGCCTGTCCTGGAACTCACTCTGTAGACCAGGCTGGCCTTGAACCCACAGAGCTCCACCTGCCTCTGCCTCAGGAGTGCTGGAATTAAAGACATGCAGCACCATTGCCTGGCATGAAGGAAATTTATAGCTTTAAGGGAATAAAAAATTTACAGTTAAGTCCTCAACAATGGTTTGCCTAGTTTGTTTATTCTTGGTGGTATCTTTGATAGATAGGGGTTAATGGAACAAGAGGCTTAATTGGGGTGGGGGATGGGAGGGCAGGGTAGAGGAAGAAATATATGGAGGGATAGCTAAAACTAAAGACCTTTCCACAATAATCAAAACTGACATCAGACAAACAGAAGTAACAGAGTAGATAGACATGAGCAAACACTCATAACTTGGGACATTTGATTCTTCTAATTAATTCTTGTGTTTTATTTAATCTTATTCAACCCCTCCCCAACTTCTCCCAGATCACCACTTCTTTTTCTACTCCCCCTTACATTCGTGTCCTTTCCCCCCACCAATTAAGTCCAATTTGATGAGTGTTGAGAGATTAATTATTCTATTGGCATAGCAATAAGTCAATAGAATTCAATTTATTATTATGTCCATTTGGCAGCATAATAGTGGTAGGTTCATGTCCAAAGCTATGCTCTGTCTAACCACATACTCTTGGCCTAATAATGTTATCAGGTATGAGTTGCATCTTTTGGAGTGAGCCTTAAATCCAATAAAAAGAGGTTGATATTCCCATGATGCTCATGCCACTATTGAATCAAGGGGCATATTTTAGCCCATCAATCAGCTAACTACAAGCCCTCCAACTCTAATCACCTTTAACAGACTGTTTTCATTACATCAGAATCTTAACAGTTTAACCATTTTTTAGCTAGCTCATAAATGCCATAAAAACTGCTCATATTTTTATGTGAATTCCTTAACTATATGGAGACTAGGCATTTGCAGTCTCCTTATCAACAAATGGGAGTGACTACTTTAATTTCCCTAATGTAGCAACTTTTAAAATATTTCAAATTTCCAAATGATAATCAAAGAACTATCTTTTGTGTTGTTTTGTTTTACATTTCTGTTATTATGAGAAAAATTGAGAATGTTTTTGAATATTCAATGGCTACTGAATTCTTGTATGCAGTGTTTCTGTATTCTTTGCTTCTTTTCTTCTGAAATTTTGATTCTTTTGCTTTCATCTGTATATTAGCGATATTAATTTATATTAGAGATATTACCATATATTTGAGGTATAAGTTGCATGCATTTTCCTTCAGTTTGTGATTTGGCTTTTGATTTTTCTTTATTGCTTTAAAACTTGCTTTTGATTAAATTTATTAACATTTTATAATTTCTGATATAATTTTTTTGTTTCAACCAAAGTTAAACATGCTTTAAAACTTCTTAGTTTATGAAGTCATTTGCCTAGTATTCCTTTAATCTTTTTAACAGGTAGGTATCTTTTTTTTTTATAAGCTATACTGATGTACGGTGTGAATGAATCTAACTTTAACTTTTTCCAGATGGCTATTCACTTACTCCATTGCCATTTACAAAGCTGTCCATCTTTTTCTAAGTTTGAGTGCCTGCCTTTATCACATAGTAAATGTCAAGGAAGTTGGGATATTTCTGAGTTTTCTATCCTGTTCCATTGGTCCATCGGTTTACCAGTAAGCCAATCCCACATTGCTTTATCTATAGAAACTTCATTATGTTCTCTTATCATCACGATAACTTCCCACATACTCTTCTTTGAGGGATTTGCTGAGTATTCAGGTTTAACCATAACTTCTGTAATTAATTTGACTAGCTTCAACAAAAAAAATTCTGATAGCATAGATGCATTAAGATCATTTTCTTTTTTAGTTGACAAGTAAACTAGGGTGGAGTTTTCGCACACTCTGGAACTTGAAGCGTCTAATCTTGAAGTGTGATATAGCATCCCAGCTTTTCAGGTTTGTATCACTGGCAATGTTTAATAATTTCCTTTTTTTCTCTTTTGCATATATTTTATTGGTTTTATGTTTGGGAATGCTATTGTGACTGTAATGACAGTCTTATTATTTTTCATTAGGTTTTCTGATTATTATTTGGTTATATGAAATATACTAATAAATATGTCAATTTTACACTTTGTAATATAATTTGTCATTTATAGAGATTTTTATTTTTAAATGTTTCTTTTTGATTGAAATAATTATTCTGGGTATAAAGTTCAATGTGATGTTTCAACCCACATGTTCATTGTATAATAGTCAAATAAAAGTAATTAGCTTTTAACTGTCACCTTAAACATTATAATTTCCTTATGGAGAGTATATTTCTTACAACTTTTAGGCCTCTTGTTCTTCCCCCCTTTACAACAATATTTTCCTTAAATATAGCGTTAAACAGTAGTAAAGACTTTAAACTTTAAGCTTCATGACTTTATTCTGTCTTCTAAGAATGAATTTCAAATTAAATTGCTACCTTTCAAATTTAAGATTGATATACTTTACTATTGATTGGTTTGGGTCTGAATGTTCCCTAAAAGCCAATAGGCAAAAGTCTTGGTCCCCAAAGCATGGAGCTGATGGGAGGTCGTAGAATCTTTAGGATGTAGGGTCTGCTTGGAGGAAGTCTGAGCCACTAATATGTGTCCTTGAAAGGAATATCAGGATTCTGGCCCCTCTATTTTCTTTGCTTCCTGGTTCCTGTGAGGTAAACAAGCTGCCTCTGTCCTGCACTCCCACCATGGTGTCCTCAGAAGCTCATAAAACCTCAAATAAAAACAATCAGTGAACCACAATCACAACAACAAAGCATGTCCCCAGAGCGCATGGACTGAAACTTCTGAAACAGTGAACAAAAATGAACTTTTCCTCTTCCAGGCATGAGGTGAAAGGAATTACACTTTTCAACCTCAATTAATTACCTAATTAATTGTTATTGAATATTTCATTTTTGGGTAACTGCAGAATCCTAGGTAGTTGTGAGAAACAAAGATCCCAAGCTCCCTTTATTCGGTTTCCCCTACTAGGATGGTTTACAAGACTTCAGTACAATATAATAACCAAAATATTGCAGTTGCTACAGCCAAGATACATAACAATTCACTGCTATTAGGACCCCTTGTTTCCATTTCCTTTTCATATCCACACCTTCCTCATCCAAAAAGGAGCACATTATTCACACACATTACCACTTGGGTAAATTTCAATAGAATTATGCAGCATGAAAAAAAGCCAATCTCAAAGATTAAATACTGTATGGTTCCATTATATAACACAGTTGAGATGAGGAAAGGATAGAAACGGGGAACATGGTAGTGGTTGTCTAAACTGAAATTATCCCTACTCTGCCCACTCCAATTTCTAAACACTACCTTCCTTTAAAATTTTATGGGAAAATACGAACATTATTTAAAGAGGTAAGCTTATATAAACAACACCAACATTTAGCTAATACCATGTTCTAGAGGAAAACATATTTTAGCAATTGAATGTAATTTGATACTTACATTCATTTAAAATGCAGAAATTATGGAAATATGGAATAATTACTGAATAGATGTATGAATCATTCATATAGTGAACTTATACCTTAGCCAAAATAATGGAGAACATGTACTGAATCTTGCCTCCCAATGTGAGGTATCTTTAGCAAAATGTCACTGTGATTACGTGTGATTCTTCCCTGCTGTCTCTGTGCAGAACATCCCTGCTTCTATAGAGTCAATAGTAAGATGACATTTACCCCACTCTCTCTCCTTCATGAACTGGTTTTGAGTCCTTTTTAGAGGGGTAAGTTTCTACTGTTATTTGATAACATAGAATCTAGATGGTTTAAAGCTGTATGTATTTTACTGAAAAAGCCATCATTGCGAGATATTTTACTCTGGAGAGGGTGTGGGTACTTTTAACTGAGTGATTGCTGTGTCCCTAGACTGTGGCTTTAAATGTCCTTTGCAGGGAACCAGACAGGAATTCCAGCGTTGATTCAACCTTGTTCTGTAAGCTGGATCTAAAGAGGTTTGTGCTTCTACCTTGGGATGTGCAATCTTTTGGAGAAAAAAAAACCCATACAGAACATGTGAAGATGTCTCTGGGTTTCCTTTCATAGCTCTGATCTAAACAGATATGAAGGAAACTTGCTTTCTTCAGTTGTAGATGAGTTTCCAGAGACACACTTGTCCTTGAAATCATGATCCCTATCAAAATGCCTTCCCAGCATCTGTTTCTTAAGCTGGTGAATGTTATGATCCTGTGCTTCTGACTGAGCATCTTTATCTCAGACAAAGTATCCTTTTCACTGTTCTGTTTTTCTTTCTTGAGAACACCACAAATTTATCATTTTCATTAAATTAGATAAATACTTGTACCCCATTTCACCTTCTGGGTCCATGACTACACCAGTGCTTTTCAGATTTAAGTATGCATAATAACCACCCTCTTGTCTATGGGATTATATTTCAAAGCTTATCCTACACACCAATAACTTTTATAAAGTTTAATTTATAGGTTGAGCACATAAAAGATTAACAACAGTGACAATAATATAGAACAATCAAAATAATACATAATTGTTCCTTGGAATCCGATGAGATCAGTTCCAAAACCTGAAACAGATATCAGAATCCAGCTCTGCTTCAAGCTGTGAAATCCCTTGCACAAAATGATGCAGTATTTAGATATAATATATGCAAAATGTCCTTAACAATTTAAATATCTCTAGATTATTTATGATACCACATATGATATAAACATTATATTATTTAGGGAAAGTGTGCAAATGTTCAAGGGTCTTTTAAAACATTTTTTATTTCATAGATGATTGATTTTGAACATACATAATCCATAGATATATCAGGGGATGAGTGCACTATAATAAAAGGTATTTTAAATCTACAAATTGGTTGATCATGGAATTTCTTAGCTGATATTCTTTGTTTGTAACTGTTTTCTATTTTTTCTTTATTGTTTGTGTCTTTCACATCATGCCTCCTCCCTTCCATTCATTTCTCCACCCTTCATATCCAACCTCTACCCTAGCAACCACCCCCTGAAAATAAAATAAAACTTAAGAGAAAAAAGAGAAAGAGAAGAAAAAAAAGCAATCTCATCATGGAGACTGTAGTTTCCACAGTGAGTCATTCAGTAAGTCGTTTTATCCATATATCTTTACTTACAAGTGTCTATTGCTGAGATTCATTGGTTTGGTTCGAGGCCTCTGGTTTCTGCTACACTATTGATGCTGGGCCCTCACTGGAACTCCTCTTGGCTATCCTGCTGTTGCCTTGTGTTGTGGAAATGGTGTGGCTTTGGGTATGCAGGACCAGTCCCTTCATGTACTCCAGCAGATCACAGATGCGGTGGATATTGGGGTAGGCCAACAGGTGACCCTGGTTCCGCGTCTGGGTAGTTGCAGGGTTGGTCAGCCTGTCACCTCTCCTTAGTTTTCACCACCAGGGTGAGCACTCTTGTATTGTCCTGGTGAGTTTACCCCTTGCAGTGGTGAGCAAGGGGCGGGGCCAGTTCTCCTGTTTCATGTCCTCAGGGTCAGATCCCCCACACCTACACCTTCAGGGTCAGCTCTACAGTGTGGCCAGGCATGGTGTAGGGACCACTTTCCTGAGTGCTGAAGCTGATGTAGGGCAGGACCAGCTCTCTCACCTGCCTTGGGCACTGACAGGTAGAGATGAAGCATCTCTCCCCTGCCCATGCTGCCACAGGACAGATGAGTAATGGGAACAGTTCTCCCATATTAACAACTATGGGGATGACTCACTCACTCCTCTGCCAACAGGATTGGCTCTTCTGTGCTGCCCAGGTAAGGTATAGGACCTGCTCTCCCAAGTGTAAATTTAACAGAAAGTTCAGAAATTTAGGTAAAATCAAAGGATACACTGTTACTCTGGTTATCATCTATTTAATGGACACATTTGAAGAATATATATCCCTGACACTGTTGTTTTTTATTATTGAAAATAGATTCTTCTTTCATATAACACATCCCAGCCATGGTTTCCTCTCACTCCTCTCCTCCTATTATGCCCTTCTCCCCGCTTCCCAGATCCTCTCCTCCATGTCCAATACTGTCTGGATGGCCAGAAACCTGATACTGGATAGCTCAGAGTCCTGGAGTAGAACCAGAAAACAATCCATGAAATAATTCCTAATGATATTCTGCCATACGTGTAGATGAGTGCCTTGTTTAGTGATCATCAGAGAGGCTTCTTCAGAAAGAATATGGTAGCAGGTGCAGAGACCCAAAGCCAGACATTATGCAGAAAGAGAAACTAAACTGGAGGTCTCCACTGGGTCCTTCCTGTTGGAAATTGGGAAACCCCTCTGAAGAGTGGGGGGAGTGTAGGAGTCAGAGAGGATAGAGGGCAGCAGGAGAACATAGCTCACAGAATCAGCTAAGCAGGGGATATATGGACTCACAGAGACTGAAATGACAAGCATGAGGTCTGTATGGATCTATGCCAAATCTGTGTATGTTATGGCTGCTAACTTGGTGTTTTTGTGGGATTCCTAACAATGGGAACTGTTGTATCTCTGACTGTTTTGCCTGCATTTGACACTTTTTTGTCCTATTGGGTTGCTTTTCCAGCCTTGATATGAGAGGTTTTGTCTGGTCTTATTGTGTCTTGTTTTGTCCTGTTTGGCTGTTGTCTCTTGGAGGCCTGCCCCTTTCTGAATAGTTGATATTTGTTAACTATCGTTCACCATTGTTAACTGAACCCATGACTACAGGTGAACTTCTGTAATGAAATACCTGGCAGAGCAACTAAAATGCAAATTATGAGTCCCTTGTTCAGAGTTTCCAATTCGGTGGGATTTGATGGTATTTAAGAATGTTTTAATCTAGTTAAAAATTGTCATTTTGTGTTTGAGCATGTACATGTGGGGGGGGGGGGTACATGCATAGTAGCACACATGTGAAGGCCAGAGGACAAGGGGGAAATGATTTCTCCTCTTCCACTTTGATGTGGATCCCAGGAATTGAACTTAAATCGCCAGGCTTGCATGACAGACATCTTTATCTGCTGAGCCACTTTATTGTCCTGGACTTAAGAGCTTTTATTCCTAAAAAGTTCCCATGTAATGTTTCTGCTCCTGCTCTGGAATCAGCTTCAGAGCACACAGTTACCACGCAGTATCCTCCAGTCACAGGGCAGCCATTGCTACTTACCTACTCAATTGGTACTTCTTCAGTTTCTTGCCGTGAGTTAGAGGTGTACTGATGTATAACGTTGATCTGTGTTTTAAAGAAATTATGATGTATTTTGAATCCTAAGCATTTTCCTTCTGAAGAGAACTGATTAAAAATTTCAAGTGGTTTGCCCTTCACTTTGCTTCTGGGAGCAATCTGTTCCCATCACTTTCCTTTTGGTTTCCTTCCTCTTGTGGAAGGATCATAGATAGAGTTCACAAGTGACTTCTTGGGGAGCTGTGATGGCTATTCCTGGCTGTCACCTCAATTGCATCTAGAATTGATGAAAACTCAAGCTCTTGGCCTCTGACTTGGGAATTTCCTTAGATTGTCTGAGGTGTGAAGTCTCACCCTAAATCTGATTTCTATCTTCTATGGGCAGCCCACGTAAAGGGATGCAGAAGGAAGCTTGGTATTTTTTTGCCTGCTTACCCCCACTCTCACCTGAAAGTTCATCTACCATGTTGCCACAGCTGGTGCAAATCCAACCTCCTCAGGTTTTCAATATGGAATGAAAACCATCTGCTCTCCAGGACTCCACCAGGATTCCAGGACAAGACTGAGCCTGCAGAGACATCCACCCTCAATACTGAACAACTACTGGATTTTATGTCTTTCCTTTGTTGGACCAGTATAACTATATCCTATAAGTTAGTCTAATAAGTGCCCCTTTATTATCAGATCTATCTACTGTGCTCCCTTAGAGAATTTGGGCTAATACAGGACCATTGCAGACGAATCCTGTAGAAGAGTGCAAAATGCAGAACTGAGACAAGAATACTAAGAGTACCATAACATCTAGCAAATTCTAGGAACAGTTAGCTGTGGCTACTACCTGCATGGGGCCTTTGAAGACTCTATGACGTGTCTCAGAATTGTCCTGAGCAAGGTTCAGGCATCCGTAGTGTTTTTGGCTTGCATATGCCAACCATGGCCTTGGGAAATACTTCAGGAAATATAACATTCCAAGCTCTCTGCACTCTCTGTCTAGCGCCTAGGATTCAGGTACCATGAATTGAATTCTCTGGAAAGTAGCAGCAGGTGCTGCTCTTTGGAAGTTTGTGAATTATTACTCCACACGGGTATGCATCAAATGGAGAACAATATCTGGGTGTGGGTGATTGGGTCACCACACAGTGATTGGCGTGGTTAGTGCCTGTCATTAAGGAGAGAGGCTTTACATCTGAATTGGTCATTTATCATTTGTGCAATGAAAATTTCTGTCCTTCTGGATGTATTTTCTGCTCTTTATATATGGCCATGAGTAAGATTCATAACAGCATATGTATCTTTATCCCAATGCTTCATCTGCTGGGGAGATTTGGTTTTATTAATTATGAATCAATCACTTGCCTGTGGAAAGAAAGGCAACAGATTTGTTTGCTGTTTGTGATGAGTTGGCTTCCTCTGCATTTACTCTTCCCAGACACTCGGAGCTGGAGTCACTGAGTGTGTCCCTCTTAGGTTGGCCCAATTCCATTTATGATCAGGCTTGGTGAATTATAACAGATCTACTCCCTGGAAAGTTTTAAATGTCTCCTTCCTCCTCCTGGCTCTCTTGTCTGTCACATGTGGAATTTCATGTGACCTTTCTCTTCTTATTTTTCTTCTGTTAATCAGTTTGGTTGCAGGGTTGTGTTTGTGATTAAGCAGAATATTTTTAGCTTATCTCATGTGAGTGCTAAGTGCTGACTCCACCCACATGAAGGTGCCCTCCATTGTTTCCTGTTTGTTCATGTTAGCATACATATGGTAATGATGTCTTCCTTAATTGACCTGGGATTCTTTGTGATTTATTTTGGTTTTTGCATCTTACACATACTTTCCCCATAGTTCCTATTATTTCCACCTACCAAGATTATATATGTTGTTTTATCTCTACACATCTCATACAGTAGAGGGTCCAACTCATCAATAATGGTTTTTTTTCTTTTAAAGACAGAGTCTTTTTTAAAAATATATATTTATGTATTTTTTAATTTTATGTATAAGTGAGCTCTATGCATCTATGCTTGCCTACCAAGAGAGGGCATCAAATTCCATTATAGGTGGTTGTGAGTTACCATGTGGTTGCTGGGAATTAAACTTAGGATCTCTGAAAGAGCAGCCAGTGCTCTTAGCTGGTGAGACACCTCTCCAGTTCCTAAAGACAGGCTCTTAATCATTATCAGAGAGGCTTCCTTCAGCAACTGATGGGAGCAGATGCATAGATCCACAGCCAGATATTAGGCAGACTTAGGCAGCACAGTGGGACAGGAGTAGGAAGGATTGTCGGAGGCAAAGCAGGGGGTTGAGGACATCAGGAGAACATGGCCCACAGAATCAACTAAGCAGGGCTCATAGGGGCTCACGGGACTAAAGCCACAACCATGGAGCTTAGGATCCTCTAAAGTAGGTGTATCAGTATTTTTTGGGCCACCAACCAGCTTCCAAATTATGACACAGAGACTTATTAGTGATGACTGCTTGGCCCAGCTTTGGCTCATATCCTGCTAGGCCTTTTCTGGTCCTTCTCTATTTTGCCTCAGGTGTTTTACCTCCCTGCTTCCCTTTCTCCCTCCTCCGTCTCTCCTGCTGTCTCTATATGTGGCTATCTGGTGGCTGTCTGGCTTCTGGCCCCAGGAATGTCCTTCTCTTTCTCCCTCATTCTCTTCTTCTTCTCTCTAAAGCCTACATTTTCCTCTTAATTATCCCGTCTGTGTGCCAGCCCTACCTATCGCTTCTCGGTCTAGCTACTGACCATTCAGCTCTTTATTAGACCACTCAGGTGCTTTAGGTGGGCCAGGTGAAACAAATGGAACCCATCTCTACTGTGGTAGCCCACATATGACTCAGTTTCCATCTGGAGTCATTACTGACTTAAAGAAACCATTTGAGTTCAAGACTGCCTGCTTTGTTTGCTCCAAATATCCTTGCAGTATGTGAGAAAGTTCTGATTAAGCCCATGAGAAAGAGCACTCTTGCTCATGAGAAAGAACATATCTGTTAGAATCTGGACTGGTGTATGCCAGCTGGAGAAACTCCTCCTTAGTGATTAATATCTGCTAGTTGCTAGCTGTTAGCTGAATTCTTGTATTGAGATAATGCACTTGCTCGAGCTTCCTCTCAAGGACAGTGCTGAGAAGCAGTTAGTTGACTGTATTGCTCTTTGTTCTGCCTTTTGCCTTAATTAGTATATATGCTGGGTGAGAAATAAACTTGGGGCTGTTTGGTATTCACCTCAGTCCTCCCAGTTTATCCTTTGTTTCCTCTCTTTCCATTTCTCTTAATCTGCCATTTCCTATAACCATGAGGCTTCCCCCAGGTACTTCCTGCTGATTCCTGTCAGGCTGGACGCTTTACATAATCAAACAAATGCAGCATAAGCAAATGTAACACACCTTTACCCAGTTAAAGATTTATTCAGCAGTACAAACAAATATAGTATGTCTTTGCCTTATTAAAATAATATTTCACAAGAAGTAGGGGCCTACGTTCTGTGCCCAAAGAGAGGAGTCCTCACTGTTTACTCATACCCACATGGTCTTCTCCTCCTTTGCCGCTTACCTGCACAGCCAGAAACTAACCTGGAAACAATGATTCAGTCTCTTTCCTTTTGAGCATGGTCTGCCTTCTGGACCAGTATGTTCATCCTCATTTAAGGATCCTTTCCCCATCAGCAGGGAAGTCTTCATGTCCATCTCTTCTTATGTCTGATCTCATTTGGCAGAAATGGTAAGGGAATTAGAAAAACACATATGGCTGCAGATTTAAAGCAGGTAACTATCAGTATTGAAGTCGATATTTTAAAAAAATAATTAAAAATTATTATACAAAGTAATGATTTCATCATGCCATTTCCACAGAGGTGTATTACTGTGCTCTGCTGAAATGCATCCCTCCATTACCCCTCCCTCCCTCCATCATTGCTCTCCTTCCTCACAGAAGTAATCCCTTAGTACCTCCCAAGTACTTTTACATCTCATGTGTATGTTTAAATCTGCATACAGGAGAAACAAATATTTGTATTTCTTATTCTGGCCAATTTCATTTAACATCGTGATTTCCAGTTCCATCTACTTTCCTGAGATTGACATAATTTCATTCCTTTTTATGATCGATTAAAGCTCCAACATATATATATATATTGCATTTTCTTGTTTTTCTAAGAATAAGGGTTTCAGGGGCTGGATAAATGACTTAGTAGTTAAGAACACTTACTGCTTTTACAAAGGACACAGGTTCTGGTCCCAACACCTGCATGGTGACTTACAACCATCCTTGATTCCAGTATCAGAAGATTCAAAACCCTTTCCTAGTCTCCATGGTCACCAGACAAACTTATCGTACACATGTATACATGTATACAGGCAAAATATCTATCTATTTATCTATCTATTTATAAAATAAAAACAAATAATTCTTAAAAAAGCAAGGGGCTAATTTATTTTAAATAAATCATCACTTATTACCAGGGTACAGTGTCAAACTCTTCTAAATTTTCCATATTACACATGCAAAACATGCTCTCTTCAGATGACCTGAACAGTGGTTTGCACTCCTCACAGCAAATTCAGCCTCCTTTCCAGAAACACAGTTACAATGAGAAGTATCCCTGTCACCAAGTGATAAGCTGCAGTGCCTTCCGTTGATATTTATGCTACTAAGTTTGCAGCTACATCAGGAGTTACAAGTTCCATCATTTAGAAACAGCACAAAAACATCAGTAAATACAAGTTAGCAAGAATCCCCTTTCTGTTAGCACAGCGTCTCCCCATTCAGCAGTGACTGAGCAAAGAAAAAACAGCCAGGAAACATCATTTTCATATTTCCATACTATAAAACCAGTTACATCAGAGGAATTAAAAAGTTGATGTTGGGAAGAGAAATGCTTGCATTTTTCTTGATTTTTAAAAATTATATATATATATATATATATATATATATATATATATATATATATATATGTTCTTTATGCATATCCGTGTACTAATACATGCCTGGTATCCACAGAGGCTGGAACAGGGCATCTGATTTCCTAGAACTGGAGTTACAGGAAGTTGTGACCCATATGGCCCTTGGTAATTAAATTCTGGGACTCTGGAAGCTCTAAAATACTGAGTCATCTCTCCAGCCCACGTGATTTCATTCTTAAATAATACAAAAAAAGTCGAGTTCTTGTTTCACCAGAAGATGTTTCTGATGATAAACTTTTCCAGTAATAAGATATTAAGCAGAGGTGATTTTCTATCATCTGAGACAGAAATAATATCTTTTTAATAATAACACTAGAAAGAGATTCCTGGCTTTACTCATATTTTTCTTATCTTTTTAATGTTTTATGACATTTTTAATTTCTCAAAAGAATCTCAAGTATGTTATAAGTTAATTCAAGGTAAAAGCAATTTTATTTAGATTAGTATTGATGTTGAAGAATATTATTTGAAGTATGTGGTTGTTTGAATAGTATGGTCCCCATAGACTCATGTATTTGAGTGCTTGACCCATAGGGAGTCACATAATTAGGAGGTGTGGCCTTGTTGGGGGAAGTCACTGTGGAGGTGGGCTTTAAGGTCTCCTATGCTCAAGGAATGCCCCGTGTGATACAGTTTCTTCTTCTGCTAACTGTGGATCAAGATATTAAACTCTCCACTCCTTCCCCAGTACCATGTCTGACTACATGCCACCATATTTCCTGCCATGATGATAATGGACTAAGAATCTCTGAAACTATAAGCCAGCCCCAATTAAATGTTTTCTTTTATAAAAGTTGCTGTTGTCATGGTGACTCTACAAAACTGAAGAAACTTTAACTAAGATGTTGTATTATTTTATAAATTTTCTCTTTTAAAAAGTATATATATAGCCAAAAACAAATAAAAAATAAAAATGTAAGAGCTAATGTATGGGCTGGTGAGAAAGCTCAGTGTTAGGTAGAGCTGATTATTGCTAAGCCTGATGACTCACATTTGAATCTTGGGACTCACATTGTAGAAGGAGAGAGCCAACTCCCATAAGTGTCCCCTGACCTCCACATGTGCCTCTCAAATAAATAAACAAATAAACAAATAAATGTAGCAATATATTTAAAAAAAAGGAATTTACTGAAGTCATAAGAAAGCAATTTTCTTTTATTGAAAGAGAATATATACTTGAACTTTTAAATCTTGGCTCTTATTTATATTTAGTATTAAAATGTTGAGATTATAATTTGATTACAGTTTTTCTCTTTCCCTTTATTCCCTTCAAATCCTCTACTTTATGCCTCCTTTGGATCCTTCAAATTCATGGTTTCCTTTTTGCAAAAAACAAACAAACAAACAAACAAACAACTAATTGCTGCATGCATATAAGTGTATACATACATATTCCTAGATATAACCCATTCCATCTGTATAATGCTACTCCTACATATGTTTTCAGGGTTGACCATTTGGTATTAGGTAAGTGATTTGATAGGGGAAATGGGAAAACGGGGGGCTTTCTTAGGGAAGGGAAAATGAGGTAAGTACAAGAAAAGGTGGATAAAATAACAGTAAGGATAGTAGAAAAAGCTACAAGGAATCATACTATTAACTATTTACCACTCTCTAAAATCTCTAGCACACATAACTACACGTATAAATATACTTAGATAGTTTTGACAAAGTTTTCTCCTCTGGGATGACAGTGCTCCCTTCAAGAATTGAAGACTATCTAACCAAAACTCCAATAACAGAAATAAGAATTTGTCTTTGAGTTTTTGGCCAGGGCTGCCAAGGAGACTACCAAAACATACAGCTTATTTCTGTTGTCTTTGGTTACCCCCAGCTGTGGAAGGTAAGCTCTGATTGCTGAAGAGAAGATGCTCAGAGATTCCTGAGCTGGAACTGACCTGAATAACATGAGGGCTAGCTTTCAAGGTAACAGAAACTGCTGTAAAACCTTCCAAAGGAGGGAGGCACCCAACAGTCCTACCCAGCTGTGATGCCCGTGAACCACATCAGTGACCAGAAGGGCATGATAACCTAAGGTGCAGTAGTGGTATACATGTCTTGGCAGTAACCAACAGTCCTCTAATGGGACTTAAGAACTTCTCAATATGAAGTTTACTATGCCTGGCACTGGAAACCTAGCTAACTACTCAGTGTCAGTGAAATCTTGGTTACTAGATGAGATTCTACAACTACTAATTAACTATCAAGCTTAATTCTAAAGAACAATTTATAAATATTTGCCCTTATCCCGAAATTTAAGTGGAGTCTTCTCACCTTCCAGGAAACTTCTCTTTGCAAAAGACAGAGACCATTAAAGAAAAAACACAATCAAAAAGATGCAGAGTTTGGAGCCCATTCCCAAAAGATACAGTTAGAAAACACCTCCATATCTAAGGCTCAGAAAACATTGTGGAAGAGGAGTTGGACAGATCGAAAGAGTCAGAAGATCAGGGAGTTTGCTGTAAGAGTGTGTTTCCTAGTAATACCAGGAGTTACAGTCATACAATCTCACTAATGCGACCACCCAAATGTGAGCTGAGAAAGGATAACAACAGTAAGCACAACAAAGTAGACAGAGAAAGGTCCATGAGGCCTCAAACCTACACAAAGAATAATAGACAGCTGAGGAAAGCTGGGCTTGAGATAGGTGGCCTTCCCCAACGAAGAGCACAACAGCCAGTTTTCTAGTGCTAAACAAGGTCAACCCTTAAATGAATGTTGGCTCTTGAAGAAGAAACTTACCTTGGTTAATAATAAGCATAACCATTGTCTCAAAATAGATATATTTGATTCCCTCAAAATACTTACAGACATCAAAGTACATTTGAAATCAATCCTGTCACAGTCTACTTAATATCCATAAATGGGCTGTATGTTATATATGTAAAGTGTCTTAGGGTTTCAATTGCTGTGAAGAGACACCATGACCATGACAACTCATATAAAAAAGAAAACATTTAATTCGATGGTTTAAGAGGTTTAGTCCATTATCACAGCAGGACATGGCAACATGCAGGTAGACATGGTGTTGGAGAAGGAACTGAGAGTTCTGTATTTTACAGGAACAGGAAGTGAACTGTCTCACTGGGCGTGGCTTGAGTATATATGAGCCCTCATAGCCTGCCTCCATGGCAGCATAGTTCCTCCAACAGGGCCACAACTACTCTAAACCTACTCCACACCTCCTAACAGGGCCACTTCCTTTGGGGGCTATTTTTTTTCAAGCCACCATACAAAGTAAGATTATAAAAGGCAAAAATAAAATAAAAACCAAAATGTCCTTCCCTATAAGATCCAAAGTTACGATAGTGAAGCAATGTAAAATGTCTAAAGTATATCAGTTGAAGAAAATACTTTACACAGAATTATCCAATTTATGAGAACAGCAATTGTCACCTAGTAGTTACACAGTACTTCCTATTTTTAAATATTTAGTGCATATGCTGTGGTCTTTTTATGTGTAGAAAAGAAGACTTTTGGAATTTCACTAATAGCTAACAAACAAAAAAATCATTCCCTTTCAGAATGCTACTGATACACTGCATCAGATACATGCAGTGCTGAGAATCAAATCTCTGTCTGTTAACATCTGAGTATATTTGATGACAATTTCAATGGATAACTTTCCAAATTTATCCACAGTTTTAGAAGGAATGAAGTAGAATTGTATGCAACAGACAGGGTCAGACACAAAGGTAACTTAACTGTCAATGTTAAAAACATACAAACTATTCCTATAGTATTTGTGTATGTGTACAAGATTGTATATATACACATATACAATATACACACATATATACTATATATATATATATATGTATATGTGTGTGTGTGTGTGTGTGTGTGTGTTTATACATGTGTGGGAGTGTGCAGGCCAGAGATTGACCTCAGGCATCTTACTTAGTTATTACCAATTTTATTTTTTGAGTCAGGGTCTCTTACTAAACCTGAAGCTAATTGATACAAATAGATTGGCCAGCCAGTGAGTGCCAAGGATCCATCTCTCATTCCTCTGGGGTTACATGAGTACACCCTTAAATGTGTTTTTTTACGTGGGTGTTGGGGACCTGAACTCGGGTTCTGATGCATGTGTGACAAGCACTTTACTGATGAGTAAGCCTCTTCAGCCTGGAGTATTCTTTCTGCTGAATTAAAAAAAAATATTTTAATCCACAGATCTACTTGGAGGATTGTGCAACAAGCGGCTTATAAGTAAGACTAGTGCCTATGGGTGGTGTAGTGTGTCAGCCAGATCTGTCATTTTGTACAAAGCCTGAATGTCAAGAATCCACGTTGTGACATTGTTTATGGGATACCCGAGATGTTCTTTGTTCTCAATTAAACTCTCATGCCATTATCATAACATTATCATGCTAGTTACTTTAAAATGTCCCAGAACAGACTGCAAAAGATACCTGGGTCATTACTTTCTGGATACTGAAATCATAATCATCACCATGGCATCTCCAGAAAGCAACTGTTTGAAGGCATCTCAAGCCTGGAGAATGTCATTAATGATGCCTTCAGAGTGTCTTCTTATAGCAGCATTATAAGAATTATAATCTCTCTGCAGATAACTGGGTAGAATTCCACAGTTGTGGTAATGGCATTCACAGTCTTTCATGATTTTTGAATATGAGATTCACGATTCAGTTTCTTTTTCCTGAAAAACAATCAGCTTTTAATGAAGTGAAAGCAACATGAAATTTATTGTTGAAGCTAATGAATCCGCCATGGGTAATCCCTCTAGCACTGGGTTCTCAAAATGGAGCATAAAGTCCTGAACATGCTGGGAACATGCAGAAACCAGAAGAAATCTACTTTCAGCAGGTTTTACATTTCTCCTGAGGACTTAATAATCCTAAGGTTGTCTCAGATACCAAATAGGAAATGTTAGTGGCAGCTGTATCTGTGAAACCTGTTGCAGTGTTTCTTTGCTGAGTCTGAAGTCACTGGTGAGAGGACCATGTTCAGGAAGCACACACTTACAGCTTATATCACATAAGTTGGAAGCATCCCATTTCATATCTCCCATCTTGGAAGCACATTAGTTCACCAAAGTGAAGTCTGCTCCTAGACACCTAGACTCTGGCACACCTTCCTGATTCTCAGCTTCAATCAGAACACAGACATTTGGAAGAATTTCCATTGCAGTTCCAAAATGACTTGCAGAACCCTTCAGTTCACTCCCAGGAATGACCATTGGAAAGCAGGTGTGTGTTGTGCCTACAGTAGACTTTTCCATTGGATTCTGCCACGTCCCAAATAAGCCATCAGTCAACAGTACCCAAATTGTTCTGACAGAAGGGCCAGGGAAGTTTTACTTCACTGGGTAAATGTTTTGTGAAGGACTGTCTTGGACTTGACAAAGTCATTTTATCTTGGAATTCTTTTACTAAGAGTCTTAACTTGTCAGTTGGGTTAGACTAAACCACACTGTGGGAGGGAGAGTGTTAACGTGTCCCAGATTATTGTAATTTTCTGCTGGTTAATGACACCAGCAGCTTTTATGTTGGGAATATTAACTCTTAGCTGTCCAAGTACGCCTGTTTTTTCTACACATAAATAGATCACAATATTTTCTTCAGGTATCCTTCTAGCAGCCTTCCTATTTTACTTCATTTTCATGTAATCATCCCTATGTAGTTCAAGTTATTTTAAGTAGAAAAAAAAAGAAAGAAAAGAAAAAGGAAAAGAAAACAAATAAAGGAAAAACACACCTCAAACAAACAATCAACAACCCAAACAAAACAAAACCAACCTTAAACATCCCAAAACAAATTATGTCCAGCTGGTACTCTAAAAGGTTGCCCCAGCCGACTAAGAACACAAGATTGCTTTACTTATAGCTTTGATGAAATCAGTTTCATGTGGGCAAGCTATGCTGTCTGGTTTATCCCAGTCTCTGTGGTCAACAGAGGAGGACAAGATTCAAGAGCCAGGAGGCATGCTTCTACTGAAGCCAGTCATTCTATAACAGTTCATCTTGTGATGGATATGTAAGCAGGTTCTACATCTTGGTTCCTGCCAACATGGGACATATAAACATGAATGTGCAAGCACCTCTGTGCAATATGAAGTGGATCTTTTAATCTCTGCTGGGCACCCCATGTCTTATTTCACAAATAGTTATCTTCTGAGAATGTAAAACATGAGAGGAGGGAGCACAGTGAACAATTTCCTGACTCCTCCACACTGTGAGGAGTAGCTATGAGGGAACCTCTTGAGTATTGGAAATGTTCTGTATTTTGATTGGAATAGTGATTACTGATTGCATTGAACTCTGAAGACTTTGCCCTTTATATGTCTATTTACAATGTTGGTACAGAAATCCATACATGTTTTAAACAAATATGGATTAAGACCTTACCAGATGACAACCATCCATAAAAAATTAAATCTCGACAAAATTAAAGTATAAAGGACTACCAGGAGGTGCTGGAGAGAGATTGGAAACAGACAGAGCCTAGTGGGGGAATGAATACTTACGTGGAAGAGGAAAGACAGATAGTAGCAAGTTAAGTTTCATGTTTATAGTTGGTGTGATGGCTATTCTTGGTTGTTAGTTTGACTGTATTTGGAATGAACTACAATCCAGAAATGGAGAACACAACTGTGATTCCAAAATATACAGAAGACCAGATGAGGCAGCCAACCTAGTGGCCTGAGCAACTCCATTCATGCCAGCTACTGTTGGATTAGTTGGACTGCAGCCGTAAGATATATATATGTAGTTCTGTGCATGGGAAGGGGAGAAGGGGAGAATATAAAGTTCTGTGACTCTAAAGAACCATGACTAATATAGCTGGTGTTAGGTGAAGTTACCATGTAGAAAAAACACAGTCTCTTCATGTTGGGAAAATAGAAAGCTGAAATTAAAGTATTAAATGTACACGTTTAGATCTACAGGAAAGAGTAGTTTAAAATTGAATGTGACCCCTGATAGGCTGAACAGGCTAGCAAACACAAAGTGAGTCTAATGGGGAAAGAAGAAAAATAAGAAGTGTGGCAAAGATGCGTGGGAAGGGAATGGTAGATGAGAGAGTATAGGGAGGGGTTAAAAGGGTGATCACATTGTATGAGAGTCTCAAACAAATAAATATATCAATGAATAAATGCTTATTGGCTTTGACAATTGCAAGGACTCTGCTTTTCAGAAATGATACCAGAATAACTAGATATCCATAATGAAAAAAGAAGAATTTTCAGTCTATATTTCAGACCCTTTGTAAAATTGAAGTTCAACTGGAAGCCTGTACAAAATGTATAACCAGGTTTTGCTAAGGGAATAATTTACTATGTGAAATTGTCAGTTGGTCAAAATTGGTGAGAAAAAGAATTTATAGACATAAATTATGAGAGAAATCTTAATAAATTTCCATCAAGATTGGAAGGCTTGTTTCTTAAATTAGGAGATTTAGGAATTGCCTTCTGGTGAAACTGGTAAATCTACAGTAGTTACTGAAAAGCAGAGCACTGTACTGGAGTACTGTAATCCCAATGCTGGGCATACAGAGACAAGCAGAACCCAAGAGTCTCTGGCTACCTAATATTACTGAATTGGTGAGGCCTACGTTCAGTGAGAGACACTGTCTCCAAAAATTGGTTGGAGCACAATTGAGCAAGATATTTGCTGTTGAACTCTGGCATCCAAAGGCACATGCCAACATATACACAAACACATACAACATCCCCCTGCCAAATAAGGTGTATGCTGAGAAGAAAAATAACACCAAATGTAGTATAACTTGTGGGAATAAATAAGGAAGAGGGTGAACTCTGTCCTGGAGATAGATTTTTGTGCTTGAGTTGTAACTCTGGCCAAGTCATATCTTTAGTTCTATCCCAGATCCCAAAATGAAAACTTTAGTGAATCTAAGCAAATTTAAACTAAATTGAACATATGATAAATGGGTGGTCTGCATTCACACACCCAATCTCCCCTCTGCCTCATTAATGAGAGGGAAAGGCAAAGCCACAGGGATCCACCCAGTTTAGGAAAGCTTCTGGCATCATTGGCAGCTGAAGCCCAAGCTTCCCCCTGTAATTGCCAAGTCTTGGCCCCAAGCCTGGCAAGTTATGCTTCTGTTTTCAGCATTGACAGTCTCAAGACTGAAACTACAGCTTTTGGGTGCTCATTCTGCCTGTCAGGTGCCATCCTGCCTTGCCACATAGGCTCCTCATCAGAGTTGCTAAATTGGCAGTCCTCTTACATCATGTGGTCCAGTTCTTCTTGTTTCTCCTTGCTGCTGAGATCCAAAGTTCTACTCTAGGAAGTTTCTGGCAATGTAAAACTAAGACTGTTGATAATTGTTCTTCCTCAGTACCCCATACAACTACTCACTGACTCTCTGATAACTAACAATCAGGGAGGAGGTTTTCTATCCAGTTCTAGCTTCATTTCATGGCCTTTAAGAAGAGTGTGTGGTATTCTGTTAAAACTAAAACTAGTTTTTACAATTAGATTCTTAATTATAAGATTTGTTTATGGGTTTTAATTTATTCTTAGTTTTGAATGACTTAAGCCAACAGAACCCTGAGTGTGCCTTGACTGATGTGGGATTCCCCTCTGTATGTTTTGTTATCATTGGTTAGTAAATAAAGCTGTTTTGGGCCAATGGCTTAGAGTAAAGCCAGGTGGAAAATCAAAACAGAGATAGTTGGATAGATAGATAGATAGATAGATAGATAGATAGATAGAGTAGGTGGTGTCAGAGAGAGATGCCATATAGCATATAGCTGAAGGAGAATGGCATGCTGGAACTTTACCTGGTAAGCCTTGTGGCGATACACAAAATAACAGAAATGGCTTAATTTAAGATGTAATAGCTAGGAATACGCTAGAGTCATTGGCCACACAGTGTTGTAATTAATTTTCGTGTCATTCATTATTCAGGTCTAGGTAGCCAGGAAATGAACAAGCAGCCTCTCCCTACAAAATGGCATGCTAACATGGGCCCACTACATCCACATGAAAACTGAGAGAGCTTGGGGAGGAGGCGGAAATTTTTAATAAAAATAAATAAATAAATAAAATGTAATATACAGCTAAGTAATACAGGTTAATTGATAGTCATCTATAATAGCTAAACTTGTAGTCATATTTTTAGGTTTTCTAGATGTACAGAGATATATTTTCGGATGGATAGGTATTCTTTAAACCTTTCAAAAACTAAAGAATATGGCATTAAAAATGTTTTAAGAACTAAAGACTTTTCAGGACAATGAGACACATCTGCTCCTGTCAGCACCAATCTACTCCAAGAAGACGATGAGCAGCGAAGAGGCTTCTTATGGAGTTTGTTAGCCATTTGGACAAGAAATTGCTCTTGCCTGTACTGCTTGATGTTATGCTGTATGAACTGGATATGTAGGAACCACAGAAAAGTGATTGCTGAACATCTCAAAAGATGAGATGGTCCGTCAGGGTTCTTGATTCACAGAAGAAACTGTCAGACATTCTGCAGGATGCAGAAGAAAGTGACTGACAAGCTGCCAAGATAGGCAAAAGAGCCTTTCAAATTTCCTGCTTCATGGAAAAGTCTGCCAGATACAATGGGCCTGTAGGCTGAAGATGGATCCCCAACATTACAAAAGAACTTTGGGTGACTGTCCAGGAAGCAAGTTGTCTATATCAATTCTAAAGTTTTGGAAGTTGCTTTCAATGCACTTCCTGTTTACTTAGGTAATAGTATATCCTTCTGAGGTCTTTGAAGAGTTGAAGACAGTTATAGTTTTCATTAGTTATAGTAAAAGATAAATAAGATATGAAACTTTAGGCTCACAAAGATAAAATAGATAATAGTATATTTTCTTTACTTTTGCCAGATACAAATAGACTAAATATTGTAACTGTAATTCTTGCTTGATATTTATTTTGTTATATGCAATTTTACTATGTTAAAGTTAAAACCTTCCCTTTTAATTAGACAGAAAAGTGGAGATGATGTGGGATTCCCTTCTGTTTTCTGTGAATATGTTTTATTACCATTGGTTAATGAATAAAGCTGTTTTGGGCCAAAGACTTAGCAGAGCAAAGCTAGGTGAGAAATCAGAACAGAGATAGAGATAGATAGATAGATAGATAGATAGATAGAGAGTAGGAAGAGTCAGGAGTCACCATGTAGCTGCTGAAGAAGAAGAACATGCTGGAACTTTACTCAGTAAGCCAAAGCCTTGGGGTGATACACAAAATAATAGAAATAGCTTAATTTAAGATGTAAGAGCTAGCAAGGAATACACTAAAGTCATTGGCCAAACAGTGTTGTAATTAATACAGTTTCTGTTTGGATCTGAGTGGTCAGGAAAGGAAAGAGCAGTCTCTTCCTATACTTGTCCACACATGTCAACAAGGAAATTTCATGCTTATATGGCAAGAACTTTGCTAACAGAGATCTACCCAAACCTTTAAGCCCAAATCTTTAAAAACTGTTCCAATCACACTATTACAAGTCTACTTGATGCCCCAAAATCCTCTAGAAAGGATCATAAATTCATAAGTCATAGCAATAGAATGATGGACTCTAATGCTGGAAGTTAAAGATCTCTATATGAGGCATTAATATGCTAATACTTGCTACAGTATCTGAATATAATTATGTGCATTCTGACATTATTATTTGAAAAATGGGAAGATAAAACACCTTTGGAATTCTGAACTATTAATAATAATAATAATTTTATTATTATTATTTTTAGTGTATTTTTTTCAAGACAGTGTTTCTTTGTTAAATAGTTCTGGCTCTTCTGGCATCTACTTTGTAGATCAGGCTGGCCTCAAACTCACAGAGATTCACCTGTCTCTTCTTCCCGAGTGCTGGGATTAGAGGCATGCACCACCACTACCTGGTCTTGACTATAATTATTAATCTTCAATCTATTGCTCAAGCTGGAGGTAAAGACCTCTTTGTCAGTAATCAGAGAAACCTCAAACTCTAGAGGTCTTCCTGATGGCTCATAGTAATCACGAATCATCTTCCAATGTTTAGTAGGAAGCCAGCACAAGTCAGTCAGTTCCTTTGTATATAAGGTACTCTTTTCAGAGGCATGATCCACAGGACCCTCAACAATATTTGTCTCTACAGGGACATAATTCTTTCTTGTCACCAACCAAATCTTTATTGAGTATGTTTCAAGGGTGCCAGGCACTGTCACTGGCCAGTTTATCAGCTTGTGTGATGGTCTTTTCAACAAACTGAGAATGGCTCAGTCTCCAGTCCTTGCCTTACTGTTTTGGGTTGGGCCACAGATGATTCTGTTTTCTCTGTCCCAGTTTCTCCAATAAGCATGTACCAAGACAAGACAGGTTATGCCATCTTTCAGAGGAAATAATGGAATTAAAGAAGCTTGAAGAACCATCTGACTGGAAATCTGATGATACAGTTGTCAGAGGAGTTTTAACACAGTCTCACATCTTCAATAGCCCAGTCGTGTTTCTGTCAGTCTCTCTGGAGGAGGAGTTAGAGTGTAAATGTGACTGATCTCCAAGTCTCCTTAAAGAAGCAAGTTGTGGGGATGACCTCATCCACACTTGAAGTATCTTGTGTGGTGCATTTTTATAATTACTTTAAAGAACTTAAACATAAAATGTTAATGTTTATTTCATTCAGAACATTCAGTTTATTTGATTTTTTGTTTTTTTTGGAGAGGGTTTCTCTGTAGCTTTGGAGTCTGTCCTGAAACTAGCTTTTGAATATCAGGCTGACCTTGAACTCACAGAGATCTGCCTGCCTCTCCTCCTGAATTCTGGAATTAAAGGTGTGTGCCACTACTGCCTGACTCACTTAGAACATTCTAAATGAGAAAATTCAGTTTAAAGACAAGTGTTAGAGCCACTCAATAATGTTTATAATTTGATGGATTAAAACAGTTAAGAGCAATAGCACAAAGGACAGATGGGAAAATGAATGTAATGTCACATAATGCACATTCTGAAAAATACTATTTTAAAATAAAGTTTGTTAAGAAAAAGTTGTATATCCCTTAAACTATTAGTAGCAGTAAGATGAGGTGATAGTTGAAAAGATAAAACAAAGTACTGAAAAAAATCTTTAAAAAGGCAGAAAAAAAGCGAGAAAAGTAGCAAAGATCAGACCAGTTGGGATGAACAGCAAACAAATAGACTGTTAGCTTTCACTCAGTAATTACACTAAATATAAATAGTCTAAACATGCCAATTAAAAGACAGAGACACTAAACTGCATGTTAAAATATCCAAATATGTACATTTAAAAATGAATCATAACATTAAATGTGAAACAGTTTTTATTTCTCAAAAAGTATGTGAAACATTATAGAGATTTCTTTAAAAACTAAAAATAAAGTCACAATATAATTCAGCATTTACTACTGGAAAAATGGAAAAAGTTGAACATTGTATGAGTTTGCTAAAATTGCTTTTATACTTGTAAGAATTCAAAGAATGAAATTATTATATCAAAGAGATATCTGTATCCTTACTATAGTACCATTCACAATGATCACTTAATAGCCAGTGTCTCCATCATAGCATGAGTGAATAAGAAAAAAATGCAGCAGTAGAATACCATTAGGACACACAGTGATCTAATCCTGTAGTTAGGGCAATCTGGGTAAAACTGGAGGTCATTATGTTAAATAAACTAATTCATGCAAAAGAAGACAAATTCCAAATGTTATTACTCATTGACATTGAAAAACTAATTTCATAAAAGAACAGAATAGAATAGTGGTCACAAGAGCCTAGGAGGTACAGAAGAGATCAGGGGTGGAAGGATATTACATAAGAACCACAGTACATAGGTAGAAGGGTTAGTGCTGGTCTACTAGAACTTAATAGGGTAACTGTTATCTATAGCAGTATGTGACAGATTTTACAATAACTAGGAATGTTAGCATTCCCAGAACACAGAAATGTCAACCATGGAAATTCTAGCAAGCACCTTGATCTGGTTACTACACCTTGCATACATGTATCATATTATCATAAGGTTTTCCACAAATACATGTAAGTATTATAAGTCAAAAAAGTAAACATGACTCCCCGGTCAGTCTGCAAGGGCTTCTCCCCTCTGCTAGGACTGATCCTCCTCTGCTGTAACCTCTCTATCTCTGGCCCAACCCAGCTTGCACCCAGAGGCTTCCTTCCTTCTCCATCCCTTCCACGGGGCCATGGGATCACCCAGTTCAGCCTATTTGGGCACTGGGTTGGGTGCTCGGGGCAGAGGGCAGCAGGAATTTCTTTGTTTTGGTGGTTGGCTTGCAGAGTGGTAGGCCTTTTGTTGGCGAGATCCCTGGTGAACGGGGAGCCTGTTCCTGTTCATGAAGACCCTTCTGAGTGGTGAGAGGGATCTTGGCCCATGGCAGGAGCCAAGAAACAAAGCGGGGGCATTTTGTAAGCAGGGGCCCTGGCCAGCAGGGAAACCTGATCCTGTTTTAGAAGACCCATTAGACAGCATGGGTAGGAGGAGATGGGCAGGCGCCAAGGCAAGAATTCACCCAACAATCTGAAAAACAACATGAAAACACCAGATCCTAATGATCTTACAACAGAAGGACTTGAACACCCTAACACAGAAGAAGTGGAAAAAATTGACTTTATGAAAGCAATAGAGTCCCTTTAACAACATGTAAATAATGCCCTTATAGAAATGGATGAGAAGTATAACAAAAAGTTTGAAGAAATGAGTAAATACATAAATGATACCCTGGGAAACCAAGAAAAAGCAATCAAACAGGTAATGGAAACAGTTTAAGAATTGAAAACTGAAATGGAAGCAAGGAAGAAAACACAAACTGAGGGCCAGCTGGATATGGAAAATCTAGGTCAATGAGCAGAGACTACAGAAACAAGCATAATCAATAGAATACAAGAGATAGAAGAAAGAATCTCAGATTCTGAGGACACCATAGAGAAAATAAATGAACTGATCAAAGAAAACAGCAAAGCCAACAAAATATAATTACAAAACATTCAGGAAATATGGGACAAAATAAAAAGACCAAATCTAAGAATAATAGGGATAGAGGAAGGAGAAGAGTCACAGCTCAAAGGCCCAGAAAAATATTTTTAGCAAAATTATGGAAGAAAACTTTCCCAACATAAACAAAGATATTCCTTTGAATATTCAAGAAGCATACAGAACACCAAATAGACTGGATCAATAAAAAACCTCCCCTTGCCATATAATAATCAAAACACAAAATATACAGATTAAAGAAAGAATATTAAGAGCTGCAAAGGAAAAAGGCCAAGTAACTTATAAAGGTAAACCAATCAGACTTACACCTGACTTCTCTATGGAAACAATGAAAGCCAGAAGGTCCTGGATAGAGGTACTTTAGAAACTAAGAGACCATGGATGCAAGCCCAAACTACTATACCCAGCCAAGCTATCATTCACTATCAATGGAGAAAACAAAATATTCCAGGATAAGAACAAATTTAAACAATACATAGCCACAAATCCAGCCTTACAGAAAGTAATAGAAGGAAAATCACAACCCAAGGAATCCAACATTGCCAACACTGCCTACAATAACTCAGGAATCTAGCGACCCTTCACCAGCACAACTCAAAAAGGGAGACACACAAATTCTACTTCCAAAAACAGTAAGAATATCCGGAGTAAACAACCACTGGTCATTAATATCACTTAATATTAATGGACTCAATTCACCTATAAAAAGGCACAGTCTAAGAGATTGGAAATGAAAACAGGATCCAACATTCTGCTGTTTACAAGAAACACATCTCAACCACAAAGACAGGCATCTACTCAGAGTAAAGGGTTGGGAAAATGTTTTTCAAGCAAATGGACATAAGAAAAAAGCAGGTGTGGCCATATTAATTTCTAACAAAACTGACTTCAAACTAAAATCAATCAGAAGAGATCGAAATGGACACTTTATACTCATAACAGGAACAATTCATCAGGATGAAGTCTCAATCCTGAATATCTACGCCCCTAACATAAAAGCACCCACTTATGTAAAAGAAATATTACTAGAATTCAAGGCAGACATCAAACCACACACACTAGTAGTAGGAGACCTCAACACACCTCTCTTACCAATGGACAGGTCAATTAGACAGAAACCTAATAGAGAATTAAGAGAATTATTGTAGGTAATGAAGCAAATGGACTTAACAGACATCTATAGAACAACTATAGACATCTATAGTCAACTACTGAACCACAGCTGGGTCAGGGAAGAAATTAAGAAAGAAATTAAAGTCTTCCTTGAATTTAATGAAAATAAAGAGACAACATATTCAAACCTATGAGACACGATGAAATTTAGTGCTAAGAGGAAAGTTCATAGCACTAAGTGCCCACTTAAAGAAAATGGAGAAAGCATACATTGGAGACTTAACAGCACACCTAAAAGCTCTAGAAAAAAAGAATCAGAGAGCTGGGTGGTGGTGGCGCACGCCTTTAATCCCAGCACTCAGGAGGCAGAGGCAGGGGGATCTCTGAGTTCGAGGCCAGCCTGGTCTACAAAGGGAGTTCCAGGACAGGCTCCAAAGCTACAGAGAAACCCTGTCATGAAAAACCAAAAGAAGAAGAAGAAGAAGAAGAAGAAGAAGAAGAAGAAGAAGAAGAAGCAGATGGGCCCAGGAGGAGTAAAAGACTGGAAATAATCAAACTGAGGGCGGAAATCAACAAAATAGAAACACAGAAAACAGTCCAAAGAATCATTGAAACAAAAAGTTGGTTCTTGGAGAAGATCAACAAGATCGACAAACCCCTATCTAAACTAATTAAACAACAGAGAGGGATCAAGCAAACAAATAATATCAGAAATGAAAAGGGGGACATAACCACAGACACAGAGGAAATTCAGAGAATCATTAGATCTTACTACAAAAGCCTGTATGCCACAAAATGGAAAATATTTAATGGACATTTTAGATAAGTAGCATATACCAAAGCTAAACAAAGACCAGGTGAATGATCTAAATAGACCTGTTAGTCACGTAGAATTAGAAACTGTTATCAAAAATCTCCCTTCCAATAAAAGTCCAGGACCAGATGGTTTCAATGCAGAATTCTACCAGAACTTCGAAGAAGACCTAATACCTATACTCCTTAATGTATTTTACAGTATAGAAACAGAAGATTCATTGCCAAATTCATTTTATGAAGCTACAGTTACCCTGATACCAAAAGCATGCAAAGACCCAACCAAGAAAGAGAATTACAGGCCTATCTCACTCATGAACATCAATGCGAAAATCCTCAATCAAATACTGGCAAACCGAATCCAAGAACACATAGAAAAATTATCCTTTATGATCAAGTAGGCTTCATCCCAGAGATGCAAGGCTGGTTCAACATACGAAAATCTATCAATGTAATCCACCATATAAATAAACTGAAAGAAAAAAACCATATGATCATTTCAT
Organism: Microtus oregoni; assembly: GCF_018167655.1. Classification (NCBI taxonomy): domain Eukaryota; kingdom Metazoa; phylum Chordata; class Mammalia; order Rodentia; family Cricetidae; genus Microtus; species Microtus oregoni. The sequence continues at coordinate 53,397,263 of NW_024543067.1, forward strand.
TAGATGATGAAAAAGCATTTGACAAAATTCAACACCCCTTTATGATAAAGGTCTTGGAGAGATTAGGGATACAAGGGTCATACCTAAATGATGGAGTAAGGTCATTGGCTAATAAAGAAACTGCCTTGGCCCATCTTATTGGTTAGAACATAGGTGGGTGGAGTAAACAGAATAGAATCCTGGGAGGAAGAGGAAGTGAGCTCAGAGACTCCATGCTCCCCTCTCCCGGGCAGACTCGATAGCTCTGCTCTCTGAGGCAGACACGATCAAGCTTCAGCCCAGGATGGACGTAGGCTAGAATCTTCCCAGTAAACGCACCTCGGTGCTACACACTTTATTATAAATGGGCTAGTCCAGGTGCGAGAGTTAGCCAAGAAGAGGCTAGATATAATGGGCCAAGCAGTGCTTAAAAGAATACAGTGTTCGTGTAATTATTTCAGGGCATAAGCTAGCAGGTGGCCTGGGTGCTGGGGACGCAGCCCCGCCACTCCTACTACTACACCTAAATATAATAAAAGCTATCTACAGCAAACCGACAGCTAACATTAATTGAAATGGAGAAAAACTCAAAGCTATCCCACTAAAATCAGGAACATGACAAGGCTTTCCACTCTCTCCATACCTCTTCAATATAGTGCTTGAAGTTCTAGCAATAGCAATAAGACAACATAAGGGGATCAAGGAGATTCGTATTGGAAAGGAAGAAGTTAAGCTTTCGTTATTTGCAGATGATATGATAGTGTACATAAGTGACCCCAAAAATTCTACCAAAGAACTCCTACAGCTGATAAATACCTGTAGTAATGTGGCAGGATACAACTCCAAAAAAATCAGTTGCCTTCCTATACACTAAGGATGAGGAAGCAGAGAGGGAAATCAGAGAAGCATCACCTTTCACAATAGCCACAAATAGCATAAAATATCTTGGGGTAACTCTGACGAAGGAAGTGAAAGATCTATTTGACAAGAACTTTAAGTCTTTGAAAAAAGAAATTGAAGAGGACACCAGAAAATGGAAGGATCTCCCTTGCTCTTGGATTGGGAGGATCAACATAGTAAAAATGGCAATTCTACCAAAAGCAATCTATAGATTCAATGCAATCCCCATCAAAATCCCATCAAAATTCTTTACAGAACTGGAGGAGACAATAATCAACTTTATATGGAAAAACAAAAAACCCAGGATAACAAAAACAATCCTATAAATAAAGGATTGTCAGGAGGCATTACCATCCCTGACTTCAAACTCTACTACAGAGCTACAGTATTGAAAACAGCTTGGTATTGGCATGAAAACAGAGAAGTCAACCAATGGAATTGAATAGAAGACCCAGACTTTAACCCACAAACCTATGAACACCTGATATTCGATAAAGGAGCTAAAAGTATACAATGGAAGAAAGAAAGCATCTTCAACAAATTGTGCTGGCAAAACTGGATGTCAATCTGTAGAAGAATGAAAATAGATCCTTATCTATTACCATGCCCAAAACTCAAGTCCAAATGGATTAAAGACCTCAATATCAGTCTGAACCTGATAGAAGAGAAAGTGGGAAGCACTCTACAACACATGGGCCCAGGAGACCACTTCCTACGTATAAACCCAGCTGCACAGACATTAAGGACAACATTGAATAAATGGGACCTCCTGAAACTGAGAAGCTTCTGTAAAGCAAAGAACACTGTCACTAAGATAAAAAGGCAAGCCACTGACTGGGAGAAGATCTTCACCAACACCATAACTGACAAAGGTCTGATCTCCAAAATATATGAAGAACTCAAGAAATTAGACTGTAAAATACTAATCAACCCAATGATAAAATGGGGCACTGAACTAAACAGAGAATTCTCAACAGAAGAAATTCAAATGGCCAAAAGACACTTAAGGTTATGCTCAACTTCCTTAGTGATCAGGGAAATGCAAATCAAGACAACTTTAAGATACTATCTTACACCTGTCAGAATGGCTAAAATCAGAAACACCAAGGATAGCCTTTGCTGGAGAGGTTGTGGAGTAAGGGGTACACTCATCCATTGCTGGTGGGAATGCAAACTTTTGCAACCACTTTGGAAAGCAGTGTGGCAGTTTCTCAGGAAATTCGGGATCAACCTACCCCTGGACCCAGCAATACCACTCTTGGGAATATACCCAAGAGATGCCCTATCATATAACAAAAGTATATGCTCAACTATGCTCATAGCAGCATTGTTTGTAATAGCCAGAATCTGGAAACAACCTAGATGCCCTTCAATGGAAGAATGGAAGAAGAAAGTATGGAATATATACATATTACTATTCAGCAGTAAAAAACAATGTCTTCTTGAATTTTGCCTGCAAATGGATGGAAATAGAAAACACTATCCTGAGTGAGGTAAGCCAGACCCAAAAAGAGGAGCATGGGATGTACTCACTCATAATTGGTTTCTAGCCATAAATTAAGGATTGAGCCTATAATTCATGATCCTCCAGAAGCTAAATAAGAAGGTGAACCCAAAGAAAAACATATAGTCATCCTCCTGGATATTACCCTTCATCAGGAGATGAAAGGAGACAGAGACAGAGACTCACTTTGGAGCACTGGACTGAAATCCCAATGTCCAAATCAGGAGCAGAAGAAGAGAGAGCACTAGCAAGGAACTCAGGACCTCTAGGGGTGCACCTACACACTGAGACAATGGGGATGTTCTATCGGGAACTCACTAAGGCCAGCTGGCCTGGGTCTGAAAAAGCATGGGATAAAACCGGACTTGTCCTGGAACTAGCTCTTGTAGACCAGGCTGGTCTCAAACTCACAGAGATCCGCCTGCTTCTGCCTCCCGAGTGCTGGGATTAAAGGCGTGCGCCACCATCGCCCGGCTTGGCAGTGGGTTTTGATCCTATTGCACGTACTGGCTTTGTGGGAGCCTAGGCAGTTTGGATGCTCAACTAACTAGACCTGGAAGGAGGTGGGTGTTCCTTGGCCTTCCCACCGGGCAGGGAACCCTGATTGCTCTTGGGCTGATGAGGGACGGGGACTTGATTGGGGGAGTTTTAGGGAAATGGGAGGCAGTGGCGGGGAGGAGGCAGAAATTTTAATAAATAAATAAATAAATAAATAAATTAATTTATTAAAAAAGAATTTTAAAAAAGTAAACATGGAGAAATATACACCGTATAAGACCCAGTTATACAAATTTTGGAGTAGTTATGTTAAGTTTTGACACAATAGACAGAAGGTCATGGAATATACTAACAGATATTGTTAGAGCTATTACATAATAAATCCTGTCAGTTGTAGAGTGTTTGGTTCACATATCCTCTGGGTTCAATCCTGAAACAGGAGGTTGGGTGTGAGAGGGGGATTAAAGGAGGTGGGGAGAGGGATAATGAATAACTGAAGTTAACTTATAACCGCAAATACATTAAACAAACATTGGAAAAGCTGAAAAAAGATATAGAAAGTTTATTGGGCTATTGAGAATGACTGACAGAACATGGAGACAAAAAGTAATTATAGACACAGAAGACCTGAACGGCACTATCAGCTTATATGAAGAGAATGACATTTATATAACATTTCACACAACAACAATACAACACATAGTTTTCAAGTGTACATGGAAAAAATCATGAAGACAGACCATATGCCAAGACATTAAACAAATTTCAATAAATTTAAGAGTACCAAAAACATACAAAATATGTTCTCTTCCTACTGTGGAATTAAATTAGAAACTAAGAACAGATCTCAGCACATATGGAAATTAGACTAACCATACACTTCTAAACAACATAATTGCTGAATAAAAAACTCTCAAGGGACATTAGAGCTAAACAAAAATGGAAAAAGTTGAACATTATATGAGTTAACTAAGATTGTTTGTGTAGTTGTAAGTAGCTGTACTATAGAAGAAAAAGATAAAAATCAAGAATCAATAATTCATAGCCCAAAACATGTAAACAGAAGAAAAATTTAATAAATTAAATGGGGGAAAATTGAGATGAAGTATAACTTAATAAAATAGATGATCAATGATCAATAAAAAATCAGTACAAGCACAATATAGTTATTTTAAGAGATCAATAAAATTCTTGTTAGACAAATCAAGAAAAAATATAAAATAAAATCTAATAATATCAATAATAAAGAGAGTCAATCATTATGAATATTGGATATTAAAAGTAACTGAATGTTGTGAATAACCATACTAATAAATGAACAATTTAAAAATCCTTGAAATTCATTTGAAAGATGAAAATCAGTAAAATTCACAAAAAGAAAGAGAAACTCAAAATAGTCTTTAATATGTTAAACAAATTAAATAAATTTATTCTTAAAAATTTTCCTATGTCTTAAGTAAGATGGCTTCATGTTGAATTCTTACAAAAATTTTTCACTAAGATAAAGCTATGTGATGTGGAGAAAGTTGGAGTCTGAGACTATAATTTATTTCTCCCATTTGAAACTCCTTTATTTTTTTTTTATGTGTGTTGAGGAGTGGAGAGTTCTTCCAGTTTGAATCTAACAAGTATTTACTAAAGTCAGACTTTGTACCTTATACACATCTGCAAGAGTGGCATTACTTCCCCTAAGTTTATATGGGACCATCATATATCAATGACATTAGGACAACTTCCCCAAGTTCACATAGCTAAGGAATTACTAAGTTGGAATTTGATTCCAGGCCAGTTCAACATCAAATCTGTCTGTCAGTTGTTATTCTCAGCTTTTTAATTAAAAGATTTTTCTCAGCAAAATTTTCTTTTCTCGTTTTGTGAGTACTTTTTAAAAAGTTTCATCCTTAATCCTCAGTCCTTCTGTTTAAATATTTCCTCTCAGAGCAAAGTTCCTCATTCTTCACCTACTTCTGTAGCTGATTCTCTCATTTGTATTTTGACCTTGTCTTCTTCCAGCTCTGCTTCTCCAAGGCTGTATCTTTAATTCTTATTTCCATTGCAGGTTTTGCACAGCATTTGATCATCTATCCTTAAATCCAGTTCATTGCCCTTCCTAATCACTTATTCACACTGTCACATGCCCATTTTTCTCTCGGCTCAATATTTTAATCAGACTCCAATTTGTGCTTCTTTCCTTTCTGTCCTTCAATGTCATCTTTTAACACTGGGTTCATTTGCCATCTCTACTGCTGGTGAAACCTCTTGTGTTGTTCTTCCCGGCCGCACAGCTAGCTTATCCCCGAAATAACCATACAGAGATTCTATTAATCAAATCACTGCTTGGCCCATTAGTTCTAGCCTCTTATTGGCTAACTCTCACATCTTGATCTAACCCATTTCTATCAATCTGTGTATCGCCACGTGGCTGTGGCCTACTGGGAAAGATTCGGCATGTCTGTCTCTGGTGGCTCCATGGTGTCTCTCTGACTCTGCTTTCTTCCTCCCAGAATTCAGTTTTGTCTTCTCCGCCTACTAAGTTCCACCCTCTCAACTAGGTGAAGGTAGTTTCTTTATTCATTAACTAATGAAAACAACACACAAACAGAAGGAGCTCCTACCCCACTCATGGATGTTCTTGCCTCAGCCTCTCCCTGTTTAGGCATGCCAAATATTATTGTAGTTTAAATATGTTCTACTTATAGCTACAGATCTGAGTAATGAAAGTGACAATGCAATTTTTCAAAATGGTTCTTTTTTTCTTGGTACTGTAAATCTAGTCATAAATCCATGATTTGGGAGCTCCTAGGCTCTAGGATAAGCTTGTTAGTATTATTTTTGCTAAATGGAGAGAGTATCAAAGTGCTTTTAAATGCAAATACCTATACCCATTGATTAATGCAGCTCTTGGGCCATGTCAGAGAAGTTTCTTTGTGTACTGGATGACTGTTAATGTAGAAACGCTCAATGGTCAAAGTGCACAGAATAAGTGTCAGTAAAATGTTGATCCACAAATGGGACACCTTTGTCAGTTTCTCCTCCAAAAGGCCAGAGAGCATTGCAGAAGAAGAGGTGGGGAGATGACAAGAGCTGGAGAACCAAGAGGAGCAGAATTGAACAGTGACTTCTGAACACGACGGGACTGCTATAGTCATGAATTCACAGCAGCAGTAATTGCCTGCTCAAGATCTACACAGTTTCCAGGCAGTTAATATCGCAGCAGAGAGTGTGGAAGTTTTCACTAGCTCCCATCATTAGCTAAGTAAGAATCTATGATAGTTGAGAGATACTGTGGGAAGAAAAGTCAGTTTTATTTAAGGGTAAAACTGGTAGGTCAACCATGCACCAGTGCAGTGGATGGACCCAAACCCATGAGTACATGGGCAACCCAAATTAGACTTGGTGGGTTATAAGAAAAAGACATGAAGTTTGGAGGGAGCAGGGGTGGATTTGGGAGGAGTTATGGGGATGAGTGGAGGTTGAGTATAATCAAAATACATTGTATGTATGTAATTCTGAAAGAATTAATAAAATAATATATTAAAATATTTTCTGTGATGCATATTTCAAATGGAAAAATACTCCATTTGTGATCCTCTTATTTTAAGATTAGTAATCTGGGGCTAAGGAGGTAGCTTAGTTTGTAGAATGCTTGCCTTTTGTGTATAAGGCTCTGCGTTTGACTACCACTACCACATAAACCAGGTGATATGAAGCAAACCTGGAATCCCCATATTCAGAATGTTGGAGCAGGAGATCAGAAGTTCAAGTTTATCCTCAGCTATATGGAGTTTCACCAACTTGGTACATACACATACACACACACACACACACACAGAGAGAGAGAGAGAGAGAGAGAGAGAGAGAGAGAGAGAGAGAAATAGAGATAGACAGAAAGACAGAGATAGAGATGGAGAGACAGAGATAAAGAGATGGAGAGGGACAGAGAGACACAGAGAGACAGAGACTGAAGGAGACACAGAGAGTCAGAGTGACACAGAAACAGAGTGACAGAGACAGAGATAGAGAGATGGAGAGAAAGAGACACAGAAATAAAGAGAGACAGGGGAGATACACACAGACAGAGACAACGAAAAAGACAGAGGGACAGGACACACATACACATGTTCGTTATTTGAAGCTTAGGAGTGAATGAACAAAGTTACCAAACTCTTCAACTGGTAAATAATAGGCAGAAATGGGAAGGTTGATTTGAAAATCTTGTTCAACACATTATGTGATTATGTGATTATTGGTTATCTGGGATATATTTCACAGTGAATGGGATTGTTGATAATAATTTTTCTTCTGAAACAGTAAATATAACATGAGACCAAGACAGATAAGTCAGGGCTTTGAAAAGCTATCAACACTCACCTCTACTTCTCCAATAAGATATTAGATGGAAGGGTTTGAAAGGAGAAAGTGGAAAGGATGAAATGATGTAATTATATTATCTCAAAAAATAAAGTAAATAAACAAAATAAAAAAACAAAACAAATGAAAAAAGAGAAATGGAAATTGCCTAGAAGTTTTTTTTTTGAGACAAACAAAACATGTCACATGTTAATCTTTGTATTTGTTATTCTGTGATGGCTTGATAGGATGGGGGATGTTATTTAATTTTTTTTGTATTTGTTTAGACTTGCTTTGTGTTTAAGTATGTTGTCAAATTTGAAGAAAGTTGTGTGGGGTGCAAAGAAGAAGACATATTATTTTGTGTTTGGGTTAAATGTTCAAATATCTGTTCGTTCTATTTGGTTTATAATGTCACTTAGCTCTAGAATATCTCTGTTTAGTTTTAGTCTGGTGAGAGTCAGATACTGAAGTCTCCCACTATCAATGTGTGAGAGTCAATATGTGTTTTAAGTTACAGCAGTTTTTCTTTTATGAATTTGGGTGCCCTTGCATTTGTTGAATAGATGTTCAGAATTATAATGTCCTCTTAGAGTGGATTCTTCCTTTGATGAGTATGTAGTGTCCTTTCCCATTTCTTTTTATTAGTTTTGGTTTGAAGTCTGTTTTGGCAGATAGTAAAATGGTTACAGAGCTTGCTGTTTAGTTCCATTTGCTTGGAATATGTTTTCCCATCCCTTCACCCTGAAATGATGTCAATCCTTGATGCCAAAGCATAATTTTTAGATGCAGTAGAATAATGAATCCTGTTTTCATTTCTAATCTGTTAGTCTGTGTCTTTTTATTGAGGAATTGAGGCCTTTTATGTTGAAAGATATCAATGAATGATATTTGTATATCTTTCTTCTTTGGTTATTATGGTGTGTGTGTTTCTTCTCTCTTTTTGTATTTATTTATTTATTATTTTTACATTTTGACTGCAGTTTCTCCTCCCTCATCTCTTCCCAATCCCTTCTTGTCTCCCCCTCTCTTATCCCTATTTTTTGATTTGATAGTCTAGGATTATTTATTCCTTGTGTTTTCTCAGATGCGCTTAACATTTTTAGGTTGGAGTTTTCCTTCTAAAGTCTGTAGGGCTGACTTTGTAGATATAAATTACTTAAATTTGGTTTTATCATTGTATGTCTTATTTTCTCCATATATTGAAGTTTTTTTGGGTATTGTAGTCTGGGCTGGCACCAGTAGTTTCTTAGAACACTTGCTCAAGATTTTTTGGCTTTTAACGTCTCCATTGAGAAATACAGTGTTATTCTAAAATGTCTTCCTTAATATGTTACTTGGTCTTTTTCCTTTGCAGCCATTAATAGTCTTTCTTTCTTCTGTACATTTAGTGTTTTGACATGGGGGTTTTCTTTTCTGGTCCAGTCTGTTTGGTGTATTCTTCTTTTACCTTGATAGGTATCTCCTTCTTTAGGCTAGGAAATTTTTCTTCTATGATTTTGTTGAAAATATTTTCTAGGTCTTTGACCTGGGTTTCTTTTCCCTCTTCTATTCCTAGTATTCTTAGATTTGTTCTTTTTTTTTAGTATGTCTGATTTCCTGGGTGCTTTTGTGTCAGGATATTTTTAGAGGTCTATCATTTTCTTTGACTGAGGTATTCATTTATTCTATCATGTCTTCAATGCCTGAGATTCTCTCTTCCATCTCTTGCATTTGTAAAGTTTACCTCTGTGGTTCCTGTTCCAGTTTCTAAATTTTTATTTCCAGATTCTCTCAAGTTTGGGTTTTCTTTATTGATTCTATTTCCACTTTCAGGTCCTGACCACTTTTTTTCCTCTTGTGTGTGTGTGTGTTTTTTTTTTTCATTTCCTTCTACTATTTGTTTGTATTTTCATAGTTTTCTTTAATGGATTTTTAAATTTCCTCTCTAAGGACCTCTGTTAGGTTATATTTATAAAGGGTATTTTTTGGGGGGGCTTTAACCATCCTGCAATACTCAGGGCCTGTTATGGTAGGGTTGCTGTTCTCTAATAAAGACATACTGTCTTGGCTATTAGTGATTATGTTTTTAGGGATATGGGATTTGGAAGACCACAATTTTATGTGCTGATAACTGGTCTCGTCTTTGTTGGGTGAGTGTTTTGTTTCTTGATTTCTGATGAGCTCTGTGCTTCTTAGGAGAGTATGTTACCTGTAGAAAGTTAGTCTGGGATACTAATAGAAGCTGTCACTGATGTTTCCAAGTATAATGTATCTCTAGGTTTGGGAGGTGACACTTAGGCAGGAGATAGGCTAGGAGGCGGTTGGTGACTGAGTCCACAGGAGGGAAGAAATAAGGGTGTTCTACCAGGATCTGCTTAGTTCTCTGAAATCAGAGCAGAGAGTGGGGATTACCAGGGAATGCCTAGTAGTTTTGGAGGGCTGGGATAATGCAATGAGTTCAGAGAAAGGTAGAGCTGTGTGATCTACTGGGGTGGGGAAGGAGGAATGGGATGCTGCAGCAGGTGGTTTGCTAAGGAGCTGGTGATAAGAATGGGAGATTGGACTTGGAGCAACAGAGGGAGAGCTGAAGATCTGCAGTTAGCTTACCTCTTTCCTTGGCCAGAGTTTCCTGTGGGTTCTGAGGAAGTGCCTGGTGGAGTCCTGGCCTGGGGTAAAGCAGTGAGTTGTGGGAGGGAAGTTAGGCGGGCAAGATTTGTGAGCTCCACTGGAGATGGGGGCTGCTGGGGGAGGGTGGCCTCAGCAGGTGGCATGCTGCTAAACCAGGGTTGAAATGTGAGTGGGTGGGGCATGGGGATTTAGAGAAGATGAGGATTAGGTGAAGATCTGCAGTTAGCTTACCTGCTTCCTGGCTGGTGTGGTGAAGATTATCTTTAAAGCCCGGCAATGAGATTATCAAGCATGTAGAGAGGAAGAGTCACAGGATCACCAAGAAGCAAAGCCTGCGAGTTCTGAAATGGAAAAGATTAGTCAAAGGAGGAGGAACAGATGGACGATGCCTCTGTCATATTACAAACCTTTGGGAAAGAAGCCATTTCTTTGCATTCTTTCTACTTAGCATTTGACATAAATGCACATATTAAAATTAATGTTATAGTAAGATGTCTTGTAGATGACATTAATCTATGCACATCCTTTGGGTCCATCTGAACTGATTTCGGGTGGGAACAATTCAGCTGCCATCTTTCTGCAGACAGGCTGTCTGGTGTGTTGGAATTTTAGTTGTTCTTGGATTTCTCTTGTGTAGAGTGGACAGAGTCATCTTCAGCACAACCACAAACTATTTGATGGCATGTCAGACTCTTAGAGGCTAATGCATATACCATATGTTTCAAAGTCCTGTGTAGTGCATATGTTTGCCCCGATCAGCTTGATATAATTCTTGTCTCACATATGATTTTCTATTAATAGTAAATCAGACAAGGAAGATATGAGAGTGAAGCAATGAAATATGTCCGTGAGTAAGTTACCTGATACAAAACTGCCCATTTTCCCCAAACTTGAAACTCTGTATAATTATATTGCAGCAAGTCAACAGTAGAAGGATAAAGAAGCCTCTGGTTCACTTGAAATACAACACTGATGCAGTGAAATGAAGTTCCCATGGAAACCATTTGTGAACTGTTAACCTCAAAAGAACTTTCCCTTGTGTTATATCATGCATATAGAGCTCTCTAAAGCTCCTAAAGACAAGCAAAGATTTACTGAACCCCTAAAGTCTCCCCCCACCCGCACAGTCTCAGAGAAAGCTTGCTTTGAAGGACATTATGATTTTTCATAGTAGTTTGATACTATGTATTTCTCAGGTATGTGTAGTGGGCTTGAGAATAGAAGGCAGCAGTCATTAGTCTCAGTCTGAGATACAGTTCTAAGTATTAGTTGGCTAATGAGACCACCATTATGGCTGAGACCGAGCTGAGAGTTAGTAAATCCTCATTGATGTATGTGTGCTCATGACAAAATGTATGCATGTGGCTATGTGTATGGTGGAGGCTGGGCTTGGCTGGAGGGAGATGGACTCTGGAGCTAAAATTCTGAAACCATTCCAGGAAGTCTCTAGACTGAACTCTGCTAAAATAATTATAAACACTTTGAGAACCAAAGCTAGATTTTCCTCAAATAGAAGTTATTTCTTGGCTATGAAATTCACAATTTTTAGTCTCTGGTAAGGGATGTACACAGAGCCCCACTAGACCCAGTCAGTGACCGATAGAGTAGACTCATGATTGTCTAAATCCCCAGCAAGGTATCCCACACCTCTGTCCTGTTACTACATCCAGAAATTTCTCCCTTAGAGTCACTCACTGTTCTGAGTTAATACATTTAAGTTTAGGGCAAAAATGGGATTCCTTGGGGGATGGTTTTGAGTCAAGCAAGCAGTGGATGCTAGTGTGGTAGTTGAGTAACTGATTTCCCAAACAACACTTCTCAAATCTTGTGTTTGGATGTCAGATAACTAGTTAAAACCGGAATGTTTGCCCCCTTTCTGTTTCTATGAGTGGTTTACCTTTCCTTCACAGAATTTTTCCTGTTCATACTTTTTTTTCCACATTTCATAGATAAATATTTTCTGTCTTCTTACAACTTGGATAATGCCCTATAAGTATAAATAACTTACTATTTTCCATGTGGGCTAATAATAATAATAATGATAATAATAAACAACTTATTAATCTCACCTAGGGGAGAATAAATGGCTCAGAAGAATTTCTGTGACAGAATAAATACAATGCCATTCTTGGTCAGAGTCATCAAACTCCTACTGCTAGACTTAGGGACAATGCTTGGCCTTTCATACATTGACAGATGATGAGTATCTGGCAAGCATTTGTTTTTAATTACCAAGATTAACTTGCCTGAGCAGACAATAGGATGAGATAGTAAGCTTTTTTATATTTTAGCTTGGATATGGTGAAGTGGTTTCTGTCACATGACTGAAATGGTGACTCTCCTCTGCTGGTGTCTGAGAGACTCTGCCTTGACTTTTCCTGCTTCTAGTACTTGTCACCCTTTTTGTTTTAAAAAAATCTACCTCGAGCCTCTAAATCCTTGTACTTAAGGACATTGCTTCAGAGAATGTGTGACTCTGGCAAGGACATGGTAGGCAATGATTAAGACTGTCATTGGAGTTGGGGAGATCAGAGTGGACACAAAACTCTGGAGTCAGCCTCCTCGTTTACAAATCAACAGAATTTTTAAAATCACTAATGATATATTATATATTCAGTGTGTACAACGTTATTTATTAAAGTATGTAGTCATTGTGTGATGGTTAGCTACAGCGAGGTAAAACGTGTATTAACTTATGTTTTAGGGTAATATTGGTAATAATCGAGTCAGAATTATTTGTACATTGTCATTATGCCAGGCACAGTGCTAGGTAAACAGAAAGTGCTCTGTACTAGATGGGAAGAATTAGCTCCCCCTCAATGCTTTATTTTTAACTATTTTCAAGAAGATGTAACTTAAAGAAAAAAACAATTCATTAAAAGCCACTTGAAGCATTATCTAGGGTGTAATGAACATTTCCTTAGGAAGGCAGACTCTGGGGCAATAGTCCTGTGGGAGCTCACTGAGATTTCCAATAAAAGCCTCAGTTTTCTGTTGTTCATGTGCTAGGGAAAGATGTTTAACCCTCTCCTAGTAACTGTCCAGGAGTCTCACAACAAAGGGACAACGAGAGAGCAAGCTCGCCATCCAATTCTGACTGAGAACCAAGACAAACTAGAAGTTTTGATCCTAAATGCCAACAAGCAAGAGTAGAGCTGTCTGTACAGTTCCCTAGACCAATTGCCTCACCCGGAAAGAGATGAACCGGAGAGGGTAGAGAGTTCTAACCACACATGAGTGTCTGCCTGACCCACAGCTTCCTGCTCCAGAGCAGTTAGAAGCGCTCTGCTTAGGAGCCAGGTGGTTGTAATTCCTTGTGATTTCATACTAGTTTCAAAGGGTGCTCACTTGGAAAATTGGGATAATTGTAGACCAGCCAGCATTTAGAAAGTGTCTGGCCCATAGTTAGTGTTAGAAATTGTTTTGTTCTTTTATTATCCCCCCATCCTTTGGTTCTGTGTACTTCCATGGTGTATAACTCCTCCCTCTTTCTCTTAATGATTCTTATTTTTTTTTTTAACCTTCACAGACACTCCCAGAGGAGAATGGCTGCAGAGAACACTTCCTGGGTGGCAGAGTTCATCCTTGTTGGATTAACAGAGCAGTCTGAACTCCAGATCCCATTCTTCATCTTATTTCTAGGTTTCTATGTGATTACTGTGGTGGGAAACCTGGGCTTGATCACCTTGATAGCGCTGAACTCTCACTTACACACCCCCATGTACTTCTTCCTCCTCAACTTGTCCTTCATAGATTTTTGTTACTCCACTGCTCTCACCCCTAAAATGCTGATGGGGTTTATTGTGAGAAAGAATATCATTTCCTATGCTGGTTGCATGACTCAATTTTTCTTCTTCTGCTTTTTTGTGTTTTCTGAGTCCTACATCCTGTCAGCAATGGCATATGACCGCTATGTTGCCATCTGTAAACCGTTGCTCTACAGGGTCACCATGTCTCCCCAAGTGTGTTCATATTTGTTGTCGGGTGTCTATGGGATGGGGGTATTTGGGGCTGTGGCCCATATGGGAAACTTACAGTTTCTAACCTTCTGTGCTGACAATGTCATTAATCACTATATGTGTGACATCGTTCCCCTCCTCGAGCTGTCCTGCAACAGCTCCTTCACCAATTTGTTGGTTGTTTTTGTTGTTGTGGCCATTGGCATTGTAGTGCCCATTGTTACCATTTTTATATCTTATGGCTTCATCCTCTCTAGCATTCTCCACATTAGTGCCAAAGAAGGCAGGTCCAAAGCCTTCAGTACCTGCACTTCCCATATTATTGTAGTCTCTCTCTTTTTTGGGTCAGGAACTTTTATGTACCTTAAGCCACCTTCTAGTTTGCCCCTGGATCAGGGGAAATTGTCCTCTGTTTTTTATACTGCTGTGGTGCCCATGCTCAACCCACTGATCTATAGCCTGAGGAATAAGGATGTCAAGATTGCTCTGAAGAAGATCTTGAGCAGAAAAATCTTCTCGTGAAAGTGCTTTGGAAATAACATGCAAAGCTTTATTAGGAGATTTTTTTTTAAAAAAAGTCAATATTTTTCAACAACAAAAGTCAGCTCCTCCTTCATTATAACAGGAGAACTTAAAATTTCATTATTAAGAATATTTAAATTGGTCTATCCAGCTGCCTCATCATTCTTTATTTTTCAGAATTAGTTTTTTATAATGATAAAATACGCCTAAGAAATAATCCAGTCCCACCCAATCATATAATGTGCATACACTGGTGATTTCTAAAGGTTTTACAGGGTACCTAGGGATGCACATGCTCCTGGTACTTGAGCTGTGACTGAAATACAGGTCTTTGGATTCCAATAACATTTATTTTGTTTCTTCTTAGCCCCGTTTTCTTGTTCCACCCTTCCCATGGCAAGTTTCACGTCTTTAAGGTTGTCACTGATGCTTAGAGTTAAACAAATTTGATTTTATTTCAGAGATTCCATTCAACTTTGACTAGATTAGTTTTGGGACATTATTTTTGCAAGCATTTTAGACATGAAAAATTCAGTTGAGAAAGATGTTTTTAAGATGCTTGAAATAGAGAATGAATGGGAACAATGGATCTGAGAACCAGGTACCTGTGCTCCCTCAAGCAGTATAGAGAGCCTTACAGACCCAGGCTGTGAGATGCTGCACAGAAGCTTCATCCATTCATTATTTTTCCATAAATGGAGACAGAATTTTGAAACTTCAAAGGTATGGAAAACTTAATAACAGACAGGTTTGAATGTATGCTTACTATATTGGGTAAAAGGAGATAGAGCTTCATAGAGAGATTTAAAGGACAATCTTTATAACAATTTTTATCCATCACTGATAGAAATATTTCTTTGTGAACCCTTGGGAAGGTGTTTTGAATTAGAAAATATTCTTAGGCTGATGGAGGAAGGTCATTGGTTAAATAAAAAGAAACTGCTTGGCCCTCATTGGTTAGAAGATAGGTGGGAGAAGTAAACAGAACAGAACGCTGGGAGGAAGAGGAAGTGAGCTCAGACTCCACAGCTCTCCTCTCGGGAGCAGATGCCTTAGAGAGACGCCATGCTCCCCGCTCCCGGGAAGATGCACGCGATGAAGCTCTGACCCAAGATGGACCTAGGCTAGAATCTTCCCTGTAAGCGCACCTAGCTGTGCTACATAGAATATTAGAAATGGGCTAGTCCAGGTGCGAGAGTTAGCCTAGAAGAGGCTACATAGAAATGGGCCAAGCAGTGATTAAAAGAATACAGTTTCCGTGTAATTATTTCGGGGCATAAGCTAGCCGGGGTGCTGGGAACGCAGCCCTGCTGCTCCTATTACTACATTAGGCGAGTTCTCTTTATTAGGAAAAGGGGTTCAGAAAACTGTTTACTTTCCCCCTTCAGAATGATTCTATTCAATAATGTACAGGTGGTCACAGAAGGTGAAGCCCAGTGGAAACTATATTTCCAGTAATGGGTCACGTGGAAGACTGAATTCAGGACATTTATGGGTTAGGGGTAGGAATGGTGGGAAATTTATATAATGTAGGCAAGTGGAAAAAGTGCCCAACCTTTTTACCATCTTATTTAAAAATACTATCATATACTATTTGTACAAAATAATAGGTTTCATTTAGACCTTTCATATATATAAAGAGTTTACTTCTATCATGCCCTACCTCATGCTATCTCTTTTCATCCTTTCTTCTGGTAGGTGTCCTGTCCCCACAATAAACCACTCAGAGTAGACAATTTCTGTCATTTTAGATTGTTCTGGGCAGTTCTTTCTCAGTAAAACTTCCAGTAAATTCATTCTCTTCCTGGAAAAACCTGCCCTTCTCACTCTGACCCTGGCAGATCCATTTTGCTTAGTCTTGAACTTCATAATAAGAGTTAAACATCATATTTACTTTCCATTTTACTTTATTTTATTTTTACAGTGCTGGGATCCAGGGTCATGCTCATGTTAAGCATGCATTCTGGCGTTGAGCAGCAACTATGGTTTCCCACATTGTCTTTGAGTGCTGGCTACTGTCATTGTCAATGCCATCACAATATTTTTCTTAGGTGTTGCTCTTTAGTATGTACTCTGCTGTCCAAATACACAATTTTATTTCCTTATTGTATTAGTGAATATTTGTTTACGGAATCTAAATAATACTAATAAAGTTTCCATGAAAATTGTCAAGAAAGTATTTTGTCTAGAGAGCACTCTTATTTCTCTAGTACATGTGGGAGTTTCCTGGATCATAGGATTTCTATCATCATGGTACCTTACAAAATATTCAATCTATTTTTGCTTTCACCAACTGCTAAGTATGGATCTTTCTTTCCTACATGAACTTTTGTTATTTTTAGTATTTCTTTCTTCAGCACTCTGCTGGCTGGGCAGTGCAATAGTACTTAAGCATTTTTTTTTTAATAAAGATTCTTGGAGAAACAGTGATATTGGAAATTTTAATATGTTTATCAGCTATTTGGCTATTGTCCTCTGTGAAGTGTCTATGCAATGCTTTTGCCTACTTAAAGCACTGTTAGTCTCTGACTATGTGTGTGTCTGTTCACATGTTCAGGTTCATGAGTGTGGGCATACATGTGTGTGGAGGCCAGAGGTCAGCATCGGGTGTCATTTATTCAGGAGCATCCACCTTGCTTGTTGGTAGGAGGTCTCTTACTTGGCTTGGAGTTCACTGTTCAGTTAGGCTGCTTGGCCAGGAAGTCCCGGAAGCTGCTTGTTTCTGCGTCTCTATAATTAGGATTGCAAACATGAGCCCATCATACCTAGCTTGTTTACATGGGTTATGGGCATCGGGATCTGATTCTCATATTTTCATGGCAAACATTTTGTTAACTGAATTATCACCAGCCCATTATTAGTCTTAAAAATTGATTTAAAAAGAAGTTTGGATACTTTCTTCAGAAATATATAATGAAGTTATTATTTAAGTCTGTGGCTTGCCCATCTACATGGTTATTTTATATCTTTTGGTTTAGTTTTAATTGTCAGTGCATCAATTTTTCTTTTCACTATGAGTGCTTTGTTATATTGAATTTTCCTAATCACATGTCTCAAAGATAGTTCATGTTTTCACTCGAAAGAATTATGGTTATTTCATTATAATCAGATCTTTAATCCATTTCAAATCAAATTACTGTGTACATAATCATAGTTGTATTAGCTATTGTGTATAGAATGAGATAATGACATTTTCAAAGACATTAAGTTGTTTTTAACATCACTTATTGAAAGGACTGTTTTTTTTTCAATTGTTTTGGATATGATTATGTGGATGTGTTTGCAGATCAAGTGACAATAATTTTATGGGACTAGTTGAAAAGGAGGCTGGAAGCTAAAGTACTATATCCTGTGGCAAAATGTTCAACAGACATGGTAGGAAAAGACATTCTTGTCTCATTTTCAAATGGAATTATCCTCTTTTTAAAAGAGTATTTGATACCTTTTATTTCATTTTAAATATCTGAAATTTAAATTTCAAAACTTACAAATAGCATGTAGAAATATAATTGCTCTTTATTCATTCAAGTGCATACATTTTGTTAATTTCACTTATTGATTCTAGAATTTACTAAAATATATAAAATAAACAGAAAATCTTATTTTTATGCTTCTATATGCAAAAAAAGACAGGTTGATTGTGCCTGAAAAGTCACATCTATTTCTCCTTTGTATTGATACTTCCAGTATAATGTTGAATAGAAATGAAAACAATGACTTTTCTTACCTCATGTTATGACTTTAGAGTAAAAGAATTTAGGTTTCTACCATGGAGCATGATGTCCACTTTTTCTATATTGTTGCAGAAAGCAATGTTCGGGTTATGAGTGAATAACTAAGAGTTTCCATTTAAAAAGAATTTCCTCATTAACAGGGAACTTTTTAAAAAAATCACAAGAATGTTAAAAACAACACAGTTAAAGCCATGTAGGAAAAATAAGCTACCAGAGAGAGATGTGTAAACCAAGCCAATGGAGTAAGTGTTATGATATAACAGATATAATACTAGAGGAAGCTCCTTATTCAGCGGAGATCTGGTTCTGAGGAGACAGACAGGGACAGTTCCCTGATGATCACAGCCAAATAACCTTTGTTAGGTTATGAATAAAGAACACAACTTAGAATTTTGTTCCACTGTTAGTGCATAAAGATGTGTGATAATGTTGATGGTCCCAAGACCATCTGAATCATGGAAGAAGATGTAACAAATTAGAAACAAATTTTTTTTGTATAAAATATATTTGAGTTCTTTGTTTTTAAAAAAGGAAACTTCTGTTCTTCAATGTTGTTCTTTCTCCCACATGTAACTATTTCCAGTTCCTTTATAGATATATGTTGCCAGATTATAAGCCTGTCCCTTTAAGACACTGGTCACTGTAAGAGACCAGATTTCAAAGCTTGAAGAAATCAGCCTTCCCCTAATCCAATTCTTCTCCCAGGACAGAGTCAGGAAGCTGTTCTATGCATGTTCACAGCTCCTGATTAATGGTATGGGGCACCTTCATGCTCTTTGTCACTTACGCTATGTTGAACTGAATCAGTTGGTGTGGAAGGTGTGGAACCTTCTCCTGCCTCTGAAAACATAAAAGCCAGATGTCCCTTCATTTGGGGGATTCCTTTGGACCCCTCTGCCATCCAGTTATGGTGGCTCTCTCTCTTACTCTTCCTTTAAGCCAGCCCTTTAAAGCAAGTTCCTCTCCAGGTTTTAAAAGGAAGCCAGTCTTTCCCCTTAAGACTGTGGTATGATTTTCTGACACAGTTGCTTTGTAATGCTTATCTCTCTCTCGGAAGATCATGGTCTCTGTTTCTCTTTAACCTAACCTCATTCCTGAAGGATAGTTCTGTGTCAGCTCCCTCATGAACCAACCAACCCTCATTGAATCTCCTTTTACATTTAACATATAAAAACACGGTTCTATTTCTCCTGGTACCTATTTACCTCTCTGTATATTTATGCAATAAAGTTTCAAAAAAATCATTTAATTATGTGTCTGCTAATAGAAGTGGTCTGGAAAGGAGGGAGTATGTGGATTACTGTTGAGGAAAATGGCTGGACACAAAAAGCCCTGAGATATTGTTACTGTCACTTTAGGTTCCATGTATGTTAAAGAAGTTAGGAAGCAGAAATTGTTGAAAGAAAATGGATTTATTTATTTTCAGTTCAGCCAAATCGGGGTATATGACAGGGCTGCAAGAAGTCTCTCCCCCATGCTTGTGATCATTTTACAACTTACAGGGAACTAAGAGACAAAGAGACATATATTATGATATATGCAAACTTATGTATGAGATAAGTTAACGAGTCCTTTTGATGTGAAACCCCTCAACTTGTTCTTGGTCTGGCAGATTTATTTGTTAGGTGTGGATGTAGTGGGAACCAGCTATAAGCCCTGACTTCTGTATAACTACATTGTAGGTGTAAAAGGGTGCTAGTTTCATAGGTAGAGGGAAATGCACAAGATATTTCTATAGATGATTTCTTCTACTTTCTACTCATTTGTGAATCTAAAACATTTAGTCTCATAAATATATTGAGATGGAGGAAAGGGATAATGTGATTATAATTTCAAAAAATGAAAACAGTTGTTAAAAATTAACACCAGAGGAAATTGAAGCCTTAGGCATTTACAACTAGAGCAAACAGAAGAGTCAGCATAAATCTTAGTCTATAAACATAAAAACTGAATGTCAAGCCACACTAAAATTCCACATTATGGATCTATTTATCTCAGTACCCCTAACCCAGTAAACCACATCTGTTTTCAACAAAAAGTAATAAGGCATGCTGAAGGACTAAAGTCTAAAGAGATGAAATAAGCAATGGTTTGAACTCAGTGAACATGTTGTAATTATCATTGAAAGCTGCACTTAATATACTGAGGGCATTAATGGAATCAGTGGAAAGTAGTGTCAACAGAGAGGTGAGAATTATAAGATGAAATCCAAAGGGAATACCAAAAACCCATGTAACACAATAAAAAACTCCTCTGATAGGCTCATCAGTTGACTGGCCATAAAAAAAAATCACTGGTTTTGAAGGTATGTCATGGAAATATCCCAAGATGAAATGTAAAGAGAAAATGGAATGAAAGAAGGGGGGACAGAGTTCACATGAATTATAGCTTTTAATGAAAATACTAGACGACAAGAGGAGAAAAGAATAGAAGAAGATGGAAACAGCAATTGTACGGAGAGTTGTTGAGAATTAGCCATAGACTGCATCCATGTATCCAAAGGCCTCAGTGAGTACAAGACAGTATAATACCAAGAAGTCTACATCAGCTTCTTTCATTGTCTAACAGAAAAGTAGCCGGAGAGTAAATTTTAAAAGGAGTCAGAGGAAACATACCCATATTTTCTATAAGGTCTTATCCATAAAAAAGTATGAACAAAGATTTACTAGATTTCTAATCAGAAACCACACAGAAAGATAGGCTGGGATGTAGCTCCATTGGTAGATTGCTTACCTTGCATGCTTGAAGCCCTGGGTTTGATCCGAGACACCTTGTAACTCAGGAAAAATTATGAAGAACCTTTAAAAAGAATGTACTCTTATGGATAAATTCTATTGTTAAGTTTTTTAGGAACCTCCATTTTATTTTACAGAAGAGTTTGTTAGTCAGGATTCTCTAAAGGATAGAATAAACTGATAGAATATATATCTATATATATCCTGGCTGGCCTGATACTCAGCATATAGATCAGACTGGCTTAAAACTCAGAGAGATATGCCTGCCTCTTCCTCCAAAGTGCTGGGGTTGAAGGTGTGTGCCACCGAGCTTGGCCAATACGTTCTATTCATAGTTTTTCATCTGAATCTGTCCCTCACAATTGCCTATCTTCTGGTGAGAATGGAAATGCAGAATATGTAGTTAAAAATTAGCTTCCTTTTGGCCATTTGAACTTCTTCTGTTGAGAGTTCTCTGTTCAGATCAGTGCCCCATTTTTTAATTGGGTTAATTAGCATTTTAAAGTCTAGTTTCTTGAGTTCTTTATATATTTTGGAGATCAGACCTTTGTCTGTTGCGGGGTTGGTGAAGATCTCCTCCCAGTCAGTGGGTTGCCTTTTTGTCTTAGTGACAGTGTCCTTTGCTTTACAGAAGCTTCTCAGTTTTAGTAGGTCCCATTTATTCAATGTTGCCCTTAATGTCTGTGCTGCTGGGGTTATACCTAGGAACCTCGCCTGTGCCCATATGTTGTAGGGTACTTCCTACTTTCTCTTCTATCAGGTTCAGTGTGTTCAGATTTGAACATGAGATGTACTCACTCATAATTAGGTTCTAGCCATAAATAAAGGTCAGTGAGTCTATAATTTGATATCCTAAAGAAGTTAAATAAGAAGGTGAACCCAAAGAAAAACATATAGCTATCCTCCTGGTAATGGGAAGCAGACAAGATTGCCGGGCAAAAAATTGGGATCTTGGGGGTGGGGTGGGAGGGGGGTAAGGGGAGATGGGGAGAGAAAAGTGAGAAGGGGAGGATGGGGGGAACTTAGGGAAACGGGATGATTGGGATAAAGGAAGGTTGGATAGGGGAGCAGGGAAGCACATATCTTAATTAAGGGAACCATCTTAGGTTTGGCAAGAGACTTGGACCTAGAGGGGCTCCCAGGTGCCCAGGGCGATGTCCCCAGTTAGTTCCTTGGGCAGCTGAGGATAGGGAACCTGAAATGACCCTATCCTATAGCCATACTGATGAATAACTTGCATATCACCATAGAACCTTCATCTGGCGAAGGATGGAGATAGAGACAGAGACCCACACAGGAGCACTGGACTGAGCTCCCAATGTCCCAATGAGGAGCAGAAGGAGGGAGAACATGAGCAAAGAAGTCAGGACCACGAGGGGTGCACCCACCCACGGAGACAGTGGAAGCTGATCTATTGGGAGCTCACCAAGGCCAGCTGGAGTGTGACTGAAAAAGGATGGGATAAAACCAGACTCTCTGAATATGGCAGACAATGAGGGCTGCTGAGAAGCCAAGGACAATGGCACTGGGTTTTGATCCTACTTCATGTTCTGGCTTTGTGGGAGCCTAGCCAGTTTGAATGTTCACCGTCCTAGACCAGGATGGAGGGGGGAGGACTTTGGACTTTCCACAGGGCAGGGAACCCTGACTGCTCTTCAGACTGGAGAGAGAGGGAGAGAGGAGTGGGAGGAGGGGGAGAGGAGTGGGAGGAGGGGGAGGGAATGGGAGGCTGGGAGGAGGAGGAAATTCTTTTTTCAATAAAAATATTAAAACATTAAAAAATTAGCTTCCTGAAAGGAATGTTTTATAGGAAGTTGGTATTCCACTTTAATGATTTTGTCAGCTCTAGCTCTGATAAAAGTCAAGTTGGTCATCAAAGAAGAAACATCTCTATGTTGCTAAACAGGGTTTGATTGTACAAGGATGGAGATCTTTTTATTTAGAATGGTCATGCCCACACTTGGTTAGAAGAACATATCATACTATAAATGCAGTCTAAGAAATCCATACTGGGTCAAAATTTCTGTTCCTTCTAGTGAAGGAACCAGAGATAGTATAGAAAGGAGGGATACATAGTCAGTGATTTAGAAGGGAAAACTTATAATAAATCAATCTGAATTTTCTTCACTACCTTGAGCATTTATTCCCAGCTTTTAATTACCTGACATCATCTGCTAATATCATTGCGGGATGATAGGTTCCTTGGTTTTCTAGGCTTTAAGCAGGGTTTTCAGGCTTTGTTGAGTATCTGCTCCAAGTCTGAATTACAGGCATTACAAATGTGGAAGCAGCTGCATATGTATATGGTATGTAGGTAGGTATGTGAAAGGGCTTAAGAGCTGTGAGTTCAGTTTGACCCTCACGTCCTTGTTAGTGCGAAGGGGATCGAGAATGCATAAAAATTTGATGAAGGGTTATGGACAGAGCACTGATGGCATGTGGTACAGCTCTCAGCTTACAGAAATGTTTTCATGTCACTGCTTTGCTATTAGTGACAAACACACAAACAAAGAAAACTGAAATAAACCATCACATCTGAATCTCCCATTTGTTTCTTGAGCTGTTCCTCTTTTTTTGGTGTGTTTATTATATTTTTTGGTTCTATCTGTTGAGGGATTTTTTTTTCCTTTTTTGCTAGTTTTGAGTCAGTTACTAACCCTTAGAACAGAAGGTACCAGCTTGTTTACTGTTAGTGATGTCTTGGCTTTCTCTGCCTTTGCTGTTTTCAGAAGTTTAAAGTTGCAACCATGGACTCTTTCCCACTCACCTTTGTTCTATTCTGTTTTTGACAATAAGTTACAGTTATCAACAATCCCACGCCTCCTGGAGGAATGAGTGTCGTCTCCCAGACTGTTCTTTGTGGGGTTGTCTGGGTGGTCTGTTTCTTATCATTCATTTTCTGTGTTTGTAAGGATGCCTCAGACTGTGCCTATGGCAGACAGTAAATTTGACCTCCAATCTATCCTCTGACTTACCCTGGTAGGTTCTGATGTCTGACTGATACAGGCTGAAGTAGCTGACTCTTGCATTCTGGCTTAGTGAGCAATCAGGGGTGAGAAGGAGATTGGGGGCGTATTTACCACTTTGGTCTGTTTCTAGGTTAGTGCTGTAGGCTGAATCCACCCACTCTAGTCATACCCAAGGCAAGAAACCCTCTACACCCTGCTTTTTTTGTCCATAGCAGCCTACACATGATAGTCAGTCTACATGTGGCAGTAGTGATTTTTAAAATTAATCCTTCACTGTATCTTTAACTTTCCAGCACCCTACCTACCAGGAGTCTTATCCTCATCATCAGCTGAGCAAGAGGACTCAGCTGATGAACCAGAAAGTTCATCTTCTAAACCCTCATCTCATCAACTTAGGTGACCATAAATTCTCAAGCAACAGAGGCAGACTAAGAAGGTTGTATTTCTACATCTGTGCATACATATATGTGCAACAGTAATAATCAAAGGAAAAGAGGCCCTCCACTTCAGAGTGGGGGCCATGGGAAGAGTTAGAGGAAAGGTATCTGGGAGGAAATGGATGGAGAAAACAGAAAGGGGAAAGTGGTGTGATTCTATTTTAATAATAAAAGTATTAAAGCATAAAATGTGTTATATTTCTAGGACTCAGGAACAAAGCTTGCATACATTTTCCCTTTGGATTCTAGGAAGAAATATGGTTGCAAATAATTCCCGCGAGTGGTCTGATCTCTGGGCAGAGCAGACATCCACTGTGAGCACCTATCCTGTCCCTTTAGGACCCAAAACTCAGATCATTCTATTTTTGCTGACATTTCATTATTTACCCCCTTTAAGAGGGGGTGTTACTCTCCTAAGTGTTAGAACTGAAGTCCAACTGAGTGTGGGATGTGCTCGCCTCTGTTTTGAACAGAAAGACTTAAGCTTTCTAGGTTTGCTTTTTGCCTGGCTTACAAAATTTATATGTGAGTTAGAAGCAATTAGAACATTTAAATTTGCATGTAGATCTCAGTTCTACCCTCCACACAAATTTATCTACATCAAAAATTAAAAGCTCATCTGTATCTCTCTATATATAATTTATATCTATATGCATACATATAGTTTTCAAGACAAGTTCTCATTATGCAGTTCTGGGTGGCCTGGAACTTTGTATGTAGCCCCAGTTGTCCTTAAACTCATAGGGATCCACCTGCCTCTGTTTCTCCATGCTGGGATTAAAGGGATACACCACCACACCCTGATTATTTATTTTTTCTTGAGATAGGTCTTATGCAGTCCAACTTCGATTCAAATTTGCCATGTATTGTGCAATGACCTTAGACTTCTGATCCCCTTGCCTCCATCTTCCAAGTTCAAGGATTATACTATGTTCACTTTTTAAGAGGTAGTTCAGTTGGAACCTAGGACTTCATGCTAGGCAAACTCTTTACCAACTAAGTCTTTTCATCTCCTCTCCAGTTCCTGGTTCTTATTTCTCTATCAGTTTCTCCCTCAAACTGCGAGTGAAGACAGATGAATTATTCCCCCAACCTTTCTGCTCTCAACAATATTCTTTTTAATATCCCTAGTGATTTATCCACTAATGCCCCAACCCCACCCCTAAAGGAAGGACGTGTTTTGGAAAATACAGTTTTTGTTGTGGTTAATTCCTCTGGTTGGAATGATTTGCCTTCTTTCCCATGGGTCAGCTTATAATTATCATTCAGGACTCAACAGCAATTAGTTTCCAGCATAACTCAACTGAACAAGATGTTTCCATAGTAACAGTGCTATAATGGTACATGGTATCTTAGTGAAAATGTGAGCTCAGTAAGTATATGACCAATCACCTGTCGTAAAAGCACATATAATAAGGACTAATTATTCTGCAATTGAAAATTTAAAAACTGCATAATAAACTACTTCATAGACTGATTAATGGGGAGCTCAATGGAGATTATTTATAAAGCATCATTCATGGAACATAGATATTTATAACACTGACCACTTAAGATTTAATGCCTTCTATACTCCTGACAATTAATCATTAAATGACTTTCTACCATGAGACCTAATAAATCTCATAAAAAATTTGGAGGATTATTGATAGGTAATTATTTTCTGAGGTGCACCTGAAAATCTTGACTTGATATACTCGGTGAACACGTGTCTTTTTAACAAGTAAATCCTTCTTGTGCTTATTCCACCATTACTGAAACTTCAAATATAGCTTATTCTCTTTTATAAATAATTATTAATACACAAGATTAATAGGTTTAAAAAATGGTGCCTTTAAAAGGATTTGTCTTTATTTTCTGTCTATTAGTACTGCACCACACATGCTCCCAAAGTGTGTGCCTGCTCCAAGTCTCCTCATAGTGGCTTTTTGTTTTTGTTTGCCCAGTAGCTGCTGATCCAAAGCTTCTCACCGTAGTTTTGTTTTGTTTCCAAGTAGCTTTAGTCCCTATTGCATGTTTTTGTTCCCCCTTTCTGGATCCTGTCTCCTTTTCACAGGTGCAGTTTCATCGTACCAGCAATTCTCTAGGGATCACCCTTTCCTATTTACAAACATTTGCATTCTATAGGAATTTTCTTCCACTTCCTGGGCCAAGGGTTTGGGCCCTGCCGTGTCACAAAAGGCACAGAAGCATGCCTTCAAATGACAGACACAGGGATTTGGGGAGGTAGTTCTTTTTCAAAAGGCTTTGGAAGTAGACAGATGAGTGGCAGGAAAGATACCATATTTTAGCCAGCTTACTTCCTGGATGTGAAGCCTTTCTGGATGGGAGTGGGAAGGATTTGGGTGGTCTTGAAGAAAAGATGCAAATAGAACATGAAAGCTTTGGCCTTGGTTTTTGCATTATCATTTTAGAGAAAGAAACAAGAAAGAATGATGCTTTCACCAATTTTGTTAACACATAGCTGATCTGAGCCTGAGGTTGCCTCATGGATTAATTTTATAAGCAAATAATGTGGAAGAAGAGGTCCAGGTCAGCCATTCTCTTTTTCCTTTAAAGAACATTTTAATACAATAGTGTTTTAGGTTCATAACAAAATGGAAAGAAAGATGTTGGATTTTGCCATATTCTCCTTGCCCCCATACTCTCTTTGCCCCACATATAGGTAAGCTTCTCTATACTATTGTATAGCAGCAAATTGGTGTACTCATCACAGATAAGCCTACAGAGTCATGGTTTACACTAAGATCCTTTTATCTGAGTATTATGCAGCCTATGGATTTGAAGAAATTTATCATGCTGTGTATCTACCCTGCAATAAACTACAGATTAGTGTTGCCACCCTAAAAACCTGTGCACATCCATATTCTCTTTCATAGAGACTTTGTAGTGGATGAAAATGTTGTGAGTCCACAAAAACATCTATGGCAAGGTTCTGAATAGTGTTCACAAGGAAACGGAAAGAAACAGTGAAGAACAGTGAAGTCTTTGTTTAGAGCATTCTCCATGCCAGTCAGGAGCAGGCAATAATACTATCTAACCAGATCTTACCGAGGTGGGAATGGGGCCTCTGAGAAGAGACAATTATGGTCAAGGGGCTTGGAAGCACTGGGTCCTGAATTGATTATTGTGTCCTAAATAATAAGGCACAAATCATCCCAAATTTAGAAGTTTCCAGGCATTAACAAGTAACTTGAAGTTGAAATAGCTCATTTCTGTGTATGTTATTAAAAAATTAAGGAATAATTAATGCTGAAATCCCCCACTTTTGACTTGGTCCCTTCTTTTTTCCCCCTTCTACAAAGTGGGTACTTCATAAAAACATTTTTGAAATTGTGGATTACAATTTGGAAGTGGACCATGGCAGCAACTTAGCCCAGGAAAATAACTAAGGAGAAGGCCACGTCATTGATAAGGATATCAGTTGTAAATGGAAACCCCGTGGTTATCAACTTGATTATCCAAACCACAGACGCTTCGAGGCTCAACTCTTTGAAGTGGGACCCCTATGTAGGTCAGCAGGGTACCCCAGAGCATGTGCTCTGCAGTCATATCTGTTAAAAACATTTTACTACAGCCATGGGCAGGCAGGGCTATCAGTATGAGACAGGCAGGATGAAGGTGGGCAGCTTCAGACAGCGACCCTGGAGCAGAGGCGGGTAAACCAGAATATACTTTGAATAACTTGCCTATTTGTTGACTGGAGCACTGGTAATTATAGGGAGCTTGTCCTTGAGTAGGCTCCTATTGGTGCGGGATCTAGCCTGGGGCTTTACCTGGGATTGCTGCCAGGCTGTCCTTTTTAGGCTTTTGATGTGGATGGAGTCCTATGGCTTCCCTGCTCTTTAATCATTCAAGTTTGAGGTATTGTGGGAAGGGGGAATATCTTGGGTGTCAGGTCATTTTTTTAAGTGAGATGCAATTTGATTTGATTAAAATCAAATTTTAATTTAAAGGCCCCTATTTTGTTGTTTGGGGTCAGGTTAGAGATGTAAGATTTAGCTCTGAGTGTTTTCTTCATTGTCTTGATTCATATATGTTTATGATATTTGATGTGTGCAAGATAGTCTCAAAAAGAGTCGTTGTAAAGACTTTACACTTTTAATTAGTTTATAAAATTCCATACAATCTTCTCCTTCCCCTAACTCCTCTAACTTCCCCCAGATTTCACCTCCCTCTCGACCCAACTTCATGTCATTATCCTCTTATAACCTCATATATACCAACCTCATATATACCAACACACACACACACACACACACACACACACACACACACACACACACTAAAACCACCAACAAAAGAACCTCTCCCCAAAACATAGAGTCTGTTTTATGTTGGTTAACTACTGAACGTGGGGCCTGCTCTGGAATGTGGTTGATATAACCAGTGTTGCTCCACTGAAGAAAACTGATTTTACTTTTCCTAACAGCTAACAATTGAAAGCAGTTTCTTGGTTAGGGGTGAGATTTTGTGCTTACTCGCCCTTTTCTATGCTAGGATCTTTTCTCACATAAACTCATGTGTATGCTATCATCATCTCTGTGAATTCATCTGTGCACTGCCTAGTTGTGTCTGGAAGATGCTGCTTTCTTAGAGTAGTCTATCACCTCTGGGTCTTACAGTCTTTATTCCTTCTCTTCTACATGGATTCCAGAGCCTTGAGGGGAGAAGTGTGATAGAGACATTCCATGTAGAATTGAGTGCTCTACAGTCTCTTACTCTCTGACTTATGTGTCTCTGTGTTAGTATATACAGCAAGAAGAAAACTTCTCTAGTGAGAGTTGAGTGATGTCCTGATCTATGGACAGTGTCATATAGGGAATAAGGAATGGTATAAGTAACAGCGAGGGCCTATTTAAAATCCATATGGAAATTTACCACTGTAAAGACTTCCTAAAATATATACATATATAAAGAGAATTTAAATGGAATAGCCATTATAATAAATGACATAATGTCCCAACCAGACATCTCCCAGTACTAGGAGTTGGTTACATCTTTTTGAGTCATTGGCCAAAATGTTCTCATAGATCCACTCCACTGAAACATTGCTAACACTGCTGGTTACCCTCCACAACCTGATGGTAAGACCCTATATCACATACTTATATTGGTGCTTAACTAGAAGCATCATCCTTACAGTCTAGAGCTGGACTATACTGTGTACACTTCAGGAGGAGAAAAGTCATCATCAATCTCACCCAGCTACAATTCTTATGAGCTACAATAGTCACTTGTCTATAATCTGTACCCATTGATGCAATAGTGGCAGAAATGCTGTAGTAGTAATCAACCAATTTTTGGCTGGTTTTAGGCCTGCTCTGTGAGATAGAAACCAACACCTGACACTGTTAATAACCTCAAGAACCTGAGGTTATTACAGACACATGGACACATAAAATTTGTTCCCTGTCATGTGTATTGACACAGGTTCATTTTTGAAGGTACAGGAGGACACTGTACCTCGCATGGCAACTAAGAAACTTCAGTAAGGATGGAACAAACTATTGGAGGCCATGGGAAACAGATTTTGGACTACCAAGAATGTGAGGTACCTTCTTTCCCCTCTTCATTTAAAATGCCATTGATTTATTTGAAATTTTCTGAGAGCACTCAGGAAACTAAAATTCTAGGATACTGGGAGATAAGTTCTCTTGTCTGGTACTTACCATAAAGCCAATTTCTAAGCTAGAGTAACATACCAGTAGACCAAAGTGTGAAGCAGAATTTGCAGTCAGGGAGCTTGAGACCTCCTGGTGCACTCAGCAGTTGATAAAATATGCAATGCTGGTCTTAATTTTTGGGCGTATATTGCATGCAGACATTCACAACCACAAAATAAATCACATACACACTTTTATATGCAAAGATGTGCATGAATATAAGAACACATATATTAAGGGTTAAATAAAAGGATATATAAAAGAGATGTAGAATTTTGATTATCTATGCCAAATAACTAGTTCTCTTTTGTATATGGTAACAAACTTAGGGAGTGATGTGTTTCTTAAAAAAAAAATCAGAACTGGGAAATCAAGTTTGGGTTATATAATCAATGTTTAAGGCTTTAGTCTGGATGGAGAGGCCATATTAGGAATAAAAAAGTCATATTAATTTTAGTTGACATTTTTCACTGTGCACAATGGACATAATCAGCTTGGGCTACAGCTTATTTTGCACGGGGCATAAGACACAAAGAAAACTTTTCCTTCATTTCTTTCTTTGGTGGGCACATAAGCCCAGGTGATGCTGGGATCAGGAGAGAACTAAGACCTGTGTATGACACTTTCCCACTGGAAGACTGAGTGGGACACATGGCACTGGCTCCTTTCCTTTGTGTGCTCTCTAATGCTGGAGCTTTAGGCCTTTTTACTCTGTCTGATTTTCCTGAATCATCCCAGCCACATTGCTTCTCTCTCCCCCTATTTTTAATCTGTTGGGTCCATGTTAGTTTATTTTTTCTGGCTCCAATTATTAGAGTCAGTGTATGCATAAAGTACTGAATACACAGTATTATCAGACATTTTGGGTAGATGCAAGACCACCTGGGTGGGACAAAAAAATGAAACAAAGCAAAGAGAGAGGTTAAAATTAACTTTGTTCATATGTGCATATTTAAATGTGTGCATTTTATAAGGTAACAGAATAATGGATTCCATTTTGACACGTACATAGGGCATTATGTTTTTTTCTTAGTTTTTATACTCCTCCATGGGCTTCCTCTAGCTGATTCCCTCTCTTCTGCTAATTAGTCCTAACTTTTATTTTATTATTGCACATACTCCTTTATTTTCATTGAGCTCTCCTCTTTCCTCATGATCATCTTCCCTCATGGCACTTGGCGGGGGGTGCCCTTCCACATAAGTACAGACACGTACCCATATAATTTTACATCTAGGTTAAAATTTGGACTTTGATGCAGTTATTATTGTCTGTGTTACTTCTGATAATACTGTTTCTCTTGTTATTTATATGAATAAATAAAACATATAAAAACACAACTGGTATTATCTTTTGAACGATTCCTTGATACAAGTGCACAGTCTTTTATTGAATAATAAAGAGCTAAGGGTCACAGATTTCGGTACAAGATGGATGATTGGTTTAGATGGCTGGTAAAATGGTTTTCCTCCACTAGATGTTATGATGATAAAGTAAGAGTAGGTACAGAAGGGTGTGTGAGTGGGAAATATTTCTTCTACTACACCTGGAAGGTAATGCCCAAGACAGCAATTCGGAATGTTCAAAAGTTGGAAGCCTGGAGGTTGTGAGGCATTTGTATATTTAAAAGAATCTTAATTTGAGTTTTATTTTTAAGCTGGGCATGGCCACACATATCTGTAATTCCTGAACATAAGAACTTAAATCAGCCCTCCCCCAATCAACTCCCCATCTCTCATCAGCCCAAAGAGCAGACCGGGTTCCCTGCCCTGTGGGGAGTCCAAGGACCTCCCCCCTCTTTCCAGGTCTAGTAAGGTGAACATCCAAACAGTCTAGGCTCCCACAAAGCCAGTACGTGCAGTAGGATCAAAACCCAGTGCCATGGTTCTTGACTTCTCAGCAGTCAGGAGGGGGAGAGATATGGGAGGCGGTGGCGGGGAAGAGACAGAAATCTTTAATAAATAAATAAATTAAAAAAAACTTCCCTAGTCGACAAACTTAAAAAAAAAGAACTTAAATCAGGGATACTTGTCTCAAATAAAATAATACTGGTTTCAATTTAAATGAAAAAAATAATGAGAAAATATCAAAGATAATCTTGCAATCTAAAATTAGCATATCCAATAATAAGAGTTAATTTTAAATAGAGGGTTGAAAAAAGGTGAGAAAATTTGCAACAAAGAAAAAAAGAAAATGACAGAAATGTAGGAAGGGGAGCTAATTGCTTGATTAATGAAATGTTATAAAAGTTTTTGCTGATTTTAATCCTAGTAAGAGTAAGTTTGAGATTTATATGCTTTCAGGCAAATGTTTGAGTGAAATATTTTGTCAAATATAAGGAACAAATCTTGTGAGCACTGATAACACACAGTTGAACTAGCATCAGAAACAGCCCCCTTTCGGGACTTTGTGAAGAGGCAGCCGAGGTGAGGTAGGAGAAATATGGGATGGAACCCAGACTTGAGGCCTAAAAATTGATGTTTTTATTAGACTGAGAACACAGGAGGAGACAACTGTATGGACAATGTAAATTATTTTCATAGCTGAGTTTTGGGCATGTGTGAGATAGTCAAGTGGAGATGTTCGGGATGTGCTGACATTTTAAGACTGAGCTAGACATGAAATTGCCAGCTGTCAGTTGTACAAACTGATATAATTTTAGCCACTGTAGATTTATTTCATGTTCATCTCCTGGCCAGTGGTCAATGCAATGGACTGTGCTCATATATAATAAAGATATGATCTGTAAACATGGGTCTATGAGTTGTTCCAGGGCTAGAGGCTGCCAAAACGGCCAAAAAAAAAAAAAAAAAAAAAAACCACCCATTTGTATTACATAACAATGCAACAGTAGACATAATTGTGACTGATTTCAGCAAAGATTAGGAATTTTTAACAGTAGACTGTGTACACAAGGCAAGCTCATTATAAGTTTAGTAGACTTGTGTTGGCGGAGTCTGCTCATTCATTTCCCGGCTGCCCAGACCCAAAAAAATCATAGAGAAGCTAGATTATTTGTAATACTGTCTGGCCACTAGATTAAGTGTATTACTAGCCAACTCTTATATCTTAAAGTAACCTATTTCTATTATTTTATATTTTACCACGAGGCTCATGCCAAGGTTCCAGCAGGCAGCTTGCATCTTTCTCCTCTGGTGACTAAATGGGTTTTTACTGACTCAGACTACTTTCTCCCAGCATTCAGTTTTTTTTTTATTTTTTGTTTGCCTAGCTCTATTCTGTCCTATCACAGGCCAAAGCAGATTCTTTATTCATTAACTAATAAAAGAACACATATACAGAGAGACTTTCCACGCCATTTCCCCTTTTCCTGTTCAAATAAAAAGGAAGGTTTTAACTTTAACATAGTAAAATTGAATATAGTAAAACAGGCATCAAGGAAGAATTATAGTTACAATATTTACATCTACTTTATCTTTTAGCATAACTAAGGAAAACTATAATTATATTGGTCTATTCTTCAACTCCATCAAAGACTCAAGAAGGATACAATATTATCTAAGTAAATAGGAAGTGCACTGTAAGCAACTTCCAAAACTCTATAATTGACAGAGACATCTCACTACCTGAACAGTCACTCAAAGTTCTTCTGTAACACTGGGACACCTGTCTTCAGCCTACAGGCCCATAGTATCCAACAGGCTTTTCCATGAAACAGGACATTTCAAAGACAGTTCTACCTATATCGACAGTTTGTCAGTCACTTTCTTGTGTTTCCTGACAGACTCTTTCATGAAACAGGAACTGCTGAAGGACCATCCTGTCTTTTGGAATGTTCAATAGTCATTTTTCTGTGGTTCCTGCATGTCCAGTTTATACATAATAATACCAAACACCCTAGGCTAGAACAATTTCTTGCCCAAATGACTAGCAAACTCCATAAGAAGCCTCTTTGATACCCATCTTCTTCTTGAAGTATATTGGTGCTGCCAGGAGCAGATGTGTCTTATTGTCACAAAAAGTCCTAAGTTTTTTTTTTTTAAATTAAATGCTATACTCTGTTGGCCTTTTAAAGGTTTGAAGGGTAACTATCCATGTGAAATACATCTCTATACATCTAGAAAAACCTAACTAACACGACTACAAGTTTGACTATTATAGATGACTATCTATTAACTGTATTTTAAACTATACATTACATTTTAAAATGAGCTGCAAAGCACAACAACTTAATCAAGAACAAATATATATATATA
This sequence comes from Microtus oregoni, assembly GCF_018167655.1. Taxonomy (NCBI): domain Eukaryota; kingdom Metazoa; phylum Chordata; class Mammalia; order Rodentia; family Cricetidae; genus Microtus; species Microtus oregoni. Next base: position 53,431,341 of record NW_024543067.1, read on the forward strand.
TATATAAGAAAATTGACTTTAAATTTGTATAAATAAACTAAAATCCATACCAATGCAAATTTCTATATCATATCCCCCTTTAATGTAAACCAACATTTATCAACAATATTTGGGAAATTGGGTATAGTTTTCTCCAAATTTTTTTCTGCTTTTTGTTGGGTGCAGTATTTTCTTTTTGGGTGTTCACAGAGACCTTTTGGGTGGTTTTAGCCATCAAACCACATTATCATGGAAAGAATTTATAGGTTCCCATCCTCTGTGAAAACAAAAGCAGAAACTCTTTTCCTAAGCAAGTTATCCTCAGACCCAAATTTTAAAGTCAAGAAATCATATATATCTTAGCAATCCCTAGAATCAAATGTCTCTCTGAACTCAAAATATTCAAAGAAAACACAATAATATGCATAATCCAGAATCTCTGTGTATATTACATCTTTACATGGCTTATTTTTCTTTACTTTTTAAAATATAACTGTCTATACTCTGTCTCTTTAAAGAACTTGTTTTATTTTTTAAAACTACTTTTTTTAATTGTCTATAATCTTTTTTTCATCTCTCGTAAGCCTGTGTACATTTATTCAACACCATGACCCATTTAGAGGTCTTTTCATCTGAGTTTGTCTTTATTGCGTATCTGTAATTATTTTCTGACCAGCGGCCCCTTTTTTTCTTTTAAATGCTAAGTGGGCATGGCTAGGACCAACTCTGTAGCTCTGCCTGTTGGCTTTGTCAGTCCAACATGGCAGAGTCATGTTCACTGCCTCTGAGCGCCATGCACATTGCCCCAGCTCCATGTCGCAGTGAGTCTGTGTCAACATTAAGCAGTTTGTAACATGTTACACACAGACCCCATTAAAGTGCTCAGCCTCCTGAAAGGGCCAGAGCTATTTGTGCAACTAGCACAACCAGGAAGCTGCCTTTTTGAAGCCACACTTTTTTTTTTCTGCTACCACTAAATCAGGAAGAGCTCTCTTGAAGGATCCATGGCACTCCTGCATACCACCAGCAAACAGAGTCCATGTGGGAAAAAATATCTCTCAGGTTTTATGTGAATTTAACTGGTACATGTTGGTGCTCCAGTCTGTTGGTGGAGTCTGCATGTTCATTTCCTGGCTACCCAAACTTGAAACAATCACAAACATGAAACTATACTATTTGTAATACTGTTTGGCCAATTGCTTAAGCGTATTGTCAGTTAGCTCCTATATCTGAAATTAAGCTATTTCTACTATTTTATGTTTTGCCATGAGGCTCATGACCTACCGGCAAGGTTCCAATTGGCATCTTGTGTCTTTCTTCTCTGGCGGCTACATCGTGTCTCACTGACTCAGACAGCTTTCTTTTTTTTTTTTGTAATTTTTTTATTTTTTATTTTAATTAATTAATTAAAAATTTCCACCTCCTTCCCTCCTCCCATTTCCCTCCCACTCCTCCCACTCCCTCTCCTCCTCCCTCACCAGTCCTTAGAGCAGTCAGGGTTCCCTGCCCTGTGGGAAGTCTAAGGTCCTCCCCCCTCCATCCAGGTCTAGGAAGGTGAGCATCAAAACAGATTAGTCTCCCACAAGGCCAGTCCATGCAGTAGAATAATCAAACTGAGTTCTGAAATCAACAAAATAGAAACACAGAAAACAGTCCAAAGAATCAATGAAACAAAGAGCTGGTTCTTTGAGAGAGTCAACAAGATTGACAAACCTTTATCCAAAATAATGAAAATGCAGAGAGAGAACATGCAAATTAACAGGATCAGAAATGAAAAGGGAGACATAACAACAGACACTGAGGAAATTCAGAGAATCATTAGGTCTTACGACAAAAGCTTATATGCCACAAAGTTGGAAAATGTAAAAGAAATGGACTTGTTTTTAGATAAGTACCATTTACCCAAATCAGACTACTTTCTCCAAGCATTCAGTTTAGTTTTCCTGCCTATCTCTATTCTGCTCTATTAAAGGCCAAAGCAGCTTCTTTATTTATTAACCCAATAAAAGCAACGAGTATACAGGATTTCCCACACCAGATTTGTCTTCTTACTGTGAACCAAGATGCTGAGAAAAAAGCCATACCCCTGGTAAACATTCTTTCTAGAAAGTCAATTGATGGATTATGCAGAGTTAAAATCTTTTTTTTAATTTTTAATTTTTTTTAATTTATTTATTTATTAAAGATTTCTGTCTCTTCCCCGCCACCGCCTCCCATTTCCCTCCCCCTCCCCCAATCAAGTCCCCCTCCCTCCTTACTCCGAAGGGCAATCAGGGTTCCCTGCCCTGTGGAAAGTCCAAGGAACCCCCACCTCCATCCAGTTCTAGTAAGGTGAGCATCCAAACTGCCTAGGCTCCTACAAAGCCAGTACGTGCAGTAGGAACAGAAACCCGTTGCCATTGTTCTTGAGTTCTCAGTAGTCCTCATTGTCTGCTATGTTCAGCGAGTCCAGTTTTATCCCAGGATTTTTCAGACCCAGGCCAGCTGGCCTTGGTGAGTTTCCAATAGAACATCCCCATTGTCTCAGTGTGTGGGTGCACCCCTAGCGGTCCTGAGTTCCTTGCTCGTGCTCTCTCTCCTTCTGCTCCTGATTTGGACCTTGAGATTTCTGTCCGGTGCTCCAATGTGGGTTTCTGTCTCTGTCTCCTTTCATCGCCTGATGAAGGTTAATATTCAGGAGGATGCCTATATGTTTTTCTTTGGGTTCTCCTTATTTAGCTTCTCTAAGATCACTAACTATAGGCTCAATGTCCTTTGTTTATGGCTAGAAAACAAATATGAGTGAGTACATCCCATGTTCCTCTTTTTGGGTCTGGCTTACCTCACTCAGGATAGTGTTTTCTATTTCCATCCATTTGTGTGCAAAATTCAAGAAGCCCTTGTTTTTTACTGCTGAGTAGTATTCTAATATGTATATATTCCATACTTTCTTCATCCATTCTTCTATTGAAGGGCATCTAGGTTGTTTCCAGGTTCTGGCTATTACAAATAATGCTGCTATGAGCATAGTTGAGCATATACTTTTGTTATATGATAAGGCCTCTCTTGGGTATATTCCCAAGAGTGGTATTGCTGGGTCCAGGGGTAGGTTGATCCCGAATTTCCTGATAAACCACCACACTGCTTTCCAAAGTGGTTGCACAAGTTTGCATTCCCACCAGCAATGGATGAGGGTACCCCTTTCTCCATAACCTCTCCAGCAAAGGCTATCCTTGGTGTTTTTGACTTTAGCCATTCTGACAGGTGTAAGATGGTATCTTAAAGTTGTCTTGATTTGCATTTCCCTGATCGCTAAGGAAGTTGAGCATGACCTTAAGTGTCTTTTGGCCATTTGAATTTCTTCTGTTGAGAATTCTCTGTTCAGCTCCATGCCCCATTTTAAAATTGGGTTGATTAGCCTTTTACGGTCTAGTTTCTTGAGATCTTTATATATTTTGGAGATCAGACCTTTGTCAGTTGCGGGGTTGGTGAAGATCTTCTCCCAGTCAGTGGGTTGCCTTTGTGTCTTAGCGACAGTGTCCTTTGCTTTACAGAAGCTTCTCAGTCTCAGGAGGTCCCATTTATTCAATGAGGTCCTTAATGTCTGTGCTACTGGGGTTATACGTAGGAAGTGGTCTCCTGTGCCCATGTGTTTTTTCAAAATGATCCCTGAGCTTATAAAATTCCTCCCCCAACCCTCAATCATATACTAATTATAATCAACCCCTAAATGATGTCCCTAAACCCAAGGGCAAACTTTACTGGGAGAGGGGACGTCGTTCTCTAGAATTACTTCCAGCTGTCATAGGGGCGACGTTCTTTCTGGGGGATCCTGTGAAAGTAAAATGATGGTTAAATTTCAAGATAATGTCTTTTAAAATTGCAAATAGTCTCTGAGTATTTTCATGCAGGTCTGGCCAAAATGTTGTATAAGATGTGCACCATTTCAGCTAACCAAGTTGGAACTGTCTTGTGCAGCTGGTACCCAAAGCAGGTCTTGTAGTAGCGCTATCAGTATCAGGGTAACTGTAGCATCATAAAAGTAATTAGGCAATGCCTCTTCTGTTTCTATATTGTGAAATACATACGCAATACATATACAGGAGTATAGGTATTAGCTCTTCTTGGAACTTCTGGTAGAATTCCTCATTGAAACCATCTGGTCCTGGGCTCTTTTTGGAAGGGAGATTTTTGATAACAGTTTCTAGTTTTTCGCGACTAACAGGTCTATTTAGATGGTTCACCTGGTCTTGGTTTAGCATTGGTGTATGGTACTTATCTAAAAAATGTCCATTTCTTTTGCATTTTCTAGTTTTGTGGCATACAGGCTTTTGTAGTAATATCTAATGAGTCTCTGAATTTCCTCTGTGTCTGTGGTTATGTCCCCCTTTTCATTTCTGATCTTATTTATTTGCGTGTTCTCTCTCTGCCGTTTGATTAGTTTGGATAGGGGTTTATCAATCTTGTTGATTTTCTCCAGGAACCAGCTTTTTGTTTCATTGATTCTTTGGATTGTATTCTGTCTTTCTATTTTGTTGATTTCAGCCCTCAGTTTGATTATTTCCAGTCTTCTACTCCTCCTGGGCGCATTTTGTGTTTTGATTATTATATGGCGAAGCGATGTTTTTCTTTGATCCAATCTGTTTGGTGTTCTGTATGCTTCTTGAATATTCAAAGGAATATCTTTCTGTATGTTGGGAAAGTTTTCTTCTATAATTTTGTTAAAAACATTTTCTGGCCCTTTGAGCTGTGATCTTGTCCTTCTTCTATTTCTATTATTCTTAGGTTTGGTCTTTTTATTGTGTCCCATATTTCCTGAATGTTTTGTGATGAGAATTTGTTGGCTTTGCAGTTTTCTTTGATCAGTGCATTTATTCTCTCTATGGTGTCCTCAGAATCTGAGATTCTTTCTTCTATTTCTTGTATTCTATTGATTATGCTTGTTTCTGTAGGCTCTGCTCGTTGACCTAGATTTTCCACATCCAGCTGGTCCTCAGTTTGTGTTTTCTTCCTTGCTTCCATTTCAGTTTTCAATTCTTGAACTGTTTCCATTACCTGTTTGATCGTTCTTTCTTGGTTTCCCAGGGTATTATGTATGTATTTACTCATTTCTTCAAACTTTTTGTTATACTTCTCATCCATTTCTATAAGGGCATTTTTCACATGTTGTTTAAGGGACTGTCTTGCTTTCATAAAGTCAATTTTTTCCACTTCTTCTGTGTTAGGGTGTTGAAAACCTTCTTTTGTAAGATCGTTGGCTTCTGGTGTTTTCATGCTGTTTTCGGATTATTGGGTGAATTCTTGCCTTGGCGCCTGCCATCTCCTCCTATGGATGCTATCTAATGGGTCTTCTAAAACTGGTTCAGGTTTCCCTCTTGGCCAGAGGCTCCTCTTACAAAATGCCCTTGCTCTGTTTCCTGGTTCCTGCCTGGGGGGGGGGGGCAAGGTCCCTCTCACCCCTCAGAAGGATCTTCAGGAATAGACCCTGGCTCCTCCTTTGCCAGGGACTTCGCCCACCAAAGGCCTACCTCTTTGATTTAATTGTAGTGGGGCGATCTGGTCTCGGTGTGCGGTCCCTGCAGCCTGTATCTGCTGCCATGATGGTTCTTGCCGCCTGCGCCCTGCAGCCTCTGCTGCCGCTCGGGTCCCAGCTGGTCCCCACTGGCTGCATTGGGGGGGGGGCGGGCATCCTCTGTCTGCCTCTGCGACCGGGTTCCACCTGCCTCCGCCCAGAGTTAAAATCTTATAGGTGGGAAGGCAAGACTATCTTTGACTGTAACTATGGCCTACCATTGCTTGTAACCTAGCATGCTTGTGCCTTTTGGGTAAATATTTTCAGAATTTACAGTCTTCTACTTTCTATTATTCTGAAGATTAAGAATGTCATCAGATAGCATCTGTGGTCTTCAGCGTAGATTTCTTTGTTTCATTGTATCCTGCTGCCTTACTTTCCTGTTGCTGTGAAAAAAATACCATAACCAAGATGGAATTATTCTAGGTAATCACATGGGAATCAAGAGTTGAGAATGATAAGGCTGAAGAACTGAAGAACTTCCCTATGCACTGATGGGAAGGGACAAAACCATGAAACATATATAACTTTATGAGGTAGATAAAGCAGATTTTGTTCATTTCATTAACAGAAGAGTGAAACTCAGGCTAAAAATATTTAGACTTTCCCAGGCCTTACAACTTTGTGTTTGGGCCTAGGTTGGCTCCTTGAACTACAGCACATTAATTCTAGAGTAAAACTGGCCCTAAGAAAACACTCCCCTATCAGAAGCTTTAAAAATTCTGTTAAAATTTACAGAAAGTTTTTTGTGGCTTTCTGTCCAGCAGAGACGTTTAAAAATAGTAAAGAGCCTGTACCATCCTGCAATTAGGGTTTTTGAGACATTTCTATTCAACAGAAAGTCTGTTGCTTTCTACTGAATGCAAGTCTTCATGCTTAGATTTACTAAGAAATGAACCATTTGATATCTCTACCAATGCCAAAAGTTACTTTCCTCTAGCAAGTTGTCTTTATATGATGGCATGGTATCTCCTTGCATATTCTGCTCTAACACAACCTTGGACCACGATGTTCCTTTTAACACACCTGGAAAGCACATATTTTATACTGCTAGTGCTAGTATAATTTGCTTTTTTAAATATAGCACATATATTTCTGAGATGAATGTCACTTAAAAATGGATTCCTATTTTAAGAGCTCCAAACTGTGGGCTATGATGAAACTGGTGCCGGGCAACTTCAGAAGCTTTTCCGTAGCTCTTTTTGTTACCGAGTAACTTTCCTTTTGCTAATCCTTAGAAATCTCGAGAGGGTCCTTCTGATGCATAAAAACCTTGGTACTGGAAGTCACTTTCAACACGGGTGCACCACAAGGCATGATTGTCAGGACAGGGGTGAGATGTGCAAGTTTCAAATCATAAAGAAACTGTGAAGTCAGGTGTGTATACTCTGAATTATTTAGCTTTAGAAACCAACTCATCCTGTAGTCTTTTACTTATAGAAAACCCCAAAGAAACTTTGTTAGTATTTGAAAAAAAATGTATCCCTGACTTCACCATTTTTGAATCTGGGCTTTCGTTGAGTATATTATTTTCTATGTAACTTAGTAAATATTGATGATTAATATATTCATCCATCCTTGTAGTTAATATTGTGCATGCATGGTAAACAGTATTTGAACATATGATTTTGACTTACAAAAGCTTGTAACATAGCTTGAGCTATGGTTATTGATACCCTAGATTTCCAGTTAAAGATAAATATTTAAGAACAAAGAAATGCTAATTACCCTGATTTTATCTCCATAGATTGTTTACATTCATCAAAATACGACACTTTGTCTTATAAGTACATAGAGTTGCGCACTTCAATAGAAATATAAATCTCACATCTATTTAAAAGCTAAATGAAAATTAGAATTTGACCAAAAGATATATAGTGGAATAAGGACCTTATGTAGTATTAATCCAAAGCTGCTTACTAAATATTGATATCCGATCCTAAAATCTATCCATTATGGTGTTTATTTCTCCATTTACAGATGACATCACTGTGATCTAAACAGTTAAAACTCACTCAGGAAATGAAAGCGGTGATTAGAATATGGGTATTTGCTGCAAAGCCTTCCAGGATAGCCATTGACATTTGCCTTCTCCAATACATCTCTACTTCAAAAAACTGATTGAGTTCTTTTTTTTTTTTATTGCGAAAAGAAGAAAAAAAAACATAAACAAAAAACAAGTTTCCACCTCCTCCCAGCCTCCCATTTCCCTTCCCCTCCTCCCACCCTTCTCCCCCTCCTCCCACCCTTCTCCCCCTCCTCCCACCCTTCTCCCCCTCCCCCCACTCCTCTCCCCCTCCCTCTCCAGTCCACAGAGCAGTCCGGGTTCCCTGCCCTGTGTTAAGTCCTAGGTCCTCTCCGTCCATATCTAGGAAGGTGAACATCCAAACTGGCTAGGCTCCCACAAAGCCAGCACATTAAGTAGGATCAAAACCCCCTGCCATTGTCCTTGGTGTCTCATCAGCCCTCATTGTTCGCCATGTTCAGAGAGTCCGGTTTTATCCCATGCTTTTTCGGTCACAGTCCAGCTGGCCTTGGTGAGCTCCCCGTAGATCAGCTCCTCTGTCTCAGTGGGTGGATGCACGCCTCGTGGTCCCGAATTCTTTGCTCATGTTCTCCCTCCTTCTGCTCCTCCTTGGGACCTTGGGAGCTCAGTCCAGTGCTCCTGTGTGGGTCACTGTCTCGATCTCTATCCATCACCAGATGAAGATTCTATGATGATATGCAAGATATTCGTCAGTATTGCTCTAGGATAGGGTCATTTCAGGTTCCCAATCCTCAGCTGCCCAAGGAACTAACTGGGAACCTCATCTTGGGCACTAGGGAGCCCCTCTAGGGTCAAGTCGCTTGCCCACCCTAAAGTGGCTCCCTTAACTAAGAATTGTGGTTCCGTGCTCCCCTATCCACCTTTCCTTTATCCCAATTCTCCCGTTTCCCAGGTCCCCCCTCCTTCCCTTCTACCTTTTCTCTCCCCATCTCCCCTTACCCCCATCCCACCCCCCGCCCCAAGATCCCATATTTTCCCCGGAAATTTGGTCTACTTCCCTTAGCGAAGAGGACAACTATATGTTTTTCCTTCGGTTCACCTTCTTCCTTAGCTTCTTTAGGTTCACCTATTGTAGACTCCTTGGTCCTTATTTATGGCTAGAAAGCAATTATGAGTGAGTACATCCCATATTCATCTTTTTGGGAATGGGACACCTCACTCAGGATAGTGTTTTCTATTTCCATCCATTTGCATGCAAAATTCGAGAAGTCATTGTTTTTTACCGCAGCGTAGTACTCTAGCGTGTATATATTCCATACTTTCTTCATCCATTCTTCCATTGAAGGGCATCTAGGTTGTTTCCAGGTTCTGGCTATTACAAATAATACTGCTATGAACATAGTTGAACAAATGCTTTTGTCATTTGATAGAGCATCTCTTGGGTATATTCCCAAGAGTGGTATTGCTGGGTCCAGGGGTAAGTTGATCCCGAATTTCCTGAGAAACCGAAACACTGACTTCCACAGTGGTTGCACAAGATTGCATTCCCACCAGCAATGGATGAGGGTACCCGTTCTTCCATAGCCTCTCCAGCAAAGGTTATCCTTGGTGTTTTTGAGTTTAGCCATTCTGACAGGTGTAAGATGATATCTCAAAGTTGTTTTGATTTGCATTTCCCTGATTGCTAAGGAAGTTGAGCACGACCTTAAGTGTCTTTTGGCCATTTGAACTTCTTCTGTTGAGAATTCTCTTTTCAGTCCAGTGCCCCATTTTTTAATTGGGTTAATTAGCATTTTAAAGTCTAGTTTCTTGAGTTCTCTATATATTTTGGAGATCAGACCTTTGTCTGTTGCGGGGTTGGTGAAGATCTTCTCCCAGTCAGTAGGTTGCCTTTGTGTCTTAGTGACAGTGTCCTTTGCTTTACAGAAGCTTCTCAGTTTAAGTAGGTCCTATTTATTCAATGTTGCCCTTAATGTCTGTGCTGCTGGGGTTATACATAGGAAGCGATCTCCTGTGCCCATCTGTTGTAGGGTATTTCCCACTTTCTCTTCTATCAGGTTCAGTGTGTTCGGACTGATATTGAGGTCTTTAATACATTTGGACTTGAGTTTTGTGCATGGTGAGAGATATGGGTCTATTTTCATTCTTCTACAGGTTGACATCCAGTTGTGCCAGCACCATTTGTTGAAGATGCTTTCTTTCTTCCATTGCATACTTTTAGCTCCTTTATCGAAAATGAGGTGTTCATAGGTTTGTGGGATAAAATCCGGGTCTTCTATACGATTCCATTGGTCGACTTCTCTGTTTTTATGCCAGTACCACACTGTTTTCATTACTGTAGCTCTGTAATAGAGTTTGAAGTCAGGGATGGTAATGCCTCCAGAAGATCCTTTATTGTATAGGATTGTTTTGGCTATCCTGGGTTTTTTGTTTTTCCATATAAAGTTGATTATTGTCTTCTCCAGATCTGTGAAGAATTTTGATGGGATCTTGATGGGGATTGCATTGAATCTATAAATTGCCTTTGGTAGAATTGCCATTTTTACTATGTTGATCCTCCCAATCCAAGAGCAAGGGAGGTCCATCCATTTTTTGGTATCCTCTTCAATTTCTTTCTTCAATGCCTTAAAGTTCTTGTCAAATAGATCTTTCACTTCCTTGGTTAGATTTACCCCAAGATATTTTATGCTGTTTGTGGCTATCGTGAATGGTGAAGCTTCTCTGATTTCCCTCTCTGCTTCCCTATCCTTTGTGTATAAGAGGGCAACTGATTTTTTGGAGTTGATCTTGTATCCTGCCACATTACTAAAGCTGTTTATCAGCTGTATAAGTTCTTTGGTGGAGTTTTTGGGGTCGCTTATGTACACTATCATATCATCTGCAAATAACGAAAGTTTAACTTCTTCCTTTCCAATTCGAATCCCCTTGATCCCATTATGTTGTCTTATTGCTATTGCTAGAACTTCAAGCACTATATTGAAGAGGTATGGTGAGAGTGGACAGCCTTGCCGTGTTCCTGAGTTAAGCGGGATGGCTTTGAGTTTCTCTCCGTTTAATTTGATGTTAGCTGTCGGCTTGCTGTATATAGCTTTTATTATATTTAGGTATGACCCTTGTATCCCTAATCTCTCCAAGACTTTTAACATAAATGGATGTTGAATTTTGTCAAATGCTTTTTCAGCATCTAATGAAATGATCATATGGTTTTTTTCTTTCAGTTTATTTATATGCTGGATTACATTGATAGATTTTCGTATGTTGAACCAGCCCTGCATCTGAGGAATGAAGCCTACTTGATCATAACGGATAATTTTTCGGATGTGTTCTTGGATTCGATTTGCCAGTATTTTGTTGAGGATTTTTGCGTCGATATTCATGAGTGAGATTGGCCTGTAGTTCTCTTTCCTGGTTGAGTCTTTGAGTGGTTTTGGTATCAGAGTAATTGTGGCTTCATAAAAGGAATTTGGTAATGACCCTTCTGATTCTATATTGTGGAATACATTAAGGAGTATAGGTATTAGGTCTTCTTGGAAGTTCTGGTAGAATTCTGCATTGAAACCATCTGGTCCTGGGCTTTTTTTGGTAGGGAGGTTTTTGATAACAGCTTCTAATTCGTCGCGACTTACAGGTCTGTTTAGATTGTTCACCTGGTCCTGGTTTAGTTTTGGTAAATGGTATTTGTCTAAAAAAGCGTCCATTTCTTTTACATTTTCCAGTTTTGTGGCATATAGGCTTTTGTAGTAAGATCTAATGACTCTCTGAATTTCCTCTGTGTCTGTGGTTATGTTCCCCTTTTCATTTCTGATCTTATTTATTTGCGTGTTCTCTCTCTTTCGTTTGATTAGTTTGGATAGGGTTTTATCTATCTTGTTGATTTTCTCCAGGAACCAGCTTTTTGTTTCATTGATTCTTTGGATTGTTTTCTGTGTTTCTATTTTGTTGATTTCAGCCCTCAATTTGATTATTTCCAGTCTTCTACTCCTCCTAGGTGAGTCTGCTTCTTTTTTTTCTAGAGCTTTTAAGTGGGCTGTTAAGTCTCCAATATGTGCTTTCTCTGTTTTCTTTAGGTGGGCACTTAGTGCTATGAACTTTCCTCTCAGGACTGCTTTCATAGTGTCCCATAAGTTCGAGTATGTTGTTTCTTTATTTTCATTGAATTCAAGGAAGACTTTAATTTCTTTCTTTATTTCTTCCTTAATCCAGGTATGGTTCAGTAGATGACTGTTCAGTTTCCATGAGTTTGTAGGCTTTCTGGGGGTAGCATTGTTGTTGAATTCTAACTTTAATCCATGGTGATCTGATAAGACACAGGTGGTTACTAATATTTTTTTGTAACTGTGTAAGTTCGCTTTGTTACCAAGTATGTGGTCAATTTTCGAGAAGGTTCCATGAGCTGCAGAGAAGAAGGTATATTCTTTCCTCTTTGGGTGGAATAATCTATAGATGTCTGTTAAGTCCATTTTCTTCATTACCTCCATTAATTCTCTAATTTCTCTGTTAGGTTTCTGTCTGATTGACCTGTCCATTGGTGAGAGAGGAGTGTTGAAGTCTCCTACTATTAGTGTGTGCGGTTTGATGGCTGCCTTGAGTTTTAGTAATGCTTCTTTTACGTACGTGGGTGCTTTTATATTAGGGGCATAGATATTCAGGATTGAGACTTCTTCCTGATGAATTGTTCCTGTTATGAGTATAAAATGTCCCTCTCCATCTCTTCTGATTGATTTAAGTTTGAAGTCAACTTTGTTAGAAATTAGTATGGCCACACCTGCTTGTTTCTTAGGTCCATTTGCTTGATAAGCCTTTTCCCAGCCCTTTACTCTGAGTAGGTGCCTGTCTTTGTGGTTGAGGTGTGTTTCTTGTAGACAGCAGAATGTTGGATCCTGTTTTCTTATCCAATCTCTTAGCCTGTGCCTTTTTATAGGTGAGTTGAGCCCATTGATATTAAGTGATATTAATGACCAGTGGTTGTTAATTCCGGTCACTTTTTAAGTAGTAGGGTTTGTGTGTTTTCCTTCTTTGATTTGCGCTGGTGAAGAGTCTCTAGATGTCTGAGTTATTGTGGTCATTGTTGGACTCCTTGGTTAGTGATTTTCCTTCTATTATTTTCTGTAAGGCTGGATTTGTGGCTACGTATTGTTTAAATTTGTTTTTATCCTGGAAAATTTTGTTTTCTCCATTTATAGTGAATGAAAGTTTGGCTGGATATAGTAGTCTGGGCTTGCATCCGTGGTCTCTTAGTTTTTGCAGTTTCTCTATCCAGGACCTTCTGGCTTTCATGGTTTCCATAGAGAAGTCAGGTGTAAGTCTGATAGGTTTACCTTTAAAAGTAACTTGGCCTTTTTCCTTTGCGGCTCTTAATATTCTTTCTTTATTCTGTATATTTTGTGTTTTGATTATTATATGACGAGGGGATGTTTTCTTTTGATCCAGCCTATTTGGTGTTCTGTATGCTTCTTGAACCTTCATAGGTACATCTGTCTTCAGGTTGGGAAAGTTTTCTTCTATAATTTTATTAAGTATATTTTCTGTACCGTTGAGCTGCACTTCTTCTCCTTCTTCTACTCCAATTATTCTTAGGTTTGGTCTTTTTATTGTGTCCCATATTTCCTGAATGTTTTGTGATGAGAGTTTGTTGGACTTGCTGTTTTCTTTGATCAGAGTGTTTATTTTCTCTATGTTATCCTCAGAATCTGAGATTCTTTCTTCTATCTCTTGTATTCTGCTGGTTATACTTGATTCTGTAGTCTCTATTCGTTTACCTAGATTTTCCATGTCCAGTCGGCCCTCTGTTTGTGTTTTCTTCTTTGCCTCCATTTCAGTTTTCAAGTCATGAACTGTTTCCTTTGTCTGCTTGATTGTTTTTCCTTGGTTTCCTAGGGTATCATTCACTGATTTACTCAATTCCTCGAACTTTCTATTATACTTCTCATCCATTTCTATAAGGGCGTTTTTTATATGCTGTTTAAGGGTGTCAATCACTTTCATGAAATCAGTTTTTTCTACTTCTTCTTGATTAGGGTGTTCATGTCCTCCTGTTGTGGGGTCACTGGCTTCTGGTGGTTTCGTGTTGTTTTTCAGATTGTTGGGAGAATTCCTGCATTGGCGTCTGCCCATCTCTTCCTCCCAATACTCCCCTTTGGATCTTCTTTTATAGGATCAGGTCTTCTTGCCCCCTGATGTACCTTCCCAGTGATGTCACTCCCCAGAGATGTTTCTCCACAATGATGTTTCACTCGGTGCCCAGAACGAAACTCCACGCTGCTTGGTTAGCTCGCGAACAAAGGGCCCACCCCGCTCGCTGCGGGCAGGCTATGGGAACAAAGGAGCTACCGGCCACCCCTATGTCCTCCCGGTTCAGATTCGGTCCCAGCGCCCTAGCAGGCTGGGCAGGGAGGCGCTATGCCCCAAAGGAGGGAGGGAGACAGGGGGTGTGGGGATCTGGATGTAAGCTGAGTGGGATAGGAAGAGAGAGCTCTTTTTTTTTTTTTTTTGGTTTTTCGAGACAGGGTTTCTCTGTGGTTTTGGAGCCTGTCCTGGAACTAGCTCTTGTAGACCAGGCTGGTCTCGAACTCACAGAGATCCGCCTGCCTCTGCCTCCCGTTTGCTGGGATTAAAGGCGTGCGCCACCACCGCCCGGCCACTGATTGAGTTCTTGATTATTTGTTTATTTCTTCATTCTTTAAGAATTCCATGCATGTATATAATGTGTTTTGATCATATTAAACCTTATTGTCCCTCCAACTCCTCCCTGACTCCTTCCCTGACCCCTCTCCCGACTTCATGTTCTCTGTTTGTAGCTCACTGAGTCCAGCCAGGCTTGCCTCTTTGTGCACAAGATTAGTGTTATCCACTGGAACGTGGGCAACCTTTCAGTAGCCACACTCCTTAATGGGATGGATTCTCCCTACCCCTGGCAGCCTTCAACTACCAAAGCTCTTTAGCTGGGGTGGGGGTTGGTGCTCCATGAGCTCCTCCCATCTCTGGGGAATGTTGATTGCTTCCTTCTTGTGACAGCCACAAATTCTGAGAATCTATGCATACAACAACCCTAATTCGACCAGAAAACATTGTTTAGCGGCAATCCTCCCCTATCCTTGTCTCTTACAATCTTTGTACCTCCTTACCTACAATGTTTTCTGAGCCATACAGGGAGGGTTATTGTAAGGGGAGACTGCTTGTTCATTTCCTGGCTGCCCAAGTCACTTAGGAAATCACAAAGAAACTATATTAATTACAGCACTGTGTAGCTTATTAGCTCAGCTTTCTTATTAACTAACTCTTACATCTTAAATTAATCCATTTCTATTAACTTATGTGTCACCACGAGGCTGTGGCTTACTGGTAAGGATCTGGAAAAGCTACATAGTATCTCTCTGACTCTGCCTTCTTTTCTTCTCTATCGCTGCTTGGAATTCCTGCCTTGCTCTATTCTGCCCAGCCATAGGCCCCAAGCATCTTCTTTATTAACCAATGGCAATAAAACATATTCAAAACATACAGAGGAGTATCTCACATCAGGGTCCAGATGTCTCATTTAGGGATGGGTAGTTTATATTTATACATTCCCTGTAGTCTGACCAGCTATGAGTCACTGTAATCACCATGTACTGTAATCACCATCTACTGTACAAAGAAGTTTCTTTCATGAGATATGAGGACTGCTCTAGTAGAGCTGACCAGTTTGAAGGCAGCTTGATACTATGTCCCTTTATTAAAACGGTAGCAGGAGAGTCCCCCTTAGTGCCAATAAAATTTCCAGTATGGGGTCTTGGCCAAGTTTATACTGTCAGGACTGAGTTCCAGCCTGTGTAGTAGGTTGCAAACCGAATCAGAAAGAGTTTGGTTATCTCGTAACATTCATGTCCCATTGGGTCAATAGGCGTATCTTTTCAGATTGGTCATTATTTGTAGCATGTAGGATTTAGAGGTGGGTGAGACTGCTGATGATTTTCACTTATCAGTAGCTTGCACAGCATCTTCTGGCACTTTAAAACTTAGCTGCTAGGGAGAAAGCTGCCAGCCTGATTTCTTCATGTCCTCTATGACACAAGTATGTGACATTTTCAGTATTAACAAATAACCATCAAGTTATGGTGGATAAACAACAACAATGTCAATAGTAGCCTGTTTTGTTTTGGGGTAGTCTATGGGACACCCTCTGATATCTTGGAGGCTACTATCCTACACTGGATATTTTATCTGATGTGATGTCAGAGACAAGCATTGTTCCTCTATATGAGGTAACTCCATTTAAACACATCATATCACACACACACACACACACACACACACACACACATTTATTTAAGGAAGCTTCTAAAATAGTAAGTTTCCACATCGATTTTTCAGACATCCTTGTTTTTTTCTATTCCTTTCCTGCTCCCTTTTCTGTTCTGTTCTCCTAGACACCTTTCCATTACCGCACTCCCATTATCCCATTTTTTCTTTTATTCTGTCTTTTCTCTCTTAAAATTTCCTCATGGCCCTTTCCTAGTTTTCCGACTTTTACAAGTGTTTCAAGTTAATCACACACATCTAAAGATTCAAAGCTATGATTCACATTTGAGAGAGAACATGTGGTGTTTGTATTTGGGGTCTGGTTTCCCTTATTCAGAATGCTTTTCCCTAGATCCTTCCATTCACATGAAAACTCCATAGTCTTTGAGAGTTTTATACATGTATATAAACTTCTAATTACTCTCCTCTCTAACCCCTTTCTCTTCCCCATCCAGACAACTCTCCCCGGCCTACCTGTCCCCTTCCCATGTACATGTCTTCTTGTTTTGTTTTTTGGTCCAGTGATTTTAACCAGGGATGTTGTGTGACCACAGTATGAACTATCCATTAAAGAACTATCCATTCTGTCTGTGTAATGTGTGTTTTTTTTCCCCACACTTAGTTCAGCCTGTGGCTTCTGTAATCCCTTCTAATATATGTCTTAATATTTTCTCCCAAACGCCTTTACTAAGAGCCTTTTAAAATTTCACTGTTCAAATTAAAAATTTAATATGTGGTATTTATAATTTTTGAGATTATATTAAATGTAACATTATATATTTATTATTATATATAATTAATAATTATAATATTATAACTTAATTTATATATTTGATTGGTAATGATCAAATCAACATGGTTGGCCTTTTAATTTCTTCTAACACCATCATTTGTGTGTTGGGTCTTTGTGTATATTGGATTTTTTTCATATGCTCATGGATTTACTTTGAATACCTGGGAGTTGAGTCTAAATTCCGTTTTCTCTCTCTTTGTGACTGCATTTATTGTAGCTTCTGGAATCGAGGATTTAGTCAATTCTAATAGTTAACATTTCTGCTCTAGCTTTATTCTTCCCTCATGACCGTGACTGCAGCAAATACCATGGCTTCTCCACCACAACAAATGGCATTCTAAACCAAAAAGCTGGGCATCTTTGGCTCACAGACCTGTTCTTGTACAGAGCAGGGCAACAATAGAATCTACGTAATATTATTATAACAAATTCTCTGAACTAATATATGTAAAGGACTCCCTATAGTTCCCACCCAACACACAGTCAGCTTATAAAATAAATGAATTCTATTGTTAGTGTTCTTGAATCCATCAGATGATTTTATCTTTTTATTTTATACATGCATCACAACTATGATGCATAGACTGGTGCTTTAAGGAGTGGAAGACAATAAAAGTAAACAGAAACTGGGAAAGCAACAGTAACTGACATACAGTTTCTCATAATTTGTTATCTGGAGCCAAAGCAGACTTCTTGCTATCTTTACACTCTGGGAAGTTCAGTGGCTTAGGAAACCTTCTGTGATCACCCTTGTTGTGTGGGGATTTATATTCTTGAGGTGACTTTCTTAGACTAGAAGTTAATGCATATGCTTCAGAGATGTTGGGTTACCTTTCCAGGCATCATATAGACAATGACACAACAGAATGTAATAGAAAAATAGAAGTAAATAAGGATGCATTGTGCAGTAATCCCTGTTCTTGAAAGAAGAGCGATCTGCAACAAAAGGGACGGTTAAGAATAGTTCTTCCTACACTGCTTTCTGCTTGGGCTTCATCTGCTCCTTAGGGAATATGACTTTAGTGAGTCCCCTGTTGAGCGGATTTGGAGACATAGTTCCCATGGCAACAGACTTCAAAGTGACATAAATCCAGAAGCACTTTGCTTGCTGGTTCTGTCATCCCAAGAAGAATCCTCTGCGATACCAGGAGAAATGTCAACTTTTAATGAAGTCTGAGTGGGTTGTCTGTACTCCAAGGAATCCTTTCCTATGGGGCTCATTTCTGACTCATAATAATAGTTTATTTTCTTTAATTGTGAGTTAACAACAATGAGAATGAGAACAGAATTGGGATTTATTGCAATTACCAGGGCAGTGACATATTTCTAAGTGTAAGGTTTACACTCCAGGTCTCTTGTTACTAAGAGCTTACTGAAAGAAATTTCATTGAAACATTTTAAAAGTATTTGTTTTTCCTGCATGTATGCATGTGCACCATGGACATGCCTGGTGCTGATGGAGATAAGAAGAGAGTATTAAATTCCTTGGGACTATAGTGACACATGCTTGTGAGCTATCATGTGTGTGCTGGAAATCGAACTCCAGGCTTTTGTCAGGGCAGTCAGTACTCTTAACCACTGAAGCATCTCGCCAATCTGTCCTGAATGTATATCACAGTGAACAATGATATACATACAAACATCATCCATCACTCATACCTAACACCCATGACTGATACAAGAGTTTCAACTAGCTTGGTAAATGAAGTACAAGCAGCTGTACTAGACAAAATTGACTAGAACAGGGTGTGGAATGCGAATGACTTCCAACAAGCCTTAAGATTACTGGGAGCCAGGCTGGCCTAGGTGTTTTTCTGAGGCGTAAATGTATGGAGAAAGAACTTAGTTTCCTGTCTAAAATTAGAAACATATTTGGAAAATCTGGTAATGGCCTAAGGCCAGGGCCTTTGGGGAACTGAGGTTTTGGATCATGGGAGCTTGACTTTCCCTAGCCCTTTGCAGGTTATCAGTCCTAAGGTTGTTGCGCACCTGGTCAGTAGTGCATGTGTGATATCCTGTGTTCTCTGTGTGCAACATTTTCCCCTGCAAACTGCATATAAGATACTGTACTTCTTATTAAATGTGGCTGCATCAGCTCGTACAAAACTTCCCGATCTCAAATTTTTCCTGTCTTATTCTTCTCTTTAAATCTTATTCCCTATGTTTCCCTCTCAGGAACGTATCAGTGACAAATGACCTGCTTGTCCAGGTCAAGTAAGAATGTGTTGATAGGTTTGTGAGAACCTTTTAGAGAATGGATATGGACAGAGGGTGGAAGGCAGAGCACACACTTAACCTGTGAGGGCTTGAAGAACTTTTGTTGAACCTAGAAGTAGATACATGAAAAAGAAGACGTGAGGCTAGAAGGGAGATCTTACTTGATTTCATGATTTAGGATTTGTGGTATGGTTGAACATGGAGTTTTGGGAAATATGGTCCTGATCGTGGGGTAGGAAACAAGGAGAGGATAAAACAGTGAAGGACCATGATACTGTCTGAGGATTCAGCTATATGGGAGAGATGAGTTTAGCTGAAGATTTTTTTCTTTTCGTCTTTTTTTCGTTCTTTGATAATCTCATAAGTATATCCTGAGCTTTTACTCCTTCCCTCATCCCTCTTCTCTTCTGAAACGTTTCTTCTTCCCAGAAACCCTCATCCTAATTTTATGTCCTTGTATTGACCCATTGAGTTGAATTATGTTTGCTTGAATGAGTGGAAGGTTATTTACTGGATAAAGCATTGAAGAAACAAACACTGCTTCCAAGCTCCTCAGATATCCCTCATTTTTCCTTTTTTCTCCTCAGCTCCTGATTACCTCTTTCAAGCCACATAACTTTCAGCAAGATTTATTCTCTCTCATTCCACCCCTAAATTATATACATTTTATTTTTGTTTCTGCATATATTTAGAACATTTAGCAGGAACATTTATCCATGCACCAGCCACTATGCTGAGCTCTTCCATTTTCTTGATCTAATTTGGCCCTCACAACACCTACAATTATTACCTTTATCCCATTTTGCAGATGGGGAGATTGAAAATCAGTCATTACATCATTACGGAACATCTGTACCAGCAAGTCATATTTTACATTTATTCTTAATGGTAAAAATTAACGAGTTTACTTGACTTCCATCAGTTCATGGAGGGATCCACTATTACAATGAACAGAATGACTCAGTGACAATAATAATCATGAGTGGAGGTGTTGGATGCTTGGTGATTAAGTGCATAGAACTTTCTGAGTTAGTCTCCATTAGTAAACTGATAACAATTTGATGAGTTCCTGCAGCACTCTGATGTTTGAGAGGTTATGCTCAAGATACAGTCTCTAGAATATAAAATTCTGATAAATGCAGCTGCTCCTATTTGATTTTGTTGCATGGGATCAAACTGATCTGGGTGAGGTAGTACCTTCCCAACTCAGATATGGAATCTAATACTTTGTTGAGAACGGCTTCCATACCATTGTAAGAACATCTTAGCTGGGGTTTCCACAAAAATATACGCTGGAGACAGAAAGGTATGGTGTAGGTAGTTTATTTTTTCGAAAAGATCCAGGGTAAAATGAGTGAAAGGGGAGAGGAGGGAAAGTCAATGCAAATATATGGTCTTTGTTACCTTAATGGGAATCTTTGAGATACTAAAAAATGTGTGGATCATTAGGAAAACAGAAGGACATTTAACTTTCGTTGGTATTTGGCAATAACTACAATGCCATGTTTGCATAAACATCCGAATGACTGATGTGTTATTATATACATTTCATTTTGTAGCTACCGAGACCCATGGCAGAAAGTAGGAGATAAGTGGTACAGTCAAGAAACAATGTTCTTTGGAAATACCTGGACATAGTTGTTGCCATAGCAATTATAAACCACTCGACCAAAAATGATAGGTTGAGTAAGAGGAGAGGGGGGAACACATAGGTCCAGTGTATAGCCATGTGTAATGGGGCCTGAACCCAGGGCTTGGTACAATGTTCAAAGTAGAGGGTAGAGGAACCACAGCTATTAGGCAGGGTCAACATTATAAAATTATAATATTCCAAAAAATGTATAGAAAGATATTCTGTTTCACTTACCAAGAACTTGTTCTAAAAGTTCCAAATTTCTTATCTTATTGCTGGGTTACTCAATTAATAAATTATATTTGAATTAAAAGTTACAAACACCTGAAGTGCTTTCCATCAAATCACGGATATTGAATACACAATTAAATTAACTGATCTCCCTCAGCATAATCTAACAAGCTCACTCCATTGCTCAATATGGTCCATGGAGTCACATCTTCTCTATTGTTATTGTGGTATTCAAGTATCTCCCC
Source organism: Microtus oregoni (assembly GCF_018167655.1). NCBI lineage: Eukaryota > Metazoa > Chordata > Mammalia > Rodentia > Cricetidae > Microtus > Microtus oregoni. The sequence goes on from NW_024543067.1 coordinate 53,452,254, forward strand.
TGCATGACCCTGGGATGCTATTTCAAGTCTGATGCCTAACTCTGTGCCTAACTTTAAAGGTCATTTAGACTTCTAAGTCCATGGAACTGCAGAGGTTAGAGATCCATATTTTAATTTTTTTCTGAAAATATAGAATTCGGTTAGGGATCCCTGGCTAACTGTCCAGACTAACAGCCAACAAGTGGAGAATTCGAAGAGAAATGTTGATTACAAACTCTCACCCCTGAAGATTCTGAGTTATTATGTTTGCATTGGAAGAACAGGATACACATTTTAAATGAAAAATGTAATTGTCTAATTGTGCAGCTAGGGTAAAATGATATTTTAAAATGCTGCTTTAAATTGATGAGGTCCTAAGAGTGAGATTGGACTGCTATTAAACTCAAACGAGGCTCAGAGAGCCTTGGGCACTGAGGAGGTAAATTCTGTCATAGGAGAGAAATTAGGAAAAGAGCAAAGGAAGAGAGCCAGGACAGTGAATGTCTGACAGAGGGGAGGGAGCCAAGCCACAGCACTCTCTCTGGCTAGGTAAGCAATTTTGGAAAAACTCTTAATAACTAATGGCGATACTCACTAATACCAAGCTCAATTCTGAAAGATGCAAGCTGGCTTCTGCCATGGCTTGGTGTTCTCCAGCTCCCTTGAAGAACTGAAAAGTAAGCAGTCTGTTGAACACCGTCATCTGAACCAGCACAGCTCTTTATTTTAACCCTTTCTGAACCTTATCATATATCTAGTCAGATATCAAATCATAATGGCCAAGACATGTCAGATTTTGAAATAAAGGATCTTACTTTGTATAGTTTATTATTTCCCATTGGGAGATATGAAAAGTAAATTTGACACTACACTTAGAGAAAGGTGGACCTAGGTTTAATGTGGTTCCCATAGCTTAATATCTGGAAAATTAGTTTATATCTAAAGTCAGGTTGATAAATGCAGCTCATATGATTCAAGAGTGAAGAAAAATGCACCACTGTGTATGTGCACACGTGTTTGCAGACACAGGCACGCACCCCCCCCAATGGTATTAGATTCTATCATGATGGGTTAGAATAAAATGCTGATTAAAACGGGTTTTTAATATGCTCTAAATAGTGTGTAGTGAACTTTTTTTCCGTCCTTTACATAGTGATGAATAGATGTTAAATGAACACTCCCCCGCACCCCACACACAAACACACATAATTTGACAAAGGGTCTTCTTCCATACTGGCTTCAAACTCACTAGGTTGATGGGCAAAACATTGGATTCCCCTTTCCACTCCTCCTCTTCATCCTGCCTCATACTTCCCAGCTGTAGGATTACAGACAAGCACAATCATGCCTGGTTTTTGTTGAACTGGGTATTAAATCCAGAGGGCTTTGTGTATGTGAGGCAAACACTTATCAACTAAGTTGAATTCTCAGTTCTTCAACAAATATTTTTGTTACCAAAAGTGCATTCAATTATTATCAAAGGTATAAGCAAATTGTTCTTCTTTTTAAAAAGTTAATATCCATCGGAACCCCCCCCCCCCCCCCACAAAAAAGTTAATATCCAGTGTTGTGCTGTGAATCCCAAGGGAATCTCAGGCTCCCTGCATTAATCAGGTCCCAGGTCTCCAAACCCAGAATACAACGGCTCCGCTTCCATGAAAGCCTAAGAAGAACCTTAGGGAAGAGCTCTTTGCAGATGTTGTTCCCAAACAGTGAGTTCTGGCATGCCCACTTGCAGAGGAAGTGGAGGTGTCTGTTTTTAGCCTGTCTTTGAGTTAGCCCTGCAGCCTCCCTGAGCCAGGAGGAAAAGAGCTAGCTAGCAAAAGGCACGGTCCAGCTTCACTGGAGCTGGAGAAGGGTGAGTGATTGGATCTGAGTGAAGCTTTGAATGATTTCTAAAACTGAGAAAAACTCCATCGCCCTTCTGCTTTGGCCAGGAGAACCATTGGCTGGATACCTCGGAAAAAGGCTGGCTTCAGCCTCTGAGAGCTCTTCCCAGAGACTGGCACACCTTTCTAAACTTGAACAGAAGAAGCTGGACTTAGAGGGGGCACAACAGCACAACCGAGTTAAAAACCAGAGAGTCCCCTGTACCGGTACTCTGGGGTCCTTTCTAGCCTCACCGGCCCTTGTGTCTTCCTTGAGGCACCGTAGTGTGGGACTGCTACTGCACAGGAACCAGAAACCAGACTCTGCAGAAGTTCAGAATCTGTGCTTATGTAATTCTCTAGGCCCCAGGAGGTGACAGGGAGGGCAGCAGTGTTCTCTGTCTCCCCCTACAATGACCCCTTTCTCTTGTTTCTGTCTCAGCAGGAGGTCTTGAGGATGGCAGCTGAGAATGTCTCCTTGCCAGAGTTCATCCTCGCAGGCCTGACAGATCAGCCAGGACTCCGCCTGCCCCTCTTCTTCCTGTTTCTAGGTTTCTACATGGTCACCGTAGTGGGGAACCTGGGCTTGATCACTCTGATAGGGCTGAACTCTCATTTACACACCCCGATGTACTTTTTCCTCTTCAACTTGTCTTTCATAGATTTCTGCTATTCCACTGTTATCACCCCCAAAATGCTGGTGAGTTTTGTCTCGAGGAAAAACATCATCTCCTACCCTGGGTGTATGACTCAGCTCTTTTTCTTTCTTTTCTTTGTTGTCTCTGAGTCCTTCATCCTGTCAGCAATGGCATATGACAGGTATGTCGCCATCTGTAATCCTCTGATGTACACCGTGACCATGTCTCCCCCAGTGTGCTTACTCCTTTTGCTAGGTGTATATGTGATGGGATTTTCTGGAGCCATGGCCCACACAGCATTCATGGTGAGACTGACCTTCTGTGCTGACAGCCTTATCAACCACTACATGTGTGACATCCTTCCTCTTCTGGAACGCTCTTGCACCAGCACCTATGTGAATGAGCTAGTAGTTTTCATTGTTGTGGGCATTGATATTGGGGTACCCACAATCACCATCTTCATTTCGTATGCCCTCATCCTCTCTAGTATCCTCCGCATCAGCTCCACAGAAGGCAGGTCTAAAGCCTTCAGCACCTGCAGCTCCCACATCATTGCAGTTTCTCTTTTTTTTGGGTCAGGAGCATTCATGTATCTCAAACCTTCTTCCCTTTTGCCTATGAACCAGGGGAAAGTGTCCTCCTTGTTTTACACCATAGTGGTACCCATGCTCAATCCATTAATCTATAGCTTGAGGAATAAGGATGTCAAAGTTGCTCTGAAAAAGACATTGAAGAAAAGTTCGTTTTCCTAAGAAAGGGAAAATATTTTGAAGAGTCATTCCTTTCCCCTTTCATATCTGATTGGGTCACCATGTGTTACGCACAGGAAAATTTCATTCTTTCCTGGATGAATGAGTTCGTCTTTTCCATTTGAGAGGTTTATTAGAAGATTCTTAAAGCTGCACAGTGCTTTAAGAGGGTCATACAAATCAATTCTTCTTATTATGAGAGCGGATGCAGATTTATGTCCCTTCCTGGAATGTATGTGTGTGTGTGTCAGTTTCTTAGCATAACAGCGGCTACCATAGGTTCTATGTCTCAAACTGTCTGCTTTTATTTATGGCTTAACTTTCTTCCTCTCTCAGGCCATGGAACACTTCATTTCAAATGAAGTGAGCTGGTCTAGGATGTCAACGTCTGATTTTGACTGTAGAAATTTTATGCAACGTTTAAGAGCTAATTTTAAATAGAAAATTTTTTTTTTTTGCTAGAAGGTAGGAGGCTTAGGATTTTGTTGAGATGGTCTTGGTTAAATGGACAGAAAAGTTCTTGAGGCATTTTACAGAGTTCAGAGGAAGTGTATTACGACATAGAGAGTAGCAGTATGATACCTCCTGAGACAGTGATGTGAACTTGGACGTTCCAGGGTTTGGGAATGATGCTGCCTAGAAGAACTTACAGAAAATGTTAAGCTTCCGAAGGATGGATGTTTTTATTTTTATTTTTTTAGGAAATAAGGTCCTCTGTAAGTAGGCTGGTCTCAAATTCACTGTGTGATGAGACTGATTTTGAATTCTTTTTTTTTATAAATGATTTTTTATTATATATACAACATTCCTTCCATGTATGCTTGCATGCCAGAAGAGGGCACCAGATCTCATTATAGATGGCTGTGAGCCACCATGTGGTTGCTGGGAATTGAACTCAGGACCTCTGGAAGAGCAGTCAGTGCTCTTAACCTCTGAGCCATCTCTCCAGCCCCCCTGACTTTGAATTCTTGATCTTCATGCCTCTGCCTCCCAAGAACTAGGATTACAGGCTTGCACCACCATCCTCAGTTCAGTAAAAGAATCTGGATATTTTTCACACAAATTAATTTTCTTATTTTAAAATTACATTTGTAAAGTGAGCATGAAGAAGTGTGCAGCTCCGGGTTATTGATTAAGAACCTAGAGAATGTTTTAGAAGCATACAACTGTGTTACAAGTCAAAGCAGGTCAGCTGCAGACTGTGACCAATTAGCGACAGAAATGTGCATGGAAGGTCACAGGTCTTGCAAACAAGAGACGAGGTGGGATGTTTTCTTGTACCTTTTCAGATCAACTTTCTGCCATTGGATTTCTCCTCTCCCCATGTCTTAGATGAAATTCTCCAATAAACTCCCCTTCCTTCTAGGTGATTTTTGGGTCAAGTCAACTATGACCTTGACAGTGGAGTCAGGAAGCAAGCAAAGAGTGATATGGTGGCATTTATTTCTGGACTTCTTCCAGCTAGGCTAACAGGGGCAGTAACTAAATGCCTCATTTTCTGTTGAATTTCCCTCCATTGTTTCTTCCTGCCAAGACACCATAATGCCTCCCCTGGTGCTGTGGTTGGTTCGACAAGCTTTGGCAGTCACGTTGTGATTTCTCTCAACTACAATTTTGCCCAAACTCTGTATCTTTAATCATTTTGTTGGACTGGATGCTTTGTTGCCTTCTGGTACTCATGGAGATACTTCCCAGTGAGAGCTGGATGAGTTGACACACTTCACACTCATAAACTGTAAGCCAACGACATGATGTGAAACAGGGTGGTTACCTTTGGTTTCAAAAAAATTATGAATAAAAAATTTTTCTTTTTCTTTGTGAAGAAATGATATGTGAAATGTTTTGACTTCAAACGCTATCTTTAGAAACAGTCTCTTTCATCTGGAAAACAAGAAGTTTGGACAGATGTATAGTTTTACCTTTTGAGGTGATGCAGATCTATGAAGATGAATTTATAAGAATTACCATGGATACAAGAACAGTAGATTTTGTTCAACTAGAGCAAGGAAGGGGGAAACAGCACCAAGATTCAGAAAGAGCAGAGACTAGGGAAAAATGGTAGAGTCAAAATGGATTTCTAGTTTTTACCAAGTAGACCTTTCACTAAATCATGCAATGTTTCTTAACAAGTAATTAAATTAAATTAGAGAATTAAATGCCAAGTACTCAAAAATTTTGTTTTAATTAGTTAGGTCTTGACTTTTCCTTCGCAAACAAAAACCTCTAATATTAGTTGTTGTGTAAGTTTGGGAAATTATCATATTTTTAAAGTTCATTTATGCCCATGTTAAAAAAGCATGCTTGACCAGATAATGTCTACATTCATTTATAATGTATACTTATTTGTATGTTAACCAGAGAATAAATGTTTGTCATATATGAGTACTAATGCAATGATGCATTAGGAGGTCAAACCTTTGAGAGGTGAAGTCATGAGGGTGAGGTCCTCATGAATGAAATTAGTGTCCTTACAAAAAGAGTGCTAGACAAAAGTAATGCTCTTTTATTTCAAGGGCACTAAGGGACTCTGACATCATATAAGGATACAGTAGGAAGGTTCAGTCTGCTAAGCAGAAAATCAAATCTCTGGAAGAACAAAATCAATCTGTTGATACCTTGACCTTACATTCCTAACATTTGGTATTGTGAAAATGAATTGTCTGTATGCCCCTCACTGTATAGCTTTTGTTATAGTAGTACAAACAAGCTAAGAAAATGTTTATGTAATTTATATATATTACCAAAGAAAACTATAGAGAAGGCATCTCCATTTATGCTGGCTTTCTGGTTTTCCTGAAGCTTCATCCAGAGTCCATCTTTAGCCCTTCTGTTTCTTAGCTCTGTATTTTTATACTCAATGCATGTCCAAGTGTGTGTGCCTGCCTACCTACATATTTTTCTTGTTTTTCTTGTTTCTAAGCCATGACAAGCTTACTTAAAATATATCTTCTGATAAAAACTAATCAGAAGAGGAAAATTGTTATTAATATGGAAAAATCAATAATAGGAAAATAAAGATGAACATTCATGGTTGCAGTTAAGAAAAAAAGGGTAAGAAGAGAATGCAAAATAGACAAAAATTTGTTGTCTCAGAGAACATGGACAACAATGAAGACCCTAAGAGAGACATACATAGATCTAATTTACATGTGTAGTAGCAAAAAGACAAGATCTTCTGAGTAAATTGGGAGCATGGGGACTTTGGGAGATGGTTGAGGGAGAGGGAAGAGGTAGGGAGGGGAGCAGAGAAAAATGTAGAGCTCAATAAAAATCAATAAAAAAAGAAAAGCTTACCCTTGGGTGCCAGACTGTGAACACTGAGAAAGACATGGCTCACAGATTTGTTTCTCATCTTTGCTTTGACTCAACTATTACATTTGCATAATATTCCATTAGATGGATATATTCTGTGTAATTAGCAATATTCTATTACTGTACATCACGTTACTTTTCATTCTTCAAAATGATGCATGTTAAGCACACTTATATTCATCATGTCTTAAGGCTCTCCTCTATTAGGATATTAGGATATATCCTTAGACAGTTATTGAATTATGTAAGATTTTTGAGTTTTATAGAAAATTCATTTGAACATTATTTTATGTATATGAGTGTTTTGCCTGAATTTTTAACTGCATGTCACATATATGCCTGGTGCCCTTGGAAATCAGAAAAGGGCCTCAGATCCCCTGGGACTAGAGTTGCAGAGAATTGTGAGCTGCCATGTAGGTGCTGGAAATTCAACCTGAGTCCTCTTTAAGCCAGTGATCTTACCCACTGAATCATCTCTCCAGCCCCTGAATATTTCTTTTTGAAAGTTTATTTCAACTTGATCTCTCTCTGGGTGCTACTTGGGGAATCCATTGCCTTTCATTTTTTGGTAGTGGCAGCATTCACTTTTATTGTCCTCTTCTTTTATATCCCTTTCTTCTTTATTTCATCATTTGCGTGTGATAGCTGTTTGAATAAAGAAGTGAAAAAATGGGCCTTGGAGATACCTCCATGGTTAAAGTGCCTACTTTCCAAGTATGGGAACAAGAGTTTAAATCCCAGGTACACATATAAAAGCCAAGCAAGGCAGTATTTGCTTCTGCAACCCTAGCATTGGGGGGCAGAGAAACTGATCCCAAGGACTTGTCAATACAACCAGTTGGTGAGTTTCAGATTTAGTGAGAGATTCTGTCTCAAAAAGTGAGGTGGACAGTGACGGAAGGAAATGTCTGGATATCAACATATGCCTGGTCTCTAGGTATGCCTGTATGGCTGAGAACAACCCACAGGTATGTACATATACACACACTCACTCCCCTTCCTGTATGGCTGAGAACAACCCACAGGTATGTACATATACACACACTCACTCCCCTTCCTGTATGGCTGAGAACAACCCACAGGTATGTACATATACACACACTCACTCCCCTTCCTGTATGGCTGAGAACAACCCACAGGTATGTACATATACACACACTCACTCCCCTTCCTGTATGGCTGAGAACAACCCACAGGTATGTACATATACACACACTCACTCCCCTTCCTGAGATGAGCAGTGGAAGAAGAATCCCAAAGATGACCTCTGGTCTCCACATACAAACACACACATGTGCAGGTACATTCATGCGTGGACATACACATAACACACATTTACCTACGAAATAATACTAATAAAAAGAAATGAGAAAAGGAGCCAAACTGGAAATTTTCTCTTTCTTTTTCTCCTTTATTTCTTATGTGGGTTACTACTTTGCTAAAAAGTTCATTTTATTGCAGGAAGAGGAGATTCTCTAATGACTTAGCATTTGTGCTTATCTATTGTAAGAAGTCCTTCTGGAACAGCCCATCCCCCTCCCCCCCTTTGATGTCAACATCTTTAATGTGTCTTCTCACAATACTTAGCATTTAGCCAGGGAAGCTCTGGATACAGGGTAGAGTCATTGCTTGCTCACTTTTCTGTATTCATCCTCACCATATATTGGGTGCTACAGTTTGTGCACACAGCCCACCTACCCTGGTTGATATATCATACCCGCTCACCCATTCAGATCAATACTTGTCATGTAGGTGTTAATATCTATGTACATAAGAACGGGGTATATAAGTTTTAGGAGTGGACTTATAAACGGTCATTCACTTTCTCATTCTTGTGAGTATGTCCTTCTCTTCCAATATAGAAATGGACATGTTTGGACTCACTGTCCCATCACCGCAAGCCCTAATCATGTTTTTTTTTTCTGTTTATTTGCAACTTCCAACCTGGTGGCAAATGTAAAAATGTCAATTTTAACTTTCCATACCTTCTTATGTTAAAATAAATGGAATTAGATGATTAAACTGAATTTTTATCTAACTTTGGAAGGATGTTTTATAAAATTCTGAAGTTTGATATTCATTTTCACTCTATTTTAAGTCACATTCCAGAGATAACAGGGGAGGAAACTTGGACCAGAGGGGAAAGGAATCCTCCACATTTATAACTGCTGTTCCCCAGAGTCCTGCCTGGATCTCTGCTCTCATAAGATAAAGTTGCTGAGCACAAAGCCTGGAAAATTCATAGCACAGTTGTTTTTTTGTTAACATAGAGTGTTCCCTACTGCTAAGTCAGGACACATCTTCATGGTTATTTTTTCAGACACGAATATGTTTGTATTCCTTCTGTGGACATTTGATAATAAAAGGCTTAGTCATGTCAGCTGTTTAGTGATTTTATTGGGGTTGGTTACTACTTTGATACTGAAAATTAGCAGTAGCTGTAATGAGTTATTTTGAGACTTACAAAATATGTTTCTACCTTTCAGGCTTTCAGAATTTTAGCATACCTTGATGATTATTACCTGAGTCTATTATTATTTGGAAGTGGCTATCTTTAAAACTCTGTACAACTTTCTTAGTTGGAATTCTTCTACAAAGACTCCTTTTAGTCACCTATCATGTATATCATTATGAAAGTGTGTTCTAATTTTGTCTAATGAATTCTGATTCCTTATTGTCAGCACTTACTTTAATAATCAGCTTGCAATGATTTCGCTGAAAGGAGCTTTCATATGACTGGTTTTTATGTCTTTTTAATATCTCTTCATCAGGATTTGGGGATTTCGTTTCTTTCTGGGAAATCATGTATGTTAGACCGGTCTTGCTTAAAATTGTCTGTGTTTAGAGACTGTTTAAAACTAAGAAATGAGTGTGAGGTAGGATTGCCATATTATTGTGAATCTGTAATCAAATATTTAGTGGGAAAATATTCATGTTTTAAACAAATATTTAGATATTGTCTCTCTGAGGATATGGAGTCTGTGTGAGTGGGCAGCCTGCTGACCCTCAAAGATGATGGCCTATGTGTGTTAGTTTTGGTCCCCTCTTCACATGATAGCTTCCTCAGCTTTCTATTAAAGTTTTGTGGGGCCACACAAAAGAAAGAAACGAACCTAGGATGAGAGGAGAAAGCCATACAATTTGCTTGTAAATGGAATTTGGTTTGGTTTCCTTCAAGACATAACCACTTGTTCCGTCTGCTTCCTTCCTCCCTTTCCATTCTGAAGCAATATCTCCCTTTAAAAGAAAAATTCTCAGGCTATCATTATTTAGACATGAAAGTTGATATGTGGACAGGAAGTTCTAATCTAAGCCCTCATGGTTTTCAATACCTAATATGTTTTCGAGGTTTTACTGTGTCTTATAATTTTTCTATACAGAGTCCTATTTACTTTTTAATACAGCTGCACGAGACAAGTTTCCCTGTTTTATAGAAGAGACCAGCAGCGCTTAAAGCGAAGGGCCCTGCCTAGATTGCACAGATAATAAATGGCTGAATGAAGAATCACATTTGAGTTGTGTAACCCTAGAGCCCACATTCTTCACACTAGCTGCCTTCCAGAAGGCTCAATCTGGGGGTGCAAGAAATAGAACATACAGTGCATATATACTCACCTGTACAAAGTCCAAGTTCCTGTTGTTTTGAGCTGAGTAAGTCACTGAATTTACTCTCACCTGGAAATGATTTGCCAAAAAACATACGCCAAAAGAAAGGCATAAAAGGTTTTTCTTCCTTTTAGGAGGCACTAACCTAACAAAGTCAGTAATTATATATATATAATATATAAATATATACACACACATATATACATGTATATATGTGTGTGTATACATATACACACACACATACACATGAGGCCTACCGGACTACTGGTTTTTGAATGCCACAGCTACATATTCACAGGTTGTTTATTTAAGGCTCTATTCTTGCTTTTAGCCAGGTGAGTGAACATGTTCAGGGAAGTTGGTGCCTGCAGATACAGAAGGTGTCAAATGAAAGCTGAACAAATCCCCAGTGATACCTTAAAATACTGAAATTATGCAGTGTTTTATTCCTAATTTAATTTTTTAAAGCATTTTGCTTTAAATTTGCCAAAGCAATGCTCATATGGTAGAAATGTGTGAGATAAGTACATAGGGATAAGCAAAATCTTTGCAAAGAAAGAACTCCATGATCTTAGCACTTCAACGTTACCATCCGTGGCATTTTAGTGTATGTTCTTTCAGAATATTCCACCTCAGCCCTCCTGCTCCCTCTGTGTGTGTGGGCAAGTGTGTGTGTATGTGTGTGTCTTTCTCTGTAAGTAGAATAACATGGACCTTTTTGCAAAAAGCTATATATCCATGTATAAAATATTATATTACCATTTTGTAATTTTATTTTCCTTCTGTAAACAGTAAACAGCTTTCACTGCAACTAATTATCTATTAAATCATGTTTTTTAATAACTACATATCTATTTTGTTTAATACTGTCATGGCAGTGGCGTGCTAATACTTTCTGATTGCTGCAGAGAAAGATAGTATTGTTTCCTCCTCGTGAAACGGCTTTTAAATAGACATGAGTTCTATTTAGGACAGGCAGGTTCTCAGGACCTTGATTTACTCAACCATTTTCAACCTCATGTTCTTTGGACAAAAGATAAACTGTTTTCCAGCTTAATTTGGATGTGGACTTAGATTAAAAAATATCATCCATGGTGTGATGTGCAATGAGGGAATTATAAGGTCATATAAGAGGTGCACATCCAAGCTACAACTTCTAATCCATTGTATCCACTACAAGGCTTTTGTTTTCTGTTTGACTCTTGTAGATAATTTCTTAGACGATTATAGTCTTATAGAGGGAGGAGAGAATGGTGAATTTACAGCCTTAACACACTCTAACAACACCAAACTCTCCTTATCGAGTATACCTGATTTAATTGTCAACATCATTTGCCATTGTCTACATTTGAAACATTGGGCTTTTCCACTTTAGAACCCTCTTCACTTCCCTTTGTGGTTTCTTGTGCTCAGAATACCGTCTTGATTTCCAAGCTTGAAATCTATTTGTTATTCAAAACTATTAGTAATGGATTTCTCAAACTATATGATAAAGCAGAGTGTGCATTTCCATGGTAACAACATGATAATTAGAGACCGTTTTTGAACAGAATTAGCACAAACTACGTGCTATTAACTAAAAGATACATTTTCCATAAATGCTTACAGTGATGTTTTTCGACTAAAACTATTTGCCACATTTAAAAAAATAAAGTACTTAAATACTTGAGAATCTCATACATGCATGTAGTATATTTTTGTCATAATTACCCCATTTCTCATCCAAATTTTTCTTAGATTAATCCCTTACATTACCATCTCCTCTCAATTTTTGTCTTCTTGTTCTTAAAACAAGCAAGCAAACAAACAAACAAAACCAAAAAACAAAAAGCAAATAATAATAATAATAATAAAGTTCAAGTTGTGCTGCCCATATACAAATGAGTTTGAGGCCAACAACTTCAGCATGGTCAACCTCCTGGGGGCCACACTCTTAGAGAAATTGATGCTCGCTGTCTCAGAAGCCCTCAACTGCCAAAAGTCATCAAAAGTCAGAGGTCGAGGTTGATGAAACCATTCCCCTCTGCATGCTAGAATGCTGACTGGCTTTGTCTTATACCAATGTTGTGCCTCCAACTATGGTGACTGTGAGTTCATGACTGCAGTGGTCCTGCTGTGTCCAGAAGACACTGGTGCATATCTCTCGCTCCAACAGTCTTTCTGCTTAGGTCTCTAAGCCTTTTGGGGAGGGATTTAATACAGATATCCCATTTGTGGTTGAACAGTTGTGAGTTTCTGATTTAGCCACTGCCTATGCACAAAGAAACTTCTCTCTGGATATCTGAGAGCTGCATTAATAATCCATCGATATAGAGCTACATATTTAAATGGAAGTTTTGTAGTGGAATTTCAATTGTATTTTAATAAATAAAGCTTGCCTGGGATTAGGAAAGTAAAACAGTCCCACTGGTCAGCCTTACTGGTCTCCAGTGATGCATTCTTGGTCAGATTCCCCAAATTTTACAAGAAAATTTTGTTGAAAAAATGAGTTGTTCTTTGTACTGATGTTAAAAATGTTATGTCGAATTCCTTGCTATGTATTGATTTTTTAAAAGATGTGTAAAAACTATAATAGTGATTATACTAAAAGCTTATAAACTGACTCTATGATATACACAAAACTGGATATTATCATAACTCCAAATAATTTATACATACTAACCATTTAATAATTAGTAACATTAATTACTGAGCCATTAGATATTAATGGCTTAGATATTAAACAACTACCTTAAATCTAATTTTGTTTTTATATAGCTGACATTTCATTTAAAAAGCTGGACAGGTAGTTAATTGCACGCATATATCTTTAGCCAATAAAGCAATTCCCCCCTCCAATAATGCAATTTATCTTCATTACATTTAGTAGCATAATTTTTTTCACCTTTATTAGTTCTTTGAGAGTTTCATGCAATATATTTTTATCATTTTGTCCTCTCCCCCCATATCCTCCAGATTTACTTTCCTACCCACTCAACTTTGTATCTTCCCTTTTTAAAAAGCTTCTCAAGTTCCATCTTTTGTTGCTCATGTACTACTCCACTAGAGCCAAGTAAACCTACTAAGGAGTTTCCTTCCCAGTAGCTATCAGCTGCCAATAGCTCCTTAGCTAGGACGGAAGATCCCGCCTCCCCTTTCCATGTTGGAGTTTTCTGTGGTTTGATCTTGCACAGGCCTCAGGCGAATTGTCAAAACTGCAGTGAAGTCGTACGCGTAGCTGCCCCACTGTATTTCAGAAAGCATGGTTTCCTTGTAGCCACCTGTTACCTCAAGCTCATAGTCAGAATACTCTAGAAGGCAAAACTCTGTGGCTATTTCCCCAGTGTTGAGAGGGAATATTCCTTTGGGATGTGCATGGAATGGAGAAGATATCAGAAAAAAAAAACCCAGCAAAGTGACCAGGAGAATGACCGGTGCAGCTCTGGGTAACTTGGTTCAGTCAGATCTTGCTCACTATTTAGAAAAATCGCCTTTCATTATATATCTGAATCATGTTTTTGAAGTTTGTTTTTATATGCAAGCCAAGGATTTAACTTTGTAAAGCAGAAGGTGACTATGGTTAGCTTGAGAAAAAGGATTTTTTTTTTTCTAAGAAGTGGGTTGGGTTGCAGATTCTTAGAACAGACCGATGAACCAGCTGTTGGAGTCAGGCATGATGGGAAAGCCAGGTGGTGGAATTGTGGCCAAGACATTGAAAAACTGTTTGGTTAGACTGCGCTGGCTGCTCCTACTGATGCTGCCAACACCCTGCCTGTTTTTTAAAATGGAGATATTTGTTTTTTCTTCATTTTTTGCCAAAATTCAGTGCAAACAGTTTCTGCTTGTAGTTTATTGGCATTGTCAGAGAAGGATTTGGAGTATGGGGCTCATAAAGGCTCATAGGAGGGCAGATTTCCCACACATGGGAAGAATTCAGAGGTTGAGCAGTCACAAAATATAATAACTTTATTTTCACTTATTTTTCTGTTTTGCGACTCGATTTCAGTTTCTTAGAGAGGTTTTTTTCAGACCTTCAAGAATATAAGGGTTCTACTTACGTCCCTAATTCCTCTTTTCACACTGATTGTATTTCTAATCAGTTTACATGTAGGTTTTGTTTAGTTTTAGGTTTTTCCATCTGCATTATGTGTATGAGCCATACGAGTTGTGTCTATTTTGATCACTGCCTCCTTTTTAGAGCAGAGACTTGGGTCTAAATTGAGTTAAGAGTTCTGTGTATGTAATTGTCTCTCAGTATACTTGGGGGTCTAGGGATAGAACAGATGTTCAAATCAGTCAATTTTAAATTATGTAGAGTGGCATACTATTTTAATACAGTTTACATATATTTATTTCACAGGTAGATTATTTATAATACCTAATGCAATGTCAATGCGATGCAAAGTGTTATAATGGTTGTTTAGAGAATAATAAAAAGAAACAAATTTGAGTGAATTAAGTATAGAGGGGACTTATTTTTCTCTGTACATTTTTGAGCTACTATTGTTTAAATCATGAAAGCAGAAGGCTGACTCCCCTGACTTATTGGACCTTCTTATTTCTAGATTTGTTACATTGTATCTTTAATGTACAGTCTCCCCTACTCTCTGCTGATACTTACTTCCAGGTAATGTCCTCCTATTTACTCTCTAGTTGACTGATTTTATTTTCTATTTATTTTATCTTCTATGATGTTTGATGCATTGATATGGTCAATTTGTCTTTGTTTAAACATATTTAGTTCATTTATTTAATATGCTGCCCTGACACACTTAATAATTCTACAAGTAGAAAACACTATAAATTATGTTTTTTTGTGTTTGTCATTCATGTGATTCTCATTTATGTTGTCTTGTCTCATTATGTTATCTCATTATGTTTGTGTTGGTTTAATGATTTATACAATGAGCTCAAGATGCTTCTCTGGGGACTTGCTTTGGCATTTGTACATAAATTTCATTCTCCATAGATGATTTATGCATATGTAATAATGATTTTCTAGCCTCACATATGGAGGTAATTATAGATTCTAAAGAAATAGTTTATTCAGTTTTCTATGTATTTTTTAATTTTATTATTATTTTTTATTCTTCTCTCACACATTACATCCTGACCACAGCTTCTTCTCCTCACACTCCTCCCTGTAAATGGAAGTTTCTCTCCCACCAAGTCCCACAGTCATTCAGTCCCAAATAAATACACAGAGGTTTATATTAATTATAAACTGTTTGGCCTATAGCTCAGGCTTTTTACTAAGTAGCTTTGACGACTTAAATTCACCCATAATTCTGGCCTATGTTTAGTCATGTGGCTTGGTACTTATTCTCAGTAAGGCATTCTCATCTTGCTTACTGTATGTCTTGCTAGTGACTGTATCTCGGCCTTTTCTATTCCCAGAATTCTCCTAGTCTGATTGCCCTGCTTAGTCTTCCTGCCTGACTTTTGGCTAAGCAGCATTTATTAAACCAATACAAGTGCCAAAACTTTACGGTATATGAGAGCATTCTCCCAAATCATTTCCCCTTTTATTTATTTCAAAACAAGAACAATCACTTTAGGACCGAGGTAGAGTTAAGAGCTAGTGTTTGTCTGTTATGCTTTTGCGAACTTCAGGTTGAGCCTTAGTATCTGTCTCTGAGTTTTTAACAATTGGGTTACACCTCCCAATCTCTGCCCCTACCTTCCGTCTCTCCTAGATCCACTTCTCCTCTGTTTCCCACCTGAAAACAAGGCAGGTCTGCTAGGAATATCAACCAAACATGGTATAACAAATGACAACAAGAGTAGGCACAAACTTTCATGATATGGCTGGATGAGGTAACTAGTAGAAAGAAAAGGTCCCAAGTGCAGACAAAAGGATCAGAGATACCCCCACCCACATTATTGGGAGTCCCACAAGAACACCAATCTGCCAACCATACATATATGCAGAGGGTTTAGTTGAGGCCCATACAGAATCCATGAAACATGACTGGCAAAAAAAAAAAAAAAAAACCCCACTAAAAAAAAACCCCCAAAATGTAAATTTTCTATTTGTTTAAGACCAAATTCAATCAGACATGTTTGGTCCTTTTCCTTTGTGAGATTTCTTTTTCTTCTTTGATTGAGATATAAGATGCATCTTTCCCAAAGCTGCAGAGAAACCCTGTCTCAAAAAACAAACAAACAAACAAACAAACGAAAAAGATGTATCTTTCAGCGTTCAGCATTATATGCCAGGTTTTATGTCTTGTGTTCCACACAGAAAACTCATAAAATCCACACTCACAGGCCTTCAGGAATCCACAGGTTCCCTGTTCTAGCAGCTGTTTCTCTACATTAGTACTTTCTATTTTTCCTCTTTACTCTTGTAGAATTTTTATTTACTTTTTACTAGATCTTGAAGGAAAAAATAGATAATTTGTATATTTCACTAGAATTGCATACATTTTTTTAAATCCAAGAGGAATCCTTCTGAATACAAAGCATTTTAATACTGCAAAAAAAACCTGATCTTTATAAATATTTGTTGAGTGATGAACAAAGTGGCTTTTATACTGATGAACAGGAGAATTCTTTCTCTTTCATGGCCACACAGCTGCTAGGTTGCTGCCCAAAGTAGGAGAATGCAGCGGGTAAAAAAAATAAATTCCCATTTTCTTCGTAAAAACAAACCTCAAAAACATCATTCAAATATAGAACTGAAAGGAGACTTTCTGGAGATTGAGCAAGATGTGACTAGACCAAGTCACTGAGACCTATTAGCTACTCCCATGGCCACTTTCTGGTGTCCCCCACGACCCCAGATATCTACTCTATACACATCCCAAAGGGTGTCTGTTCTCTCTCAACACTGGAAAAATAATTTTTTTTCAAAAAAGTTTTGAAACACGGTCAGAGCTCTGTGGATATTCTGTACTGAATGAAACTGAAGGGTAATAGCAGAAAAATAAATGCAATATGAATATGCTTCTATGATCCCTTGTTGGATATCAGGAAGCATCAATTCTACCCTGATCTGTCAGTGAAAGAAGCCCCAGACCATGAATAGAACCAGGATGCCATCACTTTGCTGGAAAAATGTCAGTCCTGTCACACCAAAAGCAAGTGCGATGCAAGGGGTATACATGTGTGTATGTGCGTGTGTGTGTGTTGGTAGGGCCATCTTTGGAAAATGCAATCTGCCACATGCATATACATCCCATAGTTGTTATAAACACAGCCTTATATTAGAAAACATCCAGCATAATGCTTGGAGCTCTGTAAATGCTCCAAATGTATTAATTATCTTTTCCATAGCTTTCCTCCTTTCATGCAAGAAAAATACAACAGAATTTTATTTTAAGAAACATATAATGGATGAGAAATATAAAACTGTGTTATTTTTCTTGCACGGTCTGCTATAATGGGTTGTCAGGGCAGCAAGCACCCATTTTCCAAATGAGAGAATTATGGCTCAAGATGTTTAGAAACTTTATGCTTAAACTAATTTGGTAGGATGATTTATTTTTCATTTTCCACTTATCCTTTAAGCATTTAATTTAGGTCTAACATATATCTATAACTTGGTGAGTGTTTTGCTAACTAGATGCAGTAGAGGAGTAGTCATGTCAGAAATAGAATGCGGCCAGAAGCCCGTCTTTCATGTCTCTTTCTAGTCACTAGCCTCCAACTTCCCAGAGAGAGGCAGCATCTTGACTTCTAAGATCACAGATTACTTTTTGTTTTTCAAATCTGTATGCATACATGTTAGTTTTATTCCTGTTGTGACCAAATATTTGGAAGAAATTACTAAATAAAGAGAAGGTACATTTTAGCTTACATCTTCTGGGCCAGATATTTGGCAGGAAATCTTGGAGTTGGGATGTGTGGAAGAGGAAGCCACTCACGTCATGGTAGAAGGAAGCACAGAACTAGGAAGGGTCTAATGACCAGGTATAATCTTCAAAGTCATAGCTCTGGTGGCTTGCTTCCTCTGGCTACATCTCATATCCCAAAGGTTCTACAAACTCCTCAAACACCGCAAGCACATAGGATCCAAGTATCCAATGCTTGAGCCCAGGAGGACATTTCATGTTTAAAGCACAAGTCCATGGTGTCATAGGCATGTGCCCTTTTGTGCTTGTTTCTTTTGTTGTATGATAGCTTGATATCATGAACTTTCATAGCTAAATGGAATCTTATTTTGTTAATATCCTACTATTTATTATCCAATTTATAGTTGGTGGTATATAGGTTGCTTCCAGTTTCCGGCATATATATATATATATGTATATATATATATATATGTATATATATGTATTTCGGTATATATATAATCCTGCTATGAACATTATTTAGCATGAGTTGAGATCAACCGACATGCTTATCAAGCATGTACCTGGCAGTAGAGAGTGTTCTTTCTGAAGTTAAACAATGCCGACCAATTGCTTATCTTTTCCTTGGTTCCAATCTAATTTCTCTACACTTAGTTTTCTTTTCTCATCTATTTTAGGTAGGTGGCTTGGGTTTCTAGCTTCTTGCTTAATGTTCCTGGCTTCAGTAAATCAGAAGCAGCTTGCAGTTTAAGCCCTTCCTATGTTTGAAGGCAAAGTGATAATAAACGTGCGGGAAGGGAAAGTTTAGTCAAGAAGGACTTTGCAGGGCAAAGAAGTGGCAGGCAGAGAACCGACAGAAAGTAGACAAAAGTTAGTCACTCTGCAAACCACAGAGCCAGAGGCCCTGAATAGTTGCTTATGCTCTTTTTAGTAGAACAAATACAAAATCTGCGACCCACATTGAAGTGTATTTATGAGCGAAATGACATGCTATTAATAAATTATACCAGGTTAAAAGGTACCTTTTAGGGCTAACTCAAGAAAATTGGAATTATTTTAGGTAGCTTTAGTGGAAGCTTTCAAATGCAGATATTCATGTTTGAGAGTTTGAAAGGTAGATTTATTGTCCAAATAAGAGTAAGATAAAACCCTGAACTACCGTTTCCTATCCTATGTAGATATGGGTGCTTCCTCATGTGTGCTGTAATATTTTAATCTCCTCATATATGATCAAGACCTGTTTGTGACTTTTTGTAGCACTGGCGGCATTTGTGATGGTGTCTCACAGCCCTAAGAAACTCATGGACCTAGGAATGTCTTATGTGAATTGTTCTCTTTGTCTTCCTCTCAAGGTTTTTAGAAGAAATAGGAAATGGTAGAAAATCAGTTTGCTTTCATTTTTCCTCAAAGTCAATTTTAGGCTCCAAGAATGGAGAGGAAAATGAGCTCCCAAACTTAGGAAATAATAATATAGCATCCCTGGAGAACAGAGAATGTTTGGATGGAACTTCAGCTCCCCAAGACTATACATAAATATCTAACCCATTTAAACAAAGGCAGTAGTTTCATCTCCATAGAGACTGTATTTAGAGAGTTTCCCAGAGGAATCTCTCTAATCAAGTCCCCAAGATCACCAACCTGTGCAACAGTTTTTTGTTCCTGTTAAAAGGGTTGTTTGTTTTCTTGAAGTTGATGGAGAGCAACTGGAACAATGCAGCTGAACTTTGGTCCATTCCTTGAACACTTCAGAGAATTTGGGTCAGAGAAAATTCAGTTTATAAACATCAGGAGAATAATAAGAGTGAACATCCATGACTGTCAGATTCTGAATAATGGAAAAAGCTATCACATAAAGCCCTGCACTGAGAAAAACCAAGGAGAATAAAGGAAAGTTCTGAATTTTGTCCTTCCGGATGGTTTTGTTCTAAACATGTACACAAGGTTGCTAGAAAGCATTGATCACTCTTTTATCCTCAACACTGACTCCAGTGCAAGGTACGTAAAGAGGTTTGGTGGTAGAAGGCAGTATATACAGAGATGGTAGGGAAGATGTTGGGCTTTGCTTTCTCTTTAGGCAGGAACTTTGTATGTGGGAGAGAGAGAAAGAGAGAGAGAGAGAGAGAGAGAGAGAGAGAGAGAGAGAGAGAGTCTTGCAGAGCTTTGGTTTTGCAGATCTACATTTAACAAAGGCTGGGTTGTACTCTTGCATCTTGAGTTATCTTTTTGAGAGTCCATGGGTAATCAATTGAAGTCATTGGCTTCCTCATCTATTAGGCAAGAACAAAATTCTTGTTGCCCATGAAAACAGAGCAGCTTGAATTTTCAATCATCCCAGGGGAAATGAGCTACTGTCAGTCAAACTATTAATGGCTTAAGATGAAGAAAAGTGTAGATGAGGGAGGAGAGGACAAAGAGAAGAGGGCACACACACATGCTGACTTATCTTCTAGAGCCTTTCTCCATTGTGCATGCTTATGCTTGTCATCTCCTGTGTGTTTTATTTCACTTCCCCAGGGCAACTTATCAGAAGAGAATGACTCTGAGAAACAACTCTGTGACTGAGTTTATCCTTGTGGGGTTTTCAGACCAACCAGCTCTCCAGCTACTCCTCTTCCTCTTCTTCTTAGTTATTTATGTGCTCACTGTGGTAGGCAATTTGGGCTTGATCGCTTTAATTGGGCTAAATTCTAGCCTTCATACACCAATGTACTTTTTCCTTTTCAACTTGTCCTTTATAGATTTCTGTTATTCCTGTGTGTTTACCCCAAAAATGTTGAATGATTTTGTTTCAGAAAATGTTATCTCCTATGTGGGGTGCATGATTCAACTGTTTTTCTTCTGTTTCTTTGTCAATTCTGAGTGCTATGTGTTGGTGTCAATGGCCTATGACCGCTATGTGGCCATCTCCAACCCTCTGTTGTACACAGTTGCCATGTCTCCTAAGGTATGTACTCTGCTGATGCTTGGTTCCTATGTGATAGGCTTTGCTGGGGCCATGGCCCATACTGGAAATATGCTGAGACTTAATTTCTGTGCTTCCAACACTATCCACCACTATCTCTGTGAAGTTCTTCCCCTCCTACCACTCTCCTGCACCAGCACCTACTCCAACAAGCTTGTGTTTTTTATTGTGGTTGGGGTGGTCATCACAGTATCCAGTATCAGCATCTTTATCTCTTATGCTTTGATCCTCTCTACCATTCTTAGGATTCCTTCTGCTGAGGGCAGATCCAAAGCCTTTGGCACATGTGGTTCCCATGTAGTTGCTGTTGCTCTTTTTTTTGGGTCAGGTGCATTCACCTATTTAACAAATTCTTTCCCTGGGTCAATGGAAGAGGGAAGGTTTGCTTCTGTATTTTATACCAATGTGGTTCCCTTGTTTAACCCACTGATCTATAGTTTGAGAAATAAAGATGTTAAAATTGCCCTAGATAAAACCGTGAAGAGAGTGCTCTTCTGATGGATCTGGTGGTATCATTGGCAATTAATTCCCAGTAATCATGAAGACTAGCTTTCATGGTACCAGAAGATACCATCAAAACTTCCAAAAGAGAAGCAAGTAACAGTACTATTCAATTATGATGTCTATGTACCCTATTAATGAGCAGCATGGCACAGTAACCTTAAGAATCCAGTAGTGGCATGCATGCCTTGCTGGTAAAGAGCAACTCTTCTCTAATTGCACTTATGGCTATGCCTCATACTGGCAACCTAGTTAACTACTCAGTGCTAGTGAAGTCATGGTTGTTAGAGGAGTCTCTATAATCATTAATTTACTGAACCAGCATAACTCTTAACAATAGTCTATAAACACTTGCCCTTATACCTACAGATAAATGTAGCATTTGCCCCTCATCAAGAAAACTTCCCTTTGCAACAGATGGAGACTGCTACAGAAAGCCACAACCAATAAAAAGGTAGAGTTCTGGAGCTCATTCCCAGTGGGTAGATATATACTACACTCCCATCTAAGGCTCAGGAAACATTGAGGAAGTGGAAAGATTGTAAGAGCCAGAGGACAAGGGAGTTTGCCATGAAATTGTAACTCCTAGAAATATTAGAAGCTACATGCATAAGTCTCACCAACATGATTGCCCAAATATGAACCGAACAAGAATGACACCAGTAATCAAACCACACTGAATGGAGAAAAACCCATGACGCCTCAACCCAGAAGCAAGAACTAACTATAGGCAACTGAGGAAGAGATGGCCTTCTCCATGGAAAAGCACACTAGTCAGTGTCCAGTGCTAAATGTTCAGCCCTGAAAACATACATACAGGTAGCAAGCATTACATTACTGAACAGGTTATATTTAGGAATTTATATGTATACACATATACACAGTCATACAATAACAGTTAACGAAAATAGGGCCATTAGTTTGAAGGAGAGTGGTAAGAAGCATATGGAAGGGTTTGGAGGGAGGAAAGGGAAAGGAGAAATGTTGTAATTAAATAAAATTTTTTAAATAGTTAATCTGTTTTCATGTGGATAAAGAAACAAGAAAGTCAATCACTATTGTCAGCAATGAGTAGGCACAGGGGAGAAGTGAGTTCTTGAGACCCAAGGAGAAAGCAACTTTATGAAGTAAATATATAAAGTTCAAGAATAACTTTTCCTGCATTTGGTTTCTTTTGGCATTGGGATGAATGGAGTGAGAGCATAAGTTTCACTTAGTAAAACATTGACTTGGGTCTTTGGAAAAGGAGTCCCTCCATCCCACAGCATCTGAAATGTGGAACTGTTCTTGATTCTTACAATAGCCAGTTGAAAGTCATCAATAGCTCCTCCAGAAAACTTACTATTTCATAAACACAGAAGGCTATGAGCTGATCATAGGTCTTCTTGTTTGATAGTTTATTTCATGATAAAGAATTTTTATCTCAATTATCAAGAATGGGAACATATAGGAACTGCTGATTTACAGTGCTAGCTGGTGTCAGATGACCCAGAGAGAACTCTGCCAAAACCCAAGTCTGTCATCTCATTATTTCACCTCATGCTGATTTTCAGCAAGGCCATTTATTTTTTCACTTAAGAGAAAGTGAGTTAAGATTCTTCTGGGTTTTATCTTTGGTCTATTTTCTTGTCTATTTGCAGTGTCTCTCCAAGTCACATGATTTTCATAGTCACAAATGTGATGCCAACTTTCTAATATGTAACTCTGACCCCGACTGTTTAATATGTAATGAGTTTTAGATTAAAAGCATGAAAAGGCTATCAACATGGATGCAAATTGAGATTTTTCTACTAGTCAAGGAGTGATACTTCTTTGAAGCATGTAGATAAATACATTGCTCTTTATGTTCATGAAGCATCTTTGCTTATTCTAAACATGAAAGGACAGAGATAAGCAAGAGACATCAAATAGTGAAAGGAGAGCCCAAGGAACACTTAGGGGGTTCTTGGGAATAAAGAATAAGCGCCAGAGCCAAGGAACATTTAGGGGGTTCTTGGGAATGAAGGATGAGTGTCATGCTCCATTCTGAGGAACAGATGGGAAGATGTCTGTGTCCAACTCAGTGCGATCCTCACTCTCCTGTCACACTTCTATAAGTGAAATTCATTTGGCAAGTGCATCAGCTGCTAGTAACCAAGGCTTGTTGTTGTGGTATGAGCATGTAAGGACTCAAGTGGTTCTTTCTGAACACATATGGCACCTGGAAGTGGGCAGTCCAGGACTGATGTGGCAGAGCTGAGTCACTGAGGACGTAATCTTTCTTTTCTCAGCTAAGAGTTCATTCTCAAAGATGCGTTATGGTTTCCAGATGGCCACTATGATTTTATGGTTTTGTTCATATTTTAAGCAGAAGGAAGACATGGGAGTGAGCAAGAGAAAGCAGAAGGGTGCTGTACCTATCCAATAAACAACTTCTACTGACATTTTGTTAGTCATTTTACTTGCAAGGGAGATAGGGAAATTTAGCATTCAATTGGAGAACATTATCATTCTAGAAATTCTTTTTTGTTGTTGTTGTTGTTAACAAGTAGGGGAATGGCTACTGGGTAGATAGCTAGAAGTTTTTAGTAAAGGATTGGCTTCCACTTGCCTAGAAGGAACAGGTCAGAACTGGGTAACATATTCCTATTTTTGCTTTTGTGGTCTAGTCTAAGAGAAGAAAGTTTATAGAGTAAACTAAGAGAGGATAGATAAGACTGAAAGAAAGAGAGTAGCATAATAAGCCTACTGTCCCGATCGCTGGCTTATGGGAGCTGAAATGAAGCAAAATCTTGACAAGGTCAAGCTATGGCTGCACTATCACATTTTCAATTCTCCTGTCTCCCATTGGGTGAATTTAGGATCTGAATTCTGAGAAGGAGGCGAGGTTACTGGCCTTTTTACTAACAAAGACATAATGGTAATTTGTTCCCCCTTTGGATCCTGGAATTTACTCTTACTACTGAAATCACACAGAAGAGAAATAAGTGATTAATATTGCTGTGTCATTACAGAAATTAGGAAAAACTATTATTTGGAAAAGCTTTACAAAGCTATAAGTTACAACCCAAAATTAATATATAACATTATGACAGATTAATAAGCAAAGTATTGAGGGAAACGACTTCCTGTCACACACATTATTTATAAGAATCAGCCACGTTTTCATGGATGATTCATTTCAAGACCCCTTTGGATTCCTGGCACCCCAGACAGTACTGACTCCCAGATATACTATGATTTATGCACACATATATAGCCATCATAAAGTTTAATTTTCAAATAAAGCATAGTAAAAAATTAACAACACCAATAATAGAATAATTAAAATATCATGCTTTAATAAAATTATAAGCATTACTATTCTTGTGTTTTGAAGCAATTAACAAATCAAACAAAGTTGCCTTGGACACAAGCATCATACTAATGCAACAGTTTGGTACCCAAGAAGGTCACTAAAGTAGCATGTACAGCATGGGTTTGAAAGGTAAAGGGATGGTTCTCTTCTCAGGGAGGATTGAGTAGAATGCTGAAAAATGTTGCTGAGAATTTCATAGGATTTATTTATTTATTTCCACTGAATATTTTCTGATTATGGTTAATTATAGGTGGCTGAAACTACGGAAAGAAAACCCACTGACATACCAAAGTGAAATAAACTGCATTTTTGACCAGCATGTAACAAATTAAAAACTGTACCATCAGAAAACAAAAATTCTATTACTTTTGATATTAAAGTTCTCTATTAAGTTACATTTAAATCACAAAATATATAGAAAAGGATGTGAGAATATCACGCAATACATTACAAATTGTGGGATATGTAAAGGGAGAAAAATAATCTTACATATTATACTCAACAATGATATGAATTAAGTACTTAATATCAATGATACGAAATAAGTACTTAATAGAAAATTAATTAAAGTAAAAGAGGGAAGGAGATAGTAAAGCTAAAAGGAAAACAAACTGAATTAAAAAGTAAACAACGGCAATGTTAATAAATACCTTTCTTGAAGCCAATGATATGACCAATATCTGCTATTCTAATATAGAAAAATGGGAAGAAGAGCAAGTTTAAAAAGACATAGGGATGGAGGAAATAACACAGTAGGACAAATGAAAAGCTAAATGACAGTTTTCATTAATAGTTAAATGATTATAAAAATCAGTTTTTATGGCAAACTTTGTTCAGATAAAAAAAAGCGATATAGTTGTCAAATGATTAAAACACAAAAATGCTCATTGCAGATGGTTTGCCCAGGAATTCTACCAATGAACAGAGAATTCAAATACTAAAGAAATTCAGAGCCCAGAAAAAGAAAAAAAATCCTTCAAAGTTGTTTTTATGAAGTCAACATAACTTGGGTCCAATATCTGAAAGACTGCATTCACAACAGAATTACAGACAAATCCTCACTTCCCTGAAGAAAACTGTAAGAAATATTAGTAAATATTCAGCAACAGAAAAGAGTAACACATTACATCCAAATAGAGTTTACTCCATGGGTGCATAAATAGTGCAGTATTATACCTATTTTTCATCTCCTTTCCTTCCTTCCTTCCTTCCTTCCTTCCTTCCTTCCTTCCTTCCTTCACACACACACACACACACACACACACACACACACACACACACATATATATATATATATATATATATATATATATATATATATATATATATATTCATGCAACCCATGCTGGTCTTTACCTCACCAAGTAGCCAAGACTGGTTTGTACTCTGAATCCCCTTGCCTCAGCCTTCTGAGTGCTGAGATTTCAGGCATAAGCCTACAACTTTGGCTGGGAGTCATTGATTTTTTTTTCCTTTTTTGGTGTGTACACACAGGCACTTCTGCTTGTGTGCACAAAAGTGTGTGTAGGTGCTCATAGAGGGCAGAAGTCAATTTCAGGATTTGTGGTATCCACCTTGTTTTTTGAGACAGGGTCTTTAATGGCCTAGCCTGGAACTCCCCAAACATACTCACCTGATCAGAGCCCCGGACAGCTGCCTGGGTCGGCCTCCCAGGACTACAACTACAAATGTGACACCACACTTGGAATATTTTTCTGAGAATTCTGGGGATTTAACTCAGGTCTTCATATTTGCATAGCTGGCATTTTACTGACTGAACTGGCTCCTCACCCCTTCGAATGTTTCCTAATGAAAACATTTAATTAATGGAATTTTAATAACAATTAATTTCAACATGAAGGATTTGCAGTAGTTTAATAGAGCTCAGTAGAAAAAGAATGAACTCATCTGCACAGGAAGAGATGATTTATGATTCATTCTTGATAGATTCATTTCATAAAAGGATATTGATAGGAATAACTTAAAGACTGTATGTCTTTTCCTTTCTTTTATTTAAATGCTAGAACTAGAGTCTCAATTGGCCATTTTTACTTGTTTTCATTTCTAGTCATCTATGATCATCAAAATACTTTATCCTAGCACACAATTACTAAATTTTATTTTGAAATGATATATTACTAATAAAATGAAGCTACATTTTGAAGAATGTTAACTGCATTGTTCATGTTTAACTGTAGCTTCTTTTTGTTTCTAGAATATTCCAAGATTTAGACACATAATCTAAGCCCCAGGCCTGTTAGAATCAAAGTCAAAACAAACTGATTATACTGTCCAGCTAATTCTTTCTTTCTTTTTACTTAATTGATGTGTCTTTTACATCATGTATTTTGACCCCATTCATTTTTCCATCCCTTCGCATCTGTCTTCTACCCCTGCTTCCCTCCCCAAATAAAACAAAATTTAAGAGAAAAAAGGAAACAAAAAAGGGGAAAGATTAAAGATCTTGTCATGGAAGCTGCAATGTGACACAGTGAATCACATAGTAAACCTGTGGTCCATGTATCTTCATTTGCAAGTGTTCATTGCAAAGTATCTGAGGTCTCTGGTTTTTATTACACTATTGATGCTCACTAGGACTCTTCCTGGCTATCCTGTCAGGATATCCTGGCCTTGTGTCATGGAGATCCTCCAGCTCTGGGTCTGTGGGTCAGGTCCCTCCATGTGCCCCAGCAGATCACAGATGGGGTGGATGTTGGGGCAGGCCAAGTCATAACCCTGGTTCTGGGCCTGGGAAGCTCCAGGGTTGGTTCACATGCCAGTTCTCCTTGTCCTCACCATCAGGGTGAACTCTCCAGCATTGCCACGGCTAATTCACCTCTTGCCTCGAGGGGTGGGGCCAGTTCTCCTGCTTTCACAGCCTTAGGGTGGGCTCTCCCACACCTACACCATCAGGGCCAGCTCTATTGTGCTGTCTTCTAGCCATACCACACATGGCAGATGAGCAATGGGGACAGCTCTCCCTTGCTCACCATATCGGGCTGGATCACCCTCACCTCTGACCACCATGCTAGCTCTATTGTGCTGCCTAGGTGAGGAGCAGGGCCTGTGTTTCCTGAATGCTGCAGCTGGTAATGAGGAGGGCCAGCTCTCTCCTCTGTTACAGGCAGTAAAGGTTGAGGAATAAGGGGGAGACATCTCTCCTCCACTCATACAGCTACATGACCCAGGAGTAGTGGGGACAGTTCTCTTATGCTTCCAACTTTCAGACTCATCCACACTGCCAACAGGGTTGGTTCTATTGTGTTGCTCAGGTGAGGTGCGGGACCTGTTCTCCCAAGTGTTGCAGCCAGTTGGGGGCAGGAATAGTGTTCCTGTTCTTGTGACCTCAGGACCAGTTCTTCCAGCTGCTTCAGGTGTTGATAGGTGGGTTGATTTTTGATCACTAATGTATTTAGAGCTTGCTAGTACAAATGAAAAAAAAAAAGAGACTTAATCTTGAAACCCGTGAAGTAGATGACTCTTCCTTGTCATATGTTATTTATTTATTTAATATTTCTGTCTCTTCCCCGCCACAGCCTCCCATTTGCCTCCCCCCCAATCAACTCCCCCTCTCTCATTATCCGGAAGAGCAGTCAGGGTTCCCTGCCCTGTGGGGAGTCCAAGGACCTCCCACTTTCTTCCAGGTCTAGTAAGGTGAACATCCAAACAGCCTAGGCTCCCACAAAGCCAGTACATGCAGTAGGATCAAAACCCAGTGCCATTGTTCTTGACTTCCCAGCAGTCCTCACTGTCGGCTGTGTTCAGAGAGTCCGGTTTTATCCCATGCTTTTTCAGACCCAGTCCAGCTGGCCTTGGTGAGTTCCCAATAAAACATCCCCATTGAAGAAAGTATGGAATATATACATATTAGAGTACTACTCAGCAGTAAAAAACAATGACTTCTTGAATTTTGCATGCAAATGGACGGAAGTAAAAAACACTATCTTGAGTGAGGTAAGCCAGACCCAAAAAGAGGAACATGGGATGTACTCACTCATAATTGTCATATGTTTTTTACAAGGCATAAGTGACATGTCAATTCTACTTACAGCTTATTGTTTTGTAGAGAGTCGCAAACAGTCAGATTTAACAAATCTGCTGCTCACCAGACTGGGGGGTTGCACTTTAAGGCCATAATTATGTGGCAAAAGCTGATTGACTTGTAATTCACATTCAGTGAATTCTAGGATGAAATGAGATCGATTTGTAAGTTTTAGAAGTGGAAGAATTGACAGAGGAATGGAATCAGAGCAATCACCCTGAATCCTAGACAGCAAACTGGAGAAATAACTGATATCAGACACAAGAGGATTGCCAGGTAGATAATGTCCTGAATCCCACTGGTGGGGAATAATCTAACCTTGCTTTGATTTCAAAAGAAATGTGTACTTGTTAGTGGGCAAACAAAGCTGTCTGCTGAGAGATGTTGAATTGTTGTTCGCTTTTAGCAATAACACTCACAGGCCTGTGAAATGGGCTAGCTTAATTCTGGGATGGTGTCAGACTTACAAGGACATTGCATGTAGTTGAATATGTGGCTTGTGTCACATAACTTTGCATATTTAAATAAAATATATAAAAATATTTTCTAATGTAATTTAGTTAAATAGGCTTTGGGGGTAAGAATGAAAAACAATGGAATCCATTTTACTTTCACAATTTATTTCAGAGTCTTAGAGGATGTGTAAAATTTAAGTTATTAAATGATCTTGACATGGCTATGAACACTTATTTTACAGGGACATATTTAGGCTATAGATTGTACTGGCAAGCATCTAAAGCCAAGGGACACAAAAACTAAAACCGTTTTATGTAATCATGAATTCATCAGATCAGTCATTCATTTCGCATTTATTGTGTTACATGACTAGGTGCTATAATGAACAATAAACTATTCTACAAGAAATAGTTATACTCAACGTTCAAATTTGTTTATGTTGGATTTATTTATTGGTGCCTTGTCTGTGATTGTCATGTCTTTTCTGTTTTGCCTTTCTTCATTGTACGATTTAGAAAGTGCCCATTAAGCGTCTGCAAATTAAATGTATTCAAGTTGCTTAATTTGAATGTTGATTTAAAGAACATTTTAAAAAGTTTATGATTTTTAATAAGGCATTGAAATTTTATATAAGGAGTTATGTAAAATCCATGGTTATACATTTCAGGGGCTTGAAAAAGATTCAAAATATGAATTTGCTGCTAAATTCTTTTTTTTTCTTTTCTCTTTCACATGAGCAATGTTATTGAATCACCAGCACAACCTGGTGGCTACTTAAGTGAACTGCCTGGTACAGTGGTTTAGTGTGTGAAGTTTCTCAGTTTGTGTCTTTTTTCTAGTACTGGCCAGGCAATGTGTGTGTGTGTGTGTGTGTGTGTGTGTGTGTGTGTGTGTGTGTAAACCACTTTAAATAGTTTATCAGCTGTAATTAAAATTAGCTCAATGTTTTGTAAAGCAAATATAACCTCTTTAAACCTAAACAATGATCTACTAACATACTGACTGGAAGTTTTTTTTCGCTGTATAGCGGGATTACTTTCTGGACAGCAAGAATGGATATGCACTCTTTATCACAATTCTTCATACTTCATATATTATTTTATTTACTTAGAACATTTTGAAGGTTTGTGAGTTTTTACAGTTGACTGCTATCCACTTAATAGAGTTTGAGGAGCTTGTTTTTGTTGGGTGTGTGATGTCTTTTAGCTAGGGAGGAAGAGATGGCCTTTTCTTCAAGTAACCGTATTTAAGGCAGAGTTAGGCAGATGTGGAATGGTTGTTCACCATGGTTGTCTTAGGCCTTTCTCCAGGGACTTGGGTGATCGCACCAAAAGACCTCTAAACCTGAGATTTTAAAATGACAAATGATTCACTAAGTTGAATAACATCTGAAGAGTTCCCACTAATTATTGCAAGAATTCAACTCCTGAGAACCCACTTGCATGTTTGTGAGAGTCTCCAGAGAGAACGGGTTGTGCTCAGGGGTCAGTCATCCCACCGAAGCACTGCCAGCTTCCTGAGCACCCTCTGGCCCTCCCTTGGAACTTCCTTCCTCCTTTCCCTAAGTCACAGGTTATCACTCTGGTGGAGGGGAGGGAAGATGCTCCTGCATCTGTGCTTTTGGCAGCTTCACCTGCTACCTTCTCTCTCCAGTAAGTGAGCTACAGAATGCAGACCTACTTTCTAAGGTTCTTCTGTTGGCTCCTAGCAGGGAGTCCCACCTTCTGGGGCCCTTCATTTCCTTCCTGCTACACTGATTGGCTGCTTTACAGATGCTGGCCATTTTCATCTTGCTTTTCTGTACAAGAAGCATCTAAATGAGTCCTCGAGTTATTCTGGGCCCCCCCACTTGGCTTGGTGGCACAGAACTGAATTGTTACCTGGAGGGTTCGTTCCAGCTAACAAACATGAATACAAAACTCATCATCTTTCTATGATTTCATAAAGCCTACATATTCATTAAGCACTATGAAACTTCTTTGGTCTTCTCTGAGTGCTGCTATATAAGTACTGATTTTACTGATTCTGGTAAATACCACAAAATTTAGTGAGGGTTTGCAATAAAATTATAAGCTAAAAAGGCTAAAAAACAATAAAAATCCAAGTGAATCACAGATTAAAAACATTATCACATTAGGTTAAAATATATACACCATGTAATTATACATGAGGTATGAGGTTTACATATTGAGCAAATATATTTTGGATGTTATTTATTTATTCATTTATTTTATCACCTTCATTTTTTGAGGTGCAGAATGATGGAATTTTTATTTAGTTTTAAAATTACATTTTTAAAATTTATTTTACATAACGACTGCAGTTTTTCCTCCCTCCTCTCCTCCAGTTTCCCTGCTCCCCATCTACCCCCCTTCCATTCCTTCTCTGTCTCCATTCAGAAAGGGGCAGACTTCCCATAGGTTTGAGCAAAACTTGACACATCAAGATGAGGCAGAACCAAATGCTTCTCCCCATTCCATCAAAACTGGACCAGGTAATCCAGCATGAGGAAGAGGTTCCCAAAAGCCAACTAAACACTAGGGATAGGTACTGTTCTCATTGCTAGGAGCCCTACAAAGAGACCAAGCTCCACAACTGTCACACACATGCAGAGGGACTAGGTCAGTCCCATCTAGGCTCCTCAACTGTTGGTCCAGAGGCCATGATTTCCCACGGAGCTCAAGCCAGCTGTCTTTAGGGGTGCTCCCATCATGAGCCCCTTGGCTCATGTAATCCCTCTCCCTTTCTTCAGCAAGACTCCCAGAGCTCAGTCCAACGCTTGGCCGTGGATCTTTTCATCTGCTTCCATTAGTTACTGGGCAGAGTATCTCTCATGAAAATGAGGGTAGTCACCAATAGGATTACAGTAGATGGCTATTTAAGGTACCCTCTTCACTTCTTGGGTCCTTGTGGATTCCTGGTACCTTGAATTAATATAAATCATTATCAGCATCTCGTTTTGCTTAGGCAGTTTAGGAAATTCACCATTGTAAGAAAAATGAGAGCAATGAATGTCGTGTGTGTTAACTTCATAAATATGAGCAAAAATTTCTCTGGAGCACACAGCAAAGCTCTCCCAGGCTGTTTCCTGTGGCGACGAGGCAGTCTCTACATTCTTCCCCAGTTACACAGAGTCAAGCTGTAAAATTTGCATTAAGCTGCTTCATCCATATTCATTTCTGAGCCCGGAATAACCAAGATGGTGTCAAAAGATGAAGCTGCAATAAATTTAGTTTGAATACCTTACTTAGTTTTTATTCACAGTTCTGGAATCCAGCAGTTCTCAGAACTAGAACAAGCTCAAAGAACTGCAGGGCTACCACATGATCACACATTTATGGACTGAAACAGAAATTATGAACTATACCGGTTATAGCTTAGGGCTTTGTTTATTCAACCGCCTGATTACCATGGGCTGTTGCCCAACTGCCATGACTAGTGGGTTCTCATCTATATGCCCTATGCTGGGTGTAATTAATTAGGAAGGACTAATATGTGAAGACATTTTCAAGGCCTGAATTTAACTTAAATTAACAATGGACAATATGAGCTGTATTTGGACATAAGGGACAGCAGCCTGCATCCCTAAATTCCTGTATTAGGAGGTCACATATTGAATGTTTTCAATCCCATATTCTCTTGGGTCTGCTCTCTCTTTCTATTGCTGCCTTGGATTCCTGATTATAATCTTTTCCCTTTGGGACCTGACTAGATACTTACCCTAAATACTGAGCTATATATTAGCTATTACCCACAATTAACCAATGTTAACTTTTTGTTATATTTCTTCTGCATTCTAATTTGTAATTACCATAAACTATTCCATTGTAGAACTGACGTTCTTGGGGATGTATCTTGCTTGTTACATTTGACTCTTTCCTCTTGCTGTTCCTTGCTTCGTTCCCACACCTCTCATGTCACATTATAAACCCCTATCTCTTGTTTATCTAAGTCATTTCCTTCTTGCGTTATTTATCTATAGATAACTCTCTCCATAGAGACTCCCAGCCTCTTAAGCCAATCTTCCTGTTTTGGCATCTATGCACATATGTGTACAAAATGGTTTTGTAGGTTCTCCTGGAGTTGAAACACTTCTGGGACAAAGGTCTTAATTAAATGCTTTGTCATTATTTTAAGACGTCAGTGGTAGGAGATTTCTAAATTTGGAAATATATAGTGGAGGTTAGTGTTGAGGCAGAAGGAAGAACAATCCATGACACATGGTATTTTTAAATTATCTGTTGCTCTTCTGTTATTTTTGTAAAAAGCCTATGAAGTTCAGAGTCACAGTGAATATAATTAACACTGTGCTGGATTTAGCTGGCCATCAAAGGGTTGTGTTTTTCCTATCAAACTTTCCGAGAGTGTGATTTGAGTATAGCACTAATTAGGCAATGCAGGTGAACTGGGTCCTTTTGATCTTATTCTTCCCTATAATTTTTGAAAAATTATTTTATATTCTTATAGCTTTTTGTGACAACTACCAAACTGCAGCAAATGAGGCTGATATTTTATGAAAAAAAAACCCCTCAATATTGGAATGACAATAATATCATCACTTGCCACAACAGGAAATTTAGTATTTTCCATTTTGAAAAGTCAGGTACAAGAAAGGCTGCAAAAGCTACTGCTTTCAATGTTTCAGTGATTAATTGTGATGTGAGTTAGGACACCTTACAACATTCCTTTTTTTTTTTTTTTGAGACTGTGTTTCTCTGTGTAGCTCTGGCTGTCTTGGAACTAGCTTTGTAGACCAGGCTCACAGAAATCTGCCTGCTTCTGCCTTCCGAGTTCTGGAAATAAAGACCGTGCCACCACCGCTTGGCTTCCTTACAATATTCGTTAACATTTCTTAATGTTTACAACTTAGTAATGGACATAATTTTCATAGATATGCCTCTGACAGGTATTTCCTGGTTTGCTTTATCATGTAAGAAAGGTACTGTGTTGAGGTTTATGTTGACAAATGAAACACAGAAATAAATCTATGAATTGATAGAAGGAATAATAGAGATACACAGACTTGGAATGATGCAGTAAAACCATGCGCAGAGAACTAGCAAATGAATTCTTCAGCTGTCAAGAGCAGGACACATTTCTCCATCAGTGGGACCCTTCTGCTCCACAATACTATAACCCATGATCCTGTTGCAGTCATCGATGGTTCCCAATTGTTCCCTATGTGTGCATGCTCAGGAGGGAGCATGCAATTTATTAAGCATGGGAAGATGCGCCTATGTTTGGTTTTGAACGTTTCTACCACAGGCTTGTGGGTTTGAAGATTGGTATCTGATGTAGTGATGTTAAATTGTGGGGAAACATTTAAGAGGTGGAGCATAGTGGGAGGTGAGGTGCAGATACTTTCCTTTTTAGGAATCAATGTTGTTTTCTCCAAATGACTTAGTTTTTTCAGAGCTAGTTGGTGTTATAAAGCACACGTCTGTCCCTGCTATGTGTGGCTGATTCCCTTCTAGATTTTATTGTGATCTGGTGGCACAGGGAGGGGGCTTTCACCAGAGGCTGAGCAGTTGACACTGCCCAACCTTAGATCTTTAGTCAGAAACTGTGAGCTAAATAGATTTTATTTATAAAAACAACTCTCACTTATTTGTGATAGCAAAATAGAAGGGGCTACAGCAGTTTATTTTCTGGTTTCTATATCTAAAATTACCATTTATATAATGTTATATATAAATGAAATCTTTCTTCATGTATGATCATACTATGATCTCCACAATGTACTCTGAAGTGGACAAAACCTTCTTATTTGTGTCTCATCCTACTGCTGGTCTGCAAGCCTGCTACACAGGGATCGTGCAAACTCTTCACTACCCTTTGGAGTTTGTTTTTTCATGAATCCTGTCTTACACTTACTCTAGATTCCCCCAAGAAATGGTAGATAATAGAGTTAGAAGATTTTGGATGAAGTCATAGATTTATAGAAGAAACATATGTTTTTGTAACTGTAGCTAGCGTTGATATACTAAATCATTGAAGAGATGGAATCAGCTGTAAACAGAGACTGCATGTGTGTTCCAGGCTGCTCAGACCTGAATAATTACACAAAAACTATATTAATTATAAGAATGTTTGACCAATTAGCTCAGGATTCTTATTAACTAATTCTTACATCTTAAATTAACCAAGTTCTATTAATCTATGTATCTCCACTAGGCTGTGACCTACCTAATGGCAAGGTTCTGTCATCCTTCTCCTTCAGCAGCTACATGGTGTCTCTCTGACCCTCCCTACTCTCTCTATATATCTCTGTTCAGATTTCCCACCTGGCTTTACTTTGTTAAGCCATTGATTGGAGCAGCTTTATTCATTAGTGAATAAAAGCAACACATATATAAATGACATCCCACATCAATGGGTATTATGCTTTCTTAGCACAGAAGTAATATCTGAGGTTAATTGTTAATTAGATAGGTTTTAGAAAATCACTACATAGATACTTCAAAATGCTACATATAGTAAATACATACAATTTTGTATATTAATGGAAACTACATGAGTTTGATAAAGCAAGTGGGGAGACAGTGTATCTAGATACTATTGTTAGTTTAATATTGGTGTGATAACGCATATGAGTTCTTTTACAGATGAATACAGTGCCGTTGACAGCTAACAGCTCACTCCTCTGCTTCTTCTAGGAAGGGTAACTTGGGAGCTGAGGGGTGGACTTGCAAATAGACTTTTGTCATCATATTCATTATACTTAAAATAAATTTCTAACTTTTGACCCATAGTGATACAGTACAAACTCAACAAAACCAATTACGCAGAAAACTAAGAGCTCTCTTCAAGGCTGGCAGAGAACTGGTGTGTGCTATACCCATACAAGTGACCATGAATGGGAACCTGAGAAACATACTTTTCAGAATCTTTCCAAATTCCAAGAAATGTTCTAAAACTATGTATGGAGGAAGTAACTTAATCCCACAACAATTACCATTTTAATTTTATAGATGATGTTAGCAGGGATTAGAGAAATTATGTAGCTTATTTAGAAGGAACTCTAGGTTTATTGATTTTTTTGTATGTGCACACACACACACACAGAGCACATTCTGGCTCATACTTCCTCCTTCTCCTTCCCTTCCTTCCTTTCCTTCTCTTTAGCTCCCTTTCTCCTAGGCAGTTTTTCTTTTATTTTTATATCTTATGTACTTACACAATTTTATATCTCTATATAGAAAATCAGAACAACAAATTAGAGAAAACATGACATTTGTTTTTCTATGATTAGTGTAATTCAATGAATTTTTTTTGAGAGTTGGACTCAACTCACTATTGCTTTAAATATTTCTGAGGAGTGTTTCTGTCAAAATCTCTATTATTTCTATGTTTTCTTCCTTTTTAAGTTGTTTGAACATGCATTAAAACATATTTGACTTATCTACAGTATTTTAAGGTTTATATAACTGAATAAACATGCATAGTATACACACACACACACACACACACACACACACACACATATATATATATATAGTCTGCGAGTTCACCTGGAGTTTAAATCCTTGCCTTCGTATGTCTCTTTATCCTCTTCTGTTTATAATAGAATTGCCTCAAATATTTCTTCTTCATATATTTAAAATGTATACAACGATTGAACATCTTTTAGACCCAAGAATAAAATTTAATTTAGAAAATTCATGAGGAAAACAAAAGTCTAATATCTTCCTCCTATTTTTGGTCTGTGTTTTGTCTTCCCTCCTGTTCGACAAGGTTATTTTTGTCTTTTTTTTTGTTGCTGGTTGTTTGTTTTTTGATCAGTACTTCACTGTGTAGCCCTTGCTGTCCTGAAACTTCCTCTGTATACCAGCCTGGTCTCGAACTCAGAGAGCCTCCTACCTCTTCCTCCTGAGTGCTTGGATTAAAGGTGTGCACCACCACTGCCTGGCTCAAAGAATGGTTTATTTTTTAATTTTTGTTTATATACTTGTATTTTTTCTAGATTTTAGATTTTGAATGGGGATGATCCATCTGTTTTTCTTTGGTGAGCATGGTGTGGTTCTCATTAGTTCCTGGAGGATATTTTACTGATGTAAAAATCACATGTTGACAGTTTTCAGCTTTGGAACTTGAAGCCTGTTTTAGTTTTAGCAATGTCTCTGTTGAGAACTAACAACACTGCTATTGGATCATTTATTATGGTGCTGTTGGTCTTCAAGACTCTGTATTTGTTTGCCAGTCTTTTTTCTATATTGCTCTGTTGAGAAATTTCTGTTTTATTTTTCAGTTCTGCTTTCTGTATCTTAGCTTATTTCCTCTAGAGTTATAATTTGTCTTCTGTAGTCTACTCTTCCTTTGATAAGATTCTTTATTTCTGACCTGAAACTTCTAGTTTTTTTCTTTTCTTTTCTCAGACATTTTATTATAAATACTTATTAAATAATGATGTGCCTGGATTAGATACATTAGCACCAATTCTCTATGTTTTCCATCCTTCCTTTCTCCTTCCATCTATCCCTTCTCTTTTCCCTCTCTCCACCTCGGCTTCCCACTTGCTTTCTGTAGGAGGTAGTACAGTTTCTTTCTTGTCACCACAACACAGGACTTGACCAAAGCAACTGAAGAGAGAGGGCTTTACTTCTGCTCATAGTCTGACACTGTGGAAAGACATGGCATTTAGAGGCACTCTGTTCTGGACAGTGGAACTGGGGGTTGTGGCTACTGTTTTCTCTTGTCTAGAATGATCAGTAGGCCGAGAGAGCAAACCAACAGAGGGAGTCTGCTATAACCTCTAAAAGTCCATTGCTAATGGCCTACATCTGCCAGTTGGCACCAAATCTCAAAGGTTCTAAAACCTCCCAGACAACACCACTAATTAAGGACCTGGTGTTGAAACATGAACATTTTACATCTAACTTATAATAGCCAGGACGAGTTTTCAGCAGTGTTTGACAGGGTAAAGACTTTGCTTTTTAAATTTTCACTTACAAAAGTATCATTTTCATTTTCTTTGGCTAGAAAGCTAAATTTGAAGAGGAAATAGAGGTGGGGGTAGAGGGGAGGCACACACACAGGGTGGGAGGTAGTGGTAGGGATGGAGGGAGAGGAAACTGATTGGGATATATTGTATGAGGGAAGAATCTATTTTCAATAAAAAAATTAACAGCTAACATTCACACACAAGTGTAAAAATTATCAGTATTTTCCTGATGCCAGCCTTTTATCTATGGGTCTGAACTATTTGGGAAACAGTAGAAAACCAGGAAATTTATCATCATGCTTCTCTTGTGTTCTGAGGCCGCCAGTCATTTTGCCTGATCCTCTACAACATCTTTCAAATTCTTGTGTGTATGTGTGTGTTTCCTTTTTTAAATAATTAATCAAGGTTGTTTTGTCTGTAATTAGAAGTAGGAGCAGGGCAACGAGCATATTTTCCATCTTGTTAGAAGCAGAACTCTTTGAAAAATATGTCTTTGTGCTAGTGAGATGGTTGAGCAGGCAAAGGTGTTGGCTGTGAGGCAGGATGACCTGAGCTGGGTCCCCTGAACCTGCACTGTGGAAGAAGAGAACTGGCTGCCCCAGTCTGTGCTGTGATCTCCAAGAGTCATGCTATGGAATGCATACATGTACACATATTCCCTGCCTCACAAAAACAGAAACAAAACAAAAACGCGGCTGGAGAGATGGCTCACCAAAAGTTAAGAGCACTGTTTGCTCTTACCAGGTTCAATTTTCAGCCATCACATGGTGACTCACTACAGTCTTTAAGGAGATCTGGCGCCCTCTTCTGGCCTGCAGCCATACATGCAGGCAGACCACTGTACAGATAAATGAGTAAGTCTTTAAAACATTAAAAACATTTAAAAGTGTTTACTAAGATTAAAAGCTTCTTTTAATTTGTTGAAAGAATCTTTATGATTGAATTTTGAAGCATTTTTGTGATTTCTCATTATTCTTAGATAAGTTTTTAAATCATTTTTATTATTTTGAGATTATATTATTACATCATTTTCCCTTTCCTTTCTCTAAGTCTTCCCATGCACCCTCCTTGCTTTATATCAAATTTATTAATTTTTCATATTAATTATCATTACATGCATAATGTATGTATCAGATAATTTTGACATAGTATCATTCTAGAAATGCCTTCAGTGGTTCATTTTCTGTTTCAACTTTGAGCTATATACAATATCCTTGTAAAGTTCTGACTTTATCTTGGACAAGAGGATAAGAGATCAGTCTCCACCTCTGTGCAGCTGGCACCTCATAAGTAAAACTGATATTCTGATCTTCAGGCTGTACTGCCACTATGTATGGGTGGACTTACAGGTCCCTAGTTGACCTTTCTGACTGTAGTGTCCTGGGAAGCAGTGTGCAGCACATCATCTTGTTTCCCCATAGCTTTTCTGTGCCTGTGTGGGGGCAGAAGCTCCGGTCTCTATAGTCTCCCTGATTCACACTGGAGGGGAGGTTGACTGCCACCTGCAGTATCTTATTCAAATCTGTTGTTTCTCAGCAGAAGTTTGGAGTTTTCCCTGGTCACAGTGGTTGGCATCAGCTTTCCACTTGCAATGACCAGGCATGCAGAGGGCAGGAGTTCAGTTCAAGGTTTCCCAGTGATATAGTCAAGGAGCAGGAATTACAAGCTGGGAAAAACTTTAAAAAAATTGTAACAATCTGTGTTTGTGTCTTTTCTGTTTCTGTAAAGTAAGAAAAAGACTTTCAGATCATTGCTTTTTAGTTTGAATTCTGAGTCCTCCCTGGAAAAATAAGGAATTCATCAATATACTTTTTCTCAAGTTCTGGATTTTTAAACAGTCTTTAGAAATGTAACCATCTGTCCATGTTTATTCATTTTTTATTCGAGCAGTTGTTTCTCTTAAGAAAGCTAAAGGGAAGAATGGAGCTCTTGATCTGGCTTGAATCATATTTTTTATTATTCAAATTTTTTAAAATACTCATTTGCATCTTCTCACATTTGGCATCTGCGCAGCTGTTGCTACACCAGGCTATCTCAGTAATCACCTACAATGGAAAGAAGCTGATCACAAATCCTCAGTTGCTTTGAGATTTTCTTGCTTGGTAGAGGAGTATATTTCAGGCTGAAGGCATTTTCAAATATGCCTTTAGTTATATTTTATCATATGGCCTTGAACACTCTCCACTAGGTATGGTTTCCTACTCTGGTAGGAGTCTGTGGACAGCTTCAGATGTGTAAATCTCCAGTGTACCCTACGAAATTGTACTAGAATATACTTACTTAAGCCCCACCATACCTTCAGAATGTTAGAGTCACTGAATCTCTGCTTACTTGTTACTGAATGTGACAGTTATCTGCAGCTATAGTATATATAGTGTGTGTGGTCATATGCTCACAAGTGAGCCAGTACTCAGTACAGCTCAACTGCTCACACTCATAACCCTGCCCATCCTGGGGTGATGGGAGAGAGGAGGAGGAACTGTTGATTAGAGGATCATATGCATATGAGGCCTTTGTGAAAGGTATTGTTTCCCTGATTTCTTCCTCAGACAATTTGACATTTTATATAAGAAAGCTACTGATTTTTTTTAGTTACTCTTGTATTCAGCAACATTGCTGAAAATATTTATCAGTTGTAGCAGTTATATGGTGGAATATTAGGGTCATGTATGTGTTCTATTATACCATTTGCAAATAAAGATAAAGATACTCTGACATATTCTTTTCTAATTTATATCCCCCTGATGTCATTCAGTTGTCTTATTGATCCAGTTATAATACTTCAAGTATTATAATGAATACATATGGAGAGAGTGGCCAACATTGTCTTGTTCCTGACTTTATTGAAATTTATTGAAATTGTTCTACATTTAATTTGAGGTTGTCTATAGGTTTTCTCTAAATTGTCTACATTATGCTTAGGTATGTCCCTCATTATTCTAATCTCTTCAGGACTTTATCATGAATGGTTTTTAGATTCTGGTTTTTAGATTTTCTGCATCTAATGAGATGATCATGTTTCTTTTTTTCTTTCAGTTTTTTTATATGATGGACTTAATTTATTGATTTCTTCATTGCCTTTAGTTTTTGTCTAATGTTGAGGCCCAGTGAACTTTTCCCTACTGACATAAGCATGTCCATTGATACCTAAGCAAGTGACACAGTGGTGAAAATATAATTTTCAATCTTTGTGTGCATAGAACACAAAGAACTTTAAACATAGAAATTCACATGTATAGGGAGTAGTTTATCACAGTTCCATATATAGCCATCCTCTTTTTACTATTGTATTTGGGACAAGGTCTTATTGAATTACTCATGATGATCTTGAGCCTTTCCTAGAGTCTGGGTAGGTCTTTAACTTAGCATCTAGAGTTTTTATGATTATAGGCATATATAACCCGATCCATTTTTTTTCTTTATTTTTAGAGGGCTATAGTGAGATAAACAAAACAACGAAACAAACCTAAAAACACTGCCAGTTGTGGTGTATATACCATATTAGATACTGTAATCCCACCCATGGAAGTCTGTGGCAGAAAGTTGAGCAATTCAAGGCTTTCCTGAACCACATAGTGAGTTCCAAGTCAACATGTGCTGTACAAGAGGACTGTGTCTCTCAAAAACAATGAACCAACAATCCAACCAAACAACCAATAGACAAAACAAACTGCTAAATAAACCAAAAACATTAAAATGAGAAACAGTATAAGTGAAATACAGCCTTTCAAAGTTTGAAAAATGGAATTTTATGTAAAGAAATACAGTTTTAAATTGAGGAATATAGTGCTTGAAGTTCTAGCAATAGCAATAAGACAACATAAGGGGATCAAGGGGATTTGTATTGGAAAGGAAGAAGTTAAGCTTTCGTTATTTGCAGATGATATGATAGTATACATAAGCGACCCCAAAAACTCTACCAAAGAACTCCTACAGCTGATAAACACCTTTAGTAATGTGGCAGGATACAAGATCAACTTCAAAAAATCAGTTGCCTTCCTATACACTAAGGATAAGGAAGCAGAGAGGAAAATCAGAGAAGCGTCACCTTTCACGATAGCCACAAATAGCATAAAATATCTTGGGGTAACTCTGACCAAGGAAGTGAAAGATCTATTTGACAAGAACTTTAAGTCTTTGAAGAAAGAAATTGAAGAGGACACCAGAAAATGGAAGGGCCTCCCTTGCTTTTGGATTGGGGGGATCAACATAGTAAAAATGGCAATTCTACCAAAAGCAATCTATAGATTCAATGCAATCCCCATCAAAATCCCATCAAAATTCTCAGATCTGGAGAAGACAATAATCAACTTTATATGGAAAAACAAAAAACCCAGGATAGCCAAAACAATCTTATACAATAAAGGATCGTCTGGAGGCATTACCATCCCTGACTTCAAACTCTATTACAGAGCTACAGTATTGAAAACAGCTTGGTATTGGCATAAAAACAGAAAGTCGACGAATGGAATCGAATAGAAGACCCTGACTTTAACCCACAAACCTATGAACACCTGATATTCGATAAAGGAGCTAAAAGTATACAATGGAAGAAAGAAAGCATCTTCAACAAATTGTGCTGGCAAAACTGGATGTCAATCTGTAGAAGAATGAAAATAGATCCATATCTATCACCATGCACAAAACTCAAGTCCAAATGGATTAAAGACCTCAATATCAGTCTGAACACACTGAACCTGATAGAAGAGAAAGTGGGAAGTACTCTACAACACATGGGCACAGGAGACCACTTCCTACATATAACTCCAGCAGCACAGACATTAAGGTCCACATTGAATAAATGGGACCTCCTGAGACTGAGAAGGTTCTGTAAAGCAAAGGACACTGTCACTAAGACAAAAAAGGCAACCCACTGACTGAAAGAAGATCTTCACCAACCCCGCAACTGACAAAG
Organism: Microtus oregoni; assembly: GCF_018167655.1. Lineage (NCBI taxonomy): Eukaryota > Metazoa > Chordata > Mammalia > Rodentia > Cricetidae > Microtus > Microtus oregoni. The sequence continues at coordinate 53,495,335 of NW_024543067.1, forward strand.
GTCTGATCTCCAAAATATATAAAGAACTCAAGAAACTAGACCGTAAAAGGCTAATCAACCCAATTATAAAATGGGGCACGGAGCTGAACAGAGAATTCTCAACAGAAGAAATTCAAATGGCCAAAAGACACTTAAGGTCATGCTCAACTTCCTTAGCAATCAGGGAAATGCAAATCAAGACAACTTTAAGATACCATCTTACACCTGTCAGAATGGCTAAAATCAAAAACACCAATGATAGCCTTTGCTGGAGAGGTTGTGGAGAAAGGGGTACACTCATCCATTGCTGGTGGGAATGCAAACTTGTGCAACCACTGTGGAAGTCAGTGTTTCGGTTTCTCAGGAAATTCGGGATCAACCTACCCCTGGACCCAGCAATACCACTCTTGGGAATATACCCAAGAGATGCCCTATCATACAACAAAAGTATATGCTCAACTATGTTCATAGCAGCCTTGTTTGTAATAGCCAAAACCTGGAAACAACCTAGATGCCCTTCAATGGAAGAATGGATGAAGAAAGTATGGAATATATACATATTAGAGTATTACTCAGCAGTAAAAAACAAGGACTTCTTGAATTTTGCACACAAATGGATGGAAATAGAAAACACTATCCTGAGTGAAGTAAGCCAGACCCAAAAAGAGGAACATGGGATGTACTCACTCATATTTGGTTTCTAGCCATTAATAAAGGGCATTGAGCTTATAATTCACGGTCCTAGAGAAGCTAAATAAGAAGGTGAATCCAAAGACAAACATATAGGCATCCTCCTGAATATTAACCTTCATCAGGCGATGAAAGGAGACAGAGACAGAGACCCACATTGGAGCACCGGACAGAAATCTCAAGTTCCAAATTAGGACCAGAAGGAGAGAGAGCACGAGCAAGGAACTCAGGACCGCGAGGGGTACACCCACACACTGAGACAATGGGGATGTTCTATCGGGAACTCACCAAGGGCAGCTGGCCTGGGTCTGAAAAAGCATGGGATAAAACCGGACTCTCTGAACATAGTGGACAATGAGGACTACTGAGAACTCAAGAACAATGGCAGTGGGTTTTCCATCCTACTGCACCTACTGGTTTTGGGGGAGCCTAGGCAGTTTGGATGCTCACCTTACTAAACCTGGATGGAGGTGGGCGGTCCTTGGGCTTCCCACAGGTCAGGGAACCCTGATTGCTCTTCGAATAGATGAGGGAGGGGGACTTGATCGGGGGAGGGGGAGGGAAATGGGAGGCGGTGGTGGAGAGGAGGCAGAAATCCTTAATAAATAAATAAATTAAAAAAAACTTAGATTATTGGACAAGTCCGGGAAATTAAATGATGACGGATCTCAGTTCAAAAACAGATGTGTCACTTCAAAGAGCTCATTTATTCTGGATTGACTACAACTCAGAGACAAGGATGCAGCTTGTTCCAAATACCATGCTACAATGCTTTAGCAATTTTATGAAGGTTTTTACAGTAACACAACAAAAGAAAGTTACAAATCAATGCACCTTTACTTACTAGCAGGGTCATCATGTAGGAGGTTAGAGCAAAGTGGAAACATCTTTGTTATAGTCCTCAGATGCTGTATGCTGACATTTTTAATATTTGAGTTGGTGAAAACTAGTGGTTAGTAAATGCATTCCCAAAAGATTTTGCTTTGTGGTTACAAGATTTGAAGGGTAGGATGAAGGAGGGGTGAGTGAGAAATAACTATCCCTAAACTGTAAATGGGACATACTCCCCCACGCATGGTACAGGTAACTTCTTGGAAGACAGGACAAAAGTATTGTAAGAGCCAGAGTGAGTTCTAGTTGGTAGAGAAACAGTCTCCTGTGCATATGACATTGAAATAGAACAGGGAGCTCTACCGATTGCCTGTATTCCAGTGCACAGATTTGATTTTAATCTGTTAAAAGCAAAACAATAATTAATAGTCAGAAAAAAAACTAAATACATTTTAATTAAACAACTATTTTTACATCACAATTTTTGTTTAAAAACCAAAGTCTAGTTTTTCTTCCTAGTCCTTAATTATGGACACGTGGTTATTTAAATAGAGAATAAAAAGTGAAACAGCATAATCAATAGTATGCAGTACATATACTTTTACTAGAAAAAATACACTATATAGAATTCTAATTAGTTAACACTGATTCCCTTAATTATATTTCCTTTTATATAAACTACTGCAGAGGGGCCATATCACCTATATTCAAGGGACTACATAACTCTCAGTGGGATTTTCAAATCAACTATCATCAATGTAAATTCAGTGTTTTAATTAGGGTTTCAATTGCTATGAAGAGACATCATGACCACAGCAACTCTGATAAAAAATAAACATTTAATTGAGGTGTTTTACCGTTTCAGAGCTTTCATTCATTATCATCGTGGTGTGACATGGTGGTGTGCAGTCAGACATGGAATTGGAGAAGTAGTTGAATGTCATCCTACATCATTGTGCAGGCAACAGGAAGAGGTCTGTTACACTCAGAGTAGTTTGAGCATAGGAGTCTTCAAAGCCACAGTGACATACTTCTTTCATTAAGGCCACACCTACTCCAACAAACTCACATTTCCTAATAGTGTAACTCCATTTGAGGGCCCTTTTCTTTTTTCTTTTTTTCTTTTCTTTCTTTTTTTTTTTTTATTTTTCGAGACAGGGTTTCTCCGTAGCTTTTGGTTCCTGTCCTGAAACTAGCTCTTGTAGACCAGGCTGGTCTCGAACTCACAGAGATCTGCCTGCCTCTGCCTCCCGAGTGCTGGGATTAAAGGCATGCGCCACCACCGCCTGGCTGGAGGGCCCTTTTCTTTAAAGGCACTATATTCCATTCCTTGCCCCCCCCCCAAAACTAGAAGCCATATCAAAATGCAAAAATGTATGCAGTCCAGCTCAAAAATCCAGGGGATTAAGCAGTTCAAGGTTTCCGAAAGGAGGAACATGTTTTAAGGAGAGTCAATAATTTCTAGCTCAAAATGGTTAGAAGAATAGTCTTGAGATGTTTTCATGATGAAATGGTGAGAATGTGTGATGATAGATATGTTAAATACAGCAATTTAATCGCTGGCAAATGTCCCCCTCTGTGATACCATTTTACTGTACCTCATAAATGCATACTGTTTTGCGAAATAAAAATAAAAATTGAGAAAGGTGTTGTTTCCCTAATTTGTCAGTCCTCTTATCATTTGTTTTTTATTTTATTTTATTTTATTTATTTTTATTTTTTTCATTTGTATATAGGAGGGCTACTAATTTTTTAAAATTTATTTTATATCCAGTCACTTCACTGTAGGTATATATCAGCTGTACAAGTGAACTGTGATCAGGCAGAGAAAACTTGATTGATTGATTGATTGATTAATTAATTAATTAATATAATCTTAATAAACATCACCTTTGAATGTGTATTTTCTGTCCCAGAAGGCCTTTAAAGAAAATTAAGGGTAATAATTTTTAAGTGACCAGATTTTCAAATATCTGTTTTACCTGTACAACCTGATACAACAAATCATGATCATAAAGAAATATATTAAAAATTGGAAACTATGAATATACTTTATTTGAGAAAAACATCTAGTAAATATGAAAGAAAGTTTATCCTATTTTGAATGCTTGGCCTAGCTTAGGCACATCTTAACTTTTAATCATTTTCTCTTTATCTGCCTTTTGTGGTGAGGCATTTTACCTATACTTAATGTCTTTCTTTATGTCTTACTCTGTGACTGCTGGCTGGTACTTGCCTAGCTTCTTGTCCCAAGCATGTTGCTCTTTCTCCCCTCCTTCTTTTCTTCTTCTCTCTTCCCTCTTGAGCCTAGATTTCTCCTCCTATTTAGTCTTTCTTTTGGCCAACCACACATATCTCTCTCCTGCCTAGCTATTGGCAGTTCAGCTTTTCATTAGACCAATCAGGTGCCTTAGGCAGGGCAGCTGAAACAGATGAAACACATCTTTACATAATTAATCCCACATCCATACATCATTAAACAAATGCAGCATAAACAAAAGTAACACACTTTTATCCAGTTAAAGTAATATTCCACAGCATAAACAAACATTGCACATCTTTGCCCAGTAAAAATAATATTCCATAACAAGGTCTTCACATTTAGTGCATTAAAAATAAAATTTGAACTTATTTTAGATTTACAGACAAATATTTGAAGTTAGGCAGAAGCATTCAGCTTAGTTAATACTATGTTTTTTATAGTTATGAAAATATAGTACAACATGAAGTTTTGGTCAGCACTGACCAATTAGGTTGAACATGGGAGACTTATACGGAGTCAGGAGTGAATGAAATATGAAGTTCTGTATGTGTTAGTGGAGGGATTACTATTTGAAATATTTTGCTAAAATTGAATTAGGATGATGTGGCCTAATGCAAATGGAAGAAAGAAAGAGATAAGATAGGTGTGCTATCTTGGAACCCACCTACCTTCATTCCATGTTTATCTGTATGTACATTAGATATTTAAATTTGAAAGACTTTCATCACAAAGTCTAGGTTAGGGTTTGACAGAAACCTCTTGCAATAATATTTCATATATTATCCTTAAGGCATATTTTAGTTTCTTTTTGAACATAATATTTTTATTAAGTTTTCGAGAGCATCATACCATGTGTTTTGTTGATATTCACCTACTCCTCCCTTAACTTCTCTCATGTCCAAATCCATTTCTTATCTTTCTAACCTCTTACAGGTTCATGTCCTATGTTTGTTTGTTTTCATTTTAAATACCCCCCCCATAGTTTTATTTGTGCTGGACATATACTCATGGGTATGGGGCCAACTACTTGAGCATGATTGACTTAACAGGAATTATAACCTTAAAGAAAAATGGCTCTTTCCCCAGTATGAACTATCAGTTTTCAATAGTTCCTCAGGTAGGGGTATGGGTCCATGAGCCCCTCTTACCTCCCTCCATATTTCATATTCCTATATTAACTATTAGGGCCACTAGGCTAAGGACACTCAACTTTCTTCAGGGCATCCCATGCTTTAGTGGATGTCTCCACCCCCATTATGATACAACCAGCTCTGATTTGATTCAGTGAGCTATAAAAATAGGACATAAATCTGAGAAGAGGATGTGACAGACAGGTTTAAGAGGAGCTAGAGAAGGAATGGGAGTTGATATAATCAAAACACATTGAACAAATATATAGAGTTTCAGAGAATATGGGGAGGGACAACTAACACTAAAGGCTTTTTGAAGAGCCATATGAAAACCCTCTACTGTAGAAATTTCCTAATACAAATGAATGATATCTAAATGTAGTATTGTGGAAGACAATACTTCAACTAGACATTTTATACCTCCAACTAAAAACTGCAGGCCAAGAGTGGGTAACATGTTGTTAACTTGTTGACCCAGAGGATCATATAGAGAAGCCTCTCAAAGCTCACATGCCATTGACAAAGGAATTCTCAAGAACCAGATGGCCTTATTGCTGACACTGTTTATGTCATTGAATGTGAAGAAATCCAGCTGGTACCCAACTAGAATCTTCACTCCTACTGACTAGCATTCACCGGGCTGGAAGTCACTTTGTATGGTACTGGAAGAGAGAAATGAGTAAAAAAGAAAATAAAAACAAAACTAACCAACTGTTGTGGGAGCTGTGGGCTACGTTTCTGCCGCCCTTCTCCCAGCCACCTGGCTAGCTTATGCCCCGAAATAACAACACACAAATTGTATTCATTTAAACACTGCTTGGCCCATTTCTATCAATGTGTGTAGCACCCCAAGTTGCGGTTACCGGGAAGATTTTATCCTACATCCATCCTGGGTTGGAGCTTCATCACGTCTGGCTCTGAGAGGAGCTACATGATTTCTGAGCTCATTTCCTCTTCCTCCCAGCATTCTGTTCTGTTTACTCCGCCTATCTAAATTCTGCCCTATCAGATGGGCCAAGGCAGTTTCTTTATTAGCCAATGACCTTCCTCCATCAACCAACAAAAATTTTTAACATTTTATAGAACATATAATGAATCACAATGTTTGATTGCCTTTGTGCCCCCAAGGAATATATAACCTGCACAGAACATCTCAAGTTTGCCCTAAGGAATTTTGGTCCCATAGTAATTTTGGAGAATCAGGAATAATTGAGATTAATTTTCTCAGTTGCTATATTTCTTTTCATCCTAAGTAGAAAAATTTGCAATGGGGAGATTCCTTATTTAAAAATTCTTTCTGCTCTATTATTTACTTTGTTCATAGACTTCTCCAGTCTTTGAATATCTTTATTATCCAGAGAAATGACCCGAGATTCTTCTCTTGTTCTGACATTTGTTTCTGAATTGAGTTAGCTTCTTGGTGCATTCTCCTACTTCAAACTTGTACTTTCATGTGCAGATTAAGGTAAAACATGAAAATTTAACCAAAAGCACACTCTTTCTAATTTCTGTTTGTGACAACTCTACAATTTAGTCAGCCCTTAGGCTAGTGTTTTGGAAGATTTTGTTACTTTTGTTTTCCTGTATCCCTTTTATTAGAAACCTTGCTGAATCCTCTCTTCTAATATCTCTTTTATATTTTTGTTTATCAGAACTTCTTACAGAGTTACTCTTAATTCAGGGACCTTTCTTTCTCTTCCTCCTTTTCTTCTCCTTCCTTGCTGCTATCCTATACTTCCTCACTCCCTGTCTCTTGCCTTTTCTTCTGTTCCCATTGCTGTAATTGCCTTTACAACGCATGCTCTTTTCTCTTTCTAGTGCTAGTCATTTTCCTAGTATTCCCAGGTCATAGTAATCTTTCTGAGTACTGCAATTTTTCAGTTTTCTGACAGAAAAGAATAAAACATTTTCATGACTCCCAATGGCATCATAAATTGAACAGACCCTAGATTTTGGCATTTCAGACCTTATTATACTATACTCTTATAAATGTTTCTGTGATCTCAGTTTATGTAACACTTGTATAGAAAAAGACATTGGCTACTCTAAGTATTTCTCATGAAAGCAGGGTGATATTAATGGATGATAGCAGTAGCTTTTTATTTTTATTTCTTCTGATCTGAGTAACTCTAATCTGGAATTACTTATGATGGTTTGTGGGTATTGGCTATGGCTGTACATTCTTTGGGGATGACTTTGTTGCCCACCCTCTTGTCTATAAATAAGAGTATGGACACCTTACACTTTTTTGCCTTTGGGGCAAATTTTGTGAGCAATATCCAGTATGCATTCTTAGAGAACTAGACAAAGATGTTAACTTATTCATTCTTTCATATATCTTTATAGAGCATCCCCTGCATATGTCAGGATTAATTGATTTAAGTGCTTCAGATGTTGCTGTGAGGAAAACAGACAAAATCCTTCAACATAATAGACTTTGATTAAGTAAGTAGTATATGTAATATACATGAAAGAAGACATTATAAAAATGTATTGAATTTCATCTAGTGCTAGAAAGTTTGAAAGATTCATTGTATACTAAATACGTTCTCTTGAATCTCTATTTGTAGAGTGCCAACAATGACAGGAATAAAATGTGTTTTAATACAGAGCACAGGTGATGAAGTAATAATGGAGAATAATGCAGAAGGAGGACAGAGTTGGACAGGATATGGGAGGGCAGAATAGAGGGGGCACTTAGAGGAGAGATAACTAACATTAAGATCTTTGAGAAAGCTATGTGTATGCCTACTACCATATAAGCTTCTTAAAATATATTCATGTCTGCAAAATTCAAGATGATGTTATATTTTTCTGCCATGTAGTACTCCATTGTGTAAATGTACCACATTTTCCTTATCCATTCTTTGATAGAGGGACATTTAGGCTAGAAAACATCATTTTGAGTGAGATAACACAGACCCAGAAAGACAATTATCACATGTACTCACTCATAAGTGGTTTTTAAACACAAAACAAAGAAAACCAGCTCACAAATCACAATCACAAAGAACCTAGACAACAATGAGAACCCTAAGAGAGACATACGTAGATCTAATCTACATGGGAAGTGGAAAAATACAAGATCTCCTGAGTAAATTGGAAGAATGGGGACCTTGGGAGAGGGTTGAAGGGGAGAGGGTAGGCAGGGAAGGGAACAGAGAATAATGTAGAGTTCAATAAAAATCAATAAAAAGATATATTCTTGTCTTTTTATTTATCATATCTCTTATCATATATATTCATATAAAAATAAATTAAGTGGAGTTACTTTCTAATTGTAAGACATCATTCCTCCTAGACACCATAGGCTATCAAATAAAAACTGAAATATGGGATTGGGCTACCATTTTTGGAGTTGTATGCCAGTTGTGGTCCATTTTAGCATCCCAAAATAAAGGCAATTACCACTGCTCTTGATTATGCCAAAACTTCAAGGTGAGGGCCTATTGCTGAAGATACCATATATTCAAATCCTAGCATGGAGAAATAAAGCTCGTATCTGCCAGGAAACTTCATCCCCATTGTCCAGATTCTGTAGAGCTAAAGTCTGGGCTTGTTATCATAGGCAAATAGTAATGATCAATTATTTAGCTGTAAACCTGAGAGCTACAGTAATTGCTGACCTGGCAGAATACACCCTCTGTGTTATATTGGTACAAGTGTTGTGGGATTAACTTAGCATTTTTTTGTTGTTGTGATTTCAGGCTTGCTCCAGAGATAGTACTCATTCCTAGCAAAGAACTCATTCTTAGAGTGAGCTACCTGAGACTAGATAGATATAGTCTCTAGGGAAGTGACCCTGTCTGGTTTTCTACTGTAGATATAGAATTAATTTGACTCCTAATAAATTTCCATTATATTATATATTCATAGATTAGTGCATTTCTCAACATTCATCAGAAATGCCTCTTTTGGAAGTAGATGGTGGTTAACATAGATATCCACAACTGAAAATAGGCAGATTGCCAAATCATAACCCTTCTCCCAAGCCTAGGGGATCGTAAGAAAAGAAGGGGTGAAAAGATTTAAGAGCCACTGAAACAATGTTTTTAGGACTCAACAAGTTTACTTCTCAAATGAACTCACAGTGATTGCAACAGTCTGCATGAGACCTATGTAAAATCAAACTGAACAAAATCTAAGCATTGAGGGAGGTTATAGTCATGAAGTTCCACCTCTAGCTGAGGAACTATTGGCTGTTGACGTTTGCTTGAAGAAAAAGTCATTTTCAAGGATCTACATCTTGATGTAGATGTCTCTGCAGACATATACATGCAGTCAGTGCTGATTGGACTCAGATGACTTTAAAAAAGAGAGAAAAGCAAAGATGAAGATGTGAGGGGATGGTGGTGTGAGGATAGAGGAAGAATTGGAGGGGGAAGAAATCAAGGATGAACTTGGTCAAATTACATTGTATATATGTATAATCCTTTCAAAAAATAAAAACAAAACATTAGATATCTCCAATAAGCCAATATCATTACTAATGAATTCATCTGTGAGTAGTGTAGCTAGAGGCCCGATCTCTTGGGAGAAATAGCTGGAAAACATAAGCTTTACCAATTTTAATAAGGTCTCTAAGATTACAAACTCATAAGAGCCTCTTGGGTCATTACCAGGTGGCTCCTGTGACATTGGTTGTTGCTATTTACCAATCTCTGGGCTAGAGAGGACATTTTGGGCAAAGCCACCAGTAAAAATGATCTACAACCCATGGTTTTTCTTAATCTGGAAGAATGAGGGTTCTGGCTTACCTATCTAAAATTAATTTTCTTCATCACCAGAATTCTAAGTCTAGTAATAACAAAAATAAATTATTTTTCGGGGCTATAGACTTTAAAGCTCATCAGTGCCATTTGTACTTACCATTCTGTGAGGGTGGAGAAGAGAAGATTTTAAATTCTCTTAGTTCCCCATGGAGAAAGGTAAGTGTTGGATTGGATGCATGCTAGATTTCCTCCCCATCCCCAAACTACCACTGAGAATGCCAATGAGTTCTATGCCTTGGGTCTTCTCTTTTGATAATACCTCTGAGCTTGAATTGGGAGGTAAATTTTCAAGGTATAAGCAGAACAGAGATGCTGCAGAACAAAAAATGGTCATTGGTGCCCTCAATATTATTCTAAAGAATTGACTTTTTACATATTCATATTTATTTCTGGAGATTAACTCTCATAAAATGAAGAAAACAGAGGCATGGAGAAGTGTGAGCTTGACTTTATCCTTCCATTCTTGTTCTAAGTCTCATTTTCATGGTAAAGGTTGGAGAGGGCTGGGATCTCATTCTAATATAACTATTTTATACTGTTCTCACAGCTATGACCCGAGGAATGGCCTCAGAAAATGACTCTTCAGTGAAGGAGTTTATCCTGCTGGGTTTAACACAGCAGCCAGAGCTCCAGCTGCCTCTCTTCTTCCTCTTCTTGGGAATTTATGTGGTCTCCATGGTGGGAAACCTGGGCTTGATTGTTCTGATTGTTTTGAACCCTCACCTGCACACCCCCATGTACTACTTTCTCTTCAACCTTTCCTTCACAGATCTCTGCTACTCTTCTGTTGTAACTCCCAAAATGCTGGTGAGTTTTGTGAAGCTGAACACCATCTCCCATGCAGAGTGCATGACTCAGATCTTTTTCTTCTGTTTCTTTTGTATTGACGAATGCTACATTTTGGCAGCCATGGCCTATGACAGATATGCTGCCATCTGTAAACCCCTGCTTTACCACACCACCATGTCCCATAAGGTCTGCCTCTTGATGATGGTGGGTGTGTATGTGATGGGGTCTCTTGAAGCCATGACTCATACTGGTAGCATATTAAGTCTGACCTTTTGTGACGGCAACATTATCAATCACTACCTGTGTGACATGCCTCCTCTCCTGAAGCTCTCTTGCACAGATACTGCCATTAATGAGCTGGTGGTTTTCATTGTTGTGGGTTTTAATGTCATAGTGCCCAGTCTGACTATCTTTATTTCTTACACCTTGATCCTTTCCAACATCCTTGGCATCCGTTCTGCAGAGGGTAGGTCAAAAGCTTTCAGCACCTGTGGCTCCCATGTTGTAGCTGTTTCTCTTTTCTTTGGAGCTATAGCCTTCATGTATCTTAAACCTTCTAATGTGTCTGGTGATGATGATAAAGTATCTACCGTTTTTTACACTGTTGTGAGTCCAATGCTAAACCCTTTCATCTACAGTTTAAGGAATAAGGACGTCCACATTGCACTGAGAAATACTTTGAGGAAAAGAATGTTCACTTAAGTAGAATTTACATTTGTTATGAAAGAAAAAACTTAGGATATGTGAGGTTTACAATTAGGGAGAGGTATAGAAAAGTAGCCTATTTTCTGAGCATTTGCTTATACACAAGCATTTCTGTATTGAACCCATAGTCTGGCGTGGGAGATACTTCTGTCTATGTTTTGCTTTTAATAAATAAAGAAACTGCTTTGGCCTATGGCAAGGCAGAACTTAGTTAGGTGAGGAAAACTAAACCAAGTGCTGGAAGAAAAAAAGGCAGAGCCAGAGAGAAGCCATTGTAGACCCACCAGAGACGGATGCCGGAATTTTACCCCATAAGCCATAGCCTCATGGCAATACACAGGTTAATGGAGATGGGTTAATTTAAGATATGAGTTACCCAGAAATATGCTTAACACATTGGCCAAACAGTATTGCAAATAATATGGTTTCTGTGTGATTATTTTTTGGGCTGAGCAGCCGGGAACAAATAAGCAGCTTTCCTACTATGATAATCTTCAAAAGCAGCTATAGCAAAACAACTAAAATAATATCAAAATTCAAAACCTATAGTAATAATAGTGCAGATGCAAGATTATTTAATATTATGTAAAATTAATTTATTTACATAGAAAAATCCAGAAGTAAAGGGAGAGAATAATGATTAATCCATTATCGTTTTAGGTTATAGAACACAGCTTATACTGTAATTCTCCAAAACCATATGTATATTTTTTCAGTATAGAAAATTTAAATAAAAACATTAGTGCAGCCATCTACTGGTATAGTACACTCTAGCCTTAGAAATCATAACCATTTAAGTACAACTCTCTGCATGATATTACAGTCAGAGACCATAAGATCCTAAAATCTATTAAAAAGGTACACATTTATCTTATTTTTCTGCAAGTGTGTGTTTGGGGATATATACTCGGGGACTCCGCATTGCTTGTCAATTGCTCTTGCATAGAGCCTCATCCTAAACTGTTGACATCTTGAACTAGGGTACATCTAGAGGTCTTATGTTGTTATTCCAATGAGATACTGATTTCAGTGTTCTTAGAGATAGTGACTCAATAATTTGGTTAATAATGTCCTGTAAATATTTGGAGAGGATAACATTTTAAAGGTTTCTTTGTTTCTTGAGATGCTGAAGTTTGGAGGGGAAATGCCCTTTTTACTATATTCTTTTATCTATAGCCGAATGCAGTTTGGTGACGAGGAGGCGATGAGTCTGTTGCGATTCCAGTGCTTGCCCATTGAAAATGAAACTGCAGTTTTATGTTAGGCAATTCAGGATAAAGGGAACCTGTACTAGGCTTTCCTCTCATGGTCTAGAGGGTAGGTATGAATGTGTGTATAAAAACATGCTATGTCTTCCTTGGAAAAAATTTAACTTAAGATATTTACTGGCTATCAGTATATAAATTTTGTGGTTTCTGTAATAAATCATATGATCTTAATTAGTTTTCACCTGGTTCTTTCTGTCTATAATTTCACTTTCATTCTGTATCAGAAGTTTTCTCAAAGTGATGTAGTTTATTGATGTTGTAAATTTAGACTGATGGTCCATCCTACTTTAGACATAGAGCTATCTAGACTTTAGTAAAAAAAAAATTAAGCATACAGCTTTGAAGAAGATTGAAGATGCATCTGATTGCAGAAAGCTAAAAGCCAGTAAGTCGGTGAAATAATTTTCATATTTAGGATTTTGTGTAGGAAAAACAATATACAAGATCTGGAACAAATTGATACAAATTCTAAGTATTTGTACTGAGAAAAACTGTCTTATATTGGGTTGTCTGATCACAGAACTCTTTCTGAGAAGGTGGCAGCTGGCTTTATGAAGACAACTCTGTTCAAAAGCAGGAACAATCTTGACTATTATGAGCAATAGTATGGAAACTGATGAATGCTACGGAAGAAGGCTAAGCAGAATGATGTGTATGCAAGTGTGAAGAATAATTATAACTGAGGTTGAATTGGGGCTTTGCAGACAAAAAGAATGAATCTCAGTAAGCACAATAAAAATCCAGCTGATATCAATCAGATAATGAACTCCGTTTTCTTCCTTCCCCATATTTGGAATCGTAGTAGATGTTCATTTATAAGCAGTCCAGGTTCCATGAACAAGTTTTAGTGTAATCATGAAACAACAAATCTTAAGTAACGAAAACATTCATGTTCTGTGGAATGAATGATGATTTTTGGCTAAAGATAAACACATAAAAGAGTGGGCCAGGTAGAGACCAGCTGAAACTGCACCAGGAGTTTTCTGGGGCACCCTGGCCCTGTGTCTTCATGCCCTCAGGAGGCTGTGGGAAACAGAAAGCCGAATGGAACTGGTTAGGTTTGGATTTGGATTGTGCAAGATTTGATTCTTTATCCTCTCAGTCTTAGATTCTGGATAGCTAATAATAAAACTGTTGTGATACACATTTAATAAATAGTAGAAATTAAAAAAATAATACATCCTGTATTTTAAGTATCATAATCCTGAAATATAAACAATGCTTATTTCATACAACTTTTCTTTCTCAGTATAGCCTTGATTTTTCATAGCCTGTCACTGCTTATTTCTGTCCCTTTGCCTTGAGACAGGATTGTGTTGTGTATCTCAGGGAGGTCATGAAATTATCATCTTTCTGACTTTGTCTCTAGAGGACAGAAATAACAGGCATGTGCCACTACTCTTGACTAACAGATTATCAGCACTGATGAGGGCCTGCTGACAGTTCTGACAGCAGCCATTGCTAGTATCAGTGTAAGAAACTGATCCTAGATATTGGTATCACTGTCGCTGCAATTGAATAGGTGAAGAATTTGTGTAAATACACACTTGGGATTCACATGGTGCCATTTATAGTTCAAGTATACCTATGAAAATGTATTTATTGTTACAGAAGCCAGATCAATTCAAGCTATAATTTAGAAAGCAAATATAATTCTTCACATATAATACATATGAATCAGCATACAGAGAAAGACCTAAAGGCATATTTTAAAATATTAAAAAAATAATTTTTATGCTGCTGGGAATGGATGTAGTATTCTCTCATGCTACATATACAGGTATCCATGAATATACAGCAAGTTGAGAAGGATTTTATTGGAGAAATGCTACCATTTTTATAAACTTTTTATTCATTTAATTCAGAACAATATCACTAAGAAATTAAGATAATCAAAAGTCATAGAAATCTTGGTCATTTTATCTGAGACTCATTCACAAAATGGAGTATATAATAAATACCTTAATTCTGAAGACAGGATAAATAATTGAGTTATCTGTAAAATAGGAGTGTATATATAAATATAATAGGATCCTTTTAATAAGAGTAAAGTAGATCACCAAACAATATGTGATTTCAAGCCGGTGTGGTTGGCAGCTTTGTCTCTTTTCTTAGTGATATGAATCAAAACATCATGTTTTACTAATCCTGATATTGCTGTCTCAGTGAAGTTCCGAGCACACTTCACTTTCTTTGTGGAACAGTGATTCTTATGCAGGTGTGTTCTTGCAGGAACTTTTGTCAGTGTCCCCTTCCCCAGGACATTGGACTGTAACTATACTTGGTTCTTAATGATGTGATTAGTTTAAAACTCATTTAAGTTAATTTGCAATAATGTTAAGGATGTCCCTAAACCAATCTGATTAGTATTCTTATGAGGAAAAAAATAGGGAGACATAAACATTACGATTGGACATACTCATTCAAGAGAAAGAGCTTGTTGCAACTCAGCAAAAGCATAGTCATCTGTATGTCAAACAGTGAAGCCTCAGAAAACATATGACTGACAGTTGATAAAGAACTTTTAGCCCAAGATTTACAAGAAAATGATCTCCTCTTGTTTAAGCCATCCTGTCTACTGCATGTGCCTAAAAATTTTATTTGGCAGACTTATACAAGTGAAACAGTGGTAAAAATACATTTTTCAATCTTTGTGTGTCAGGTATTAAACATAGGATTTCATACATGCTAGAGATTGCTTTCTTAGAGTTCTAGGTATAATCATTCCTCTTTTTACTTTTGAATTTGTAACAAGGTCTCAGTGAGTTACTTATGATGACCTTGAACCCTTCTTGGAGTCCAGCTAGGGCTTAGCATCCAGAGATGTTAGGATTATGGGCAAGTATATCCAGGCTCAATTATTTTATTTTTTAGGAGGCTATAGTGAGATAAACAGAACAATAGGACAAGCCAGAAAACCCTGAAGTTGTGGTGCATAGTACTGTATTACATACTGCAATTCCAGGCATAGGAGTCTGAGGCAGAAAGCTGAGCAGTTGAAGGCTTTCCAGAACTACATAGTGAGTTCCAGTCAGCATGTGCTATACAAAGAAGCTGTGTATTTCAAACCCAATAAATTAACCAAGCAAGCAAGCACCAACCAAATACACAACCAATAAACCAAACAAACAGCTACATAAAACAAAAACAAAAAGAAAATCAGTAAAAAAAAGGAGAAAGAGTGTAAGTGAAATGCACACTTTCAGACACATTTTATGTAAAGAAATATAGTTTTAAGTGGATGAATAATAATTACACATATTCATGTGGCAGCATCTTCTAAAGTGATTTGTTTAGCTGAATTAATGTAGTTAAAAAGTTACACAGAAGGTCAGAATGACCTGTGTGCCTGAAGTAATGCCTTATGCTTCCCTGGGAAACAAGTTTTGTGATCACATTCTTGTCCCTCAATGTATTCAGTCTACTGCTCAAACTTGAGTATTTAATATTTTCTTATCCTTGTTAATCTACAGTATTTTTTGGGGGTAAAGAATATGTGAACACATATCTTTTAGTAATATTTCTTAAGAAAATCCATCCCACATTGGAAGGATGGGCTTATTAGAAGCCTCACAAACTCTTTAAAATGAAATGTAAGACTAAGGTGTTTACTCAGTCTTTGAATTTCAAACACTTTTTTCAGATGTGAAATATTAATAGTTTTTACAATGTATGCAAAGGAAATGATTAAAATATTAATGAAATAAATGAATTTTTTTCTGACTAATTTTGGAAAAAATCTACTTATTGAGTAGGTAGACATGAAACAATCAGATTTACATTTGGATTTAAAAACAAAGCTAAGGTACCCTCCCCCACCCACCTGACCATGCAAGCTACTAGTCCTATCCGCCCCCAAACTCGCCTATCCTCCTGCAACCTTGGTGGAACTCTGAAACACAGTTTGCTTCAAAACTGAACCAGAGATTAGTGACCAGCCACACGGTAGTACACCTCACTCTCTATGACCTCCATAGTGGGACAAAACCCCAGGCCCCTCTCCCAACTACCTTGGCTTCTCTAGCCAGTCAGCAGGAGAGTTTCCCAGGCAGGCTCCCCTAACACCTAACCCCCATCCATTGGACTATGCAAGATACTAGCCCCATCACAACCCCAAACTCACCTATCCTTTTGCAACCTCAGTGGAACTCTGAAACACAGCTTGCTACAATATCAAGGGGACCAAGAGCTTGCTACAACCCTGAGGAGACCAATAGAGAGGACCAAGAGTGTGAACCAGGAGAGAAGATGAAGAGAGCAGGTTAGAGAGGCCTCAGTGGCTCCCTGAAACACAGACATTGACAGTACAGAGCAGACCAAGAACAATTCCCAAAGACTCAGACAGACACTGCAAAGATTGGATCAAGATATAAAGACACTGCCAGTCTCATTTGAAGGAATAGATGGGTAGGCACCAAGGCCAGAATTCAACCAACAACAGAAAAAGCAACATAGTAGCAACCAGAATCCAGTGGTCACACAAGAGGAAGACTTGATCATCCTAAACCAGAAGAAGCAGAAGAAAACGACTTTAAATGTAACTTTATGAAGACGATGGAGACACTTAAAGGGGAAAGGAAAATCACCTTCAAAGAATTGGAGGACAGCCAAACAAAAAATTGGAAGAAATTAATAGATCCCTCAAAGAAACCTAAGAAAACCAAGAGAAAACAATCAAACAGATGAAGAAACAGTTCAAGGCTTGAAGACTGAAATAGAGGCTATAAAGAAAACACAAACCAAGGGAATTCTGGATATGGAAAATCTGGGTAAATGAACAGGAACTATAGAGGCAAGTATAACCAACAGAACACAAGAGATAGAAGAAAGAATCTCAGGTGCTGAAGATACTACAGAGGAAAACAAATCCAACAAAGTTTTAACACAAAACATCCAGGAAATCTGGGACACCATGAAAAGACCAAATCTAAGAATAATAGGTATAAAAGAAGGAAAAGAACTCCAGCTCAAAGGCACAGAAAATATATATAAATATAGACGAAAACTTTCCTAACCTAAAGAAGGATATCCCTATGAAAGCACAAGAAGCTTACAGAAAGCCAAATGTACTGGATAAAAAAAATCCCTTCACCATATAATAATCAAAATACAAAATATATAGGACAAAGAAATAATATTAAGAGCTACAAAGGAAAAAGGTCAAGTAACATATAAATGTAGATCTATCAGAAATATGCCTGACTTCTCAATGGAAACCATGAAAGCCAGAAGGTCCTGGAAAGATGCGCTGCAGACACTAAGAGACCAAGGATGCAAGCCCAAACAACAATACCCAGCAAAGTGTTCAATCGCCGTTGATAAAGAAAACAAGATATTCCATGACAAAAACAGATTTAAACAATATGTATCCACAAACCCAGCCCTATAGAAAGTACATGAAGGAAAACCCCAACCCTAGGAAGCTAACTGCATCCACAAAAACAGGCAGGAGATAACCTCCCACCAGCAAAATCTTCTGTTTGTGACAACTCTACAATTTAGTCCGCCTTTAGGCTAGTGTTTTGAAGGATTTTGTGTCTTTTGTTTACCTGTATCCCTTTCATTAGAAGCCTTATTGAATCCTCTCTATTAATGTCTCTTTTGTATTTTGTTTTTCAGAACTCCTCACAGAATTATTCTTATTTCAGGGACCTTCTTTTCTCATCCTCCATTTCTTCCCCTTCATTGCTGCTATCCTATACTACCTTGTTTCTCACCATTTCTTCTTTTCCAACTACTGTTATTCCCTCTGAAACTCATGCTACTTCTCTCTTTCTCCTTCTAGTCATTTTCTCTAGTATTCTCAGGCTATATTTATCTTTTTAAGTACTGTAGATGTTTCAGTTTAGCTCTACAAATGTATAAAACATTTTACTGAATCCCAATGGCACCACAGAAGGAACAGAATCTAGATTTTGGCATTTAAGACCTCATTATACTGCACTGTTACAATTATTTTTTCTCTGATCTCAGTCTATGCAACTATTGTATGTAAAGAGACATTTTGTACTCTTTGTATTATTCAGAAGATCAGGGTGATATTCATTGATGAGAGCTATAGCTTTTTATTTTCTTTCTTCCGATGTTCATAACTCTAACATGGAACTACCTTTGATGGCCTCTATGTGGTGGCAGTGCCTGAACAATTTTTATGACTGCCATCACTCTCTACCTTCTTGTCTATAAATAAGAATCTTGGTATCTTATATTTCTTTGCCTTTTGGGAAAATTTTGTGAAGAATATCCAGTATGCATCCTTAGAGAACTGGAAAAGAATGTTCACTTATTCATTCTTCTATACATTTTTATAGAGCACCCCTTTTATATATCAGTTTTAATTATTTAAGTGCCTCAGAAGTAGATGCTAGGAAAACTGACAAAATCCTTTTGAGATTAAAGACTTTGATTAAGACATGTGTGATATATATGAAAGAAAAAATTTCTAAACTAATATATAGGATTTCATTTACTGATGGAAAATACAAAGAATCCATTGTATATTGGACAGGTTTTCCTGATTTTCTGTTTGTAGGGTGCCCACAGTGGCAGGAATAAAATGTGTGTTAATCCAGAGCACAGGTGGGATGAAGGAAGACTGGAGACTAATGCAGCAGGAGGACTGAGTGGGTCAGGATATGGGAGGACAGAATAGCGGGGGAGTTTGAGGAGATATAACTGACATTAAGGCCTTTGAGAGAGTTGTGTGTATGCCCACTACTGTATAAGTTTCTTAAGATATATTCATGTATAAAAAGGAATTATTTGGGAGATAGCCTTCCTCCTAGACATGAAGGCCATCAACTAAAACTGAGATTCAGGAATAGGATACTTATCTTGGAATTGTTTTTGAGCTGTGTTCCATAGAACTCTCCAATATCACAGGCTATTGCTACTGCTCTTGGTTATGCCCATTACTTGATGGTGAGATCCTTTTGTTGAAGATACCATATAGTTTATTCAAAACATGGGGAAACAAAGCTCATTTCTCCCTAGAAGCTTCATCCCTATTTTCTAGTTTGTTAGCAATTACAATGTAAGCATCCCATAACAGGCAAATAGTAATAATCAATTTTATATAGCTGTGGATCCTAAAAGCCACAATAATTGCTGACCTGGCAGAATATACCCTCTAGTTCTGTATTGGTACATGTGTTATGGGAGTAAACAGGCAATTTCTTTTTGGATTTCAGAGTGCTTTACTGACAGAGCTCATTCCCAGCATATTCTTGGGAAGAGCTACCTGAGACCAGATATGACAGAAGCCCTAGGGAAGTACGTAACATATGGCTGTTTTTCTGCTGTGAATATAATGCCAAAATGATTCTAAAAAGTTTCCATAATAAATTAAACCCATCTATTAGTGCAAATTTCCACCATCATCAGCATTTTTTGGCATAAATAGTGATTTATGCAGACATCCATAATTTGGAATTTGGCAGTGAACAAGAATTTGGGAGTGCTCATCTTAAAAGGGACCACCACATCATATCCCTTTCCTAAGCCTAAATTGTCAAAAGTAAATTAGAAATGGGAAGATTGTAAAACTCAGATGCGACATATAAAAACACTGAAACTATGTTTTGAGTACTCAGTGTGTTCAGTATTCAAGTATACTCCCAGTGGTTTAGATAGAATGCATAAGACCTGTGTAAAATAAAACCTTACAAAACACAGGTATTGAAGAATGATATAGTTATGAAGTTTCACTTCAAGGTGTGGAACTCTTGTCATTTGGTGGCTACTGGTAGAAACAGTCATTTTCAAGGATGGGGCCCCAGAGAGGCTCTTTATTCTCACATAGATATCCTTACATTATAAGCATACTAGCAGTGCTGAGTAGACACAGTAGGTTAAAAAAATAAGGAAATAAGTGAAGTTGTGAGAGGATAGTGGTAAGAGGTTGGGGAGGAATTGCAGTGGAAGAATTCGAGGTGAACTTGTTGAAAACACATTGTATCTATGTATAAAATTTTAAAACAATAAAAACACAACAAAATGTATCTCTCCAAAAGCCATTATCATTACTGTTGAACTAATCTCTAAGTACTGTTGCAATAAAGCCTGATCTTTTGGGATAAATACCCAGGAAACAAAAACTTTTCAAGTTTTAATGAGGTTCCTAAGACTACAGTCTCATAAAACTCTCTTGAGTCATTATTGCTGGGCTCTTTTGACATTAGTAGCTACTATTTAATAGCCTTTAGGTCAGAGAGGACAACCTTGGAAAAAACATCACTCCAAATAATTATCTACTGTCATGATTTTTTTTTAATTTCTAGAAATGATGGTTTGACTTTGCCAGTCCAAAATTAATTCCCCTCATCAAAGAAAGGCAAATGTTACAGAAAATTATCTATGTGTGTGTTTGGGGTTATGCACCTTTACAGCTTTTCAATGCCACTAGAACTTGCCCATCTGTGAGCAAAGAGAAGATTCAAAGAGGTCACTGATGAGTCCTATTTTCCAAGGGTAAGTATTGAGTTGGATACATGCTTTTCTTAAATCCAACTTGAGACTTTGATCTGGCATGTTTCTTCTCTTTTGTGATTATCGCTGAACCTAAAGTGGGAGGTGGATTTACAAGATAGAAGAAGAACAGAGATGCTGTAGAAACTAAAATGATCACTGCTTTTCTTAATATTCTTCTCAGAGAAGTGGCCTTTCACCTATTTATGTTTATTTCTCCATGAACTCCCATGAAATGTAGAAAGCAAAAGCACAGAGAAGTCTGAGCTTGATTTATCATTCAATTGTGGTTCTTAATTTCATTTTAGTGTGCTTTGGAGAGGGCTGAGATTTTATTTTAATGTAATTTTTTCTTTCTGTTCCTACAGCTATGAACCAAGGAATGGCTTCAGAAAATGACTCTTCAGTGAAAGAGTTTATTCTGCTAGGATTGACTCAGCAGCCAGAACTCCAGCTGCCTCTCTTCTTCCTCTTCTTGGGAATCTATGTGGTCTCTATGGTGGGGAACCTGGGCTTGATTGTTCTGATTATTTTGAACCCTCACCTGCACACCCCCATGTACTACTTTCTCTTCAACCTTTCCTTCACAGATCTCTGCCTTTCCTCTGTCATAATCCCCAAGATGCTGGTCAGTTTTGTAAATCAGAACACCATCTGCCATGCAGAGTGCATGACTCAGTTCTTTTTCTTTGTCTTCTTTGTTATTAACGAAGTCTACATTTTGACAGCAATGGCTTATGACAAATATGCTGCCATCTGTAAACCACTGCTTTACCAGGTCACCATGTCCTATCAGGTCTGCCACTTGATGATGGTAGCTGTGTATGTAATGGGGTTTGTGGGAAGTTTGGTACATACTGGTAACATGCTAAGTCTTAGCTTCTGTAATGGCAACATCATCAATCACTACATGTGTGATGTACTTCCTCTTCTGAAGCTCTCCTGTGCACATACTGCCATTAATGAGCTGGTGGTTTTCATTGTTGCGGGTATCAATGTAACAGTGCCCAGCCTGACTATCTTTATTTCTTACACCTTGATCCTTTACAGCATCCTTGGCATCCATTCTGCAGAGGGTAGGTCAAAAGCCTTCAGCACCTGTGGCTCTCATGTAATAGCTGTTTCCCTTTTCTTTGGAGCCTCAACATTTATGTATCTTAAACCTTCTAGTGTGGCTGGGGATGAGGATAAAATATCTTCTATTTTTTATACCATTTTGGGCCCGATGCTTAATCCTTTCATCTATAGTTTAAGGAACAAGGATGTCCACATTGCACTGAGAAAAACTTTGAGGAAAAAAATGTTTACCTAATAGAAACTCTATTTGTTATTGAAGTAAATCTTAGGACATGTGACACGTAGGACCTGAAGGATCATTCATTTGTATATAGGTGTGAGGCCCTGAATTTTACCCACTGTATTGAGAAACTTCAATGACAAAATAACATCAAAATACAAAAAACAAAACATGTTAGAAGACAACCAGAAGCAACTGACTAAAGTAGTACAGAATTAAAGCAATTTAACATTACACAAAATTAAATTAAGTTCATTAACAAGGGAAATTTCAGAAATAAAGACAGCGAAGAATGATTAACTCATTATCCTTTAACGGCAGAGAGCATTGTTTATTTCTTAATTTTCCAAAACCATATGTATCTTTTTTTCAGTATTGAAAACTGATCAAATGCATTTGTGCAGCCAGCTACTAGTATGTTACACTCCAGTCTTGGGAAGCATGAAGATTTAAATATACAAAGCAATGGATCATAATATACTCAGAAATAATAAGGTCATGAGATCTTTTAAAACTATATTTTTGAAAATTTTTGTAGGTTGTTTGTTTACGGTGTCTATTCATGTTCTCTTGTATGGTAGGCACATGTTCGTCTATTTATCTACATCTTAATCATGACTGGGATTGTGAACCATCTTGGAATAGTTGTAGATTTCTTTTTGAATGATTCTCTTTATCCTTAAATCAGTTTAGTAAAGAGGAGTTGATGAGTCTGTTATGATTCCAGTGTATGCAGACTAAAAATGAAACAATTGTGGTCTTTTAGAATAAAGGGAACCTATATTAGGTTTTCTATTTATAGACCTGAGAGGAAGAATGTATGTATAAAAACATGCTTTGTATTCATTAGGAAGAATTTGACTAATCAGTTTTAGTTGTCATTGTTAATGGTATTTTGTCTTTTCCTCAAAAAATTATATAATCATAATTTATTATTAGTTACTTCTCTCTATTTACTAATTTAATTTTTATAATATACAATGAATGAGTTTATTGAAAAGCAAATATAAAATGAGCATCTATCCTATTTTAGACATCAGGTTATCTAGGATTTGGTCAAACATTACGATTGTAGCTGTGAGGAAGGCTGAAGATATCTGTGATCTCGAAAGGCTACAGACTACTAAGGTTTTGATAAAACTTGATTTTGTACTTGTGAGTATAATGGAAAAATTAATATGCAAAGTCTTGAATGTAATTATACTGAGAATAACTGTCTTACTCTCTTGGGTGAGCTGGTTGAAGGACTTTTGTACTGAGAATACCTGTCTTACTCTCTTGGGTGGACTGGTTGAAGGACTCTTTTTTAGGAGGTGGCAGGTGTCTTGACTGAAGGCATGATTGCCAACACAATGTCTAAGTAAAGGGAGGAGCTGAGCAGAGTTTCAGAGACAACAACAATCTTGATGAGGACAGGAAAGGTTTTGGGAAGCAGATGAATGCTGTGGAAAAAGGCTGAGCCGAAGAGTGTGCATAAAGTGTGAAGAGTAATCAACATGAGGTTGAATTGAGCTAGGAATGGAAAAATGTAAATAAACACGATAAAAGTCTGAGTGTTATCAGTCAAACATCTGACAACTTTTCCTTCCTTCTCCAATGTCCAGAAGCATAGTCAGTGTTCATTAATAACTAATAGAACTTCCAGGAAAAATTTTTACTGAAATCCATGAAATAAAAAATTTAAATAATAAAAATTTGCATGCCCTGCTGGAGGGATGATGATTTTTTTGCTAACTGTACACACCTGAAAAATGAGTCAATGTTAGTAGTGTTGGGCCCTAAAGCCTCACCAAGGAGGAGGTCGCCCCAAGAGACACTCTCAGAGTGGTTGATGCAATAGCAAGAGGAATTTTTATTTTGCTGCCATGGCAGATGTCCCTCAGCCTCGAGAGGAGAAGGACCCCTGCTTTTTCTATTACAGGCTCCTTTAAAGGAAAAAAAACACCACAGAATCAAGGAGGGGGCAGTACAGAATCAAAAGAGAGAGTGCAGAAATCATTTGTCAACTATTTTTGACTAGTTCATTTAATGGTCAGCTAACTCTAATTGATCAATGCTATGGCCGTTGCTGGGTTGGTTAAACAAGGAGGAACACTTGCAGGTTATCTGCAGGTTGTCTCACCCCAGTTCCAGGGTCTGGGTCTATTGAAGAAAGACTACAAAAGAAATGGAAAGTACTCAAAGTTCCAGTGCATGTGTGGTTGATTACTGGGGTCTCCTGGTTCCCAGGAAGGGGGCGTGCAGGAATGCTGAGGTGCCCCAAAGTCTTTCAGTAGATGTCAGCTGAAATAACAAAAGACTTAGGTGGGTGCGCCATGATCCTATGTTGGCATGAGTTTAGTAAACTGTGTCAAATGGAAAGACCAACAGAAATGATTTGGTTTTGAGTTTGAGTTCTACATGTTTTGAATATTAATTTGATTCTTAGATTCTGCATGTTTCTATTAAAACTTCTGAGTTTCACATTATATAAATGATAAATAATGATATATGTTTTAAAAGTATTACAAGCTTTGCTTTAAATACAATATTCCAGAAATATAAACTTGTAAGTTTTTCTACTTAATATCTTTGAAGTAAGTATGTACTTGATACTCAATATCTTCTCACTGTTTACTTTTGATCTTTTGCCTTGAGACAGAATTATGTTGTGGATTTCAGAGAGGGCATGAAATTATCATCCTCTTGTCTTTATCTCTTGAGGACTGAGACTATAGGCATGTGCCACTACCCTTGGCTTAACAACTTATAAGCACCGATGATGGCTACGGGCTGTTCCACCATAGCTGCTATTGCTAGTATCTGTGTAAGCACCTAATCATAGATAATGCATCATGTCACTGAAGTTGAATGGGGGAGAATTTGTGTTAATACACACTTGGAGTTAACTCAGGGCCATTTAAAATTCACATATATCTATGAAAAATATATTTATTGTTACAGTTGTAATATCAATTTAAATAGTAATATAGAAATCAAATGTAATTTGTCACATATAACACATGTGAATTAACAAGTAGAGAAAAGAACTAAAGGTATATTTTAAAATAGTTAAGGAAAATAAACTTTTGTACTGCTGGGAATGGACATAATATCTTCCAATGCCAGACAAGCGCCAATACCCGTGAATATACAACCAGTCTGAAAATATTTTATTGGAGAAATAGCGCCATTTTTATAGACTGACTTTTTATTCAGTTAATGCAAAGCAGTAATACCTAAAGAATCAAGACAACCAAAAATCATAGAAGCTAGGTCATTATATCTGAGACTCATTCACAAAATGGAGTTTATATTGAATGTCTTATTTCTGAAGTCAGGGTAAATTGCTGAGTCATCTGTAAAAAAAGGAATGTAAATGTGGAAAAATGGAACTGTTTGGATTTGAATTTGGGTTGTGCCAGATTTGATTATTTGTCTTCTCAGTCTTAGAGACTGGACAACAATAATAAAACTGTTGTGGTACACATTGAATAAATCATACAAATTTAAAAGGAACTACATGTTTTATTTAAAGTATCATATTCCTGAAATATAAACATGAATTTTTCATTTAACTTTCCTTACTCAGTATGTCCTTGATTCTTCAAGACTTTCAGTGCTTATTTTGTACTTTTGCCTTGAGACAAGATTGTGTTGTGTAGCTCAAAGAGGTCATGAAATTAACATCTTTCTGACTTTGGCTCTTGAGAAAGAGATAACAGGCATGTGCCACTACTCTTGGCTCACAGATTCTCGGTGCTAATGATGGCCAGGTAACAGTTCTGACATAGCAGCCATTGCTAGTATCAGTGTAAGCAACTGATCATAGATAATGGTATCACTGTCACTGCACTTGAATAGAGGGAGAATTTGTGTTAATACACTCTTAGGATTCACATAGGACCATTTAAAATTTATGTATATCTAAGAAAAATATATTTATTGTTGCAGTTGTCAGATAATAATATAATTTAATATAGGAATATGTAATATAATATAGAGAGCAAATGTAATATATCACATATAATACATGTGAATGAGCATTCGGAGAATAGAACAAAGGGCATATATAAAAATATTAAGGAACATATTCAGTCTATTGACCAACTTTGAGTATTCAGTATTTTCTTATTCTTGCTTATCTACAGTTTTTGGAGAGTAAAGGATATGTGAACACATGTCTTTTAGTAAGATTTTATTAAGGAAAGCCACCCTACACTGGAAGGATAGGCTTATTAGAAGCCTTTCGAACTGTTGGAAATAAAACATAAGCCTAAGGTGTTTACTCAATATTTGAATTTCAAACATTTTTCAGATGTGAGGTGTTAATGATTTTTTTTAAAAAGTTATGCAAAGGTAACAATTTAAAAATTAATGAAATAAATGCATTTCTCTGGTTATTCTTGAAAAAAATCTCATTTTACTAAATAGGTAGACATAAAATAATCAGATTTCTATTTGGAATTAAAATTAAATACATGATAGAAACATCTTATTTAATTACTAAATATGATTTATCTCACACATATCATATTTACTTTCTGATGAGTAATCTCTTTTTCTGAAAATTCATTGTTTATTCCTGGCTCAAAGTCCTTCTAAGGAGACTATTGTAAAAGGGCTCAGTGAATTAGGGTGAGATATTGAAATAAAAAATACATACTGATAGGTTCAGCAAAAGAAGGTGGTGGCTAGTGTCCAAAAATGACTGTCCTAACACAGCAATAATTTAAGATTCTTTTGACTTTGGCAAGGGTTACACACAGGTGTATGCAAGTTTTACTTATATTTTTCCTTAGTTATGATAAAAGAAAAAGTATTTATAAATATTGTAATTGTAATTCTTGCTTGATACCTCTTTTGTTATATGTAATTTTACTATGTTAAATTTAAAACCCTCCTTTTTATTTAACAGAAAAGGGGCGTTGATATGGAATTGCCTTCTGTATGCTGTGAATTCCACTGAATAATAAAGAAACTGTCTTAGGTCTATAGAAGGCAGAACATAGGTAGGTGGGGAAAACTAAACTAAACTTGGGAGAAACAAGGCAGAGAGAAGCCATGTAGCCCTGCTGGAGACAGATACTGGAACTTTACTCAGTGAGCCATAGCCTCATGGTGATACACAGTCTAATAGAAATGGGTCAAGTTAATATGTAAGAGTTAGCCAATAAGAAGCTAGAGCTAATGGGCCAAACAGTGATTTAATAAAAAAATAAAAAGAAAGTGCTGGTGACTATAGGCTGTGCTCTGAAGTTATAAGACTGGTAGATTTCAATATGTGGGTCCTGATGTCTTTGTAAACCTTGAAGCTATGTTGGTTACACAATGTATGCTTCATTTAGCCTTGAGCGGGACTAGAGAGATGAGGAAATTTTGGTGTTTCTCAATCTCTATTACCTTTATCTGAATGTCTAACATGTCTGTGTGCAAAGTTTAACAGGAACAACTTGACCCAAAGGTAAGAGAACAGACTATACGGATTCAGTGCAAATATAAAGATTTCAACCTTGTGCCCTGTTCTGTCACCCTAGAACAATCTGCAGTTGAATTAAAGTGTCTGTGCTTTTGGGAAATGTCTATGTTAAGGTAAACAGGCAGTCATCATAACACACAAATAATCATGATATTTTAGGACAACAAAGTGAAGAAAAACATGTTATATTGTTCATCTGTGTGGTCTAAGAGCAGTGATTTTTAAGTTAGCTGAAAATAAGAGAAACTACAAAGGTTTTATTTAGATTTGATTAGCATGTAAAACTTAGATTCATTAAGTCATCAGGACGTTCTGAAAATGTTTACAACTATCCACTTGGAAAATTCTCAGCTATTGTTTTTAAACATTCAGGCAATAGGACAAGTCTTGGAAGTTAAATGATGACTGATCTCAATGCAAAAACTCATGTCACTTGACAGAGATCAGAGCTTGTTTATTCTGGATTGACTACAGCTCAGAGACAATGATTCAGGTTGTTCCGAATTCCATGTTGCAAAGCTCTAACAGTTTTAATGTGGCTTTTTATAGTAACAGAACAGAAGAAAGTCACAAATTAACACACCCTTAAAATACTAGAAGGGTCATCATGTAGGAGATTAGAACACAGTGGAAATTTTTTGTATAGTCTCCGGATGCTGCTGTCTGCTTACATTTTTGACTATAAGTTGATAGAAATTAGTAGTTAGTACATTCATAAAAGAGTTTGCCTGATCTTATGAGAAGGTAGGATGAATGAGGGGTGAGTTTGGGATAACTATCACTAAACTGTAAATTGAATATCTACATCACACTCCCTCACCTCAAGGTGTAGGCCACTTTTTGGAACATAGAGCAGAAGAATTGTAGAAGAGAGAAAGTGCTCATTGGCAGGGAAACGGCCTCCTGTGGATATGACAATGAAATACAACAGGGAGCTATAGCAATTGCCTGTATCCCAGTGCACAGACTTGATTTTAATCTGTAAAATGCAAATGAACAATTATTAATCAGAATGATAAAATCTAAATATATTTTAACGAGATAATCATTTTTCTCATTTTTTTGTCTAAAAACCAAAGTACAGCTTTTCCTCATAGTTCTTAAAAATGGACATTTGTTTTTCTGTATATATATTCAAAAAGTGAACCAGCAAAATAAATAAATAATATACACTGCATATGCTTTGTCTAAAAATAATACAACATATATAATTCCAATTGTATAATATTAATTCCCTTATATTTATTCTGTATACGAAACTATAGAGGAGCTTCCTACAACCTCAGTGGACCTGGAACTCTGAAACAGTTTTTTCCAATACTGAGGGGAATTAAGAGGTACATAACTAGCCATGTGGCAGGACACCCCACTCTCTAGGACCTCCACAGTGGGACAAAACCTCAGTCCCCTCTCCCAACTCCCTTGACTTTTCTAGCCAGCCAGCAGGGAGTTTCCTGCAGTTAGGATCCTCCCAAACCCAAACCCATCCAGAGACCCTTCTAAAGACTAGCCATACTCCATCCCCAAACCTCCCTGACATCCTGTAACCTAGGTGGAACTTTGAAACACAGCTTGCTCCAATACTGAGGGGACATAAAAGGTCAGTGAAAAGCCATGCAGTGGGACACCACACTCTCTAGAACCTACAAGTGGGACTAAACTCCAGACCCCTTCCCCAACTCCCTTGACTTTTCTAGCAAGCCAGCAGGGAGTTTCCTGCGGGTAGACTCCCCCCAAACTCAACCCCATTAACTGGACCACCTAAGCTACTAGTGACACTATGCCTAAGAGTTCAGAGCTTTCTGTAATACTGAGGGGACCAATAGCTTGCTATAACACCCAGGGCACCAAAGAGAGAGCAAACCAGGAGAGAAGACCAAGAAAGCAGGTCTATAGAGACCCCAGAGGCTTTCTGAGATAGACATTGACAGTACAGAATAAACCAAGAACAATTCCCAAAGTCTCATACAGTCACTGCAAGGATAGGCCTAAGTGGCAAAGACACTGCTGGCCTCATTTGAAGGAATAGATGGGTAGGTGCCAATGCATGAATTCTTCCAACAACCTAAGAAGCAACATGGTAATACCAGAACCCAGTGGTCCCATGACAGGAAGATTTGATCATCCTAACCCAGAAGAAGCAGAAGAAAACAACTTCAAATATAACTTTATGAAAATGATGGAGACCTTTAAAGTTTAAAAAACTCCCTTAAAGAAATGGAGAAAAAGACAAACAAAAGATGGAAGAAATTAATAAGTTCCTCAGAGAAACCCAAGAAAACCAAGGAAAAAACATTCAAACAGGTGAAGCAAGCAATTTAAGGCTTGAAAAGTGAAATAGAGGTATTAAAGAAAACACAAACTGAAGGAATTATGGATATTGAAAATCTGGGTAAATGAACAGAAACTACAGAGACAAGTATGACCAACAGATAGAAGAGATAGAAGAAAGAATCTCAGGTGCTGAAGATACTACAGAGGAAATAGACTCATTGGTCAAAGAAAACATTAAATCCAACCAAGTTTTAACACAAAATATCCAGGAAATCTGGGACACCATGAAAAGAGTGAACCTAAGAATAGTAGGGGTAGAAGAAGAAAACGCCAGTTCAAGGCACAGAAAATATACCCAACAAAATCATAGAAGAAAACTTTTCCCAACCTAAAGAAGGATATCCATATGAAATTACAAGATGCTTATAGAACACCAAGTAGATTGGATAAAAAATTCTCCTCATCATATAATAATCAATATACAAAACATACTGAATAAAAAAAGAATATTAAGCACTCCAAAGGAAAAAAAATCAAGTAACATATGAAGGTAGACCTATCAGAATTGCACCCAACTTCTCACTGGAAACCATGAAAGCCAGAAGGTCCTGGGCAGATGTGCTACAGAAACTAAGAGACCACATATGCAAGCCAAGACTACTATACCCAGCAAAGTTTTCTTTCACCATCGATGGAGAAAACAAGATATTCCATGACAAAAACAGATTTAAACAATACATAACCACAAACCCAGCTTTAGAGAAAGTACTAGAAGAAAAACCCAAACACAAGGAAGCTAACTGCAAACAGAAAAACACAGGCATCTGATAACAACCCACTAGCAAAACTCAAAGAAGAGAAACACACAAACACTACTACCAATAAATAACCGACATTAACAACCACTGGTCATTAATATCACTTAATATCAGTGGACTCAATTCACCTATAAGAAGACATAGACTAAAAGAATGGATACAAAAACAGGATCCAGCCTTCTTCTTTATACAAGAAACACACCTCACACTCAAAGACAGAAATTACCTCTGAGTAAAGGGTTGGGAAAAAGTTTTCCAATCAAATGGACCTAAGAAACAAGAGGGTGTAGCTATCCTAATATCTAACAAATTGATTTCAAACTAAACAGTATCTCATGGAACCTTCTCTAAAATTGATCATGCTCTTGGTAACAAAGAAAACCTCCAGAGATACAAGAAAAAATTGGAGTAACCCCCTGTTTCTTATTGGATCCCCATGGATTAATGTTAGAACTTCACAATAATAATACTCTCAGAAAGCCTGAAAACTCATGGAAATTGAGCAGCAAACTACTAAACCACCCTGGGTCAAGGAAGAAATAAAGAAAGAAATTAAATTCTTCCTTGATTTCAACAAGGCACAACATATCCAAACCTATAGGATACCATGAAAGTAGTGCTAAAAGGAAAGTTCATAGTGCTAAGTGCCCACGCAAAGAAAACAGAGAAAACTCACATTAGTGACTTAACAGAAATCTCTAGGACAAAAAAGCAGACTTACCCAGGAGGAGTAGAAGAGAGGAAATAAATTGAGGGCTGAAATCAGCAAAATAGAAGCAAAGGAAAACAATGCAAAGAATGAATCAAAGAGCTGGTTCTTTGAAAAAATCAACAAGATAGACAAACCCTTATCCAAACTAATCAAAAGTCAGAAAGAGAGAGAGAGAGAGAGAGAGAGAGAGAGAGAGAATCCAAATTAACAAAATCAGAAATGAAAAGGGGAATGTAACAACAGACACTGAGGAGATTCAGAGAATTGGAGAATGTAAAAGAAATGGACATATTTTTTAGATAGATACCATATACCAAAATTAAATCAAGACCAGGGGAGTAATTTAAATAGACCTATAAACTGCTAGAAAATAGAAGCTGTCATCAAAAACCTTCCAACCAAGAAAAGTCCAGTGCCAGATGGTTTTAGTACAGAATTCTACCAGAACTTCCAAGAAGACCTAATAGCTATACTCCTCAAAGTTTTCCACATAATAGAAACAGAAGGTACATTGTCAAACTCTTTTTATGAGGCTGGAGTTACCTTGCTACCAAAACCACACTCAACCAAGAAAGAGAATTACAGCCCAATATCACTAATGAACATAGTTGCAAAAATACTTAATAAAATACTGGCTAACCAAATCCAAGAACACATTAAAAAATCATTCACCATGTTCAAGTAGGCTTCATCTCAGAGATACATGGCTGGTTCAACATACAAAAAGCTTTTAATGTAATCTATCATGTAAATAAAGTGAAAGAAAAAAACATATAATTATTTTAATGATGCTGAAAAAGTGTTTGACAAAATCCAATACCCCTTTATGATAAAGGTTCTAAAGGGATGAGGGATACAAGGAACATATCTAAACATAATAAAACCAATATACAGCATGGTGACAGTCAACATGAAATTACATGGAGAGAAACTCAAAGTGATTTTACTAAAATCAGGAAAAAGAGAAGGCTGTCCACTGTCTCTATATCTCTTCAACATAGTTTTTGGAAGTTAGAGTTATAGTAATAAGACAACAAAAGTAGATCAATCTGGATCTAGAGAAATTCCCAGGAATCCACAAGGCTGACTCTAGCTAGTACCCTAGGCAATAGAGGAGAGGGGGCTTGATCTTGATTTACCCTGTAATTAGACTGATGAATATCTTAAATATCACCATAGAACCTTCATCTAGCAACTGATGGAAACAGAGGCAGAGACCCTCATTGGAGCACTAGACTGAGCTGCCAAAGAAGAATGGGAAGAGTGAGAATATGAATAAAGAAGTCACAGCCATGATAGGTATGTCCACTGAAAGAATCTAATTGAGCTAATGGGAGCTTACCAACATCAGCCAGAGTAGGAAGGAACAAGCATAGGACCAAACTAGTCTCTCTGAATGTGGTTGACATTTGCATGACAGGGCTGACTGAGGGGCCACTGGCAGTGGCACCAGGATTTATCCCTACTGCTTGTACTGGCTTTTTGGGAACCTATTCTCATTGGATGTATACCTTGCTCAGTCTATATATAGTAGGGAGGGCCTTGGATATTCCACAAAGCAATGTTCCTTTACCCTCTCTGAGGATTGGAGGGGGTGGGATAGGAGGGTGTGTGGAGAGAATGGAAAGAGGGGAGGAGTGGAGGAGTGGAAACTTGGATTGGTATTTTTTTTTAAAAATCTAATAAATTAAAAAAAAAGTTGAGTGCCACCAAAGAAAAGAAAAAGAAACTGTTGAGGAGTTGTCACATCACCTATATTCAAGGGAATGCGTAATTCTCAGTGGTATTTTCATGCCAAATATCTTGAATTAGGATGAAATCTTACTGTTTTAGTTAGGGTTTCTATTGCTGTGATGAGACACCATGATCATGGCAACTCTTAAAAAGGAAGAAAAAAAACCCATGTAATTGAGGTGTCTTATAATTTCAGAGATTGAGTCCATTATCACCATGGTGTGACATTGTGGTATACAGGCACACATGGTGCTAGAGAAGTAGTCAAACGTCCTACATCTTTTTTCAAGCAACAGGAAGTGGCCTGTTTCACTAGGAGTAGTTTGAGCATAGGAGTCCTCAAAGCCTGCCCCACAGTGACATACTTCTTTCAGCAAAGCCACACCTACACCAAAAACACCACACATCTTAATAGTGCCACTTCCTTTAGAGGACATTTTCTTTAAAACAATCACATTACATTCCTTGACCACCCAAAACTTGAAGCCATATCATAATACATTCAGTCCAACTTTAGAAGTCCCCATAGTCATAACAGTCTCAAACTTATTTAAAAGTATAATGTTCAAAGTCTCTTCTGAGAGTAATGCAATCTCTTAATTGTCATTTCCCGCAAAATCAAAAACAAAAAAGAGATCACATAATTCCAACATGCAATGGGACAGGACATACATCACCATTACCAAATATAGAGAAAGGAAACGAGTGAGGAAATATTGGCCCAAAGGAGGACCAAAACACCAGCTGGGAATATTCTAAACTCTGCATTTCTGTGTGTGATGTAAAAATCCACTCCAGATCTCCAACTTCTTTCACCTTTGTTGACTGCATCATACTTCTTTCTCTTGGGCTATTTCCACTTCCTGTTATCAGCTTTCTTTGATAGGTATTCCAAGACTCTTGCACCTCTAATATCTTAGGGTCTCCAAGGCAATCCAGGCTTTAACTGCATAGCTCCAAACAATGCAATGGCCTCTTTAGGCCTCCATTTGGAGCCACTCCTGACATATACTTGGTCTCAGCAGCTTTATCAGAGAAATATCAATAATGAATATGAATAGTCAACTAACAGGTTGGCCCAGTTCTAGGAAGAAACTTGGTTATAGTGAAGCTTCCGGTGTTGACCTGACAAGTCAAATGGACTGAAGTTTTTTTTAATTTATTTTTATTTATTTATTTATTAAAGATTTCTGTCTCTTCCCCGCCACCGCCTCCCATTTCCCTCCCCCTTCCTTGTCAGCCCAAAGAGCAATCAGGGTTCCCTGCCCTGCAGGAAGTCCAAGGACCACCCACCTCCATCCAGGTCTAGGAAGGTGAGCATCCAAACTGCCTAGGCTCCCACAAAGCCAGTACGTGCAGTAGGATCAAAAACCCATTGCTATTGTTCTTGAGTTCTCAGTAGTCCTCATTGTCCCCTATGTTCAGCGAGTCTGGTTTTATCCCAGGCTTTTTCAGACCCAGGCCACCTGGCCTTGGTGAGTTCCCGATAGCACATCCCCATTGTCTTAGTGTGTGGGTGCACCCCTTGTGGTCCTGAGTTCCTTGCTCGTGCTCTCTCTCTTTCTGCTCCTGATTTGGACCTTGAGATTTCTGTCTGGTGCTCCAATGTGGGTCTCTGTCTCCTTTCATCGCCTGATGAAGGTTAATATTCAGGAGGATGCCTATATGTTTTTCTTTGGGTTCTCATTTTTATTTAGCTTCTCTAGGATCACTAATTATAGGCTCAATGTCCTTTATTTATGGCTAGAAACCAAATATGAGTGAGTATATTCCATGTTCCTCTTTTTGGGTCTGGCTTACCTCACTCAGGATAGTGTTTTCTATTTCCATCCATTTGCATGCAAAATTCAAGAAGTCCTTGTTCTTTACTGCTGAGTAGTACTCTAATATGTATATATTCCATACTTTCTTCATCCATTCTTCCATTGAAGGGCATCTAGGTTGTTTCCAGGTTCTGGCTATTACAAATAATGCTGCTATGAACATAGTAGAGCATATACTTTTGCTGTATGATAAGGCCTCTCTTGGGTATATTCCCAACAAATTGTGCTGGCAAAACTGGATGTCAATCTGTAGAATAATGAAAATAGATCCATATTTATCACCATGCACAAAACTCAAGTCCAAATGGATTAAAGACCTCAATATCAGTCCGAACACACTGAACCTGATAGAAGAGAAAGTGGGAAGTACTCTACAACACATGGGCACAGGAGACCACGTCCTATGTATAACCCCAGCAGCACAGACATTAAGGGCCTCATTGAATAAATGGGACCTCCTGAGACTGAGAAGATTCTGTAAAGCAAAGGACACTGTCACTAAGACAAAAAGGCAACCCACTGACTGGGAGAAGATCTTCACCAACCCCGCAACTGACAAAGGTCTGATCTCCAAAATATATAAAGAACTCAAGAAACTAGACCGTAAAAGGCTAGTCAACCCAATTATAAAATGGGTCACTGAGCCAAACAGAGAATTCTCAACAGAACAAGTTCAAATGGCCAAAAGACACTTAAGGTAATGTTCAACTTCTTTAGCGATCAGGGAAATGCAAATCAAGACAACTTTAAGATACCATCTTGTACCTGTCAGAATGACTAAAATCAAAAAACACAATTGATAGCCTTTGCTGGAGAGGTTGTGGAGAAAGGGTACACTCATCCATTGCTCATGGGAATGCAAACTTGTGCAACCACTTTGGAAAGCAGTGTGGCGGTTTCTCAGGAAATTCGGGATCAACCTACCCCTGGACTGTAGTTTTATGTTTAAAAGTTGTGTATATGTTGAGATGAGTATTAGGGAATTAAGCAACTCAAAGTTACAGGTAAGAGGAATATGTTTTAAAGAGAATCAATAATTTGTAACTTAAAAATTTGAAAAGTATTAATAGACTTGAGATGTCTTCATGAGAAATGGTAAGTGTGTATGCTATGGGATTATTATTCTGTATGTTGTGAATATGTATTATTCCCATCAGTTAATAATAAAAGCTGTTTGCCTTATGGCAAAGCATGATAAATTTAGGCTGAACAATCAAACTGAGGACTCGCTTAAAGAGGGAAGGAATTCAAAGGGAGAAATTGGGACCAGCCACTAGAGTAACAAGATGTGCTAGAGAACAGGTAAAGCCATGAAGCTGTGTGGCAAAAGTAAATTAAAAGAAATGGTTTAATTTAGATTTAAGAGTTGGTTATAATGAGCCTGAAGTATATGTCAAACATTCAGTAGTTAATATATGCTTTTTTGTGATTATTTGGGACTGGGTGGTCAGGACAAAAAAAGAGTTCTGCCTCCACCTGCAAAGGACATTCTAACATGGGACCAAAGTTTCATTATAACACCTGTAAAAGCTTTTAAAAGAATGGAGTCAAGCAGGACATATTGGTACCTGATGCATTTTCTCCAGTGGGCTCTGTTTTCTCATAGTGACCAGAGGCACAGGTTCTTTAAGAGATGGGTACTAGCAGCAATAAACGGGTTGCTCTTTTGAGAGGTCCTGTTATCAAACACTTAAATGGAGTTTGTGAGTAGTGGGTGGCATGCTACTTATTACTCGGTGGCAGTTAACTCCACGAGTTGGTGTGGTAATCCTGGCTCCCATCAGTTCCTCTGCCATGAAGCTAAACTCTTACACACCAAGGTGCTAGGCGGAGAACCAACAAATCTGTTATCTTTTTTTCTTGCCATGCAGTGGTAGTTTAAAGACTCATGTGGTCAGAAAATGATAGAGAGATGCAATAAACAAAAACTTCAGATGAAAAACATCTCTAAAAAGGACCCAGTGTGTTTAACAATGGCACAGCATATGTTTAAGAAAGAAAAGAAAATGGGTATATACAGTCACAGATAGAAATAGTTAAAAATAGTCTTTAAAGAAACCATAAAATATAAAAATTTATGTAAACATGGAAAATACAAAGGAAGTCTGGATACTCTTTGCTATTTTGTTATCTTTGAATTCTTTGACTGCTGATGAGGCTGATAAGAGAAATTTGATTATAACTGCTGTTTGATTAGACCAACCTATATATTTTAAAAATGTCTTAAGTATTGAAGTCAAAAGATATGTTACTTTGGGAGAGAGATTTTCTTTTATTTTCACAGGAAATGAGAGGCTGAGGATTCTTTTCAGGTTAAAGAAAATTAGGTTTGATTGAGGAAGACCCCTTGAAATCATTACTACAGACATAAAAAAAAACCTAGAAAAACTACAAGTGATGTATGATTTCTTTATTATGAGTTTGATCTTTTAAAATCTACATTATTACAAACATTATCAGCTCAATATATAATTCTAGTATTAAAATTAATAATAAACACTCAATTGTTTTAATTATAATTATATTATCATAATTATAATAAATTATATTATTACAATAATTAAATCATAATTCCCATAACTTCATTCTAAACAAAAACAAGAAAATGTTTCTGTGATGTGTAAGATATGAGGCTTTTTACTCTCCTATATTCCATCTGTATTGCTGCTACCAATTTCCAAAGATATGTTTGAACTGTTACAGTCCCTGAGTAGAAGCAAAAACTTTTACGCCATTTCTTCTCACAAAGTTTGAAGAGGAGCTTTAGTCTCACATTGCCCCCATAATAGTATTTGATTGCTTCAACAAGTCTTTTTCCCCCAGAGGGGAAATTTCTGAGGTTCCAGTTCCTCAAGTCCTCTATTTCAACAGCAGATAGAACACCATACTGACAAAGTTAACTTTTGTATCCCAAGATATTTTGTAGATACGTAGTCACATATTCAGTCAATGTTCCTGGGTGGTCACACAAGTCTATAAGTTTATGTAGCAGGTCTATCAGGAAGTCAGAAATCACCAACCATCAACACGATGTCCTTTCTTTTTCAGACTGCAGAATGATGACATTGGAGGGTCAGGAACACAGGTTCAACGATCTAAAGCAACTCTCCTAGGAGGGGGACCTTGTCATCTCTAACAAGATCAGGGCTGGCACTCCTCTGTTCCACACACTGCATCAAAAATCAGTCAACCACCAAGTCTCATTCCTCTCCTGTGAAAAATACAAACATGTCCTCAACCCCATATTAAGACAGGGTCTTGTCCTTCCACAATCCAGAGCAAGGGTCTTTCCTATTGCTTTAGCAAAGTTCATTCTGGTGCCATGATGTGGGATTCCCCTCTGTATGCTGTGAATACCATTAGTTAAAAAAGAAACTGTTTTGGGCCTGTGAAGAACAGAACTTAGGTAGGTGGGGAAAACTAAACTGAATGTTGGGAGAAAGGAGGCAGAGTCAGGGAGAAGCCATGTAGCCCCTGCCAGAGACAGATGCTGGGAAGTTTAAACCACAGCTACGTGGTGATACACAGATTACTAGAAATAAGTTAAATTAAGATATAAGTGTTAGCCAATAAGAAGCTAGAGCTAATGGGCCAAGCAGTGCTTTAAATAATATAGTTTCAGTGTGATTATTTAGGGTCTGATCTGCTGAGCAGCTGGGAACAAACAAGCAGCCTCCTAACAACAGTGCCATTATGCCAAAATCTGTCTTTGTCAGATTGTTCGCAGGTATCCACATTCAAGAAATTTAGATTTCAATACATTATGTGGTGACTGGGAATATAACTCCAGAGCCCTTATTTATGTTTTGAAATTATGTTTTCAAGAAGCCATTGGCATGATCCACAACTCCCTGTCCTTGGGATTTATAAGGAATGCCTGTTTTATGTTCAATATTCCATCATGAACAAAACTGCTGAAATTCCTTGCTAATAAATCCAGATCCAGTGTCCTTTTTATAATGTAAGGAATTTGTATATATGAAAAACACTTTAAGCAATGAATTATGACATATTTAGTGACTTTTCCAGTTTGTGAAGTGACCATTAAGAAACCTGAATTTGTATTGACTGCCACATGCAGATACCTTTATTTTCCAAATTCTGCAACATGAATATTATTCATTTGTCATAAATGATTAGGAAGCAGGCCTTGAGGATTTTCTGCAAGATGAGGCACAGGTAAATATTGGGGGCATATATAACATTACTTAAATCTGACAAGCAATTTCTCTTGTAAGGCCAAATTGTTTCCTTAAACTTTTACTATTTCGATGATGTAAAGCATGTGATTACTGACCAAGCTCAACTTGAGATAAAGCGAACAACTGAGTAAATTTATCAGCTAAAGCCTTACCTTCAGACAATGGACCAGGACGTTTTGAATGTGCCCTATTATGTCACACAAACTATGGCAATTTTCTTTGATGAATGGCATCTTGAACTTGTTGGAACAGTGTTCTAATTTGACTATTACTAGTTCCAATACAGAGGACAGTCTCTGTGACTTGAAGAACTCTAAAATATAGTGATGGTCAGTATATAAATTAAATGTGTTATTTGCAAAAAACTAGAAAAGCATAGCAACTGCTTGAAGCTTGACTATTTGAGCTGAAGCTGGATCTCTTTGTATCACATATCCTATGCCATCAATAATATTAGCTTCTTTTACATTAGAAAAACCAACTGTAAAAATTAACATAACATTCTTTAAGGGATCATTCATTACAATTTTAGGAAAAATAAAGGAATGCACATGTATAAATTCCAACAATAAATCAGCTGGAAAATGATCATCAATTTGGCTTAAAAATTGAGTAAATGCAATTTACCTAGGTATTATTATTTTGAAATGACCAATCAGCATTTTATCTAGTATAAGGAACATTGATCACGCTAGGTTCTCTAAGAATATCACCTAGATTCTTTCCAGATTTTCTCTACCAAATAAGTCACTGTTTCAAAATAAGTTTAATACCTTAACTCTTGAAACAGGAGTATGCTGCCATGAATGAGAGCAATTTTATCAAAATATTGCAGTGGGTTTAAGTCTTATAAGCAAAATACACACTTGCCAAAGTTGATCATAATAAATATAATGTATCTGCTGATTCTGCATTGTATAAAACACTTGAACCAGTACCTCTCTAGCAGCATCTGTAAGATGTCTAGGGAACCTGGGATCCCCTTAATAATCTCACTGGCAGGCTCATGATCTTCCATAGGCAATTTTAAATACAGTCATAACCATTGAATATCTTCCAATAGTTTCTGAAAGTTATTCAAAATTCACAGGCTATCTTTCCTACTTTCCAATTTCTGAGGTTTAATTTCCTTAGCACACAACATATGCCCCAAATACTGGAAAGGTTTAAAAACAATCATTTAAATCTAAAATAATCTAATCCAGGCTTCTCCCATTAGCTGACAGGCAGCATTAGTATTTTCACAGATGCTGGGCTGGGTGGAACAGAGGGTCAGCTTCCCGAGGCTGCAGCCAGTGATTGCCCTCTGGACTAGGGCTGAGTAGGGGCTGCATACTCTGCAGGTCATCCATAGTTCTGGAGATCAGAGATTCATTGAGGCATTTGTGGCTGCTCCCTGAGACCTCAGGTTGTAGCCATTGCTGGGCAGTACACCCTGCAGTCAGTTCTCTAGCTCCCTAGCTAGCTCAGCAGTGGTGGAGCTTGGCATCCGCAGGTTATGCTGACTGGGAGCATGAGTGGGGCCACACCTTCACTTCTCTGAATTCTGGCACAAACAGGAGATGACGTTGGCTACACCACCACTGTGGGGAAGACAGAGGGAAGTTCAAAATATTTACAAACTACAAATCTTTGTGCTTGCTGCTGCTGCACCTGAGGTTTTCTGCCTTTTAAAATATCTCAGGCAATTGTACAGACTTTAGTTAATTACTTTTCTCTGCCCCATATCTAGATTTTATTTACATTTTAACTCTTGAAACGCTCAATGCACTTCTACACTTACTATTTAGCCAAGAACTCACTTTTCACTTAACACGTGTGGTGTGTAATTCATCTGTGGTATTAATCACATTATTCTTTTATACCCAAGCCCCATGACTGATGTTCCATCTGTTGGGTCTGGCCTGAAATATTCTTCAGTGCTTGGGGGAAAGAGTAAAAATTGAGAAAGAATTAGAAAAGAGACAACAGATAGAGTCAGGATGGCATCCAGTAAATACTGACATTTATCTTGCATTTATTTCTAATAGCCTTTATATACCACAATTCAAAGAGGAGGAGGAATGCAAGAGACATTTTTTTTTAACCAGGATATAGGAACAAAGTTATTTCCTTCTTAATACCAAAGACTCAAGTAATCACACCCTAGGCCAAAACATCCTGTTAGTAACCACACCTTAGGTCAAACCTCCTGTCATACCACCTTGAAGGAGTGAGAATAGGTTTGAACTCTCTGATCTTTAGGCAAGGTGGAATGGATCCACTTCTGTGGGCTCTCACAAAATTGGATCAGCAGAACACACACACACACACAAAAGGCAACTGCTTATATTTGGCGGGACAATGTATGACAGTCCTTCAGAATACCCTGCTTCAAAGAAAAGTCTGTCAGACATTCTTGGCCCTTGGGCCAACCAAAGATGATTGCCCTAATGTTACAGATTACTTTGGTGAATGTCCAGACAGCTTGTTGTTTGTTATTAGGTAACATTTCATCCATCTGTAGTATTTGATGGAATTGAAGACTAGATAATTATAGCTATAAATTTCTTAGTTATGATAAAAGATAAATTAAATAAATGTTTAAGTTCACCAAGATAGAATGGATAATTGATTGTTTTCACTGAATTTGTCAAAAACAAATAGACTAGGAATTTTAACTGTTAATCTTACTTGACAAGTATTTTATTGTGTGATATTTTACTATTGTAAAGTTAAAACATTATTTTTTGATTAGACAGAAAGGAGGAGATGATGAGATGACCCTTTTGTATTCTGTAAATATGTATTACTCCCATTTGTTAATAATAAAAATCTTTTTGGCCTATGGCAATGCAGGATGAAGTTAAGCAGAGCTATCAAACTGAGGATGTAGTTGAAGAGGGGTG
Source organism: Microtus oregoni (assembly GCF_018167655.1). Lineage (NCBI taxonomy): Eukaryota > Metazoa > Chordata > Mammalia > Rodentia > Cricetidae > Microtus > Microtus oregoni. The sequence continues at coordinate 53,537,434 of NW_024543067.1, forward strand.
GAGTCAGAAAAGAATGAAGCAAGCCAGCTGCCAGAGGAACAAGACATGTTAGTGAAAAAATAAAACCAAGCCATGTGGCAAAAATACAGATTAATAAAAATGGGTTAATTTAGTTGTAAGAGCTAGTAAGTCATAAGCCTGAACTGTAGACCAAGCATTCAGCAATTAATACAAATCTTTGTGTGATTATTTGGGACTAACCACTTGGCACAAAAGAAAAATTCTGCCTCTGCTTACAGATATACTAAATTGATCATTTAATATCTCACAAAAGTAGCCCTCTGTGATACCACTTTATTAATCCATATAAATGCATATTTTCTCTCAATTAAAAATAAAAATTAAGAAGTATTTTCCTTAATTTCTTTCTCAGCCCTCTTATCATTTGTATATAGGAGTATTACTGATTTTTTTAAAATTTATTTTAAGTCCAGCTACTTCACTAAAAGCATATATCAGCCACAGGAGTAAAATCTGATAGGCTGAGAATTATTTGATGGATTAATTAACAAGAAAAAGAAATTAAAAAAACATTAGCTTTACATTTTTATTTTATGTCTCATTGGGTCTTTAAAAAAAGCTATGGGTTTAATTTTTAATAGATCCAGATTTTCAAATATCCATTTTAGCTTTACTCCTGACAGAACAAATTATCATCAGAAACAAGTATATTAAAGATTGGAAATTATGAATATACTTTATATGCAAAAAATATCTAATAAACATAAAAATTATCTCACTGGAAAGGTACTTTTGAATTTTAATAACTCACATTTGTACAGTATACAATGCACATGCCAATATCTTTATTTTTCTGCTGAATATAAAGCAGTTCCTGGTAACTATGTATAGCAAACCAGGTCCTAAACTAAATCACCTCATCATATTCTGCAGTTTTTGATCACCTTGCTCCAAATTCCTGCTTCAGAAGTTTTTTGTAAGTTAGGTAGTCAAATTTGCTCTCAAAGAATGTAGAATGTTCAAGGGTATTCCCTACTATTCACGTTACATTCTGCTTTTAACTTAATATTTTTTTTTTCCATTCCAATGGTTTGACTTTTACCATCGCAGCTTCCTTCTTTATTTCCAGAGTTTATAGACTGTCACTGGGATTTCCTCTGGGTCTTTTAGCCATGTCATTCATCCTTTGCTCCTCCAGTCTTCTGTTATAACAGGCTTCCTGTTACTCATATCTCTGCTCTCTCACTCGCGATTTGTTCCTGATTTTCTGGTGGAGATTCCCCTGAACCAAGAGCAATATTCCAGGTGCAATCACTTGAGTCCTGAGAGCAGTAGTTACACTTCTCTTTTATGGTTACGTCTTTCATAACAGTAGTAGTCCAAAACAATACACCGCTCGGGCTGTCATTCTGCAGCAAAGCTCACCTGGATGGGACCCCATATACTCCTAGTTCCCTCCCAGCAGGTCTCTCTCAGAAGACAGCCTCTCTATATAAGAAGTCTTCCCCATCTTATATAATATGCTTTTTCATTTATTTTCGCTTGGTGTGGGAAGCTGGCCTTGTCCCTATCAGACTTGGGTTTTGCTATTTGATCCCAAGATCTGTAACTCTTCTCAGGCGATCTGTATTATATCTGTGTCCTCACTGATGTCTGGCAACATCCCCCCACTTACTGTCATCTGCTGATTTCATTAACACACTGTTTCCTATGTTCTCAAGATCATTAATAAGGATGAATAAACAGAAACACATGACTTAAAAAAAAGATTGTTCAAGGGTTCCACTGTGTAGTAGTGATTTCTTACATAGATGTTCTTGTCTGTATGTCTTCCATTTTTTCCTAATTGTCCACTCTCTCCTCTATCCAAAATGTGGGTGGCTGAGTTATCTATGAATCTTAGATCAGTTATTTTTCCATTGGTTTTTTTTATGTTTCCATGGACAGAATCTTTTTTTCCCCTTGCTGTTATTCTTCAAGTTTTTTCAGTTTTCCTACATTGTCTCATCTATTGTTTGTATTTGACTTTTCTTCTTTTGGGTCACCAACCAGCTCCCAAATCATGACACAGAGACTTATTATCAGTGTTGATGCTTGGCCTAGCTTAGTCACATTTCTTTTTTAGCTTTCTTCCTTCTTTCACTATGTCTTATTCTGTGCATGCTGACTGGCAACTCCCTGACTTTTTCACTGGGTATGTCTATCTGTCTATCTTTTTTTTTATTTCTACTTCTCTTTTCTCTCTTGAGCCTAGATTTCTCCTCCTATGTAAATGGAAGTTTCTGTTCTGCCTGGTCCCCCAGCTACTCAGTCCCAAAGATACACACAGTGGCTTATTTTAATTATAAACTATTTAGTCTATTAGCTCAGGCTTATTATTAACCATCCCTTACTTCTCAGATTAACCTATAATTCTTATCTATGAATAGCCAAATGTTTTGGAACCTTTTCTCAGTGCAACATTTTCATCTTGCTTCCTCTGTATCTGTGACCACTGTAGACTGAACCTTTCCTTTTGCCAGAATTCTATTCTGGTCACCCCCACCCATATTTCCTGCCTGGCTACTGGCCAATCAGTATTTTATTAAACCATTATGAGTGACAAATCTTTACAGGGTACAAAGGATTATCCACAGCTCTCATAAATTCTCTCTGCTTGGCAGATCCACCTATCCCTCTTCTGCCTCGTTTTTGGCTGTTTGGCTTTTTTATTAGCTCAATCAGGTACATAAGGCATGAGTGGCAAAACAGATGCAACACATATTGAAATAATTAAACTCACATCTCTACATCATTAGACAAATGCAGCATAAACAAAATTAACACTCCTTTATACAGTTATAGTAATATTCTGCAGCATAAGCAAATGTAATACATCTCTGCCTAGTTAATTAATATTCCACAATAATTTTAATCCAATTTAGTGCATTAAAACAAGATTTAAACTAATTTTAGATTTAGAGACAAACATGTAAAGTTATGCAGGAACATTTAGCTTACTTAATATTATGTTTTTAAAGTTATTGAAATACACTACAACTTGAACCTTTGTGTCTTAAATCAGCACTTTCCAATTAGGCTAAACATGTAAGGCTTGTAAGGAGTGAGGAGTGAATGAAAGATAGAGTTCTATATGTCTTAGTTGAGAGGTTACTATTTGAAATTCTCTGCTATAATTGATTTAGGGTGATGTAGCCTAATGCAAATGGAAGAAAGGAAAGATGAGATAGTCGTGCTATATGAGTAGAATCTTGTAACCTGTCTATTTCATTCCATGTTTATCCACATGTACATTGGAGCTATAAAATTTGAAAAACTTTCATCATAAAGTTAAAGTTAGGGTTTGACAGAAATATCTTCTTTCAAAAATATTTTATATAATGCACTTAAAGGTATATTTCAGGTTCTTTTTTACCATAATATTTTTATTAACGTTTTAAAAATATTATACAATGTAATTTGATGATATTCACCCAACACCTCTCTTAACTCCTTTCATATCCAAATCCATCCCTTACCTTCATGTTCTCTGCAATCTCATGCCCTTTTTGTTTGGTTTGTTTTTAACTACTCAACTAGTCTTATTTGTGCTGGAAATATGGTTCTAGGGTCAACTACTTGAGCATAATTGGCTTGAAACGGGTTAAATCCTTAAAGATAAATGACTCCCACCCACTAGGAAGTATAACTTCTCAATAGTTCCTCAGTGGTATGGGTTCTTGAGCTCCTCTTACCTCCATATTTCATATTCCTATATCACCCAACAGGGCTACTAGGCTCTGGAGTGTCAGATTTCTTCTGGGAAACCTGTTTTAGTGGATGGCTGTACACCCATGATGATATATCCAGCACTCTTATGACTCAGTGGGTTATAAAAAGAGGACATAAATTTGAGAGAAGTGTGTAGCAGACAGTTTATAAGAAGAGCTGAAGAAGGAATGGGAGTTGAATTAACCAAAATACATTGAATGCACATTCTAAATTTTTCAGAGAATTTCAGGAGGTACAACTAACATGGAAGGCTTTTTGAGAAATCATATGAAAACCTTCTACTGCAGAACTTTCCTAATACATATAAATGAATTTAAATGGAGTCACCATATAATGCTGAAGGCAATAAATTAACTAGACATATTAATTCAGCAAATAAAACCTCTACTCCCCCAAAAGGGTTGCATTTTGTTAACTTGTTAATAAATAGGGTCCTATAGACAGAGAGGCCTCCCAAACCTCAAGTTCACTGGCAAAACAATTATTGAGTTTTCCCAAAAGCCTGATGGTGAGGGCTAATTGCTGTCCTTACTTAAATAAATTAACATGGAGAGATCCAGCTGGTACCCAGCTAGAACCTTCAAGCCTACTGACTAATATTCATAGTGCTGGAACTTACTTTGCATGTTACTAAAAGACAAAAATGAATAAAAAAGAGAATCAAAACAAAACTAAAGAAACAAAATTATTTTATTTTCTTGTAGAACATATTTAATGAATCACAAAGTCTTGATCATTCTGAGATCCCCAAGGAATGTTTGTCCTTTGGGATGAATTTCAAGTTAGCTCTAAGGAATTTTTCTTCCCTTAGTAATTTTGGCAAGTTAGGAATAATTGGGAGTCATTTTATCAATTGATATATTTCTTTTCATCCTAAATAGAAAATTCTGCAAAAGCAATTTCCTTTTGAAAATTCTTTCTGCTCTGTTATTTACTTTATTCACAGACTTCACTATTCTTGAATTTTGCTATGTAGAAAAATAACCCATGATTCTCTCATGTTCTGACATTTGTTTCTAAATTTATTTAGTCTTCTTGGTTAATTCTCCTACTTCAAACTTGTACTTTCATGTGCAGTTCAAGGTTAAATGTAAAAATTTAACCGAAAACGCGCTCTTTCTAACTTCTGTTTGTGAGAGCTCTACAATGTAGTTAGCCCTTAAGCTAGTGTTTTGGAGGTATTTCTTCCTTTTGCTTTCCTGTATCTCTTTTACTAAAAGACTTGCTGAATCCTCTCTTGTAGTATTTCATTTATATTTTAATCAGAACTCCTCACAGAGATACTCTTAATTCAGGGACCTTCTTTTCTTTTTTTTTTTAAAGCTTTTTTTAATTTTTTTTTTTATTAAAAAAAAATTTCCACCTCCTCCCAGCCTCCCATTTCCCTCCCCGTCCCTGCACTCCTCTCCCCACCCCTCTCCAGTCCAAAAAAACTGTCAGGGTTCCCTGCCCTGTGGGAAGTCCAAGATCCTCCCCCCTCCATCCAGGTCTAGGAAGGTGAGCATCCAGACTGGTTAGGCTCCCACAAAGCCAGTACACGCAGTAGGATCAAAACCCAGTGCCATTGTCCTTGGCTTCTCAGCAGCCCTCATTGTCTGCCATGTTCAGAGAGTCCAGTTTTATCCCAGGCTTTTTCAGTCCCAGTCCAGCTGGCCTTGGTGAGCTCCCAATAGATCAGCCCCACTGCCTCAGTGGGTGTGCACCCCTCATGATCCTGACTTCCTTGCTCATGTTCTCCCTCCTTCTGATCCTCATTGGGACCTTGGGAGCTCAGTCAAGTGCTCCAATGTGGGTCTCTGTCTCTATCTCCATCCACCACCAGATAAAGGTTCTATGGTGATATGCAAGATATTCATCAGTATGGCTATAGGATAGGGCCATTTCAGGCTCCCTCTTCTCAGCTGCCCAAGGAACTAACTGGGGACATCTCCCTGGACACTTGGGAGCCCATCTAGGGTCAAGCCTCTTGCCAACCCTAAGATGGCTCCCTTAATTAAAATATATACTTCCCTGCTTCCATATCCACCCTTCTATTCCTTCTTTTCGTCCACTTCCTTCCTTATGCCCTGTCTCTCACCTTTTGTTCTGTTCAGACTGCTGTAATTTCCTCTGCACCTAATGCTATTTCTCTCCCTCTTTCTGGTCATTTTCCCATTATTCTCAGGCCATATTCATCTTTCTGTAGACGTTTCAGTTTGTGCCACAAAAGAGTAAAACATTTTAATAGATTCCAATGACACTACTAAAGAACAGAATCTAGATTTTGGCATTTCAAACCTAATTCCCGCACTGTTACAAATTTTTCTCTGATCTCAATCTATGCAACTATTGTATACAAAAAGACATCTGATATTCTCAGTATTATTCAGAAAAGTAGGGTGGTATTCATGGATGAGAGCTATAGCTTTTTATTTTTTTCTGCTGATGTTTATAACTCTAACATGGAATTACCTTTGAGAACATTGGTACCTTATACTTCTTTGCCTTTTGGATAAATTTGGTGAGCAATATCCAGTATGCATCCTTAGAGAACTGGGATAGGATGTTACTTAATTATTCTTCTATACATTTTTATAGAACACCCCCTTTATATATTAGGTTTAATTGTTTTAAGTACCTCAGAGATAGCTTCTAGGAAAACAGACCAAATCACTTCGAGATTACAGACTTTGATAAAGACGTATGTGTAATATGTATGAAAGAGGACATTATAAAAAATATAGGATTTCATCTAGTGTTAAAAAGTATGAAGGATCCATTGTATATTAATTAGGTTTTCTTGATTTTTCTATTTGTAGGGTGCTCACAGTGACAGGAATAAAATGTGTGTAAATCCAGAGCACAGGTGGGATGAAGGAAGAATGGGGACTAATGCATCAGGAGGACTGAGTGGGACAGGATATGGGAGGACAGAAGAGAGGGGGAGTGTGAGGAGAGATAACTGACATTAAGACCTTTGAGAGAGTTTTTTGTTGTGAAGGTCTAATTTTATTTATTTTATTTTAATTGAGAAAAGGAAAAAAAAAACAAGTTTCTGCCTCCTCCCAGCCTCCCATTTCCCTCCCCATCCTCCCACCCTTCTCCCCCTCTCCCCACTCCTCTCCCCCTCCCTCTCCAGTCCAAAGAGCAGTCAGGGTTCCCTGCCCTGTGGAAAGTCCAAGGTCCTCCCCCCTCCATCCATGTCTAGGAAGGTGAACATTGAAACTGGCTAGGCTCGCACAAAGCCAGAACATGAAGTAGGATCAAAACCCCTTGCCATTGTCCTTGGCTTCTCATCAGCCCTCATTGTTCGCCATGTTCAGAGAGTCCGGTTTTATCCCACGCTTTTTCAGTCCCAGTCCAGCTGGCCTTGGTGAGCTCCCAATAGATCAGCCCCACTGTCTCAGTGGGTGGGTGCACCCCTCATGATCCTGACTTCCTTGCTCATGTTCTCCCTCCTTCTGCTCCTCATTGGGACCTTGGGAGCTCCAGTGTGGGTCTCTGTCTCTATCTCCATCCATCACCAGATTAAGGTTCCATGGTGAACCTAAAGAAGCTAAATAAAAAGGTGAACCCAAGGAAAAACATATAGTTATCCTCTTGCATATGGGAAGTAGACAAAATAGCCAGGGAGAAAATTGGGATCTTGGGGGTGGGGTGGGATGGGGGTAAGGGGAGATGGGGAGAGAAAAGTGAGAAGGGGAGGATGGGGGGAACTTGTGGAAACAGGATGATTGGGATAAAGGAAGGTTGGATAGGGGAGCACGGAAGCACAATTCTAAGTTAAGGGAGCCACCTTAGGGTTGGCAAGAGACTTGAACCTAGAGTGGCTCCCAGGAGCCCAAGGCGATGTCCCCAGTTAGTTCCTTGGGCAGCTGAGGATAGGGAACCTGAAATGACCCTATCCTATAGCAATACTGACGAATACTTTTGAGAGAGTTGTGTGTTTGCCTACTACTCTATAAGCTCCTTAACATATATTCATGAAAGGTATAAGTGGAAGCTACCCTAGAATTTGGAAGACAACATTCCTCTTGTCATCAGGCCTATCAAATAAAACTGAGATTCAGGGATGAGCTATCTTTTTTGGAGTTTTTTTTTGCCAGCTGTTTTCCCTCGAAACTCCCAATATTACAGGCTATTGCTACACCTCTTGGTTATGCCTATAACTTGATGGTGAGAACCTTTTGCTGAAGATACCATAAACATGGGGAAATGAAGCCCATATCTGCCTAGAAGCTTCATTCTTATTTTCTAGATTGATACCATGTCCAGTGTAGGTATGCTATCACAGGCAAATAGTAATAACCAATTTTATGTAGCTGTGGGTTATTGTTGACATGGCAGAATATACCCTTTGTTGTTGTACTGGTACAAGTCTTATGGTAGTAACCAAGTTCTTTATTTTTGGATTTTAGGCTTGCTCTACTGACAGAAATCATTCCTAGCATAGTTATTGGGAAGAGCTTCCTGAGAGTAGATGCATCACAGGCCCTGGGCAGTTCCTATGGCTATTTTTTTCTGTGAATAAATATGAAACTGACACTTAATAAATTTCCATAATAAATTATACCCATATATTAGTGAATCTTTCAACTTTCATCAGAGAATATATATAAATGGTGATTAGCAGAGACTCCCATAACTGGGTATTAGGCGGAGAACAAGAGTTTGGGAGTGCTCAATCTTAAATAAAACCTTCATACCATACCCATTCTCTGAATATTAGGATGTCATAAGGAAATTAGGTGTGGGAAGACTGTAAAAATCAGAGGTGATGTAACGACACTGAAATCATCATGTTTTGAGGACTTAGTGTGTTTACTTTTGAAATAAACTCACAGTGGTTGCAACAGTATGCCTAAGACCTGTGAAAATCAAAACTTACAAAATACAGGCATTGAGGGATGATAAGGTTATGAAGTTTGACTTCAGGTGAGGATTTTTTGTCATTTGGTGGCTATGGGGAGCAACATAGTCAGTTTCAAGGATGGGTCCCTGCAGAGAATACTTATAGTCACATAGATATCCCTACATTCATATACAGATTGGCAGTGCTGAGTGGACATATTAGGTTGCAGAAATAACAAAAAAATAAAGGTGAAGCTGTAAGAGGATAGGGATAGGAGGTTGGGGGAGAAACTGCAGAGTAAAAATTAGGGATAAACTTGGTGAAAACACATTATATAGATGTATAAAATTTTCAAACGCTAAATAAAAAACAAAATTGTATACCTCTGATAAGCCAATGTCATTACTATTGTATTAGTCCCTGAGTTCCATGGCAATAACACCTAATCTCTTGGGGGAAAATACCTTGGAAACAAGAACCTTTCCATTTTTAATGAGGTCCTAAGATTACAGTCACTTGGCTCTTATGACATCAAGAAATGCTATTTAACAACCAGTAGGCTACCTTGGAAAAGTCACCAGTGGAATTAATGATCTACTATCATGGCTTCATATAATCTCTAGAAATGATAGCTCTGACTTTGTCAGTCCAAAATTAATTTCTCTCATCACCAGAAAGGCAAATGTAGTAACAACACACACACACACACACACACACACACACACACACACACACACATATATATATACACACACACATATTCCTGCTCTTCAATGCCATGAGTACTTGCCCATCTGTGAGAGAAAAGAAGAGAGAAGAGTCAGGTGAGGTCACTGATGAGTCCTACATGCACAAGGGTAAGTACTGAATTGAATGCATTCTTGTTTTTCTTTCTCCAAACCACCTTGAGTCTTTAATATGCCTTGTGTCTTCTCTTTTGAGATTATCACTGAAACTTAAGTGAAAGATGAATGTTCAAGGTAGAAGCAGAACAGAGATGCTGTACAAGCAATTATAGTCACTGGTTTCCTGAATATTATTCTCAAAGAAATGGCTTTCACACATTTATGTTTATTTCTGTACACGAATGCCCATAAAATGTAGAAAGCAAAAGCACAGAGAAGTCTGAGCTTGAATTTTTTCATTCAATTCTGGTTCTTAATCTTGTTTTACTGGTTTAGGTTAGAGAGGGCTGGGAGTTTATTTTAATGTTACTACATTTTTTCTCATAGATATGACCCAGAGAAGAATGGCCTTTGTTAATGACTCTTCAGTGAAGGAGTTCATCCTGTTGGGTTTGACACAGCAACCACAGCTTCAGTTGCCGCTCTTCTTCCTATTCTTGGGAATCTATGTGGTCTCCATGGTGGGGAACCTGGGCTTGAGTGTTCTAATTGTTTTAAACTCTCACCTGCACACCCCCATGTACTACTTTCTCTTCAACCTTTCCTTCACAGATCTTTGTTACTCCTCTGTCATAATCCCCAAGATGCTGGTGAGTTTTGTGAAACTGAACACCATCTCCTATGCAGAGTGCATGACTCAGCTCTTTTTCTTTGCTTTCTTTGTTATAGATGAATGCTATATTTTGACAGCAATGGCCTATGACAGATATGCTGCCATCTGTAAGCCCCTGCTTTACCAGGTCACCATGTCTCATCAGGTCTGCCACTTGATGATGGTAGGTGTGTATGTGATGGGGTTTGTGGGAACCTTGGCCCATACTGGTACAGTGTTAAGTCTGAGCTTTTGTGATGGAAACATCATCAATCACTACATGTGTGATGTGCCTCCTCTCAGGAAGCTCTCCTGCACAAGTACTGCCATCAATGAGCTGGAGGTTTTCATTGTTGTGGGTATCAATGTAATTGTGCCCAGCCTGACTATCTTTATTTCTTACACCTTGATCCTTTCCAACATCCTTGGCATCCGTTCTGCGGAGGGTAGGTCAAAAGCCTTCAGCACCTGTGGCTCCCATGTAATGGCTGTTTCTTTTTTCTTTGGAGCAGCAACATTCATGTATCTTAAGCCTTCTAGTATGTCTGTGGATGATGATAAAGTATGTACCATATTTTATACCATTGTGGGCCCAATGCTGAATCCCTTTATCTACAGTTTAAGGAATAAGGATATCCACATTGCGCTGAGAAAAACTTTGAGAAGGATGTTTGTCTAAGTAGAATCTGTATTTGTTATATAGGACTGGAGTAATCACTCACTTACAGAACATTTGCTTATATGGATGAGGCCCTGGATTTGCCCCACTGTCCTGAAAAAGTTCAGTGACAACAACAACTAGAATAACATCAAAATTCAAAAATCAAAACAAAACAAATTGAAAGAAAACACTGGTGAGGATACTGTGGCATTAAAACTGTTTAACCTTATGCAAAATTAAGTTAAATATCGATGATATTTCAGAAGTAACAACAGTAAACGATAATTAACCCATCGCTATTTTATAGAAAGCATAGTTTGATAATTCTCCCAAATTATTTGTATCTTTTTTTTCAGTATTGAGGTTGAACAAACACAGTTGAACACTCATCTACCAATATGTTTCAATTTAGTCTTAGAAACCACAGGGATTTCTGTATACAAAGCAGGTGATAATATTATACTCGGAAATGATAAGGTAATGAGATCTTTTAAATGTACATTTTTGGAGATTTTTGCAGGTTGTGTGTTTGGGGAATCATATTCAAAATCTCTTACATGCTTGGCAAGTGCTCTTCCATTAATCGAAATCTTACACAGAACTGTGAGATCTTTGACTAGGGTACATCTAGAAGTCTATGTCATTGTGCCACTGAGATACTGATTTCAGTAATCTTAGAGACAGTCTCATTTACTCAGATATGAATCCTCTGGGAATAGATGTAGATTTCATTTTGAATGGTTCTCTCTATCCTTAAATCAGTTTAATAAAGAGAAGTTGATGTGTCTGTTGTGATTCCAGTGCTTACAGACTAAAAATGAAACAGTTGTGGTCATTGAGGATAAAGGTATCTTACATTAAGTTTTTCATTTATGGACTTGAGGGCTAGAATGTATGTATAAAGTCGTGCTATGTCTTCATTGGGAAGAATTTGACTAATCAGTTTTAGCTGTCATTTCTAAAGAAATTTTGTCTCTTATTTCTTAATAACTACATAATCTTAATTTATAAGTAGTCACTTTTTCACTTTATTGATTTTAATTTCATAATATAAAATGATCAGGTTTACTGAAAAGCAAATATAAACTGAGAGAACATCTATTCTATTTTAGACATCAAGATATCTAGGATTTGGTCTAACATTACGATTGTAGATCTGAAGAAGACTGAAGATGCTTATGATCTCAGAAGGGTACAGAATAGCAAGGTGGTGATAAAACTAAATTTTGTATTTGTGAATATAAAGTGGAAAAATAATACACAAAAGCTTAAAAGAATGTATTATAGGGAATAGAGAAATGACTCAAAGGTTACAGGCATTGACTGATCTTCCAGAGGTCCCGAGTTCAATTCCCAGCATCTACATGGTGGCCTATAATCATCTGTAGTATGATTTGGTGCCCTCTTCTGACGTGCAGGAATAGATGCAGGCACAACACTGTATGCATAATAAATAAATAAAGAAATAATTTTAAACAAATGAAAACAATGCAAAAAATGTGATTTTACTGAGAATACCCGTCTTACTATCTTGTGTGGGCTGGTTGAAAGACTTTTTCTGAGGAGGTGGCAGGTGTCTTGACTGAAGGCATGATTGTCAACAGAACATCTAAGTAAAGGGGGGAACTGAGTAGAGATTCACAGTTAGGAACAATCTTGGTGAGGACAGGAAAGATTTTGGGAAACAGATGAATTTTTTGGAAGAAAGCTGAGCAGAAGAGTGTGCATACAAGTGTGAAGAGTGATATTAACATGAGGTTGCATTATGCTTGGCAAGGGAAAAGAATGCATGTAAATAAGTACAAAAAACTCTGAGAGTTATCAATCAAACATCTGCCAGATTTTCCTTCCTTCTCCCATATTCTAAATCATGGTCAATGATCATTTATAACCAAAGTAACTTCTAGGAAAAATTGTATTGAAATTCATAAAAGAATAAATTTAAACAACAAAAATTTGCATGTCTTGCAGGAAAGTGCTGGTGACTAGAGCCTTGAGGCAGTGCTTCAAAGTTGCAGACCTGGGAGTCGTCAATCTCTAGGTCCTCATGGCTCTGTAAACTCTGAAGTTAGGTTAGTCACACAATGTATATTTTAGCCTTGAGGAGGACTACTAGAGAGATGAAGGAAATTTTGGCATATCTCAATTTCCTACTGCCTTTCTCTGACTCTCTAGTATGTCTCTGTGTGAAATTTAATAGGAGCAATCTGATCCAAAGGTAAGAGAACAGAGGACATAGACTGTGGGAAGGTGGAGATATCAATCTTATGCCCTGTTCATTCACCCCAGAGCAATCTGCAGGCTCAATTGAAGAGTGTTTTGGGGAAAAGTCTATGAAAAGTTACTCAAGCAGTCCCCATCATCATAACCCACCAAATATCATGATATGTATAGCACATCAAAGTGAGGGAATACGTACTACATTGTTCACCTTTATAATATCCAAGTTTAATGATTTCAAGTTAACTAAAATCAAGAAAAGCTGAACAGTTTAGTGAGATTTTAAAAGCATGTTAAATTTGTGTTCATTAAATCACTTAGAAGTCCTGAAAATGTACATATATGTCCACTTGGTGGTATTCTGACCTATTTTTTCCTTTGAATTTTAAAACAATCTACGATATAGGGCAAGTTTGGAAGTTAAATGATGACCGGTCTCAATGCAAAAACATATGTCACTTCAAAGATATCATTTATTTTGGAATGACAATAGTTTGAAACATGGATTCAGGTTCCTCCAAACGTCATGCTTGCAATGTTGTAAGAATTTTATGGAGGCTTTTATAGTAACAGAACTATTGAAAGTCACAAATCAATGCACCTTGAATATATTAGCAGAGTCATAACACAGGGGAATAAAAGGGGAAGGAACTTCTCTCTTATAGCCCTCAGATGCCATCTGCTGAAAATTTTTGCCTCTGAGTTGGTAGAAACCATTGGTTACATAGTAAGTAGATTTTTGCTTGAAAGTTACAAGAATGTGAGGGTAGGGTGAAGGGGTTAGTGAAGGAGAACAAACTCTAAGATGTAAATGGAACATCTACATCACACTTCCTCACCCCAAGGTACAGGTATCTTCTTGAAAGATGGGGAATACCGACTGTAAGGGTCAGAGGGAGTGGACATTGGCAAGTAGACAGGATCTAGTTGATGTGACAAGGAAATACAGCAGGGCACTCTACTAATGGCCTGTATTCCAGTGTGAGATTTGAATTTAATCAATCTATCCTTCATTAGTCTCTGATATATTTCTGACTCCAATCAAAAACTACTGATAAACTTTGTCTCTGAGAATAGTGCTATTTCATATGTAAGATGCCTGATGCTACTGGTTCTCTGTCACTTTTTTTGGTCATCTTTGAACTCTACATGTTGTCCTCAATGGCCTATGATTGTATGTAGGTGTCTGCAGACAAATGGTTTATTAAGTGACCATATCCTCTCAGGTTTCTTCTTTTCTAGCTTCCTGACTATGAGATGCGGTTTGCTGAGCCTCTGCCCACAAAACCTTCATGCTCACACTGACCTACTGCAATGCCAAAGTCATCAACCATTACTTGTTTGACCTTCTGCCCCTCCTTCAACTTTCTTGCTACAGCAGCTATATCAATGAGGCTGTAGTTACCAGAGATGAGATGTGGGTATTAACATCATAGTCCTCAGCTTGACCATTTTTATTTTCTATGTTTTCATCCTTGCCAACATTCTAAACTTCAAATCCACACAAGATCAAAAGCCTTCAGTATCTGTAGATCTCCTATTTTTGCCCTTTGTCTTTTCCTTGGGTCCAATAAATTTCTTGGTACCAAAACACGTTAGTAGAATAGAACATTAGATTAAGAAACAAATCCTTAGTTATACATTCAAATACTTTCAGGAAAAAAATATTTCCATCGGGGAAATAAATCTTCATTTTTTGGTATAGTTGACAAACACAAATTAAGCTCCAGGTTTGTTTTGCTCACTCATTGTTAGTTTTATTTTATGTTAAATAGAGAAAAACATGTTGTCAGCTGGGCAGTGGTGGCGCACGCCTTTAATCCCAGCACTTGGGAGGCAGAGGCAGGCGGATCTCTGTGAGTTCGAGACCAGCCTGGTCTACAAGAGCTAGTTCCAGGACAGGCACCAAAACCACAGAGAAACCCTGTCTTTAAAAACCAAAAAAAAAAAAAAAACATGTTGTCTGATGGAAAATGATTAATGGGAAGACTTGGAGGAGTTAGGGAAGAGAAAGGATATGATCAAAAAATATGAAAATCTTAAAAGTAAAACTAAAAAGGATTGCTAATGAAGAAATTGAATTATTTTGTATTTTGATATCTAATTATTTGAGTTTTTAAAATGTTTTGGAGATTAGTCCTCTGTCAGACATGGGGTTGGTCTTTTCCCATTCTGTAGGATTCCATTTTGTCTTATTGATTGTATCCTTTGTCTTACAAAAATTTCTCAGTTTCAGAAAGTTCCATTTATTAACTGTTGTTTTCAGAGTCAGTGCTACTGGTGTTATATGTAGATAATGGTCTCCTGTGCCCAATTTCTCTTCTGTGAAATTTAGTGTGCCTGGATTTATGTTGAGGTCTTTAATAGATTTGGATTTGAGTTTTGTGCATGGGGATATATTTGGATCTATTTTCATTCTTCAACTTGTTGACATTCAGTTTTCCCAGTACTATTTGTTGAAAATGCTTCATTTTTCCCACTGTATAATTTTAGCTTCTTTGTCAAAAATCAGGTGTTCATAGGTATGTGGACTAATATGAGGGTCATCAATTAGATTCCATTGTTTCACCTGTCCCTTTTAATGTCAATTTCAAGCTGTTTTTTATTTCTATAGCACTATAGTAGAGCTTGAAGTCAGGGATGGTGACACCTCCAGAGGTACCTTTATTTTACAGGACTGTTTCAGCTCTTCTGGGTTTTTTGTTTTTCCATATGAAATTGGATATTGTTCTTTTTGAGGTCTGTGAAGAATTGTGATAGAATTTTGATGGTGATTGTATTGAATTTGTGGATTGCTTTTGGTATGATTCCCATTTTGACTATATTGATCCTACCTATCCAAAAGCATGGGAAATCTTTCCATTTTCTGATCTTCTTCAATTTCTTTCTAAAAAGACTTAATGTTCTTGACTTACAGATTTTTTCACTCCTTTTGTTAGTGATAACCAAAGGTATTTTATGTTATTTGTGGCTATTGTTAAGAGTGATGTTTCTCTGATTTCTTTCTCAAACCTTTTATCATTTGTATATAGGAAGGATACTGATTTTTTGAGTTGGTCTTGTATTCTGCTACATTACTGAATGTCTTTATGAGTTGTAGAAATACTCTGATAGAATTTTTAGGGTCACATATGTACACTATCATATTATCTGCAAATGGTGCAAGTTTGACTTCTTACTTTCCAATTTGTATCCCCTTGATCTCCTTTTTTTGTCTTATTGCTCTGACTAGAACTTCAAGTACTATATAGAATAGATATGGAGAACATGGACAGCCTTGTCTTTTTTTATAATTTTAGTGAAATCACTTTGAGTTTCTTTTCATTTAATTTGATATTGGCTGTCAGATTGATTTATATTACTTTAATTATGTTAATATATATTCCTTGTATCTCTGATCTCTCCAAGACTTCTTTATGAAGGGGCATTGCATTTTGTGAAAGGTCTTTTCAGCATCTACTGAGATAATTATATTGTTTATTTCAGTTTACTTATATGATAGATTACATTGACAGATTTTTATATGTTGAACGATCCCAGCTTCTCTGGAATGTTCTGGTCTTCCTGTTGCAAGACCACTAGGGTTTTGGTGTTGTCATATTGCTCTTTAGGTTGTTGAATGTAATCTTGCATTGACACCTATTCATCTCTTCTTCCAGTTGGTGCAGGCAGTGCCTTTGTTCCTTGTTTTCATCCTTGTAGTTGGTATCTGTGTCTCAGTGATTTTCTCTTAGGTCGATTCTTGTAGTTGTTGTCTGTTTCTCAGGAAGTCGTTCTTTTTTTTTTTAACTTTAAAAACGTAAAACTTTAATTTTTTTATTTTTATTATTTTTTCTTTTATTTTATTGAAAAAAAAATCCGCAGCCTCCCAGCCTCCCATTTCCCTCCCCTTCCTCCCACTCCTCGCATCCTCTCAACACTCCTCTCCCTCTCCCTCTCCAGACGGAAGAGCAGTCAGGGTTCCCTGCCCTGTGGAAAGTCCAAAGTCCTCCCCCATCCATCCATGTCTAGGAAGGTGAACATCGAAACTGGCTAGGCTCGCACAAAGCCAGAACATGAAGTAGAATCAAAACCCCGTGCCATTGTCCTTGGCTTCTCATCAGCCCTCATTGTTCGCCATGTTCAGAGAATCCGGTTTTATCCCATGCTTTTTCAGTCCCAGTCCAGCTGGCCTTGGTGAGCTCCCAATAGATCAGCCCCACTGTCTCAGTGGGTGGGTGCACCCCTTGTGGTCCTGACTTCCTTGCTCATGTTCTCCCTCCTTCCGCTCCTCATTGGGACCTTGGGAGCTCAGTCCAGTGCTCCAGTGTGGGTCTCTGTCTCTATCTCCATCCATCACCAGATAAAGGTTCTATGGTGATATGCAAGATATTCGTCAGTATTGCTATAAGATAGTGTCATTTCAGGTTCCCTATCCTCAGCTGCCCAAGGAACTAACTGGGGACATGGCCTTGGGCTCCTGGGAGCCACTCTAGGTTCAAGTCTCTTGCCAACACTAAGGTGGCTCCCTTAACTAAGAATTGTGCTTCCGTGCTCCCCTATCCAACCTTCCTTTATCCAAATCATCCTGTTTCCCCAAGTTCCCCCCATCCTCCCCTTCTCCCTTTTCTCTCCCCATCTCCCCTTACACCCATCCCACCGAACCCCCAAGATACCAATTTTCTCCCCGGCTATTTTGTCTACCTCCCATATGCAAGAGGATAACTAGATGTTTTTCCTTGGGTTCACCTTCTTATTTAGGTTCTTTAGGTTCACCAATTATAGACTCCGTGTCCATTATTTATGGCTAGAAACCAATTATGAGTGAGTACATCCCATGTTCATCTTTTTGGTTCTGGGTTACCTCACTCAGGATAGTGTGTTCTATTTCCATCCATTTGCGTGCAAAATTAGAGAAGTCATTGTTTTTTACCGCAGCGTAGTACTCTAATGTGTATATATTCCACACTTTCTTCATCTATTCTTCCATTGAAGGGCATCTAGGTTGTTTCCAGGTTCTGGCTATTACAAATAATACTGCTATGAACATAGTTGAGCTTTTGTCATATGATAGGGCATCTCTTGGGTATATTCCCAAGAGTGGTATTGCTGGGTCCAGGGGTAGGTTGATCCTGAATTTCCTGAAAAACCAAAACTGATTTTCATAGTGGTTGCTCAAGATTGCATTCCCACCAGCAATGGATGAGGGTACCCGTTCCTCCACAGCCTCTCCAGCAAAGGCTATCATTGGTGTTTTGATTTTAGCCAATCTGACAGGTGTAAGATGATATCTCAAAGTTGTTTTGATTTGCATTTCCTTGATCGCTAAGGAGGTTGAGCATGGCCTTAAGTGTCTTTTGGCCTTTTGAACTTCCTCTGCTGAGAATTCTCTGTTCAGTTCAGTGCCCCATTTTTTAATTGGGTTAATTAGCAATTTAAAGTCTAGTTTCTTGAGTTCTCTATATATTTTGGAGAATAGACCTTTGTCTGTTGCAGGGTTGGTGAAGATCTTCTCCCAGTCAGTAGGTTGCCTTTGTGTCTTAGTGACAGTGTCCTTTGCTTTACAGAAGCTTCTCAGTTTTAGTAGTCGACTTCTCTTTATTTATGCCAATACCACACTGTTTTCATTACTGTAGCTCTGTAATAGAGTATGAAGTCAGGAATGGTAATGCCTCCAGAAGTTCCTGTATTGTTTTGGCTATCCTAGGTTTTTTGTTTTTTTCATATAAAGTTGATTATTGTCCTCTCAAGATCTGTGAAGAATTTTTATGGGACCTTGATGGGGATTGCAATGAATCTATAAATTGCCTTTGATAGAACTGCCATATTTACTATGTTGATCCTCCCAATCCAAGAGCAAGGGAGGTCCTTCCATTTTCTGGTATCCTCTTCAATTTCTTTCTTCAATGACTTAAAGTTCTTGTCAAATAGTTCTTTCACTTCCTTGGTTAGAATTACCCCAATATATTTTATGCTGTTGTGGCTATCGTGAAAGGTGAAGCTTCTCTGATTTCCCTCTCTGCTTCCATATTCTTTGTGTATAAGAGGGCGACTGATTTTTTGGAGTTGATCTTGTATCCTGCCACATTACTAAAGGTGATTATCAGCTGTATAAGTTCTTTGGTGGAGTTTTGGGGGTCGCTTATGTACACTATCATATCATCTGCAAATAATGAAAGTTTAACTTTTTCCTTTCCAATTCGAATCCCCTTGATCCCTTTATGTTGTCTTATTGCTACTGCTAGAACTTCAAGCACTATATTGAAGAGGTATGGCGAGAGTGGACAGCCTTGTCGTGTTCCTGAGTTAAGTGGGATGGCTTTGAGTTTCTCTCCGTTTAATTTGATGTTAGCTATCGGCTTGCTGTATATAGCTTTTATTATATTTAAGTTTGACCCTTGTATCCATAATCTCTCCAAGACTTTTAGAATAAAGGGATGTTGAATTTTGTCAAATGCTTTTTCAGCATCTAATAAAATGATCATATGTTTTTTTTCTTTCAGTTTATTTATATGATGGATTACATTGATAGATTTTCGTATGATGAACCAGCCCTGCATCTCTGGGATGAAGCCTACTTGATCATAATGGATATTTTTTCTAATGTGTTCTTGGATTCTGTTTGCCTGGAATATGTTGAAGATTTTTGCATCAATGTTCATGAGTGAGATTGGCCTGTAATTCTTTTTCCTGGTTGAATCTTTGTTTGGTTTTGGTATCAGAGTAACTGTAGCTTCATAAAAGGAATTTGGTAATGACTCTTCTGTTTCTATATTGTGAAATACATTAAGGAGTATAGGTATTAGGTCTTCTTGGAAGTTCTGGTAGAATTCCGCATTGAAACCATCTGGTCCTGGGCTTTTTTTGGTAGGGTGATTTTTGATAACAGCTTCTAATTCTTCAGGACTAACACGTCTATTTAGATTGTTCACCTGGTCCTGGTTTAACTTTGGTATATGGTATTTATCTAAAAAAGTGTCCATTTCTTTTACATTTTCCAGTTTTGTGGCATACAGGTTTTTGCAGTAAGATCTAATGATTCTCTTAATTTCCTTTGTGTCTGTGGTTATGTCCCCCTTTTCATTTCTGTTCTTATTAATTTGCATATTCTCTCTCTGCCATTTGATTAGTTTGGATAGGTGTTTATCAGTCTTGTTGATTTTCTCCAAGAACCAGCTTTTTGTTTCATTGATTCTTTGGATTGTTTTCTGTGTTTCTATTTTGTTGATTTCAGCCCTCAGTTTGTTTATTTCCAGTCTTCTACTCCTCCTATGTGAGTCTGCTTCTTTTTTTTCTAGAGCTTTCATGTGGGCTGTTAAGTCTCCAATATGTGCTTTCTCTATTTTCTTTAAGTGGGCACTTAGTGCTATGAAATTTCGTCTTAGGACTGCTTTCATAGTGTCCCATAAGTTTGAGTTGGTTGTTTCTTTATTTTCATTGATATCAAGGAAGACTTTAATTTCTTTCTTTATTTCTTCCTTAATCCAGGTATGGTTCAGTAGTTGACTGTTCAGTTTCCATGAGTTTGTAGGCTTTCTGGGGGTATCATTGTTGTTGAATTCTAACTTTAATCCATGGTGATCTGATAAGACACAGGTGGTTACTAATATTTTTTTGTAATTGTGGAAGTTTGTTTTGTTACCAAGTATGTGGCCAATTTTCGAGAAGGTTCCATGAGCTGCAGAGAAGAAGGTATATTCTTTCCTATTTGGGTGGAATATTCTATAGATGTCTGTTAAGTCCAATTGATTCATTATCTCCATTAATTCTCTAATTTCTCTGTTAGGTTTCTGTCTGATTGACCTGTCTATTGGTGAGAGAGGAGTGTTAAAGTCTCATATTTTTAGTGTGTGCCGTTTGAAGGCAGCCTTGAGTTATAGTAATGTTTGTTTTACGTACGTGGGTGCTTTTATATTAGGGGCATAGATATTCAGGATTGAGCCTTCATCCTGACGAATTGTTCCTGTTATGAGTATAAAATGTCCCTTTCCATCTCTTTTGATTGATTTAAGTTTGAAGTCAACTTTGTTAGAAATTAGTATGGCCACACCTGCTTGTTTCTTAGGTCCATTTGCTTGATAAGCCTTTTCCCAACCCTTTACTCTGAGTAGGTGCCTGTCTTTGTGGTTGTTTCTTGTAAACAGCAGAATGTTGGATTCTGTTTTTGTATCCAATCTCTTAGCCTGTGCCTTTTAATAGGTGAGTTGAGTTTATTGACATTAAGTGATATCAATGACCAACGATTGTTAACTCTGGTCACTTTTTTAGTAGTAGAGTTTGTGTGTGTGTTTCCCTTCTTTGAGTTGCGCTGGTGAAGGGTCTCCAGATATCTGAGTTATTGTAGTCATTGTTGGACTCCTCGGTTAGTGATTTTCCTTCTATTACTTTCTGTAAGGCTGAATTTGTGGCTACGTATTGTTTAAATTTGATTTTATCCTGGAAAATTTTGTTTTCTCCATTTATAGTGAACGAAAACTTGGCTGGGTGTAGGAGTCCGGGCTTGCATCCATGGTCTCTTAGTTTTTGCAGTACATCTATCCAGGACCTTCTGGCTTTCATGGTTTCCATACAGAAGTCAGTTGTAAGTCTGATAGGTTTACCTTTATAAGTAACTTGGCCTTTTTCCTTTGCGGCTCTTAATATTCTTTCTTTATTCTGTATGCTTTGTGTTTTGATTATTATATGGCGAGGGGATTTTTTTTTTGATCCAGCCTATTTGGTGTTCTTTATGTTTCTTGAACCTTCATAGGTACATCTTTCTTGAGGTTGGGAAAGTTTTCTTCTATAATTTTATTAAATATATTTTCTGCACTATTGAGCTGCACTTCTTCACCTTCTTTACTCCTATTATTCTTAGGTTTGGCCTTTTTATTGTGTCCCATATTTCCTGAATGTTTTTTGATGAGAGTTTGTTGGACTTGCTGTTTTCTTTGATCAGTGTGCTTATTTTCTCTATGTTATTTTCTGAGTCTGAGATTCTTTCTTCTATCTCTTGTATTCTGCTGGTTATGCGTGTTTCTGTAGTCTCTATTTGTTTACCTAGATTTTCCATGTCCAGCCGGCCCTCTGTTTGTGTTTTCTTCTTTGCCTTCCTTTCAGTTTTCAAGTCTGGAACTGTTTCCATTATCTCTTTGATTATTTTTCCTTGGTTTCCTAGGGCATCATTCACCGATTTATTCAATTCTTCAAACTTTCTGTTATACTTCTCATCCATTTCTATAAGGGCATTTTTTACATGCTGTTTAAGGACGTCAATCACTTTCATTAAGTCAATTTTTTCTACTTCTTCTTGATTAAAGTGTTCATGTCCTCCTGTTGTGAGGTCGCTGGGTTCTGGTGGTTTCATGATGTTCTTCAGATTTATGGGTGAATTCTTGCATTGGTGCCTGCCCCTCTCTTCCTCTGAATGCTTCCCTATGTATCTTCTTTTACAGGATCAAGTCTCCTTGCCTACTGATGTATCTTCCGAGTGATGTCACTCCCCAGTGATGTCTCTCCTGGTGCCGAGATCAGATCTCTGTGCTGGTTGGGTAGCTCATAAACAAAGGGCCTACCTTGCTTGCTGCAGGCAGGCTATTGATACAAAGGAGCTCCCGCCCGCTAGGTTGCTCTTGGGATTTGGCCCAGTGCTCCAAGAGGGAAGGGAGGCAGAAAGGGAGGAGGGTTCTGTATGCAAGCTGGGTGGGATTGAAAGAGAGAGGTAGTATGCTGGGAGTATAGGCCCATCAGGAAGCCCAGGAAGTATAGGGAGGATGAGGAAAGTCTGAGTTTCCTGTCCCTGGCTGCTGCTGCGGGTCCCAAACTCCCTTCCATTTCATTCTTCAAGTCTTGAACTGCTTCCCTTACCTGTTTGATTGCTTTTTCTTGTTTCTCTTGGTTTTCTTGGGTATCTTTGAGCGATTTATTCATTTCCTCTACCTTTTTGTTTGTAATCTCTAATTGTTTATGGCAGTTTTTCACCTCCTGTTTAAGGTCTTCTATTATTTTCATATAATTCACTTTTGAGTTGATTTCTTCTAATTCTTCTGGAGTAGGGTGTACAATTCTTCTTATTTTAGGATCCCTGGATTCTGGTGATGTCATGTTGCCTTTCAGGTTGTTGGAGGAATTCTTGCATTGGTGCCTTTCCATCTCTTCCTTCAAATGGAGCCAGGAGAGGCCTGGTGTCTTGGTCCAGTCTTTGCTGTGACTGACTCTCTGGGTGTATCTCTTCAGTGTATAAGCAGGAACCGTCCCGTCCAGATGGAACTCCTCAGCACCTAAACAGGGCCGCCTGGTACCCAATGACGGGGGACAAAAGGAAAAATGTGGCAGGCAGGGCAGGGTCCAAGAGAGCACAGGACACCCTGGAACACAAGCTGAAGGTGCCTGGGCTCCCTTACAGGGACCTTGAGGCTTGCCTGGTAGGCAGGCACTCTCAGTTCTGGGTGGGTAGCCTTAGTGTAGGAGCTTAAAACTGTTCTTGAACACTGGTCCTAGCATACAGCAGGGCAGGGTTGGGGGGGTGCTGGGGGGCTGGGTCGTGCGTAAGAAAGACAGCCCTGCAGAAGGAGCTAGGGGAGGGGGGTTTGTGCTCTCTTCTGGCACAGTCCACCTCTGGATAGCACACACTCACCCCTCCAGATGGAACTCCTCAGCACCTAAACAGTGCCCAGGAAGCTGTTCTTGGTCTACTCCATGTTGTTGCTGTCTGTGTCTCAGGAAGATGTTGAGGTCTCTGGGGATGGATGCGTTTGAGGGCAGAGTTATACTTGTAGATATCAGAGTTTGATGGGGAAAGGTGATGGAGCAGGCTGCCTACAGATGGCTTGCCTGTTGACCAGCTAGTGTCGATGAGTCAGGTAGGAGATGGGCTCAGAAATCTTTCCCCAGGGGCCTAGGACCTATAAACTGGGCTGTCCAGCCAGGGGACTGATTACTCACATTTTGGTCCACTTTGTACAGTTGCAATCTGTGTCTCTCATTTTTATTGGATGGTGATACAAATAAATTTGGGTCAAGTTTTTATGAACATGTGAGCCATATCACACTTTCTATATTCTTGCATCCTTATTGGTAATTATATCATATTTTGGAGTACTGAAAGAAGCATGATCAAAATCACAGAAAATTTAAGTTCTCAAAATTTTATAGTTGTATATGTTACAAATATACATTGTCTACTGTCTATTCCTATTCCAAATGCATTCAGGGAAGTTGTTTCTTAGTGGGTATGTCTTCATCAAGCCAGTAGTTTATCATTTATAGCTTTTGTTTTCATATGAAGATGTAATGTATGTAAAGTTCTGAGACACTAGTTTATAACAATATGCTTAGAAGAAAATAATGCCGTTAAAATATTTAATAGGATCTCAATAAACTCATTGCATTCAACAGAGACTTAAGCATTTATATTTGTTTGAATGTTTGTTTCAGTATTGTAATGTGCTTAAAATTTTTTTCTCCAGCAGAGCCTGAGTGCTTATGGAGTTCTTCAATTCTTTTGCTTACATATGTCACAAGGCCTTGATTAGCCATTTCTCAATTTGTAGTAATTAGGGGCGGCGGGGCTGCGTCCCCAGCACCCCAGCTGCCTGGCTAGCTTATGCCCGAAATAACAACACACAAACTGTATTCATTTAATCACTGCTTGGCCCATTTCTATCTAGCCTCTTCTAGGCTAATTCTCACATGTTAATTTAGCCCATTTCTAATCATCTGTGTAGCACCCCTAGGAGTGCTTACCAGGAAGATTCTAGCCTATGTCCATCCTGGGTCGGGGCTTCATTGCTTGCGTCTGCCTGGGAGCTGGGAGCATGGCGTCTCTCTGAGGCGTCTGCTCCCGAGAGGAGAGCTGTGGAGTCTGAGCTCACTTCCTCTTCCTCCCAGCGTTCTGTTCTGTTTACTCCTCCCACCTATCTTCTAACCAATGAGGGCCAAGCAGTTTCTTTTTATTTAACCAATGACCTTCCTCTATCATCAATTGAATTTTCTGTGAATGACAAATTTTAATAAGTAAACAAAATGCTTTCACAAAGACAGAGGATGAGTTATATTGCATTATGTTTACAAATCCTGGTACTAAATCAAACTTGAAATGTGAGCCACTCACATGTGTGTCACTTGCATGTTTGACACTCATATTCAGGCTACACAGACTGATAAAGAATAATAAATTCACAAGCTGGCCCTGTTCTGGGAGGACAATTGGTCATGGTGATGCTTCCAGTGTTGACAAGTCAGTTGACCGACTGAAGTTTAACATTTAGAATTTGTGGATGTGTTGAGAAGAGGACAAGGGGATTAAGCTGTTCAAGGATTCAGGTACAAGGAACATGGTTTAAGGAAAGTCAATAATTTGTAGCTCAAAATGGTTAGAAGAATAAACTTGAGATGTCTTTATGAAGAAATGGTGAGAATGTGGGATGATAGATATGTTAAATGGGCCAACTTAATCACTGGCAAATATCTCCCTTTGAGATACCGTTCCATTTCACCTCATATGTGTACACAATTTTTTGTCAGCAAAAAATTAAAATTGAAAAGCTATCATATTTGCATGTGTATTTTCTTTCTTATTGGTGTTTAAAGGAAATTAAGGTGTGAATAATTAACAAATAAAGATTTTCAAATAGCTGTTTTACCTGTATACCTGATAGAACATATTATGACTAGAAACAATTATATAAATTTAGAAATTGTGAATATACTTTATTTGAGAATATTGTCTATTAAGTATGAAAAAACTGATCACTCTGGAAAGCATATTTATGAATTTTAATAATTCACATTTGTGTACTACAGAATGAACATGCCAATATTTTGATTTTACTACTGAATATAAAGCAGTTCCTTATAGTTAGGTGAATAATTGTAAACATCTATGTCAAGCGAACTAGGTCATAAAATAAATCAATGCATCATATTTGTTTGTTTCAATTCTTTTGGGGAAAGTTATAAATTATCTATCTCCAAATACGTGCTAAAAATGGTTTTATGTAGATTAGACAGTCAAATTTGTTATAGAAAAATACTGAATTCTTTAGGGCTTCATTGTGTAGAACTTGTCTTTTACATAAATGGTCTTAGTTGTTTGTCTTAATTTTTCCTAATTGCACATGCTCCTATCTATCAAGAATGTGACTGAAGTATCTCAGAAGCTCTATTCAGTGTCTTTTTCCCATTGTTTTCTCTATGTTTCATTGGACAGCTTCTTTTTGTTGTTTTTCTTTAATAATAAATGTACTCAATTTTTGTACATTGTCTAATCTGTTGTTAATTAAATTTAGTGCTTTAAAACTAAGGCTTGTACTTATTTTAGATTTATATTCAAACATTTAAGGAGCATACAGAGACACATAATTTAGTTAAGGTATTTTATAGTTAGAAATATAGTGCAATATGAAACTTTCTGTGTTAAATCATCCCTGACTGATAAACTTGAAAATGCCAGGCTTGTAAGCAGTCAGTAGTGAAAGAAACATGAAGTTCTCTATGCCATAGTGAGGTGTTACCACTTGATATAGTTTCCTGTCATTAAATATGGGTGACATGAACTAATGCAAATGAAAGAAAAGAGGAGATGAGACAGTTCTGTTGTAAAAGTGGAATCTTAGAAACTGTCTACAGTCACTCCATGTTTATCTATATGCAAATTGTAGGTACAAAAGTTGAAAGAATTTATTCATAAAGTCAAGGTTAGGGTTTGACTGAAAAGTCTTCTTACAAAGATATTTCAAACAATATACTTAAGCATATTTCAGATTCTATTTTAATATAATATTTTAGTTCATTTTTTTAGAATATCAGACAACGTACTTTCATCATATTCAGCTGAATCCTCCCTTATCCAGATCCATTACTTAGCTTCCAATCCTCTCCCGATTTCATTTCCTATCTTTGTTTATTTTTAAACAACCCACCTAGTCTTATATGTGCTAGACATATACTCATGGGTGTAGGGTCGACCCTTGGGCATGATTAACCTGACAGCCAAAGAAAACTGACTCTCCACTAGGAGCTTTCTCCTAACAGTAGTTCCTTGGCTAGTGGTATGGGTTTATGAGTCCCTCTTATCTTCATATTCCATGTTTCTATATCATCCAATAAGGCTGCTAGGCTAGGCAGAGTCAGTATTTTTAGGGAAGAAGCATTTCTAGGATGCCCATGTATCAGATGGTGGCTCTGCACCCATATTGACACAGACAGCACTGATTAGAGTCAATATATTATTAAAGGGGGACCCAGGTTGAGAGGAGGACAAGTTACCTGAGCTGCAAGAAGATCTGAAGAAAAATGAAGAAATAGGAGTTAATTTCATCAAATCAATGTGTGTGTGTGTGTGTGTGTGTGTGTTTGTATGACATTCTCAGAGAATATAGTACAACTAACACTAAAGGTTTGTAAGAGCCTGAGGTCATGGTAGACAACTAATACTGAAGGCTTTTTGAAAAGCCTTTCAATTTGTGAAATGCTTCTATTGTAGGAGTTTCCTAATTAAAAGCAGTCACCGTTTAGGAGGAGACAAAACCCAACAAGACATTTTATGGTACTAACTAAAACCTCCAATGCAATGAATGGGTTATATTATGTTAACATGTTGGCTAAAAGGGTCCCATAGACTGTCTCTACAAAAATCACAGGCCTTTGCCAAAGCTATTTTTACTCCTGTACACAATAACAAAAAATCCAAACAAAAACAAACCAAAGAAAATGTACTTAACGTTTATTATGGAACCTATTTTAATGAATCACCAAGTCCTTATCACCATGAGTCACCAAGCAAAGTTTGTCCGGTAGAGAATATTTCAAGTTTGTCCTAAGGAATTTTTTGTCCCTTAGTAATTTTGGATTTTCAGAAAAAATTAAGATTCATTTGAGCAGTTGCTGGATTTCTTTTTATCTTAAATAGCAAAATCTGCAATGGGTATTTCCTTTTTTTCCTACTTTCTGCTATTTTATATAATTTTTTCATAGATTTCACGAATTTTGTGCTTTGTTATCTAGTGAAATGACCTGTGGTACTTCTCATGTTCTGAAAGTTCTTTCTAAATTTGTTTATTTAGTCTGAATAAAAGACTCTTCTTTGCTATAAATAAATTTATATTTGGTCATACCTGTAAATCTCTGAGTGACCCCAGACCCATTGAAACTAATCCTGGATAGAGTAATTCTGTCTTTTCTTCACATAAATGATATAATCTTAATTTACTAGCAGTCTGTTCTTTCTCTTTAATAATTTTACTGTTATACAATAATTGACTTTATTGTAGTGACAAAAATAGAATGAGAATGTTTTCAATTTTAGACAACAAGTTATATAGGCTTTGGTCAAATATCAAGAATACAGCAAACTCTATTACCAAAAAAAAAAAGAAAAAATGACCAGAGTTAACAACCACTGGTCATTAATATAAATTAATATCAATGGACTCAACTCACCTATAAAGAGGCACAGGATAAGAGATAGGATACGAAAACAGGATCCAACATTCTGCTGTTTACAAGAAACATACCTCAACCACAAAGACAGACATCTACTCAAAGTAAAAAGCAGGGAAAAGGTTTATAAAGCAAATGGTCCTAAGAAACAAGCAGGTGTGGCCATACTAATTTTTAAGAAAGTTGACTTCAAACTAAAATCAATCAGAAGAGATAGAGAGGGAAATTTTTTACTCATAACAGGAAAAATTCACCAGGACAAAGTCTCAGTCCTGAATATCTATGCCCCTAATATAAAAGCACCTACTTACATAAAAGAAACATTACTAGAACTCAAGGCAGACATCAAACAAACACTAGTAGTAGGAGACTTCAAGACACCTCTCTCTCCAATGGACAGGTCAATCAGACAGAAACCTAACAAAGAAATAAGAGGATTAAGGGAGGTAATGAATCAAATGTACTTAATAGACATCTATAGAACATTCCGCCCAAATAGGAAAGAATATACCTTCTTCTCTGCAGCTCATGGAACCTTCTCGAAAATTGACCACATACTCGGTAACAAAGCTAACTTACACAGTTACAAAAAAATATTAGTAACCACCTGTGTTTTATCAGATCACCATGGATTAAAGTTAGAATTCAACAACAATGATACCCCTAGAAAGTGTACAAACTCATGGAAAATGGACAGTCAACTACTGAACCACACATGGATCAAGGAAGAAATAAAGAAAGAAATTAAAGTCTTCCTTGAATTCAATGAAAATAAAGAAACAACATATTCAAAACTATGGGACACTATGAAAGCAGTGCCAAGAGGAAAGTTCATAGCACTAAGTGCCACTTAAAGAAAATGGAGAAAGTACACATTGGGGACTTAACAGCCCACCTGAAAGCTCTAGAAAAAAAAGAAGCAGACTCACCTAGGAGGAGTAGAAGACTGAAATAAACAAACCGAGGGCTGAAATCAACAAAATGGAAACACAGAAAACAATACAAAGAATCAATGAAACAAAAAGCTGGGTCCTGGAGAAAATCAACAAGATTGAAAAACCCCTATCCAACTAATCAAATGGCGGAGAGAGAATACACAAATTAACAAGATCAGAAATGAAAAGGGAGACATAACCACAGACACAGAGGAAATTCAGAAAATCATTAGATCTGACTACAAAAGCCTATATGTCACAAAATTAGAAAATGTTAAAGAAATGGACACCTTTTTTGATATGTACCATATACCAAAGTTAGACCAGGACCAAGTGAACAATCTAAATAGACCTGTTAACCGCGAAGAATTAGAAGTTGTTATAAAAAACCTCCCTGCTCAAAAAAGCCCAGGTCCAGATAGTTTCAATGCAGAATTCTACCAGAACTTCCAAGAAGACCTAATACCTATATTTTTTAATGTATTTCACAATATAGAAACAAAATAGTCATTGCCAAATTCCTTTTATGAAGCTTTTGATAACAGCTTCTAATTCTTCGCGACTAACAGGTCTATTTAGATTGTTCACCTGGTCCTGGTTTAACTTTGGTATATGGTATTTATCTAAAAAAGTGTCCATTTCATTTACATTTTCCAGTTTTGTGGCATACAGGCTTTTGTAATAAGATCTAATGAATCTCTGAATTTTCTCTGTGTCTGTGGTAATTTCCCCCTTTTCATTTCTGATCTTATTAATTTGCATATTCTCTCTCTGCCGTTTGATTAGTTTGCATAGGTGTTTATCAATCTTGATGATTTTCTCCAGGAACCAGCTTTTTGTTTCATTGATTTTTTGGATTGTATTCTTTGTTTCTATTTTGTTGATTTCAGCCCTCAGTTTGATTATTTCCAGTCTTCTACTCCTCCTAGGTGAGTCTGCTACTTTTTTTTCTAGAGCTTTCAGGTGGGCTGTTAGGTCTCCAATGTGTACTTTCTCTGTTTTCTTTAAGTGGGCACTTAGTGCCATGAACTTTCCTCTTAGGACTGCTTTCATAGTGTCCCATAACTTTGAGTATGTTGTTTCTTTATTTTCATTGAATTCCAGGAAGAGTTTAATTTCTTTCTTTATTTCTTCCTTAATCCAGGTATGGTTCAGTAGTTGACTCTTCAGTTTCCATGAGTTTATAGGCTTTCTGGGGGTAGCATTGTTGTTGAATTCTAACTTTAATCCATGGTGATCTGATAAGACACAGGTGGTTACTAATATTTTTTTGTAACTGAGTAAGTTTGTTTTCTTACAGAGTATGTGGTCAATTTTCGAGAAGGTTCCATGAGCTGCAAAGAAGAAGGTATATTCTTTCCTATTTGGGTTGAATATTCTATAGATGTCTGTTAAGTCCAATTGATTCATTTCCTCCATTAATTCTCTAATTTCTCTGTTAGGTTTCTGTCTGATTGACCTGTCCATTGGTGAGAGAGGAGTGTTGAAGTCTTCTACTATTAGTGTGATTTTTCCTGTTATGAGTATAAATTGTCCCTCTCCATCTCTTCTGATTGATTTTAGTTTGAAGTCAACTTTGTTAGAAATTAGTATGGCCACACCTGCTTGTTTCTTAGTTCCATTTGCTTGATAAGCCTTTTCCCAGCCCTTTACTCTGTGTAGGTGCCTGTCTTTGTGGTTGAGGTTTGTTACTTGTAAACAGCAGAATGTTGGATCCTGTTTTTGTATCCAATCTCTTAGCCTGTGCCTTTTTATAGGTGAGTTGAGCCCATTGACATTAAGTGATATTAATGACCAGTGGTTGTTAACTCTGGTCACTTTTTTAGTAGTAGTGTTTTTGTGTTTCCCTTTGAGTTGCGCTGGTGAAGGATCTCTAGATGTCTGAGTTATTGTGTTCATTTTTGGACTCCTCGGTTAGTGATTTTCCTTCTATTACTTTCTGTAAGGCTGTATTTGTGGCTACGTATTGTTTAAATTTGTTTTTATATTGGAAAATTTTGTTTTCTCTGTTTATAGTGAATGAAAGCTTGGCCTGGTATAGTAGTCTGGGCTTGCATCCATGGTCTCTTAGTTTTTGCAGTACATCTATCCAGGACCTTCTGGCTTTCATGGTTTCCATACAGAAGTCAGTTGTAAGTCTGATAGGTTTACCTTTATAAGTAACTTGGCCTTTTTCCTTTGTGGCTCTTAATATTCTTTCTTTATTCTGTATGCTTTGTGTTTTATTATTATATGGCGAGGGTTTTTTTTTTTTTTTTTTTTTTTTTGATCCAGCCTATTCGGTGTTCTGTATGCTTCTTGAACCTTCATAGGTACATCTATCTTTAGGTTGGGAAAGTTTTCTTCTATAATTTTATTAAATATATTTTCTGGACCATTGACCTGTACTTCTTCTCCTATTTCTACTCCAATTATTCTTATGTTTGGTCTTTTAATTGTGTCCCATATTTCCTGAATGTTTTTTGATGAGAGTTTGTTGGACTTGCTGTTTTCTTTGATCAGTGCGTTTATTTTCTCTACGTTATCTTCAGAATCTGAGATTCTTTCTTCTATCTTTTGTATTCTGCTGTTTATGCTTGTTTCTGTAGTCTCTATTCGTTTACCTAGATTTTCCATGTCCAGCCGGCCCTCTGTTTGTGTTTTCTTCTTTGCCTCCATTTCAGTTTTCCAGTCTTGTTTCCATTATCTGCCTGATTGTTTTTCCTTGGTTTCCTAGGGTATCATTCACTGATTTATTCAATTCTTCAAACTTTCTGTTGTACTTCTCATCCATTTCTATAAGGGCGTTTTTTATGTGCTGTTTAAGGGCCTCTATTACTTTCATAAAGTCAATTTTTTCTACTTCTTCTTGATTAAAGTGTTCATGTCCTCCTGTTGTGAGGTCGCTGGGTTCTGGTGTTTTCATGTTGTTTTTCAGATTTATGGGTGAATTCTTGCATTGGTGCCTGCCCATCTCTTCCTCCGAATGCTCCCCTATTGTTCTTCTCTTACAGGATCAGGTCTCCTTGCCTACTATTGTACCTTCCCAGTGATGTCACTCCCCAGTGATGGCTCTCCTTGTGCCCAGATTGGATCTCTGTGCTGCTTGTGTAGCTCGTAAACAAAGGGCCTACCTTGCTTGCTGCAGGCAGGCTATTGAGACAAAGGAACTACTGCCCTCCTGGTTGCCCTCCCGATTTGGATTCATTCCTGGTCCCAGTGCCTGAACAGGCTGATCTGGGATATGTTATGTGGCCAAAGAGGGGAGGGAGGCAGATGGGGGTGCGTTCTGGATGCAAGCTGGGTAGGATAGAAAGAGAGAGGAGGTATTGGGCATTATAGCCCCAGCAGGATGACCAGGAAGTGTAGGAGGTATGAGGAACATCTGAGCTCGCTGCTACGGGCTGCTGCTACACTCACTCACCCCAAAGATGGCTCTCCAGGGTCCCAGATTGGATCTGGATCTCCGTGTTGCTTGGGTAGCTCATAAACAAAGGGCCTACCTTGCTTGCTGCAGGCAGGCTATGGAGACAAAGGAACTACCACCCTCCTGGTTGGATTCGGATTCGGTCTGGTCTCAGCGCCCGAACAGGCTGGGCTGGGGGAGGGGGAGTCTGGATGCAAGCTGGGTGGGATAGGAAGAGAGAGGAGGTATCTGGCAGTATACCCCCAGCAGGATGACCAGGAAGTGTAGGAGGGATGAGGAACGTCTGAGTTCCCTGCTCCAGGCTGCTGCCGCACTCACTCACCAAATGATGACTCTCCCGGTGCCCAGATCGGATCTGGATCTCCATGCTGCTTGGGTAGCTCGTAAACAAAGGGCCTACCTTGCTTGCTGCAGGCAGGCTATGGAGACAAAGGGACTGATGAATATCTTGCATATCACCCCAGAACCTTCATCTGGCCATGGATCGAGATAGAGACAGAGACCCAAATTGGAGCACCGGACTCAGCTCTTAAGATCCAAATGAGGAGCAGAAGGAGGGAAAACATGAGCAAGGAAGTCAGGATCACGAGGAGTGCACCCACCCACTGTGACAGTGGAACTGATCTATTGGGAGCTCACCAAGGCCAGAGGGACTGGGACTGAATAAGCATGGGATGAAACCGGACTTTCTGAACGTGGTGGGCAATGAAGTCTGATGAGAAACCAAGGACAATGGCACTAGGTTTTGATCCTAACACATCAACTGGCTTTGTGGGAGCCTAGCCTGTTTGGATGCTCATTTTCCTGGTCCTGGATAGAAGTGGGAGGACCTTCGACTTCTCACAGGGCAGGGAATCTGGACTGCTCTTCATTCTCGAGAGGGTGGGGGAATGGAGTGGGGAGGAGGGGGAGAGGGGGAAGGGAGTAGGGGGAGGAGACGATGTGTGCGAGGAGGGGGAGGGAAACGGGAAACTTTTTTTTGCAACAACTAAAAAAAGTAAAATAAAGAAAACAAAACAAAACAAAACAAAAAGAATAGAGCAAGAAGAAAGTTAAAGATGCTTGTGATCTCAGAAACTTGTAGATTCTTCACGTGATTAAATAAACCATTTCTGTGTCTGTAAGTTTATATCAGACAAATGATACACAATGTCTTGAGGAAATGTAATTGTGCTGAGAGTAACTGTTTTATCTTGACTTGGCTGGTAGGAAGGGATCATCCTGAGGAGGTTGCTGGTGATCTGACTGATTGTGGGGTTGTCCACAGAGCATCTAAGCAGAGGGAAATGCTGAATAGAGTATTATAGGCAGGAACAACCTCGATGAGGAGGAAAAATTGTTATGCAAATTGGGTGATTGCTGTCGAAGAGGCTAGGCAAAAGAACATACATGTACATGCATATACATTTTTATATAGATTATATATTACACATATTTAAAGGGTAAAGTCTTATAAAATGGCCTATATTGTTCACCTGTAAGACAAGTTGAGGGGCTATGACTATGAGAAAAAAATATAAAGACTGTTAGGGAGAGAGAACAAATTCTAGACTCCCAGAGAAGTTTTTTTTTTCAAGATGACATTTGAGGACTGTGTACTGACAGATTAAAGTAAAAGAAAAAGAAAAATCTGCTCATAGAACACTCTTAATTACCATCACACTGATCAGCCAGAAACACTTCAAGATGATGACTTATCATGGATTTTATGTGCCTACTCCAGGGAAGAATTTTGATGAGCAATAGAAGGTCAGGATGACCTTGGTGACTAAAGTATCATGCCTCATGTTTTCCTGGGTGAAGAGTTTTGTAATCTCATTCTTGTGATATTAGGGTTTTTATTCTCAATGTATTCAACCTACTGATCAAATCTGAGCACTTAGTATTTCCATATTCTTTCCTATTTATCATTTATTTGAACTTATATCTTCTGGGTTTTGGTATTCATGTTGAATCCTCATTTATAGCTTCAGGAATAAGAATTAAAACTTGTTGCTAAGAGAACCATGCAGAGTCTTAATAACTGCTTTATCTAGGTTTGAGACTTTTAGGTCTGTTTCCACTTGTCTGCTGTTACCCTTTAATTTTTTATGTATCATTTTGATTACCTATCTTTTATTTTTTTCCTCTTTTTATATTCCTAAAGTGCTCCAAGTTTTCTACAGTATCCCCTTTTCTTCTACCACATAATGTGTCTTATATGCAATTATTCTTTGTAGGTATCCACAGAGTAATTGTATTCATCACAATGTCCATTGCCTATATCAACATAAGACCTTGCTCTGTCTACTAATTTACTTAAGGCCAAGATCACCCATTTCTTTCTCTTGCATATTTTTTCTTTCCAAGACAATCCATGGGCTTGCATTCTTTATTTCAAAATATTTTTTCCCTATCTTTTGCAATAATTTTGCAATGCATTTTCTTATTTGATGAGTTTATATTCTATATAGTGATTAACATACATAAGATGTGACAAAATTGTCAAAATTCAGGAACTTTTTAGGTTACTTTGCCAGTAGTTATTTTTAAAATTTTCATGTCTTTTTCATATATTTTTACCTACATTATTGGCATGCATCAAAAAATTAAATGGAAAATGTTACATACAACAACATATCATGATCATATTGAATAAATAAAATACATTTATATTTAACATTATTATGCCAAAAGTAATGGCAGTTATTACCTATTGAGTTATTGTATGCTGGGCACTTTTTAAGGACTTAAAAAAAACTCCCTTAAATCCATGATGCTACTGATATTGCTTCTATTTTACAAAGAGGAAACTAAGACACAAAATAGGTAGATCTGAGATTTGATCAAGGATAAAATGAATTAATTATGCTGCAGAACTTATTCACCTTACTACCACAAATATTATATCAATGTGGTGGGACTTGCATTAGGAAATCATTAAGAAGTTACTAGCATTTTGTGCTCAAGTATTTCAGATCCAAGTTTTCATGGAGTTGTTTGATTCATTTAA
Source organism: Microtus oregoni (assembly GCF_018167655.1). Classification (NCBI taxonomy): domain Eukaryota; kingdom Metazoa; phylum Chordata; class Mammalia; order Rodentia; family Cricetidae; genus Microtus; species Microtus oregoni. The sequence goes on from NW_024543067.1 coordinate 53,573,107, forward strand.
ATGAACATTTATTTTTATGGTTATTTGTGAATTTATTTGATTTACTTCTCTGTCTAAGTCTCTCAGACTCGACAATTATGGCAACAGACTCTTGTCTAGTATGATATTTTAATTACTTTTGGAGAATATCACACAATGTACTTTGATCATAATCACCTGACTTCTCCCTTATCTAAATTCATTCCTAATCTTCCTATCCTCTTCCAATTTTAAGACCTATTTTTGATTTTTTGCTTTTGTTTCATTTTTTCTTTTTTGAGACAGGTTTCTCTGTGCAACAGCCCTGGCTATCTTGGAACTAGTCCTTGTAAACTAGGCTGGCCTTGAATACACAGAGGTCCAACTACTTCTGCCTCCCAAGAGCTGGGATTAAAGGCATTCACCATCATCACCTGGTTTTGATTTGTTTTTAAACAACCCACCTAGTTGAATATGTGCTGGACATATACTCATGGGTATGGGTCAACCACTTGAGTATGACTTAACTTGACAGGGTTCATATCATCAAAGAAAACTGACTCTCTTAATACTAGGAGCTATCAATAATCATTAGTTTCTCATTTAGTAGGATTGGTTCATGAGCCTTCACTCCATAACTCATGTTCCTATATCACCTAATAAGGTTGTTAGCCTAGGGAAAGTCAGTATTTTTCATAAATTGGCTTTGTTAGGATGTCCATGTTCCAGTGGATGGCTCTATACCAATGATGACAGAAACAGCACTGTAATTTGAAAGAAGGATGAGGTAGATTTGCTACCTGGAGAAGGAATGTGAGTTGATATCATCAAAGTACTAAATATATGTACACACACACAAACAGACATGTGAGATTTTCTCATAGAGTATGAGAAAAATAACAAAAAAGTTTAAATGTTGAATCATCTGGGTCATCTGTTCCTTTTGATATTTTTGAGATTTTTTTCTTTGATCAATCCTTATTTTTCTTAATCAAGAATGAATCCACCACTTCTCACTTCCTGTGGAAACAAAGCAAATCCTATTCTCCAAAGTAACATATCTTTGAACATTGGACCAATGAATGCAGGTCAACAAAAGACAGACAAAGCAATCTGATAACATTGGGAAATTCATTGGGGTTGGCTCTCACAAGCCCCCAAGTAAAATGTGGTCCTGTCTTTTCCAGTCACTGTGGAGGACATGTCTCTCCAAAAAACATTAAAAAAAAATCCATTGCTTGCTGTAAAAAAAAATTTGTTCTAGATGATGGAATAAATATTAAAGATGAATAAAAAATTGCAATAGGAAATGGGAAACGTTTGGCAGATTTCTAGAAATGATCAAAGACGAAAGCTAAGAGTGCATATAAACATTGTAATTGAGAGATTACTAGACATAGGTGTGGATGTGAGCATATTTTTCTCCAGAATCATGGCATCCAAATTGGCCTCCCAAGAGGCAGATATTCACTTCCTAGGAATTGTAACCAAATCTCAAGTGAAACAAAGCATAAAATAGAAAAGGGTTGAATGCATAAGGCAGAAGAACATAGAAGAAAGCTGAGGCCATATGTGGCTAATATCACAGTGAATTTATGGGGTCAAGACCTACTCCAGCAATTAAATAAACAGATTAATATTTATGGAGTCCCAGAAACTCATGTTTTTGGGAAGAATATTATAAGGTACCATACAAAAGGGTCACCAGCCATTGAGGCTGTACAAAATACAAAGCAACTAGCAAACCCTTAGAGGTACCAACAACCCTACCTTTAAAATGGTTAACTCAGAAACCAATATGGGTTAAACAAAGGCTTTTAACAGAAGATAAACTACAGGATTTAGAACAGCTGGTACAGAAGCAACTAGATGCTTGTCATATTGAAGAATCATGCAGTCCTTGGAATACTCCTATATTTGTTGTTAAAAAGAAATCTGGTAAATGAAGAATGGTGACAGATCTAAGAGCTGTCAACAAGGTTATTCAATCTATCGGCCCTCTGCTGTCTGGAATTCCTCTGCCTTCTCTATTACCAAAATGATGGCCTCTTATAGTTACTAATTTAAACTTGTTTCTTCACTCTGCCTTTATAAGAAAATGACAAAGAAAAATTTGCCTTCACAGTCCCTACTTATAATAATTCTCAGCCTACTATGAGACACAGATGGACTATCCTTGCACAGGAAATGCTCAATAGCCCCACCCTGTGCCAATACTTTGTAAGTCAACCATAGGAAATAATATAAAAACAATTTCTTAAATCTATAATTAACCATTACATGGATGACATTTTGTTATCTGATTCAAATGTAGATATTTAGAAGGAATGTTTGAAGGAATAAAGAATGTTTTTTTTTCTAAATGGGGATTGCAAAATGCTCCTGAAAAAATACAAATTGGAGATTCTGTCAATTACCTAGGTTATAAAATAGGTTTATAGAAAATTAGAACAAAAAAGGCACAAATTAGGGAGACCCATTGTGGACTCTTAATGACTTTCAAAGATTGTTAGGATACATTTCCAAACTATCACTGGCTGTTGGGGTAACACCAGATCTAATAATTCATTTAAACAAAGCCTTACATTGTGACAAGGATTTAAATAGTCCCAGAGACTTAACAGCTGAAGCTGAAAAGTAATTTACTGTAGTTGAAGAGAAATTACAGGAGGTACATGAGGATAATGTGAATCCAAATCTTAATTGCATTCTAGTCATATTGCCTTCCAGAATTTCCCCTTCAGGAATTTTAATGCAAAGGAAAGATATTATCTTAGAATGGATCATTTTACCACATAAAACAACTAAAAAATTAAAAACTTATGTGGAAAATGTTTCTGAAATAAAATAAAAGGAAAATTGAGACTGAACACGTTCACTTAAAAACTCAAAGTGGTTGCAACAGTATGCATAAGTCCTGTGCAAAATAAAACGTTACAAAATACAGGCATTGAGGAATGATGTGGTTATGAAGTTTCAATTCAAAGTTTGAAACTATAGTCAGTGGGTCGCTACTGGAAGAAACATAGTTTCAAGGATGGGGCCCTGGTGAGGCTCCTTATTCTCACATAGATATCCTTACATTCATAAACATACTGGCAGTGCTGAGTAGACACAGTAAATTAAAAAGAAAATAAAAAGAAAAGGTGAAGTTGTGAGAAGAAAGTAGTAGGAAGTTGGGGGAAGAATGGCAGGGGAAGTACTCTGGCAGAACTTGATGAAAACACATTGTATATATATATATATATATATATATATATATATATATATATATATATATTATTTTAAAACAGTAAAACAAAAAAAAATTATATACCTCCAAAAGTCAATGTCATTACTGTTGAACTAGTCCCTAAGTGCCATGACAATAAAACCTGATATCTTAGGGGAAATAACCAGGAAACAAAAGCTTTTCAAGTTTTAATGAGGTTCTTAAGATTACCGTCTCCTAAAACTCTCTTGAGTCATAATCACTTGGTTTTTTAACATCAGTAGATGCTATTGAACAACCTCTAGGCTAAAGAGGACAACCTTGGAAAAATCACCACTATAAATAATGATCTACTGTCATGACTTTTCTTAATATCTATAAATAATGGCTCTGAGTTTGGCAGTCCAAAATTAATTCCCCTAATCACCAGAAAGACAATGTGGTAACAACAGAAAATTATATATATATATATATATATATATATATATATATATATATATATATATAATGTTTGGGGCTATGCACCTTTACAGCTCTTCAATGCCATAAGTACTTGTCCATCTGTGAGAGAAGAAAAGAGTCAATGAGGTCACTGATGAGTCCTACATGCACAAGGGTAAGTACTGAATTGAATGCATTCTTGTTTTTCTTTCTCCAAACCACCTTGAATCCTTGATGCACCTTCTGCATTCTCTTTTGTGATTATCACTGAACCTTAAGTGAGAGGTGGGTTTACAAGATAGAAGAAGAACAGAGAAGTTGCAGAAACTAAAAGGATCACTGCTTCCCTTAATATTCTTCTCAGAGAAATGGCCTTTCATCCATTTATATTTATTTCTCCATGAACTCCCATGAAATGTAGAAAGCAAAAGCACAGAGAAGTCTGAGCTTGAATTTTATTTTTCAATTCTGGTTCTTAATTTCATTTTAAAGTGATAGTTTGGGGAGGGCTGGGATTTCATTTTAATATTATTATCTTACTGTTCTCACAGTTATGAACCAAGGAATGGCCTCAGCAAATGACTCTTCAGTGAAGGTGTTTATCCTTCTGGGTTTGACACAACAGTCAGAGCTCCAGCTGCCTCTCTTCTTTCTCTTCTTGGGAATCTACGTGGTCTCCACGGTGGGAAACCTGGGCTTGATTGTTCTGATTGTTTTGAACCCTCATCTGCACACCCCAATGTACTACTTTCTCTTCAACCTTTCCTTCACAGATCTCTGCTTCTCCTCGGTCATAATCCCCAAGATGCTGGTGAGTTTTGTGAAGCAGAACACCATCTCCCATGCAGAGTGCATGACTCAGTTCTTTTTCTTCTGCTTCTTTGTTATTAATGAATTCTACATTTTGACAGCAATGGCTTATGACAAATATGCTGCCATCTGTAAACCCCTGCTTTACCAGGTCACCATGTCCTATCAGGTCTGTCACTCGATGATGGTGGGTGTGTATGTGATGGGGTTTTTTGGAGGCTTAGTCCATACTGGTAACATGCTAAGTCTGAGCTTCTGTGACGGCAACATCATCAACCACTATATGTGTGATGTGCTTCCTCTCCTGAAGCTCTCCTGCACAGATACTGCCATTAATGAGCTGGTGGTTTTCATTGTTGGGGGTATCAATATAATAGTGCCCTGTGTGACTGTCTTTATTTCTTACACGTTCATCCTTTCCAGCATCCTTGGCATCCGTTCTGCAGAGGGTAGGTCAAAAGCCTTCAGCACCTGTGGCTCTCATGTAATAGCTGTTTCTCTTTTCTTTGGAGCCTCAATATTTATGTATCTTAAGCCTTCTAGTGTGGCTGGGGAAGAAGATAAAGTATCTTCCATTTTTTATACCATTTTGGGCCCAATGTTGAATCCTTTCATCTACAGTTTAAGGAATAAGGATGTCCACATTGCATTGAGAAAAACTTTGAGAAAAAGGACATTTAACTAAATAGAATCTGTATTTGCTATGGAAGCAAATCTTAGGATATGAAGCACATAGGACCTGAAGGGTTATTCATTTGCATAGCATGTGCATATAAGTGTGGGGCCCTGAATTTTACCCACTGTCTTCAATATCTTCAGTGACAACATCAAAATCCAATAACAAAATACATCAAAAGACAAGCAAAAGCAACTGACAAGAATAACATAGAATTAAAGCAATTTAATATGCAAAATTAAGATATTTATCAAGGGGAATTCCAGAAGTAAACACAGTGAACAATGATTAATCCATCATCTTTTATGGTAGAGAACATTGTTTATTTTGTGATTATCCAAAATCATATGTATCTTTTTTCAGTATTGAAAACTGAACAATCACATTTGTGCAGCTCTCTACTAGTATGTTACACTCCAGTCCTGGGAAGCATGAAGATTTGTATATGCAAAACAGAGGATGATAATATACTCAGAAGTGATAAGATCATGAGATCTTTTAAAACTACGTTTTTGAATATTTTTGTACGTTGTTTGGAGTGTCATATTCATATTCTTTCATATGCTAGGCAAATTCTCTTCCATTTATCTATATCTTAAGCACATCTGTGAGATCTTTGACTCGTGTACATCTAGAAGTCTATGTCACTGTGCCACTGAGATATAGATTTCAGCAGTCTTAAAGTCATTTACTTTGGTATGAACCCTCTGGGAACAGTTGAATAATTTTGAATGATTTGAATTCTTTTTATCCTTAAATCAGTTTAGTAAAGAGGAGTTGATGTATCTGTTGTGATTCTGTGTTTGCAGACTAAAAATGAAACATTGTGGTCATTTAGGATAAAGGGAGCCTATTTTAGGTTTTCTATTTATGGACCCAAAAGCAAGAATGTGTATATAAAAATATACTATGTCTTATTGGGAAGAATTTGACTAAGCAATTTCAGTTGCCATTGTTTAAGGAATTTTGTCTTTTTTTTTTTCAAAAAATTACATGATCTTAATTTATTGTTAGTAACTTCTCTCCATTTACTAATTTAATTTTTATAATATACAATGAATGAGTTTATTGAAGAACAAATATAAACTGTCTATCCTATTTAGACATCAAGATATCTAGGATTTGGTCAATCATTACAATTGTAGCTCTGAGAAAGGCTGAAGATATTTATGACCTCAGAAAGCTACAGACTAGTAAGGTGGTGATAAAACTACATTTTGTACTTGTGCATATAATGTAAAAATAATATGGAAAGTCTTGAAAGAATGTAATTGTACTGAGAATAACTGTCTTACTGCCTTGTGTGGGCTGGTTGAAGGATGCTTCTGAGGAGGTGCCAACAGAACTTCTAAGTAAAGGGAGCTGAGTAGAGTTTCAGAGGCAGTGATGACCTTGATGAGGCGGAGTAATGGTTTTGGAAAACAGATGAATGCCATGAAACTAGGCTGAGCAGAAGAGTGTGCATACAAGTGTGAAGAATGATTAACATGAGGTTGAATTGGGCATGGGAGGAAAAAGATGGATACAAATAAGCACAATAAAAGTCTGGGTGATATCAATCAAACATCTGACAGCTTTTCTTTTCTTCTCCAATATTCTGAAGCAGGTCAGTTTTCATTTATAACTAATGGAGCTTCTAGAAAAATATTTTACTGAAATCCATGAAAGAGAAAATTTAAATAATAAAAATTTGCATGTCCTGCTGAAGGGATGATTTTTTTTTTCTAAGCACTGTACACACCTAGAAAATGAGTCAATATTAGTAGATGTCAGCTGAAATAGCAGAAGACTTTGGTGGGAGCTCTATGAACCTATGTCACCATAAGTTTAGTAAATTGTGTCAAATGAAAGGACCAACAGAAATGATTCAGTTTTGAGTTTGAGTTCTGCATGTTTTAAGTCTTAATCAGAGTCTTAGATTCTATACACTTACATTAAAACTTCTGAAGTTCACATTATTATAAATGATAAATAATGATACATATTTTAAAAGTATTCCATGCTTTGTTTTAAATATAATATTTCAGAAATATAAACATGTAAGTTTTTCTACTTAATTTTCTTGAAGTAAGTATGTACTTGATACTCAATATCTTCACACTGCTTACTTTTGTCCTTTTGCCTTGAAACAGAATTATGTTTTGGAGTTCAGAGCGGGCATGAAATTATCATTCTCTTGTCTTTATCTCTTGAGGACTGAGACTATATAGGCATGTGCCACTACCCTTGATTTAACAACTTCTCAGCACTGACAATGGCTGCTGGCAGTTCCAACATAGCTGCTATTGCTAGTATCTGTGTAAGCACCTGATTATAGATAATGGTGTCACTGTCACTGCAGTTGAATAGGAGGAGAACTGTATTAATACACACTTGGAGTTAACTCGGGGTCATTTAAAATTCATATATATCCATAAAAATATATTTGTTGTTACAGTTGTAAGATCAATTCAATCATAATATAGAAAGCAAATGGAATTTGCCACATATAACACATATGAATTAACATATGGAGAACAAACTAAGGGAATATTTAAGAAAAATAAATTTTTGTACTGCTGGGGATGGACATAAATGCCTTTCAATGCCAGACAAGCACCAATACCTGTGAATATACTACAAGTTTGAAAGTATTTTGTTGGAGAAATGGCACCGTTTTCATATACTTACTTTTTATCCTGTTAATACAAAGCAATAAAACCTAAGAAATCAAGACAACCAGGAGTCATAGAAGCTAGATCATTATATCTGAGACTCATTCACAAAATGGAGTTTATATTAAGTGTCTTATTTCTGAAGACAATGTAAATTATTGAGTCATCTGTAAAAAGGGAATGTAAACGTACATATAACATGATCCTTTTAATAAGAATAAAGCTGACCACCTAGCAGTAGGTGATATCATGCTAGTGTGGATTGACAGGCTCCTTTTCTTTCTTAGTGATATGAATCACAACATCAAGTCTTACTAATCCTGATATCTCTGTGTCAGGGCAGATCCATACAGTCTTCACTTTCTTTATAGAACAGTGGTTATTACGTAGGTGTTTTGCATAAACTTTTGTTGGTGTCTCACTCCTCATGACAGTGGACTGTAACAATACTTGGTTCTTAATGATGTGATTAGTTTAAAACTCATTTAAGTTGATTTGCAATAATGTTAAGTTTGGCCCTAAACCAATCTGACTAGTGTCTTTAAGAGAATAGAAATGGGAACACATTAGCATTAAGATATGTTGGTGACATCTATGTGGCTTTGTCTGTTTGTGGGGCCCCTGGCATTGGGAACATCGTCTACCCCTGGTGCGTGAGCTGACGCTTTAGAGCCCATTCCCTATGATGGGATGACTATCTCAGCCTTGATGCATGTGGGGAGAGGCTTGGTCTTGCCTCAACTTGATGTTCCAGACTTTGTTGACTCCTCATGGAAGGCCTTCCCCTTTTAGGAGTGTGGATGGAAGATGGCAAAGGGGTTGTGTGTTGGGGGAAATGGGAGGATGTTGGTACGTAAAATGAATAAAAAATTAAAAAAAATAATGGAGATACACATAACAAGGACCTGGTGACAACACAGCAAAAACATACCACATGTAAACCAAACAGAGAAGCCTCAGAAAGCGCATAACCCACACTTGGTGAAGCACTTTCAGCCCCCAGAGCTGCAAGAAAATGACCTCTTCTTTAAACCACCAGTCTGTTGCACATGACTAAAAATGTTTTTGGCAGACCTCGGCACGTGACACAGAGGCAAAAAATACAATTTTTAATCTTTGTGTTCCACAAAGGGCTATTGTTGCACAATGCCTTTACATTCATGGCTGAGGAAGAGAACAAACACAAGACCTAAGTTAGTCTCACAATGTCTTAAAGACAAACCCAGCAGTATCCTTCTGAGATAGGAAAAGCCTGACCTGAGAACATGTAAAAATTTGTAGAAGGCCAGAGGGGTGTGAACTATGTTTGTTTTGGTTTTCCATACTTGCAAATACTAAATTTGAAAAGAAATGGTAAATTATGATGGAAAATTGACCTATTAGGTTAGTTCTTTTGTTTTTTTTTTCATTAAAAAAAAGGACTGGTGATTCTTCACTATAAAATGTCCGTATTAAAAATCTGGTCATGCTCTTTAGAAGAGGGAGGAGGGATGAGGTACCATGTCATACTTATTTTAAAAGATAACGTATAATTAGCAGTACAGGTTAATACTTATTCATCATGGCACAGCCCTCCCAGTTGTAGGGTGACTGACCTTTAGTGAAATGACTGTGCTGAAGTTCTAAGCTATTAAGAATTTCATAGAAATGTTCAAAACTATTTCTTAAAAATTGTCAACATCACATCTATGGTCTGGGTCCATCTGAGTAATGTATTTATAGGGTTATTAATGTCCTTGTTGTATTTACCAAATTGATATATTTTCTAGGTTAAGTCAAGGTCAGATAAATTTATTAGATAATTGTCCTTAAATCTACCAGTAATCTGTTGAACATGGCATTTAAATTATTTAATAAAAAAAGGTTACTGTGACAGATGGAGACAGACCTCCTATCAATTACCCGGAGGTCTCCAAAAGAAATATGGAACAACATGACAATACAACCAAGATGGTTGCTAACACTGACCACTGGGCAAAATGACCCCAAACGCACCAGAACACCAGAACCCAGAACAGACTGCAGACAAGCAGGACACTGGAGAAATCATTGCCCTTCTTTTCCTCAACAATAGAAAGTGAGTCTTCTCCATGTTCCACCTCAGCAGGAAAACTCTCACTCACCTCATGGGCCTGACAACTCAAAACTGATCCTGTCCTGGGGACTCTGCCCCAACACTATGGAGATCACAGGAGCCTGGGTTGACCATTCATGTAATAGATTAATCTCTGTCATTTAAAATGATACACAGACATTTCGTTCATATTATACTTCATGTTATAATTTATCCTTTTCAGATATCTGATGGTATTGTTGATTAGGCAAACTATAACTCTGTCAGCTAAACAGAAGTAGGCAACCAGGTTATTCCACAAGGCTATACCCTGCTTGCTATCTCATTTTGTACATAAAAAACAAGTCTCCATTTCTCAGAAGCTACTAGTTTTCCTGTGGAGAAAAATAAAAAGGTTTCGGATGTAACATTCTACCAAAAAAAATCTTGCTTTACAATGATTGTTCTCAGAAATAACTACTTGTATCTCTGAAAACTGATTAGATAAAAATGGGTTAAAGTCTATACCTGCTTTGAAGAACTAAAAACATTTTAAAAAATAAAAGTCTAGGATGTTTGTGGGTCTAAGAAAATGTTTGTACTTTTTAACCAAAATCTATAGCTTTTGGTAGGACTCAAAGGTATGAGTCTACTCTTGCTGTAGAAACCTGTTTTATAGATACCTGTTACCTGCTTTTTCTACAATGTGTATTTTAGTACAATGGTAATGTTAGTATACCTAAAACTTTTATCTTTTGATAAGCTAAGCTTCATGTAAACTTGAGGGAGTCAAATTGTAAAGCTCGAATCGATCTGTCACAGGTCAAATGAAAAAGTTCCAAATATAAGTTTTTTTGTTCTTATTTTCTTTTTCTTTTCATTAAAAATTTCCACCTCCTCACCTCCTCCCATTTCCATCCCACTCCCCTTTCCCCTTCCCTTCCCTCTAAAGTCCTAAGAGAAGTCAGGGTACCCTGACCTGTGGGAAGTCCAAGGCCCTCCCCACTCCATCCAGGTCTAAGAAGGTGTGCACCCAAACAGACTAGGCTCCCAAAAAGCCAGTACATGCAGTTGAATCAAAACCCAGTGCCATTATCATTGGCTTCTCAATCAGCCCCATTGTCAGTCACATTCAGAGAGTCCAGTTTGATCATATGCTCATTCAGTCCCAGTCCAGATGGATTTGGTAAGCTCCCATTAGATCAGTCACACCGTCTCAGTGGGTGTACGCACCCCTCACAGTCTTGACTTCCTTGCTCTTCTTCTCCCTCCTTCTGCTTCCCATTTGGACCTTGTGAGCTTAGTCCAGTGCTCCAGTGAGGGTCTCTGTCTCTATCTCCATCCATCGCCGGATGAAGGTTCTATGGCGACACTCAAGATATTCATCAGTGTGGCTATGGGAGAAGGCCAGTTCAGGCACCCTCTCCTCTGCTGCCCAAGAACCTAGCTGGGGACATCCCCTTGGACACCTGGGAACCCTTCAAAAGCCAAGTCTCTTGCCAACCCTAAAATGGCTCCCTTAATTAAGATATCTTCTTCCCTGCTCCCATATCCACCCTTCCTCCATCTCAACCATCCATTGCCTCATGTTCTCCCCAATCTTCCCCTTTTCTCTTCTCTTTCCATCTCCCTTCCCCGCCCCCCCCCCCCCCGTGCTCCCAACTTTTGGCCAGAAATCTTGTTTACTTTCAATTTCCAGGAGGATAAATATATGTTTTTCTTTGGGTTCACCTTATTATTTAGCTTCTCTAGGATCATGAACTACAGGCTCAATGTCCTTTGTTTATGGCTAGAATTCACTAATGAGTGAGTACATACCATATTCATCTTTTTGGGTCTGGGTTATCTCACTCAGTAAAGTGTTTTCTATTTTCATCCATTTGCATGCAAAATTCAAGATGTCATTTTTTTTAACCACTGAGTAGTACTTTAATGTGTAGATGTGCTATACTTTCTTTATCCATTCTTCCATTGAAGGGCATCTAGGTTGTTTCCAGGTTCTGGTTATTACAAATAGTGCTGCTATAAACATAGTTGAACAAATGCTTTTGTAGTATGATTAGATATATTCTTAAGAATGGAATTGCTGGTTCTTGAGGTAGGTTGACTCCCACTTTCCTGAGAAACCACTACACTGATTTCCAAGGTAGTTGCACAAGTTTACATTCCCAGCAGCAATGGATGACTGTTGCCCTTACTCCACATCCTCTCCAGCATAGGTTATCATTGGTGTTTTTGATTTTAGCCATTCTGACAGGTTTAAGATGGTATCTCAAAGTTGTTTTGATTTGCATTTCCCTGATTGCTAAGGAAGTTGAACATGACCTTAAGTATATTTTGGCCATGTGAACTCCTTCTGTTGAGAATTCTCTGTTCAGTTCAGTAACACAATTTTTTAATTGAGATTCCACTTTACACCTGTAGGAATGGCCATAATCAAAAACACGGATGACAACTTATCCTGGAGAGGTTGTGGGGTAAAGGGAACAGTTCTGCATTGCTGGTGGAAGTGCAAGCTGGTACAGCCCCTTTGGATATTCAGCATGGTGATTTCTCAAAAAACTAGGAAACAACCTTCCTCAAGACCCAGCAATATCACTTTTGGGTATATACCCAAAGGATTCTCAATCGTACCACAAGGACATGTGCTCAACTATGTTCATAGCAGCATTGTTTGTCATAGACAGACCTGGAAACAACCTACATGCCCTCGGCCAAAGAATGGATAAGGAATATGTGGTACATTTACAAAATGGAGTACTACACATCAGAAAAAAATAATGACATCTTGAAATTTGCAGGCAAATGCATGGAGCTAGAAAACATCATACTGAGTGAGATAACCCAGACCCAGAAAGACAATTATCATATGTAGTCACTTATAAGTGGTTTTTAAACATAAAGCAAAGAAAATCAGCCTACAAATCACAATCTCAGAGAACCTAGACAACAATGAAAACCCTGAGACATACATGGATCCAATCTACATGGGAAGTAGAAAAAAAAAGATGTCCCGAGTAAATTGTTAGCATGGGGACCATGGGAGATGGTTGGATGGGAGGGGAGAGGAAGAGAGGAGAGCAGAGAAAAATGTATAACTCAATAAAAAAAGGAATAATAATAAATTAATTAACCTGTTTTTTTTTTTACCTACCTTTTGCCTCAAATCTCTCTCTCTCTCTCTCTCTCTCTCTCTCTCTCTCTCTCTCTCTCTCTCTCTGTCTGCAGGCTGGCCCTGCCTGGCTTCTTGTCCTCGGTGTGTCCCTCTTTCTCTTCTCCTTATTCTTTCATTTACTTTTCTCCTCTCTTGAGTCTAGAGTCCTACTCATATTTATTCTCTGCCTAGCAGTCCCCTATCCTTATATTGCTTAGCAGTTAGCTCTTTAGCTTTTTATTAGACCAATTAGGGTTCTTAGGCAGACAAAGCGAAACAGATGCAACACATCTTTACATAATTAAAACACATCTGTACATCATTAAAAAAGCTGCATAAACAAAAGTAACACTCCTTTACTCATTTAAAATAATATTCTGCAGGATAAACAAAAGAAAAATATCTTTGCCTCATTAAAATAATATTCTATAACAATTGTCGATTTCATTTAGTTATTAAAAATAGATTTGGACTAATTTTAGATTTACAGACAAATATTTGAAGTAAGGCAGAAACATTCAGCTTAGTTAATATTATGTTCTTGTAGTTTTGAAAATATAGTACAACATGAAGGTTTGTGTTTTAAGTTGGCGCTGACTAATAAGGTTGAACATGTCAGGCTTGTCAGGAGTGAATGAAAGATGAAGATCTGTATGTCTTAGTGGAAGGGTTAACATTTGATATTTTTTACTATCATTGAATTAGGGTGATGTTGCCCAGTCCAAATGGAAGAAAGGAAGAGATGAGATAGCCTTTCAAGTAGAATCTTGGAACCTGTCTACCTTTATTCCATGTTTACCTACCTGTATATTGGAGGTATAAAATTTGAAACACTTTCGTCATAAAGACTAGGTTAGGGTTTGACAGAAAACTCTTCTTGCGATAATATTTCTTCTGATGTACTAAGGGCATATTTCAGGTTCTTTTTAACATAATATTTTTATTAGCTTTCTGAGAATGTCACACAATGTACTTTGATGATATTCATTTGACTCCTGCCCTAACTCCTCACATATCATAATCTGTTGCTGACCTTTCTAACCTCTCCCAATTTTATGTCCTACTTTTATTTCAGTTTTTAAAATATCAACCTAGTCTTACTTGTGCTGGGCATATACTCATGGGTGTGGGGTCAATCACTTGAGTATAATTGACTTAACAGGGATTATATCCTTAAAAAATGACTCCCTCCCTATTATGAACTATAGTGTCTCAATAGTTCTTCTATTAGTGGTATGGGTTCATGGGTGCCTCTTACCTCCATATTTAATATTCCTGTATCAACTAATAGTGCTATTAGGTTAGGGAGAGTCTTTCTTCAGGGAAATCTATGCTTCAGTGGATGTCTCTATACCTGTGATGACACAAACAGTACTGGTTTGACTCAGTGGGTTATAAAAAGAGGTCATGACAGCCAGGCTAAAAGAGGAGCTGGAGAAGTGATGTGGGAGTGATTTCTTATTAATAAAGAAACTGCCTAGACCCATTTGATAGGCCAACCCTTAGGTAGGCGGAGTAAACAGAATGGAATGTTGGGAGAAAGAAGCTGAGTCAGGGAGTCGCCATGGTTCTTCCACTCCAGACAGATGCAGGTTAAGATCATTCCTGGTAAGCCAGCTCGTGGGCTACACAGATTAATAGAAATGGGTTAGATCAATATGTAAAAGCTAGCCAATAAGAAACTGAAACTAATGGGTCAGGCAGTGTTTAAAAGAATACAGTTTCCATGTAATTATTTCGGGTAAAGCTAGCCGGGTGGCGGGACACAGCCCACCGCTCCGTATTTCAACAGAGTGGCACCCAACATGCTAATGAACTCCACGTAAGACCTGAGAGGGCTTAAAAAGGAGAGAGAGATAATTTAAGACAGCTTTTTGCTGTTTGTGGGTTCCGTGCCGCAAAGAAATTGTCCTGACTCAGCAGCAGGAAAAAACTGGCTGTTTTAAAATGCCGGCTTTCTGGGCTGTGCCGCCATTGCGATCTCTGTCTGGCTCCTGTGGGAGACAGAGCTTTTGAATGGAGCATTTGGAATAAAGCTCTACGGCTTGCTTGATGGCAATGTGGACTGCTGTGTGCCTGGAACTGTGTGTGGCTCAAGGGCACCAAATGGCTCTGAGGCAGGAGCAGCTTGGCTCAGCTCTGCCATGCTGAACTGTGATGGTCTCAGGCAAGAACTACCGTAATTACCATAAAAACAGCGCATTTAAGGTTTCAACTGGGCAAGACACAGGCTGGCGCAACTTAAGTTTTTAAGAACTGCTTAACATTTTAAGAAATGTTCCTGGATAGTAAAAAAATGTTACAGATTCACAATAAAACAGATTCAGACATAAAAGACCACACTGTTGGATGAATGCACATAGACTTGAGAGAGAGAAGAAAAAGAATATAGAAAATAAAGTTAATGGTTTAAAAAAAAAAGGTAAAGTCTTTAAAGAGACAGAGTACAGATAGTTAAGAGATTAAAAGAAATAAAAAAAATAAGCCACGTAAAAATGAAAAATTCACAGAGAGTCTGGATTATGTACATTGTGTTTTCTTTAAAATTTTTGACTGTGAAGGAGCTAAATACAGAGAGACATTTCATTCTATGGGCTGCCAAATGGAACCAAAACGGATATCATGAGGGTATGACTTCAAAATTTGGGTCTAAGGATATGATGCTTTGGAAAGGGTCTTCTTTTGTTTTCACAGAGGACCAGACCCCATGGATTGCATCTATCCCGATATGGTATGATAGACCACGACCTCCCGAAAAGTTCCTGTGAACACCCTCAAAAAATTACTTCACTCAACTGGCAACTGAGATAAACCTGGCACACAGGTTACACCCTAAATGATCTGATTAACAGCGCCCCCATTCAGCAGGAAGCAGTTTGGAGAGAAAAAACTGCGCCCATGTTCCCAAAATATTGTTTGTAAATGTTCTTTTACATTTAAAGGGGGAAATGATATAGGTATGAGTAATTTGCATTGGTGTGGATTTTACAGTCAATTTTGTTATATGTATATGTATTTCTGATCTTGATTAAGGTATTGTGATTGTGTAGTTCATTTAAAAATGTAATGTATAATTAAGAAATATAGGTTAATGGTTAATCATCAATAATAGTCAATCTTGTAGTCATGTTAGTTAGATTTTCTAGATATATAGATACATTTCAGTTAGATAGACATTCTTCATATCTTTCAAAGACTGCAGAATATGGCATTTAATGTTTTAATAACTTAGGACTTTTCATGACAATGAGACATATCTGCTCCTGGTGGCACCAATCTACTTCGAGAGGAAGATGGGCATCGAAGAGGATCCTTATGGAGTTGGATAGCCATTTGGGCAAGAAACTGCTCTTGCCTGGACTGTTGCATAAAATGGACACAGAGAACCCGCAGAGAAAGGACTGCTGAACTTGCCTAAAGGTGAGACGGTCTTTTGGGGTTCATGACTCATGAAAGAGTCTGCGAGACATTCTGCAGGACACAGCAGATAGTGACTGAACTGTCTTTGAAATTTCCTGCTTCATGGAAATGTCTGCTGGATACTATGGGCCTGAAGGCTAAAGATGGATGCCCCAACCATACAAAAGAACTTTGGGTGACTTGTCCAGGCAGCAAGATGTCTCTGTCATTTCTAGAGTTTTCTTATTTCTTGTTTACTTAGGTAGTATTATATCCTTCTGGAGTCTTTGATGGAGTTAAAGAATGAATAGATAGTTATAGTTTTCCTTAGTTATGATAAAAGATAAAATAGATATAAATATTGTAACTATAATTTTTTTTGTTTGCTAATTTCTTTTTTTTTATTTATTTTTATTTATTTAAATTTATTTATTTATTAAGGATTTCTGCCTCGTCTCCACAACCGCTTCCCATTTCCCTCCCCCTCCCCCAATCAAGTCCCCCTCCCTCATCTGCTCGAAGAGCAATCAGGGGTTCCCTGACCTGTGGGAAGCCCAAGGACTGCCCACCTCTATCCAGGTCTCGTAAGGTGAGCATCCAAACTGCCTAGGCTCCCACAAAGCCAGTACGTGCAGTAGGATCAAAAACCCACTGCAATTGTTCTTGAATTCTCAGTATTCCTCACTGTCCACTATGTTCAGCTAGTCCGGATTTATCCCATGCTTTTTCAGACCTAGGCCAGCTGGCCTTGGTGAGATCCCAATAGAACATCCCCCTTGTCTTAGTGTGTGGGTGCACCCCTCGTGGTCCTGAGTTCCTTGCTCGTGCTCCGTCTCCTTCTGCTCCTGATTTGGACCTTGAGATTTCTGTCCGGTGCTCCCATGTGGGTCTCTGTCTCTGTCTCCTTTCATCGCCTGATGAAGGTTAATATTCATGAGGATGCCTATGTGTTTGTCTTTGGATTCACCTTCTTATTTAGCTTCTCTAGGAACATGAATTATAAGCTCAATGTCCTTTATTTATGTCCAGAAACCAAATATGAGTGAGTACATCCCATGTTCCTCTTTTTGGGTCTGGCTTACCTCACTCAGGATAGTGTTTTCTATTTCCATCCATTTGTATGCAAAATTCAAGAAGTCCTTTTTTTTTACTGTTGAGTAATACTCTAATATGTATATATTCCATACTTTCTTCATCCATTCTTCCGTTGAAGGGCATCTAGGTTGTTTCCAGGTTCTGGCTATTACAAACAATGCTGCCATGAACATAGTTGAGCATATACTTTTGTTGTATGATAGGGCCTCTCTTGGGTATATTCCCAAGAGTGGTATTGCTGGATCCAGGGGTAGGTTGATCCAGAATTTCCTGAGAAACCGAAACACTGCTTTCCAGAGTGGTTGCACAAGTTTGCATTCCCACCAGCAATGGGTGAGTGTACCCCTTTCTCCACAACCTCTCCAGCAAAGGCTATCATTGGTGTTTTTTATTTTAGCCATTCTGACAGGTGTAAGGTGGTATCTTAAAGTTGTCTTGATTTGCATTTCCCTGATCGCTAAGGAAGTTGAGCATGACCTTAAGTGTCTTTTGGCCATTTGAAGTTCTTCTGTTGAGAATTCTCTGTTCAGATCAGTGCCCCATTTTATAATTGGGTTGATTAGCCTTTTGCGGTCTAGTTTCTTGAGTTCTTTATATATTTTGGAGATCAAACCTTTGTCAGTTGCAGGGTTGGTGAAGATCTTCTCCCAGTCAGTGGGTTGCCTTTTTGTCTTAGTGACAGTGTCCTTTGCTTTACAGAAGCTTCTCAGCCTCAGGAAGTCCCATTTATTCAATGATGCCCTTAGTGTCTGTGCTGCTGGGGTTATACATAGGAAGTGGTCTCCTGTGCCCATGTGCTGTAGAGTACTTCCCACTTTCTCTTCGATCAGGTTCAGTGTGTTCTGACTGATATTGAGGTCTTTAATCCATTTAGACTTGAGTTTTGTGCATGGTGATAGATATGGATCTATTTTCATTCTTCTACAGATTGACATCCAGTTTTGCCAGCACCATTTGTTGAAGATGCTCTCTTTTTTCCAATGTATTCTTTTAGCTCCTTTATCGAAAATCAGGTGTTCATAGGTTAGTGAAGAAGATACCAGAAAATGGAAAGACCTCCCTTGTTCTTGGATTGGGAGGATCAACATAGTAAAAATGGCAATTCTACCAAAAGCAATCTATAGATTCAATGCAATCCCCATCAAAATCCCATCAAAATTCTTCACAGATCTGGAGAAGACAATAATCAACTTTATATGTAACTATAATTCTTGCTTGATAACTGTTTTGCTATATGTAATTTTACTATGTTAAAGTTAAAGCCTTTCTTTTTTGTTTAAACAGTAAAAGGGGAAATGATGTGGGAGTGATTTCTTATTAATAAAGAAACTGCCTAGACCCATTTGATAGGCCAACCCTTAGGTAGGCGGAGTAAACAGAAAGGAATGCTGGGAGAAAGAAGCTGAGTCAGGGAGTCGCCATGGTTCTTCCACTCCAGACAGATGCAGGTTAAGATCATTCCTGGTAAGCAGCTCGTGGGCTACACAGATTAATAGAAATGGGTTAGATCAATATGTAAAAGCTAGCCAATAAGAAACTGAAACTAATGGGTCAGGCAGTGTTTAAAAGAATACAGTTTCCATGTAATTATTTCGGGTAAAGCTAGCCAGGTGGCGGGACACAGCCCACTGCTCCGTATTTCAACAGAGAAGAAGTGGGGGTCGATATAACCTAACACTCTGAATATGTATATGAATTTCTCAGAGATTGTGAGGAGAAATACTAACACTAAAGGATTTTAGAAAAGCCACACGAGAACCTTCTATAGTAGAAATTTCCTAATATATATACAAATGGAGTTTAAATGGGATCACCATATAATGCAGAAGACAATACCTCTACTACACATTTTATGCCACCAACTAAAAACTGCATGCTTTGGAGTGGGTTTCATTTTATTAACTTCCTGACCAATAGGGTCCTATAGACAGGCCCCATAGGCCATTGCCAAAGCAATTACTGAAATTTCTCAAGAACCAGATGGTAAATGCTTATTCTTGACATTGCTTATGTCATTGAATGTGGAAAAACCCAGCTGATATTTAACTAGAATCTTCTCCCCTACTGACTAGCATTCACAGTGCTAGAAGTTACTTTGAATGACAATGGAAGAGAGGAATAAGTAAAATCAAATCACAACAAAACTGAACAACAAACATTTTTCACATTTTATAGAAAATATTTAATGAATCACAAAGTCTTGATCTCTTTAGTACCCCCAAGGAATACATATCCTGCAGGGCACATTTTAAGTTTGCCCTAAGGAATTTTGGATCCCTTATAATTTTGGAGAGTCAGACAAAATTGAGATTCATTTTAGCAGTTGTTGTATTTCTTTTCATCCTAAATGGAAAAAACTTATAATTGGCGATATTTCCTTTTATAAATTTCTTACTGCTCTATTATTTATTTTATCTACAGACTTCACCAATTTTATAATTTATTATCTAGAGAAATGAGTCATGATTATTCTCATGTTCTGATGTTTGTTTTTGAATTCATTTAGTCTTCTTGGTTAATTTTCCTACTTCAAACTTGTACTTTCATATCCAGTTTAAGGTTAAATGTAAAAATTTAACCAAAAGCTCACTCTTTCTAATATCTGTTCATGACAACTCTATAATTTAGTTATCACTTAGGCTATTGTTTTGCAGGATTTTGTTTCTTTTGTTTTTCTGTATCCCTTTTACTATAAGACTTGTTGAATCTTCTCTTGTAATATTCGTTTTGTATTTTGTTTATCAGAACTTCTCACAGAGTTAATTTAGGGAACTTCCTTTCTCTTTTTCCTTTTCTTCCCCTTTCGTCCTTCTTCAGAGATATACCTGCTTTTGCCTCCAAAGTGCTGAAATTAAAGGCATGCATCAACACTGCCCAGCCAGGTTTAATTTTTTTAAATGTCTTAAAAGTAACTGTGAGGAAAACAGACAAATTTCACTTGATATTACACACTTTGATTAAGTAGTATGTGTGATATGTATGAAAGAGGACGTTATAAAAATAAATAGGAGTTCATCAAGTGATAGACAGTATGAAGAATTAATTGTATATTAAACAAGTTTTCTTGATTTTTCTGTTTGTAGGGTGCCCACAGTGGCAGGAATAAAATGTGTGTAAATCCAGAGCACAGGTGGGATGAAGGAAGACTGGAGACTAATGCAGCAGGAGGACTGAGTGGGTCAGGATATGGGAGGGCAGAATAGAGCAGGGGTTTGAAGAGAGATAACTGATAGTAAGACCTTTGAGAACGTTGTGTGTACGTTTACTTGTGTATGAGCTTCCTAAGATATATTCATGTATATAAAGAAATTAAATAGATCTACTTCTAATTGGGAGGCATCATTCTTCCTAGACACCATATGCTATCAAATAAAAACTGAAATTCAGGAATGGGCTACCTTTTTTGGAGTTGTATGCCAGTTGTGTTCCATATAAGCACCCTAAAATAAAGGCAATTACCACTGCTCTTGATTATGCCCATAACTTCATGGTGATATTCTATTGCTGAAGATACGATAAAGCTGGTTTCTGCCTAAAAACTTCACCCTTGTTGTCTAGATTCTGTAGTGCTAAAACCTAGGCTTGTTATTATAGGCAAATAGTAATGATCAATTATTTAGTTATAAAAATGAGAGCTAAAATAATTGCTGACCCGGCAGAATACACCTTCTCTGTTATATTGGTACACGTGTTGTAGGATTACTAAGCCCTTTTTGTTTTGATTTTCAGCTTTCTCCACAGACAAATCTCATTCCTAGCATAGTTCTTGGAATGAGCTGAGACTAGGTAGGTCATAGTCTCTAGGAAAGTGCCCCTGCCGAGTTTTCTGCTGTGGATATAGAATTAAATCGACTCTTAATAAATTTCCTTTATATATATTTTAAGCCATAGATTATGCATCTTTCAGTCTTCATTGGAAATGCTTCTTTTGGCAGAAGATGGTGATTGACATAGACATCCATAACTTGAGGTAGGAAGATTACTACATCATAGCTCTTCTCCCAAGTGTACAGGATTATAAGGAAAGAAGGGGTGAAAAAATTGTTAGAGTCAGAGATGACAGGTAACTATGCTGAAACAATGTTTTCAGGACCTAACAAGTTCACTGCTCAAATGACCTCACAGTGGCTGCATCAGTCTGCATAAGACCTATGAAAAATCAAGCCAAACAAACTTAAAGAATTGAGGGAGATTATGGTCATGATGTTCCATCTCTATCTGAGGAACTATTGACAGTTGGTGGTTAATGGGTGAAACAGTGAGTTTCAAGAATGTAGCACTTGAGAGGCTTCTTATCCTCATGTAGATGTCTCTACAGACATATTCATTCAGTCAGTGCTGACTGAACTCGGTGGATATAAAAAGTGAGAGAAAAACAAAGATGAAGATGTGAGGGTAGAAGAGGAATTGGAGGGAAAGTATCAGGTATGAACTTGATCAAAACACACTGTATACATGTATAAACTTTTCAAAAAATAAAAACAAAACAATACTGGATATCTCCAATAAGTCAATGTCATTACTATTAAAGTCATCTGTAAGTAGTATACTTAGAAGCCTGATCTCTTGGGGAAAATAGCTGTAAAACATCAGCTTTTCCAACACTAATCAGGTCCCTATGATTGCAAACTCATAAAAGCCTCTTGAGTAATCACCAGGTGGCTCTTGTGGCATCAGTATTTGATATTTACCAACCTCTGGGTTAGAGAAGGCATTCTGGGCAAAGACGACACCAAAAATCTTGCCTCCATCCCATGGCTTTTCTTAATCTGGAGGACTGAGGGCTCTTGTTCACTTATCTAAAATTAATTTTCTCTGTCACCAGAAATCCAAGCCTAGTAAAAACAGAAAATAAATTATTTTTCTTGGCTATACACTTTACAATTCATCAGTGCCATTTCTACTTGCCCCTTTGTGAGGGTGGAGGAGAGGAGTTTTTAAGTTCATTTATGAGTACTCTATAGACAAAGGTAAGTGTTGAATTAGAGCATGCTAGGTTTTCACCTCAAAATACACCTGCGAGAGTCAGTGAGTTATATGCTTAGGGTCTTTATTTTGATTTTACCTTTGAACTTGAAATGGGAGGTAAATTTTCAAGGTAGAAGCAGAACAGAGATGATGCAGAAGTAATGATGGTCGTTGATGACCTCAATATTATTCCAAAGAAGTTGACCTTTTATATGTTCATATTTATTTCTGGATATTAAGGGTTTTAAAGTTTATACAACAGAGGCACAGAGAAGAGTGAGCATGACTTTATCCTTCCATTCTGGTTCTAAGTCGCATTTTCATGGTAAAGGTTGAAGAGGGCTAAGATTTCATTCTAATAATAATATTATGTTTTTTTTTTTTTTTTACTGTTCTCACAGCTATGAACCAAGGAATGGCCTCAGAAAATGACTCTTCAGTGAAGGAGTTTATCCTGCTGGGCTTGACACAGCAGCCAGAGCTCCAGCAGCCTCTCTTCTTCCTCTTCTTGGGAATCTATGTGGTCTCCATGGTGGGGAATCTGTGCTTGATTGTTCTGATTGTTTTGAGCTCTCACCTGCACACCCCCATGTACTACTTTCTCTTCAACCTTTCCTTCACAGATCTCTGCTACTCCTCTGTCATAACACCCAAGATGCTGGTGAGTTTTGTGAAGCAGAACATCATCTCCCATGCTGAGTGCATGACTCAGCTTTTTTTCTTCTGTTTCTTTTCTATTGATGAATGCTACATTTTGACAGCGATGGCTTATGACAGATATGTTGCCATTTGTAAGCCCCTTCTTTATCATGTCAACATGTCCCATAATATTTGCCACTTGATGATGGTAGGTGCTTATGTGATGGGGATTGTGGGAGCCATAGCCAATACTGGTAGTGTACTAAGTCTGACCTTTTGTAATGGCAACATCATCAATCACTACATGTGTGATATTCCTCCTCTCAGGAAGCTCTCCTGCACAAGTACCTACATCAATGAACTGGTTATTTTCATTGTTGTGGGTGTCAATGTAACAGTGCCCAGCCTGACTATCTTTATTTCTTACACCTTGATCCTTTCCAACATCCTTGGCATCCATTCTTCAGAGGGTAGGTCAAAAGCCTTCAGCACCTGTGGCTCCCATGTTGTAGCTGTTTTTCTTTTCTTTGGAGCTATAGCCTTCATGTATCTTAAACCATCCAGTGTGTCTGGGGATGAAGATAAAATATCTACCATTTTTTATACCGTTGTGAGTCCAATGCTAAACCCTTTCATCTACAGTTTAAGGAATAAGGATGTCCACATTGCACTGAGAAAAACTTTGAGGAAAAGCATGCTAACCTAAGTAGACTCTGTATTTGTTATAGGAAGAAAATCTTAGGGTATGTGAGTCTTACAATTAGGGAGAGGACTAGGGAAGTAGCTTATTACCTGAGAATTTGCTTACATGGATTTAATTTTAATTTATGTCCTGAATTTAATTTGCTTACATGGATTTAATCCATAATTTGAAAAAAAGCCAAAGTAAAAACAACTAAAATCATATCAAAATTAAAAAATCTAGTGTGGGTTCAAAATTATTTAATAGTATGCAAAACTAATTATTTATTTAGAAAAATCCAGAAGTAAATGTAGTGAAGGATCTTTAACCATGATTCTTTTAGCCTACAGAGAACAGTTTATACTGTAATTTTTCAATATTATACATATCTTTTTTTCAATATTAAAAACTCAAATAAAAACATTAGTGCAGCCATCAAGTGATATGGTACACTTTAGCCTTAGAATGAATGTACATATAAGTACAAAACTCTGGATGATATTACATTCTGAAATGGTAATATCCTGAAGTCTTTTTAAAATATACATATTTATGTTTTTGTAAGTGTATGTTTGGGGAGTTTTATTCAAGATCTCCTCATTGCTAGTCAAGTGCTCTTCCAGAAAGCTTCACCCTAAGCAAAGTGTTGATATCTTGTATCGAGGTACATCTAGAAGTTGCTATTCCGCTAGATATTGATTTCAGTATTCTTAGAGATAGTGACTAAATAATTTGGTTAATAATCCCATGGAAATATTTGGAGGGAGTTGTATTTTAAAGGTTTCTTTGTTTCCTGAGAGGCTGAAGTTTGGTGCAGAAATGCCCCTTTTAAATATATTCTTTTCTCTATAGCCTTGCACAGTTTGGTGAAAAGGAAGTGACGAGTCTGTTGTGATTCTAGTACTTGCAGACTGAAAGTAAAACAACACTAGGTTATTCAGTATAAAGGGAATCTGTGTTAAGAATTCCTCTTATGGGCTTGAGGGCAGGCATGTGTGTATAAATACATGCTGTGTCTTAGCCGGAAAGAATTTAACTTAAGATATTTATTATTCATCAGTATAGAAATATTCTTTTTTCTGTAATAAATCATATGATCTTAATTTGTTATCACATGGCTCTTTCTGCTTATAATTTTACTGTCATTCTGTCTCAGAAGTCTTCGCAATGTGATGTAGTTTGTTGAAGTTGTAAATTGAAAATATTGGTTCATCTTAGACATAGAGATATCTAGACTTTGGTAAAAACATTAATTATACAGCTTCGAAGAAGTTTGAAGATGCTTATTATTGCAGAAAGCTAAAAGCTAATAAGGTGGCAAAATGATTTTCATATATATGAGTCTGTATGGGAAAAACAACATACAAAATTTTGAATAAATTAATACAAATTGTCAGTATTTGTACTGAGAAAAACTGTCCTATCATATTGGGTTGTTTGGTCACAGGACCCTTTTTAAGGAGGTGACTGGTGACTTTACAGATGCAAGGTTGCCTCAGAACATCTAAACGGAAAAACGAGTTGAGCAGAGCTTCAATGGCAGGAACAATCTTGACCATCATGAGCCATAGTTATGGGAAACAAATTCATGCATAGAAGAAATCTAAGCAGAATGATGTGCATAAAAGTGTGAAGAAATATTACAACACAGGGTTGAACTGGGGCTTTTCAGGCAAAAAGAGTGGATCTCAGTAAGCACAATAAAAATCCAGCTGATATCAAACATATAATGAACTTTGTTTTCTTCCCCATATTTGGAATCCTAGGAGATGTTCATTTATAAGCAGTTTAGGTTCCATGAACAAGTTTTAGTGAAATTCATGAAACAACAAATCTTAAAGAACAAAAACTTTCATGTTCTGTGGAATGAATGATGTTGCTCGGATTTTGATAAAAACATGCAAATGTGGGTCAATGTTTGTTAGATTCCTGCACCAGGAGCTATGTTGGAGCCCTCTGGCCCTGTCTCTTCATTCCTTCAGTAGGCTGTGTGAAATGGAACTGGTTAGGTTTGAATTTGGATTGTGCAAGATTCAACTCTTTGTCGTCTCAGTCTTAGCGATTGGACAGATAGTAATAGAAATGTTGTGGTACACATTTAATAAATCATACAAACTTAAAAGGTACTGCATATTGTGTTTTAAGTATCATAATCCTGAAATATAAACAATACTTATTTCATACAACTTTCCTTGCTAAATGTACCCTTGATTCTTCATAGTTTTTCAGTGCTTATTTTTATACTTTTGCCTTGAGGCAGGATTGTGTGGTGTATCTCAGAGAGGCCATGAAATGATCGTCTTCCTGACTTTGTCATATGAGGACAGAGATAATAGGCATGTGCCACTACTCTTGACTAACAGAATCTCAGTACTGATTAGGGCCAGCTGACAGTTCTGACACAGCGGCCATTGCTAGTATCAGTGTAAGCAACTGATCATAGATATTGGTATCACTGTCGCTGCAATAGAATAGGGGGAGAATTTGTGTGAATACACACTTGGGATTCACATAGGGTTATTTAAGGTTCATATATACCCATGAAAAATATATTTATTGTTACAGCTATCAGATCAATTCAAACCGTAATATGGAAAACATTTGGCGTGATTGAGATTTTTGCATTGGCAGAGAGCTTGTGTTAGGAAAATTCCTAACCCTTGCCTTAAGACAAACAGGTTTTATTTTTAACCAATGGAATTAATATATATTCAAAGCATACAAAATGACAATGAGCCTAATTAAAGGAGGTCCAGGTTTATGGGATTTCTGCAATCTCCAGTGGCCCCAAGGGAAACCTGGAAGCTGCAAAGGCAACCACAACCCAGGGAAAGAGAAAAGGCCACAAGGAGACTTTCCAGGGAGCAGTTCAAATAGACTGGGGGAGTAGTCAAAGTTTTTGCAGGCTGTCTCATCCTTCCTCAGGGAAGAGGCCAAGGTTTGGTGGGTTGCCTTGCCCCTCAGGTTTGGCGGATTGCCTTGCCCTTCATCTCGGGGAGGGGGCCAAGGTTTTGGCGGGCACAGGGATGGGGCCTCCAAAGATGGAGGCCAGAGACTGGGACTTACAGCAAGGCAGGATAAGGTTAGGCAGAATGATCAAATTGAAGACTTGTATGAAGAGGGGTGGAGTCAAAAGAGAGAGATACTAGTCAGCTGCCAGAGGAACAAGATGCCCTAGAGAATAAAAAAAACCATAAAATTGCATGGCAAAAGGTAGAGGAATAGAAATGGGTTAATTTAGTTTTAAGAGTTAGTTAGTCATAAGTTCAAACTGTAGGCCAAACATTCAGTAAATAATATAGGCTTTTGTGTGATTATTTGGGACTGGGCATTTGGCACAAAAGGAAAGCTCTGCCTCTGCTTACAAGAGTGGAGTGATAGGTATTCTAAGTGGATCAATTTAATCACTGCCAAATATATCCCTCTATGAAACCATTTTATTAATCCTCCTAAATGCATACTTTCAACTAAAAATAAAAATTGAGAAGATTATTGTTTCTCTAATTTTTTTCTTAGCCCTCTTATTATTTGTATATAGGAGTGTTTCTGATTTTTTTGAGTTTATTTTAATCCAGCCACTTCACTAAAGCCATATATCAGCCGTAGGAGTTAACTGTGATCAGGTTGAGAAAAATTATTTAATGGGTTAATTAACAAAGAAATAAAAATTAAAAACATCATCTTTGCATATCTATTTTTTGTATCATTGGGCCTTTGAAGAAAATTATGGGTTTAATTTTTAACAGATCAGATTTTCAAATAGCCATTTTACCTGTACACCTGACAGAACAAATTATCATCAGAAACAAGCATATTCAAATTAGAAGCTATGAATATACTTTATATGAGGAAAATATCTAATAAATATAAAAATTATCTCACTGGGAAGGGTAGTTTTGAATTTTACTGATTCATATTTATATAGTATATAATATACATGCCAATATTTTGATATATTTTGGTTGCACTGCTGAATACAAAGCAGTTATGGTAGTTTGATGAATAATCATAAATATCCATATAAAGCAAACCAAGTCCTAAACTAAATCACCTCATCATATTCTATACTTTTCACTATTTTGTTGGTAGCTTTTAATCACCTTGCTGCAAATAACTGCTTAGAAGGTTTTATGTAAATTAGGTAATAAAATTTGCTACTAGAGAATATAGAATGTTCAATGATTCCACTGTGCAGCAATGATCTCTTACATAGATGTTCTTAGCTGTGTGTCTTCATTTTTTCCCTAATCACACCCTCTCTCTTCTATCCAAATTGTGGGTGTCTGAGGGATCTCTGAAGCTTTACTCAATTATTTTTCATTGATTTCTCTGTATCTCAATGCACAGCATCTTTTTTTTTTTTTTGCTGCTTTTATTCTTTAAGTTTGCTCAGTTTTTCTACATTGTCTCATCTACTGTTTGTATTTGACTTTTCTTCTTTGGATCACCGACCAGCTCCCAAATCATGACACAGAAACGTATTATCAGTGTTGATGCTTGGCCTATCTTGGGCACATTTCTTTTTTAGGTTTCTTACTTGTTTATTATGTCTTATTTTGTGCTTGCTGGCTGGAAGCAGCCTAATCTTGCCCTGGGTATATCTATCTTTCTCTACTCATTTTTTCTCTTTTCTCTATTGAGCTGAGATTTCTCCTCTTACGTTAAGTTAAGTGTGTGCCTGGTCCCACAGCTTTTAGGTCCCAAAAGAACTCACAGAGGCTTGTATTCATTATAAACTGTTTGGCCTATTAGCTCAGGCTTATTATTAGCTAGCCATTACTTCTTAAATTAACCCATAATTCTAATGTATGAATAGCGAAATGGCTTGGTAACTCTTCTCAGTGCAGCATTTTTATCTTGCTTTTTCTGTATCTGGGTAGATACCACAGACTGAGCCTATCCTTTCCCCAGAATTCTCCTAATCTGATTGTTCCACCCTTGCTTCCTGCCTGGCTACTAGCCAATTAGTATTTTATTAAACTAATACGAACGACAGATCTTTACAGGGAACAAGAGCCTTCTCCCACAGCACTCCTATTTATTTTTTCTGCCTGGTAGCCACACCTATCACTCTTCTGTTTAGGCTGTTTGGCTTTTTATCAGCCCAATCAGGAACCTGAGGCAGGCAAGGTAAAGCAGATGCAATACATTTTGACATAATTAAACACACATCCCTACATCATTAAACAAAACGGAGCATAAACAAAAGTAACACTCTTTTATACAGTTAAAGTAACATTCTGTAGCATTAAAAAATGTAATACATCTTTGCCTAGTTAATTAATATGTCATAAAAATTGTTAATTCAATTCAGTGTATTAAAATAAGATTTGAACTTATTTTAGATTTATAGACAAATATTTAAAGTTATGCAGAGCCATTCAGCTTAGTTAACATGTTTTTATAGTTATTAAAATATAGTACAACATGAATCTTTGAGTTTTAAATTAGCACTGAACAATTTGGTTGAACATGACAGATTTGTAAGGAGTCAGGAGTGAATGAAAGATGAAGTTCTGTATGTGTTAGTATAGGGGTTACCATTTGAAATAGTTTGCTATCATTGAATTAGGGTGATGTGGCCTAATGCAAATAGAAGAAAGAAAGAGATGAGATAGCTGTGCTGCAAAAGTAGAATTTGAACATGTCTATATTTATTCCATGTTTATTTACAATGTACATTGGTTTGAAAGACTTTCATCATAATGTCTAGTTAGAGTTTGACAGAAAACTCTTCTTGAAATAATATTTTATATAATGTACTTAAGGTACATTCAAGTTTTTAACATAATATTTTTATTAACATTTTGAAGATATAATACAATGTAATTTGATATTATTCTCCTGATACTTCTCCTAACTCCTCTCATATACAAATCCACTCCTTACCTTCATATCTCTTCCAATTTCATGTCCTTTTCTGTTCGTTTTCTCTGTTTTTAAACAACCCACCTTGTCTTATTTGTGCTAGACATATACTCAGGCATCAGAGGTCAACCACTTGAGCATGATTGGCTTAAAAGGGGATACATTCTTAAAGATAAATGACTCTTTCCCCACTAGGAACTACAAACTCTCAATAGTGTCTTAGAAAGGGGTATGTGTTCAGGAGCCCCTCTAACCTCCATATTTCATATTCCTACAACAACTAACAGGGCTACTAGGCTAGGGAGAGTCAACTTTCTTTAGAGAATCTCATGCTTTGGTTGATGGCTCTGCACCCATGATGACACAACCAGCACTGATTTGATTCAGTGGGCTATAAAACAAGGATATAAATGTGAGAGGAGGATGTTGCAGACAGGTTATAAGAAGAACTAGAGAAGAAATGGGAGTTGAATTAACCAAAACTCATTGCATGCACATATGAAGTTCTCAGAGAATATGCGAAGGGACAGGTAAGGTTAAAGTCCTTTTGAAAAGTCATATGAAAACCTTCTACTGTAGACATTTCCTAATACATATGAAGGAAATTTAAATGGAGTCACTATATAATGCTAAAGACAATACTAGACATATTATGCCAGCAACTAAAACTTCTACTTGAAGATGAAGGATGCATAAAAGAAATCCCACACTAGCTCAGAATTGAGAAAAATAGACAGTTATTTATTTAGGGTAGACTCACAAAACAGAATCCTCTGCTGGAATGGAGAACAGAAACTGAATCCTGCAGCCAGAAAAGAGGCTGGATGCATGCTCTACATTGGCATAATAGTATAAGAGACCGTGCCCCAGTTGGTGGGTAACTATATGACTTTTTATAGCACCTCCCCCTTTTGTTTAAATGAGAGAGTTCTAATCCTTATACAAAATTATATACAATAAGATCAAATATCTAATAATTACCTTATCCTAACTAGTTTAAGTCTTGTATAATAAATAACTTAGACAAGTCATGAGAGAAAAGTAACTGCAATCTAGTCTTTAACCCCATTGAAGACCCAAGAAAGGAAATAATGTTACTTGAACAAGCAGGAATTGCAATTAAGCAAATTCCAAAATGTGCAACAAATGACAGAGACAACTGGCTACCTAGGCAATCACCCAAAGTCTCATTTGCAACGTTGAAGCAAACAACTTTGGCTAAGGCCTAGAATAACTGACAGACCATTTTTAGAGGCAGGAAAAATTTTAAAACCTTTTTACCCTGTCTTGGCAAGATTTGACAGTCCTGCTTATCTGTTTTCGGATACCATGTATTTTGTCAGTGGTTGAGGCATGGACATTTCTTTGCCCAAAGGTGACTTTTGCCAAGAAGAAAACAAAACCCAGGTGGAGTGTCTTTTGTGTTCAACATTTTCTCAGGAATAGGTCAGAGCTGCCAGAAGCAAATATGTCTCACTTTAACAGAACCCTAAGTTATTTAAAGCCATATTTTATAGTGGTTTAAGATTACCTATCTATGTAGAATATAATTTCTATATTTCTAAAGACCCTGATTAGTCTAACTATGACAAACATAGATTACTATTGATCTATAATTTTTAATACCTATATAACTTAAAGACTTAAACTTTGTATTAGAATATTATGCAATAATCAACTGTGCAACAAATGAGGAAAATGACCTCAAAATCTAAACAATGTATAAGTAACTTGATCAGAGGTAGAAATGTACATTGTGGTATGATAAATAAATATCAATATATAAAAATGTTTTAAGCAGAGGTAGAAGCATGCATGCATATAACTAAATGTAATTTAACTTTGTATCAATATACAAGAATCTATACCAATGTAATTGTCTCTAAATAATAACTCACAAATATTCACTCTATTATTCACTATTATTATTAATTTGAGTAAGCTCACACTAATCTATTATCTACTCCCAAGAAAGGGCTGCATTTATTGACATATTATTGACCAATAGGGTCCTATAGTCAGGCTTCCCAAACCTCACAGGCCATTGGCAAAACAATTGTTGAATGTTACCAAATCCTGACAGTAAGGCCTAATTGTTGTCTATGTTTATGTCAGTGAACATGGAGAAATTTATCTACTACCCAGATAGAACCTTCACTCCACCAACTAACATTCATAATGCTAGAAGTCACTTTGTATGCTACTGGAAGAGAGAAATGCATAAAAAACAGAATCAAAACAAAAATAACCAACAAAATGTTTTTTAACTTTTTATAAAACATTTTGAATGAATCACAAAGTCTTGATCATTTTGAGACCCCCAAGGAATGTCTGTCCTGAGGGACACATTTCATGTTAGCTTTAGGGAATTTTTAGTCCCTTGTTAATTTGGCAAGTAAGGAAGAATTGAGATTAATTTTAACAATTGCTGTATTTCTTTTCATCCTAAATAGAAAAACATGTAATTGGGGTATTTCCTTTCATGAAAATTCTTTCTGCTCTATTATTTACTTTTTCTTAGACTTTGCCACTCTTGTGCTTTGTTGTCTATAGAAATAATGTGTGATTCTTGCCATAGTCTGATGTTTCTTTCTGTATTTATTTGGTCTTCTCACCATTTCTTCTGTTCCCACTGCTGTAATTTCATCTGAAACTCATGCTACTTCTTTCCCTTCCCTTCTAGTTATGTTCCCCATTGTTCTCAGGTCACATTTATCTTTCTAAGTACTGTAGATATTTAGTTATGTGCCACAAAAAATCGAACATTTTAATGGATCCCCAAAACACTACAAAAGGAACAGAACAATAGATTTTGGCATTTCAGTCCTCATTATACTGCACTGTTACAAATTTTCCTCTGATTTCAGTCTATGCAACTATTGTATGTAAAGAGACACCTTGTACTCTCAGGATTATTTCAAAGATCAGGGTGATATTCATGGATGAGAGTTATGGCTTTTTATTGTATTTCTTCTGTTGTTCATTAATCTGGAATTACCTCTGGTTGGTAACTGTGACTGAACATTTTTTATGATTGCCATAATTGCTTACCTTCTTATCTATAAATAAGAACTTTTGTTCCTAATACTTCTTTTACTTGGGGCAAATATTGTGAGCAATATCCAGTATGCATTCTTAGAGAATTGGGAAAGGATGTTCACATATTCATTCGTTCTTCCATACAATTTTTATAGATCATCCCCTTCATGTTAGGCTTAATTGTTTTAAGTGCCTCAGAGGTAGACAAAATCTCTTTGACATTATAACCTTTTATTAAGAAGTATGTTTGATATGTACAAAAGAAGATATTCTAAACTAATATATAGGATTTCATCTAGCGACAGAAAGTACAAAGAATCCTGTATATTGGACAGGTTTTCCTACTTTTCCATTTGGAGGGTGCCTAAGGTGACAAAAATAAAATGTTTGTAAATCTGGAGCACAGATGGGATGAAGGGAAGAATGGAGACTAACGCATCAGGAGGACTGTGTGGGACAGGATATGGGAGGGTATAATAAATGGGGGAAGTTGGGGAGAGATAACTAACATTAAAATCTTTGAGAAAGTTGTGTGTATGCCTTCTTCTGTATAAACATCTTGAGATATATTTTTGTATAAAAAAGAACTAAATGTAGTTACTTTCTAATTTGGAGACAACAATCCTCTTAAACTCCTGAAGCTATCAAATAAAAGTGAAATTCAGGAATGGGTTACCTGTTTGGAGCTGTATGCTAGTTGTGTCCTGAAGAATCCTCCAATATTACAGGCTGTTGCTACTGCTCTTGATTATGCCCATAACTTGATGGTGAGGTCCTTTTGCTGAAGATACCATATATTCAAGTCAAAACATGGGGAAATGAAGCTCTTATCTGACTAGAAGCTTCATCCCTAGTTTCTAGTTTGATAGTACTTACAGTGTAGGCATGCTGTCAAAGACAAATAGAAATAATCAATTTTATGTAGCTGTGGATCCTAAGATCCCCAATAATTGCTGACCTGACAGAATATACCCTCGGTTGTTGCATTGGTGCAAGTGTTCTGTGAGTGAGCAAGCATTCTCTGTTTGGATTTCAGACTGCTCTACTGATAGAACTCATTTAGCATAATTCTTAGGGCAAGCTACTTGAGACTAGATAGTCATAGTTCCCCAGGGAAGTACCTATGGCTCTTTTTCTGCCATGAATATTAAACTGATTGCTAAAAAATTTCCATAATAAATTATTCCCATAGATTAGTGCATTCTTTAACTTTCATCAGAGATGTGGGTTTCTTGGCATAAATGGTGATTAACACAGACATTCATAACCGGGAAATGGGCGGAGAACAAGAGTTTGGGAGTCCTCAGTCTTAGATGGGACCTGTACATCATAGCCCTTCTCCCAAGACAAAGGGATCATAGGTAAATTAGGGTGGGAAGATTGAAAAAGCCAGAGGTGATAGATAACTACACTGAAACCATGTTTTGAGGCCTCAACATGTTCACTTTTCAAATAAACTCACGTTGGTATCAACAGTATGCATAAGACCTGTGTAAAATTAAACATTACAAAATACAGGCCTTGAGGAAAGATACAGTTATGAATTTCTACTTCAAGGAGAAGAACTACTGTTAGTTGGTAGCTACTGGGAGAAACATAGTCAGTTTCAAGGTTGGGGCCCTGGAGAGAATGCTTATAGTCATATAGATATCCCTAAATTCATATATGTATTGACAATACTGATTGGACACAGTAGGTTAAACAGGTAAGAACAAAAAGGGTGAAATTTTGAGAGTATAGTGATGGGAGGTTGGAGGGAGGAACTACAGAGAAAGGATTCAGGGTGACTTTGGTGAAAACACATTGTATAGATGTATAAAATTTTTAAACAATAAATATAAAACAAAATTGCATACCTCTAGTAAGCCAATATCACTACTATTGAATTAGTCCCTAAGAACCATAGCAATAAAGCCTGATCTCTTGGGGGAAAATACCTGGGAAAGAAAAACTTTTCAATATTTAATGAGGTCCTGAGACTAGAGTCTCATAAAACTCTCTTGAGTCATAATCATTTGGCTCTTTAATACACCAGTAGATGCTATTTAACAACCTCTGGGCTAGAGAAGACAACCTTGGAAAAGTCACAACTGGAAATAATGATCTACTATCATGACTTTATATAATCTCTAGAAATGATGGCTCTGATTTTGCCATTCCAAAACTAATTTCCCTCATCATCAGAAAGGCAAATGTAGTAACAACAGAAAAGTGTTACACACACACACACACACACACACACACACACACACACACCACACATTATCAGGGCTATGCACCTATATAGCTCTTAATGCATTAAGTACTTGCCCATCTGTGAGATAAAAAAAAAGACTCAGTGAGGTCACTGATGAGTTTTCCTTGCATAGGGGTAAGTATTGAAATGGATACATTCTTGTTTTTCTTTCTCCAGGACACCTTGAATCTATGATGTGCCTTGTGTCTTCTTTTCTGAGATAATCGCTGAACCTTAAAGAAGAGGTAGATTTTGAGAGTAGAAGCAGAACAGAGACGCAGTAGAACCAAATACAGTAACTGGTTCCCTGAATATTATTTTTAGAGAAATGACCTTTCGCACTCTTATGCTTATTTCTGCACAAAAATATCCATGATATGTAGAAAGAAAAAGCACAGAGAAGTGTGAGCTTGAATTGAACATTCAATTCTGGTTCTTAATCTTATTTTACTGGGGTAGGTTACAGAGGATTGGGATTTTATTTTAACGTTACGATTTTTTTGTTCTCACAGATAAGACTCAGAGAAGAATGGCCTTAGTTAATGACTCTTCTGTGAAAGAGTTCATCCTGCTGGGTTTGACACAGCAGCCAGAGCTCCAGCTGCCTCTTTTCTTCCTCTTCTTGGCAATCTATGTCATCTCCATGGTGGGGAACCTTGGCTTGATTGTTCTGATTGTTTTGAACCCTCACCTGCACACCCCCATGTACTACTTTCTCTTCAACCTATCCTTCACAGATCTCTGCTACTCATCTGTCATAACACCCAAAATGCTGGTGAGTTTTGTGAAGCAGAACACCATCTCCCATGCAGAGTGCATGACTCAGCTCTTTTTCTTCTGCTTCTTTGTTATTGATGAATGCTACATTTTGACAGCTATGGCCTATGACAGATATGCTGCCATCTGTAAGCCTTTGCTTTACCAGGTCACCATGTCTCATCAGGTCTGCCACTTGATGACGGTGGGTGTGTATGTGATGGGGTTTGTGGGAGCCTTGGCCCATACTTGTAGCATGCTAAGTCTGACCTTCTGTGATGGCAACATCATCAATCACTACATGTGTGATATTCCTCCTCTCAGGAAGCTCTCCTGTACAGATACTGCCATTAATGAACTGGTGGTTTTCATTGTTGTGGGTGTCAATGTAACAGTGCCCAGCCTGACTATCTTTATTTCTTACACCTTGATCCTTTCCAACATTCTTGGCATCCATTCGGCAGGGGGTAGGTCAAAAGCCTTCAGCACCTGTGGCTCCCATGTTGTAGCTGTTTCTCTTTTCTTTGGAGCCTCAGCATTCATGTATCTTAAGCCTTCTCGTACATCTGGGGATGAAGATAAAGTATCTACCATTTTTTATACCATTGTGGGCCCAATGCTGAATCCTTTCATCTACAGTTTACGGAATAAGGATGTCCACATTGCACTGAGAAAAACTTTGAACAAAAGCATGCTAACCTAAGTAAGAATCTGTATTTGTTATAGAAGTAACTCTTAGCACATTTGAAGCATAGGACTGGAGGAGTCACTTATTTGCAAGGACATAAAATGCTTTTATAAAAACACAGGATGTGCTGTATTGAATTTATATTTATAATACCTTGGTACTAAACCAAAATTGAAATGTGAACCTCTGACATGTGTGACACCTATATGTTCTGAGACTCATGTGCAGGCTGCACAGACTGATAAAGAATAATCAATTCACAAGCTGGCCAAGTTCTGAAAATACAATTGGTCATGGTCCTGCTTCCAGTGTTGACAAGTCAGTTGACTGAAGTTTAACATTTAGAAAGTGTGGATGTGTTGAGAAGAGAACCAGGGGATTAAGCTGTTCAAGGTTTCAGGTACAAGGAACATGTTTGGTTAGTGGTATGGGTTCATGAGTCCCTCTTATTCCATGTTACTCTATCACCCAATAGGTGATATAGAGTAGGTAGAGTCAGTATTGCTAAGGAAGTGGCATTGCTCGAATGCCTATGTATCAGAGTGGCTTTGCACCCATATTGACACAACAGCACTGATTTGAGTCAGTATATTATGAGAAGGGGACATGAAATTGAGAGGAGGATGAGTTACCTGAGCTGAAAAAAGATCCGAAGAAGGAATGAAGAAATAGGAGTTGATTTCATCAAATCAGTATATGTAGGTTTATATGTATATATACATACATATATGTTTGTATGATACTCTCAGAGAATATGGGACAACTGACACTAAAAGTTTGCAAGATTTCGAGGTTATGGTAAACAACTTTAAGCAAAGAGGCAACTAACACTGAAGGTTTTTTTGAAAAATTTTGTGAAACGCTTCTACTGTAGAAGTTTCCTAATTAAAAGAAGTCACCATTAAGGCGGAGACAAAACCCAGCAAGACATTTTATGACACTAACTAAAACCTCCCCAATGCCCTGAATGGGTTATATCATGTTAACATGTTGGCCAAAAGGGTCCCACAGACTGTCCATCTAAAAGTCACAGGCCTTTGCCAAAGTTGTTCTTACTGCTGTCCCCCAACAACCTGACAGTAAGGTCTTATTGCTGATACCATGACATTGAACATGGAGAGTACTTTGCATGGACTGAAGGAAAGAAATGAACAACAAAGAAAAAGTACTTAACATTTAATATGAAACATATTTTAATGAATCACCAAGTCCTTATCACCATGGGACACCAAGGAAAGTCTGTCCTGCAAAGAACATTTCAAATTTGCCCTGAGGAATTTTTGGTCCTTTAATAGTTTTGTAGTATCAGGAATAATTCAGATTCCTTTGAGAAGTTGCTGGATTTATTTTTGTCTTAAATAGAAAAATCTGCAGTGAGAGATTTCTTTTTTCTTCTTTCTGTTGTTTTATTCAATTTTTCCCAAGATTTCACCAATCCTGTGTTTTGTTATCTAGAAAAATGACCTGTATATTTCTCATGTTCTGACAGTTATTTCTGAATTTATTTAGTGTTGTTGGTAAATTCTCCTTTCAAACTTTTAATTTCAAGTTCAGCAGCTCATAATGAAATATCAAAATTTAACCAAAATTTTACTCCTAACTTCTGCTTGTGGCAATTCCACAATTTAATCAGCACTAAGGCTAGTGTCATTAAGGTTTGTGGTGCTTTTCCTTCTCTCTATCTTTTTATGATAAGTCTGTCTGAGTTCTCCCTTGCAAAGGTTTTCCTTCCTTCCTTCCTTCCTTCCTTCCTTCCTTCCTTCCTTCCTTCTTTCCTTCCTTCCCTTCCTCCCTCCCTCCTTCCTTCTTTCATTTCTTTCTTCCTTCTCTCCCTCCTTCTTTCTTACCTTCCTTTTGGGTTTATCAAACCATCTTTCAGCAGTACTCTTAATTCACACACCTTTTATTTCTATTTTCTTCCCCTTCATTACTGATTTACTCCCTTCCCTTTCTCACCTTTCTTTTGTTCCCACTGCTGTAATTGCCTCTACAACTAAGGCTATTTCCTTCTCCCTAGTGTTAGTCATCTTTCCTGGTGTTCTTTGGCCATATTAATCTTCTAAATCTTGTAGATATTTCAATTTTAAGCCACAAAAGTATAAAACCTTTGAAATACACCTAATGACACTTCGAAATTAAGATAACTTTATTTTAGCATGTCAGATCTTACAATCTACTGTTACAATTATTCTCTGATTTGATTATATGCTACAATTGTGTGGAAAAACAAATTGGGTATTCTATATATTTTCAGAAAATCAGGGGAACATTCGTGGATGGAAGACATAAGATTTTTTTTCTCTCTGAGCTTAGTAACTGCAATCTGGAATTTACTCTGATAGTCTTTTGGAGTTACCTGTGATTCTACATGCCTTATGGATGTTGCCCTGTCCACATTCTTGTCTATAAGAACAAAACATTGGCACTATATAAGTTTTTTTTTTCCTGTGGGACAAATAGAATGGGTAGTATCAAGTATGTATTCTTAGAGAACTAGGGAGGGATACTAATTTATTCATTCTTCTATATATATTTATAAAGCACCCATTACACATGTCAAGTTTAATTGTTTCAAAAATAGCTCTGAAGAAAGCAGTCATATCATTTCAATGTTATGGACTTAGATTAAGAAACATGTGTTATATGAATGAAGATAGACAGTTATAAACAAGAATAAAAGATTTCATCTATTGAAGGAAAGTACAGAGAATCCATAGTATGTAAGTCAGGTTGTCATGCTTTTCTAATGGAGAGCTCCCAAACTGGTAGGAATAAAATGCAGGTAATACTAGAGCACAGATGATGTGAAGGCAGAATGGGGACTAATAGAGCTGAAAGGATTGGTTCGGGCAGGAGATGTGAGGGCAGAGTAGAGGAGGGAGTTTGAGGAGGAACAGCTAACACTAAAGAGTTTTGAGAAACAATGTGTAAACAACTACAGTATAAACGTCCTAACATATTTTCATGTCTAAAATGAGTTTAAGTTGAAAACCTTGTCAGTTGGAGAAAGTGTTTCTACTAGATACTACAGGCTGGCAAATAAAACCTAGAACCAGGAATGAGCTACCTTTTTTGGAGTTGTTAGTTGATTGTGTCCCCACAGATCCCCTAATATTACAGGTATATACAGTGCTCTTAATTTTTCCTAAACTTGATGATTCGACCCTATTTCAGAAGACTCGATTATTCAAGTCGCAACAAGGGGAAATAGAGCTTGTGTCTATCTAAAACTAGCTTTTGTATTG
Organism: Microtus oregoni; assembly: GCF_018167655.1. Classification (NCBI taxonomy): domain Eukaryota; kingdom Metazoa; phylum Chordata; class Mammalia; order Rodentia; family Cricetidae; genus Microtus; species Microtus oregoni. Next base: position 53,612,679 of record NW_024543067.1, read on the forward strand.
TCTCGCTCTAAAAATATTATATGTTACCATGTGTACTTTTTGAACCTTTTTTATTTTTTGGTGATTTAAAACAAAAATAATTGATTAGATCATACACACCTACATAAAATGTAAAACTTCGATCCACTTCTCAAACACACAGACCTGAAAAAAGGTGTGATAATTTTGCTTGTATTATATGAAGTCATCACAAATATTAATGTCTGTCACCATGATTCAAAGACTTGTGAGAACTGAGCCTTTCCTGATAGCTGCCTTTCAACTGTTCTGTGCAGCTAAAGAGATAGCAGGATATATCATTACTGGAAAGTTGGCCATGTCTTGTGTAAGAAGCTGAGAGGTGAATCTGGTATTGTCCAGCTTTTAAAGTATTCTGCATGCTATTAAAGGAGAACTATAATAATCAATAATCAAGCGTGAATACTAAAGCTACAGTAAAGGCTGGTCTGGCAGACCATCCCCACTAGTGTACTATATCCATAAATGTTGTGGGAGTAACCAATAACTTTTAGATTGGATATCCGGCTTACTCCACAACCAGTACTCATTCTTAGCATGGTTCTTGGGGCATGAGAATAGATAGGTCATAGGTCCTAGAGAAGTACCTATGATTATTTCTCTGCTGGGGATATAGTATGAAACTGAAAAGTAATAGAATGCCATTATATGTTATACCCATGGACTAATGTATCTCTCAACCTTCATTAGAGGTACTTCCTTTGGCAGTAGATGATAGTTAACAAATACATCCAAAACTGGTCATCAGGTAGACAATAAGGGACTGTGAGTGCTTACTCCTACATGGGACTTCCACATTTCTCTCAAAACTCACAGATTATAATGGAAGTAGGAATTAAAAAATTGAAAAAGCCAGTATAATTAAAAAATTATACTGAAATTACGTTTTCAGAATTCAGAATGTTCACTGCTCAAATACATTCAAAATGGTTGCAACAGTGAGAAAATATGCTAAGATCAAGCCCACCAAAATCCAAGCATGGGGGGAGGATATGGTCACAACATTCTACCTATAAGTGAGGAACTGTTGGTAGATGGTTACTCGTATAAACCTAGTAATTTTTCTTCAAAGATGTGCCACCTGAGAGGCCACCTAAACTCACTTAGACATCCTTACACTCATATACATACTGGCGGTGCTGAATGGACTCAGTGGTTTAAAAAAAATGTAAGAGAAAAGAAAAGGTGAAGTTGAGAGGGAAGAGTATCAGTATAATGGGTGAGAATCATAGGAAATGAATTAGGATAAATTTGATCAAAACACATTGTGTTTGTATATAAAAGTTTTAAACAATTACATTGAAAGAAAATGATGATCTATACCTCCAATATGCCAATGTCATTATTGTTGAACTAGTTTGTAAGCACCGGAGTGGCAAAGCCGGATCTCTGAGGACAATAACTGGCAATCACAAGCCTTTCAACAGTTATTCAGGTCTCTAAGACTGAAAACTCAAAGAAACCTCTTGGGTCATTACCAAGTGGCCCTTGTGACATCAGTAGATGCTATTTTCCAACCTCTGAGTGAGAGAGGACATCTGGGGAAAGCCCAAGCCAGAAATCATGGCTTCTTAGAATCTAGAGGAAGGAGATCCCTGGCTTATCCAGTCCAGAATTAATTCCACTTATCACCAAACAGCCCAAATTCTGAGAACAGAAAACAGCATATTTCTCTCATTGTATGCCTGACAATCCATCAGTGTTACCTGTTCTTGCCCCTCTGTGGGAGTAGACAAGAAGAGATAGCAAGGTTAGTTGTAAGTTCTGCAAGGAGAGAGGTAAGTGCTAAATTGGGTCTTCCTTCCTTCCTTCCTCTCTCTCTCTCTCTCTCTCTCTCTCTCTCTCTCTCTCTCTTTCTTTCATTGGTTTGGCTTTTGTTGTTTTTTTTTTCATCAAAACACATCTGAGCAATCCAGTGGGTCTTTGATGTGCCTTGTGTCTTCTCATTTCTCAAGATGACCATTGAGCCTGAATTGGGATATGGCTGGAAGCAGGACAGAAAGGGTTCAGAACCAAAAATGGTCACTGGTGCCTGACTATTATTCCCAAGGAAATGGCCTTTATTTATTTATTTTTACTTCTGTGCATGAGGTCTTATAAAATGTATAAAACAAATTCACAGAGAAGTGTGAGATTCAATTTATCCTTACATTCTGGTACTTAGTCTCATTTTAATTGAATAGTTTGGAGAGTGCTGTGAATTCATGCTAATGTTAATATTTTTACTGTTCTCACAGCTATAAACCAAGGAATGGCATCAGAGAATGTCTCTTCTGTGAAGGAGTTTATCCTGCTGGGCTTGACACAGAAGCCAGAGCTCCAGATACCTCTCTTCTTCCTCTTCTTGGGAATCTATGTGGTCTCCATGGTGGGGAACCTTGGCATGATTGTTCTGATTGTTTTGAACCCTCACCTCCACACCCCCATGTACTACTTTCTCTTCAACCTTTCCTTCACAGATCTCTGCTACTCCTCTGTCATAACACCCAAGATGCTGGTGAGTTTTGTGAAACTGAACACCATCTCCCATGCAGAGTGCATGATTCAGCTCTTTTTCTTCGCTTTCTTTGTTATAGATGAATGCTATATTTTGACAGCCATGGCCTATGACAGATATGCTGCCATCTGTAAGCCCTTGCTCTATCAGGTCACCATGTCCTATCAGGTGTGCCACTTAATGACGATTGGTGTGTATGTGATGGGATTTGTGGGTGCAATGGCCCACATAGTTTGCATGCTCAATCTGACCTTCTGTGATGGCAACATCATCAATCACTACATGTGTGATATTCCTCCCCTCCTGAAACTCTCCTGCACAAGTACCTACATCAATGAGCTGGTGGTTTACATTGTTGTGGCTGTCAATGTAACAGTGCCCAGCCTGACTATCTTTATTTCTTACACCTTGATTCTTTCCAACATCCTTGGCATCCATTCTGCTGAGGGTAGGTCAAAAGCTTTTAGCACCTGTGGCTCCCATGTAATAGCAGTTTCCTTTTTCTTTGGTGCTATAGTCTTCATGTATCTTAAGCCTTCTAGTGTGTCTGGGGATGAAGATAAAGTATCTTCCATATTTTATACCATTGTGGGTCCAATGCTGAATCCTTTTATCTATAGTATAAGAAATAAAGATGTCCACATTGCACTGAGGAAAACTTTAAAGAAAAGTATATTTGCCTAAGAAGAATCTGTTTTGCAATGGGTGTAAATCTTGGGACACATGAAGTTTACAATTAGAGAGAGGAATGCCTAGAATCCTCTCATGGGCAGGATATTTGTTGTCGTTCAAAAGGCTTTGGATTTGACCCACAGTGTTGGAAAACAACCATGAAAACAACTAAAATAACACAAATATCTCACCAAAATCTATGGTGAGAAAATTGTATAAAAACGTTATTTAATATAATGAAAAATTAAGTTAATTATCAATAATTTCCTGAAGGAAAGACACTGAAGCATGATTAAGCCATCATTTTTTTAGGGTACAAATAACAATTTTTTTCTGTAATTTCTCAACATTCTGTGTTCCTATTGTCTGTTTTGAAAATGATCAGATACATTTGTTCTGCCTTCTATGAGTATGATATGCTCCAGCATTTAAGGACAAAACCCTAAATGATATTATATTCACAAATGGAAAGGTCAAGAGATTTTTTTTTAAATGTACATTTTAATGTTTTTACTTTGTAGTGAGTTTTTGGGGGAACATATCAAGGTCATCTTTAGTTCTAGGCAACTGCTCTTCAACTGAATTACATCTTCAGCACTACTGTGGCTAGGGTTCATAGAAGTTTCATGTGGCTGTGCTTCTGAAATATTTATTTCAGTAGATTATAGACAGTGACTCACTAATTCACTTAGTAATCTTGTGTAGGAGGTTCTTCTTTCTATGTGTTGCTTGTATTGGTTAATGAATAAAGATACTGCCTTAGCCTGATAGAGGCAGAACTTGATAGGCTGAGAAGACAGATCTAAATTCTGGGATGAAGAAAGCAGAGTGGAGAGAGCCACCATGGAGCCGTCAGAGTCAGACATGCTGAATCTTTGCCAGTAAACCACTGCCACATCACGATACACAAATTAATAGAAATGGGTTAAATCAAGATGTGAGAGTTATGCAAGATATTCATCAGTATTGTTATAGGATAGGGTCATTTCAGGTTCCCTATCCTCAGCTGCCCAAGGGACTATCTGGGGACATCACCCTGGGCTCCTGGGAGCCACTCTACGGTCAAGTCTCTTGCCAACCCTAAGGTGGATCCCTTAACTAAGAATTGTGTTTCCGTGCTCCCCTGTCCAACCTTCCTTTATCCCAATCCTCCTGTTTCCCCAAGTTCTTCTCCTCCTTCCCTTCTCATTTTTCTCTCCCCATCTCCCCTTACCCTCATCCCACCCCACCCCCAAGATCTCAATTTTCTCCCCGGCTATTTTGTCTACTTCCCATAGCCAAGAGGATAGCTATATGGTTTTCCTTGGGTTCACCTTCTTATTTAGCTTCTTTATGGATGGAGGGGGGCGGACCTAGGACTTTCCACAGGCAGGGAACCCTGACTGCTCTTTGGACTGGAGAGGGAGGGGGAGAGGAGTTTGGGGGGAGGGGGAGAAGGGTGGGAGGAGGGGGAGGGAAATGGGAGGTTGGGAGGAGGCGGATACTTTTTTTTCCTTTTCTCAATAAAAAAAAATAAAAAAAAAAGATGTGAGAGTTAACCAATAAGAGGTTAGAGCTAATAGGCCAACCAGTAATTTATTTAATAGAGTTTCTGTGTGGTTATTTTGGGGCTAAGCTAGCCTGGCAGCCGGGACGTACAAGTGGGTCCTCTTCCTGTAACAGTAATCTTTGGGGAAGATTAGCAGGTTTTATTGGAAACGTTCCATTGTTTTTCCAAAGGATCAGGTATGGAGGGGAAATGCACTTTTTACTTTGTTCTTCTCTCTACAATCCTAAATAAGTCAAGTAAAGCAGAGGTGATGAACCCATTATGATTCCAGTGGTCACAGTCAGAAAATGAAATAGTGATTTTGGTCATTCAACATAGAGGGAACCTATATTAGGTTTTCCATTCATGGACTTGAGAGCAGACTGGTGAATATAAGAACATGCTCTGCTTTTCCTGGGAAGAATTTGACTAAACAAGTTTTCTGTGTGATGATTATCCTTATGTTTTAATTTTAAGTTAATGTACTTAAGAAATCTGTGAAATAAATTTGCTTATCACTTGTAATTTCCACTGGCCCAAGGAAGGTTTAGGGCCAGTTTTACAATGTAAACGAATCTGTTGTTTATCATAATGGCCCCAATATTAACTGCTGCTTCTGCTTCTGTAAACCAAGCTGCTTGTACAAAAGGAAAAGGATACCTGTAAGACATTTGTTTGCTAAAAGCTTGTGTTTACACTTAGGCAAAGATGTGTGTGTGTGTGTGTGTGTGTGTGTGTATGTGTGTGTGTGCATAAATAGAATGCAACCTTCTGATTGGAGGATGCATGTCTATAAATAAATGAAGTGTAATCTTATGCTTTTTTTGCCTTTATTGTACTATTTTGTGGGAATCCTTAGTCCCAGGTATAAGTCTGGCCAACCGATATCGTGATAAAAGCCTCTTCTTTGCTAGAAGTTAATTTATATTTGGTCATACCTGTAAATCTCTGAGTGACTCCAGACCCATAAAAACTAATCCTGGAGAGTCATTCTGTCTTTTCTTCACATAAATGATATAATCTTAATTTACTAGCAGTCCTTTTTTTCTCTTTCATAATTTTACTCTTATACAGTAATGGAGGTTATTGCAGCAGCAAAAAGAGACTGAGCATGTTTTCTATTTTAGACACCAGGGTATCTAGGCTTTGGTCAAATATTAAGAATACAGGTGCTTGAGATCTCAGAAGCCTGCAGATTATTCAGGTGATTAAATAAATCATTTCTGTGTCTATAAGGTTATATCAGACAAATGATACACCACGTCTTGAACAAATGTAATTGTGCTCTTATTAGCTGTTTTATCTTAGTTTGGCTGGTAGGAAGGGATCTTCCTGAGGAGGCTGTTGGTGACCTGACTGATTGTGTGGCTGTCCACAGAACATCTAAGCAGAAGGAAATACTGAACAGAGTATTAGAGGCAGGAAAAATCATGATGATGAGGAGGAAATGTTATGGGAAATGGGTGAATGCTATGGAAGAGGCTAGGCAAAATAACATGCATGTATATGTATTTAAACTGATAAATAATAGTTGCACATATTTAAAGGGCAATGTCTTAAAAAGTGACATATATTGTTCATATGTAAGACAAGTTGAAGGGCTGTGACTGTGAGAACAAGAATAAAGACATTTGGGGAGAGAGCACAAATTCTAGGCTCCCAGAGAAAGAAAAGATTGTTTTCAAAATGATCGGATGTCTATATTCTTTTAAAGTACAAGAGGAAGGAAGAAAAAGCTGCTCATAGCACACTGCACATTATTATCACACTGGTCTGCTAGAAACACTGTTGGGTGATGATCTATTATGGATTATTTGTATCTACTCCAGGCAAGTATTGTGATGAGCAACCGAAGGTCAAAATGTCCTTGTTGACTGAAATATCATGATTATAAGTATTTGTTACTTTATTTTTATGCAATTCTATGTTTTCATTTTAAAATTTTAAACCTACTTATAAAACTCAGTTTTTCATATCATTGCTAATTAATTATTTCTTTGGATATATAACATTTGATAGATAACTTATCTTCTAATAAGATAGAGTTTAGTGCCCATGCTGAGTACTTCTTTATACTCTCAGGAATAAGGACTGAATCTTGTTGCAAAGAGAACCATGCAGAATTTCACCAAAAAGCAAAATACAGTTGTGTTTCTCTTAGATATGTTTCTACTTCTCTGCTGTTCCCCTTTATTTTTTTATTTGTTGTTTTGATTACCTATCTTTTATTTTTTCCTTCTTTTTATATTTCTACAGTGCCTGAAATTTTTTACAGTATCCCTTTTTCTTCTACTATGTAATGTCTCTTGTATGTAATTGTTCATAGTCTGGAGGTATTTACAGAGTCATTGTATTCAACACGGTGTCTATTGCCTATATCAGTGTAAGACTACTCTGTTATACTACTTATTTTACTTAAGAACAAGGCTACCTTCTTCTTTCTCTTGGATATCTTTTCTTTCCAAGACAGCCCATGAGCTTTCATTCTTTATCTCAAATTGGTTTATTTCCTGATCTTTTGTAATAATTTTGTATATGCATTTTTTATTTGATGAGTTTATTTTCTACATAGAGATTAACATAGACAAGAGGTGACAAAATTTTCAAAATTTCAATAATTTTTCAGGTTACTTTTCTAGCTGTTTCTATTAAAATATTTATGTCACCCTTATATATTTTTCATCTACATTATTGGCATATATAAAAAATCATATAGGAAATATTACATGCATGAAAATATTGGAACATATTGAATGAATGAAAATCATTTATATTTACCACTGTTATGCCAAAAGTAATGCAATTTACTACCTATTGAGTTATTGTATGCTAAACACTGTTTTAAGGACTTTTAAAAAAAACTCTTAAGTCCATGATGCTGCTGTTATTGCTTCTATTTTACAAGGAACAAACTGAGACACAAAGTGACAGATCTGAGATTTGATCAAAGATAAAAAGAAAGCATTATGTTACAGATCCCACTCACCTAACTACCACAAATATTTAAATGAGGTGAAACTTACATTAGGAGATCATTAAGAAGTTGTTAGCATTTTGTGCTCAATGACTTTAGCTCCAATTTTTAATGGAGTTGTTTGATGTATTTAAATGAGCATTTATTTTTTTTAAAATGGTTATTTGTGGATTGTTTTGGATTTGCTTCTTGCCTAAGTCTCTCAGACTTGACAATTATGACAACAGGTTCTTTTTTAATATAATATTATTAGTTTTTGAGATTATTATGCACTGTACTTTGATCATAATCACCTGACTCCTTCTCTATCCAGATTCATTCCTTATCTTCCTATGCTCCCCTAATTTCATGGCCTATTTTTTATATGTTTATAAACAATTGATCTAGTCATATATGTGCTAGATACTCATGGATGTGGGGTGAACCACTTGAGTATGACTAACTTGACAGGAGTTACACCATCAAAACAAACTGACTCTCTTAATACTAGGAGCTCCTCAATACTCTCAATAGCTCATCAGTTAGTGTTATGGGTTCATGAGCCTTCTCTCTCTATTTCTTATATCACCTAATAAGTTTTCTAGTCTAGGGAGAGTCAGTATTTTTAAGGAAGTGGCCTTGTTAGAATGCCCATACTCCAACAGATGCTTCTACACCCATGATAACACAAATGGCACTAATTACCTCAGTAAATGATAAAAAGAGGACATAAATTTGAGAGCAAGATGAGGTAGAATGGCAATAAGAGGAGCTAAAGTAGGAATGGGAGTTGATATCATCAATACACTTCACACACACACACACACACACACATTATACTTTCTCATAGAATATGGGAAAACTAACAAAAAAATTTGTAAATCTCGAGGGAATGGTATATAACTTCAAGTAAAGAAGCAGCTAATGCTAAAGGCTTTTTGAAAAGTTGTTTGGAAAACTTCTACTATAGAAGCTTCCTAATTGAAAGTTATTATATGGATGTCACCATATAATGGGGGCGACAACACCTCAATCAGACATTTTTTTTTTCCACCAACTAAAACCTCCAGTACCATGAATGAGTTATATCATGCTAACTTGCTGGCCAACAGGGTTCCACAGACTGTCTGCCAGATATCACAGGATATTAATAAGGCTATTATTATTGCTTTCCCTAAAAAACCTGAAGAAAGGTCTCATTGCTGATGCCACTTATGAAATTGAGCTTGGAGATAAACAGATGGTTCCTGGCTAGAAGCTTCACTCTACTGCCTAGCATTCTCAGTGCTGGAACATAATGAGCATGGACTGCAGGAGAAAAATGAATAACAAAGAAAACCAAAACAAAAACTAACCAAAGAAAAGATTCTTAACATTTTCCATGGAATGTATTTTAATGAATCACCAAGTCCTAATCCCCATGGGACCCCATTGGAAAGTCTGTCCTGTAGAAAACATTTCAAGTTTGCCCTAAGGAATTTTTGGGTCCCTTAGTAATTTTGGAGATTCAGGAATATTTCAGATTCATTTGAGTAGCTGGCTTTTTATTTTCTTATCTTACATAGAAAAATCTGCAGTTGGATATTTTCTTTTTTCTGCTATTTTATTTAATTTTTCCCATACATTTCACCAGTCCTGTGCTTTGTTATCTAGAGAAATGACCTGTATACTTCGCATGTTCCGATGTTTCTTTCTGAATTTACTTACACTCGTCAGCAAATTTCTCTGCTTCAAACTTGTAATTTCATGTCCAGTTTAATATTAAATTAAAATGTTAACCAAAATTTCACTCTAAACTTCTGCTTTCAACTCCACAATTTAATTAATTAATACTTAGGCTAGTGTCATTAAGGTTTTTGTTACTTTTGTTTTCTTCTCTCTCTGTGTTATGAACTTGTTTAGTCCTTCTTTGCAAAGTCTTCCTTCCTTCCTTTGTTCCTCCGTTCCTCTCTCTCTCTCTCTCTCTCTCTCTCTCTCTCTCTCTCTCTCTCTCATTCTCTCTCTCCTTTCTTTTGTGTTTATCAAATCTTCTCTGAATATTACTCTATTAAGATGCCTCCCCCATTCTCTCTGTACCTAAGACTACTGCCATCTCTCTAGTGCTAGCCATCTTCTGGCCATATTAGTCTTATGAGTCATGTAGCTCTTTCAATTCTGTGCCACCAAAGAATAAAACATTTTAATGTCTCCCAATGACATCCTAAAAGAAAGAAAATGTGGATTTTAACATTTTAAACTTTATAATGCCTTGTTACATTTTTTTTCCTTTGATTTGAGTCTATGCTCTAGGTGTGTGACAAAATAAACTGTATATTCTCTGTATTTTCAGAAAACCAGGATGACATTCTGGAATGGAAGCTATATGATTTTTTCTTTCTTTCTGAGCTTAGTAACTGTTGTCTGGAGTTCACTGTGATATTCCCTAGGAGTTTTCCATGGCTCTACATGCCTTAAGGATGTCACCTTGTCCTCATTCTTGTCTATAAGGATAACCATTGGAACTATATAAACGTTTTTTTCTCTAGGACAAAACTTCTGTTTAGTATTCAGTATGTATTCCTAGAGAACATGGGAGGAATACTAATTTATTCATTCTTCTACATATATTTATAAAGTTCCCATGCACATGTCAGGTTCAATTGCTTCAATATTAGCCCTGAAAAAAGCATCCATATATCTTTGGTCTTATGGACCTAGATAAAGAAACATGTGTGATATGTATGAAGGCAGACATTATAAACAAGAAGATAAGATTTCATCTGGTGAAGGAAGGTATGGAGAATCCATAGTACATGGGACAGGTTTTCCTGCTTTTCTAATGGAGAGTTTCCAGACTGGCAGGAAAATAATGCATATAACAATGGAACATAGATGCATGCTATAATCAAAGAATGGTTCAGGCAGGAGATCAGAGGGCAGACAGAGGACTGAATTTTAGGAGGGGTAACAAACACTAAAGACCTTTGAGAAAGTCATGTGTAAACTATTATTGCACAAGCTTCCTAAAATATTTTCATGTCTAGAAAGAGTTTAAATTGGTGTACCTTTTCATGCAGAGACACTGTTTCTCCTAGACACTACAGGGTATCAAATAACAGCCTCGAACCAAGACTAAGCTATCTTTTTTTTTGGAGTTCCTAGCCTACTGTGTCTCCATAGATCTAATATTATGGGGTATTGACACTGCTCTTGAGTATTCCCACACTTGATGATTAGACCCTAGTTCATAAGACACCATATAGTTCAATCACACCTTGGAGAAATAAAGGTTGTGTCAAACTAAAACTGGCTCTTGTGCTTTCTAGCTTCAAAAAAATCCATTTTGACTTATGAACTGTTTTGTACTCTCTTTTTTATTCTTTGGTACTTTCAAAAAGGAAAGCAATGGACTTGATCATACAACACAATACACAATGTCAAACTCTGATCCACTAATTCAAACACAGAGACCTGAATAGAAGGTGTGATAATTTAACTTGCATTATATGAAGTCATCACAGGCAAATATTTTCCCTCAACATGATTCAAAGTCTGCTGAGAAACTAATCATTCCCCCATAGCTGTCTCTCAACTGTTCTTTGTCACTAAAGAGAAAGAAGAACGCATCATTATTTGAAAGTGGGTCATGTTTTGTGTAAGAAGTTGGGAGGTGAACCTGATATTGTCCGACTTTTACAGTCTACACATGCTATCAAAGGAGAAATGTAATAATCATTTTACCTAGGTGTGAATCGTAAGACTGACCTGGCAGGACATACACACTAGTGTAATATTTCCATAAGTTTTGTTGGAGTAAACAAACATTTTGGGATTGGATTTTGGCTTGCTCCACAACCAGTATTCATTTTTAGTATGGTTCTTGGGGCCCAAGAATAGATCAATCATAGGTCCTAGAGAAGTACCTGTGACTACTTCTCTGCTATGAATATTAAACTGAACTCTAATGAATTTCCATTATACGTTATACCCATTGATTAAAGCATCTGTCAACCTTCATTAGAGGTGCTTCTTTTGACAGTAGATGGTAGCTAACACAGACATCCAAAACTAGTTATCAGGTAGACAATAAAGGACTGTGAATGCTTAATCCTATATAGAATTCCCATATTCTCTCAAGACTCATCGGTCATTATGGAAGTGGGAAAGGAAAGACTGAAAGAGCCAGAGAGGATGTTTTCAGTATTCAGTATGTTCACTGCTCAAATGCATTCTCTGTGGTAGGAACAATATGCAAATATGCTAAGATCAAGACCACCGAAATCCAAGCATGGAAGGAGGATATGGTTATGAAGTTCCACCTAGAACTGGGGAACTGTTGGTAGATGGTTACTATTATAAACCTAGTAATTTTTCTTCAAGGATCTGCTACTTGAGAGTTCACTTAAACTCACATAGACATCCTTATATACATATACATACTGGTAGTATTGAGGGGACACAGTGGGTTAAAAAAAACTATAAGAGAAAAAATAGGTGAAGCTGAGAAGGAAGAGTATTGGGATATTGAGAGAAGAATTGTAGCAAAAGGATTAGGATTAATGTGATCAAAACACATTATGTATGTGTATAAAATTTTCAAACAAAACATCAAAAGAAAACAATAGTGTATACCTCCTATAAACTAATGTCATTGCTGTTGGACTAGTCTGTAAGCACCATAGTGCCAAAGGCTGATCTCTGAGGAAAATAGCTGGCAATCATAAGCCTTCCAATTTTATTCAGGTCCCTAAGACTGAAAACTCACAGAAACCTCTTGGGTCATTATCTTGTGGCCCTTGTGACATCACATCAGTAGATGCTACTTGCAACCTCTGCCTGAGAGAGGACATCTGGGCAAAGCCAAGCAAGAAATCATAATCCATGACTCATGGCTTCTTAGAATCCAGATGAATGAGGTCTCTGGCTTCTCCAGTTCAAAATTAATATTTTTATTATCAAACAGCCAAACCTAGTGATAACAGAAAAGAACTTTTTTTCCCTCTGGGTTATACCCTTTACAGTCCATCAGTGCTACTTATATTTGCCCCTCTGTGAGAGGAGTGAAGAGATAGCAAGTTTACTTGTGAGTTCTTCAAGGACAGAGGTAAGAGTCAAATTAAATTCTTCATTTGGATTTTGTTTGTCTTATGTTTTCCTCAAATCATCTCAGAGCAATCCAGTTGGTCTTTGATGTGCCTTATATCTTCTATTTTGAGATGACCACTGAGCCTGAATGGGGAGGTAGATGATCAAAGGTAGAAGCAGAACATAGATTATGTAAAACCAAAAATAGTCATTAGTGCCCTGAAAATTATTCTCAGAGATATGGCATTTCATTTATTTAAGTTTATTTCTGTACATGAGCTCCCATCAAATGTAGAAATCAAAATCACAGAGAAGTGTGAACTTGAATTTATTATATGATTTTTGTTCTAAGTCTCATTTTAATGGGGTAGATTGGAGAGGCTGGGATCTCATTCTAATATTACTCTTTTTACTCTTCTCATAGCTATGACTCGAGGAATGGCCTCAGAAAATGACTCCGGTGAAGGAGTTCATCCTGCTGGGCTTGACACAGCAGACAGAGCTCCAGCTGCCTCTCTTCTTCCTCTTCTTGGGAATCTATGTGGTCTCCATTGTGGGGAACCTGGGCTTGATTATTTTGTATGTTTTGAACCCTCACCTGCACACCCCCATGTACTACTTTCTCTTCAACCTATCTTTCACAGATCTCTGCTACTCCTCTGTCATAGTCCCCAAAATGCTGGTGAGTTTTGTAAAGCAGAACATCATCTCCCATGCAGAGTGCATGACTCAGCTCTTTTTCTTTGCCTTCTTTGTTATAGATGAATGTTATATTTTGACAGCCATGGCCTATGACAGATATGCTGCCATCTGTAAGCCCTTGCTCTATCAGGTCACCATGTCCAATCATATCTGTCACTTGATGATGGTGGGTGTGAATGTGATGGGGTTTGTGGGTGCAATGGCCCACATAGTTTGCATGCTCAATCTGACTTTTTGTGATGACATCATCAATCACTACATGTGTGACTTACCTCCTCTCCTGAAGCTCTCCTGCACAAGTACCTACATCAATGAGCTGGTGATTTACATTGTTGTGGGTGTCAATGTAACAGTGCCCAGCCTGACTATCTTTATTTCTTACACCTTGATTCTTTCCAACATCCTTGGCATCCGTTCTGCCGAGGGTAGGTCAAAAGCCTTCAGTACCTGTGGCTCCCATGTAATAGCTGTTTCTTTCTTCTTTGGAGCTCTAGCTTTCATGTATCTTAAGCCTTCTAGTGTGTCTGGGGATGAAGATAAAGTATCTACCATTTTTTATACCATTGTGGGCCCAATGCTGAATCCTTTTATCTATAGTATAAGAAATAAAGATGTCCACATTGCACTGAAAAAAACTTTAAAGAAAAGTATGCTTGCCTAAGTAGTATTTGTATTGTTATGGAGGTAAATCTTCAGAAACATGAGGTTTACAACCAGGGAGATGACTGCCTAGGGTCATCTAATAGATAGAACATTTGTTTACATGTGTGTGACCATGCATTTGACCCTCAGTGTTGTAAAAACAGTGACAACAACTAAAATAACATACATATCCCAAAAGGTATGGTGGGAAATTTGTAAAATCAAAATGATTTAACTTTATGCAAGATTAAGTTAGTTATTGAGAAAATTTCAGAAGAAAAGTCAGTGATGGATGATTAATCCACCATCATTTAGGGGAGAGAGAACACTTTATTCTGTAAGTCCCCAAATCTTATGTATCTATTTTCAGTATTGAGACTGCACAAAACATGTGTTCTGCCATCTGCTAACATGGTATACTATAGCCCTAGAAATCACAAGGATTTAAGGACAAAACAATGAATGATATTATACTCAAAAATTGAAAGGTCAAGAAATTTTTTTTAAAGTACATATTTATTTTTTTTAATTTGCAGTGTGTGTTTGGGGGATTGTATCAATATCATCTTTAGTGCTAGGCAACTGTTCTTCTATTGTATTTACATCCAAAGCACTACTGTGGCTAGGGTTCATCTAGAAGTTGCATTATGTGGTTGTGCCTCCAAAGTACTGGTATCAGCAGTCTTAGCAACAGTGACTCACTGATTCAGTTAGTAATCTTTGGGGAAGATTAGTAGGAGATTTCACTGGAAAGTTTCCTTTGTTTTTCATAGGATCAGGTATGGGGGGAAATGCACTTTTCACTCTGTTCTCTCTACAATCTTAAATCAGTCTATAAAGCAGAGGCAATGAGCCTATGGTGATTCCAGTGGTCACAGACTGAAAATGAAATAGTGATTTTTGGTCATTCAATGTAAATGGAACCTATATTAGGTTTTCCATTCATGGACTTGAGGTGAGTATAAAGACATGCTCTGTTTCCAATGGGAAGAATTTGACTAAACAAGTTACTGTGTGATGACTATCCTTATATTTTAATTTTAAGTTAATGTACTTAAGAGATCTATGGAATGAATTTGCCTCTTACCTGAAATTTCCACTGGCCCAAAAACAGATGGAATGTTAATGGTCAGTTTTACAATGTAAATGAATCTCTTGTTTATCATAATGGCCCCAATGTTAACTGCTGCTTCTGCTTCTGTAAACCAAGCTGCTTGTACAAGAGGAAAAGGATACCTGCAGGACATTTGTTTGCTAAAAGCTTGTGATTACACTTAGGCGAAGATATGTGTGTATACATAAATAGAATGCTACCTTCTGACTGGAGGATGCATATTTACAAATAAATGGAGAGAAACCTTAAGCTTTTTTTGCCTTTATTGTACTACTTTGTGGGAATCCCGAGTCCCAGGTATAGGTCTGGCCAACCAGTGTCATAATAAAAGCCTCTTCGTTGTTAGAAATAAATTTGTATTTGCTAATAACGGTAAATCGCTGAGTGACTCCAGACTCATTAAAAACTAATGCTGGTCCTACTGCACGTACTGGCTTTGGGGGAGCCCTAGGCAGTTTGGATGCTCACCTTACTAAACCTGGATGGAGGTGGGCGGTCCTTGGACTTTCCACAGGTCAGGGAACCCTGATTGCTCTTCGAGCTGATGAGGGAGAGGGACTTGATCGGGGGAGGGGGAGGGAAATGGGAGGCAGTGGCGGGGAGGAGGCAGAAATCCTTAATAAATATATAAATTAAAAAAAAACTAATGCTGGATAGAGGAAGTCTGGCTATTCTTCAAATAATGATATAATCTTAATTTATTAGCAGTGATTTCATTTTGTTTAATAATCTTAGTCTTATACAGTAATAGAGGTTATTGCAGCAGCTAAAGCAAACTGAGCATGTTTTCCATTTTTGATGCCAGCGTATCTAGACTTTGGTCAAATATTAAGAATACAGCTATGTAGAAAGTTAAAGGTGCTTGTGATCTCAAAAGCCTGTAGATTATTCAGGTGATTATATAAATCATTTCTGTGTCTGTAAGTTTATATCAAACAAATGCTACAACATGTCTTGAACAAATGTAATTGTGCTCATAGTAGCTTTTTTTAAATCTTGGTTTGGCTGTCAGGAAGGGATCTTTCAGAGGAGGCTGCTGTTGGTGACCTAACTGATTGTGGAGTTGTCTTCAGAACATCTAAGCAAAGAGAAATGCTGAACAGACTGTTAGAGGCAGGAACAATCTTGATGAGTAGGAAAAATTGTTGTGGGAAAAGGGTGATTGCTATGGAAGATGCTAAGCAAAAGAACTTGCATGTATATGTATTTAAACTAATAAAAATACTTGCACATATTTAAAGGGCATCACCATATAGAATGACATATATTGTTCACCTGTAAAACAAGTTGAGGGGCTATGACTATGAGAAAGAAATATAAAGACTGTTAGGGAGAGAGAACAAATTCTAGACTCCCTGAGAAGTTTTTTTTTTCAAGATGACATTTGTGGACTGTGTTCTGACAGATTAAAGTAAAAGAAAAAGAAAACTCTGCTCAGAGCACACTGTTAATTACCATCACACTGACCAGCTAAAAACACTTCAAGATGGTGACCTATCATGGATTATTTGTGTCTACTCCAGGCAAGAATTTTGATGAGCAGCAGAAAGTCAACATAGCCTGGTGACTGAAATATCATGCCTCATGTTTTCCTGGGTGAAGAGTTTTGTGATCTCATTCTTGTGACATTCTAAGTTTTCATTTTCAATGTATTCAGCCTACTGATCAATTCTGAGCACTTAGCATTTTCATATCCTTGCCTATTTATTATTTATTTGAACTTATATCTTCTGATAATATAGGTTTTGGTATCCATGCTGAATCCTCATTCATAGCCTCAGGAATAAGAATTGAACCTGGTGCGAAAGGAACCATGCAGAGTCTCACTAACTGCTCAATTTAGGTTTGATTCTTTTATGTCTGTTTCCACTTGCCTGCTGTTCCCCTTTGATTTTTTATTTGTTGTTTTCATTACTTATGTTTTATTTTTCACTCTTTTTATGTTTCTACAGTGCCCCAAGTTTATACACTATCCCCTTTCTTTCTTCTATATAATGTCTATTACATGCAACCATTCTTTGTTTGTAGGTATCCCCAGAGTCATTGTATTCAGCACGGTATTCATTGCCTATATCAGTGAAAGACAATACTCTGTCTATTTACGTACTTAATGCCAAGATCACATACTTCTTTATCTTGCATATCTTTTTTTCCCAAGACAATCCATGATTTGCATTCCTATTTCAATGTGATTTCTTTCCCAATCTTGTGTAATAATTTTGCATAAGCATATTTTTATTTGATGAATTTATTTTTTACATAGGGGTTAACATAAATAAGACATGACTTGTCAAAATTTCAATAATTTTTCTAGTTACTTTGCTAGTAGTTCCATTTAAAATATTTGTGTAACCTTTTTATATTTTCACCTACATTATTAACATATATAAAAAATCATATGGAAATTATTACATGTAACAACACATTCAAATCATATTGTATACATAAAATGCATTTATTTTTACCATTATTATGCTAAAATAATAGCAGTTACTACTTATTGAGTTATTGTACACTAGATACATTTTAAGAAATTTTAAAAAGCTCCCCTAAATCCATGATGCTACTGCTATTGCTTCTATTTTACAAGGAGGAAACTCAGACACAAAAAGGTAGATCTGAGATTTGATCACGGATAAAATGAATGCATTGTGCTGCAGAGCCCATTCACCTAACTACCACAAATATTATTTTGATGAGGTAGGACTTACATGAAGAAATCATTAAGAAGTTACTAGCATTTTGTGCCCAAGGATTTTAGCTCCAAATTTTCATGAAGTTTAGTTTGTTTAAATGAGCATTTATTTTTATGGTTATTTGTGTATTTATTAGGTTGACTTCTCTGCTTCAGTCACACAGACTGAACAACTATGACAACAGGCTCTTTCCTAGTATGACATTTTAATAAATTGTTGAGTATATCATACAATGCACTTTGATCATATTTGCCTAACTTCTCCCTTATCCCAATTCATTTCTAATCTTCCTATCCTATCCTGATTTCATGACCTATTTTTGATTTTTTTGCCTTTGTTTTTGTCTTTTGAGACAGAGTTTCTCTGTTTAATAGCACTAGCTGTCCTAGAACCACCCCTTGTAGGCCAGGCTGGCCTTGAATGCACAGAAATCCAATTCCCTTTGCCTCCCAAGGGCTTAGATTAAAGGCATGCACCACCATCACTTGGCTTTTATTTGTTTTTAAACTATTCACCTAGCTGTATATATGTTGGACATATATTTATGGGTTTGGGGTCAACAACTTGAGTATTACTAACTTGACAGAGGTCATATCATCAAAGAAAACTAACTCTCTTAATACTAGGAGCTGTCAATACTCAATAGTTTCTGAGATAGTGGTATGGGTTCATGAGCCTTCTCTTCATAATTTATGTTCCTATATCACCTAACAAGTGCTAGGCTAGGGAGAGCCAGTATTTTTAGGGAAGTAACCTTGTTAGAATGCCCATACTCCAGTGAATGGTTTTATATCAATGATGACAGAAACAGCACTGATGTGACTAAATGAGTGATAAGAAAAGGACGTTAATTTGAGAGGAGGATGAAGTAGATGGGCTATAAGAATGCTAGAGAAGGAATGGGCATTGATATCATCAAAGTACTATATATAGGTACACACACACGCATGCAAAGACACATATGAGACTTTCTCATAGAATATGAGAAAACTAACAAAAAAGTTTGTAAGAGCCTGAGTTTATGGGGGATAACTTCAAATAAAGAGGCAAGATAACACTGAAGGCATTTTGAAAGTTGTGTGGAACACTTTTACTCTAGAAACTTCCTAATAAGAAGATGTCACTATATATTGGGGAGACAATACTTCAACTAGATACTTTGTGCTACCAACTAAAACCTCCAATGCCATGAAGGGGTTATATGATGTTAACTTGTTGACCAAAAGGGTCTCATAGACTTTTCCCCAGACATTACAGGCCATTGATGAGGCTATTATTATTACTCTCCTCCAACAAACAAAGAATAAGGTCTTGTTGCTGACACCACTTATGTCATTGAACTTGGAGATCAGTGCCTACCTAGAAGCTTCACTCTACTGCCTACCATTCTCAGTGCTGGAAAGTATTGTGCATGGACAGGAGGAGAGAAATGAATTAAAAAAAATCAAACTTAAATCAACAAAAAAAATAAGTTCTTAACATTTTATATGGAACATATTCTAATGAATCTTCAAGTCCTTATCACCATGGGACCTCAAGGAATGTTGATCCTGAAGAGAACATCTCAAGTTTTCCCTGAGGATTTTTTGGTCCTTTAGTAATTTTGGAGATTCGGGAATATTTCAGATTCATTTGAGCATTTGGTTTTGTTTTTCTTTATATCTTAAATAGAATATTCTGCAATGGAAGTCAGAAGTCAAGCAATTCAAAGTCAAAATAATAAAACACAGTATCCAGATTTTCTATGTATTTTCCATCTTTATGTGGCTTTAACTTTTTGTTCTTTCTTTTATTTTTTTAATATTTATTTATTTATTTATTTATGCAATATTCTTTCTGTGTGTATGCCTGAAGGCCAGAAGAGGGTACCATTACAGATGGTTGTGAGCTACCATGTGGTTGTTGGGAATTGAACTCAGGACCTTTGGAAGAGCAGGCAATGCTCTTAACCGCTGAGCCATCTCTCCAGCCCCTCTTTCTTTTATTTTTAATTTAATTTTTATTTTATTTTTTTTGAGACAGATTTCTCTTTGTATCTTTGACTGTCTTGAAACTCACTTTGTAGACCAAGCTTTCCTTGAAATTACAGAGATCAGCCTGCCTTTGCCTCCAAAGTTCTTTGATTAAAGATGTGTGTTACCACACCCACCCACTTTCTTTTTTTTAAAGGACTGTTTCTATCTTTCTTCTTTTCTCCCAAACCTATGTGTATTTTTAAACATACTATAAACTCTTTAGAATTTTTTTCCATCTGAATTTGTCTTTACTGCATATATCTCTATTTCTGACCACAGAAGTCTTTAATTTGCTGAAAGATATGGCTAGGATTAAAGTAGTAACTTTGGTAACTGTATCCACCCAACTCCTTAGCTTCATGAGAATCTAGTTTCATGGCAGAAGTACTGGCAAGAGCCACTTTTTTTTTTTTTACCAGAATACTGTGGAGTTTCTAGGTCCATGCCACCACCAAGAAGCATGATGTCAAGTTGCTCATACAAAGGGTTTGTTGACAGGGTCTCTAAATGAGCTAAATGAACTGTACAGTTTTTATTGCTAATCCTGAGTCAGGAAACCTCTCCTAAAGGAGCTGCATCTCTGTTTGTCTCTAAGAGATAGAGCTCACCAGAAACAAAGCTACAATCAAGAAGCCATGGTTGATGTGTTCTTTTGTCTGTCTCGAATCCATTTTTAAAAAGTTTTCTCAGAATTTATGTGGAAATTCTTGCTAAGTGTTTGGTGCCGTTTGTAGACAGAGACTGTGCTTTTGTTTCCCAGCCACCCAGACCTGAATAATCACACAGAAACTATTGTTTTTTTTTTTTTTGGCAGGAGATGGCAATTAACAGATGTCCAAGACTGGTCAACAGGTAGATAAGGGACTGTGAGTTCTCAGTCCTACATGGAACTCCACATTTCTCTCAGTATTCAGAGATCTTAATGGAAATGGGAATGGAAAGACTGAAAGAATCAGAGGTGCTTTTATTTTTTCAGGATTCAACATGTTCACTGCTCAAATGCATTCTCTGTGGTTGGAACAATATGCAGATATGCTAAGATCAAGCCCACCAAAATCCAAGCGTGGAGGGAGGATATGGTCATGAAGTTTCACCTATAACTGAGAAACTGTTGGTAGATGGTTACTGGTATAAACCTAGTAATTTTTCTTCAAGGATATGTCACCTGAGGGGCCACCTAAACTCACATAGACATCCCTACACGCATAGATACTGGTAATGATGAGTGGACTTGGTAGGTTAAAAAAGCAGTATGAGAAAAGAACAGATGAAATTGCGAGGGAAGAGTGTCAGGATGATGAGGGAAAAATTATAGGGAAATGAACCAGAATGAATTTCATAAATACACATTATGTATGTGTATAACTTTTCAAATAATAACATAAAAGAGAACAATAATATATACCTGCAATAAGCCTACATCATCAATGTTGAACTAATTTGTAAGCACCATAGCGTCAAAGCTTGATCTCTGAGGAAAATGGCTGGGAATCACAAGCCGTCCAATTTTCACTCAGGTCTCCAAGATTGAAAACTCATAGAAACCTCTTGGGTCATTACTAGGTGGTTCTTGTGACATCAGTAGATGCTATTTTTCAAACTCCGAGTGAGAAAGGACATCTGGGAAAAGACACAACCAAGAATTCTGATCCATAACTCATGGCTTATCACATTCCAGAAGAATGAGAGCCCTGACTTCTAGATTCCACAATTAATTCCCCTTATCAAACAGCCAAGCATAGTGACAACAGAAAAGAACATTTTTTTCCCCCTCTGGGCTGGGTTATATACCTTAAAGTCCATCAGAACTACTTGTTCTTGCCCCTCTGTAAGAGTAGAGAAGAAGAGACAGGATGGTGACTTGTGAGTTCCCCAAGGAAAGAGGTGTGCTTCTTATGTTTTCTTGGTTTGTACTTATTTTTGTTTTTCCCTCACAACACCTCTGAGCTACCTAGTCGGTCTTTGATGTACCTGTGCTTCTCTTTTGAGATAAACACTGAGCATTGTTTGGAAGGTGGATTGTGAAAGTAGAAGCAAAACAGAGATGATGCAGAACCAAATACGAATCATTAGTTTTCAGAAAATTATTCTTGAAAATGGCATTTCATATATTTAAGTTTATATTAATAATTTAATTCCCATAAAATAAAGAAAGCAAAATCAAAGAGAAATGCAAACTTGAATTTATCATTTGATTCTGGTTCACGATCTTGTTTCAATGGAGTACGCTTTAATTTGAGAGGCTGGGATTTCAGCCTAATGTTAATATTTTTACTGTTCTCACAGCTATGACCCAAGGAACAGCCTCAGAAAATGACATTACTTCAAATCAGCCCATAGCAATCAAGTTGGTCTTTGATTTGCCTTGTATCTTCTCTTTTGAGATGACCACCATCTTTTAGGAGAGAGTGAACAGTTTACTGTCTAATTTCCCAAAATCTATTTTGTATCATTCTCAGTATTGAAAACTGAACAAAACATAGGTTCTGCTATCTATAAGTACAATACACTGTAGTCTTAGAAATCACAATTATTTAAGGACAAAACAATGAATGATATTATACTCAGAAATGGAAGGGTCAAGGGACTTTTAAATACACACACACACACACACACACACACATATATATATATATATATATATATATATATATATATATATATACATATACACACTCTGTATATGTGTTTGGTAGATCATATCCAGGCCCTTCTGAGAGCTAAGCAAGTGTTATTCCACTGAATTATATCTTAAGCACGACTGTGACTAGTGTACATCTAAAAACTGTATATGATTGTGTCCCTGAGATACTGATTTCAGTAGTCTTATAGACAATGACTGTTAGTTAGGAGTCCTCTAGAAAGATTTGTAGGAGGTTTCATGGAAAATATTCCTTAGTTTTTCCAAAGGTTCAGGTATGGAGGGGAAACATCATTTTTATTCTGTTCTTCTCTTTACAATCTTAAATCAGTCTAGTAAAGCAGAGGCGATGGACCTATTGTGATTACAGTGGTTGCAATCTGAAAATGAAATAGTGATTTTGGTCATTCAGTATAAAGGGAACCTGTTA
Source organism: Microtus oregoni (assembly GCF_018167655.1). Lineage (NCBI taxonomy): Eukaryota > Metazoa > Chordata > Mammalia > Rodentia > Cricetidae > Microtus > Microtus oregoni. The sequence goes on from NW_024543067.1 coordinate 53,635,651, forward strand.
AGTTGTGAGCACAGCCCCAAGCCCCTGGCATCCATCCCAGCCTCCCTGACCTGGGAGTTGCTTTGGTCTGGACTCCAAATCTCAGCATGCCAAGTTCTGACCCCTCCCTGGAGGATGGTCAGGACCACTCCCACAGGGTATTTAAATGGGCTCGCAGAGGAGTAACTCTTGAGTTTACTTGAGTTCCCTGCTGTCCTGTCTTCCTGCCATGTGCTCTGCCACCTGAGACCGTCATGCTTAATAAAAAGATGGGCATTTTGATTTGACCTAATTGGATTTCTTGAGCCAGAGGAGCTGCCCCTCTTATTATTATTATTATTTTTAACAGAACCTATATTAGGTTTTCCATTCATGGACTTGAGGGCAGGCAGGTGAATATAAGGACATGTTCTGTTTTCAATGGGGAGAATTTGACTAAAGAAGTTTTCTGTGTGATGATTATCCTTATTTTAATTTTAAATTAATGTACTTAAGAGATCTATGAAATAAATTTGCCTCTCACCTGTAATTTCCACTGGCTCAAGGACAGATGGAATGTCTAGGGCCAGTTTTACAATCTTAATGAATCTGTTAACTGCTGCTTCTGTAAACCAAGCTGCTTGTACAAAAGGAAAAAGATACCTGCAAGACATTTGTTTGCTACAAGCTTGTAATTGCATTTAGGCAAAGATACGTGTGTGTGTGTGCATAAATAAAATGCAACCTTGTGACTGGAGGATGCATGTCTACAAATAAATGAAGTGTAACCTTATACTTTTTTGCCATTATTTCACTACCTCATTGGAATCCTGAGTACCAGGTATAGGCTCGGCCAACCATTGTCTGAATAAAATACTTTTCTTTGTTAGAAATAAATTTATATTTGGTATATTTGGTCATACTGGTGAATCTCTGAGTGACCCCAGACCCATAAAAACTAATCCTGGATAGACTAATTCTGTCTTTTTTTCAGATAAATGATATAATCTTAATTTACTAGCAGTTGGTTCTTTCTTTTTAATAATTTTACTTTCATAATGTCCTAAAGTTTTATATACAATGATGGAGTTCATTGAAGCAGCAAAAATAGACTGATCCTTTTTTTCTTTTTTAGACACCAAGATATCTAGGCTTTAGTCAAATATTTAAAGTACAGCTGTGGAGAAATGACCAAATTCCAAACCATTAACTCAAACACACAGAACTGAAAAGAAGGTGTGATAATTTAACTTGCACTATATGAAGTTATCACAAGCATTGCTTTCCCTCAGCATGATTCAAAGACTGGTGAGAAACTAATCCTTCCCTGAGAGCAGTGTCTCAACTGTTCTCTGTAGTTAAAGAGATAGCAAGATATATCATTATTTGAAAGTGGGTCATGTCTTCTGTAAGAAGTTGGGAGATGAATCTGACATTGTTCAGCTACTAAAGTGCTGAAAGTCTATATGTGCTGTTAAAGAAGAAATGCAATAACCAATTTCACTGAGGTCTGAATCATGAGAGCTACAGTCATAGCTAACCTAGCAGACATAAAACTCATGCAATATTGTTATAAGTGTTGTAGGAGTAATCAATCACAAACCATTTTTTTTTTTTTTGGAATGAATTTCAGGCTTGCTCCACAGACAAAATTCTTTCCTAGCATGTTTTTTGCAGTCAACTACTGAGACTACATAGGTCATAGGCCTGAGGGAAGTACTTATGACTTTATTTGCTTTGGATATGATAGTAAATAACCTCCTAATGACATTCCATTATACCTATAATTTAGTGCATCACTCAACCTTCATCAGAGATTTTTTTCCTCTTTTTTTTTTATTGAGAAAAGGAGAAAAAAAACAAGTTTCCTTCTCCTCCCAGCCTCCCATTTCCCTCCCCCTCCTCCTACCCTTCTCCCCCTCCTCTCCCCCTTCTCCCCCTCCCCCCACTCCTCTCCCCCTCCCTCTCCAGTCCAAAGAGCAGTCAGGGTTCCCTGTCCTGTGGTAAGTCCTAGGTCCTCTCCCCTCCGTCCATTTCTAGGAAGGTGAACATCCAAACTGGCTAGGCTCCCACAAAGCCAGAACATGAAGTAGGATCAAAACCCCGTGCCATTGTCCTTGGCTTCTCATCAGCCCTCATTGTTCGCCATGCTCAGAGAGTCCGGTTTTATCCCATGCTTTTTCAGTCACAGTCCAGCTGGCCTTGGTGAGCTACCAATAGATCAGCTACAATGTCTCAGTGGGTGGGTGCAGCCCTCGTGGTCCTGACTTCTTTGCTCATGTTCTCCCTCCTTCTGCTCCTCATTGGGACATTGGGAGCTCTGTCCAGTGCTCCCGTGTGGGTCTCTGTCTCTATCTCCATCCATCACCAGATGAAGGTTCTATGATGATATGCAAGATATTCATCAGTATTGCTATAGGATAGGGTCATTTTAGGTTCCCTATACTCAGCTGCCCAAGGAACTAACTGGGGTCCTCGGCTTGGGCATCTGGGAGCCACTCTAGGTTCAAGTCTCTTGCCAACCCTAAGGTGGCTCCCTTAACTAAGAATTGTGCTTCCATGCTCCCCTATCCAACCTTCCTTTATCCCAATCCTCCTTTTTCCCCAAGTTCCCCCCATTCTCCCCTTCTCCCTTTTCTCTCCCCATCTCCCCTTACCGCCATCCCACCCCACCCCACAGATCTCAATTTTCTCCCCGGCAATTTTGTCTACTTCCCATAGCCAAGAGGACAACTATATGTTTTTCCTTTGGTTCACCTTCTTACTTAGCTTCTTTGGGATCACCAATTGTAGACTCCGTGACCCTTGTTTATGGCTAGAAACCAATTATGAGTGAGTACATCCCATATTCATCTTTTTGGGTCTGGGTTACCTCACTCAGGATAGTGTTTTCTATTTCCATCCATTTGCATGCAAAATTTGAGAAGTCATTGTTTTTTACCTCAGCGTAGTACTCTAATGTGTATATATTCCATACTTTCTTCATCCATTCTTCCATTGAAGGGCATCTAGGTTGTTTCCAGGTTCTGGCTATTACAAATAATACTGCTATGAACATAGTTGAACAAATGCTCTTGTCATACGATAGGGCATCTTTGGGTATATTCCCAGGAGTAGTATTGCTGGGTCCAGGGGTAGGTTGATCCCGAATTTCCTGAGAAACTGAAACACCGATTTCCAAAGTGGTTGCACAAGGTTGTATTCCCACCAGCAATGGATGAGGGTACCCCTTCCTCCACAGCCTCTCCAGCAAAGGCTATCATTGGAGTTTTTTATTTTAGCCATTCTGACAGGTGTAAGATAATATCTCAAAGTTGTTTTGATTTGCATTTCCCTGATTGCTAAGGAGGTTGAGCATGACCTTAAGTGTCTTTTGGCCATTTGAACTTCCTCTGCTGAGAATTCTCTGTTCAGTTCAGTGCCCCATTTTTAATTGTGTTAATTAGCATTTTAAAGTCTAGTTTTTTTCCATTGTCCTTGGTGTCTCATCAGCCCTCATTGTTCGCCATGTTCAGAGAGTCCGGTTTTATCCCATGCTTTTTCGGTCATAGTCCAGCTGGCCTTGGTGAGCTCCACTGTCTCAGTGGGTGGATGCACGCCTCGTGGTCCCGAATTCTTTGCTCATGTTCTCCCTCCTTCTGCTCCTCCTTGGGACCTTGGGAGCTCAGTCCAGTGCTCCTGTGTGGGTCTCTGTCTCTATCTCTATCCATCACCAGATGAAGATTCTATGATGATATGCAAGATATTCGTCAGTATTGCTCTAGGATAGGGTCATTTCAGGTTCCCAATCCTCAGCTGCCCAAGGAACTAACTGGGAACCTCATCTTGCGCACTAGGGAGCCCCTCTAGGGTCAAGTCTCTTGCCCACCCTAAACTGGCTCCCTTAACTAAGAATTGTGGTTCCGTGCTCCCCTATCCACCTTTCCTTTATCCCAATTCTCCTGTTTCCCAGGGGGTTTTGATCCTACTTAATGTGCTGGCTTTGTGGGAGCCTAGCCAGTTTGGATCTTCACCTTCCTAGATATGGACTGAGGGGGGAGGACCTAGGACTTACCACAGGGCAGGGAACCCGGACTGCTCTGTGGACTGGAGAGGGAGGGGGGGAGAGGAGTGGGGGAAGGGAGAGAAGGGTGGGAGGAGGGGGAGAAGGCTGGGAGGAGGGGGAGAAGGGTGGGAGGAGGGGAAGGGAAATGGGAGGCTGGGAGGAGGTGGAAACTTGTTTTTTGTTTATGAGTTTTTTCTTCTTTTCGCAATAAAAAAAAAATTAAAAAAAAAGTCTAGTTTCCTGAGTTCTCTATATATTTTGGAGATCAGACCTTTGTCTGTTGCGGGGTTGGTGAAGATCTTCTCCCAGTCAGTAGGATGCCTTTTTGTCTTGGTGACAGTGTCCTTTGCTTTACAGAAGCTTCTCAGTTTTAGTAGGTCCCATTTATTCAATGTTGCCCTTAATGTCTGTGCTGTTGGGGTTGCACATAGTAAGCGATCTCCTGTGCCCATCTGCTGTAGGGTACTTCCCACTTTCTCTTCTATCAGGTTCAATATATTCTGAATGATAGTGAGGTCTTTAATCCATTTGGACTTGAGTTTTGTGCATGGTGATAGATATTGGTCTATTTTCATTCTTCTACAGGTTGACATCCAGTTATGCCAGCACCATTTGTTGAAGATGCTATCTTTCTTCCATTGTATACTTTTGGCTCCTTTATCAAAAATGAGGTGTTCATAGGTTTGTGGGTTAAAATTTGGGTCTTCTATACGATTCCATTGGTCGACTTCTCTCTTTTTATGCCAGTACCACACTGTTTTCATTACTGTAGCTCTGTAATAGAGTTTGAAGTCAGGGATGGTAATGCCTCCAGACAATCCTTTATTGTATAGGATTGTTTTGGCTATCCTGGGTTTTTTGTTTTTCCATATAAAGTTGATTATTGTCCTCTCAAGATCTGTGAAGAATTTTGATGGGACCTTGATGGGGATTGCATTGAATCTATAAATTTCCTTTGGTAGAATTGCCATTTTTACTATGTTGATCCTCCCAATCCAAGAGCAAGGGAGGTCCTTCCATTTTCTGGTATACTCCTCAATTTCTTTCTTCAATGCCTTAAAGTTCTTGTCAAATAGATCTTTCACTTCCTTGGTTAGAATTACCCCTAAATATTTTATGCTGTTTTTGGCTATTGTGAAAGTTGATGCTTCTCTGATTTCCCTCTGTGCTTCCTTATCCTTTGTGTATAGGAGGGCGACTGATTTTTTGGAGTTGATCTTGTATCCTGCCACATTACTAAAGCTGTTTATCAGCTGTAAAAGTTCTTTGGTGGAGTTTTGGGGGTCGCTTATGTACACTATCATATCATCTGCAAATAACGAAAATTTCACTTCTTCCTTTCCAATTCGAATCCCCTTGATCCCCTTATGTTGTCTTATTGCTATTGCTAGAATTTCAAGCACTATATTGAAGAGGTATGGTGAGAGTGGACAGCCTTGTCGTGTTCCTGAGTTTAATGGGATGGCTTTAAGTTTCTCTCCATTTAAATTGATGTTAGCTGTTGGCTTGATGTATATATCTTTTATTATATTTAGGTATGAACCTTGTATCCCTAATTGCTCCAATACTTTTATCATAAAGGGATGTTGAATTTTGTCAAATGCTTTTTCAGCATCTAATGAAATGATCATATGGTTTTTTTCTTTCAGTTTATTTATATGATGGATTACTTTGATAGATTTTTGTTTGTTGAACCAGCCCTGCATCCCTGGGATGAAGCCTACTTGATCATAATGGATAATTTTTTGGATGTGTTCTTGGATTCAGTTTGCCAGTATTTTGTTGAGGATTTTTGCATCAATGTTCATGAGTGAGATTGGTCTATAATTTTCTTTCTTGGTTGAGTCTTTGTGCGGTTTTGGTATCAGAGTAACTGTAGCTTCATAAAAGGAATTTGGCAATGCCTCTTCTGTTTCTATAGTGTGAAATACATTAAGGAGTATAGGTATTAGGTCTTCTTGGAAGTTCTGGTAGAATTCCGCATTGAAACCATCTGGTCCTGGGCTTTTTTTGGTAGGGAGGTTTTTGAAAACCTCTTCTAATTCTTCGCGACTAACAGGTCTATTTAGATTGTTCACCTGGTCCTGGTTTAACTTTGGTATATGGTATTTATCTAAAAAAGTGTCCATTTCCTTTACATTTTCCAGTTTTATGGCATACAGACTTTTGTAGTAAGATCTAATGATTCTCTGAATTTCCTCTGTGTCTGTGGTTATGTCCCCCTTTTCATTTCTGATCTTATTAATTTGCAAATTCTCTCTCTGCCGTTTGATTATTTTAGATAGGGGTTTGTCAATCTTGTTGATTTTCTCCAGGAACCAGCTTTTTGTTTCATTGATTCTTTGTATTGTTTTCTGTGTTTTTATTTTGTTGATTTTAGCCCTCAGTTTGATTATTTCCAGTCTTCTACTCCTCCTAGGTGAGTCTGCTTCTTTTTTTTCTAGAGCTTTCAGGTGGGCTCTTAAGTCTCCAATGTGAGCTTTCTCTGTTTTCTTTAAGTGGGCACTTAGTGCTATGAACTTTCCTCTTAGGACTGCTTTCATAGTGTCCCATAAGTTTAAGTATGTTGTTTCTTTATTTTCATTGAATTCCAGGAAGACTTTAATATCTTTCTTAATTTCTTCTTTAATCCAGGTATGGTTCAGTAGTTGACTGTTCAGTTTCCATGAATTTGTAGGCTTTCTGGGGGTAGCATTGTTGTTGAATTCTAACTTTAATCCATGGTGATCTAATAAGACACAGGTGGTTACTAATATTTTTTTGTAACTGTGGATGTTTGCTTTGTTACCGACTATGTGGTCGATTTTGAGAAGGTTCCATGAGCTGCAGAGAAGAAGGTATATTCTTTCCTATTTGGGTGGAATGTTCTATAGATGTCTGTTAAGTCCATTTGATTCATTACTTCCATTAATTCTCTTATTTCTCTGTTAGGTTTCTGTCTGATTGATCTGTCCATTGTTGAGAGAGGAGTGTTGAAGTCTCCTACTATTAGTGTGTGCGGTTTGATGGCTGCCTTGAGTTTTAGCAATGTTTCTTTTATGTACATGGGTGCTTTTATATATGGGGCATAGATGTTCAGGATTGAGACTTCATCCTGATGAACTGTTCCTGTTATGAGTATAAAATGCCCCTCTCCATCTCTTCTGATTGATTTAAGTTTGAAGTCTACTTGGTAGAGATTATTATGGCCATACCTGCTTGTTTCTTAGGTCTATTTGCTTGATAAGCCTTTTCCCAGCCCTTTACTCTGAGTAGGTGCCTGTCTTTGTGGTTGAGGTGTGTTTCTTGTAAACAGCAGAATGTTGGATCCTGTTTTCATATCCAATCTCTTAGCCTGTGCCTTTTAATAGGTGAGTTGAGCCCATTGACATTAAGTGATATTAATGACCAGTGGTTGCTAAGTCTGGTCATTTTTTTAGTCATAGAGTTTGTGTGTTTCCCTTCTTTGATTTGTGTTGGTGAAGGGTCTCTAGATGTCTGAGTTATTGTGGTCATTGTTGTACTCCTTAGTTAGTGATTTTCCTTCTATTACTTTCTGTAAGGCTGGATTTGTGGCTACGTATTGTTTAAATTTTTTTCATCCTGGAAAATTTTATTTTCTCCATTTATAGTGAACGAAAGCTTGACTGGGTATAGTAATCTTGGCTTGCATCCATGGTCTCTCAGTTTCTGCAGTACATCTATCCAATGACCTTCTGGCTTTCATGGTTTCCATGGAGAAGTCAGGTGTAAGTCTGATAGGTTTACCTTTATAAGTAATTTGGCCTTTTTCCTTTACAGCTCTTAATATTCTTTCCTTATTCTGTATGCTTTGTGTTTTGATTATTATATGGCGAGGGGATTTTTTTTTTTTTTTGGCGATAGATGGTGATTAACACAGGTGTCTTCAGTGGATAAACTGGTAGAGAATAAGAGACTATGAAAGGATCAATCCTAAATGTACCTCCACATCATGTTCCTTTTCCCATGTCTCATAGATTATAAGGGAATTATGGGTAGAAAGATTGTAAGAGCCAGAAGAGATCGATGAGTGCATTAAAACAATGTTTTCACTATGGGTTTAAGGACCTCAGAGTGGTTACAACTGTATGCGTAAGATCGCTAGAAAATTAAGCTTGATAAAAATACAATTTGAGGAGGAATGTGGTAGTGAATCCTACTTCTAGCAGAAGAACTATTGGCAGTTGATGGCTGCTGTGAGAAACGTGGTCATTTTCAAGGATGCAGCACCCAAGAGGTTACACATTCTGAAGCAGATGGGCTCTATGCTCATATAATACAGGTAATGAGGATTTAAGTTGTGGGTTAACGAAATTGAAAAGTAGAGAGGAAGTTAGAAGGGAATATGGTAGGAAGATAGAGAAAAATTGGAAGGCAGGAAATCAGGGGTGAACTTCATCAAAACATACTTTATATGTGTATAAAACTTTTAATCAATAACAGCAAAACAAAATAACAGTGTATACCTGCAATAACCCAATGCCATTACTATTGTGCTAGTTTTTAATCACCCAGCCTGACCTCTTGGGGAAAATACCTGGTAATCACAAGCCTTTCAATTTTTACTCGGGTCCCTAAGATTACAAAATCCTTGAACCCTCTTGGGTCATTATCTGGTGACTCTTGTGACATCAGTAGATTTTTTTTTTTTTTTTGCCAACCTTTGGGATAAAGAAGACATTCTGGGAAATGCCACTACTGGAAATCATGAAATACAACTCATGGTTTTCAGAATCTGGAGAATGAGGGCTCTGGATTACCATTCCAAAATGAGTTTCCCTCATGACCAAACCAAAACTAGTAATAACAGAAAAGAGCAATGCTTCTCTAGTCTATTCACCTTATAGCTCATCGGTGGCATGTGTACTTAACCCTCTGTGAGAACAGAAGTGTTACTAAGGTCACTTGTGAGTTCTCCAGGAAAAAAGGTAAGCAAAGAATTGAATGCATGGTTTTTCCTCCCAAACTACCTCTGAACAATTCAGTGTACCTTGTCTCTTCTATGATGACCTCTGAGCCTGAATTGGGTGGTGGATTGTCAGGGTAGAAGAACAGAGGTGCTTCAGACCCAGGAATGGTCATTGGTGCAATGAATATTACACTCAAAGAAATGACCTTCCATTTATTAATTCTTTTTTCTATACATAAACTCAAAAAAAAACACATAGAAAACAGAGGAACAGAGAAGTGTAAGTTTGGCATTATCATTTGCTTCTGGTTCTTATTCTCATTTCAGAAAGGCTGCAATTTTATTTTAATGTAATCATTTATTGCTACTGTTCTCACAGATATGACCCGAGGAATGGCCTCAGAATATAACTCTTCTGTGAAGGAGTTTATCCTGCTGGGTTTGACACAGCGGCCAGAGCTCCAGCTGCCTCTCTTCTTCCTCTTCTTGGCAATCTATATCATCTCCATGGTGGGAAACCTGGGCTTGATTGTTCTGATTATTTTGAACCCTCACCTGCACACCCCCATGTACTACTTTCTCTTCAACCTTTCCTTCACAGATCTCTGCTATTCCTCTGTCATCACACCCAAAATGCTGGTGAGTTTTGTGAAGCAGAACACCATCTCTCATGCAGAGTGCATGACTCAGCTCTTTTTCTTCGCTTTCTTTGTTATAGATGAATGTTATATTTTGACAGCCATGGCCTATGACAGATATGCTGCCATCTGTAAGCCCTTGCTCTATCAAGTCACCATGTCCTATCAGGTCTGCCACATGATGACGGTATGTGTGAATGTGATGGGGTTTGTGGGTGCAATGGCCCACATAGTTTGTATGCTAAGACTGACCTTCTGTGATGGCAACATCATCAATCACTACATGTGTGATATTCCTCCTCTCCTGAAGCTCTCTTGCACAAGTACCTACATCAATGAGCTGGTGGTTTTCATTGTTGTGGGTGTCAATGTAACAGTGCCCAGCCTGACTATCTTTATTTCTTACACCTTGATTCTTTCCAACATCCTTGGCATTCGTTCTGCTGAGGGTAGGGCAAAAGCCTTCAGTACCTGTGGCTCCCATGTTGTAGCTGTTTCTCTTTTCTTTGGCGCTGCAGCATTCATGTATTTTAAACCTTCAAGTGAATCTGTGGAAAATGATAAAATATCTACCATATTTTATACAATTGTGGGCCCAATGTTGAATCCTTTCATCTATAGTATAAGAAATAAGGATGTTCACATTGCACTTAGAAAAACTTTGAATAAAAGTGCATTTACCTAAGCAGAATCTGTATTGACTTTGGAAGTAAATCTTGGTACACATGCAGTTTACAACTAGAGATAGTAGCAGAGGAACTGCTCATTGGTAGAGCATTTGCTTACAAGCATGGGGCCCTGGAATTTGACCCACTATATAGAAGAACTTCAATGGGTACAATAATTAAAATAACATAAAACTTAACAATGATGAGAATAGTATAGAATTTAAATTATTTAACATTATTCAGAATTGTTAATTATCAAAGATAAACTGAAGTAAAAAGAGTAAAAGATGATTAATTCATCACCTTTTAGGGCAGAGTATACAGTTTATTTTATATTTTTCCAAAATCAAATATATCTTATGTCAATATTGAAACTGAACAAACCCAGTTGTGTAGCCATCTACCAGTACAGTACACTCTAGGCTCAGAAATCACAAGGATATAAGTATAAAGCACCATATGATACTATACTCAGAATCAATAAGGCAATTGTGTATTTTTTAATATCTTTGCAGTTTGTGTACTTGGGTAATAATGTCCAGGCCTTCTTGCCTGTTGGGCAAGTGCTCATCCATTGATCTGTATCTTAAAGGCAACTGTGATATCTTTGTCTGGGGTCCATCTAGAAGTCTTATGTTGCTGTACCACCAAGAAAAAAATTCAGAAGTTTTAGAGACAGTGTCTCATTTAATCAGTTAGTATCTCCCTGGGAATATTTGTGGGGAAAGTTCATGTTAAGAGGTCTTTTTTTTTTTCTCAGAGGGTTAAGGTAAGAAGTAGAAATGTCTTTTTTACTCTGGTTATTTCTCTTTAGTTTTAATCAGTTTGGGAAAGAGCAGTGATAATCCTGTTAAAATTTGTGTGCTTGAAGGCTGAAAATGAACCTCTTTAGATCATTCATGATAAAGGGAACCAATATTAGGTTTTTATATCATGGACTTGAGGACAGGTATGGATCTGTTACATCTTCATTGGGAAGAATCTGACTAAGCAAATTTACTAGCTATTGGTAGAGGGATTTTTCTTTTACTCAAATAAATCATATAATCTGAATTTATTAGCAGTCAGTTCTTTTCGTTTAATAATTTCCACTGTCATTCTGTCTCAGAATGCTATGTACAATGATCCTTTTTGTTGAAGTAACAAATATAAACTGAACTTGTATTCTATTCTACACATCAAAATATGTAGCCCTTGTCAAACATTAAAAACACAGCCAGACATGATGCAGACTAAGGATATAAATGGGACACTTCATCCAGTCTCTCTCCTAATAGTTCAGGGAATCCCAAGGAAGAGGGAAGGGGTCGACGGGCTAGAGGAACAAGAAATAATAAAGGACCCCCCCCAAAAAAAAAAACACAGGGCACCGAATCAACTAAGCAAAGCACATATGGGATCACAGAAACTGAATGGGGGAAGCATGTCTCTTGGAGGGATATGCACCAGGTCCTCAGTGTGTGTGTTATAGCTGTTAGCTTGGTGTTTTTGTGGGCCTCCTAATTGTGGGAACAGGTATGTCTTTGACTCTTTTTCTTTACTCTTGGGACTCCTTTCCTTCTATTGGTTTACATTGTCCAGCTTTGTTGGGAGGGATAACAAATTAAAATATGTATATATGTATATCTGTATAGAAATATGAAGATACTTGTGAACTTAGAACACTACAGATTAAAAGGATAATAAAAATAATATTGTTTCTGTAAGTTTGCATCAGAAAAAATGATACACAATGACTTGAACAAATGTTCTTGTACTGATAACAGCTGCCTTATTATTTTGGGTTGGCTGGTAGGAAGGACTCCTTCAGAGGAGGCAGGTGGCCTTTCTGAAGGCAAGGTTGCCTGCTGAACACCTAAATATAAGGATGGGATGAGCAGCATTTCAGATATGGGGACATTATCATGAAGATTGATCTGGAAACATATGAATGCTATGGAAGAATCAGAAAAGCATGTATACAAGTGTGAAAAATGATTAGTAAATGAGGTTGAATTGGGACTTTGTAAGAGAAAAGAATGAATGTCAAGAAGCACAATAAAATTCCAGGTAATATCAAACATACATTGGACTTTATTTTCTTCCTTCCTCCATATTCTGAAGCTCAGTCAATTCACTTACAAGCAATATGTAGTAAAATTCATGAAACAACAAATTTTAATAACAAAATTTTCAAGTCCTGTTGGAGGGATGCCATTTCTTTGCTAATCATACACACTTGAAGAACTTGTCAGCAAGTGCTAGATGCCAACTGAGGCAGCAGCAGGAGTTAGCTAGATGTCTCTTGATCCTGTCTCAGCCCTTTCCCCTCAGTAACCTGTGTCAAATGGAAAGATCAGTACAACTGGTCAGTTTTTGAGTATGGATTCTGTTAGCTTTGCTTCTTTGTCTCTTCAGTCCTAGATTCTGCACAACAAATATTAAAATTGCTATGGTATACATTAAATAAATGATATATATTTTGAAAGTACTATATGTGTCATTTAAATATCATATTCAATAAATATAAACATTCATTTTTTTTCACTTAACTTCCTTGAAGTCAGCCTCCCACTGTTTATCTTGGTTTTATTTTACATTGATAAAGGATTATATTTTGTACCACAGGGTGTCCATGAAACTAGTCCTTTGAGTACTGAGATTGTAAGTGTGTTCTACTACCTCTGGCTTAACAACTTCTCAGTGTTGACAGTATCCTGTGGGTGGTTCCAACAAGGCTGTCATTGCTTATACATATGCAAGTAACTGAACATGTTTATTGATTTTTCTGTTATTACAATTAATTTGGGAGAATTAGTCCTTGTTAATTTTCCTAAGCTAACACACACACAGAGTTCTTTCTGGACTATTTAAGAGTCTCTCTCTCTCTCTCTCTATATATATATATATATATATATATATATATATATATATGAAAAAGTATATTCAATTTTAAAATTATGAGATCAGTTCAAACTATAATATAAAATGAAGCTATATGCCTTACGCACACACATTATATACATATTTACACATATCAGAATATTAGCATATTAAAAGTAATTAAGGATATATATATATATATATATATATATATATATATATATATATAACACATTTTTACTACTTTAAATAGATTGAGTACCTTCCCATGTCAGAAAAGCACTAAATACTCATGGCTATACCTTCAATATTAAAGGATTTTATTGGTGAAATTGTACCATTCTTATACACTAATTTACTTATTCATTCATTGCAAAGCAATCAAGCCCCAGGCTTCAAAATAGCCAAAAGTCATAGGAACTAGGTCATTATATCTAAAGCTCATGCAAAAAATAACATATATATCCTTATTTCTGAAGACAGGATAAATTGTCAAGTCATCTTGAAATAGGAGAGTATACATACACATAGTACACATCAAGTCTTACTAATCTCGATATTGCTGCCTGAGTGTAGTTCCAGTCTTTTTCTTGGTAGAATAGTGGTTCTTATACAGGTGTGTTTCTGTAGGAGCTTTTGTTGATGTCCCATTTCCAAAGAAATTAGACACTAACAGTGCTAGGTTCTTAATGATGTGAGTAGTTTAAAACTCATTTAAGTTAATTTGCAATGTTAAGGTTGGCCATAAACAAATCTGACTAGTGTCTTTAAGAAAAAAGAAATGGGACACATAAACATTAAGAATGGACGGACACACTCACAGGAAGTACCTGGTGATATAGCAAAAGCATCTGTAAACCAAAAAGAGAAGCCCCAGAAAACACAATGACCTACACTTGATGAACGACTTTTATCTCCCAGAGCGACGAGAATCTCCTCTTAATCTTAAACAAGATCTCCTCTTGTTTAAGTCATTTTGTCTACTACACTGTTAGAAATATCTTATGGTGGACCTAAGCAATTGACACAGTGGAAAATACAATTTTAAATCTTTGTGTGATAGGCACTTAACATAGGACTAAGAAGTACTTTATCACAGTTCTATATATAGACATTCCTCTTTTCAATTTTGCATTTGAAACAAGCTCTCCCTGAGTTACTTATGATGACTTGAGCTCTACCTAGAGTCAAGGAAGGTCTTGACTTCAGCATCCAGAGTTGTAGGAATTATAGTCATGTATCACCAGGCCCAGTTACTCCGATTCTTAAGAGCCTATAGTGAGAAAAACAAAACAATAAAACAACTCAAATGAACTTGCCAGCAAGGGTGTCCATACTGTTATTCCACACATGGGAGTCTGAGACAGAAAGCTGAACATACACAAGCCAGCATGTGTTATACAATGAGACTTTCTGTTTCAATACCAACTAACCAACCAATCAAATAAACAAACTGAAATGGAAAACAAACCAAAACAAAAAGGCAACCTACCCTGAAAACCAAAACTCGAAAAAATAAATCAAAACAACTAAAAATGAAACAAAATCTCTCAAGTTTTTGAAATATTTAAAAAATTCATTTTATGTAAAGAAATATAGTTTTAGTAGATGAATTCTAGACTGCCAGAGGAAAAATTATTTTGAAAAGATTGAGTTCTTACAGTTTTTTAAAAGTGAAGGAGAAAAAAGAAGGAAAGGGAGGAGAAGAATAAGGAAGAAAAAGAGGAAGAGGAAGCAGCAGCAGCAAACTTACAGCAAACACAGTGTTCATTACAATTTCACTGCTCAGCTAGGATCACTGAAGGGTGCTGTTCTATCATTGGTGCGTTCTGTCTATGCCAGGTGAGAACTGTGATGAGCAACAGAAGGACAGAATGACTTTGGTGACTGACGTATCATGTCTCCTGTTTCTTAAGTAAAGAGTTTTGTGATCTCATTCTTGTGACATTCTAATGTTTTTTTTTTTCAATTATTAACTGTATTCAGTCTACTGATCAAATCTGAGTTCTTAGTATTTTCTTATCCTTCCTCATCTAGCATTTCATTGGATAGAGAACACTTGAACACATCTCTCCTAATATAGATTTCAGTGAGTAAAGTCATTCCACCTTGGAGGGCAAGGCCTAGGAGGAGCATTGCAAACCCTTGAACATAAAACAAAGCCTCTGTGGGTTCACCCATCTTAACAGCTCTGCCTTGTACAACCCTTCCTCCCTTTCTTCCACAAAACTCTCAGAGCTCAGTGCAGTACTTGTCTGTGGATCTCTGCCTCTGCTTCTGTCAATTACTGGATAGAGTGTCTTTGATGGCAATTAGGGAAGTCACCTATCTGCTTCCAGTAGATAGCCAAGTTCAGGCACCGTCTCTATATTGCTAGGATTCTCAGTTGTGGTCATCCTCGTGGGTTTTTAAGGATTTCCCTGGAGACAGGTTTTTCCCTAACCTCAAAATGCACCCCCCCCCCAATCAAGACGTTTCTTTTGTTACTCTTCCCCTCCATCCTGCCTCCAACCCACCTCCACCCAGCCTATCCAACCTGTTCTCTCTAGTTTCATCTCGCCTTTCTCCCTTCCCCCACCTTAGTTTTCCCAGGAGATTTCTTCTATTTTCCCCTTCCTAGGGAAATCCATGCAACCCTCTCTGGACCCTTCCCGTTTTCCAGACTCTCTGGTGCAGTGAACTGTAGGTTGATTAGCCTACACTTTAGTTCTGATAACTACCTATGAGTGAGTACATATCTTGTTTGTCTTTCTGAGTCTGGGTTTCTTCACACAGAATGAGTTTTTTTTTCTCTAATTCTATCCATTTGCCTGCAAATTTCATGATAACATTGTATTTTTCCAGTTGATTTGTACTGCATTGTGTAAATGTACCACATTTTCCAAACCCACAGAAATAGTGGACCTGAGTTTGCAAAGCTCTTGGATGCTGGACCAACAGTTAGGGAGCCGTCATGCCGACCTAGGCCCTCTGCATGTATGACACACTTGTGTAGCTTGGTCTTTTAGTAAGCTTCTAACAGTGGGACAAGGTCCTATTCTTGACTCTTAGTTGGCTTTCAGGAACCTGTTCCCCATCCTGGATTACCTTGCCCCACCTTGACATAAGGGGAGGAACTAGGTCCTGCCTCAACTTGATGTGTCATGTTTTGTGCAAGTTATTGGGATAACTTCCCCTTTCTGAATGGAGATGGAGAAAGACCAGATAGGGAGGGTAGCAGGTCAGAAATAAGAGGGCAATGGAGGAGAGGAGGAAGGGGAACTGGGTTGGTATGCAAAATACATTTTAAAAATGTTATTTAATTACAAAATAAAACAAAAGCCTAAAAGGTTTACTCAGTTTTTAAATTTCAAACATATTTTTTGAGATGTGAGGTACAAATGAATTATTTTTACAGATTTTGAAAGGAAATGTTGAAAGCATTAATGAAATGGATCTATACTCTTGGTTAATTTTGGGGAAAAATCTATCTTTTTAAGTAAATAGGCATAAAATTTAGAATTTAAAAAATGAAATTACATCAGTGATAGAAACATCAGATATGCTCTGTATGACATATGCTCTGTAAGACATATGATCTGTATGACATATGATCTGTATGACTAATGATCAAATGACACACATATCAAATTTATTTTTATTGATGGTTAATCTTTTTTTTGACAATTAATCATTGTGCATTGGGTCAAAGTTTATATATATAGAAGGATAACGGAGTCTAGTGAACTAAGGGTGAGTTATTGAAATTAAAAAAAAAACTTCATTCATAGACTCTGCAAGGCAAGATGGTGGCTAGTATCCAAAAGTGACTGTCTTAACGCAGCACTCATTTAAGTTCCTTTTCACTTTGGCAAGAGTTACACACACAGGTTTATGTTAGGAAAGTGCTGGTGCCTTGTAGACAGTGCTCTGAAGCTGCAAAAATTGATAGTTGACAATCTGGGGTCCTAATGCCTCTCTAAACCATGGAGCTATGTTAGTCACACAATGTATATATAGCTCTGAGGGGGACTATAAAGCTGAGGAAATTTTGGCATATATAAATATCCTACTGTCTTTCTCTGAATGTCTAGCATGTATGTGTGCAAAGTATAACAGGAGCAATCTGACCCAAAGGAAAGAGAACAGAGGATACAGAATGCAAAGGCCAAGATGTCAAGCTTATGCCCTGTGTCACCCTAGAACAATCTTCAGGAGGAATTGCTTCTGACATAAGTCTATGAAAAGTTCCTTAGGCAACCACCATCATCATAACCCAAAAATTAGCATGATATATACAGCAAAGCAAAATGAGTGAATACATCTCATTTTGCTCAGCTGCACGCTAAGAGTAGTGATTTTTCAAGTTAACTGAAATGAAAAGAAGCTAAGGGTTTACTTAGATTTCAATAGCATGTAAACAATTGCAGTGGGTTTTTGATCCTACTGCACTTACTGGCTTTGGGGGAGCCTAGGCAGTTTGGATGCTCACCTTACTGGACCTGGATAGAGGTGGGCGGTCCTTGGGCTTCCCACAGGTCAGGGAACCCTGATTGCTTTTCCAGCAGATGAGGGAGGGGGACTTGATCGGGGGAGGGGGAGGGGGAGGGAAATGGGAGGCGGTTGCGGGGAGGAGGCAGAAATCCTTAATAAATAAATAAATTAAAAAAATCAAATAAAACAAAATAAAACAAAAAATACCCAATAGCATATAAAGTTTAGATTCATTAGAGCATGAGGAAGTCCTGAAAATGTTCACATCTATCCACTCAAGGGATATTTTGAGCTACTTTTTAATATTTATAAACAATCTAAGTTATAGGAGAAATCTTTGAATTAAATGATAACTGGTCTCATTTAACATGCCACTTCAAAGAGATCATTTACTCAAAGATATGGATTCAGGTTGCTCCAAATACCATGATGCAATGCTACAGTTTTATGGAGGCTTTTATAATAACAAAAAAAGAAGGTCATAAATCATTGTACCTTTAAAATATTAGCAGGGTCATCACATAGGAGGTTAGAGTAAAGTAGAAACTTCTTTGTTATTGCACGCAGATGCCGTCTGTTGATATTTTTTTTTTTTTTTGCCTTTGAGTTGGTGGAAACAAGTGGTTAGTTAATATATTCCAAAAGTGTTTTGCCTGATGATTACAAGTAGGGGAGGGAAGGATGAAGAAGGAGTGGATGAGGGGTAAGAAGTCTCACTAACCTTTGAAAGGAACATCTACATCACACTCCCTCACCCCAAGATGCAGGCATCTTCAAAGATAGAAAAAAGAATTTTAAAAGTCTTAGGGCGTAGACATTACCAGGTAAATAGCATCCTTTGACTACGACAATGAAATAGAACTTGGGCTCTACAAATGGCATTTATCCCAGTGCACAGCTTTGATTTTAATCTGTTAAATGCAAGGAATTTTTTATTTGTCAGAATAATATAATCTGAAATAAGAAAAATAAAACAATATCTAGAATTCTAAGTATGCAACATTAATGATATTAATTTTGTTTGTTTCACTATGAATGACTTCAGAGTTCTAGCATCTAAATTCAAGGGACTGCAAAATTCCAGGTAGGAAGATTATCTCCACTACCATAAATTAGAATGTAAACATAAGTACTTCTATGTCTTCCCTTCCAATTTGATCACCACAGGGAAATTCTGAAATTCTAAGGGAGTTCTGCTCTGGAAGTTTAAGGAAGTCTAGATGAGCCTTATGAGTCTCATGAAAATGGCACATGCTTTTAAGGCATGGTGGCTCTGCTACCAGCTCCTTACCTTTCCATACTCGCTTGGTAAATGATTAACTTGTAGTGTAATCTCTACTGCTTAGTGATTCCTTGAACACTCAGAAAAAAAAGCACACACAGTTTTTTTGTGCTATCTTGCTATTTTTGTGATAGAGGAGAAAGATTCTGTTTTTGCCACTGATTAGGTTTGACATGTCCTGAGCTAGAGCCTGCTCCAGGAAAGTGGAAGTGATAAACACAGAGGTCAGCATCAAGTTCTCTGGGGTGATTCAGATGAGTTCATCAAACCTTTAGTCATCTTATTTATGTGGCTGAAACAGTAAAATTGGTTTGTAGACTAACAATAAACTAACAGTATCACCTCTGACTTACTGTTTCTATTTCTCTCATCAGAGATTTTGCTGTATTGACTGCATTCTTAGTCATCTGGGGGCCAGACAGATTTACAAGCTTTGGGTACATAACGGCATCATTCAATCCTTCACAAAAACTGATGTGTGCTATAGATATAAGAATGTTATATATAATAACAATACAGTTGGTATCCATTCATATTTAATGAATTATGAAATAATATGCAAATTAATATGTTTCTCATTCAACTATAAACAACATTTAAAAACTTATTTTTATCTTTTATTCATCCTTTATCTATCTAGAATGGAGTAGAGGAGACTACAAAGAGACACTATGGCATGGTATGTGATTAATTATAAAGTTTAAGATATGAACTATTTGTTCATATCTTATGAATCTTCAGTGTGATTTCTGAAAACCCTGCAGAAGAGGCAGACTATCGTTTTGATCTCTTCCTTAGAGGAATTCCCTTTCTCGATAATTGTCATCAGAGAATTGAGGTGTCTGGTAAAATAACTGAGTTATGAATGGTGACTAGAAATTAAAGGGAGGTTTGAGGGACAAATTTTTTGTAAACAATTTCAACAGGCAGTTTGAGATATCAGATAATCATTTATGTTCACTAAGGAATGGAGAAATTATTTATCACATCTACTTCAAGCATGTCAAAACCAGAAAGACTAAAATGTTGACGGAAGGGTGAGGTTTTTACATTCAAATGTCATTGACAAAAGAGAACTTTCTTCATATTTCTCACCAGGCCCTGGTTATAAATGTGAGTTGTTGGCATGTTTATCAGAGAAAATTTCTTCTGTCTCCCATATTTTGAACAATGAGTTTTCTGGCTGGAAATGGCTCCTTCATGACTGAGTTTGTTCTACATGAATTGACAGATTTTTCCAGAGCTCCAGCTGAATCTCTTTTACCTGCTTCTACATGGTCACAATTGTGGGAAACTTTTTTTATTTCCCTCATTGGCCTCAAACCTCATCTGTACACCAGCTTCTACAATTTCCTTTTCAGCATCTCTTTCATTGATTTCTCGTATCCTTCTTCTGCTTCCAGTCCCAACATTCTGATAATTTTTTTCTTTGAGAAGAATGTCA
This sequence comes from Microtus oregoni, assembly GCF_018167655.1. Lineage (NCBI taxonomy): Eukaryota > Metazoa > Chordata > Mammalia > Rodentia > Cricetidae > Microtus > Microtus oregoni. Next base: position 53,655,930 of record NW_024543067.1, read on the forward strand.
TTTCCTATACTGGGTATCTGACTCAGATTTTTTTCATATCTTTTTTTGTCATATCTGAATGCTACATGCTGACTTCAATGGACTTATGATAGCTATGTAGCCATGAATTATTTTCATCTTTGGATAAAAAAATAATATTCTTGCTTTACAGTTAGAAATAATTGAATACATTAATTTCTAATAATAATTATAAGCAACTTTAGGGTTAATTTGTGTCTTGGACTTTAGCCTTAGATGATACTGCTTAGCTAGTTGTCAAGAGAAGCACCTGGAGTGTACACAGATAATGACAGCCTGTGTCTGGTAAGATTTTGTATGTACCTTAGTGCTCAGGCAAAGAAAGGCTTACTAGGAGATGCTGCAGTTATTGACTAAACCTGGTATGTCTATATATGAGGGTTGGATATTTTCTGCCTAATATATCTTATTCATTAATCTGTTCAAGATATTTTTAGAACCATAATGTTGTTTGAGATACTTTCACCAGGACTAATTCCTTCCATTTGTCTCTTGTTTCTTAGCTGTCATTATGCTGTTATTGTTATCATTAGCTTAGATAGTAATTCATTGATGGGCATTTAAACTAAGAACATGTCTTGGATGGATGATAAAATAATCCTTAGTGAATGCCTGCTGTTTATAGAAACACAGATGTATGAATTATCCAAATGACTTAGATCTAGGGGAAGGGCAAAGCCTTCCCTGAGTCAAGCTCATAGAACAGGCAAAGACTTGCCCTGTTCCTCTATAAAAACCTGCTTCTGATAGACTAGCTAAACCTGTTTCTTTGTTCAAATGTTGATGTGAATAAGAATTGCCCTCATAGACTTGTGTGCATATATTTGAGTGCATGGTCCTCAATTGGGTGAAACTATTTGTGAAGGATTAGGAGGTATGGCTTTCCTGGAATAGGTATGTCACTAAAGTGTTCAGAAGGCCATTCCATACCCAGTTTCTTTCTGCCTTCTACTCGAGGAAAAAAGTATTAGCTCTCAGCTACTGTTCCAGAACCATGCCTGTCCAGCCTCAACCATGTTGCCCACCATAATAATCATGGACTCCAACCCTCTGGAGCCATAAGTCCAATTTAACTCTTCCCTAAGTTACCTTTGTAATGGTGTGTCTTTACAGCAATATGGTATAAATAAGACTGCTACCTCCTTGAAAATAGATAAAAGGAATTGAGTTTCTAAGTTATTTCTGGTACATGCCCATCAGAGTCCCAGGGTCCATCCAAAATCAGCTTCTCTGTATGTGTGTCTGTGTGTCTTTTCTGTCTTTAGTATCTAACCACCCCAGCCATGTTCCAGAACAGAACAATGAGGGCTGTTGCAATAAAGTCAGACCAGTGACTCACTTGGACAATTTTACCATGGTAAAGATGAGCAGAGGTGCCACTGCCATTATGAAGATAAAGAACCATTCTTTCCATTTCTTTCTCTATTCTTTTCTAAATTTAATCCATTGATTTTCTTTTTTAATAACAAAACAAACAAACAAAAAAAGAAGTATTGTTTTTTATAGTCTTGGATTTAAATCTTTTAGCTCAGTTTCTCACATGCTAAGATGCACATATTATACATGTGGACCAAGTCCAAAATTCTTAATACAAAAAACATATTAAGAAAAGATAAATATAATAGATTAACTTGTTCACTGTTTTGCATGAAATAGAAGCTATTGGGAACAAAAACTTAGAGATCAAGGAAAACAGTCCAATGTTATTGATAAGACAGAGAGAGACTGAAAAGTTATTTATAAATGTGATTGGAACAAAAAGGTAGGATATAATTACCAACTTGGAATATAAAACACAGCTAGCTTGTCTATTCTGATTATTCTTGGCTCTTTTTTTTTATCATACTCATTCTTTCTGAGGCCAGACCCCTTCTGGAATGGAGGTCTATTGATTTACCATAAGATAGAGAAGGTAAGACAATTTCTTCATGGTCAGCTGACTCACACATACAGGCTTAAAGTTGGGAAGAACAGTATTTCTATTTTATGATTGATTTTGTGGGCAGTGATTCTATGTTCTACAGTTTTCCTAAAGAAGGTTCTTTCTTTTAATGATCTAGCTTAGTAGAGGGAGGGCTCAAGTGAGCCCATAGACAGCTGCATTACAGAAAGGTCAAGTTACCTACAAGGTCTGTTCTATTAGAATACCACCAAGTTACTTTGCAGAAAAATTCAAAGCCAGGAGGACTTTTTGTTTCCACCACATCATTTTCTAAGCCTTAATAGTGTCCACCAAATATATTACAATGTCTAGAGACATTTCATTGATATTGACAGGTACATAGGTGGTGATGATAAGGATTATTACCAGCAAGTAATAATGAGCAGGGCCAAAGGTGATGTTCAACTGTGTTACACAGGAGAACAGCACAGCATACATTTATTTCCTCTGAATATCCACTGTGATGAGGATGAGAAATCCTTGTTGATATATATATATATATATGTATATATATATATATATGGAACAGAAACGAGAATTGCACCCTTACCCTTTTATAAGTCCTGGATAATCATGTGCTATAATATGTAGATCATTTAATTTGATTAAAACAACAAAATGGTAACTGTAGGTCTTCTGTTTTGTTTCATATTACTATTATCATTATTACAGTGGTGAGATTAGACCTAGAGACTTATGTAGTCAGGGTTTCTGTCCTGCCTGGTTCCCACAATTGTTAAGTACCAAAGAAATCACACAGAGGTCTACATTACTTATAAACTGATTGGCCCATTAGCTCAGGCTTCTTATTAACATTTATAACTTATATTAGCCCATTATTCTTGTCTATGCTAGCCACGTGGCTTGGTACCTTATTCAGTGTGACAGCAACATCTTACTTCTTCTGTTCCTGGGTCATGACTGAAGAATCTGCTTCCTTCTTCCCAGAATTCTCCTGTTCTCATTGACCCAACTCTACTTCCTGTCTGGTTGTTCCCACCTATACTTCTGCCTGGCTATTGGCCAATCAGCATTTTATTAACATACAATTGACAGGGTAGAAATTATTGTCCCACAGCACTTCTCCCTCCCCCCTTTTTTAAGGAACAAGAACTCTGAATCTAATATCCTTTACTAGCTTTTCTCCCAACCATTAGCCATAACAACTTGCAAACAAATTCTAAACAAAGGAAAATATCAATAGTCCTTTTTTTTTTGGGAATGTGGGCATAGTTTTCCAGGCTACTTCCTGCTGGTTGTGATGCTGATAATCTCATGGGGACCAAAAGAAAATTTAGAATTATATCAAGTCATGACTGGAGTATTCTGTGAAGCTTGATCATCTCAGGCAGTAGTCTTTAATCTGTTCTGGATGTAGAACTCAGACATCTGGGTCATCTGTTCATACTGGAGATTTCTCAGGTGGTCTTTCTTGAACAAATCTGATTTTTCTTAATTGATAATGAATCCACAGCCTCTCATTTCTTTTGGGAACAAAAGCAAATATTCTTCTTCAAAGTAACACATATTTTGACTTCAATTTTTAAGTCAAGGTATTTTCAAAATACCTATCTTGGATTAATTCAGCAGCATCTATAAACAAACATCTTTTAGCAGCTGTTGCTCCTTCCTCAGCATTCAATAAATTCAAAGAGAACATAAAAACATAAAGTATCCAGACTCTCTGTGTTTTCTTCATCTTTTTTGGCTTTATTTTAACTTCTATTTCTTTTATTTTTAATTTTTTTTGCTTTTTGAGATAGGGTTTCTCTGCATATGTTTGGCTATCCTGGAATTCACCCTGTAGACCAGGTTGTCCTTGAACACACAGAGATATGCCTGCCTCTGCCTTCCAGGTGTTGGGATTACAGGCGTGTTCCACCACACCCTACTACTCTCTTTTTTTATTTTATGACTTTAACCTTTAGCCTGCATATATTTTTAACACACTTTAAAGAGGTTTTCTTTACCTTTGACTCTCTATTTACTGTATATTTCTCTTTTTCTGACCACATGAGTCTTTAAATGCTATGTGATATGGCTAAGGTGAAAGCCATGGCTTTAGCACCTGAATCCAGCCCATATTTTAGCTTTCTGAGATTCCACCCTCATGGAGGAGGTAATGGCTGTAGCTATGTTTATTGCCACAACTCTGGCATTTCAAGGTCCTTGCCAGCAAGCAAGCTGCAGTAGTCTGCTCATAAACCACATTCAAATGCTCTGTAGCTGGACCTCCTGCCTGAAAGAGACAGAGTTTGTGCTGGCAGGACAGCCCAGAAAGCTGGCATTTTAAAATGGCCCAGGCTTTTTACTGCAATGGCTGAAAATCAAAAAGCATGAGGTCAGCTTTTCATCAACAACATTTAAGTGTTTTGTGGCAGGGCCTCTAAAAAGAGCTGTAAGGTTTTACAGCTAAAGGTGAGTCAGGAAGCCTCTCTTTAATGAGGCACATTTGCCTCTAGCAATCAGAGCCCACCTGAGAAAATGTTGCTATCAATAAGCTGTGCTTAATTCTATTCTTTTTGTCTAGAATTACTTACCAAACTCTCTCAGGCTTTATGTGGATGCAGTTGTCCTCATAGGTACCATTTATTGTCTGGGTTTCTGTCCTGCCCAGTTCCTGAAATCATTAAGTAACAAAGAAATTACACAGAGGTCTATATTAGTTATGAACTGATTGTCCCATTAGCTCAGGCTTCTTATTAACTCTTATAACTCATATTAGCCCATTATTCTTTTCTATGTTATGCAACATGGCTTGGTACCTTATTCAGCGAGGCAGCCACATCTTACTTCTTCTGTTCCTGGGTCATGACTGCAGAATCTGTTTCCTTCTTCCCAGAATTCTTCTGTTCTTATAGACTCAACTCTACTTCCTGTCTGGTTTTTCCCACCTATACTTCCTGCCTGGCTACTGGTCAATCATCATTTTATTAACATATAATTGACAGGGTACAAATAATGATCCCACAGCAGACTTGTGTATGCAAAGTAATGTTTCTACTACTGAGCCATATCTTAGACCTTCTCTTATGAGCAATATTATATAGACATATTCACAAATATGGATATGTTAATAAAATTAGAACTTTGGTATATAGTTTCATTATTAAGAAACAAAATCCAAATGTAACTCACATATTCTTGAGAGCCCATTCCTCATCCCTCAACCTTCTTTTGTAGTTTTCATCTATGAACTATGTAGTTACTGATGCAAATGCTAGGATTTGTAGAAAATTACAAAAAATGACAAGTTTCTATGTCTCTGGGGTTTACTCTTGCTGAGTTATGCAGGGATTAATGAGTAGAATTCTGAAGGGAACAACCCTACACTGCTCAGGGAACTAGGTATTCCTTGTGGAAAATTGTGCAATAAATAGGACTTTGAGTCTCAAAAGAGAGAGTGTTTATATCCATACTATATGATGTAAACACCAGTTCTGTTATTTTTTTTTTCATTAAGCAACTCACTCAGCCTCAGAGATGTCATCAAGGACAGAATAATTTTCTATGCTTCTCTGATGGCTGTTCTTGGTTTTCAACGTGATTATAACTAGAGCGAACTATAATCCAGAAATGGAGAGCACCCTTGTGTTACAGATCTTGAGGCAGGAAGCTACATGCCTTTAATCTAGATATTGAGGCTGGAAGGCACGCCTTTAATCTGGGCCTGTAGAAGGACAATGAAATAAAGAAGGGTTTGATTTTCACATTTTTGTCTTAACCTCAACAGTTCATCCATTCCTTCTTTGGGACCGCAGCAGACTAGTTGAGATACCCAGTCTTGTCTGCCTTAGCAGGTACTAGATTCTTATACTTTCCATTTATAACTAGCCATTGTTGGACTGCAGCCTGTAAGTCATTCCAATAATTTTTTGCTATGTGAGTACTGTGAGTCTAGAGAACCCTAATGAATACAATGTCTACTATATTTTCCTAGAATATATGTATGAGTCTCACTTGAAAGAAATGATGTATTGGATGAACATATGAGATTGTTATTTTCTTCTGTGTAAATAAAAAGTATTTTAAAAAGAAATTCTTAAATTGAAATCATGTCATATCCTTGTCATAAATATTTTAGGAGGTCAGAGCTAATTTTGTATTGATAGCTAGCATATCTCTTCATTGTCAGAAAGTTAAATACCTTAGGATATTGGAGTGGGGCCAGGGTGGTTCAAGAGCAGTGATGTATTCAGGTAAACATGAGCTAGCATTTCATCAATCATCTTTATCTTAATAACACCCCTAAAAACTCTAAGCACTATAAATCATGGGTTCAGAAGATAGTGATGGTTTGTATTCCTTCCATTCCTAATCTTTGATGAAAACTAGAGAGATAGGAGAAAATGGTAATTTAGAGACTTTAGGAGTTGTGTCAGTGTTTAATCAGAATAGATTTTCTTCATGACCAGAAAAAGAATAAATAGGGATTTCTCGAGAATGGGAACAACTAACTCTAGTTGTCTTTTTGGACTCTAAAAACAGTTCCTTGCCAATGTGAAGATTTACTTCTGTTTTTATAGATCTGCTGATGACATAAATGGCTATGGAAAATGACTCTACAGTGACTGAATTCATTCTCACAGGACTGACAGACCAACCTGAGCTCTACCTACCCCTCTTTATCCTGTTTCTGGTGAACTATGTCATCACAATTTTGGGAAACTTGAGTTTAATGAGTCTCATTTTCCTGAATTCAAACCTGCAGACTCCCATGTACTTTTTTCTCTTTAATTTGTCCTTTATTGACTTATGTTACTCCTTTGTCTTTACTCCCAAAACACTAATGAGTTTTTTTTCAGAGAAGAACACCATCTCCTTTACAGGATGCATGACTCAGCTATTTTTTTTCTGCTTTTTTGCCAACTCTGAGTGCTATGTGTTGACAGCCATGGCCTATGATCGCTATGTTGCCATCTGTCAACCACTTTTGTACACGATCATCATGTCTCCTAGGACATGTTCCCTGATGATGCTTGGTTCATACTTGATGGGGTTTGCTGGTGCCATTGTCCACACAGGGTTTATGATCAGGCTACACTTTTGTAATTCTAACGTCATCAACCACTACCTGTGTGATATCTTCCCCCTTCTGCAACTCTCCTGCAGCAGCACCTATGCCAATGAGCTTGTGAGTTCTGTTGTTGTCAGCACAGTCGTCATTGCATCTAGTGTTATCATTTTAATGTCCTATGCTTTGATTCTTTTTAATGTCACTCAGTTGTCATCAGGTAAAGGTTTGTATAAAGCCATGAGCACCTGTAGTTCTCACATAATCACTGTGGCCTTATTCTATGGATTTGGTATGCTTACACATATAAAAACATCATCTGATAAGTCTGAAGATCAGGGAAAAATTCTCAGTGTATTTTGTACATTTTTGCTGCCATTATTGAACCCATTTATATACAGTCTCAGGAATAAGGATGTGAAGCTTGCTCTAAAGAGAACTCTGAGGAGATTCACAGTGAGTCAAGCACCTGAGCTCTCATAGTCCATGTCTCCAATTTGGGTCTTTGTCTCCAGTTTATTTTCTTATCACCTTCTTTTCAATATTCTCTTTCCTTCTCTTCATCTTTCTTTCTATATTCTCTTAAGTCTTTCTCTTCCTTTTCCTCTATAAAAATTCTTGATATTCTTATCTGGCAATAAGAAAATATTTTTGATCTAGGACCTTGTCCTGAAATGTGGAACCAACAACACCTTTGTACAAGGTAGAGACACAAGATGACATATTTTGAATCTTGAGACAAATCTACCAACTATTTATCTATATACTTCTACAACCAAGGAAAGCCAGGGAGTTGAATGTTAATAAGTTTACTTGTGTTATTCTTTTCAGAGACAAATTTGTAGAGTTCTTTCTATTTCTTGTCTTTAAAAACACTTGTGAATTGCACATAGTTTCAGCTGTGGCTATGGTAAAATTGTCAAAGGTTTTAGCATTAGTTATTGCCTTTTAAGATTTTCCTTATTTTGAATTTTGTACCTCATCATTACAAAATGACATTATGTGTTTTCTTGGAGAAATGGTTAACCATTTTTATAACCATTGAAGCTTAATTTATGCTAATTTTGTATTCATACTTCTTAAATATCACTAGCAATGACTGATTTTTTTTTGTAAAAGGATGTTTTGTCATAAATACAATGGAATTTGTCCTTGTTCCCTATCTATTGATATTCATTACTTTTAGTAACCACACAATAACAATACATAGTGTCTAAAGTCATTATTCTCTTTGTTATATAGCAAAGATGATGCTTCCAAAGAAATGTCTATTTACTTCTTTAAAAGAAACCTTAGGTGAAGTTATAGCCTAATGATAGAGTGCTAGTATATGCTCCTGTTTGATTCTTAACACACATGTACATACATATAATTACATTTAATGTATATAACATGAACATATGTTCATATACATGTGTTTATGGCACAAATATCGAACAACTGTAATTTTTATTTAAATGTGTTAATCTAGTTTTTTCTTTTGCTTATTTATAGGAATGCCTCCCCACAACTAATGACAAACCAAACAAATAACTAATCTTCCTGAATGTCTATGTAATGTGTAACATTCTTAAATATAGTGTTATTATAATTCTTTTCTGTTCTATGGATTTGACTTGTTTTAGGTTATATAGTTAGTAACACAGATCCTAGATTTTAACTCACCATGCATCAAATGAACAAACAGAAATAAGGAAAGAAAGAGAATTGTTAAATGACAGAGAGAGCTAGAGAGTCATTCAGGATGAGTCTGAAAGAGGGAGCATACCTGGTGACCACATGGACAGCCTGCTACCTCTGCCTTGGCAGAGGTTGAGTGTGTTATCATGACCCAACAGTTTCCAGTTTCATGACAAGAAATTGGGATCTGAAAGCTGACATTGGTTAAAAATCACATCATAAGAACAGTGGTTTGGAAGACATGAAGCTGTGAGCAGAAATAGCAGAGCCCTGGGCTCAGTGGCATGCAAGATTGACACTACAGATTTTGTAATTCTGTGTTGTAGTGGATCATTCCCTCAGATAACACAACCTTAGCAATTGTCAATCCCATCCAGTTGATGAATTGCTTATATCATTGTTTCCCCACCTGATGCTTAGAGAGACCCTTCTTAAGACTTTTGCATGGCTTTGACTTTGGGTTGGAGTTCAACTGTATCAATTTATTAAGACATGTAAGCAGCTACCAACAGTTGCTTAAAGTAGATTGCTAAAAAGCAGGAGTGAGGACAAATACTCCAAAGAGATAATGAAGCCTCAAGCTGATCTATAAACAACAACAAGAGCAGCCATAGTCTTTTTAATAGTTGTCCTTATAGTAGATCATGGATATCAGGGAAGTTCAAAGCCAGACAACAGATTGAAAGTTGGAACAATGTCTTCTTATTGGTTTCTGTTTTTGAGGGTTAACTTTAGAAATGATGGATATTTATCAGAATAAATGACAGGATGCTTAACCATGAAATCAAAAAAGCTTATGCATCATAAGAATATATTTTTTACTAGAGAGTAAATTTTACAATTTAGTGCATGTGTCACTTCATCTCTTCATAGAACTAAATGGAACACCACAATTTTCAAATAAAAAAAGCAGTATGTGAGAAGTGAATATTTCCAGAAAGAATTAGGTATGAACAATTCTACTGACTCACACAAAGCATAACTGAATAATAAAATGTGATATGACATATACCTATTACATAATATTAGTAGACACCTGAGGTATATATTAGTGGTATTTTTGTTATGAAATAAATTCTGCTTTTTTTGTAAATTTTCTGTAGACTCAATTGAGAAACAATAAAAAACTGCTGCAGTCTGATTCTTAACAACTGGTATTTGTAGTGTCTAACTTCAATTCATTTTGGAGAATTATGCCACCGACCACCCCAGCCAGGTATGGGGTCTTGTGGGACGTGGCTTCTTGAAGACTAGATGGTTAAGGATTCGGTGGCGACAAACAGAAACAAACACAGAGGCAGTTTGAATCTGAGTGTATTTTGCAGCTCTCAAATAAGGGTTTTTATACAAGAAGAACAGGAATTGCAATCTTAAAAGTTGTGCTCAGTGAAGCAGTTATAAAGAACAATTATCATAATGATTTGGCACAGGAAAGCATAAAATCAATCAAGTTTTACATTTCCTAAACAGTTTGTTCAAAGAATCAATTATGACCAAAACAGATAACATCTTAGTTACTAAACACTGGGTTCAAAGAATTAATTATGACACTAAACAAGTACAAAAAAAATCACTTATAGTTAATGAATGACTCTTAGGTCCTGATCAAGTTCATAAATTTTCATGTGTAATCCTTAACTATCATCTAGCTTTTATGTTATTAAAAATCCTCGAAGTTCAGTTTAAAACTACTTAAGCAATGCTTTCTATACCTCAGTGTCAAAGCCAACCTCACCTACTCATGCACAGCCATACAAATTCATATATTTTTGAATATATTTTTGTAATTATGTAAATGATTATGAAGCAAAGCATTGAATCTCATAGAAAAGAGGTCATGGCTAGTAATCCCAATTCAAGGGGGTGGCTTATTCTCCGCCCAGGCTATCAGGAACATCTTGTAAATATTAAAAGGAAGTAGAAGCAGACAAACTGCAATGAGAAATATGGCTCAATAATTTCTCTATGGCTAGAGAGTTCCACAACCGGTTTCAGGAGACCTCCTCCTTTTGGAGTCTAAAGCCACAGTCTGTGGAACTTGTCACACAGAATGTACTGCGGTTGGTGTGGCAGAACTACATGCTTTGTTGCTAAATTTGGATTTCTAAATAATTATCACACAGTGCGTCCTCAGTAGTGGTGGTGTGTGTATGTCTCATGAATGGTTAACATAATCGGCATCTACTGTGAAACTGTGTTCTACTGTGAGGAGGTTAGTGGAAATCACTGAATCCCAGTGACCGTGGCTTTTTAAAGAATACTTGGAGTCTATTGCATGTACTGGCTTTTGGGGATCCTATTTCCTTTGGATGTATACCTTGCTCAACCTGGATGTAGTGGGGAGGGCCATGGACTTTCCACAGGGCAGGGTGCCTTGCCCTCTCTTAAGATTGGAGGTGGGAGAGGTGAGGGTGTGTGGAGAGAGTGGGAGGGGAGTAAGAGGAGGGAAGGATGTGGGATTTGGATTTGTACTTTTTAAATAATAATAATAATAATAATAATAATAATAATAATAATAATAATAATAACTTGGAATTAGCCGGTTGATGGTGGCACACTCCTTTAATCCCAACACTTGGGAGGCAGAGGCAGGTGGATCTCTGTGAGTTCAATTCCAGCCTTGTCTACAAAAGCAAGTTCCAGGACAGGCTACAGAGAAACCCTGTCTTGGAAAAAAATAAGGCAAACAAAGAATACTTGAAATTAGATATATTTATGCACTAACTCTTAACATTTGACCTTCTGATATTGATTTGGAGAGTTGTGACCTATGATCTTGGAAATTAATTCCATACTGTAATGATCTTCCTGCACATTACTCATTTGAAAGTTGTTTTATTTCCTAATTTAAATTATATTTAAATTTCACGAAAAAATTATGTAAATAAACAAACAAAAATTCCAATGTTAGTTTACTTAAACCATCATGGCCATTGCAATCTGAAAATGGTCTACTTTGCCTATCAGAGCTATCTTTCCTCCATCTTTAGGTACTGTGCAACTTCAAAGTGAATAGCACAGAAAGTCTACAAAAGTAAACCTCAAGCATATTTTCTTATTTACATAATGTTTAAATTATTTTAGCAGTCCTTTTATATCTTTCTAAATGATCTTTATAAAATGATTGACAATAACATCAAGTAAAGAACCAGGTAAATTTAAATTTTTCATATAAGAATTTTATTTATTTATTTATTTATTTTTTAATTTATTTATTTATTAAGGATTTCTGCCTCCTCCCCGCAACCGCTTCCCATTTCCCTCCCCCTCCCCCGATCAAGTCCCCCCTCCCTCATCTGCTCCAAGAGCAATCAGGGTTCCCTGACCTGTGGGAAGCCCAAGGACTGCCCACCTCTATCCAGGTCTAGTAAGGTGAGCATCCAAACTGCCTAGGCTCCCCCAAAGCCAGTACGTGCAGTAGGATCAAAAACCCACTGCGATTGATCTTGAGTTCTCAGTATTCCTCATTGTCCACTATGTTCAACAAGTCCGGATTTATCCCATGCTTTTTCAGACCTAGGCCAGCTGGCCTTGGTGAGTTCCCGATAGAACATCCCCATTGTCTCAGTGTGTGGGTGCACCCCTCGTGGTCCTGAGTTCCTTGCTCGTGCTCCGTCTCCTTCTGCTCCTGATTTGGACCTTGAGATTTCAGTCTAGTGCTCCCATGTGGGTCTCTGTCTCTGTCTCCTTTCATCGCCTGATGAAGGTTAATATTCATGAGGATGCCTATGTGTTTGTCTTTGGATTCACCTTCTTATTTAGCTTCTCCAGGAACATGAATTATAAGCTCAATGTCCTTTATTTATGTCTAGAAACCAAATATGAGTGAGTACATCCCATGTTCCTCTTTTTGGGTCTGGCTTACCTCACTCAGGATAGTGTTTTCTATTTCCATCCATTTGTATGCAAAATTCAAGAAGTCCTTGTTTTTTACTGTTGAGTAATACTCTAATATGTATATATTCCATACTTTCTTCATCCATTCTTCCGTTGAAGGGCATCTAAGTTGTTTCCAGGTTCTGGAAGAGAGAAATAATGCCATTTTTGTGTTTTCATGAAATTATTGTTGTACATATTTCATTTGGCTTGACAAGCCATTAAATAAGAATACTAAAAAGAATAGAAAAGTTGTTCTATTCCTGACTTGAAAATAAACTTTAGTATACCGTAGTTGAATATACTCATCATTATGCCAACTTTGTTATATTATTGTTACACAAACAAATGGGATATTTTATTAGAGATATTTTCAATGTTTGTCTGTTTTTGTACTACAATTTATGATATTGCAATGAATATTTGTTTACAAGATTCTGTTAAGGACTTAGTGATTTCTTTGAGCATGCAGTATATATGTTTATAAGCTACTTACATATGTATTTAAAATGTTTCCTAAGATGCTACAGGATTTGGTTCAAAATTTCAAAATATTATTAGAAGAGTATGTGTAACTTTACTTTCATAATAGTTTATGAATATTCCAGTTATTTCACATCTGCATATGTAATCAATTTTGTCAGCTTTGTTACTTAGCTGACTGTTTCAAATCAATATTAGTAGCCATGCTGCTTTGTGGAAAGATGACTTCATACATTTACCACATGGGTAGTTTAGAAAGAATATTACAAAGTTTCCTTTGTTTCCTGATAAGATATCGTATCAGAAATCTGAATAAGTGAATGAAAAGTATCAAAAACTACCCCTGCTCTGTATCCAGATGACTAAAAACACAAAATAGCAATAGGATAAAAAAATTAATATGTGAAATCTATTCTTTGATTTGATGAGAGCAACAAATATTGGAAATTAAAATACAATATCGTTGATGTTAGTGTGAAAGAGTAGAGAGTCGCATATACACCAACCTAGCAGTTGTGGGTAGATATCTACCAAAGTAAGGATAGAACACATTATCATGTGAATATAAAATGACCTCTAAAGTCTCATGTGCTTGACCACCTGGCCCTAAGCTGATTGTGCTATTTTCTTTGGCTGTGTCCTTGTTAGAAAAAGTAGATTACCATAGGAAGGTCTTGAAGGCTATATTGACTTGAGGTTCTGGCCCAAGCTTTCTATATTCTGTCAACTCTATGTAGAAAGTGTTTTCTGCCTGTTCCTGCTGCTGTTCTCAAATGGAGCTTCTTCCACTGCTATGCTTTCCCTGAAAAGATAGAGCACAGTCTCGTGAAATTCTGAGACTAAATAAAGCTTTCTGCCCTCAATTTGTCTGTGTTATATGTTGTGCCACAATACATATGATGAGAAAGGCGATCTACAGGATCTTTATGCATAAAATGTATGAACTGATCTCACAGTCTTTTGTACTCTAAAAATTCAACCACCATTCCAAAACTCATACCCTTTTTTTCAAAGTACTTTAGTCTGTTTATTTCTTAAGCATATGTAAGATACATTTCTAAGTATATACAGATATAGTTCTATGTAAATTAGGGTTATTGCTGTCTACCTCTACACCAATAGAAATGTAAAAGCCTATGTGTAAACTTATATTTCTTTCCTCTCTTAATTTATCTATAGAGTTTAATCTATCTATCTATCTATCTATCTATCTATCTATCTATCTATCTGTCTGTCTGTCTGTCTATATACCTATCTAGGATTTTAAAACTGTGGTCTACTCTTTATTACTCCAATCAAAGATGTTCATAGGATAGCTACAAATGGCAAGTGAGCAGTTCTCTTAATGTTCTGTTGTAGAGCTATGCAGAGCTTGAGAATGGCAAAGGGGACCAATCACAACTCTGCCCTGGGAACTAGATGTTCCCTGGTGAGAAATTATAAACAGAATAAGACTGTGAATCTCAAAAGATTCACCTTAGTTTTACAGCAGTTGATGTAAATATAAATTCAGTAATTTTTACCCTCAAGGGGTGTAACCCATAGAGAGGATATCATAAAGAAGAGAATACTTTTCTGTACTTATAAGATTTTTTTCTCATGAACCTTGATCTTCATATTCTCTTGAGTAAGGTAATGCTTTAGAGACTCATGTAAGATGTTTTATTTTTGAGTATGTGGAGAGAACTTTCTATGTCATTTCACATAATGAACTTCTTCTAGCAAGTCATATATAATCTACACTTGTGGAACTACCCACTTCATCATCAGTAACTTTGGCTCTTCTAGACTGTGTGGAGGGAGGTACCAAGAGATCTGAAAGTAAGACAGGTTCTAGATGACCAATGGTGAGCATTGGATTTTTGTACTGGCAATTTCCCTTAGAATTTCAAGTTTCATAAATCTTGGGTTCTGAAAGAAACTTCTTCTTATTTTTTTCAACTTTAATATTTAGTAAAGAACAGGGAAAGGGAAGAAATTATAGTCTGAGCCACTGGTGATCAATTAACAACATTTCTGTGGATACATCTTATGGGTAGAGGAAACAGAAATAGGGATGACTTAGGAATCATCTCGTAGGTTTTGCTCTTTGGGGAGCCATCTATGTGTTCCCTCATGCTGGGAAATCACTAAATCAAGCTTTCCACTTGGAGAGAAAAATGCGCTATTGATTAAAGTTCATTTCTATATTTGTTCTTTCAGGTGCCACACATGTAGCAAATGATTATGGAAAATGACTCCTCAGTGTCTGAATTCATTCTTATGGGCCTAACAGACCAACCTGAACTCCAGTTGCCCTTATTTGCTCTGTTCTTGGTGAATTACACAGCCACTGTGATGGGAAACTTGAGCTTAATTAGTCTCATTTTCTTGAACTCAAACCTCCACACCCCCATGTACTTTTTTATCTTCAATCTATCCTTCATTGATTTCTGTTATTCATTTGTCTTTACCCCCAAAATGCTAATGAGCTTTGCTTTAAAGAAGAACACTATTTCCTTCAGAGGATGCATAACTCAGCTGTTTTTCTTCTGCTTTTTTGTGAGCTCAGAGTGTTATGTGTTGACAGTCATGGCCTATGATCGCTATGTAGCCATTTGTCAGCCACTACTGTACAAGGTTATTATGTCACCTGAGATATGTTTTACACTGATGTTTGGTTCTTACTTAACGGGGTTGGCTGGGGCCATGGCTCACACAGGGTGTATGCTCAGGCTCAGATTTTGTGATTCTAACATCATCAACCACTACATGTGTGACATCTTCCCACTTCTCCAGCTCTCCTGCAGTAGCACCTATGTCAATGAACTTCTGAGCTTTGTTGTGGTAGGTACAGTTATCTCTTTCTCTAGCCTCATTATCTTGGTTTCATATGCTAGGATCCTTTCTAGTGTCGTTCAAATGTCATCAGGTAAGGGTTGGTTCAAAGCCATGGGAACCTGTGGGTCTCACATCATAACGGTCAGTCTCTTCTATGGATCTGGGCTACTTGCTTATGTGAAGCCATCATCTGTTGAAACCATGGGCCAGGGGAAAATTTTCTCAGTCTTTTATACATTTTTGGTGCCCATGCTGAACCCTCTTATTTATAGCCTCAGAAACAAGGATGTCAAGCTTGCTGTGAATAGAACCATGAAGAGAATAACAAACTGATATATCTATGAGGTTTCTCTTAGATCTGTTTCTACCTATCTGCTGTTTTCTTCTCATTTATTGTCTTTTTTATTACGTATCATTAATTGATTAATCAATTTCACTTCTCTCTTGTTTCTACAGTATCACCAAGTTTTATACAGTATCATTGGTCCTTTCACTGTGCAATGTCACTTTAGTTAGGTATATTTTCTTTATATTCATAAACATAGATAAGAGGTTACATAATTGTTAGAATTTTTATAATTTTCAGGTTACTTTCTTAGTGATTCCTATTAAAATATTTGTATTACTGTAATTTTTTACTTTATATCTTTGCATTTATTCAAATTCATATAGGAAAAAATTATATGCAGAAAAATGGAGCCTAACTGAATAAATAAAATACATTTTAATATAACACTGTTAAGACCAACAGTATTGACAGTTTGTCCCTATTGTTAGTATATGTTAAACATTTCCTAAGGATTTTTTCCTAACTCCCTTAAATACATGACACTACTGTCATTTTTATATTGAAGTAAGAAAACTGAGATACAGAAAAGTTTATATGATAGAGTTAAAGAATAGACAGTTATAGTTTCCTTAGTTATGATAAAAGATAAAGTAGATATAAATGTAACTGTAATTCTTGCTTAATATCTGTCTTGTTATTGTAACTTTACTATATTAAAGTTAAAACCTTCCTTTTTATTTAAACAGCAAAGGGGAAATGATGTGAAAAGTCCATGTGTTGCTTTTATTAGTTAATGAATAAATCTGTTTCAGCCAGTGGCTTAGCAGAATAGAGCTAGGCGGGAAAACTAAACTCTGTGCTGGGAGAAAGAAGGTGGAGTCAGGGAGACACCATGTAGCCCCACTGGAGACAGACACTGGGGACAGAACTTTACCTGGTAAGCCACAGCCACGTGTCAATACACAGATTGATGAAGATGGGTTAGTTTAGGATATAAGAGTTAGCCAAGGGGCTGGAGAGATGGCTCAGTGGTTAAGAGCATTGCCTGCTCTTCCAAAGGTCCTGAGTTCAATTCCCAGCAACCACATGGTGGCTCACAACCATCTGTAATGAGGTCTGGTGCCCTCTTCTGGCCTGCAGACATATACACGGACAGAATATTGTATACATAATAAATAAATATTTAAAAAAAAAGAGTTAGCCAAAAATACGCTTAAACTATTGGCCAAACAGTATTGCAAAAAAAAAAAAAAGAAAAGAAAAGTTTATAAATTATTAAGCTTCTTAGTGGAGATATGAAACTTGATTTTGAATTTAATGAAAGTTTTTTTTTTTTGCAAAGCTCACCCACCTAACGGCAATATTACTTGGAGGTGTGATATATATATATATATATATATATATATATATATATATATATGTGTGTGTGTGTGTGTGTGTGTGTGTGTGTGTGTGTGTGTGTGTGCGTGTGTGTGTGTGTGTATAAAGTTGCCACCATCTTACATCAAGCCTATTAATTTCAAGTTTTTAATGAAATTGTGTGATTTATTTAAATGAGGTTTTGTTTTTATGGTTACTGGAGCATTTATGTGATTTACTTCTCTGTCTCAATTTCTCAGACCCCACAATTTTGATAGGAGATCAGCAAACATATTCTCACATTTCTTACAAGTAGAAATTCAATCGTTAATGTTTCTTCTTAATTTATGGATTATATCTGTGAATTTTTTATTATCACATTCACTTTTGTTTGGAGAAATCTGTTCTAAAAATGTCCAGTACATTTTCCTTGTCACATGGATATTCTTAATATACAAAATGATGTTTACTTCTGATCTATCAAGCAACAGCTTGTCTTGAGGTTTAGTAACACAGTACATACATGCTTTTGTTTATGAGTTTGATTTACAAGACCAGAAATAATCTCTCTCTCTTATTTCATCCCTTCCATCCTTTGTATATATTGCTATCTCTTTCTGTATCTCATTTTATCATACTGAGTAAAATAGTTATGTATTTCTAAAATTTAAAAATTTCATTATTAAAAATCTATGATCTATGTAGGCTTTAAAGGCCACACAAATAATAATCCAGAAGTTAATTTTATACTCATTATATATCTGATGAAGAAATGAATGACAAAAAATGAATTTCAATGTAACAGTGAGAATTTCTGGAGAATTATTTCACAATGATTCAAAAACAAATGAGTCTATGAAAATATGAACCCAGCCAGATGTTATTTCAGAGAAGAGAACTTCATCTACAAGGCTCTGATGCAAAATAAAAATAGACATATCCTTACAGAAGTCTCATATTAAAGGACACAGATGGTGAGCTACCGGATGACACTATTATTCATTGCAATTAGTGATTATTTTTGGGCATCATTGAGATATAGGCATTTGATTATGATTTTGTGGTGAGTACCGCCACTATTACCACAGTGAAACATGAATTTTAAAAGGCCTTTTAGATGGTATGCCTTTTTTTTTTTTTAAATCTTACGAGACAGGCTTCTCTGTTTAACAGCCCTAACTGTCCTTCAACTAACTCTCCTAGACCAGGTTGGCTTAAACTCACAGAAACCTACCTGCCTCTGCCACCCAAGGGCTGGGATTAAATGTGTGCACTTTCACTGCCCAACTGATGCTATGTCTTTATTTGGAAAGAAAAATGATTTGTTTACAATATAAACAAATAACAATTTGCATTATACAACACTGTCATTGGCAAATGCACAATTTTATTTGCCAATAAAATCTAGTAGCCACAAAGAATAGAAAAATGAAACATTTGTTTTACATAAACTTACTTAATTTACATAGTAAAATTACGATGAGATATATTCAGTTTCCTATAACTGACATAATTTCAGTCTTCATAATGGTTGAAAAAAATTATTGTATATATAAACTTTATCTTTACCCATTCTTTGGTTATTGGACTGCTAGGTTGATTTCATTATTTAACTTTTTAAAATAGCATCTCTGTAATACAATAACTTGGAGATTTGAATGAAGAACAAAATGTGTTAGAGCTGTGTCATTGCTAGATCTATTTCTAGTACCTTGAAAAACTCTATATTTGTTTTTATGTTAGTTGGATGAGTTTACTTTTCCACTAACAGTATTTTAATATTCATTTCAATCCACATCATTTCAATCCTCCTCAGCATTGCTGATATCTGTCTTCTTGGTGGTTGCCATTTTGAATGGAGTGAGATGGAAGCTCACTGTGTTTGTGTTCTATTGATGGTTAATGATTTTTAACATTTTCAAATTTTTATTGGCTATTTATGTTTTGTTAATTGACAACTGGGTGTACATTTTATTGGCCTTTTAAGTGATTGTTTTGTTTGGTTTCAGATGCTCATTTTTTTACAATTTCTAATTATTTTTGTGTATCAGAAATATTGATACTAATATATAGATACTAAGTATTTTCTTCTATTCTTTTGGCTATCTTTTTACTCTAATAATAACTTCTTTTATATGCAGAAATAGTCTGTGTTAAACTTTGATAAATTTAATGTTTTCTTTGACTTATGAGGCTATTTTTTCCATTATATCTTTAGCCCTTTAGATTATCTCTTCCATCTCTTGTATTCTGTTGTTGATGCTTGCATTTGTGGTTCCTGATAGCTTCCCCATATTTTCCATTTCCATAATTCCATTGGTTTGTGTTTTCTTTATTGTCTCAATTTCAGTTTTCAAGCTTAGAATTGGTTCTTTCACCTGTTTGATTGCTTTTTCTTTGTTTTCTTTAAGGGAATCTTTTATTTCTTTCATTTTTTTTGTCTTTTCCTCCATGTCTTTGAGAAAAATTTTCATTTCTCTTTTGGGGGCCTCAAACAATCTCCTAAAGTTATTTTTTTTAGGACATTCGATAGGCCATTTTGTTCTACTTCTTCTGTAGTGTGGTGTTGATGTCTTGCTGTTGTAGACTCACTAGTTTTTATTGCTGCTGGGTTTCTCTTTGTGCTGCTGAGTATGTTCTTAACTTGTCAACTTACTTTTTCCTCTGATTGGTGTAGTTTGGGCCATGTCTCTAGTGAACACTCATCCAAGTGCAAGTGGATCCCAAGACTTAAATGGCTGTTTATTATGGGGGAGTCAGAACAATAGTTCCAGTCACCCTAGAGGTCACATGGTATTCACAGTGGTTGCTCATCGATCCAGGAAACCACTCTGCAATCTGGTGGTTGGGGCCGTTCCCACTGAGGTTGAGTTCACTGGCATGGGCTCCTTCCATGGAGGTTACTGGCTTCAGCCTGCTCTTCGGGAGGTTGCTTGCTAGGGCGTGCTCTGGTGGAGATTACTAAATATAAGTTCTTAAAATCATTTTATTTGCCATATTCCACAGGTCTTTGAAGTGTTCAAAATTGTATATCTAACTGAAATATATCTCTCTCTTTATAGAAGGTCTACATAACATGACTAAAAGTTTACTATTATAGATGACTACCTATTGACCCGTATTTCTTAATTATGCATTACATTTTTAAAAGAGCTGTATAAATAAAATACCTTAAGCAAGTGTAGAAATATAAATACAACAAAATTGGTGTCTAATTTGTATCAATAAATCAAAGTACATACCAATGTAGAGTATTTATTTTTATATGATATCCCCCTTTAAATGAAAACAAACATTTATAAACAAACTTTTGTTAATTTAGGCATAGTTGTCTTCAAACTTCTTCCTGCTGTTTGTTGGGTAAACTATGTCTAGGGTTCATGAAGATCTTTCAGGGTGTCTTATTCCATCAAATCTCATTAGTCTGGAAGAAATCCACAGGTTCCTATCATCTATTCCAAAGAGTAGATTCAAATTTTGAAGTCAAGATAATTTTAAAATATATATGGTGGTTTATCTTAGTAGCCCCCAGAATCAATTTTTTTTCAGCTGTTAATTCATTAACAGTCCAACATCCAAAGAAAACACAATAATACACAAAACCCAGACTCTTTATGCATATTTCATCTTTATATGGCTTTTTCACTCCATTACATTTTAATATTTATTTTAATATCTTTACACTTTTAATATATCTGTCTGTACTCTTTTTATTACTTTGACTATCTCTTTAAAGACTGATTTATTTTTTTATTTTTATTTTTGCTTTATGGAAAATTTATTGCACTATTCCAAAAGCACATCACTTTTTCTTTTCAACATCCTGCTCTGCAGCTTCCTTTGCCCTCTTTGTTCCAAGGCCAAAGAGCCTGGGCATTGGCCCAGGCCATGAGAAGACTGGCAAAAGCCTTGAAGTTCTTCTCTTCTTCTGTGATGACTCTGGCTTTCTCCTTTTTATAAACATTCCGGATGGGCATCACAGGTCCTGTTAGCTGAGTGGCCAATTTAAGTTCTTCAGCCGAACTATCTCCCTTCTTTGGAGCGGAAGGCTTCCTGGGGAAGAGGATGAGCTTGGAGCGGTACTCCTTCAGGTGCTGCATGTGGGCCTGCAGGGACTCGGCGGACTTGTTTCGCCTCCTTGGGTCCACGGAGATGCCAATGGTGCGAGCCACCTTCTTATGGATACCAGCCACCCGGAGTTCCTCCAGGCTGAAGCCCTGGCCAGCTCAGACCTTGGTGTGGTAGCACACTGTGGAGCACCTCACGATGGGCCTGATGGGTCCGGACGCAGGGGCAATGCGACGTGCTTTCATCTGCCAGGCCTTGCGTCTGCGGATCTTGCGTGCCAGCTGGTTGAACCAAGTGTCCACTCGCTGCTGCCAGTCCTTGTGGAAGTGGGGCTTCAAGATCATGCCATTCGTGCTGGGCACCATGGCTGCCTCCCATGCAGGGGCAAGACTGATTTATTTTTAAAAGCTATATCTTCCTATAACTCCCTATACCTATTTTCTTTTATTCTTAAACCTACATACATTTTAAAACACATTTTAGCTCATCTAGAGGTTTATTTTTATCTGAATCTATCTTTTTTGCATATCTGTAATTGAGTTTTGATTACTTCTTTAAACTGTTAAGCAGGCATGGCTAGGACTAGAACAGTCAAATTGGCTGTTGGTTCCACACTGCTTGGCTTTCCAACATGACAGAGGTTCTTTTACTGCCAGCTCTGGGAGCCATGTTTACTACCCCAATTCAGGGAAGCAGTTGGTCCACACTGTCACTAAGTAACTTGCATCACACTGCCCATAGAGCCCATTCAAGTGCTCAGTAGCAGGATCTCTCAAAAGAGCTCTCTATGCTGAGAGTATAAATCAGGACGTCAGAGGCAACAAATCCCACAGCTACCTTTTCCAGAATGGGCCTGAGGAAGCAAGCTCCATGGGAGCAGGAGCCTGGAGACAATCCCGTCCTGGGACACTGGTGGCGCAGGAATGAGCCAGCAATCTGGTCCAGAGTAGACAGGAGATAGTGAACTTCACCAGAACAGGTAGAGGAGCACATGAGCCAGACCCAGAGACCATTGAAAGTCCAGATGTGAATCTGGGGCATTCAAGGGAGTAGACCTATGCCAGAACCTCTGTGGTTCTGGGCATGAATCTAGGACCTCCGAGGGAGTATGCAGGAACCATAGATCTCTGCAACTCCAGATGTAAGTCTGGAACCTCAGAGGGAGTAGGCCTGAGCCAGGACCTCTGAGGGCCAGGTGTTGGTCTGGGACATCAATGAGAATAGGCAGGAGCTTGGAACCTCTGTGGGTCTGAGCATGAGTTAGGGACCTCTGAGGGAGTAAGCCTGAGCCAGGTCCTCTGCTGTTATGGGCACATCTGAGCCTGGGAACTCTGAGGCAGTAGACCAGAGCCAGAGACCTTTGCAGGACCAACTCCAAGGCAGGGACCTCTGCAGGAGGGGATCCAGACCAGGATTTACAGAAACAGGTCAAAGCCAGTAACCTAGGCCAAAGTAGGCCTGAAACAGAAAACCCCAAGGGACCTGAGCAAAGCCCAGGAGTGCTGAGTTATCTTCAGGAACATGGAGTAAACAACAAGGGTAACTATTATTGTGGCACTGACTGTACAACAAGGAACAACAATCTGAGCTTTGGATTCAGTGGCACCTAGAAGATTAATCAACAGAATCTCAGACAGCCCCAACAACACCTATGAGAGAAAAAGATGAATAGAAAAGGTAAGAACATGTGCAAAGAGCAACACAACAGCAGTAAAACCTAAAGACCCTACAACAGCAATACCACAACAACCAAATACGGATGAAGCAGAATATATTGACCTAAAAATGACTTCAGGAGAATGTTTGAAACTCTTAAAGAGGAAATGAGAAATTCCCTCAAAGAAATGGAGGAAAAGACAAACAAAAAATTGGATGACATCAGCAATTCACTTGAAGAAAACCAAGAAAAAACAATCAAACATATGAAAGAAACTATTCAAGACTTGAAAACTGAAATAGAGACAACAAAGGAAACACAAGCTGAGGTCATAATAGAAACAGAAATTAGGAACTGCACATACAAGCATAAAAAACAGAATAAAAGAGATGGAAAAGAGAATCTCAAGTGCTGAAGATACAATAGAGGCAATAGACTCATCAGTTGAAGAAAATATTAAATATAACAAAAGCTTAGCCCAAAACATCCAGGAAATATGGGACATCATGAAAAGGCCAAATCTAAGAATAATAGGTATAGTAGAAAAAGAAGGAGTTAAACTCAAAAGCACAGAAAATGTATTTAACAAAATCATAAAAGAAAACTTTCCCAACCTAAAGAATGATACGCCTATGAAGATACAAGAAACTTACAGAACACCAAATAGACTGGATCCAAAAAAAGTCCCCTTGCCACATAATAATCCAAACACTAAACATACAAAGTACAAAAAGAATATTAAGAGCTTCAAAGGAAAATGGCAACGTAACATATAAAGGTAGACCTATTAGAATTACACCTGACTTCTCATTGGAGACAATGAAAGCCAGAAAGTTGTGGTCTAGCAGTATACAGACATTAAGAGACCACAGATCCCAGTCCAGAATACTATACCCAGCAAAACTTTCAATCACCATAGAAGGACAAAACAAGATCTTCCATGACAAAACTAGATTTAACCAATACCTAGCCACAAACTCAGTACTACACAAAATACAAATGGAAAACTCCAACCCAAGAAAGTTGGCTACATCAACAAAAACATAGACAATTGGTGGTCTAATATCAGCAAATCCTAAAGAAGGAAAAAACACACAAATTAACATCACCAACAATAACAACTAAATTAACAGGAGAGAGCAATCACTGGTCATTAATATCCCTTAATATAAACAGACTCAACTCACCTATAAAAAGGCACAGGCTAACAGATTGGATACAAAACCAGAATCCATACATCTTCTGGATTCAAGAAACAAATCTCAACTTCAAAGATAGAAATCATCTCAGAGTAAAGGTTTGGGAAAAAACATTCCAATCAAATGGACCTAAGAAACAAGCAGGTGTAGCTATCCTAATATCTAACAAATTAGAATTCAAGCTAAAATCAATCAACAGAGACAAAGAAGGTCATTTCATATTAGTCACAGGAAAAATCCATCAAGAGGAAATCTCAATACTGAACATCTATGCCCCAAATACAAGAGTACCCTCATATGTCACAGAAACACTTCTAAAGCTTAATTAATACATAAAACTCCACACACTAATAGTGGGAGACTTCAACATTCCCCTCTTACTACTGGTCAGATCAGTCAGAGAAATAAGGGAACTAACAGATATTATGACTATAATGGACTTAACAGAAATCTATAGAATAATCCATCCAAACAGAAAAAAATATATATCTTTTATTCAGCACTTCATGGAACCCTCTCAAAAACTGACTACATGCTCAGTTATGAAACAAATCTCAACAAATAAAAAGAATTGTAATAATCCAATTTACCTTATCATAACATCATGATTTAAAACTAGAATTTAACAGCAATACTGATTTTGAAAAATACACAAACACATAGGAATTAAACAATGCTCACCTGAATCATCAATGAGTCAAGAAAGAAATAAAGGGAGAAATTAAAGACTTCCTAAAATTCAAAGAAAATGACCACACAACAGACCCAAATTTATGGGATACAATGAAAAAAGTATTAAGAGAAAAGTTCATAGCACTAATGTTTACATAAAGAAGTGGGAAAAGTCGTACACTAGTGAATTAACAGAACATTTGAAAAATTTGGAACAAAAAGAAATAAAGTCAGCTAAGAGAACTAGATGGCAGAAAATAATCAAATTGAGAGCTGAAATTAACAAAATAGAAACAAAGAAAACAATACAAAGAATCAATGAGATAAAAAAGTTGGTTCTTCAAGAAAATCAACAAAATAGACAAACCTTTATCTAAACTAACCAAAGGCAGAGAAAGAATATCCAAATTAACAAAATCAGATATGAAAAGAGGGACATAACAACAGACAGAGAGGAAATACAGAGATTCATCGGGTCATGTTTGAAAACCTGTACTCCACAAAATAGAAAACTTAAAGGAAATGGACTACTTTCTGGATAAATATCACTTACCAATATTAAATCAAGACCAGAAAAGCAAATTAAACAGACCTATAACTACTGAAGAAATAGAAACAGTCATCAAAAGTCTCCCAAACAAAAAAAGCCCAGTACTAGATGGTTTAGTTCAGAATTCTACAAGACTTTCACAGACAAACTAATACCAATACTCCTCAAATTATTCCACACAATTGAAAGAGAAAGAACATTGCCAAACTCTTTTTATGAGGCTACAATTACCCTGATACATAAACAACAGAAAGACATTATTAAGAAAGAGAATTACAGACCAATCTCACTCATAAACATTGATGCAAAAATACTAAATAAAATACTGGTAAATTGAATCTAAGAACACATCAGAACCATCATCCACCATGATCAAGTTGGCTTCATCCCAGAGATGCAGGGCTGGTTCAACATACGAAAATCTGTCAATGTAATTCACCATATAAACAAACTGAAAAAAAAACATATGATCATCTCATTAGATGCAGAAAAAGCTTTTGATAAAATACAACATCACTTCATCATAAAGGTCTTGGAGAGAGCATAAATACAAGGAACATACCTAAACATAATCAAGGCAATATACAGCAAGCCAACAGCCAACAAGAAACTAAATGGAGAGAAAATCCCAGTGATTGCACTGAAATCAGGAACAAAACAAGGTTGTCCACTCTCTGCATAAATATTCAATATAGTTCTTGAGGTTCTAGCTAGAACAATAAGACACAAAAAGGAGATCAAGGGGATAAAAATCAAAAGAAGAAGTCAAACTCACTGTTTGCTGGTGATATGATAGTTTACATAAGCAATCCCAAAAATTCTACCAAGGAACTTCTACAACTTATAAACAATTTCTGTAATGCAGCAGGATACAAGATTAACTTAAAAAAATCAGTAGTCTTCCTGTACACTGCAGATAAAAGGTCTTGGAAAGAAATCAGGGAAATAACACCCTTCACAATAGCCACAATAGCATAAAATATCTCAGAGTAACTCTAACCAAACAAGTGGAAGACTTGTATGACAAGAACTTTAAATCTTTGAAGAAAGAAATTGAAGAAGACACCAGAAAGTGCAAAGATCTCCCATATTCTTGGGTAGGCAAAATTAACATAGTAAAAATGGCAATCTTACCAAAAGCAATCTATAGAGTCAATTCAATGCCTATCAAAATCCCAGCAAAATTCTTCAATGACCTCAAAAGAATGGCATTCAACTTGATATGGAAAAGCAAAAAACTCAGGATAGCCAAAACAATCGTGTACATTAAAAGAACTTCTGGAGGCATTACAATCCCTGACTTCAAACTCTATTACAGAGCTACAGTACTGAAAACAGTCTGAAATTGGCACAAGAACAGACAGGAGGACCAATGGAACCAAATAGAAGACCTGGATATTTATCCAAACACTTTCAAATGCCTGATTTTTGACAAAGAAGCAAAAAAATATCAAATGGAAAAAAAAAGAAAGCATATTTAACAAATGGTGCTGGCATAACTGGATATCAACATGTAGAAGAATGAAAATAGATCTTTATCTATCACCATGCACAAAACTCAAGTCAAAATGGATCAAAGACCTCAACATAAAGCCAGCCACACTGAACCTTATAGAAGAGAAAGTGGGAAATAAACTTGAACATATTGACACAGAAGATCACTTCCTAAATAGAACCCCAGCAGCACAGACACTGAGAGAAACAATTAATAAATGGAACCAAATATAAGTGAGTGCATCCCATGTTCCTCTTTTTGGGCTTCTAGCCATAAATAAAGGACATTGAGCATATAATTCGGGATCCTAGAGAAGCTAAATAAGAAGGTGAATCCAAAGACAAATATATAGGCATCCTCCTGAATATTAACCTTCATCAGGCGATGAAAGGAGACAGAGACAGAGACCCACATTGGAGCACTAGACTGAAATCTCAAGGTCCAAATCAGGAGCAGAAGGAGAGAGAGCACGAGCAAGGAACTCAGGACCGCGAGGGGTGCACCCACACACTGAGACAATGGGGATATTCTATTGGGAACTCACTAAGGCCAGCTGGCCTGGGTCTGAAAAAGCATGGGATAAAACCGGACTTACTGAACATAGTGGACAATGAGGACTACAGAGAACTCAAGAACAATGGCAATGGGTTTTTGATCCTACTACACATACTGGCTTTGGGGGAGCCTAGGCAGTTTGGATGCTCACCTTACTAGACCTGGATGGAGGTGGGTGGTCCTTGGACTTCCCACAGGTCAGGGAACCCTGATGGCTCTTCGGGCTGATGAGGGAGGGGAACTTGATTGGGGGAGGGGGAGGGAAATGGGAGGCGGTGGTGGGTAGGAGGCAGAAATCTTTAATAAATAAATAAATTAAAAAAAATAAATGAAACCTCCTGAAACTGAAAAACTTCTGTAAAGCAAAAAACATGGTCAAAAAGACAAAATGACAGCCTACAAAATGGGAAAAGAACATCACTAATCCCACATCAGACAGGTCTAATCTCCAAAATACACAAAGAACTCAAGAAATTGGTCATCAAAAGAATAAATAATCCAATAAAAAATGGAGTACAGATCTAAACAGAGAACTCTCAACAGAGGAATCTAAAATGGCTGAAAGACACTTAAGGAAATGTTCAACATCCTTGGTCTTCAGAGAAATGCAAATCAAAACAACACTGAAATTCCATCTCATACCTGTACGAATGGCCAATATCAAAAACACTGATGGCAAATTATTCTGGAGAGGTTGTGGGGAAAGGGAACACTCCTGTACTGTTGGTGGAAATGCAAACTGGCACAGCTCCTTTGGAAGTCAGTGTGGTAATTTCTAAGAAAATTAGGAAACATATTTTTCAAGACCCAGTAATACCACTTTTAGGTATATATCCAAAGGATGCTCAATGATGCCACAAGGACACATGGTCAACTATGTTTATAGCAGCATTGTTTATCATAGCCAGAACCTGGAATCAACCTAAATGCCCCTTTGACCGAAGCATGGATAAAGAAAATGTCATACATTAACACAATGGAGTACTACACAGCAGAAAAAAACAACATCTTGAATTTTGCAGGAAAATGGATGGAGCAATGAAAACATTATTTTGAAGTAACCCAGACACAGAAAGACAATTATTACATGTACTCACTCATAAGGGGTTTTTAAACATAAAGCAAAGAAAAAAACAGCCAAAAATAAAATTCCCAGAGAATTTAGACAGAAATGAAGACACTAAGAAAGATTTACATAGATCTAATCTACATGGGAAGTAGAAAAAGACAAGATCTCCTGAATAAATTGGGGACATGGGGAACTTAGGGGGAGGGTTGAAGGGGAAAGGGGAGAATCCAGGAAGGGAGCAGAGAAAAATGTAGAGCTCAATAAAATAAATTAAGAAATCCCAGGAAGTCATTTCTTAAAGAAGCCATGCCTCTGTTCACTTCCAGTACACAGAGACTATCTGAAAAAATGTAGCCGACAAGAATCTGTGATTAAGTCCTATTTTTTGGATCTAGAAGTGTTTTTCAATCTTTCTTAGGCTTTATGTGGGTACACATTGCCCAATGTTGGATGCCAAAGGCATATCAAAGAGTTCCATAATAGCCTGGAATGGAGTAGAACAAATATTTATCTATTTGGAGATATAATCAAAATAAGAGTAGCTATCTGGAGTCATCTGTGTGTGCTGAAAAATGGGTACTGAATGCAGATGAATAGAGGACCACACATGTTTTGCATCTACACTTACAGTACCTAAGACCATGCCCAAAAAGGGCTGGTATCTAACATTCTATTGCCTTAAGGAGTTCTCAAAACACATTTATATAAGGTAGCTTAGTCATGGTGTCTCCTCACAACAATACAATATATTGAAGACACCTACCTCCTTGAATCAGATATAGAGAATAAAGTCAGTGGGTTTCCAGGCTCTTTCTGGTATATCTCCATTAGAGTGGCTTGTCCAACCAATCTCAGCTTTTCTGTATGTGTGTTTGTGTGTCTTTCATTTCTTTAGTACTTCACCACTTCAGTCAAGATTTCAGATCACAGGCATGTATACTGCAGCAGTTACATTTAGAATTGTGATTCACTTGGACAATTTTGACATGGTAAAGATGGATTGAGATGATCCTTTATTCCCCTGCCACTACAATTATGAGGGGGCATGGACCATTTATTTCTTTCCCACCCTGATCTTATCTTAATTCAATCTGCTATTCTTCTTTTTTTAAATTAAAAAAAAGTGTTTTACTATATAGCTGGATTTTCAATTGCTCAGCTCTGCTTCTTGAATGCTAAGATGAAGGCAGTATACCTGTAGTCTAAGTCTAACATTCTTAAACAAAGAACCGATTAGGAAAGAGAAATATATTAATTTTTTCAAGGTTTTGCATGATAGGAGCTATTCAGAGCAAATATTCAGAGATCAAAAAAATAGTCTAGTGTTATTGCTAGGATTGAGAGAGACACTGAAGAATTCTATCTATAAATGTGATTATACAAAAAGTTAAGGACTAATTACCAACTGAAAGCTCTTTGTGTCATAGCCATTCTTTCTGAGTACATGCCAAGACCCCTTCTGGAATTGAGGTCTATTGATTCTCCATAAGATATGCAAGGTAAGACAACTTCTTCATGGTCAGCTGACTCACTCATAAGGCACAGACTTGGGAAGAACAGTACTTCTGTTTTATGGTTGATTTTGTGTGGAGTGAGTCTATATTCTCCAGGTTTTCTTAAGGAGGATCTTTGTTCTAATGGTCTATCTTCATACATAAAAGTCTCAGAGAAAAGTACTGACAGTTGTATTAGAGTGTTGACTGAGGTTTCTGGCCTGCCTGGTTTCCACAGTCATTAGGTCCCAAGGAAAATCACACAGAGATCTCCATAGGTTATAAACTGATTGTCCCATTACCTCAGGCTTCTTATAAACTCTTATAAATTACATTAGCCCATTATTCTAGTATATGTTAGTTACCTGGCTCAGTACCTTTTTCAGCAGGGCAAATCACATCTTCCTTCTTCTGTATCTGGACAGGACTGTGGGGAGAGCTTCCTTCTTCCCAGAATACTCCTGTTCTCATTGCCCCACCTCTACTTCCTGTCTGATTGTCCTACCTATACTTCCCCGCTGGCCACTGGAACATTTTTTTTTTGAAACATAATCAACAGATACATAATTGTTCCACAACACTTACCCCTCTTTTTTTTTAAACAAAGGAAAATATCCATGACACCAAAGAAGCAGGAAGTCACCTACCCCTCTGAAAAAGGTACCAAGCCATGTGGCTAACATATACTAGAATAATGGGCTAATGTAAGTTATAAGAGTTAATAAGAAGCCTGAGCTAATGGACCAATTAGTTTATACCGAATGTAGACTCTCTGTGTAATTTTCTCTGGGACTAAATGGATGGGAAACTGTGCAGGACAGAAACCCCAACAAGGAGGCCCACATTACAGAATGGCACCTATGTGGACAACTGCATCCACATAAAGCCTGAGACAGCATGGAAAGTAATTCTAGATCAAAATAACAGCATTAAGCATGGTTTCTTGGTAGCAGCAATTTCTTGGATCTCCTCTGCTTGCTAGAGGCAAGCACTCTCATTTAAGAGAGGCTCACTGATTCAGCTTTAGCTGCAAAACCCTGCAGCTCTTTAAGAGGTCCTGCCACAAAACACTTGAGAGGCAGAGGTAGACCAATCTCTGCAAATTCAAAATGTGTTGGCACACACCTTTAATCCCAAAACTTGGGAGGTAGAGGCAGAGAGATCTCTGTGAATTCAATGCCTGGTGGCACACACTTTTAATCCCAGCACTTGGGAGGCAGAGGCAGAGAGATCTCTGTGAATTCAATGTGTGGTGGCACGCACCTTTAATCCCAGCACTTTGGAGGCAGAAGCTGGTGGATCTCTGAGTTCAAGGACAGCCTGGTCTACAGAAGGAGTTCCAGGACAGCAAAAGATATACAGAGAACCTGTCTCAAAAAGCCAAATATTAAAAGAAAAAATAAAAGAAATAGAGTTTAAAATAAAGCCACGTAAAGATGAAAAATACACAGAGAATCTGGATACTGTATATTATTATGCTCTCTTTAAATTGTTTGAATGCTGAGGAAGGAGCAACACTGCTCAAAGATATTTGTTTAAAAATGTTGCTGAATTAATCTAAGATAGGTATTTTGAAAATACTTTAACTTCATAATTGAAGTCAAAAGGTATGTTACTTTGGAGAAGAGATTTTGCTTTTGTTTCCACAGGAAGTGAGAGGCTGTGGATTCATTTCGAGTTAAGAAAAATCAGGTTTGATCAAGGAAGACCACCTGAGAAATCTCTGGTAGGAACAGATGGCCCAGATGTCTGAGTTCTACATATAGAACATGTTCAAGACTGCTGCCTGAGATGATCAAGACTCGCATTATATTAGTTTATATCTAATGTAGAGTCTCTGTGTGATTTTCTCTGGGACTAAACAGTGGGGAAACTGGGAAGGACAGAAACCCCAATGAGCAGGCCCACATGTTACATTAGAGAATGGTCAAATTACCTAAAAGGCCTGTTCAATTAAGGTAAGATGAGGTTACTTGGCAGAAAGCTTTAAAGCCAGGGGGGATTTTGGTTCCAGCATATAATTTTCTGAGCCTGAACAGTGCACATGGAATATATTACACAGCCTAGAAAAGTTTTATGGGCCATGACCATTATGTAGTTGAGAGATTGTGGTTTACAACACTAACATGCAATACTGAGCATGGCTATGAGATGATGTTCATTTTATGTTACACAAGAGAGCAACACTGCGTACAGTTACTTCCTCTGAATGTCTATTGAAGATGAGAGATCCTGGTTTACCTGTTTAAAGATATGAAATAGGGGTAAGGATTACACATTTTTACATGTCTAGGACAGTTTTACATGCTATAATACATGATCATTAAATTTAATTAAGACAACAACATCGTAACTCCTTTATCTTGTTTTGTATTACTATTATTATTGTTGTTATAGAGCTGAGATTAGACCTAGAGTCTTGTGTATGCAAGTAAGTTTCTACTACTGATCCATATCCATATGCTCCTTTTTGAGACATATTTTAAAGATAGTCACAAAAAATAAATATGTTAATATAAATGAATAAGGCCAGAGAGATTACAATTTTTGTATAGATTCATTAGTAAGAAACAAAAAAAATCTGGATTTAAACTCTAACTGTCTTGAAGCATAACTTTTTTCTTAAATGTTTTGCTCCAAAATCTTTTACATTTTGTAGAGTGTTATTTAATAATTAGTGATTCAATTGCAAGGCTTATAGATAATTATTAATAATGACAAATGAGTATGTCCCTGTTTGTTTTTCCC
Organism: Microtus oregoni; assembly: GCF_018167655.1. Taxonomy (NCBI): domain Eukaryota; kingdom Metazoa; phylum Chordata; class Mammalia; order Rodentia; family Cricetidae; genus Microtus; species Microtus oregoni. The sequence goes on from NW_024543067.1 coordinate 53,688,917, forward strand.
TTGCTGAGTTGTGCAGGGCATAATGAGTAGAATTATGAAGGGAACAACCCAATACTCTGCTCAGGGACTAGGTATTCCTATTGGGGAATTAAAAACTAAGCAGGACTTTGAGTCTCAAAAGAGAGAGTGTTTATATTCATGCTACATTCTAAAAACACATGTTCTGTTATTTCTACCCTTAAGGGAGAAATCACTAAACCTGGGAGGCATCATCAGAAGAGAGTAATTGTCTATACTTCTCTGATGGCTATTCTTGGTTGTCAACTTGACTATAACAGGAATTAGCTATAATCTAGAAATGGAGGATAGACTTGTGATCCAGATCTTGAGGCAGGAATATATCTTTTATCTAGATATTAAGGATGGAAGGCACACTTTTAATCTGGGCCACACCATTTGCTAGAAGCTTATAAAAGGACAATGTAAGAAGGAAGGATTTTTTCCTTCTCCTCCTTGTTCTCACCTCCTCAGCATACACATTCCTTCTTCAGGATCCTGCAGACAAGCTGAGATTCATAGCCTTGTCTGACTGAGAAGCTACTAGATTATTGTACTTTTAGAAGATATGGTTGAAATATAATCTGTAAGTCATTTTAATAAATTGGATTTAAATTTCACAGAAATACTCATATTTTATATATAACAGTATTCATAATTTATAGTATATATAAAATAATAGATAATATATACTTATTCCATAATTTCATAAGTTATGTGACAATAGAGAACTAATACAATTTCCTGACTAATATAATTTCTGGTATATTATTTTACAATGCTGGGTTAGAAGAATCTCAATTGAGATAAATGATGTATTGGATACAAATTAGATTATATTCCTTTGTGCAAATTAAGAGAACATTTAAGAAAAATTTTAAATTGAAATTATGTCATATCCCTGGCATACATATTTTAGGGGGTCAGAGCAGGTTTTGTATTGATAACTATCATCTCTTCATTGTCAGAAACTTAAACTCCTTAGAATATTGAAGTGAAAGTGACTATGTGGTACAACAGCAGTGACATATTCAAGCATAAAAAATAAATTGTCTTTAATCTTCATAACATACCATAAAACTCAAAGCTATATAAATCATAGGTTAACGAGACAATGATGTTTTCTTTCTAATTTTGTCCCCGATCTTAAAGAAAGCTTAAGGATATAGGAGAAAGTGGTTGCTTAAAATTGTTAGGAGTTGGGCTAGTGTATAATCATAGTAGATGCTCATCATAAATAGAAAAAGAATAATCAGGAATGAGAAGCAATGTTCTCTGAATGTTTTGCTCAGTGGCTTCAGACAACCTGGAATTTTAAAAACTTGCTCTAGCTGTTCTTTTGTAGTCAGTGACAGAGTTCATTGTTCAATGTGACCCTTTACTAATGTTTCTCCAGATCTGCTGTGACAAAAATGGCTACGAAGAATGACTCTTCAGTGACCGAATTCATTCTCGCAGGATTGACAGACCAACCTGAGCTCCAGCTACCCCTGTTCAACCTGTTTCTGGTGTACCACATAATCACTGTGGTGGGGAACTTGAGTTTAATGAGTCTCATTTTCCTAAATTCAAACCTGCAGACCCCTATGTACTTTTTTCTCTTTAACTTGTCCTTTATTGACTTATGTTACTCCTTTGTCTTTACTCCCAAAACACTAATGAGTTTTGTTTCAGAGAAGAACATCATCTCCTTTAAAGGATGCATGACTCAAATGTTTTTCTTCTGCATTTTTGCCCATTCTGAGTGCTATGTGTTGACAGCCATGGCCTATGATCGCTATGTAGCCATCTGTCAACCCCTTTTGTACATGGTCATCATGTCTCCTAGGACATGTTCCCTGATGATGTTTGGTTCATACTTCATGGGGTTAGCTGGTGCCATTGTGCACACAGTGTTTATTACCAGGCTCAACTTTTGTAATTCTAACGTCATCAACCACTACCTGTGTGATATCTTCCCCCTTCTGCAGCTCTCCTGCAGCAGCACCTATGCTAGTGAGCTTGTGAGTTCTGTTGTTATCAGCACAGTGGTCATTGCATCTAGTGTTGTCATCTTAATGTCCTATGCTTTGATTCTTTTTAATGTCACTCAGTTGTCATCAGGTAAGGGTTTGTACAAAGCCATGAGTACCTGTAGTTCTCATATAATAACTGTTGCCATATTCTATGGATTGGGTATGCTTACACATATCAAAACATCTGAAAAATCTGTGGTTCAGGGGAAAATTCTCAGTGTATTTTGTACATTTTTGCTTCCATTGCTGAACCCTTTTATTTACAGTCTCAGGAATAAGGATGTCAAAGTTGCTCTAAGGAGATCTCTAAGGAGACTCAAAGTGAATGAAGCACTGGGGGTGCCATAATCCACATTTCTAAATGAGTCTTGTTCTCCATTTTTTTTTTTGTTCTCACCTTCTTTTCAATGTTCTAATTTTTCCTCTCATCTCTGTTTTTGTATTCTTGCAAGGTTTTCAATGTATTATTTCTACTCATTCCTTCACAAAAATTCTTGATTATTTTACTTGGCAATAAGAAAATATTTTTGATCTGGAGACTCATTCAGAATGTGGATCCAGCTTCATCTTCGTACATGGTAGAGTCAACAAGGTGGCATATTTTGTATCGTAAGAGAACTCTATTTCCTTTTTATCTATGTACTTCTATGACTAAGTAAAGTTAGGGAGATGAGTGCTTTCTAATAAGTGTACTACTGTTGGTCATTTCAGAGGGAATTTTGTAGAGCATTTCCAATTTTAGTTCCTTTAGTACACTTGTGAATTGCATTCAAAAAGAGAATGATTAACTAATTTGTGGCCATAGTAAAGTTGTCAATGTTTCTAGCACTATTTATTGTTTTTCAATATTTTCTAATTTTGGATTTTCACCTCATTATTACAAAATGACATTATGTGCTTTTATGGAGTAATGGTCAGTTTTTATAATTATTGAAGACTGAATTAGGCTATTTTTTATTCAGAACCTTTAAATACTATTAACAATGACAGTGATTTTTGTTAAAATCTAGTTTGTCATGAATACAATGGAATTTGCCATTCCACTATTGATAAGAACTACTTACTTTTAATAAACACAAATAAATAATATGAAATATCTAAAGTCATGATTTACTTTCGTATATAACAAAGATGATATTTTTAAAGAAAAATCTACTTACTTACAGAAAAAAGAAACTAGACATGATATTACAACCCAGTAATGGAGTACTTATATAAGCTCCTGTTTAATTCTTACCATGATGTACATACACATGCTCACATATATCTATGTATACATCTTAAACATATATTCATATATATGTGGTTATGGTACAGATATTTGAGTAACTGAAATTTTTATTTAAATTGTATATATACTTTTTTTTGCTCATTTCCAGGAACCCCACCTTACAAATCATGCCAGTACAAACAAAACTCTAACTGAAAGTTTGTGCATTCTTTAATGTTCTTACACAGAGGGTTAATATAATTCTTCTTTTCTTTTTACTGTATTTGACTTGTCTTTGGTTATATAGTTAGTAATACAAGTCCTAGTTTTAAACACAATATGTATCTAATAAAGGAACATATGGGATGAAACAAAGAGAATTGTGAAGTGACAGAGAGAGCTAAAAGTTGTTCAGAATGACTAATAGAGGAAGAGAACATTTGACCACTTCTGCAGCCTGATACATGTGTCTCTGCAGGTTTTGAGTGTGTTATGATGACCCAACCATTCCCAGTTTTCACCGCAAAAAATTATTTGGGACCTGACTGTCGTTTAATTAGTTTGGATAGGGGTTTGTCGATCTTGTTGATTTTCTCCAAGAACCAGCTTTTTGTTTCATTGATTCTTTGGACTGTTTTCTGGGTTTCTATTTTGTTGATTTCAGCCCTCAGTTTTATTATTTCCAGTCTTCTACTTCTCCTGGGCGCGTCTGCTTCTTTTTTTTCTAGAGCTTTCAGGGACCTGAAAGCTGACACTGGCCAAGACTCATGTCATAAAACTGGCTGGGGAGACATGAAGCTCTGTGCATAAATTGGCAAGAGTCCTGAGCTAAGCATAAAGCAAGATTGACACTTTACAGCTTTTATGATTCTATACTGTGGTAGATCATTTCCTCAGATAACACAACTTCAGCAATTGGCAACTTCATCCACTTGGTGAATTGCTTATACCATTCCCCCCCAAATAATGCTTAGAGACCACATTTTAAGACATTTGCAAGGCTTTGACATTAGAATGAAGTTCAACTGTACAAATGAGTTAAGATGTATAAACATCTACCAACAGATGCTCAATGTAGATTTCTGCAAAGCAGGAGGGAGTATGAATACTACAAAGAGATTATTAAACCTTATGTTGGTCTATACACTGGAGTATAAAAACATGTTTTAGATAATCCCTTTAATTGTTATTCTTACAAAAGATCATAGATATCAGAGAAGTTCAAAGCCAGAAAAGAGATTGAGAAGTTTCTCTGTTTGAGGATCAGCCATGTCTGCACCCAATTTTACTTCTGAACTTGAATGATGGAGAAAAAACCTTCCTACTGGTTTTCTTCTGTTGGGAGTTGTCTTTAGAAACGATGGGTTGTGTATCAGAATGAATGTCAGGATGCTTAGCCATGAGATCAACAACACATATGCTTCATGGAGTACATAGTTTACTAGAGATCACATTTTATAATTTTGTGAATACTTCATCTCTTCTCTTCATGGAATTTAATGAAACACTAGAATTTACAAATAACAGAGATAGTTAGTGAGAGGTGAATATTTCCAGAAAGAATCAGTTAATAACAATTCTGTAGACTCACACACATGTATATCTGAATAATAAAATCTTATATACCTATTGTGTAATGTAGTTGATCACTTTAGGTATATATTATGGGTATTGTGATATTAAATTAATCTCGCTTGTTTATGTAAATTTTGTAGTCTCAATTGAAAAATAATAGATAATAGTCTGATTATTTCAACAACTGCTGATTTTAGTGTATAACTTAAAGTTCATCCAGAGAATTGCATGTTCTGGATTTCAAAATAATTATCACATAGTGTGACCTCAGTAGTAGCACTGTGCGCATGTCTCATGAATGGCTAATATAATCTGTACCTACTGTGAAACACTGTGTTCTACTGTGAAGATGTTATTGGAATTCAGTGAATCCCAAGCCTATGACATTTTAAAGAGTTCTTGGATGAAGACATACTGATGTACTTGCTCTTTTGTTTGGACCTTCTGATATTAGGAGAGTTGTGATCTATGATCTTTGAAATTAACCTCATGTTGTAATGGTCTTCCTGCACACAATTTATTTGAAAGATCTTTTGTTTTCTAAATTTAAATGAGCTTTAACATTTGAACAAAATTTTATATATGAGGAAGTAAATAAACAAACAAACAAAAAACCCAGTGTTATATTACTTAAGCCATCACATCCATGGAAACATGTAATAATTTTTACTTTTTCTATCAGAGATATCTTTCTTCCATCTTTAGATATTAACAGCTTGGAACTGAGTAGTACAGAAAGTCCTCAAATTAAATCTCAAGCATATCTGTTTATTTAGATTATGTTTAAACAATTTTAGCCTCTTTTCTGTTTCTTAGATGGTCTTTAAAAAATGGAAAATTATAAAATGATCAGGTAAAAAATTTTTAAAGAAGAGAGAAATATCACCACTTTGCTTTTGTTCTGAAATCAATATTGTACATATTTCTTCTGACTTGATAAGCCATTAATTAAAGATATTAGAAAGTATTAGAAAAGTTCCTCAATTATTGACCTGAAGATAAATTTTAGTGGACTATACTTGTATATATTCATCATTCTTCCAACTTTGTTATATGATTTTCAGTCAAACTTGCAGTGACATATGTTCAGAAAAAGTTTTGGTATTAGTCTGTCTTTTTCTACTACAATTCACAACATTTCAGTCAATATACAAGATTTTGTTAAGGACTTAGTGATTTCTTTTGAGTACACAATGTATACTTTTACAGACTACTTATATACGCACTTCGAATGTTTCCTCAGGTGCCACACGTATGTGTGGCTTAGGTGGGAAATTTTAAGATACCTGAAGAGTTTGTGTAACTTTTATTTCATAATTTTTTTGAGTATTCAGTAATCTGTTTATACCATTTTGGCTGACTCTGACGTCAATAGAAATAGTAGATTATCATGGGAATGCTTTGAAGGTTATATGAGTTGGTGAATACTCCTTCTTTCCTTAAATGTTTTGTTCCAAAACTTTTTTTTTCTTGTAGAAAGTTTATATAATCATTGCTGATGCAATTGCAAGGCTTGTAGATAATTACTAGAAATGACAGGTGAGTAGGTCCCTGGCTTTTTCTCTTGCCAATTTGTGCAGGGCATAATGAGTAGAATTCTGAGGGAACAACCCAATACCCTGCTCAGGGAACTAGGTATTCTGGTTGGGGAATTACAAACTAAGCAGGACTTTGAGTCTCAAAAGAAAGAGTATTTGTATTCTTGCTACATGATATAAACACAGGTTCTGTTATTTCTACTCTTAAGGTGGAAACTCACTCAACCTGGGAGTTATCATCAGGAGAGAAAATTGTCTATACTTCTCTGAATCCCACAGATTAGCTGAGACACATAACCTTGTCTGACTGAGCAACTACCAGATTATTGTTCTTTGAACAATTTGTAAGTCATTCCATTAAATTGCCTTTAAATTTCATAGAAACACTTATATTTTATATATTATAGTATTCATAATTATAATATATATATATCATAATGGATAGTATATATTCATGCCATAAGTCCTGTGTCAATAAAGAACCCTGACTAATACAATATTTTCAATAATTCCAGGTTATAAGAGCCTCAATCGAATGAAATGATGTATTGGATGCAAATGAGATTATTTTTCTTAAGGAAGTAAAAAGAACTTTGAAAAGAAATTCTTAAATTTAAATCATGTCATATCACTGGCATAGATATTTTAGGAGATCCAAGCCATTTTGTATTGATAACTAGCAACCCTTCATTGTCAGAAACTTAAACTCCTTAGGATATTGGTGTGAAAGGTCTTGTGTGGTACCACAGCACTGACATATTTAGGACAAAAAAAGAAGGGAGGGAGGGAGGGAGGGAGGGAGAGAGAGAGAGAGAGAGAGAGAGAGAAATCATCTTTTTCTTGGTAACATTCCCTAAAACTCTAATCTATATAAATTATCTGTTTAGGAGACATTGATATTTTATTTCTCCTTTTGCCCTTAATCCTTAAAGAAGCTTAAAAAGACAGGAGAAAGTGGTTGCTTAAAGACTTTGGAGCTGTGCCAGTGTTTATTCATAGTAGATGCTCATCATAAATAGGAAAAGAATAAACAGAATTCTCAGATTGAGTAGCAATGTCCTCTGAATGCTTTGCCTAGTGGATTCAGACAACCCTGAACTTCCCAACAACTGGCTCTAGCTGTCCCTTTGTAGTCAGTGACAGAGTTCATTGTTTAATGTGACCCTTTACTAATGTTTCTCCAGATCTGCTGTGACAAAAATGGCTATGAAGAATGACTCTTCAGTGACCGAATTCATTCTCACAGGATTGACAGACCAACCTGAGCTCCAGCTACCCCTGTTCATCTTGTTTCTGGTGAATCACACAGTCACTGTGGTGGGGAACTTGAGTTTAATGAGTCTTATTTTACTAAATTCAAACCTGCAGACTCCCATGTACTTTTTTCTCTTTAACTTGTCCTTTATTGACTTATGTTATTCCTTTGTCTTTACTCCCAAAACACTAATGAGTTTTGTTTCAGAGAAGAACATCATCTCCTTTAGAAGATGCATGACTCAGCTGTTTTTCTTCTGCTTTTTTGCCAACTCTGAGTGCTATGTGTTGACAGCCATGGCCTATGATCGTTATGTAGCCATCTGTCAACCTCTGTTGTACATAGTACTCATGTCTCCTAGGATATGTTCCCTGATGATGTTTGGTTCATACTTCATGGGATTTGCTGGTGCCATTGTACACACAGGGTTTATGACCAGGCTCAGATTTTGTGATTCTAACATCATCAACCACTACCTGTGTGATATCTTCCCCCTTCTGCAGCTCTCCTGTAGCAGCACCTATGCCAATGAGCTTGTGAGTTCTGTTGTTATAGGCACAGTCGTCCTTGCATCCAGTACTGTCATCTTAATGTCCTATGCTTTGATTCTTTTTAATATCACTCAGTTGTCATCAGGTAAGGGTTTGTACAAAGCCATGAGCACGTGTAGTTCTCACATAATAACTGTGGCCCTATTCTATGGATTGGGTATGCTTACACATATCAAAACATCATCTGATGAGTCTGTGGATCAGGGGAAACTTCTCAGTATATTTTATACATTTTTGCTGCCACTGCTGAACCCTTTTATTTACAGTCTTAGGAATAACGATGTCAAGCTTGCTCTAAAGAGATCTCTAAGAAGACTCATAGTGAATGAAGCACTTGAGCTGCCATAGTCCACATTTACAATTTGAGTTTTTTTCTCTATATTTTTTTTGTTCTCACCTTGTTTTCAATATATTAATTTATTTCTTTTATATTTGCGTTTATATTCTGGCAAGTGTTCCAGTGTATTTTTTCTTCTCATTTCTTCACAAAAATTCTTCATTATTTTACCTGGAGATAAGAAAATATTTTTGATCTGGGGACTCATTCTGTGGATTCAGCTTCATTCTTGTACGAGGTAGAATAATAAGGTGACATATTTTGAATCATAAGAAAACTCTATTAACTTTTTATCTATGTACTTCTATGACCAAACAAAGCCAGGGAGAGGAATGATTCCTCATAGTTTACTACTTTTTTTCGTTGTTGTTGTTTTCAGAGAGAAATATATAGAACATTTCCAATTAAGTTCTTTAATATACTTGTGAATTGCATTCAAAGAGAAAATGGTTGACTAAGTTGTGGCCACTTTAAAGTTGTCAATATTTCAAGCAGTATTTATTGTTTTTCAATATTTTTCTCATTTATATAAGTTTTTATATTCTGCAAGTTTTTCTGTTTATTATTTCTTCTTTTTCCTTTACAAAATTCTTGTATTATTTTACCTGGAGATACAAAAATAATTTTTTTTCCAGAATGGTGACTCATTCTGAATGTGATCCTGCTTCATATTTGTACAAGGTAGAGACAAAGGTGACATATTTTGTATCATAAGTGAGCTCTGTTTACTATTTATCTATGTACTTCTATGACCAAGGAAAGCCAGGGAGATTAATACTTTCTCATAACTTTACTAGTGTTGTTCTTTTCAGAGAGTTATTTATATAGCCTTTTCAATTTAATTTTTTTATTGATTTTATTGAGCTGTACATTTTTCTCTGATCATCTCCCTTCCATTTCCAATTCAAGAGTCTTAAATTCATGTGCGAATTGCCTTCAAAGTGATAATGGTTGACTATATTGTGGCTACTGTATAGTTGTCAATGTTTCTAACAGTATTTACTATTTTTCAATATTTTTCTTATTTTGAATTTTGTACCTCATCATTAAAAAATGACATTATGTATTTTACTGGATGGTCAGTTTTTATAACTAGGACTGAACTAGGCTATTTCGTATTCAGAATTATTAAATATCATTAACAATGACTGATTTTTGTGAAAGTTTGGTTTGTCAAAAATACAATGGAATTTGTCATTGAATTTGAAGTATGATAAGAATTAATTACCTTTAAGAAACAAACCTTAATAACATGCAGTGTCTAAAGTCATTATTCACTTTGTTATATTACAATGTTGAACTTCTAAAAGAAAAGTCTACTTGCTTTTAAAAAAAGAAACTATAGGTGACATTGTAAATCAGTGATGGAATATTTATATAAGCTCCTGTTTGATTATTATCACACATGTACATATACATACTCACATACACTTATATATACATTTTACACATATGTTCTTATACAAGTAATTATCACCAATATTGAGTAACTGGCATTTTTATTTAAATGTGTATATATAAATTTTTTCTTTTGCTTATTTCTAGGAACCACTCCCCATAAATAATGCCATTCTAAACAAACACTCATCTGCCTGAAAGTTTGTGCAATATGTAATCTTCTCAAATAGATGGTTAATATATTTGTTCTTTTCTGTTCTCTGTATTTGAATTGTTTTATGTTATATAGTTAGTAATACAAGTCCTAGTTTTAAATCCAATGAACATCCAATAAACATATGGAATGAAATAAAGAAAATTGTGAAGTGACAGAGAGAGCTAGAAAGTTGTTCAGAATGAGTGTGAAATAGGTGGAGAGCATCTGACCACATGTGCAGCCTGATACATGTGCATCTCCAGGTTTTGAGTGTGTTAGGTGCCCCAACTGTTCCTAGTTTCATGACAAATAATTGTTTATGACCTGAAAACTGACACTGGCCAAGACTCACATTATAAAGTCAGTGGCTGGGGAGACATGAAGCTCTGAACATAAATTGATAGAGCCATGGGCTAAGTGGCAATCAATATTGACTCTTTATAGCTTTTATGATTCTATGTTGTAGTGAATCATTCCCTCAGATAACACAACCTTAGTAATTGACAAACTTATCTCATTGATGAATTTCTTATATTGTTAATTACCCACATGATACTTAGAGACAACATTTTCAGTCTTTTTATGGCTTTGACTTTGGGATGGAGTTCAACTGTACAAACAAATTAAGATGTGTAAGCATCTACCAACAATTGCTCAACATAGATTTCTGTAAAACAGGAGAAAGAAGACTCACACAAAAGTGTATCTAAATAATAAAATTTGATATGACATATACCTATTATATAATCGGATTTGGTACTTTAGTATATATTATTGGTATTTTTGTTATGAAATTGATCTCTCTTGTTTATGTAATTTTTCTGTAACCTCAATTGAGAAATGACAGATTTCTCTGTCATATTATTTCAACAGGTTTTCACTGTCTAACTTAAATTTCATCCAAAGAATGTATATTCTGGAGCTGAATTAGGATTTCTAAATAATTATTACATAGTGTTATCTCAGTCGTACCAGTGTGTATATGTTTCATAAATGGTTATCATAATCTCTACCTACTGTGAAACACTGTGTTCTATTGTGAAGATGTTAGTGAAATTCAGTGAATCCCAATGTCTGTGGCATTTTAAAGAGTACTTGGAAGTAGACATACTGGTGTACTAGCTCTTCTCTTTGACCTTCTGATATTAATACATTTGGAGAGTTGTGATCTATGAGCTTCAAAATAAATCCCATGTTGTAATGGTCATCCTGTACACAATGCATTTGAAAGATCTTTTGTTTTCTAAATTTAAATTAGCTTTAATATTTGAGCAAAATTTCATATGTAAATAAGCAAACAAAAGAAAACAAACAAAAATTTCAGTTTTATATTACTTAAGCCATCATGTCTTTGGAAATGTGCAATAATGGGTTACTTTGTCTATTAGAGCTATCTTTCTTCAACTTTATATATTGCAGCATGGAACTGAGTAGTACAGAAAGTCTCCCAAGTTATCTCAAGCTTATTTATCAATTTGTTTAAATGATATTTAAACTGTTTTAGTGTCTCTTCTGTTTTTCTAGTTGGTCAGTATAAAAGGGTAGGTTGTAAAACCATCTGCTGTGGGAGCACATTCTGCTCCATCAGCCAATAGCCTTTAAGATACCAGCCCACTTGGACATGGTCTCTTTTGCTTTAAAAAAGCAGTAACCATGCACTTGCTGTCTTGCTTTTGGCTTCTGCTTCTGGCTGCCAGACTCTGTTCCTGGTTGTGCTGAGGGCTATTGTCTAGGACAGTGATCTGTAAGTCTTTCCCCTGAAATATATAAGCCTTTTAATAATCATTATTCCAAACTGGTGTGGGATTGTTTTGTGACTTATGCTTTCATCTGATGCCCAAAGTTTGGTTTTAGATCCCCTCAGCTCCACTGCCTGCTGCCTGCTAGGAGTGTGTCTGGATTGGCATGAGCCTTCCCTCATCCAGATGTGTCCTGTACGTGGATCCAGCAGTTCAGTATAGAGTCACAAGCAGCAGCTTTTCTTGCTAAGGATCAGCTGCAATTCTTTATATTTCTCTTTACATGCCTCAGATTGGCTTCAAGTCCCCAAGAACCCCACTGTTTCCCTCCCACCAGGGCACACCACAGAAATCTGGGTGAGATGTGGGCTTCCCTGCTCTGAGCCAGCTGTTCCATGGCTTTCTAACAATTTGTTTGCATTTGCCTATTCCACTGCTATAAAGACACCCACAGAGCACACAGTCTGTGGTTTTTCTTTCAGTATTTCTTTTTAAAAATCAGATTTCAGACCAGTCATGTGAATTCATGTGCACCGCGCCACCCTGCTGGGTTAGTTTTGCAGATGGCCTGCAACACCTACTGGCAGGTAACAGTTATTGCATCTAATCCAGCTAATTAAACCGCAGGTAAAATTTAATATCTTAAATATAGATTATAAATTGCTAATTTAAAAGGGCAATATGTTAGACAACCTAACCCTCCAAGGTTCAATAGCTTCTTTACCTACAGCATGTGTGAAGTTTTACAAGACTTATAATGATGTCCCTTCTACATCACTATTTCTGATTCTGGGTCTTGTCCTCAATATGTTTTCTTAAAAATATGGTTTGACATTAGGGCTAAGAATGAGGCATTTTTAAAATGGTAAGAGAAGACATCAAAGTACCAAATGTTTCCATTGTGGTAACATGGGACATATGAGAATGGATTGGAGACAACAGATTCCTAGGAATAATGCCTCCACTGGGAATGGCAGAAATAGGAGCCTTCAAGTGCATGTAGGCGGTGTAAAAAAGGCTGACATTGGACAAATGAATATAGGTCAATGAAAGATAGACAAGGCAACCCAATACCAGCAGGAAACACTGTGGGAGACCTATTAGAGGCCCCCATGATGAATGTGCTCCAGTCATTCCCAGTTACTGTAGAAAACATGTCTTACCAGGAAAATTAAAAGATTCAGTGTCTGCTGTAAAAAGCAATACTGGTCTAAATGATGGGTAAAATTTGGAGGATGAGTCAAAATCTCCAGTAGGACAGAGGAAATGTATATTTTAGCAGACTTCTATAAATGATAAAAGACCAAGGCTAAGAATAAAAAAATTCATTCTAAAATAATATCTTCTCCCTGCATTAAAATTCCGATAGGAGAAATTCTAGAAGGCAATATGACTAGAATACTATTAAGATTTGGACTCACCCTATCCACATGTGCCTCCTGTAATTTCTCCTCAACAATCACCAATTCCTTTTCTGTTTTATCTGATAATTCTCTGGGACTATTCAAGTCTTTATCACCATCTTAGGTTTTGTTTAAATGAATTATTAGATTAGGTGTTATCACAACAGCCGGTCATTGACTGGAAATGTCTCCTAATAATCATTGAAAGTCATTAAGAGTCCACAACCAGGTTCTGGCTATTACAAGTAATGCTGCTATGAACATAGTTGAACAAATGCCCTTGTCATATGATCGGGCATCTCTTGGGTATATTCCCAAGAGAGGTATGGCTGGGTCCAGGGGTAGGTTGATCCTGAATTTCCTGAGAAACCGAAACACTGCTTTCCAAAGTGGTTGCACAAGTTTGCATTCCCACCAGCAATGGATGAGGGAACCCCTTCCTCCACAACCTCTCCAGCAGAGGCTATCATTGGTGTTTTTGATTTTAGTCAATCTGACAGGTGTAAGATGATATCTCAAAGTTGTTTTGATTTGCATTTCCCTGATTGCTAAGGAGGTTGAGCATGACCTTAAGTATCTTTTGGCCATTTGAACTTCTGTTGAAAATTCTCTGTTCAGATCAGTGACCCATTTTTTAATTGGGTTAATTAGCATTTTAAAGTCTAGTTTCTTGAGTGCATTATTTGTGATAGCCAGAACCTGGAAACAACCTAGATGTCCTTCAATGGAAGAATGGATGAAGAAAGTGTGGAATATATACACATTAGAGTACTACTCAGTGGTAAAAAACAATGACTTCTCAAATTTTGCATGCAAATGGGTGCAAATAGAAAATACTATCTTGAGTGAGGTAACCCAGACCCAAAAAGATGAACATGGGATGTACTCACTCATAATGGGTTTCTAGCCATAAATAAATGTCAGTGAGTCTATAATTTGATATCCTAAATAATCTAAATAAGAAGGTGAACCCAAAGGAAAACATATAGCTATCCTCCTGGGTAGGGGAAGTAGACAAGATTGCCAGGCAAAAAATCGCAATCTTAACGGTGGGGTTGGAGGGGGGTAAGGGGAGATGGGGAGAGAAAAGTGAGAAGGGTAGGATGGGGAGAACTTGGGGCAATGGGATGACTGGGATAAAGGAAGGTTGGATAGGGGAGCAGGGAAGCACAAATCTTAATTAAGGGAGCCATCCTTGGGTTGGGAAGAGACTTGGACCTAGAGGGGCTTCCAGGTGCCCAAGGCGAGGTCCCCAGTTAGTTCCTGGGGCAGCTAAGGATAGGGAACCTGAAATGATCCTATCCTATAGCCATACTGATGAATATCTTGCTTATCACCATAGAACCTTCATCTGGCGATGGATGGAGATGAGACAGAGACCCACACTGGAGCACCGGACTGAGCTCCCAAGGTCCCAATGAGGAGCAGAAGGAGGGAGAACATGAGCAAGGAAGTCAGGACCACAAGGGGTGCACCCACCCACTGAGACAGTGGAGCTGATCTATTGGTAGCTCACCAAGGCCAGCTGGACTGTGACTGAAAAAGCATGGGATAAAACCGGACTCTCTGAATATGGCTGACAATGAGGGCTGCTGAGAAGCCAAGGACAATGGCACTGGGTTTTGAACCTACTACATGTTCTGGCTTTGTGGGAGCCTAGCCAGTTTGGATGTTCATCTTCCTAGACCAGGATGGAGGGGGGAGGACTTTGGACTTTCCACTGGGCAGGGAACCCTGACTGCTCTTCAGACTTGAGAGGGAGGGGGAGAGGAGTGGGGGGAGGGGGAGAGGAGTGGGGAGGGGGGGAGGAGTGGGAGGCTGGGAGGAGGCGGAAATTTTTTTTTCTCAAAAAAAAAAACAATGACCAATTTTACATTAAAAAAAAAAAGAGTCCACACCCAATCTCTACTCCAAATGAGAACTTTGAAAAACAAAAGAAAACAAAACAAAAACCTATTGACTGCTCAGAAATTGTTTGCAACTATACTAGACAGTAATTTTGGAACTTAACCACAACTTAATTTTTGCAGGATCCCATTAAGATAACATTGTCCTCATGACAGCAGGAAGCAATTCTAGAAGACAATACCCCCTACCCCAAAAAAGTTTGTCTGTAGGGTTGGGAACACTGTTTAGGAGTTGTTGATTATTACTTGTACTAGATAGAGGGTTGGGGTGAAAACTATATTTGTTAAAAAAAGGGGGGGGATAGTAATAGTGGCTAATAGAGTGAATACTTGTAAGCTATTATTTATGGATAATTTACATTGGTATAGTTTTTATATATATTGATATAAGTTCAAATCATACCTGTTACTTTTGTTTACATCTGTATATTGATGCAAACTTATTTTGTCTGATTGTATATTTGCATGTTTCTAACTCTGTTTAGAACATTTTGTATATTGATACAACTTTTAGCATATATTTTAATATTGCATTATATATTACTCCTACCACTGACCAAAATACTTACCAATTGTTTATATTTTAAGGTCACTGTCATCATTTATTTACAGATTATTTAATATTCTAATATGAATTTTTAGTCTTTAATTTATACAGGCATTATTATTATAATTTAATAGTTGTTCATGTTTGTTGTACATACAGTCAGATAAATTAGGTTCTTTAGATATATAGAGATTGTATTCTGTCTAGATAGGGAATCTTCAACCACTTCAAGGATCTGTAGAACATGGCATTTAAATAAATTAGGGTTTTTTTTTTTTATATGAGACTTGATTGCTTCTAACAGCACCAATATATTCCTGAGAGAATGTTGAGCAATGAAGTCACTCCATTAGGAGTTTGTTTGCTTCTTAGCAAAACTGGCCTTTGGTCAAGGAACTGACAATGTCTCAATCACTGACAAGTTACATGATATCCAGAAATGGATAAGCAGGACTATCAACTCTTGCCAAAACAGATAAGATGGTTTTGAAAAATTTTCTGCCTCTGAAAATGGTCTGTCAACTAATCTAGCCATAGTCATAGCCAAAGTTGGTTGCTTCAACATTGCAAAATGAGACTTTGGTTGATTGCTCAGGTAGCTAATTATCTCTGTCATATATTGCTTGCTTTGAAAGCTACTTGATTGTACTTCCTGCCTGCTCAAGTAATATTATCTCCCTTCTGAGGCTTTCGATAGGGTTGAAGATTAGATAGTCATAGTTATCCTCTTATGATGTAGCCAAGCCATTTCCAATACAAGACTTAGACTCCTTAGGATACAATGTTTATTAAAACATTTATCATATGTTCCTTGCTTATTATTGTTTATGCTGGTTGTAATTCTAACCTTATACTTGACATCTGTTTCTAGTGTATATGGTTTTATATTAGGTTTGGAACTCTCTTACTTAAACAAAAGGGGGAGGTGCTATAGGAGCCCCTTCTGCTCCTTCAGCTAATACTATTTAAGATACCAGCCTACTTGGACATGGTCTCTTTTGCTTTAAAAAGCTGTGGTAGCTGTGTGCTCACTCTCTTGCATCCAGCTCCCACTTCCGGCTGCTAGACTCTGTTCCTGTTCACTCAGAGGGCTTTTATCTAGGACAGTGATCCATGAGTTTTCCCCTTAAATAAATAACCCTTTTAGTAATCATAATTCCAAACTGATGTGTGATTGTTTTGTGACTTACACCTTCACTTTCTTATCTATCATTGAATAAATCTCTTCCAATAAGACAGATTTCAGTAGGTAAAGTCATCCCTCCTTGGAGGAATTGGCCTATTAAAATCCTTCAAACCCTTGATATATAACAGAAGCTTAAGGGGTTAATTTAATTTTTGAATTTCAAAAATTAAAAAAAATTTCGTTTTTAGGCATGAAGTACTAATGATTTATTTTTGTAGTTTTTGTAAAGGAAATGTTTAAAAACGTTAATAAATGGATCCATATTCTAGGCTAAATGAGGAAATAATTTTAGTTTATTAAGCAGATAAACATAAATTATTCAGAATATAAATTTAGAATTTTTAAAAATTTAATTTAAAAACAGTGACATCAATAATAGAAACATTTTAATTAATAAGCTATGTTTGATATATATATGCATATATCATTTTAATAGTCAAAATACACATTTATCAAATTTAATTTTACTGCTGACTAATTTCTTTTTTTTTTTAAAGTTGTGCTGGCTTTATTTCTGTTAACATTGGCAAAACTCTTCTCCAAAACAACTTATGGGAGAAAGGCTGTGTCTTAGTTACAGTTTTTAATGCTGTGAAGATACTGTGACCTCGGCAACTCTTATATAACATAAACTGGGTAGGACAGAAACCCCAACAAGCAGCCCGTTCCTCATGCTACTAATTTCTTTTTCTGACAGTTCATTATAATTCACGGAATCAAAATAGATATACAGAGGCTATTGAAAAAGGACCCTAGCGAATAAAGGATGAGAGTTATTAAAATTAAAAACATCCTCATTCATAGAGTCAGAAGGTATGGTGGGAGCTAGTTTCCAGAAATGATCATCAGAGCTCAGCACTAATATAAGTTAATTTTTCCATTGGCAATGTAAACATACAGTTTTATGTAAGGAAAGTACTGGTAACTTGAGCCTTGTAGGTGTGCTCTGAAGTTGTAAAACCTGCCAGTAGTTTATCTGTGGGTCCTGATGCCTCCATAAATGGTGAAGCTATATTAGTAACACTATGGATGATTAGCTTTGAGGGGACTAGAGAGATGAGGAAATTTTTGATATCTCACTCTCCTAGGGCCTTTCTCTGAATGTTTAGCATGTCTGTGTGCAAAGTTTAACAGGAGCAATCTGAACCAAAGGTTAAAAAAACAGAGGATATAGATAGAGTGAAGGCAGAGATGTCTATCTTAGGACCTGTTTTAGCAACCTAGAACAAGCTGCAGGCTCAACTCAAAAGTTCATGCTTTTGAAAGAAGTCTATGAACAATTACTCAAAAATTGCCATCATTATAACTCACAAATCATCACAATATTTACAGCAAAGCAATGTAAGGGAAAACATCGTATGTTGTTTACCTGCACGATACCAAAGTTTAGTGATTTCCAAGTTAACTAAAGCAAAAGAAGTTAAAGATCTTACTCAGAGATTTCTATAAAATGTAGGATTAGATTCATTAAAACATTAGGAAGCTCTGGAAATGTTCACATCTGTCCACTTGGAGGTATTCTGAGCTTTTTTCCTAAAACAAATAAACAATAACCCCCCACCACCAATTTAGATTATAGAAAAAGTCTTAGAAGTTAAATAATGACTGTTCTCAGTGCAAAAACACATTTGTCACTTCAGAGATTGTTTATTCTGGGTTGGCTACACCTCAGAGACAAGTATTTAGGTTACATGAAATACCGTACCTGCAATGCTGTAATAATTTTATGGAGTCTTTTATGGTAAAAGAAAAAAAGGAAATTGCAAATCAATGCACCTTTAAATACTAGCAGTCATCAGTAGAAGTTTAGAGCAAAGTGGAAACGTCTTTATTATAGTCCTCAGTTGCTGTCTGCTGACATTTTTAGCAATTGAATTTGTGGAAACTAGTATTTTCTAAAATTATTTTGCCTGATAGCTACAGGGATTGAAGAGTAAGATGAAGAAGGGGAGACTGAAGAATAATGATCACCAAACCTTAAATGAATTGTCTATATTACTCTCCCTCAACCCACTGTGCACACATCTTCTTGGAACATAGGGCAGAAGAATTATAAGAGTAAAGGGTGTAGACATTGCCAGGGAAACAGCACCCTTTTTTTTTAAGACAATGAAACCAAGCAGGCACTCTACTAATGGCACTTATCCCATTGCACATATTTGATTTTTATCTGTTAAATGTAAAGAATTTTTTTTCCCACATCCAAAGATATAGTTTATTCTGAAGACAAATATAAGTGATGCTGCCCTGGAACACAGGTGTCAGTTAGCCTAAATCCCATGCTCCAGTGAAGAGCAATGTAGCCTCATGATGTTTCTATAGTAACAGAAGAAAGGTATAGGCCAAAAAATTCAAAATAGATTTTACTGAAATGGTCATTTTTTTCATACTGTACTTTTCATTATAAAACAAAGTACCTCTTTTCTTCAAGGATCTTAAATATTCATCCTTTGTTACTTAAATAGAGAATGCAAGTGTGAAACAGCATACTAATTAAATATGTTTTTAATTAAAAAGAGTATCTTTAATTCTAATATGGTCACATTAATGATGTTAATTAGTTTGCTTCTCTATGAATGACTTCAATGGGTCCTAGCATCTATATTCATGGGATTGCATAATTACAAGTAGGAAATTCATATCTACTACTAAGAATCAGGATGCCAATATAGGTACTTTAATTTCTTCCCTTCCTATTTGTTCACCATTTGGCCATTCTAAATGAGTTTCACTCTGAAAGGCTAAGGAAGTCAAGATGAACCTTATAAATTCCATGAAAATGGCATGTGATTTATAGTATGGATGTCCTGATATAAGCTTTGTTCCTTTCCTTCACATTTTCTTGGTAAATGATTAACTAGTAGTATTATCTCTACTACATAGTGATTCATAAAACACTCAAAATGTGTTTTGTGTGTTATTTTGCTATTTTTCTGATTAAGGGATAAGATCAGCTTTTAATTGTCCAGAGCTATAGCTTTCTCCAGGAAAGTGGAAGAGAGACACATACAGGGATCTGCACAGAGTTCTCTGGGGAGGAAGAGAAATAGGGTGAGTTATTCAAGCCTCTATTCATCTCATTCATGTGGCTGACATAGTAAACTTGTTTGTAGACCAGCAAGCAACTAAGCAATTTCATCTCTGACTTACTGTTTTTATTTCTTTCATGAATTTTTGCTGTATTGGCTGAATTCTTAGTCATCTGGTAGGAAGGCAGATTCACCAGCTTCAGGTACACGATGGCCTCATTTGTCCCTTCTCAAAAACTGATGTGTGCTATAGATATAAGGATGTTAAACATAATAAAAATACAGTAGTATAATGATCTGTTCTGTCTCTTTAAGAGATAAGCTATGCCCATTCCCTCCCCCATCTACTGAGACAGGCAGATCTCTCTTCCTTCTTGCAGCCTGAGTCCCTTTCTTCTCTGTCTCACTCTTGAAGAGGCAGCTTCTGCCTTTCCCCACTTTTCCCCTTCAACCTTCTGTTTCTCTCTCTCTCTCTCCTCTCTCTCTCTCTCTCTCTCTCCACCCCTCCCCTCTCTCTGTTCTTCTCCTTCTCCCCCTTCCCTTCTATAACCTACTAAATAAATATTCAACCTCACCCTGCATGGTGTACCTATCCATGTCTCGTGCGCTGGCCATGTGGTTCCCTACCCCCAGAACAGCTGCCTTCAGAGACCTGTCTCATGCACCATCCCTGCCTGGGACTAGCTGTTCTTGTCACCTGCTACCTACTGCCACCTCTTGACCTGCAGTGTTTCTGCCACTGTAACCACTTGGGGATCCATAGCATATTTTACTAATCCATTACATTGGTGCCATGAGGTTCAGGAGGCTCTTCTACCCTGAGCCCCTCTCCTGGGGTCAGGATACAGAACCAGATATTTCCTCCACAACAACCATGTGTTCCATATGCCTGAGGCAATTTCTCTGAACAACACTGGTTTCAATTGGAGAGTTTCTCCCATTCTGCTAAGGTTGAGCCCTTCACTGGCATTCATTTCTGGATTGCTTCCTTTAGTTAAAATTGTGACTAGACAGATCCAAGGTCAGTCCTCCCATGCTAGTGTTGCACACAGTGTGTGGTGCATTTGACTGGGGGCCCAGGGTTCCTTAGTTTCTCTTTCTTTCTTTCTTTCTTTCTTTCTTTCGTTCTTTCTTCCTTTCACCATTTTTTTGCAGGTTTTCAGTTTCAGCAATGTGTAGCAAGCCATCCATGTCCAGTCCCCCTCGGATGGATGTGTTTTAGAGGCCCTAAAACCACAGGCCTTAATGTCCTACTTCTTCAGCTTGTCCTCTCATTCTGCTGGTGTCCAGCAAGCTCCACTTTTATGGGAACTTTCTAACTACTGTCAGCGAAAGCTTTCTAACTATTGTCAGTGCACAACAAATGGAAGGAGTTACCTCAAACTGTCTCTGCCACTGCTACTGCTGCCAACAAGATTGGTTGGATTCACGAGGCACCTATTTTCAATTCCAGCCTTTTGCTTCCTGCTGTGGTTTGTGACACGGTGGTTCAGTGACAGAGAAGATCATGACTCTAGGTCTCTCTTATTATTAAACTTAAAAATCCTGTAACTCAAAAATTGTGGCTGTTTTATGCAATATATGACCGCTGCCATTTTGACTGAGATCAGGCTACCTTACCACGATGTTAAATGAGGTCAGGTGACTTCACCGCCACCTTAACTGAGAGCCAGGTCCGGTGACCAGTCCTGCCATCTTTATTGTAGTATATCCTGCCTGATCCCCCAGTTTATTTATGTTTATGTCTCTAAATTCCTATTGTTGACTCTGTTGCATGTGTGTTTTGTGCAGTGTCATGCCTTTGGTAAGGCCCATCAAGAGCATCCACTTCACCCACCTCCTGTTCATTCTGTATGTGTGTCCATACATGTAACTTAATTGCACCTATGTTTACTGTTAAATGTTATAATTGTCTGTTCATTGTATCTCATTTCAGATTACAAAGCAATAAGTCTCATGTTTTGAACTGGTATGTACTTTTAATTCTTCAGTGATACGGTATATTTAATCAAACCCTCATTTAAAATATATTAATATGTTCTCTACTATTGTCAGTTCTACCATTAGCCTCCTATTGCAAGCAGTTTTTTTTTTTTTACTTCTGTCTGTCTTTTTATGAGTGTAAATCTGACCTGTTAAAATCTAGTACTCTCAAACTCTGACCCAGCTCTCCAGGGAGATTTTATACTGTAGTTATACCTGATAAACAACCCCCAACTGCTCAGAGATCTAGGAAATATGGCATTTAAATATTTAATTATTAAAAAAAAACCTTTTACTGGGCACAGAACAATATACATCCACAATTTGCTTCAATGGCCAAGCATTGACTACTGGGAAAAATTGCCTTTCATCTAAGCTGAAGATCAGCAGACAGTGGATAGAATCACTGAAATCGACTGCCTAGCTGCTTATGTCAAGGTAGGCTTGTCTTCCTACCGATTTCGTAGATGACAGGATTTTCTGGAGCCTGTCAGGCCCTGCGCTAAACAGCAAAAGACAAATATGAGCTTCACCAACCATGGAGCACCCTGAGGAGAAACTCTAGGTACCAACCAAGTAAGTTCTCTGTCATTTTTAATCAGTAACTCAAGTAAAATTTTATCCTTCCAAAGATCTTTAATGCAGTTTGACAGCTGAGAGATTTTGTCAGTTTAAAAGGACAATCTCACCAAACAATTTTCAGTAAAATACCTACAAGTTATAAAGATGTGGGGACAAATACAAGTTATCAAATTTCTCTCTCACACTGCCTTTTATAGTCTTAAAATACTTTTTATTGTACAAAAATATCTGTCATAGTCATTCTGACATAAATATGCTACTGTTTATACAATGTATATGTCTAAAACTTCTGTTTTTACAAACGCAAATTCTTGTGAGTTCCAGGGAACTTAATTGAAGGATCCACCTTAAACAGGCCAGACACTCCCCCTCAATTCTCTGGTGCTATTTTTTTCCCTTAACTTTGTCCTGTGTTCTGCCAGTATATTAAACAGGTGTATGAGACACCAGACATTTCCATACCACATACACTGGACTGGAACAAACATACCAGCTAAACCAGGATGTGACCAGCACCCAGCCTTCTCAGATTTCCTCCAAAGAAGATGCCCACAAATAAGCAGGACACAGTCTCAAGAATCTTCTACCCCAATTTTTTAATCTGTGGTACCTAAACTCCCACATTCTTTTTTATAAAAAAGAGATGGGAATGTAATGGTCTGCCCTGTCTCTTTAAGAGACAAACCATGACCACTCCCTCCCCATCTGCTGAAGCAGGCAGATCTTCCTTCCTACTTGCAGCCTGAATCCCTTTCTTTTCTGTCTTCCTCTTGAAGAGGCAGCTTCTGCCTCTACCCACTTCTACCCTTACCCCCTCTCTCCCCCATCTCTGCTCTTCTCCTTTCCCCCTTACCTTCCATAACCTACTAAATAAATATCCAATCTCATTCTGCATGGTGTGGCTATCCATGTCTCTGTCTCTCGCCTGCCATTTTTGCTATGTTAATTTTACCTACCCAAGAGTATGGGAGATCTTTCCATTTTCTGGTATCTCTTCAATTTCTTTCTTCAAAGATTGAAAGTACTTGTCATACAAGTCTTCCACTTGTTTGGTTAGATTTACTCTAAGATACTTTATGTTATTTTTGGCTATTGTGAAGAGTGATGTTTCTTTGAGTTTTTTCTCAGCCATTTATTATCTGTATAAAGGAGAGCTATTGATATTTTTGAGTTAGTCATGTATGCTTCTACATTACTGAATGTGTTTATGAGTTGTATGAGTTCCTTTGTAGAATTTTTGGGATTGCTTACGTAAATTATCATATCATCAGCAAATATTGAGAGTTTGACTTCTTCTTTTCTAATATTTATCCCTCTTGTCTCTTTGTTTGCTCTAGCTGGAACCTCAAGTAGATAGATATGGAGAGAGCAGACAACATTTTCCTGTTTCTAATTTCAGTGGGATTGCTTTGAGTTTCTTTACCTTTAGTTTGATGTTGGCTGTTGGCTTGTTGTATATTACTTTTATTATGTATAAGTATGTGCCTTGTATCTTCTTCTACTATTCCTATTACGCTTAGATTTTTTTCATGGTATCCTATATTAACTGGAAATTTTGTGTTTAACTTTTGTTAGAGTTAATGTTTTCTTTGACCTGAGTCTATTTCCTTTCTTGTATCTTCAGTGTTTGAGAGTCTCTCTTCTAACTCCTGTATTCTGTTTATGCTTGCATTTGTGGATGCTGATAATTTTCCTAGATTTTATATTTCCAGAATTTCATTGGTTTGTGTTTCCTTTATTGTCTTGATTTCAGTTTTCAAGTTTTTAATTGTTTCTTTCACTTGTTTAATGGGTGTCTTTGTTTTCTTTAAGGGATATGTTGATTTATTTCAATTTTTTGTCTTTACCTCCATTTCTTTGAGAAAATTTTTCATTTCCTCTTTGGGGTCTCAAACATCTCCTAAAGTTATTTTTAAGTCATTTTCTAGGTAATTTTCTTCTGTTTCATCTGTGTTTTGGTGTTAAAGTCTTGGTGTTACAGAATCACTAGTTTTTATTGGTGTTATGTTGCTCTTTGTGGTGTTGAGTACATTCTTAATTTTTTTACCTAGCCTTTCCTCTGATTGATGTAGTTGGGGCTATGTCTCTGGTGACCATTCATCTAGGTGTCAATGGATCTCAAGGCTCAGATGGTTGCTCCTTGTGGGGAAGTCAGGGCCATGAACTCTGGAGGTCACTTGGTGTTTGCAGTGGTTGATCAGTGCTCCTGGAAAGCACTCGGCAATCCTGGTGGTCAGGGCTGTTCCCACTAAGGTCGCCTTTTTGGGTCCTCTCCTACAGAGTCCAATGGTTTAAGCATCCTCCTATGGAGGTTACTAGCTTGAGTGTGCTCTACAGGAGATTACTGGATTGGGCCTGCTCTTATGGAGGTCACTTAATGTAAGTTCTTAAAATTATTTTAAATGCCATATTCCACAGGTCTTTGAAGAGTTGAAAATTATATATCTAAATGAAATATATCTTATATATTTAGAAGGCCTAACTAACATGAATAAAAGTTTTATTATTATAGATGATTATTTATTCAACTTTATTTCCTAGTTATACATTACATTTTAAAAGAACTGTATAAATATAATACTATAAACAAGTGTAGAAATATTCATATTACAAAATTGATATCTAATTTGTATCAATAAACCAAAGTCTATAACAATGTAAATAATTCATTTCTATGTGATATCACCTTTTAAATGAAAACAAACATGTATAAACAAACACTTTGCTAATTTAGGCATAGTTTGCTTCAAACTGCTTTCTGCTATAAGTTGGGTGAACTATATTTAGGGTTCATGAAGACCTTTTGGGGGGTATTGTTCCATCAAATCTCATTAGTCTGGTAGGAACCCACAGGTTCCCATCCTCTGTGGAAAGAAAAGCAATACCTCTTTTGTGGCTTTTGTTTCTCTCTATTACTTTTTAATGTTTATTTAATTATCTTTACTCCTTTTATAACTGTCTGTACTCTTTTTTTATTACTTTTACTGTTTCTTTAAAGACATTTTATTTTTTAAAACTATCTTTCTCTAACTATCTATACCCATTTTCTTTTTGTCTTAAGCCAACATAAATTTGAAAACACATTTTAACCCATCTAGAGGTTGGTTGTCAGAATCTGCTTTTTTTTTTGCATATTTGTAATCCCTTTTTAATCACTCCTTTAAACTGTAACACAGGCATAGTTAGGAACAGAGCAGCCATATTGGCTGTTGGTTCCACTCTGCTTGGTTTTCCAACATGGCAGATATCCATTTACTGCTATCTCTGGGAGCCATGTTTACAACCCCAACCATTACAAAGTAACTTGCAGAACACTGTCCAGAAACACCATTCAACTGCTCAGTAGCATGAACGCTCAAAAGAACCCTCCATGTTGCAAGCTAAACCAGGAAATTATTTCTTAGAGAAGACAAGCCGATGCTCATTTCTATTCCACAGAGCCTCTCTGAAAAAACATGGCCACAAGAATTTGTGATATACTCCCATTTTTGTGTGTCTAGCAGTACTTTTAGTAAAGCCTTCTTAGGCTTTATGAGGATGTATATTGCCCCACGTGGGTACCAAAATGTAGGCATATCAAGGAGTTTCACAACAGCCTGGAATGGAGTATAACAAGTGTGTATCTATTTGGAGGTATACTTACAGTAAAGGTAGCTGTCTGTAGTCCCTGTATGCACTGAAAAATAGGAAATGACTGCAGCAGAAAAGAGGATATTGCATGTCTCCCTCTGCTCTTACAGTACCTGAGACCATGCCTAAAGTGGGCCGATATTTAAAAGGCTATTTCCTGAAGCAGTTCCTACAATACTCTTGTATAAGTTGGCTTTGTCATGGTGTTTCCTGACAACAATAAATATAACTAAGACACCTACCTCCTTGAATCAGATAAATAGAATCAAGTATCTGGGTTTTCAAGCTCTTTCTGCTACATCTCCATTAGAGTGCCTGGTTCAACCAATCTCTGCTTTTCTGTATGTGTGTCTGTGTGTCTTTCCTTTATTTAGTAACTCACCACTCCAGTTATGTTTTCAGGGCACAGGCACGTGGACTGTAATAGTACTGTTAGACTAGTGATTCACTTGGACAATTTTGACATGGTAAACATTGATAAAGGTGATCCTTTATCCCCTGCCACTGCCATTATGAGGGGCATGAACTACTTTTTTCCTTTTGTACTCTGTTCTATTCTTAATTCCGTCTGCTGTTTTCTTTCTTGTTTTTTTTTAACAAAAGAAAAACATAATCAGAACAGTTTTTCACTATATAGCCTGGATTTTCAACCCCTCAGTTCTGCTCCTTAAATGCTAGATGAAGGCAATATACCTGTGGTCCAAGTTTAACGTTCTTACAACAAAGGACAGATTAGTTAAAGAGAAAAATAAAATTTTGTTCAAGGTTTTGCATGGAATAGGAGGTTTTGAGTACAAAACTTCAGAGTTCAAAGAAAACAGTCCAGTGTTATTGATAGGATTGAGAGGCACTGAAAAGTTTCATTTATAAATTTTACTGGACAAAAAATTAAGGACTAATTACATATTAAAGACATTATGTGTCATACTCATTCTACCAAAGTACTTGCCCAAACCCCTTTTGAACTGGAGGTCTGTTGCTTCACCTTAAGATATGGAAAGTAAGACAATTTTTTCATGATCAGCTGACTTACTCATAGAGGCACAGACTTGGGAAGAACAGTATTTCTGTTTTATGGTTGACTTTGTGCAAAGTGATTCTACATTCTCCAGCTTTCCTTATGGAGGATTTTTGTTGTAATGGTCTATCTTCATAAATACAAGGCTGAGAGCAAAATATTGACAGCTGTATTAGAGAAAGGATAAGTTACCTATAAGGCCTGTTCCATTAAAATAATATCAGGTTACTTGGCAGAAAGCTTCAAAGCCAGTAAAACTCTTTGTTTCCAACACATCAATTTCTGAGCCTGAACAGTGCTTATGGAATATATTACAATGAATACAGAAATTTTATTGGCCATGAACAGTGTGTTGGTTTTGAGATTGTGGTTTATAACACCAACATGCATTACTGAGCATGGCTATGAGATGATGTTTATTTTATGTTACTCAGGAGAGCAGTGCAGCATATACTTACTTCCTCAAAAAGACTATTGAGAATGATATATCATGGTTTACCTGTTTAAAGTTATAAATCAGGTATGGGGATTATACATTTTACATGTCTAGGTAAGGTTTATTTGCTACATTTTGTGGATCATTGAATTTAACTAATACAATTATATAGTAACTCCTTTTTGTTTCATAGTACTATTATTATCACTGCGAGAGTGCTTAGATGAGACCTAGAGGCTTGTGTATGAAAAATAAGTTTCTACCACCGAGCCATATCCAGACCCTTTCTGAGACATATTTTATAGATAAACACAGAAATAACAATGTGTTAATATAAATGTACAAGCTCTGAAAGAGTACAGTTTTGGTACATAGATTCATTAGTAAGAAACACAAAAATCTGGATTTAAATTCAAACTGTTGGAGTGCATATTCCTTTTTCCTAAATGCTTTGCTCCAAAACATTTTATTTTTTGTCGAGTGTTTATCTAATAGTTACTAATGCAATTGCAATGCACATAGATAATTACTCGAAATGACAAGTGAGTATGTCCCTGATTTTTTCTCTTGCTGATTTGTGCATGTCATAATGAGTAGAATCCTGAAGGGAACAATCCAATACCCTGATCAGGGAATTGGGTGTTTCTGTTGGGGAATTACTAACTAAGTAGGACTTTGAGTCTCAAAAGGAATAGTGTTTGTATCTATGCTACATGAAATAAACACGGGTTCTGTTATTTCTATACATGACTGATGACCATTCTTGGTTGTCAGCTTGACTATAATGGATTTGGGTATAATCCAGAAATTGAGGATACACTTATGATCCAGATCTTGAGGCAGGAAGATGGCTCTAATCTAGATATTGAGGCAGGAAGGCAGACCTTTAATTTGGGCAGCCACATTTACTAGAAGCTCATATTAGGACAATTTTAAGAAGGAAGGGTTTGTTCTTCCCCTGCTTGAACTCACCTCATCAGTACATCCATTCCTTCTTTAGGATTCTGCAGACTAGCTGAGACAAATAGCCTTGTCTGATTGAGCAGCTACTAGATTATTGTACTTTGTGCAGTGAACTACAACCTGTAAGTCATTCTAATAAATTGTGTTTAAATTTCATATAAATATTTATGTTACATATGGTATTATATTCATAATTTATTATATATAATAGATAATATATGTTTATTCCATAATTGCCTAAGTGTTGTGACAATAAAGAACACTAACTAGGGGCTGGAGAAATGGCCTAGTGGTTAAGAGCACTGGCTGCTCTTCCAAAGGACTGGGGTTCAATTCCCAGTACACACATGGCATCTCACAGCAGTCTGTAGCTCCAATTTCAGGGGATCTGATACCTTCATACCAATGCAAATAAAAAATTAAAAAAGAACACTAACTAATACAATTTGTAATATATTATCCTACAATACTATATTATAAGAGACTAAATTGAGAGAAACGAGGTATTGGATGCAAATAAGATTATTTTCTTTTGAGCAAATAAAGAGACTTTTAAGAGAAATTCTTGAACTGAAATCATGTCATATTCTTGGGTTAGGTATTTTTGGAGGTCTGAATCAGTTTTTAGTTGATAATTAAGATCTCTTAATTATCAGAAAATTAAATTACTTAGGATATTGGAGTGAGACGGCCTGTGTTGTATAACAGCAGTGACATATTAAGGCAAAAAAAATGTTAAATTATCTTAATTGTCATATCATCCACTAAAACTCAAAGGTATATAAATCAAGGGTTTAACAGCCAGTGGGGCTTTATTTCTCTTTTTTGTCGCTAATCCTTAGAAAAGCTTAAAGAGAGAAGAGAAAGTGGTTATTTAAAAAGTTGTGCCAGTCTTTAATCAGAGTGGATGCTCATCATGAATAGGAAAAGGAAAAACAGGGATTTCTCAGTAATGAGTAGCAATATTCTCCTAATTCTTTGCTCAGTGCATTCAAACAACCTTAAACATGTAAATCTGGGTCTGGTTGTCCTTTTGTAGTCAGTGACAGAGTTAATCATTTAATGTGACCCTTTACTACTGTTTCTCTAGACGTGACAAAAACGGCTATGAAGAATGACTCTTCAGTGACCGAATTCATTCTCGCAGGATTGACAGACCAACCTGAGCTCCAGCTACCACTCTTCATCCTGTTTCTGGTGTATCACACAGTCACTGTGGTGGGAAACTTGAGTTTAATGAGTCTCATTTTCCTAAATTCAAACCTGCAGACCCCC
Organism: Microtus oregoni; assembly: GCF_018167655.1. Classification (NCBI taxonomy): domain Eukaryota; kingdom Metazoa; phylum Chordata; class Mammalia; order Rodentia; family Cricetidae; genus Microtus; species Microtus oregoni. Next base: position 53,718,687 of record NW_024543067.1, read on the forward strand.
ATGTACTTTTTTCTCTTTAACTTGTCCTTCATTGACTTATGTTATTCCTTTGTCTTTACTCCCAAAACACTAATGGGTTTTGTTTCAGAGAAGAACACCATCTCCTTTAGAGGATGCATGACTCAGCTGTTTTTCTATTGCTTTTTTGCCCACTCTGAGTGTTATGTGTTGACAGCCATGGCCTATGATCGTTATGTAGCCATCTGTCAACCCCTCTTGTACATGGTCATTATGTCTTCTAGGACATGTTCCCTGATGATGTTTGGTTCCTACCTCACAGGGTTTACTGCTGCCATTGTCCATATAGTATTTATGATCAGACTGAACTTTTGTAATTCTAACATCATCAACCACTACCTGTGTGATATCTTCCCCCTTCTGCAGCTCTCCTGCAGCAACATCTATGCCACTGAGCTTGTGAGTTCTGTTGTGGCCAGCACAGTAGTCATTGTATCTAGTGTCATCATCTTAATGTCCTATGCTTTGATTCTTTTTAATGTCACTCAGTTGTCATCAGGTAAGGGTTTGTACAAAGCCATGAGCACCTGTAGTTCTCACATAATCACTGTGGCCCTGTTCTATGGATTTGGTATGCTTACACATATCAAAACCTCATCTGATGAGTCTGTGGTTCAGGGGAAAGTTCTCAGTGTATTTTGTACATTTTTGCTGCCTCTGCTGAACCCTTTTATTTACAGTCTCAGGAATAAGGATGTCAAGCTTGCTTTCAAGACATCTCTAAAGAGACTCAAAGTGAATGAAGCACTCAGAATGTCGTAGTACACATTCCCAATTTGGGTCTTTTTCTTCACTTTGTTTTGTTCTTAGCTTTTTTTTTCAATATTCTCATTCTTCTTCTTCTCTCTCTCTTTTTTATATTCTGGCACGGTGTCCAGATTACTATTTCTTCTCATTCCTTCAAAAAAATCCTTGGTTATTTTACCTGGAGATAAAATGTATTTAATCTGCATTCTCATTCTGAATGTGCATCAAACTTAATTTTTGTATAAGGTAGAGAAACAAAGCAACATATTTTGTATTTTAAGAGAACTTGTGTACTTCTGTGACAATGGAAAGCCAGGGAGAAGAAAGCTTTCTAATAGTTTACTTTTGTTGGTTTTTTCAGAAAGAAAACTATGGAGCATTTCCAATTTAAGTTTTTTAAATACAGTTGTGAATTGCATTGCAACATAAAATGGTTGACTAGATTGTGGCCATGGTAAAGTTGTCAGTTTTTCTAGCAGTATTTATTGTTTGTCAATATTTTTGCACTTAATCATTACAAAATGGCATTGTGTGTTTTATTGGAGTAATGGTCAATTCTTATAATTATTGAAGACTGAACTAGGCTATTTTGTATTCATAATTGTTAAATGTCATTAACAATCACAGTGATTTTTGTGAAAGTTTAGTTTGTCATAAGTACAATGGATTTTTGTCACTACATTTGGACAACTGATAAGAACTACTTATCTTTAATAAACACACATTAATAACATTCAATGTCTAAAGTTATTATTCACATCTTTATATATCAATGATGATGTTTTTAAAGAAAAGTGTACTTACTTCTAGATAAAATAAACTATAGGTAAAATTATACTTCAGTGGTGGAGTATTTATACAAACTCCTGTTTGATTCTTACCACACATGTCATACACATAATCCCATACATTTATGTGTATGTGTATATATATATATATATATTAGTCATATGTTCATATACATGTGATTATAGTACAAATATTGAGTAACACGTATTTTTATTTAAAAGTAAAAATATACCTTTTTCTATTGCTTATTTCTAAGAATCCTTCTCCACAAATCATGGAAATCACAAAAAAACTCTTTCCATCTACCTGAAAGTTTGTGCAATGTGTAATTTTCTTAAATAGAGGGTTAATATAAATTTTCTTTTCTATTCTCTGTATTTAACTTGTTTTATGTTATATAGCCAGTAACACAAATCCTTGTTTTAAACCCAATGTTTATCCAATATGGAAACATTTGGAATGAAACAATGAGAATCTTCAAGTGACAGAGAGAGCTAGAAGATGTTCAGAATATGTATGAAAAAGGTAGAGAGCATTTGACCACATGTGCAGCCTGATGCATGCTCCTCTGCATGCTTTGAGTGTGTTATGATGACACAACAGTTACCAGTTTTATGGCAAAAAAATTGTTTAGGACCTGAAGGCTGACACTGGCCAATACTCCATGGCTGTAGAGACATGCTGCTTTCTGCAGAAATTGTCAGAGCCCTGGGCTAAGTGGAAAGCAAGATTGACTCTTTACAGCCTTTATGATTCTATATTGTGGTGGATAATTATCTAAGTAAAAACAGCTTCAGCAATTGTCAACCTCATCCAGTTGATGAATTGCTTATAGCATTGTTTCCCCATATGATGCTTAGATAAAAAATTTTAAGACTTTTGTATGGCTTTGACTTTGGGATGGAGTTCAAATGTACAGATGTATTAAGATGTGTAAACAGCTAACAACAGTTGCTCCTCATAGATATCTGCAAAGCAGGAGGGAGAATGTATGCTACAAAGAGATAATTAAGTCTATATTTTTCTATACATAGAGTAAAAAAACCATGTTTCAAATAATCTGTTTAATTGTTATCATTATAATAGATCATGGATATTAGAGAAGTTCAAAGTCAAATAACATATTGAGAAGTTTCCCTCTTTGACGATCAACGATATGTGTACCTGATTTCAATTCTGAACTTGAAAATTGCAGCAATGACTTCTTACTCATTTTGTCTGTTGAGGGTTATCTTTAGAAATGATGTTTTTTTTTTTTATCAGAATGGTTATCAAGATGCTTAGCCATGAGATCAACAAGACATACACTTCATGAGAAAACATAGTTTATTAGGGAGCATATTTTTTGATATAGTACCAACTTCATCTCTTCTTTACATGGAGTTTAATGAAGCACTAGAATTTACAAATGAAAGACAGTTTTTGAGAGAAATATTTCCAGAAAGAATCAATTAATAACGGTTCTGCAGACTCACACAAAAGCATATCTGAATAATAAAATCTGATATGACATATACCTATTACATAAACGATTGGGCACTTTAGGTATACGTTAGGGGTATTTTTGATATGAAATTAATCTTTCTTACTTATATAATTTTTCTGCAGCCTCAATTGAGAAATGATAGATTGCTTCAGCCTGTTTATTTCAGCAACTGCTGTTTTCACAGTCTAACTTAGATTTCATCCAGATAATTACATGGTCTGGAGTCAAATTTGAATTTCTAAATAATTATCACATAGTGTGACCTTATAGTAGCAGTGTATGTATGTCTCATGAATAATTTTCATAATCTGTACTTACTTTGAAATACTGTGTTCTACTATGAAAAGGTTAGTGGAATTCAGTGAACCCCAATGCCTGTAGCTTGTTAAACAGTACTTGGAGGTAGACATATTGATATACTAGCTCTTTTCTTTTGACCTTCTGATATTAATTCATACATTTGGAGAATTGATCTACAATCTTAGAAATTAATCTCATGTTGTAATTTGTCTTCCTGTACACTGTTTATTGGAAGGATCTTTTGTTTTGTAAATTTAAATTAGCTTTAACATTTGAGCAAAATTTTATTGGTAAACAAGCAAAAAAAACCCAAATAAACAAAATTCCCATTGTTATATTACTCAAGCCATCAAGTCTATGAAAATGTGCAATAATGGGTGACCTTGTATATCAAAGCTGTCTTTCTTCAACTTTATATATTTGCAGCATCGAACTGAGTAGTACAGAAAGCCCTGAAATTAAATTGCAAGCATAATCAACTCATGTTAACTCTACCTGTTCCTTAATCCTTTGGGTAAGGAAGTAGAGAGATGGAGAAAATAAGGGGTGATCTCCACCAGGTTTTTGGTTTTTACAGACATGGTTGAAAATTCCATAGGGCAAGACAATGATGATAAGAATTTCAAAATCACAAAAAGATCAGGGAGAACCTGACAAAGCAGAACTTCAGGAATTGGGTGACACAACCCTGGATGGGGCAGCATCTAAGGGGAAATACCCAACATTCCAAACCATTAGACAAAGTTACTAAATGACTCCTAATCCTGGATTCATCCACTCTCAGATGTGTCTTTCTGGTAAAGGAGGTGTTTTCTATTTTTTTGAAATTCCAAGTAGACTGTTAGCAAGGGTAATTTTGGGGGATTGAAACAGAGAGAAGGTTATCACTCCAAGAAATCATGGAAGATCATTCCATTGCCTGTGAGGAAAGTATATACTACTGAGGTATTTAGGGAATGAATCTCATTTTGAAAGAAAGAATCAGCCAGGAAGTTGTGACACATGCCTTTAATCCCAGCATTCAGGAGACAGAGGCAGGTGAATCTCTAAGAGTTTGAGGCCAGCCTGGTCTACAAGAGCTAGTTCCAGGACAGTCACCAGAGCTACAGAGAAACCGTATCTCAAAAAAAAAAAAAAAAAAAGAAAAGAAAAGAAAAGAAAAGAAAAAAAGAATTGAAGAGGATACCAAAAAATGGATGGACCTCCCTTGCTCTTGGATTGGGAGGATCAACATAGTAAAAATGGCAATTCTACCAAAGGCAATTTATAGATTCAATGCAATCCCCATCAAGATCCCATCAAAATTCTTCACAGATCTGAGAGGACAATAATCAACTTTATATGGAAAAACAAAAAACCCAGGAGAGCAAAAACAATCCTATACAATAAAGGATTATCTGGACGCATTACCATCCCTGACTTCAAACTCTATTACAGAGCTACAGTAATGAAAACAGTGTGGTACTGGCATAAAAACAGAGAAGTCGACCAATGGAATTGTATAGAAGACCCGAATTTTATCCCACAAACCTATGAACACCTCATTTTCGATAAAGGAGCTAAAAGTATACAATGGAAGAAAGCATCTTCAACAAATGGTGCTAGCACAACTGGATGTCAACCTGTAGAAGAATGAAAATAGACCCATATCTATCACCATGCACAAAACTCAAGTCCAAATGGATTAAAGACCTCCATATCAGCCCGAACACACTGAACCTGATAGAAGAGAAAGTGGGAAATACCCTACAACAAATGGGCACAGGAGATTGCTTCCTATGTGTAACCCCAGAAGCACAGACATTAAGGGCAACATTGAATAAATGGGACCTACTTAAACTGAGAAGCTTCTGTAAAGCAAAGGACACTGTCACTAAGACAAAAAGGCAACCTACTGACTGGGAGAAGATCTTCACCAACTCCACAACAGACAAAGGTCTGATCTCCAAAATATATAGAGAACTCAAGAAACTAGACTTTAAAAAGCTAATTAACCCAATTAAAAAATGGGGCACTGAACTGAACAGAGAATTCTCAACAGAAGAAGTTCAAATGGCCAAAAGACACTTAAGGTCATGCTCAACTTCCTTAGCAATCAGGGAAATGCAAATCAAAACAACTTTGAGATATCATCTTACACCTGTCAGAAAGGCTAAAGTCAAAAACACCAAGGATAGCCTTTTCTGGAGAGGCTGTGGAGGAAGGGGTACCCTCATCCATTGCTGGTGGGAATGCAATCTTGTGCAACCACTGTGGAAGTCCGTGTTTCGGTTTCTCAGGAAATTCGGGATCAACCTACCCCTGGACCCAGCCATACCTCTCTTGGGAATATACCCAAGAGATGCTCTATCATATGACAAAAGCATTTGTTCAACTATGTTCATAGCAGTATTATTTGTAATAGCCAGAACCTGGAAACAACCTAGATGTCCTTCAATGGAAGAATGGATGAAGAAAGTATGGAATATATACATATTAGAATACTACGCTGCGGTAAAAAACGACTTCTCAAATTTTGCATGCAAATGGATGGAAATAGAAAACACTATCCTGAGTGAGGTGTCCCAGTCCCAAAAAGATAAATATGGGATGTACTCACTCATAATTGGTTTCTAGCCATAAATAAGGGTCACGAAGTCTACAATAGGTGACCCTAAAGAAGCTAAGTAAGAAGGTGAACCCAAGGAAAAACATATAGTTATCCTCTTGGCTAAGGGAAGTAGACAAAATTGCCGGGGAGAAAATTTGGATCTTGGTGGTGGGGTGGGATGGGGGTAAGAGGAGATGGGGAGAGAAAGGGTAGAAGGGAAGGAGGGGGGAACTTGGGGAAACAAGAGGATTGGGATAAAGGAAGGTAAGATAGGGGAGCATGGAACCACAATTCTTAGTTAAGGGAGCCACTTTAGGGTGGGCAAGAGACTTGACCCTGGAGGGGCTCCCAGGTGCCCAAGCTGAGGTTCCCAGTTAGTTCCTTGGGCAGCTGAGGATAGGGAACCTGAAATGACCCTATCCTAGAGCAATACTGACGAATATCTTGCATATCATCATAGAACCTTCATCTGGTGATGGATAGAGATAGAGACTGAGACCCACACTGGAGCACTGGACTGAGCTCCTAAGGTCCCAAGGAGGAGCAGAAGGAGGGAGAACATGAGCAAAGAAGTCGGGACCACGAGGGGTGCACCCACCCACTGAGACAGTGGGGCTGATCTATTGGGAGCTCACCAAGGCCAGCTGGACTGTGACTGAAAAAGCATGGGATAAAACTGGACTCTCTGAACATGGCGAGCAATGAGGGCTGATGAGACGCCAAGGACAATGGCACGGGGTTTTGATCCTTCTTAATGTGCTGGCTTGGTGGGAGCCTAGCCAGTTTGGATGTTCACCTTCCTAGATAAGGACGGAGGGGGGAGGACCTAGGACTTACCACAGGGCAGGGAACCCGGACTGCTCTTTGGACTGGAGAGGGAGGGGGAGAGGAGTGGGGGGAGGGGGCGTAGGGGGGGAGGAGGGGGAGGGAAATGGGAGGCTGGGAGGAGGTGGAAACTTGTTTTTTTTTCTCCTTTTCTCAATAAAAAAAATCAAAAAAAAAAAGAAAGAAAAGAAAAAAAGAAAGAAAGAATCATGGAATCACAAGGGTTTTTACAGATTTGACAACAACTTTTCCAAAATGCAAGTGTTTCCACAGCTCTGCTGAATGGGTTCTCCATGTGCAATGTACATATATACTTGCCATGGATTAATCTAATAGATCTATATCTATATATAATAGCTGTATATTTACTGTATAGTCTTGTAGGCTCCAACAAAGTTTATTAGAAATTTTTTTTTGTCTCCTCAGATGTTTAACAATGACAATTCTTCTGGAAGCAACTCCTTCATGATCGAGTTTGTTCTAGGTGGATGCACAGATTTTCCAGAGCTCTAGCTGCCCTGTTTATAAGAATCTACATTGTCACAGTGATGGAACACTGGGCTGATCACCCTGACTGGCCTCAATCCTCATTTGCACGCCCACTTCTGCAATTTCCTTTTCAGCCTCTCCTTCATTGATCTCTGCTCTCCTTCCATCTCCAGTTTCAAAGTATTGATAAATTTTATCTCTGAGAGGAATGAAAGTTCCTATTTGGGGTCCATGACTCAGATTTTTCTTTATCTCTTTTTGGTCATATAAACTGTTAAGCAGGCATAGTTATGAGCAGAGCAAATGCACTGGCTGTTGACTCCAGCCTGTTTCACTTTCCATCATGGTAGAGATTCATTTACTGACATCTCTGGGAGCATGTTTACCAGACAAACTCTGTGAAGCAATTAGTCCACATTGCCACCATTAACTTGTATCATGCTGCCCATAAACCCCATTCAAGGGCTCAGAAGAAGGAACTCTCAAAAGAGCTCTTCAAATTGCGAGTTAAACCAGGAAGTCATTTCTTATAGAAGCCATGACTCTCCCCAACACAAGAAAACATAGCCTATCTGAAAAAAAAATGTGGCCATCAAGAATTTGCAATTGACTCCCATTTTTGAGGGCCGTGAAGTAGCTTTTGAAAAGCTTTCTTTGGCTTCATGTGGATGTATATTGCCCCAGTTTGGCACCAAAATGTAGCTATATCAAAGAGTTCGACAAAGCCTGGAATAGACCTTAACAATTTATTTTATTTGGGGATATACTCAGAGTAAGGGTAGATAACTGGAGTTCTCTCTGTGTGCTGCAAAATGGAAACTGAATCCAGCAGAAAACAGGACCATGCACACTTTTCATCTTCACTCACAGTACCTGAGACCATGCCCCAAAAGGGACGGTATCTAAAAGGCTATTGCCTGAAGGAGCTCCCACAACACTTTTGTATAAGTAATCTTGGTCATGGTGTCTCCTCACAACAATACAGTATAACTAAGACATCGACCTCCTTGAGGCAGATATATAAAATAAAGGATCTGGGTTTCTAGGCTCTTTCTGCTCTATCTCCATTAGAGTGCCTTGTCCAACCAATCTCAGCTTTTCTGTATGTGTGTCTGTGTGTTTTTCCTTTCTTCAGTAACTCACAACCTCATTCATGTTTTCAGGACACAGACATGTGGACTGTAGCAGTACAGTTATTCTAGTGACTCATTTGGAAAATTTTGCCATGGTAAAGATGTATACAGGTTATCTTTTATCCCCTGCCACTGCCAGTATGAAGGGCATGAACCACTTTTTCCTTTTCCACTCTGACTTTCTCTATTCTTTTCTTAATTCAATCTGCTATTTTCCTTCATATATATATGTGTGTGTGTGTGTGTGTGTGTGTGTGTGTGTGTGTGTATGGTTTTCCCTTTGTAATCTTGGATTTTCAATCCTTCATCTCTGCTCCTTAAAGATGAATATAGTACACTGCTGGTTCAAGTCTAACATTCTTCTTAAAGGACAGATTAGTTAAAGAGAAATATAATAGATTATTTTTTTCAAGTGTTTGCATGAAATAGGAGCTACTAAAAAATTTCTGAGATCAAGGAAAACAGTCCAGTGTTATTGCTAGGATTGAGAGACACTGTAAAGCTCTATCTATAAATGTGATTATACAAAAATTTAAGGACAAATAACCAACTTAAAGTCCCCTTGTGTCATACTCATTCTCCCTGAGTACATGCCAAGACCCCTTCTGGAATGGAGGTCATGGATTCACCTTAAGATATAGGAAGTAAGATAATTTCTTCATAATCAGATGACTCACTCATAGAGGCAAGACTTGGGAAGAACAGTATTTCTGATTTATGGTTGATTTTATGTGAAGTGATTCTATACTAGGTTTCCTTATGGAGGATCTTTGTTATAGTGGTCTATCTTCATAAATTAAAGGCTCAGAGCAATGTATTGACAGCTGTATTATCGAAAGCTCAAATTACCTATAAGTCCTGTTCTATCAGAGTAAGACAAGGTTACTTGGCAGAAAACTTCAAATCCAGGAGGGCTTTTTTGTTTTCAACACATTATTTTCTGAGCCTGAACAGAGCCCATAGAATATATTACATTGCCTAGAGAAATTTCATTGGCCATGACCCGTGTGTAGTTGAGAGGTATGGTTTATAACACCAACATGCAATACTGAGCATGGCTTTGAGATGATGTTCATTTTATGTTACACAGGAGAGCAATGCAGCATATACTTACTTCCTCTAAAAGACCAATGGGATGAGAAATCCTGTTTTACCAGCTTATGAAACAGGGAATGGGGATTACAGGTTTTTACATGTCTAGGACAGTTTTATTTGCTTATATGTATCATTAAATTTAATTAAAACAACTATACAGTAACTCCTTTATCTTGTTTCATATTACTATTATTATAGTTGTAAGAGGGCTGAGATTAGACCTAGAGGCTTGTGTATGCAAAATAATTTTCTACCACTGAGCCATACCCAGATCATCTTTTTTGAGACATATTTTAAGATAGACACAGATATATGGACATGTTAATATAAATACACAAAGCCACATAGATTACAATTTTGGTACAGATTCATTAGTAAGAAATAAAAAAAAAACAGAATTAAACTGTCTTGAGGGCATATTCCTTTTTCTTAAATGTTTTGCTCCAAAAACTTTTACTTTTTGTGGAATGTTTATTTAATAATTACTGAAGCAATTGCAAGGCTTGTATATAATTATTAAAAATGACAATTGAGTACATCCCTGGTTATTCCTCTTGTCGATTTGTGCAGGGCGTAATGAGTAGAATTTTGAAGTGAACAACATTGTAACTCCTTCATCTTGTTTCATATTAGTATTATTATCATTGTTATGGAGCTGAGATTAGACCTAGAGGCTTGTGTATGCAAATAAGTTTCTACTACTGATCCATATCCATATGCTCCTTTTTGAGACATATTTTATAGATAGCCACAAAAATAAATATGTTAATATAAATGAACAAGGCCAGATAGATTACAATTTTTTATATAGATTCATTAGTAAGAAACAGAAAAATCTAGATTTAAACTCAAACTGTCTTGAAGCATAACTTTTTTCTTAAATGTTTTGCTCCAAAATCTTTTACATTTTGTAGAATGTCATTTAGTAATTATTGATGCAATTGCAGGACTTTTAGATAATTATTAATAATGAAAAATGTGTATGTCCCTGTTTTTTTTTTCCCTTGCTGAGTTGTGCAGGGCATAATGAGTAGAATTCTGAAGGGAACAACCCAATACCCGGCTCAGGGAACTAGGTATTCCTGTTGGGGAATTACAAACTAAGCAGTACTTTGAGTCTCAAAAGAGAGAGTGTTTATATCCATGCTACATGATATAAACACAGGTTAACACATAATATAAACACATGATATAAACCTGGGATGTGTCATCAGGAGAGAATAATTGTCTATACTTCTTTGATGGCTAGTCTTGGTTGTCAACTTGACTATAACAGGAATTAGATATAATCAATAAATGGAGGATACACTCATGATCCAGATCTTGAGACAGGAAGATGCCTTTTATCTAGATATTAAGGATGGAAAGCATACCTTTATTCTGGGCCACACCATTTGCTAAGAAGCCTATATAAGAAAATGTAAGAAGGAAGGATTTTTCCTTCTCCTGCTTGTTCTCACCTCATCAGCATACAAATTCCTTCTTCAGGATCCTGCAGACAAGCTTAGATACATAGCCTTGTCTGACTAAGCAACTACTAGATTATTGTACTTTGTGAAACCATAGTTGAGCTACAGTCTGTAAGATATACTAATAAATTGCATTTAAATTTTATAGAAATATTTATGTTATATATAATGTTCATAACTTGTTGTATACATATAAAAATAATAGATATTCATTCCATCATTCTATATGTTCTGTGAGAATAGAAAACAATGAATAATATAATTTCTAAAATATTATCCTACATTACTATGTTATAGAGATAAATGATATACTGGATGCAAATGAGATTAATTTTTGATTAAATAAAGACAACTTTTAAGAGAATTCATGTCCCTGGCATAGATATTTTAAGAGGTCTGAATCTCTTGTGTATTGAAATCTATCATCTCTTCATTATCAGAAATGTCAGTTCCTTAGGATATTGGAGTGAAAGGGTTTGTATGATACAATAACAGTCACATATTTAGTCTAAAAAAAGTTAAATTTTCTTAATCTTTATAACACCCCTCCAAACTCAAAGCTATATAAGTCAAGTGTTTAGCATACAGTGATGTTTTATTTTTCTTTTTGTCCCTAATCCTTGAAGAAGCTCAAAGAGACAAGAGAAAGTGGTTGTTTACAGACTTTGGAAGTTTTGCCTGTAATAAGAGTAGATGTTCATTATAAATAGGAAAACAATAAACAGAGATTTCCCAGGAATGAGAAGCAATGATGTCTGAATGCTTTGCTCAGTGGTTTCAGACAACCTTGAACTTGTAACAGCTAGTTCTAGCCTTTTTGGTCTGTGACAGAGTTCATTGTTTAATGTGACCCTTTACTAATGTTTCTCTAGATCTGCTGTGACAAAAATGGCTATGAAGAATGACTCTTCAGTGACCGAATTCATTTTTGGAGGATTGACAGACCAACCTGAGCTCCAGCTACCCCTGTTCATCTTGTTTCTGGTGTATCACACAACCACTGTGGTAGGAAACTTGAGTTTAATGAGTCTCATTTTCCTAAATTCAGACCTGCAGACCCCTATGTACTTTTTTCTCTTTAACTTGTCCTTCATTGACTTATGTTATTCCTTTGTCTTTACTCCCAAAACACTAATGGGTTTTGTTTCAGAGAAGAACATCATCTCCTTTAGAGGATGCATGACTCAGCTGTTTTTCTTTTGCTTTTTTGTCCACTCTGAGTGTTATGTGTTGACAGCCATGGCTTATGATCGCTATGTAGCCATCTGTCAACCTCTGTTGTACATGATCATCATGTCTCCTAGGACATGTTCCCTGATGATGTTTGGTTCATACTTCATGGGGTTAGCTGGTGCCTTTGTTCACACAGTGTTTATGGTCAGGCTCAACTTTTGTGATTCTAACATCATCAACCATTACATGTGTGATATCTTCCCCCTTCTGCAGCTCTCCTGCAGTAACACCTATGACAGTGAGCTTGTGAGTTCTGTTGTTGTCAGCACAGTGGTCATTGCATCTAGTGTCATCATCTTAATGTCCTATGCTTTGATTCTTTTTAATGTCACTCAGTTGTCATCAGGTAAGGGTTTGTACAAAGCCATGAGCACCTGTAGTTCTCACATAATCACTGTGGCCCTATTTTATGGATTTGGTATGCTTTCTCATATCAAAACATCATCTGATCAGTCTCTGGTTCAGGGGAAAATTCTCAGTGTATTTTATACATTTTTGCTGCCACTGCTGAACCCTTTTATTTACAGTCTCAGGAATAACGATGTCAAAGTTGCTTTAAAGAGATCTCTAAGGAGACTCACATTAAATGAAGCACTCAGGCTGTCGTAGTCCACATTCCCAATTTGAGTCTCTTTCTCCACTTTGTTTTGCTCTCACCTTCTTATTAATATTCGAATGTCTTCCTTTCATCTTGTTTTTTTTATATTCTGGCAAGGTTTCCAGCGTATTATTTCTTCTTGTTCCTTCACAAAAATTCTTTATTATTTTATCTGGAGATAAGAAAAATATTTCTACCTGCGTACTTAATCTGAGTGTTGATCCAGCTTCATCTTTGTACAAGATAGAGTCACAAGTTCACATATTTCATATCATAAGAGAACTCTATTTCTTTTTTATCTATGTACTTTTATGGCCAAGGATAGCCAGATAGATGAATGACTTCTGATATGTTTACTACTGTTGGTCTATTCAGAGAGAAATTTATAGATGATTTCCAATTTAAGTTTTTAAAATATGCTTGTGAATTGCGATCAATGGGAATGGTAAATTAAATTGTAGCCACGGTGATTTGTCAATGTTTCTAGCAGTATTTATTGTTTTTCAATAGTTTTCTTATTTTGGGTTTTGCACCTCATCATTACAAAAATGGCATTATGTGGAGTAATGGTCAATTTTTATAATTATTGAAGACCAATTAGGATATTTTGTATTCAGAATTTTTAAATATCATTAACAATGACAGTGATTTTTTGTGCATTTGAACTATTTAAAAGAATTTACTTTTAATAAAGACACTAATAACATGCGATGTCTAAAGTCATTATTCACTTTTTATATAACAATAATAATCTTTTAAAGAAATGTCTACTTGTTTCTAGAAAATTGAAACTATAGGTGACATCACAATCCAGTGTTGTAGTACATATATAAGCTCCTATTTGATTCTTACCACACATGTACGCATACATACTCACATACATTTATGTATACATATTAATCATATATTCATATATATGTTATTATGGCACAAATATTGAGAAACTGGAATTTTAAATGTATAAATGTTTTTCTTTTTCTTATTTCTAGTAGCCTCTTCCCACAAATCATGCCTATTCAAACAGAACTTCCATCTACCTGAAAGTTTTTGCAATATGTAATGTTCTTACACAGAGGGTTAATATAAATCTTCTTTTTTCTTTATTTGACTTTTTTAGGTTATATAGCTAGTAACACAAGTCCTATTTTTAGATTCCATGTGCACCTAATACGGAAACATATGGAATGAAACAAAGAGAATCTTGAATTTAAAGAGAGAGCTAGAAGTTGTTCAGAATGAGTCTAAAATAGGGGGAGAACATTTGACCCCATATGCAGTCTGATACTTGTAACTCTGATGACACAACAGTTTCTGTTTCACAACTGGGAATTGTTTGGGACCTGAAAGCTGACACTTGCCAAGACTCACATCAAAAATTCAGTGGCTTGTGGTACATGTAGCTCTTCTCAGAAATTGGCAGAGCCCTTGACTAAGGAGAAAGTAAGATTGACTCTTTACAGTTTTTATAATTCTGTGTTGTGGCAGATCATTCTATCTGATAACACAATCTCAGCAAGTGTCAACCTCATCCAGTTGATGAATTGCTTATACCATTGTCACCTCACAATTGCTTAGATACAACATTTTAAGACATTTGCATGGCTTTGACTTTGGGATGGAGTTCAGCTGTACAAATGTATTTAGATGTGTAAACATCTACCAACAATTGCTCAACATGGATTTCTATAAAGCAGGAGGGATAATGAAAAGACCATTAAGCCTTATGTTGATCTATACCTGAAATATAAAAAAAATGTCTTAGATAATCTCTTTAATTGTTATTCTTATAGTAGATCATGGATATCAGAGAAGTTCAAAGCCAGAAAACATATTGAGAAGTTTCCCTTTTGAAGATCAACCATGTCTGCACTCAATTTCAATTCTGAACTTGCAATTTGGAGCAATACCTTTTTTACTCATTTTCTGAGGGTTGCCTTTAGAAATGATGGATTGTTTATAAGAATGAATGTCAGCATGCTTAACCATGAGATTAAGAAAACACATACTTCATGGGAAAACATAGTTCACTAGAAAGCATATTTTGTAATTTAGTACCGACTTCCTCCCTTTTCTTCATGGAACTTAATGAAACACTAGAATTTACAAATGAAAGAAAGTGAGAGCAAATGTTTCCAGAAAGAATCAGTTAATAACAATCCTTCAGACTCACAAAAAGCATATTTGAATAATAAAATCTGATATGAAATATACCTATTACATTATCTGACTGGGCACTTTAGGTATATATTTAGGGGTATTTTTGTTATGAAATTAATCTCTTTTGTTCATATAAATTTTCTGTAGTCTCAATTGATAAATGATAGATTGCTTCAGCCTGATTATTTCAACAACTGCTGTTTTCACAGTCTAACTTAAAGTTCATCCAGAGAATTGTATATTCTGGAGTCAAATTTGGATTTCTAAATAATTATCACAGAGTGTGACCTCAGTAATAGTGCCTTTTGTTTCATGAATGGTTAGCCTAATCTTTACCGACTGTATTCTACTGTGAAGATGTTAGTGAAATTCAGTGAAACACAGTGCCTGTGGCTTTTGAAAGATTACATGGAAGTAGACTTACTGGTCTACTTGTTCTTCTCTTTTGCCCTTCTTATATTAATTCATACTTTTGGAGAGTCGTGATCTATGACCTTGGAAATGAAGCACGTGTTGTAATGGTCTTCCTGCACACAATTCATTTGAAATATATTTTGCTTTCTAAATTTAATTTAGCTTTAACTTTTGAACAAAATTTTAAACGTAAACAAGCAAACAAAAATACCAGTGTTAGAAAACTTAAGTTATCATGTCCATGAAAATATGTTTTACTTTGTCTATCAGAGCTATATTTTTTCATCTTTAGATATTTGCAGCATGCACCTGAGTAACACATAAAGTCCCCTAAATAAATAAGCATGTCTGTTTATTTAGATTGTGTTTAAACTATTTTAGTAGTCTTTTCTGTCTTTCTAGATGGTCTTTAAAAAGGGCAGATTATAAAATCATCAAGTTAAAAAACAGGTAAAATTAAGTATTCAAACAAAAAAATTTAAAGAGGAAAGAAATTTCACCACTTTAGTTTAGTTCTGAAATCACTATTGTTCGTATTTCTTCTGCCTTGATAAGGCATTAAATAAGGATATTAGTGTTATAAAAGTTCTTCCATTATTTACTTGAAGATAAATTTTAGTGGACTATTCTTGGATATATTCATCATTATTCCAACTTTGTTATATGATTGTTAATCAAGCATGCAGTGGATACGTTATTAGTGACATTTGTTCAGAAATATTTTTGGTATTTGTCTGTCCTTTTTACTATAACACAACATCTCAGTTGATATACAATATTTTGTCAGGGACTTAGTGATTTTTTTGAGCACAGGATGTTTATATTTAAAGACTACTCATAAATGCTCTTCAAATGTTTCCTCAGATGCTACATATACGTGTGACATATTGGAAATTTTCAAGATACTTGCAGAGTTATTGTAACTTTCCTTGTATAATTTTTTTTAGTACTATATAAGCTGGTTCTATCATTTTAGGTGACTCTGATTTCAATAGAAATAGTAGAATGACATGGGGAGGTTTTGAACGTTATTTGAGTTAATGTTCTGGCCCAAACTCTCTATATTCTGGCCAACATTATGTAGAATGTGTTTCCTGTATGTTCCTAGTGGTATAGACAAATAGACTTCTTCCAGTGCTGTGCTTTCCCTGTAAAGATTGACCAAAATCTCATAAAATTCTGGTACGAAATAAATCTTGTTGCCCTTAAATTATCTCTATTGTATGTTTTGCAACAACACTTATGATAAGAAAGGCAACTTACATTATCTTTATGTGCAAAATATGTAAACTGATCCCACAGTCTTTTGTATTCTAAGAACTCTACCCCCAATTCAAATGTACACCTTTGAAACCCCTTTCAATGATTTAAATGTTCATTTATTATATACAAGATTTATTTTTAAGTGTATGCAGATATATTTATATGTAAAACAAGGGTCATTGAAGTCTACATCTACATTGTTGAAAATGAAAAGGCCTAGATGTAAACTAATATAAGTTAAATGCCTATTTCCACTCTTTAATGTATGTGAAGGGTTCTATCTATCTATCTATCTATCTATCTATCTATCTATCTATCTTTCTATCATCTATCAATCTATCATCTGTCTTTCTGTCTTCTTCTTTCATCTATCTGTCTGTCTGTCTAACTATCTATCATTTATCTATCTATCTATCATCTGTCTGTCTGTCTATCTATCATCTATCTCTCATCTATCTATCTATCAATCTATCATCTATCTATCTATCATCTATCTATCTATTTATCTATCTATCTATCTATCTATCTATCTATCTATCTATCTATCTTTATCTATCATCTATCTATCTATCTTTATCTATCATCTATCTATCATCTATCTATCATCTATCATCTGTCCGTCTATCATCTATCTATCTATCTATCTATCTATCTGTCTGTCTGTCTGTCTATCTATCTATCTATCTATCTATCTATCTATCTATCTATCTATCTGTCTATCTGTCTATCTGTCTATCTGTCTATCTGTCTATCTGTCTATCTGTCTATCTGTCTATCTGTCTATCTGTCTATCTGTCTATCTGTCTATCTATCTACCTACCTACCTTGTAGAATTTTAAACCTGTGGTCTACTGTTTATTACTCCAATCAAACATACTCATAGTAAAGCTGAAAATGGCAAATGAACAGTTCTCTGAATATTCATATGTAGAGATTTTCTGAACATAAGAATTGCAAAGGGGACCAATTGAAACTCTGCCCTGGGAATTAGATGCTCCCTGGTGAAAAAGTATTAACTGAATAGGATTTCAAATCTCAAAAAATCCAATCTTAGTTATACAACATTTGATGTAAACATCAGCCCAGTAACATTTATCCTCCAGGGTCGCATCCTGCAGGGAGAATATCATAAAGAAGAGAATATTTTTCTATACTTATAATATTTTTCTCAGAAACCTTGACCTTCATTTTCTCATTTGAGTGAAGCAATGCTTTAGTGTCTCATGCAAGATTGCTTTTTTTAAAAAAAAATTTTGAATGCGTAGAAAGAACTTTCTACAGAAAAGTCAACAGTGGGCTTCTTCTAGCAACTCATACATTATCTGTATTGTTGCTGTCACATCCTTCATTACCAGTAACTTTGGCTCTCCTAGAACAGTGAGAAGGAAGTTATCCAGATCTCCCAAAGTAAAACAGTTTCCAATGGTGTGCATTGGATTTTTATCTTGATAATTTCCCTTGAAGTTCAGTTTCATAAATTATGGGTTTATTATTTTTGATCTTAATTGTTAGTAAAGACCAAGGGGAAATGACGAAATTATGTTCTGAGACACTTGAGGTATGTTAACATCCTTTTGGTGGATACATTTTATGGGAAGAAGAAAAGGAAATAGGTAATATTTAGGTATCACAAGAACAGGTTTTGTTCTCTGGAGGTTATGTGTTTTCTCAACTTATGCCTCTAAATCACTAAATCAAGATTTCCACTTGGAGTGAAAGAAATGCATTATTGGTTAAAGGTGAATTCTTTACTTATTTTTCCAGATGCTTCATGTGAATCAAATGAATATGGAAAATGACTCTTCAGTGTCAGAGTTCATTCTTATGGGCCTGACAGAACAACCTGAGCTCCAGCTGCCCTTATTTGTTTTGTTCTTGGTGAACTACACAGCCACTGTGATGGGAAACTTGAACTCAAACCTCCACACTCCTATGTACTATTTTATCTTCAATCTATCCTTCATTGATTTCTGTTATTCATTTGTCTTTACCCCCAAAATGCTAATGAGTTTTCTTTTAGGGAAGAACACCATCTCCTTCAGAGGACGCATGACTCAGCTGTTTTTCTTTTGCCTTTTTGTGAATTCAGAGAGTTATGTGTTGACAGCCATGTCCTATGATCGTTATGTGGCCATCTGTCAGCCACTGCTGTACAAGGTTATTATGTCACCTGAGATGTGTTTTATGCTGATGTTTGGTTCTTACTTGATGGGATTTGCTGGGACCATGGCTCACACAGGGTGTATGCTTAGACTCAGGTTTTGTGATTCTAACATCATCAACCACTACATGTGTGACATCTTCCCACTTCTCCAGCTCTCCTGCAGTAGCACCTATGTCAATGAACTTGTGAGTTTCATTGTGGTAGGTACAGTTATCTCTTTATCTAGCCTCATTATCTTAGTCTCCTATGCTTTGATCTTTTCTAGTATCATTTAAATGTCATCAGGTGATAGTTGGTCCAAAGCCATGGGAACTTGTGGATCTCACATTATAACTGTCAGTCTTTTTTATGGATCTGGACTACTTGCTTATGTCAAGCCATCATTTGCTGAAACTGTGGGCCAGGGAAAAATTTTCTCAGTCTTTTACACCTTCTTGGTGCCCATGCTAAATCCTCTAATTTACAGCCTAAGAAACAAGGATGTCAAGCTTGCTGTGAAGAGAAAGGTGAAGAGAATGACAAGCTGATCTATCTGTGGGTGTTTCTCTTAGATCTGTGTCTACTAGTTGGCTCTCTCTGTCTCAAATTTTGTCTTTTTTGATTATTTATTTATTTTTTATTTATTTATTTATTTTCTTCTTTCTCATACTTCTCCAGTATCACACCACAAATTTTTCTACAGTATCATTTGTCCTTCCACTGTTCAAAATCCCTTTTATGTGATGATTCTTTTTCTGGAGGTATAGACTGATTTATTTGTATCCAAGAGGAAGCCCATTTTTTATAGCACATTAAGAACTTGTTCTGTTAGCTTATTTTATGTAACAGCACTAATTATTATTTTTTCTTATATGTCTTTTATATCCAAGAAATATCCATGGGTTTGTATTCTTTATATCTAACTAATATCTTTCTTGATTTTTGTAGGAATTTTGTGTACTCATTTCCTTATTTGGTGGGTTTATTTTCTATATATTCATTAATATAGATAAGAAGCTACATAATAGTCAAAATTACAATAATTTTTTTGGTTACTATGGGAGCAGTTTCTTTTTAAATATTTTATCACCTTAATTTTCATCTTATATTTTTGATATTTAACAAAAAATAACCTAGGGAAAAATTACATGCAGTAAAAATTGAGCCTTACTGAATAAATAAAATACCATATAATATAACACTGTTTTTCTCAACATTATTTGCAATATCTATTCTATTATTAAATTCTAGACAGTATTCTAAGAACTTTTTTCATAATATCATTGTTTTCATTTTGAAATTAGAAAACTGAGATACAGAGAGGATTATGAGCTTGTTAAGATGCTGAGTGACAGATTTGAGATTTGATTTTGAGTATAATAAAGACATTTTGCTACAATGTCCCTCCACTACCACATATATTACTTGGAGTTACGATTTATATTAAGAAATCATTAAGATGTTTCCATCATTTTGTAGTGAAGGCTTTTATCTTCAAGGATGTAAAGTAATGTGTAATTTATCTAAATGAGTGGAATTTTTATGATTTTTTTGGAGTATTTATTAGGTCTACATCTCTACCCCAGTTTCTCAGACACCCACAATTTTGACAAAAGATCAGCAAACATATTCTCATATACCATATGATGAAAATTTAATATTTCTTCTTAATATGTGTACTGAATCTGTAATTTTTACTGTGATATTCATTCTTGGATATAGAACAGTGTCATAAAAATATCTAGTCCTTGTCCCTTATTACATGGATGTTCTTATTTAAAAAATTGTTTATTACTTTCAAACAGTTGAGTCCCATCTGGTCTCAATTTTTATTGATACAAAGAATGCAAGCTCTTGTTTGTGAGTTTAATTTATAAGTCTAGAAATAATTTCTCTCACTTTCTCCATCCCTCCCTTCTTCCCTATATATTGTTATCTCCTTCTCTATCTCATTTCTCTTATACAGAGCAAGATACTTATATAATTCCAACATTTTAAAAATAAAGTACACTATTAAAATCTATTTGAGCTTTAATGCCAAACAAACAATAATGCAGAAGTTAATTTTATACTCATTATATATCTGACAAAAAACAGAGAAAAATAAAAATGAATTACAAGGTAACAATGAGATTTTCTGTTGAATTATTTTAAAATGATTCAAAAATGAAGGAGTATATGAGGCTATGAACCAGTCAAGATTCTGTAGCGGAGAAGAAAACTTATCTACAAGATTTTGATGGCAAAATTTAAAAAAATACACATATTCTTAAAGAACTGTCATACAAAAGTGCACACTTGGTGAACTTCAAAATGGTACTTATTGTTCATTGTAATTAGTGACTGTTTTTCTGGAATCATGAAGTGTAGGGGTTTAGTTAAGCTTTCAGAGTAAATCGTGTTATTATTACCATAGTGAAATGTGTAATTTAAGATGCTTGATGCTCTCACTTTTCTTAGAAAGAAAAATGATTTTATTATAAAAGAAACAACAATTTGTTACATATAATACTGTCATTGATAATACCCAATTTTATTCACTAATAAAATCTAAGACCGACAAAGGATATATGATGTAATGTTTGCCTTACTTAGCCTTATTTGAGTTACTTAGTAAAATCACCATGAGATATATCCAGTTTCCTACAAATGATATAATTTCAAGCTTCATTTGGTTGAAAAAAATTCTACTGTATATGTAAACATCACCTTTATCCATTCTTTTGTTGTTGGACATCTAGGTTTCTTTCATTATTTAGCTTTTGAAAATAGTGTGTTTGTAATATATTGATTAGGAGTTTGGCATAAATAACAAATAAAGGGTAGTGCTGTGTGGGTCACTTGATAAATTTACTTTATCAAGTACACTGAGAAACCTCTACACTGATATTTTATGTTAGTTGGATGAGTTTATTTTCCGAGCAATTTACAAAAGTTCCTTTCAGTATACATCCTTCTCACAATTGTTATCTAATTTCTTGGTGGCTGCCATTTTGCATGGGGTGAGATTGATGTTCCTTGTTTATATATGTGTTTCTTTGATGATTAGTGATTTTAAACATTTAAAATATTTATTGACTACTTTTGTTTTGTTAATGGACAACTATGGGTACATTTTATTGGCCTTTTCATTGATTATTTTGTTTGGTTTTAGGTGCTTAGTTTTTTAAAATTTTATATTATTTTTGTATATTTTGCTGGTGGGAATGCAAACTTGTGCAACCACTTTGGAAAGCAGTGTGGCGGTTTCTCAGGAAATTCGGAATAACCTACCCCTGGACCCAGCAATGCCACTCCTGGGAATATACTCAAGAGATGCCCAATCATATGACAAGGGCATTTGTTCAACTATGTTCATAGCAGCATTATTTGTAATAGCCAGAACCTGGAAAAAACCTAGATGCCCTTCAATGGAAGAATGGATGAAGAAAGTGTGGAATATATACACACTAGAGTACTACGCTTCGGTAAAAAACAATGACTTCTCGAATTTTGCATGCAAATGAATGGAAATAGAAAACACTATCCTGAGTGAGGTAACCCAGACCCAGAAAGATGAACATGGGATGTACTCACTCATAATTGATTTCTAGCCATAAATAAAGGTCATTGAGTCTATAATTTGATATCCTAAAGAAGCTAAATAAGAAGGTGAACCCAAAGAAAAGTATATAGCTATCCTTCTGGTTATGGGAAGTAGATAAGATTGCCGGGCAAAAAATTGGGATCTTGTGAGTGGGGTTGGAGGGGGGTAAGGGGAGATGGGGAGAAAAAAGTGAGAAGGGGAGGATGGGGGGAACTTGGGGAAATGGGATGATTGGGATAAAGGATGGTAAGATAGGGGAGCAGGGAAGCACATATCTTAATTAAGGGAGCCATCTTAGGGGTGGCAAGAGACTTGGACCTAGAGGGGGTCCCAGGTGCCCAGGGTGATGTCCCCAGTTAGTTCCTTGGGCAGCTGAGGATAGGGAACCTGAAATGACCCTATCCTATAGCCATACTGATGAATATCTTGCATATCACCATAGAACCTTCATCTGGCGATGGATGGAGATAGAGACAGAGACCCACATGGACACTGGACTGAGCTCCCAATGTCCCAGTGAGGAGCAGAAGGAGGGAGAACATGGGCAAAGAAGTCAGGACAACAAGGGGTGCACCTACACACGGAGACAGTGGGGCTGATCTATTGGGAGCTCACCAAGGCCAGCTGGACTGTGACTGAAAAAGCATGGGATAAAACCGGACTCTCTGAATATGGCTGACAATGAGGGCTGCTGAGAAGCCAAGGACAATGGCACTGGGTTTTGATCCTACTTCATGTTCTGGCTTTGTGGGAGCCTAGCCAGTTTGGATGTTCACCTTCCTAGACCAGGATGGAATGGGGAGGACTTTGGACTTTCCACTGGGCAGGGAACCCTGACTGCTCTTCAGACTGGAGAGGGAGGGGGAGAGGAGTGGGGGGAGGGGGAGAGGAGTGGGAAGTGGAGGAGGGAAATGGGAGGCTGAAAGGAGGTGGAAATTTTTTTTCAATAAAAAAAATAAAAAATAAAATTGACACTGATGACAGTAAAAAAAGATATTGATCTGAATGTATAAATATTACATATTTTCTTCTATTCTTTTGGCCATCTTTTGAGTCAAAATAATTTATTTCTTATTTGAAAACATTTTAAACATACAAATCTATTTTATGATCCTTTTTGAGCTGCTGGAAACCATTCAGAAAACCTTTGTCTATTTTGCCTATTTCTTAAACTATTTTCTCCATGATTTCTTCTAAGACTTCCAGTTTTATGTTAGAGTCTTTGATTAAATTTGTAATTGATTTTAATACAGGAAAGAGATAGGCAGTGAGGTTCATTCTTTACACATATGACATCCTTTTTAGTCAGTGTCATTTGTTGAACTGGCTATTTTTACTCAAATGGATATCTTGGCATATCTAACACTGTTAGTGGGGCTAGGAACTTGTCACTATATATGTCTCAGGTCCTTGGTCATGGTATATTATTATATTATTCTTTTAAATAGACATATATTAAAGTGATTCTTAATGGATTATTGTTATACACATAGATCAGTGTACCTATCAGCCCATGTCAGAGCATCTTCTTCTTATATAAAATGATAATTGATATAGACATTTTCTTTTTATTAGCATGCAGAGAACAAGAGACTTTGTAGTGCTCAATAGTAATTGGAACAATGATCATATCCTTTCTCTCAGGTTCAGAGATGTTCACAGATGAGAGGACAGATATATTTTAAGAACCTGAGGTGATATTGGATAACTGCAAGCAAAGAAGCAACTAACACTATCATTTACAATGTTGGAAAGTACTTGATATGGACTGGAGGAAAGAAACAAATAAAAAAGAGAGTCAAAACAAAAGTAACCACAGAAAAGTTCTTAGCATTTAATATACAATATGTTTTAATGAATCATGGTTGGAAGGCATTGCTGGCTGGTTTTAGGTTGCAGTCTGCCATAGCCTGGTAGCTTTCTCTAAGCTACACAATATGAAAATGTCCTTTCTTCTTCTCCTAGCAATGTTTCCTGCTCTCTACTTAGCCTTGCTGAAGGATGTCCCTGGACCTCAAGGACTGACCTTATGTAAAACTGTGTCCAAAACTATACTCACCTTTAGCTTGACCATTGACAAAAATCCCTGCTAAGACTGGATCTAGGAGCTCTGCTATAGGAAACCACTACCATACACAAAGCCTTTAGATAGGAGCGTGACACTTAATGCAAACTAGGGTTTGTAGCCAGGCTCCACAATCCTGTATATTCCTTATCCTCTGAAATAAATTTGAGCTTATTCACCAAATCTGCCTCCTAGAGGGCTACCTCTGTTCATGCCTAAGGGATGCACACTAAGGTTTCTCTTGCCCTTCTGTCTCTTTCCCCTCTTGGACTGTTGGCCTACATGTAGGCCAGGAGGGAAGGAAGACACCTTTAATTGCTAAGTCCTGATCACTGTGGGACCCTGAAGGATGTCATTTCTGTTGGGCCTTTTTCATGTTTGCCTTGAGGAACTTTTGGTTTCTAAGTAATTTTGGGGAGACTGGAATAATTTATCTCCTTGCTCTCTGTCTCCCACCTTTTCTTCTGTTCCTACTCATTTCTGTTGTAATTGTTTCTGCAACTCATGTACTTCTCTCTTTCCAGTTCTAGTCATTTCCTGCTCTTCTCTCTGATCAAGATAATTTTTCTGAGCACTGAAGCTGTTTCAATTTTGTGTCACAAAATTTAGTGGCTCTATATGGTATTCTGAAAGGACGAGAGCTTTGATTTTGGAATTTAGGACCTTATTATAATGCACTATTACAGATTTTCCTTTGGTCTGAGAAAATGCTATAGGTGCTGTAAAAGACATTGGGTATTGTCAACAATTGAGAACAACATTCATGGTTGGAAGCTATAGTATTTTTTCCCTCTGAATTTAATAACTCCTATCTGAGATTCCTTTTGATGACCTGTAGAGGTACCTGAGGGTCTACATGCTAAATCGATGTCACCTTGTCCACATTATTATCTATAAGTAAGAGCATTGGAGCTATATAAATTTTTGCTTGTGGGACAAATATCCTGTGTTGTAGGGATAAGTCCAGCCCCTTAGGGGGCGTGTTCGCCTCGGGCTAATGTTTACCTATAAATCTGGTGACAGTGCTCCCAGCTGCCCCTTTTGCTTTCCTGGTCTCCGTGGGAATGGTGGTTCTGTAAGTCTATTTCCCCATTAAAGCTGTATATATTTTTACAATCTGTCTGCATTCATTTAAACTGTTACACCGTGTAGCATCAAGTATGTATACTTAGAGAACTGGGAAGGTATACTAATTTATTCATTCTTCTATCTACATTTATAAAGCACCCCCTGTGTATATACGGTTAATTGTTTAAAGTGATTCAGAAGTAGCTCTGAAGAAAAAAGTCATATCACTTTGATATTATGTACTTAGATTAATAGGCATATGTGATTTGTATGAAGGAAGGCATTACAAAGAAGAATAAAAGATTTCAACTAAGAATGGAAAGTATGGAGAATCCATAGTATAAGGGACAGGTATACTTGCTGTTCTAATGTATAGTTCTCAAATTGGCAGGAATAAAATGTAGGTAATACTGGAGCACAGGTGAAGTAAAAGAAGAACAGGACTAACAGCAAGAAGGATTGGGTTAGGCAAGAGGTAGGAGGGCAGAGTAGAGGAGAGAGTTTGAGGAAGGATAACTAGCACTAAAGACCTTTGAGAAAATACTGCCTAAACTACTACTGCATAAGCTTCCAAAAATAGTTTCATGACTAAAATGAGTTTTAACTGAAATACTAATCATTTGGAGACAGTGCTTCTATACTACTAGACACCACAAGGTATAAAGGAAAACCTAGAATCTAGAATTAGGTACCCTTTTTGGAGTTGTTAGCCAACTGTGTTCCCATTGATTTCCTAATATTGCAAGCTATTGCCCCTGCTCTCGATTTTCCCCAAACTTGATAATTAGACTATAATGCAGAAGATACCATATATTCATGCCATAACATGGAGAAATAAAGTTTGTGTATATTTAGTAGTCTATTGTCAAACATTTCTAAGAAAACTTTTTCTATGTATACTTATTTCCACTTTGTTCTACTCATTTCTTTTATTTTTTGACAATTTCATTCTTAAAATATGTATGTAGGTCAGGTCCATCTATATACAATTCCAAATTCCAAATCATTAATGCAAACACACAGATGTGAAAAGTTGTCATAATGTTACTTACATTGTATAAAATCATCATAAGTTTTCATTCTGCTCACATGTTTCAATGGCAGGTGAGAAACAAATCCTTCTCTCATAGCTGTCTCTTAATTGTTCTCTTTACTTAGAGAGATAGCAGGATACATCATTATTTGAAAGTTGGTCATGTCTTGTGTAAGAATTTCGCAGTTGAGTCTGGTATTGTCCAGCATTTATAGTGCTAAAAGTCTACATGTGATATCAAAGAAGAAATGCAACGCTCAGTTTCACTGTGGTGTGAAACATGAGGCTACAGGCATAGATAGCTAACCTGGCAAACATACCCACTAGTGGAATATTTTCTTAAGTATTGTAGGAGTAATCAACAATCAAACACTTTTGGACTAGGTTTCAGGCTTGCTTCATAGACAAAATTCATTGTTAACGTGGTTCTTGCAGTCAACTACTGAGGCAAGGTCATAGGGAATAGACCTGAGGGAAGTGCTTATGACTGTTATTCTGCTTTGGATACAGTAGTAAATTGCCTCCTGATGAATTTCCATTATACCCATAGCTTGGTGCATCTCTCAACTTTCATTAGAGATGCTTCCTTTAGCAGTAGATGGCCATTAACACGGGTATCTTCATTAGGTCAAGTGGTAGACATAAGAGACCACAAATGATTAATCCTAAATGGGACGTCCATATCACACACCTTTGCTCAAGTCTCAGAAATTATAAGGAAAGGAGCAGTGGAAAGACTGTAAGAGTCAGAAGTCATAGAGGACTACGTCAAAACAATGTTTCCAGAATATGCTCAAGGACCTCAGAGTGGTTACAACAGTATGCATAAGATGCCTGAAAAATTAAGCCTGAAAACAAACCTTGAATGGAGGGGGTGATGGTAATGAATTCTCCCTCTAGTTGAGGAAATATTGGCAGAGGGTGTCTACTGTGAGAAACATGGTCAATTTCAAGGATGCAGCCCCCAAGAGGTTATGTTCCTCAAGTAGATGGGTCTACACTCGTTAAAGAGGTAGTGACGAAAGAAGTCATTGCGGTAACAAATTAAAAAGAAGAGATACAGTTAGGAGGGAATATGGTTGGAGAAAAAAATCAGAGGGGAAGAAATTGCGGATGAACTTCATTGAACACAATGTGTATATGTATAAATGTTTCAAACAATAACAACCGAAGAAAACCATAGTGTATATCTCCAATGAGCCAAGTTTGTAAGCACCATGGTATCAAAGCTTGACCTCTGGGGAATTACCTGGTAATCACAAGTCTTTCAATTTTGAATCAGGTCCCAAAGAGGACAAACTCATAAAACCCTCTTGGGTCATTACCAGGTGACTCTTATGACATCAGTTGATGTATTTACCAACCTCTGGGATACAGGAGACATTCTGGGAAAAGTCACAACTGAAAATCATGAACTTACGACTTTTCAGAATTTGGAGAAATGAGGGCTCTGAATTACCCAGTCAAAGATGACTTTCTCTCACCACCAAAAAGCCTAACTTAGAATCAGAAAAAAAAATTCCTAGGCTATACACCTTACAACTCATTCATGCCATGTGTACGTGCCCCTTTGTGAGTGTAGAATAGAAGAGTAACTAAGGTGACTTGTGAGGTGCCTCTGCACAAAGGTAAGCAGTGAATTAAATGCATGTTTTTTCCTCTCAAACCAACTCTGAGCAACCCTGTATATTGTCTCTTCTCTTTGGAGAGAACCAATGAACCTGATTTGTGAGGTGAATTGATAAGGTATAAGAACAGTGGTACTTCAAAGGAAGAATAATCATAGGTGCCTTGAATACTGTTCTCAAAGAAATAGCCTTCCATTTATTAGTGGTTAGTTCTAACCACTAATGAACTCCAAAAAATGTTGAAAACAGAGGCCCACTATGTTCAACTAGTCCGGATTTATCCCATGCTTTTTCAGACCTAGGCCAGCTGGCCTTGGTGAGTTCCCGATAGAACATCCCCATTGTCTCAGTGTGTTTGTGCACCCCTCATGGTCCTGAGGTCCTTGCTCGTGCTCCAATGAGGAATACCGAGAACTCAAGAACAATCGCAGTGTGTTTTTGATCCTACTGCACGTACTGGCTTTGGGGGAGCCTAGGCAGTTTGGATGCTCACCTTACGAGACCTGGATAGAGGTGGGCGGTCCTTGGGCTTCCCACAGGTCAGGGAACCCTGATTGCTCTTGGAGCAGATGAGGGAGGGGGACTTGATCGGGGGAGGTAGAGGGAAATGGGAGGCGGTTGCGGGGGAGAAGGCAGAAATCCTTAATAAATAAATAAATGAAAAAAAAAAGAAAACAGTGGCCCAGAGAAGTGTGTTTGAATTTATGAATTTATTATTCAAAACTGCTTCTTAATCTTATTTTAATGGGGTACTTTGGAGAGCCTGGAATTCCTTTTTAATGTTATGATTTTTATTGTTTTCACAGATATGACCCAGAAAATGGCCTTAGGTAATGACTCTTCTGTGAAAGAGTTTGTCCTGCTGGGCTTGACACAGCGGCCAGAGCTTCAACTGCCTCTCTTCTTCCTATTCTTGGGAATCTATGTGGTCTCCATGGTGGGGAACCTGGGCTTGATTGTTCTGATTATTTTGAACCCTCACCTGCACACCCCCATGTACTACTTTCTCTTCAACCTATCCTTCACAGATCTCTGCTACTCCTCTGTCATCACACCCAAAATGCTGGTGAGTTTTGTGAAGCTGAACATCATCTCCTATGCAGAGTGCATGACTCAGCTCTTTTTCTTCTGCTTCCTTGTTATTGATGAATGCTACATTTTGACAGCAATGGCCTATGACAGATATGCTGCCATCTGTAAGCCTCTGTTTTACCAGGTCACCATGTCCTATCAGGTCTGCCATTTGATGACATTTGGTATATACATGATGGGGTTTGTGGGTGCAATGGCCCAAATAGTTTGCATGCTGAGACTGACTTTTTGTGATGGCAACATCATCAATCACTACGTGTGTGATATACTTCCTCTCCTGAAGCTCTCCTGTACAAGTACTGCCATCAATGAGCTTGTGGTTTTCATTGTTGTGGGTGTCAATGTAACAGTGCCCAGCCTGACTATCTTTATCTCTTACACCTTGATCCTTTCCAGCATTCTTGGCATTCGTTCTGCAGAGGGTAGGTCAAAAGCCTTCAGTACCTGTGGCTCCCATGTAATAGCTGTTTCTCTTTTCTTTGGAGCTGCAGCATTCATGTATCTTAAACCTTCTAGTGCATCTGTGGAAGGTGATAATGTATCTACCATATTTTATACCATTGTGGGGCCAATGCTGAATCCTTTCATCTACAGCATAAGAAATAAGGATGTCCACATTGCACTGAGAAAAACTTTGAAGAGAAGCATGCTTACTTAAGTAGAATCTGCACTTGTTATGGGATAATCTTAGGACATATGATGATTACAACTAGAGTTAGTACCAGAGGAACAGCTCATCAGTAGAGCATTTGCATGCATGCATGTGTCCCTGGATTTGATCCACAGCGTTGAAATCCTCAAGGGCTATAACAATTAAAAGAACATAAAAACCCCAATGATGAGAATAGTGTAGAATTAAAATTATTTAACATTATTCAAAATTAAGTTACTTATCAAGGACATTTCAGAAGTAGAGAGTTAAGGGTGATTTACTCATTATCCTTTTAGAATAGAGTGCATAATTTATTGTATTATTTTCCAAAATCATTGTACTTTTTGTCATAATTGAAGATTGAAGAAAACACACATTTGTGCAGCTATCTACTAGTATAGTAGCCCTAGAGTTAGAAATCACAAGGATTTAAGTACAAAGCACTGTATAATACTATACTCCAAAACAATAATCTCATGAGATCTTTTAAATGTACTTCTTTGAATATCATTGCAATCTGTGTTTTGGGGGAATAATACCCAGGCCCTATTGCATGTTAGGCAATACTCTTCTATTGATCTATATTTAAGCACAACTGTGAGAACTTTGACTAGGGTCCATCTAGAAGATTATATCGGTGTGCCACTTTGATAAAAATTTCAGAAGCCTTAGAGACAGTGTCTCATTTATTCAATTAGAAATCCCCTGGAAATATTTGTAGTGGAGTTCATTTCAAAATGTTCTCTGTTTCACAGAAGGTTCCAACAAGGAAGGGAAATTACTCTTTGACTCTGGTCTCTTCTCTTTAGCCTTAAGTCAGTTTGGGAAAGATCAATTGATGATTCTCTTGTAATTCTATTGCTTGAAGACTAAAAATTGAACTATTTAGATCATTCAAGATAAAGGGAATCTATATTATATATTTGTCTCATGGACTTGAGGGCAGGTATGTGAGTTTATGGACCTGCTATGTCTTCACTGTGAAGAATTTGACTAAGTAAATTTACTAGTTATTGGCAGAGGAATTTTGTCTTTGACTCAAATGAGTAATCAAATAAGCTATCTTAATTTATTAGCAATCAGTTTTTTCCCTTTAATAATTTCCACTTTCAGCCTTAGTGTCCTATGTACAATGATGAATTTTATTGAAGTAACAAATAATTACTGAGCTTTTATCCTATATGTAGGCTTTGGTCAAACATTAAAAATACAGTCAGACCTTTTACAGAGGGATCTAAGTTGTAGTGCTTCCTCTGGTCCCTCTTCTAGTATCCCAAGAAGGAGAAGTCTAGGAGTCAGAGGGAATAGAGAACCCCAAGAAAACACAGGCCACTGAATCAACTACGTAGCGCACATATGGGCTCACAGGCACTTCATGGGGGAAAGAACAAGGGCATATGTACCAGGTCCTCTTTGCTGTGGCTCTTTACTTGGTGTTTTTGTGGTACTCCTACCTGTGGGAGCAAATATGCCTTTGACACTTCTTCCTGCTCTTGGGACTCCTTTTCTCCCATTGGTTTGTATTGTCCAGCTTTGTTATGAGGGGTAAAATTGAAAATAAAAAAAAAAACAATATCTGCGAAGAAAGGTGAAGATGCTTCTCAACTCTTTTTCTTCTGTTTCCTTGATGAATGTGACATTTTGACAGCCACGGGCTACGACAAAAATGCAAGGAGTAAACAAAATGATCATCTTCTCAAATATCCAAAGCATCAAGTAACCACATCCTAGACCAAAACATCCAGATAGTAGCCACATCCTGGATCAAATCTCCTGCCAATAACCTTAAGGAGCAAGAATAGGATTTAACTCTCTGAACTTTGGTCAAGATGGAATGAATGAACATCGGTGGACTCCTATACTGCTGGTTTTAACATAGCTGTCATTGCTAATATCTGTGCAAATACCTTCATAGCTATTGGGTTTTATGTTATTACAATTAATTTGGGAGATTTAACTCCATGTTAATTTTCCAAAACTAACACACACATGGAGTTAACTCTGGGCTATTAAAGAGTCATATAAATCCATGAAAAACTATATTTAATTTTAAAATTTTGAGATCAATTCAAACTTAGTATAGAATAGAAATATACTTCAGCTGCATATATATGCATCATTATATATATATATATATACACACACACACACACACATATATATTACTTGGAATGGATGTAATAATTTCCCATGTCAGAAGAGCACTAAATACTCATAGATATACCTTGAGTTTGAAGGGATTTTGTTTGTGAAATTGTACCATTCTTTTATAATAATTAACTTATTCACTGATCACAAAGCAATTATGTGAAAGAAAACAAGATAACCTCAAATGATAGGTACTAGATCATTGTATCTGAGACTCATGCATAAAATGCCATATTTATTAAAAGCCTTATTTTGAAGAAATAACAAACTGTTGAATCATCTCAAAAATAGAAATGTATATGTACATATAATAGGATATTTTTAATAAGAATAAAGTGGAAATTCAATGCAGATTTCAGGCAGGTGTGGGTTGACAGTCTCCCTTTCTTGGTGATATGTAACACAACATCAAGTCTTACAAATCTTGATATTGCTATCTCAGTGCAGTTCCACACTGTCTTTACTTTTTTTGTAGAATACCGGTTATTATGCGAGTGTGTGTTCCTGATGAACTTTTGTTGGTGCATTATTCTTTAGGACAATAGACTGTAAAAGTACAAAAATTTTAATGATGTAATTATTCAAAAACACGTTTAAGGTGATTTACAGTGCTAAAGTGGCCCTCAGAAAATTTGACTATTGCCCTTAAGAGAAAAGAAATGGGGACACACACACATCAAGAATGGATGTATACATAGGAAGAGCCTGATGACAAGAAAGAAAAACCATAGCCAAATGTTAACAAAAAAGAGATGTGGCATAAATAATAAAAATTCAGAGACAATTATTGTGGTTCAACATGAAAATAAGTAAAGCAGTCAAACCAACAGAGTGCTCTTACCTCTACATGTCTCATCCTACCTTATAATTCTCTCTAGTGCTAGGATTAAAGGCATGCACCACAACTACCTAGCTTCTTTGG
Source organism: Microtus oregoni (assembly GCF_018167655.1). Taxonomy (NCBI): domain Eukaryota; kingdom Metazoa; phylum Chordata; class Mammalia; order Rodentia; family Cricetidae; genus Microtus; species Microtus oregoni. Next base: position 53,751,630 of record NW_024543067.1, read on the forward strand.
CTTAGTAGTATGATTGCCGAGATAAAAGGTGTGTGCCACCACAGCCTGGCCTGTATGGCTGACTAGTCTAACTGCTTTGCACTGATCTTCAGGCAAGCTTTATTTACTAAAACAAATAATATGCAACTACATTTCACCTTTTTTGTGTAAGACAAAAAAGAAGGCTAAAATTAATATAAGAAAAATATATACAATAAACACAATAGCTATATACAATATATACAGTCAATAAATACATCAACAATGTTTAGTACATTTGCATTTGAATATTCAGGGAAAATACTCCATATCTAGTCTATCTTGGTGATTCCAAAGCCTTGTACCTAATTTACATTCTACCATAACTTGTTTTGTACATCAGGTAAACAAGAAAAATAAGTATAAGAATCTAGTCTTCCAACACTCTCAGAGACCGAAGAATAAAATAATATTAACTGAGTAAGCAGAAAGTGCAAACAAGTGGCTTCCAAAAATTGTGAGAAATGACAGAAACAGCTGTCTGCCTGTACCCAAATTACCCAAATTACCCAAAGTTTCTTTGCAGCTTTGGGACATCTACCTTCAGCCTACAGGCCTAGCATATCTGTCAGACTTTTCTGTGAAGCAGGATGTTGTTAAGGGCTGTCCCTCCTTGTCAATGTTTGGCAGTCACTTTCTTTTGTGTCTTCCTTGTCTAATTAAGACAGCACACTGTCAGTTGTCAAGGCAAGTGCCGTATTTTTGCCACAAAGAAAGCAAACTCCACGTGGAATCTGTTCAATGCCCATTATCTTCTCTGAAGAAGATTGGTGCTGCCAGGAACAGATGTAACTCATTGTCATAAGAATCAGCCTATGTTATTGAAACATCTTAAATGTTCTGTTGATCTCCTAAGTGTTTGATGATGACCTGCCTGTTTAAAAAATATATATTTATTTGACCTTGAAAGTATACCTAAGTTTGAACATAGTAGAAGAGTAATTACTAATCTGCATTTCCTTAATATCCTAAACCACAGGTAATAATAATTATTAAGGACTAGAAATTTGTATTACATTCTTAAATGAGTTGTATAGGCACAATAACTTGAACAAGAGTAGAAATGTAAGTACAATATGTTCTAAAAATTAATCTCAAATTTGTATCCATATACAAAAATTTTATACACTGTACAAAAATCCAATCCAATGTAAAATATTTCAACTACTAACAGAACAGGTACAGGGGAGTAACCACTGAGTGAGTGAGCCACAGCCAGAGATTGCTGAGAGTCCGGACATGAATCTTGGACATTCAAGAAAGTAGACCTAAGCCAGAATTCATGTGGGTCTGGGTGTGAGTCTAGGACCTCTGAGGAACTAGGCTTGAGCCAGGACCTCTGCCAGTCTATGCATGAGTCTGGAACCTCAGAGGGAGTAGGCCTGAGCCAGGAACTCTGTGGATCCAGGTGTTGATCTGGGACATCAAAGGGAATAGGCAGAAACCTGAAACCTCTGTAGGTCCAATCATGAGTCTGAGGGAGTAAGCCTGAGCCAGGTACTCTGCAGTTCTGAGCACACCTGAGCCTGGGAACTCTGAGGCAGTAGACCTGAGCCAGAGACCTTTATAGGACAACTCCAAGCTTGGGACCTCTGCAGGAGGGGATTCAGACTAGGATTTACAAAAACAGGTCAAAGAAGGTAACCTAGACCAAAGTAGGCTTGAGACAGAAAACTCCAAGGGACCTGAGCAAAGCCCAGGAGTGCAGAACTATCTCAAGGAACATGGAGTAACCAACAGGGTAACTAGAACTGTGGCATTGACTGTAAGATGACGAACAACCATATGAACTTTGGATTCACCAGAACCTAGAAGATTAATCAACAGAATCTCAGACAGCCCAAATCACACTTATTGGAGAAAAAGCTGAGTAGAAAAGGTAAGAACACATGCAACACCAAAAAGAACAACACAACACCAGTAAAATCTAAAGATCCGACAACAACAATACTTGAACAACCAAATAAATATGAAGCAGAAGTAAATGACATAAAACATAACTTGAAGAGAATGTTTGAAACTCTTAAATAGGAAATGAGAATTTTCCTTAAAGATATGGAAGAAAAGACAAACAAACATTTGGAAGACATCAGCCAATCCCTTAAAGATACTCAAGAAAAAGAAAATAAGCATCAAACATGTGAAAGAAACTGTTCAAGACTTGAAAATTGAAATAGAGATAATAAAGAAAACACAAACCAAGGGAATAATTGAAACAGAAATCATGAGAAAATCATCAGGAACCACAAAGGCAAGCATGAACAGCAGAATGCAAGAGATGGAAGAGAGAATCTTAAGCACTGAAGATACAATAGAGAAAATAGACTCATCAGTTAAGCAAAACATTAAATCTAACAAAAGCTTAACCCAAAATATCCAGGAAATGTGGGATACCATGAAAAGGTCAAATCTAAAAATAATAGGTATAGAGGAAGGAGAAGTTCAACTCAAAAGCACAGAAAATGTATTTAACAAAATAATAGAAGAAAACTTTCTCAACTTAAAGATAGATACACCTATGAAGATAACAAGAAGCTTACAGAACACCAAGTAGACTAGATAAAAAAATGACCCCTCACGACGTAATAATCAAAACTTACAGAGTAAAGAAAGAATATTAAGGGCTGAAAAGGAAAAAGGCCAAGAAACATATAAAGGCAGACCTATCAGAATTACGCCTGCCTTCTCAATGGTGACAATGAAAGTCAGAAGTTCATGGTCAAGTGTTATACAGACATTAAGAGACCATGGGTGCCAGCCCAGAATACTATACCTAGAAAAGCTTTCAATCACCATAGAAGGACAAAACAAGATCTTCCACGACAAAACTAGCCACAAATCCAGCCTGACACAAAATACTAGAAGGAAAACTCCAACGCAAGGAAGTTGGCTGCACCAACAAACACACAGGCAATTGATGGTCTCGTAGCAACAAATCCCAAAGAAGGGAAAAATACACAAATTAACATTAGCAACAATGAAAACTAAATTAACAGGGGATAGCAATCACTGATTAATATAAATGGACTCAACTCATCTATAAGAGGGCACAGGCTAACAGATTGGATAAGAAAACAGAATCTATTCTCCTTCTGCTTACAAGAAACACATCTTAACCTCAAAGACAGACATTGTCTCATAGTAAAAGGCTAGGAAAAATTTATCCAATAAAATCGACCTACGAAGCAAGCGGGTGTAGCTATCCTAATATCTAGCAAAACAGACTCCAAGCTAAAATCAATCAAATGAGACAAAGAAGGTCATTTCATATTAGTTACAAGAAAACTCCATCAAGAAGAAATCTTAATACTGAACATCTATGCCCTAAATACAAGGCCACCTTCAAATGTAAAAGAAACTTCTAAAGCTTAATTCATACATTAAACTCTACACACTAATAGTGGGATATTCAACACTCCCCTCATCACTGGACAGGTCAGTCAGACAAAAAAATTAACAGAGAAATAACGGAACTAGCAGAGGTTATGACTCAAATGGACTTTGACATCTATAGAATATTCCATTCAAATAGAAAAGAATATACCTTTTTCTCAGCACCTCATGGAACCTTCTCAAAAATTGACCACATACTTGGGAACAAAACAAACTTCAACAAATACAAAAAAGTTGGAATAACCCAACTTCTAGTTTAAAACTAGAAGTCAACAACAATATTAATTCTAGAAAACCCACAAACACATGGAAATTAAACAATGCTCATCTGAATTATCAATAAGTCAAGGAAGAAATAAAGGAAAAAAATTAAAGACGTCCTAAAATTCAATGAAAATGACCATAAAACATACCCAAATTTATGGGACAAAATGAAAGCAGTATTAAGAGGAAAGTTCGTAGCACTAAATGCCTACAAAAAAAAATCTGGAAAAATACCACAGTAGTGAATTAACAGAACATTTGAAAACTTTAGAACAAAAAGAAGCAAACTCACCCAAGAGAACTAGACAGCAGGAAATGATCAAATTGAGAGCTGAAATCAACACAATAGAAATAAAGAAAACAATACAAAGAACCAATAAGACAAAGAGTTGGTTCGCTGAGAAAATCAACAAAATAGACAAACATTTATCCAAACTAACCAAAAGGCAGAGAGAGAATATCCAAATTAACAAAATCAGAAATGAAAAGGGAGACATAACAACAGGCACAGAAGAAATAGAGAATCATCAGTTCATATTTTGAAAACATGTACTCCACAATATTAGAAAACTTAAAGAAAATGAACAACTTTCTGGATAAATATCACATACCAAAATTAAATCAAGACCAGAGGACTAAGATAAGGAGAGGACAGAAGAAAAGGAGGGGGAGGATGAGGAAGAATAAAAGAAAGATGAATATGAAGAGTAGAAGGAGGAAGAAGATGGGAGGAAGAAGAAGTAGAAGGAGGAAGATGAAGAAGGAGGAGAAGGAAGAACAAGCAGCAGCAGGCTTATTGCAAACACACTGATCATTACAATTGTACTGGTCAACTAGGCACACTGGAGAATGCTGATCTACCATTGCCCTTTCATTTCTATGCCAGGTATGAATTGTCATGAGCAGCAGAGGGTAAGAATGATCCTGGTGAGTGAAGTCCATGCCTCCTGTTTTTTAGGTAAAGAGTTTTGTGATGTCATTCTGGTGTCATTCTAACATTTTTTAAATTATTAAATGTATTCAGCATACTGATCAAATCTGAGTTCTTAGTATTATCTTATCTTTCCTCATCTATCATTTATTGTGTAGAGAACACTTGAACACATCTCTTCTAATAAGATAGATTTCAGAGAGGAAAGTCCTCCCATCTTGGATGGAGGGGCCTTTTACAAATTTTCATACTCTTGAAAATAAAACCAAAGCCTAAGGCATTTACTTGGTTTTTGAATTTCTAATGTATTTTAAAGCTGTTAAGTACTAATGATTTATTTATGCAGTTTATGTAAAGGAAACATTTAAAAAATTAATTAAAAGGATATTCTTGTTTAATTTTTGAAAAATCTGATTTTATTAAGTAGATAGGCACAATATACAGAATTTAAATTTAGAATTTAAGAAATAAAGTTAAATCAATGATAGTAATATCTTATCTAATATACTATTATGATATATTTCACTCTAGTGGTCAAAATATACACATATTTAATTTACTTATACTGATTACAAGTCTCTTTTTCTGACAATTCATTATTCTCAACTGGATCAAACTACGTATAAAGAGGCTATTAAAATAGGAGCACTGTGAATCAAGAAGGGGTTATTGAAATGAAATAATACTGATGAGAGTCTGTCAAGCAGGATGTTGACTAGTGTCCAGAAATTACGGTCTTAACTCAGCACTAATTTAAAGGGTTAAACACAGGTATCTTTTAGAAAAGTGATGGTGGTAGAGCCTTGCATGCAGTGCTGTGAAGCCAAACCTGGTGGTTGTCATTCTGTGAGTCCTGATGTCTTCATAAACCTTGAAGCTGTTAGTCACACATAGTATATTTAGCCTTGAGGAAGACTAGAGAGATGAGGAAATTTGGCATATCTCAATCTCTTATTGATTTTCTCTGAATGTTTAACCTGTATGTGTGCAAAGTTCAACAAAATCAATAGGATCCAAAGGTAAGGGAGCAGAGGCTACTGATACAGTGTGAGGGTAGAGATGTCAATCTTAACTCCTGTTTTGCCAGAAAAATCTGAAGATATAATTGAAGAGTGCATGCTTTTGGGAAAAGGCTATGGAAAGTTATTCTGGAAGCAACCATCATCATAACCCAAAAATCATTGTGATATTTATAGCAAATAAAAATGAGGGAATAAATCTTACACGGTTCATCTGCATGGTCCAAATAAATGATTTTCAATTTATTTAAAAACAAGAGAAGCTATAGGTTCATTTAAATTTCAGTAGCATGTAAAAATTAGATTCATTAAGTCTTCAGGGTGTTTTAAAAATGTTCACATCTGTCCCCAGGGGGCATTCTGAGCTAATTTTTTAAAATTTAGTCTAGAGGCTGGGTGGTGGTGGCATACGAATACATCTTTAATTCCATCACTCGGGAGTCAGAGAGACTAGTGCATCTCTAAAATGGTACAGCAGAATTATAAAAGCCAGAGTGAGTAGACATTGCCAAGGAAACAGTATCCTTTGGATTACGACAATGAAATTCAGCAAGGTGTTCTACTAATGACCTGCATCCAGTGCAGAGATTTGATTTTATTCTGTTAAATGCAAATAAATTTTAATTTGTCAGAATATATATTATCAAAATACATTTTAATGAAATAATCATTCATTATAGTGCAGTACTGTTCTTTAAACCCCACACTATAGCTTTTCTTCATACTTCTTAATATTCACTGCTGATTATTTAAATAGAGAATCAAAATGTGAAACATAATAATAAATAGAACATATATTTCAATAAAAATCAAACAGTATCTAGAATTTCAATTAGGTTAACATTAATGATATTTACTATATTTGATTTGTTGTGAATGACTGCAGAGTGTCCCAGCTGTTATAATCAAAGGACTGCATAATTCCAAGTGGGAAATTTATATCCACTATCACAAATTAGGAGGTAAACATAGGCACTTTAATTTCTCTCCTCCCTATTTGGTCACCATGGGAAATTCTAAGGGTGTTCCACTCTTCAATTCTAGGGCAGTCCAAATGAACCATATAAGTCATATGCCATATACCATATATGGCATGTGCCTTATGGCCTTTCCTTATATCCTCTTAGTGATGTCTAACTAGTAGTGTGATGTCTACTGCATAGTGATTCCTGGAACACTCAGAATGCATTTTTGCATGATATTTCACTATTTTTCTGGTAAAGGGATAAGATTCTGTGATTGCCACTGATTACCTTTTGTATGTCCAGAGCTAGAACCTCCTCCATGAAAGAGGAAGTGAGACACACACAGATGTCAGCACAGAGTTCTCTGGGGTGGGGGAAGCAGGGTGAGTTCATTAATCCTCTATTCGTCTCATTCACGTGGCTGATATGATAAAACTGTTTTTTTATACTAGCAATTTCATCTCTGACTTACTATTTCTTTCATCTGAGTTTTTGCTGTGTTGGCTGCATTCTTAGTTGTCTGGTAGTAAGGCAGATTTAGCAATTTCAGGAAATCATTTGTCCCTTACATAAACTGGTGAATGATTTAGATATAAAGGTGTTATATACAATACAAATATTGTTGGACATTCTTTCATGTTTAATGAATAATGAAATGATAAGCAAATTAATTATGATTTTCATTCACCCATAAAACAACTTTTGAAAACATATTTCTGTCCTTTATTCATGCCTTTCTATCTCGAAAGGGGTAGAGGAGACTGCATATAGACACTAAGGTATGATATTTTATGAATTATAAAGTTTAAGGTACCAACTATTTCTTCTTATTTTATGAATTCTTCAATATGATATCTGAAAAGCCTGTGTAAGTGACAGACTATCATTTTGGTCTTTTCCTTAGAGGACATTTTTCTTACTAATCATCATAAGGGAACTGAGGTAGTAGTAAAATAATGAAGACATGATGGTGACTAGAAATTAAAGGGAGTTTGAGAGACAAATCTTTTGTAAACAAATTCAGCAGATAGGTTTAGGTATCAGGTAATTATTTATCTCCACTAAGGAATGGAGAAATAATTCATCACATTCAAATCTAGCATGTGATAATCAGAAAAAAAACTGAGAGGTTGAAGGGATTTTGTGGTTGTAAATTCAGATGTCACTGACAAAAAAGAACTTTCTTCATATTTTTTTCACCCTGGCCATACATGAGAGTTGGAAGCAGATTGTTGGCATATTTATTAGCAAAAAATTCTACTGTCTCTCCAGATTTTTAATGAGAATTCTGGCTGGAAACAGCTCATTCATGACTGAGTTTGTTCTAGTTTGATCGACAGTTGTTAAGAGCTCCAATCTCCTCCTCTTTTACTTGTTTCTAAGTATGTATATTGTCACAGTGGAGGAAAAACCCTCAATTTCCAGGGAAATTGTCAAGACAAAATTTCAGTGCTCACCACTGATCAGCTAGAAATATTCTTGCTCTGGCAGAGTTCTTGGTACCTTCCTGTTCACTATTTTAGGAGAGTCAAAGCTACTGGTAATGAAATGTTTGATTGTAACCAGAAAAGATAATGTATCACTTGCTAGAAGAGCTTCCTTGTGGAACCCTTTCTGCAGTAGACATTCTGGGAGAAGTTTCTTTCTACACACTCAAAATAAAACATCAAACTTACAAATCATTTCTTAAAGAAGCCTTGCCTCTACATTCTAGTACGCAGAGCCTACTGAAAAAATTGTGGCCACCAAGAATCTGCCATTGACTCCCATTTTTGTGAGTCTAGAAGTGCTGTTAAAGCTTTCTTAGGCTTTATGTGGATATACATTGCCCCATGTTAGATGCCAAAGTCATACCAAAGAGTTCCACAATGGCCTGGAATAGAGTATAGCAAATATTTTTATATTTGGAGGTATGATCACAGTAAGGGTAGATATCTAGAGTCCTCCATGTGTGCTGGAAGATGGGAACTAAATGCAGAAGAAAAGAGGACCATACATCCTTTGCACCTATACTTATAGTACCTAAGACCATGCCCCCAAAGGGCCGGTATCTAAAAGGCTACAGCCTAAAGGAGTTCTCACATCACTCTTGTATAAGTTAGCTTGGTCATGGTGTCTTCTCACAAAAATACAATATAAATAAGACACCACCTTCTTGAATCAGATATATAAAATAAAGTAAGTGGGTTTCCAGGCTCTTTCTGGTACATTTCCATTAGATTGCCTTGTCCAACCAATCTTAGCTTTTCTGTACTGGTGTCTGTGTGTCTTTCCTTTCTTCAGTAACTCACCACCCCAGTCGTGTTTTCAGGACACAAGCATGTGGACTGCAGCAGTACACTTAGACTTGTGACTCACTTGGACAATTTTCACATGCTAAAGATGGATAGAGTGATCCTTTATCCCCTGCCACTGCCATTACAAGGGGCATGAACCATTGTTTTCTTTTCCACTCTGTTCTTTTCTTAATTCAATCTGCTGTTCTCTTTCTTGTTTTTTAATAAAACCACTTTTCACTATAAGTCTGGATTTTCAATCCCTCAGCTCTGCATCTTCAATGCTAAGATGAAGGCAGTATACCTTTAGTCCAAGTCTAACATTCTTAAAACAAGGACAGATTTGGAACAGAGGAATATAATAATTTGCTCAAGGTTTTGCAGGATAGGAACTATTCAAAACAACAATTCAGAGATCAAGGAAAACAATCCAGTGTTATTGCTAGCATTGAGAGACACTGAAAATTTCTATATATAAATGTTATTGGACAAAATGTTAAGAAATAATTACCAACTGAAAGCCCTTTGTGTCATTGTCATTTTTCCTGAGTACATGCCTGGACCCCTTCTGGAATGGAGGTCCTTGGTTCACTATAAGGTATGGATGATAAAACATTTTCTTCATGATCAGCTGACTGACTTATAGAGGCAAAGACTTTGGAAGAACAGTATTTCTGTTTTATGATTGATTTTGTGCAGAGTGATTCTATATTCTCTAGGTTTCCATAAGGAGGATCTTTGTTCTAATGGTCTGTCTTCATAAATAAAAGGCTCAGAGCAAAGCATTGACAGCTGTATAAAAAAATCAAGTTACACACAAGGCCTGTTCTATTAAAATAAAACCAAATTACTTGACAGAAAACTTCAAAGCCAGAGAGCTTTTTGTTTCCAACACATTTTGGAGAATGAAAACAGTGCCCATGGAATATATTACATTGACTAGAGAAATTTTCTTGTCCATGGCCACTGTGTAGGTTGTGAGGTTGTGGTGTATAATAACAAGAAATTCTGAGCTATGAGATGATATTCATTTTATGTTATATAGGAGAGCAAAACAGCATTTAATTAATTCCTCGGAATGTTGATTAAGAATGAGAAATGCTGGTTTACCTGTTTAAGATATAAACCAGAAATAGGGATTAGACATTTTTACATGTCTAGGATAGCTTTATATGCTACAATACATGAATCATTAAATTTAATTAATAGAATAACTCTGTTATCTTGCTTCATATTGCTATTATTATCATTGGTAGAGTGTGTGATTAGACCTAGAAGCCTGTATATAAAAATAAGTTTCTACTATTGAGCCATATCTAGACCCTTTTTTGAGACATATTATATTGATTGCAACAGAAATATTAATATGTGAATATAAATCCACAAGACCAGATAAATTACAAAATTTTGGCATATAGATGCATTAGTAAAAAACTAAACAATCTGGATTTAAACTCAAACTATCTTGAGTGCATATTCCTTTTTTTCTTAAAAGTTTTGTTCCAAAATCTTTTAATTTTTGTAGATTGTTTATTTCTTACTGATGCAATTGCAGGACTTGTAGATAATTACTAGAAATGACAAATGAGTATGTCCCTGTTTTTTTTTTCCCTTGCTGAGTTGTGCAGGGCATAATGAGTAGAATTCTGAAGGGAACAACCCAATATCCTGATCAGGCAACTAGGTATTCCTGTTGGGGAATGACAAACTGAGCAGGACCTTGAGTCTCAAAAGAGAGAGTGTTTATATCCAAGCTACATGATATAAACACAGGTTCTGTTATTTCTACCCTTAAAATAGAAACTCACTCAACCTGGGACCCTTTCTAGAAACTTATATAAGGACAATGTAAGAAAGAAAGATGTTTACTTCTCCTGCTTGTACTCACCTCATCAGCACACATATTCCTTCCTGCAGACTGGGTGAGACACATAGCCTTGTCTGACTGAGCAACTAATAGGTTATAGTACTTTGAGAAGATATGGTTGAACTACAATCTGTAAGTCATTCTAATGAACTGCATTTAAATTTCATAGAAATATTTATATGTTATATATAAAATAGTATTCATAATTTGTTTTCTTTCTATATATAATTGATAATATATACTTATTCCAACATTCCATAAGTTCTGTGACAATAGAGAACCCTGACTAATATTATTTTTAATGTATTATCTTATAATATTAGGTTGTACATTTAAGAGAAATTTTTAAATTGAAATCATGTTATATCCCTGGCATAGATATTGTAGTAGGTCTGAGCCAGTTTGCTAATGATAACTAACATCTCTTTATTATCATAAAATTAACCTCCTTAGAATATTGGAATTAAAGGGCCTGTGTGATACAACAGCAGTCACATTTTCAGGCAAATAAAAGATAAATTATCTTCATAACATCCCCTAAAACTTAAATCTATATAAATCATGGGTTTAGGAGAGAGTAATGTTTTCTTTCTATTTTTGTTCCTGATCCTAAAAGAACCTTAAAGAGAGAATAAAGTGGTTGTTTAAAGACTTAGGAGTTGGGCTAGTGTTTAATCAGAGTAGATGCTCATTATGAATAGGAAACAAATAAACAGAGATTTCTCAGAATGAATATCAATGTTTTTTGAATGCTTTGCTCAATTAGTTCAGACAACCTTGAATTTGTAACAACTGACTCTAGCTGTTTTTTTGTAGTCAGTGACAGATTTCATTGTTTAATGTGACCCTTTACTAATGTTTCTTCAGATCTACTGTGGCAAAAATGGCTATGAAGAATGACTCTTCAGTGACTGAATTCATTCTCACAGGATTGACAGACCAACCTGAGCTCCAGCTACCCCTGTTTATCTTGTTTCTGGTGTATCACATAGTCACTGTGGTGGGGAACTTGAGTTTAATGAGTCTCATTTTACTAAATTCAAACCTGCAGACTCCCATGTACTTTTTTCTTTTTAACTTGTCCTTCATTGACTTATGTTATTCCTTTGTCTTTACTCCCAAAACACTAATGAGTTTTGTTTCAGAGAAGAACACCATCTCCTTTAGAGGATGCATGACTCAGCTGTTTTTCTTCGGCTATTTTGCCCATTCTGAGTGCTATGTGTTGACAGCCATGGCCTATGATCGCTATGTAGCCATCTGCCAACCCCTTTTGTACAAGATCATTATGTCACCTAGGACATGTTCCCTGATGATGTTTGGTTCATACTTCATGGGGTTAGCTGGTGCCATTGTGCACACAGTGTTTATGGTCAGGCTCAACTTTTGTGATTCTAACATCATCAACCACTACCTGTGTGATATCTTTCCCCTTCTCCAGCTCTCCTGCAGTAACACCTATACCAGTGAGCTTGTGAGTTCTGTTGTTATCAGCACAGAGGTCATTGCATCTAGTGTTGTCATCTTAATGTCCTATGCTTTGATTCTTTTTAATGTCACTCAGTTGTCATCAGGTAAGGGTTTGTACAAAGCCATGAGCACCTGTAGTTCTCACATAATCACTGTGGCTCTATTTTATGGATTTGGTATGCTTACACATATCAAAATATCATCTGATGAATCTATGGATCAAGGGAAAATTCTCAGTGTATTTTGTACATTTTTGCTTCCATTGCTGAACCCTTTTATTTACAGTCTCAGGAATAAGGATGTCAAAGTTGCTCTAAAGAGATTTCTAAGGAGACTCACATTAAATAAAGCACTCAGGCTGTCATAGTCCACATTCCCAATTTGAGTCTTTTTCTCCACTTTGTTTTGCTCTTACCTTCTTATTAATATTCTAATGTCTTCCTTTCATTTTTGTTTTTATATTCTGGCAAGGTTTCCAGTGTATCATTTCTTCTTGTTCTTTCACAAAAATTCTTTATTATTTTACATGGAGATAAAAAAAATATTTTTGCCCTGGGTACTTATTCTGAGTGTTGATCCAGCTTCATCTTTGTACAAGGTAGAGTCACAAGGTGACATATTTTGTATTATAAGAGAACTCTATTTACTTTTTGTCTATGTACTCTATGACTGAGGAAAGCCAAGACGATGATTGCTTTCTCATAAGTTTACTAGTGTTGATATTTTCAGAGAGAAATTTATAGAGAATTTCCAATTTAAGTTCTTTAAATACACTTAATATGTGATTACCCTCTCTTTACTTTGAAAATCATTGATTAATAAAGGAACTGCTTTGGACATATAGCAGATTTATACGGCAACAGAGCTAGTTGGGAAAACTAAAATGAATATTGGGAGAAAGGAGGCAGAGTCAGAGAGAAGCCATGGAGCTGCTGCTGGAGATGGACATGCTGAAAATTTGCTGGTAAGCAACAATCTTGTAGTGATGAACAGATTAATGGAGATGAGTTAAATTATGATATAAGATTTATCAAATAAGAAGGTAGAACTAATGGGCCAATCAGCTATTTAAATAATATAGGTTCTGTGTGATTATTCTGGGGCCAAGACAATGAGCAGCTGGGAACTAACAGGCAGCCTCCTCACAACAAATTGGCACCAATGTTGCCAACTATAACCCATGCAAAACCTTAGAGGTCTTGGAAAGGAATTCTAAACATTAAAAAAAAAACAAAGTTAATTTAGCCACATTTTTTTGAATGGACTTTGCTTACCGGAGGCATGCTGTACCTCCTTTAAGAGAGATTTTCTTGATTCAGTGGTAGAAAATAAAAGCTGCACTGTTTTAAAATGCTGGCTGTCTTGGCCACACTGCCAGTGGGACCTCTGGCTCTTTAAGGATGCCTGACATTTAAATGGGTTTGTGAGCAATGTACTACATCTTGCTTAATGGCAATATAGACCTGCAGTGCCTAAAACAGGGACAATGTGCATGACTTACAGAGGTGGTGAACAGACTTCCACCATGTTGGACTGTGTAGTGCAAATAGGAAGGACCATATATACCCTAATAATACCACACCTTAAGTGTTTAAGAAGTGCTTAGCAGACAATTTATAGAAAGCAGACAATTTATTCCCAGATGCCAGAAACCATCTTACCCAATTGTTAGAATATTAAAGTTCTAAAATAAGAAACAGGCAAATATCTAAGAAATGAGCTAGAAATGATCAGCACAAATGTTAAACAAAATAATCCTGGATGAAAGGTCTCAAGACCGTTTCATTTGTTCAAAGTCTGAACCTGTGTGTAGAGGGCAGGGTAAACCCTGTGAGGCAAATCAGGTCCCCCAAGGCACCTTTCTGCCTGTGGCTTACCTGACTGGGTTGAGTTCATTAGTAAGTTATGCATAATTTCCATGTGTTTTCCTTCAGTTTTGTATTGAAGCATTTAATTTTCCAATCTCTTATAACTTTATGTAAGTTTTAATTGCCTATGTCATATTATATGTTCTAATGTATAATATAAATCATTTCTGCATTTTAATTTTATACTATCAATAGAAATTAACTTACTATAAATGTGTATCTAATAAAAAAAAAAGAAGTGCTTAGCATTTTAAGGAGCACTCCTGGACAGTTACATAAAAGACCTCTAAATGGTTCACAGTGTTGGATAAATGTATGTAGGCTTGGACGAGTGAAGAAAATAGTATAGAGAGTTACAAACAGTCATAAGGTAATAAAATAAATATGAAAAAAGGAACAGAATAAAAACAAGTAAGCCAAGTAAAAATGAAATATGCACAGAGTCTGGATTATGTATATTATTGTGTTTTCTTTGAATTTTTTGACTGTGAAGAACTAGGTACAGAGAGACATTTCATTGTAATGGCTGTTAAGATAAACTAGCATATGTATTTTAAAGGTATCATGATTTCAAAATATGGGTCTAAGGATATGTTGATTTGGAAAAAAGGTTCTTTTTTACTTTCAACAGAGGATGAGAGCCTGTGGATTGCTGCCAGGTTAATGTGGTTTGATTGAATAAGAACCCCCAAAAGCTTACTGTGAATACTTCCAAAAATTACTTCACACAACAAAAAAAGGAATCAGTTTGGAGAGAACTATGCCCCAATTTCCTAAATGATTGTTTATAAGTGTTTGTTTACATTTAAAGGGGATATTCTATAGAGATTTGCATTGGTATGGATTTTAGTTTATTGAAACAAATTTAAGATTAATTTTGTTAGACTGTGTATGTGTATATTTCTGATCTTGATTAAATTATTGTGTACAGCTCATTTGAAAATGTACTATATAGTAATAATATAGTTTCCCTAAGTTATGATAAATGATTAAGTAGATATAAATATTGTAAGTATAACTCTTGCTTAATACCCATTTTGTATATGTAATTCTACTTTGTTAAAGTGAAAAACCATCCTTTTTATTTAAAGAGAGAAGGGGAGATTATGTGGGATTTCCCTCTTTATGCTGTGAATATCAATGGTTAATAAAACTGCTTTGGGCCTATAGCATATCTATAAGGCAACAGAGCTAGATGAAGAAAACTAAGCTGAATGTTGGGAGAAAGGAGGCAGAATCAAAGAGAAGCTATGGAGATGCCGCTCGAGATAGATGTGCTGAAACTTTGCTGGTATGCCATGACCTTGTGGTTAATGCACAGATTAATGGAAATGGGATAAATTAAGATGTAAAAGTTATCAAATAAGAAGCTAGAGCTAATGGGCCAAGCAGTGATTTTAATAATATAGATCCTGTGTGATAATTTGGGGGCTGAGACAATAAGTAGACAGGAACCAACAAGTGGCCTTCTCCAACATACACTTGTGAATTGCACTCAAAGAAAGAATAGTTGACCAATTTGTGGCCATGGTGAAGCTGTCACTGTTTCTAGCACTGCTTATTGTTTTTCAGTATTTTTCTTATTTTGAATTTTGCACATCATCATTATAAAATGACATGTGTTTTCTCTGGAGTCTTGGTAAATTTTTCTAATTACTGAAGACTGAACTAGGCTATTTTGTATTCATAATTGTTAAATATCATTAACAATGACAGTGATTTTTGTGAAAGTTTGGTTTGTCACAAATACAACAAAATTTGTCACTGCATTTGAACTATTAATAGGAACTAATTACTTTTAATAAACACACATTAAAGATATGTAATATCTAAAGTCATTATTCACTTTGTTTTATAAAAATAATGATGTTTTTAAAGAAAAGTCTAATTACTTCTAGAAAAAAGAAACAATAGGTGATATTATAACCCAGTGATGGATTACTTGTATAAGCTCCTGTTTGATTCTTACCATATATGTACATACATATACTCACATACATTTATGTAAACATCTAAAACATATGTTCATATAAATGAGGTTATAGCACAAATATTTGGATAACTGGAATTTTTATTTAAATGTGCATATATAATTTTTTTTGCTTATTTCTAGGAACTGCTCTCCAAAAATAATGCCAATCGAAATGAAACTCTCATCTACCTGGTAGTTTGTGCAATGTATAATGTTCTTACACAGAGGGTTAATATAATTCTTCTTTTCATTTTTTTTGTATTTGATTTTTAAAGTTATATAGTTAGTCATATAAGTCCTAATTTTAAACCCAATGTGTATTCAATAAAGAAACTTATGGAATGAAACAAATAGAATCTTGAATTGGCAGAGAGAGATTGAAGTTATTCCGAACGACTCTAATAGTAGGGGAGAACATTTGACCACATGTGCAGTCTGAGATGTGTATCTATACAGGTTTTGAGAGTGTTATGATAACCCAACAGTTCTAGTTCACAGCAAGGAATTGTTTGGGACCTGAAAGCTCACACTGGCCAAGACTTACATCATAAACACAGTGGCTGGGGAGAGATGAAGTTCTGTGCAGAAATTGGCAGATCCCTGGGCTAAGTGGAAAGCAAGATTGACTCTTTACAGCTTTTATGATTCTATGTAGTGGTAGATAATTGCCTCAGACAACACAACTTCAGCAATTGGCAACTTCATCCAGTTGGTGAATTCTTATACCATTTTTTCTCTACATAATGCTTAGGGACAACATTTTAAGACATTTGCATGGCTTTGACTTTGAGATGAAGTTCAACTCTATAAATGAATTAAGATATGTAAATGTCTACCATTAGATGCTCAATGCATATTTCTGCAAAGCAGGAGGAACAATGAATACTAAAAAGAAATAATTAAACCTCATGTTGATTAATACGCTTCAGTATAAAAAAACATGTCTTAGATAATTTCTCTAATTGTTATCCTTATAGTAGATCAAAACCAGAAAACAAATTTAGAAGTTTCCCTGTTTTTGAATCAACCATGTGTGCACCCAATTTCAATTCTGAACTTGAAAGTTAGTGTAATGCCTTCTTACTTGTTTCTTCTGTTGAGGGTTATCTTTAGAAATGATGGATTGTTTATCAGAATGAATGTGAGCATGCTTAGCCATGAGATCAGCAAGACATATAGTTCATGGAAAAACATAGTTCACAAGAGAGGATATTTTTAAAATAAGTACCACTTAGTCTCTTCTCTTCATGGAACTTAATGAAACACTAGAATTTACAAAGAAAAGAGATAGTTTATGAGAGGTAAATATTTCCAGAAAGAATTTAACAATTCTACAAACTCATACAAAAGCATAACTGAATAATAAAATCTGATATAATATATACCTATTACATGATATGATTGGGCACTTTAGGTATATTGGGATATTTTTGTTATGAAATTAATCTCTCTTTTTTATATAAATTTTTTGTAGTCTCAATTGAGAAATGATAGATTGCTCCAGTCTCATTGTTTCAACAATTGCTGTTTTCACTGTCTAACTTAAAGGTCAGCCAGAGAATTGCGTGTTCTGGAGCTGAATTTGGATTTCTAAATAATTCTCACATAGTGTGACCTCAGTAGTAGCTTTGTCTGCATGTCTTGTGAATGGTTAACAGAATCTATACCTACTGTGAAACACTGTGCTCTACTGTAAAGATATTAGTGTAATTCAGTGAATCCAAAGACTGACATTGTAAAGAGAACTTGGATGTAGAAATGGTGATGTAATAGCTCTTCTCTTTTGACCTTTTAATATTAATTTTGGAGAGTTGTGATCTATGATCTTGGAAATAAATCCAATGTTATAATGGTCTTCCTGTACAGAATTCATTTGAAAGATCTTTCATTTTCTAAATATAAATTAGCTTTATTCTTTGAACAAAATTTTATATGTAAAGAAATGAACAAAAAAACCCCAAAATCCCCAGTTTTATATTATTTAAGCCACCATGACCACAGAAGTATGCAATAATGTTTTACTTTTTCTATCAGAGCTATCTTTTTTCCATCTTTAGATATTTGTACTGTGAAACTGAGTAGTATCAAAAGTTCCCAAAGTAAGTCTCCAGCATATCTAGTTATTTAGATGATGTTCAAACTAACTTTGTGTTCTTTCTGTCTTTCTAGATGTTCTTTATGAACGACTAGACTATAAAATCATTAGGTAAAATTAAGTTTTTAAACAAAAATTTTTAAAAAAGAGAAAAATATTATCACTTCTGTTTTTCTCTGAAATCACTATTTACATATTCTTCTGACTTGATAAGCCACTAAATAAAGATATTAGAAAGTATTAGAAAAGTTCCTTTATTATTGACTTGATGATTAGTTCCTTTGTTATTGACTTGAAGATTAATTTTAGTGGACTATACTTAAACATATTCAACATTATTCCAACTTTGTTATATTATTGTCAATCAAACATGCAGGTGATACCTTGTTAGTGAAATATATTCTGAAATTTTGGGTATTTGTCTGTCTTTTTTATTACATTTCACAACATTTTAGTTAATATACAAGATTTTGTTAAGAACTTATGATTTCTTTTGAGTATACAATGTATATGTTTACATACTACTTATAAATGTACTCGAATGTTTCCTCAGATGTTACATATATGTGTGAAGGGTAGAAATTTTCAAGATACCTGAATAGTTTGTGTAACTTTTCTTTCATATTTTTTTGAGTATTCAGTAAGTAATAGAATTTCAACTCTCAAAAAATCCAATCTTAGTTTAACATCATTTGATGTAAAACTCAGTAATTTTTGCCCTCAAGTGGCACATCCCACAGGGAGAATATCACAAAGAAGAGAACATTTTTTTTCTTTACTTATAAAATTTTTCTCAGAAACCTACCTTCATATTTTCATTTGGGTGAAACAGTGCTTTGGAATCTCAAACAAGATTGCATTATTATTTTTTTTTTCATTTTGAGTGTGTAGAAAGAACCTCCTATAGAAATGTCATTTCCAACACTGGAAATGACAACCTCTTCTAGAAAGTCATACTTTATTTGTATTGGCTGCATTACCAGGAACTTTGGCTCTCCTAGAACAGTGAGAAGGAAGGTATCGAGAGCTCCCAAAGTTGGACAGTTTCCAGTGGTGTGCGTTGGATTTTTTCTTGACAATTTCCCTTGAAATTCAGTTTCATAAATCTTGGGTTTATTATTGTTGATCTTAATTATTAGTAAAGACCAGGGGAAAATGAAGAAATTATGTTCTGAGATACTGGAAGTCTTTTTGTTTTTGTTTTTCTTTTTTTTTTTAAATTTATTTATTTATTTAAGATTTCTGCCTCTTCCCCGCCACTGCCTCCCATTTCCCTCCCCCTCCCCCGATCAAGTCCCCCTCCCCCATTAGCCCGAAGAGCAATCAGGGTTCCCTGACCTGTGGGAAGTCCAAGGACCACCCACCTCCATCCAGGTCTAGTAAGGTGAGCATCCAAACTGCCTAGGCTCCCACAAAGCCAGTACGTGCAGTAGGATCAAAAACCCATTGCCATTGTTCTTGACTTCTCAGTAGTCCTCATTGTCCGCTATGTTCAGCAGGTCCGGTTTTATCCCATGCTTTTTCAGACCCAGGCCAGCTGGCCTTATAATTTGTGATCCTAGAGAAGCTAAATAAGAAGGTGAATCCAAAGACAAACATATAGGCATCCTCCTGAATATTAACCTTCATCAGGCGATGAAAGGAGACAGAGACAGAGACCCACATTGGAGCACTGGACTCAAATCTCAAGGTCCAAATCAGGAGCAGAAGGAGAGAGAGTACGAGCAAGGAACTCAGGACCGCGAGGGGGGGACCCACACACTGATACAATGGGGATGTTCTATCGATACTGGAGGTCTTTTGACATCCTTTTTGTGGAAACATATTATGGGTAGAGGCAAATGTAATAGGGATTACTTAGGAATCAACATAAACAGGTTTTGTTCTTTGGAGTTTATGGGTTCTCTCAACTCATGTCTCTAAATCACTCAGTCAAGCTTTCCATTTGGAGGGAAAAATTCATTATTGATTAAAGGTGATTTTATATTTATTCTTCCAGATGACATGTGTGAGTCAAATGATTATGGAAAATGACTCTTCAGTGTCAGAGTTCATTCTTATGGGCCTGACAGAACAACCTCATCTCCAGCTGCCCTTATTTGCTCTGTTCTTGGTGAATTACACAGCCACAGTGATGGGAAACTTGAGCTTAATGAGTCTCATTTTCTTGAATTCAAACCTTCACACTCCCATGTACTATTTTACTTTCAATCTCTTCTTCATTTATTTCTATTATTTCTTTTGTCTTTACCCCCAAAATGCTAATGAGTTTTCTTTTTGAAAACATTATCTCCTTCAGATTATGCATGACCCAGCTGTTTTCCTTCTGCTTTATGAGCTCAGAGAGTTATGTGTTGACAGCCATGCCCTATGATTGCTATGTGACCATCTTTCAGCCTCTGCTGTACAAGGTTATTATGTCACCTGATATATGTTTTATGCTGATGTTTGGTTATTACTTGATGGGATTTGCTGAGGCAATGGCTCATAGAGGGTTTATGATCAGCCTCAAGTTTTGTGATTCTAACATCATCAACACTATATGTGTGACATCTTCCTTCCTCTCCAGCTCTCTGCAGTAGCGTTCATTTTCTTAGGTACAATTTTCTGTTTATCTTGCTCCATTATCTTAGTCTCATATGTTATGATCCTTTCCAGTATCATTCATTTGTCATCAGGTAATGGTTGGTTAATAGAATGGGAACCTGTGGATATCACATCATAATAGTCAGTCTCTTCTATGGATCAGGGCTGCTTGCATTTATCTAGCAATCATCTGCTGAAAGTGTGGATCAAGGGAAAATTTTCTCAGGCTTTTATACCTTTTTGGAGCCCATGCTGAATCCTCTCATTTACAGCCTCAGAAACAAGGATGTCAAGCCTGCTGTGAATTGAACCATAAGGAGAATCACAAACTGATATATCTAAGGGGGTTTCTCTTAGATCTGTTTCTACCTGTCTGCTGTTTTCCTTTCATTTTTTATTGTATATCATTAATTGATTAATCAATTTTGATTTCTTCTCCTGTTTCTACAGTATCACTAAGTTTTCTACACTATCATTTGTACTTCCACCACGCAATGTCACCTGTATCTGACCATTCTTTGAAGGTATCCAGTGAATTTTGTGTGTCAGAGATGGTGTATATTGCATATAACACATAAAGTTCTTCTTCTTTTAGCTTGTTTTATGTAAGACATCTCTACATATTGCTTTTTCTTTTATATCTTTTGTATCCAAGAAAATCCATTGACTTATATTCTTTGTTCCTGTGTAATTTCTTTACTGATTTTTGTAGTAACTTGTATATGCATTTCCTTATTTTTTAGGTTTATTTTCTTTATATTCATAAACATAAATAAGAAGTTGAATACTTGTTAGTATTTTCACAATTTTCAGGTTACTTTCTTAGTGATTTCTTTTTAAATGTTTGAATCACTGTCAGTTTTTCACCTTATATTTTTAGCATTTCTTCCATAATCATATAGAAAAAATTTATATGCAGAAAAATGGAGCCTTACTGAATAATTCAAATGCATTTTAATATAACATTGTTCTTATCAACAGTGATGACAATTTGTATCTATTGAGTTAGTATATGTTATAATTGAGTTAGTACATGTTATACATCATCCTAAGGACATTATTTTATAACTCTCTTAAATAAATGACATTACTGTTGTTTTTATATGAAGTGGTGAGAAAACTGAGACACAGAAAAGTTTATGAACTTGTTAAACAACTTAGTGGCAGATATGAGATTTGATTTTAAATTTAATAAAAGAAATTATTTTTTTGCAATGCTCATCCACCTAACTGCCATATTATTTGGAAATGGTATTGATATTAGGGACTCATTAAGAAGATGACAGCATTTTGCATTCAAGCCACTAAATTTCAAATTTGTAAGGAAATTATTTATTTTATTTAAATGAGGTTTGTTCTTATGGTTACTGGAGCATTTATGTATTTTACTTCTCTGTCTCAGTTTCTCAGACCCCACAATTATGACAGAAGATGGGCAAACACATTCTCTCATTTCTTTCTAGCAGAAGTGAAATCATTATTTTTCTTCTTGATTTATGGATTATATCTGTGAATTTTTTATTATAACATTCACTTTTGATTAGATAAATCTGTCCTAAAAATATCCAGTACATTTCTGTTACATGGATATCATTAAGTTAAAAATTAATGTTTACTTCTGATCCATAGAAAAACAGCTAGTTTTGAGGCTTATTAGTACAGTACATGCATGCTCTTGATTATGAGTTTGATTTACAAGATTAGAAATAATTTCTCTTTCCCTCTCTCTTACTTTATCCCTTTCACCCTCTCTCTATATTGCTATCTTTCTCTATCTCATTGCCAAAATAGTCATGTAATTCTGACATTTAAAAATATTTTATTATTATTAAAAATTTCCACCTCCTCCTCTCTTCCCATTTCCCTCCCCTTGTCATATGAGCAGAATTTAATTTTTTCTTCTTGATATGTGTATTGCATCTGTAATTTTTACTGTAATATTCATTCTTGGATAGAGAACAGTGTCATAAAAATGTCTAGTCCTTGTCCCTTATTACATGGATGTTTTTATTTAAAAAAATGTTATTTACTTCTAAATAATTGAATCCCAGCTTGTCTCAATGTTTATTGATATAGTAAATGCATGTTCTTGTTTATGAATATGATTTATAAGACTAGAAATAATCTCACTTTCTCCATTATTTCTCTCTTCCTTATATATTAACTCTTTATAGTGTTTCTCTCATACAGAAACATATAGTTATATAATTCCAACATTTTAAAAATAAAATACGCTCTTAAAAATCTATGTGAGCTTTAACGCTAAATGAATAATAATGCAGAAGTTAATTTTATACTCATTATATATCTGATGAAGAAATGGAGGGAAAAATGAATTGCAAGGGAACAATGAGAATTTATGGAGAATTATTGTACAATGATTCCAATATAAAGGAATCTATGACATTATGAACCCTGCCAAGATTCTGAAGCAGAGAAGAGAACTTTCGTGGCTTTGATGATTAAATTAAAAAATTACACATATCCTGTCATATGAAAGGACACACATTGTGAGCTTCAAAATGATACTTATTTTTCAATGTAATTAGTGACTGTTTTTCTAGAATCATTAAGTATAGGGGTTTCGTTAAGTCAAAGTAAAATATGTATTTTAACAAGTTTCTTGATGCTCTCTGTTTCTTTTGAAAGAAGAATGATTTTATTATAAAAGAAAAAGAAATTTGTACCATATAACACTGTCATTGATAATACCTAATTTTATTTATTAATAAAGTCTAGGACCCACAAAGGAGATAAAATATATGATATGGTATTTGCCTTACTTAGACTTATTTGAGTTCCTTATTAAAATCACCATGAGATATATCCAGTTTTCTACAAATGGCATAGCTTCAAGCTTCATTTTGGTTGAAAAAAAAATCTACTGTTTATATATATATATAAACATCATCTTTACTCATTCTTTTTTGTTTTTATCTAGGTTTCTTTCATTATTTAGCTTTTGAAAATAGTGTGTTTGTAACTTATTGATTTGGAGTTTTTGATAAATAACAAATAAAGGATAGTGCTGGG
This sequence comes from Microtus oregoni, assembly GCF_018167655.1. NCBI lineage: Eukaryota > Metazoa > Chordata > Mammalia > Rodentia > Cricetidae > Microtus > Microtus oregoni. Next base: position 53,775,387 of record NW_024543067.1, read on the forward strand.
TGGGTCAATTGGAAGATCTATTTCTTATCCCTTGAGGAATCTCTATGCTGATTTTATGTTAGCTGGATGAGTTTAATTTACCAGAATTTACAAAAGCTTCTTTCAGTCTACATCCTCCTCAGCATTGTTGTTATATGATTTCTTGGTGGCTGCCATTTTAAATGGGGGTGATATTGATGTTCCTTGTTTATTTGTGTGTTTTTCTGATGATTAATGATTTCGATTTTTAAAAGGTTTATTAACTATTTTTGTTTTGTTAATGGACAACTGTGGGTATATTTTATGGCCTTTTCATTGATCATTTTGTTTGGTTTCAGGTGTTTAGTTTTTTTTAATTATTATTCATTATATATTCTAGATATTGTTCTTAATGTATAAATACTAAATATTTTCTTCTATTCTTTTGGCTATCTTTTTAGTCATAGCTTCTTTCATTTGCAAGAACATTTTAAACATATAAACTATCTTATGATTGTTTTGTGAGCTGCTATAACCCTTTCAGAAAATCTTTGTCTATTATGTCTATGTATTAAACTATTTTTTCCATGATTTCTTCTAAGACTTCCAGTCTTATGTCGTAGTCTTTGACTAAATTATAATTTATTTTAATACAGGAAAGAGATAGGAAGTGAGGTTCATTCTTTACACAGATGATATTCATTTTGCTTAGTGCCATTTTTGATCTGGCTATTTTTACTCAAATGAATATCATGGTATATCTGACACTGTTAGTGGGGCCAAGAACCTGTCACTATATAGGTTTAAGGTCCTTGGGCATGACATATTTCAATTATTCTTTTAAATGGACATATGTTAAAATGATTCTTAATGCATTATTGCTATACACATAGATCAGTGTACCTATCAGCCCATGTAATAGCACCTTCTTCTAGTATAAGATGATAATTGATATAGAGATTTTCTTTTGATTAACACGCAGAGAACAAGAAACTTTGTGGTGCTCAGTAATAAATGGAATATTGATCACATCCCTTCTCTCAGGTTCAGAGATGTTCACAGATGAGAGGACAGATAGATTTCAAGAGCTTGAGGTGATTTGGGCTAACTTCAAGCAAAGAAGCAACTAGCACTATCATTTACAGTGCTAGAAAGTACTTTACATGGACTGGAGGAAAGGAGAGTCAAAACAAATCTAACCACAGAAAAAGTTCTTAGCATTTCATATATACTATAGTTTAATGAATCATGGTTGGAAGGCATTGTTGTTTGGTTGAGGTTGCAATCTGCCATAGCTTGGTAGCTTTCTGTATGCTATACAATGAAAATGTCCTTCTACCTCCCCAGCAATGTTTCCTGCTCTTCACTTGGCCTTTCTGAAGGATGTCTCTCGGCCTTGAGGACTGACCTAATGTCAAAGCTGACTCTAAAACCAGACTCACCTTTAGCTTGACCCTTGACACAGATCCCTGCTAAGGAGACTAGAGCTAGGAGCTGTGCTATAGGAACCTACTACCATATACAAAGCCTTTAGATAGGAGTGTGCCACTTAATGCAAAGTAGGGTTTGTAGCCAGGCTCCCCAATCCTGTATATTCCTTATGCTCTGGAATAAATTTGAGCTGATTCCTAGAGGGCCCTTTCTGTTCATGACTAAGGGGTACACACTAAGGTTTCTGTTGCCCTTCTGTCTTTTTCCCCTCTTGGACTTTTGGACAACATGTAGGCCAGGAGGGAAGGAAGATCCCTCTAATCGCTAAGTCCTGATCACTGTGGGACCCTGTGGAATCTGTTTTCTGTTGGTCATATTTCATGTTCGCCTTGGGGAATTTTTGGTTTATAAGTAATTTTTGTGAGTTTGGAATAATTTACTTACTTGTTCTCTGTCTCCACCTTTTCTTCTGTTTCTACTTATTTCTGTTGTATTTGTTTCTGCAACCTATTGTATTTCTCTCTTTCCATTGCTAGTCATTTCCCTCTTTTCTCTCTGGCCATCTTAATTTTTCTGAGCACTGAATTTGTTTTACTTTTGTGTCACAAAATTTAGTAGCTCTAAATGATATTCTAAAAAGAAGAGAGCTTTGATTTTGGAATTTAGGACCTTATTATAACTCACTATTACAGATTTTCCTTGGTCTGAGCATATGCTACAGGTGCTGGAATAAACATTGGGTATTATCAACAGAAGAGAATGATATTCAGGCATGGAAGCTATGGTATTTTTTCCCTCTGATCTTAGTAACTCTGATCTAGGATTCCTTTGGATGACCTCAAGAGGAACCTGAGGTTCTACATGCCGACTTGATGTCACCTTGTCCGCATTATTATCTATAAGCAAGAGCACTGAAGCTATATAAGTTTTTGCCTGTGGGACAAACATTCTGTGTCGTATTCACTATGTATACTTAGAGAACTGGGAAGGAATACTAATGGTTCTTTCTTCTATCTATATTTATAAAGCACCCCTTGCATATATAAGGTTAATTATTTTAAGTGCTTCAGAAGTAGCTCTGAAAAAAATAGTCATATCCCTTTGATGATATGGACTTAGATTAATAGGCATGTTTGATTTGAATGAAGAAAGGCATTACAAAGAAGAATAAAAGACTTTATCTAATAATGGAATATATGGAGAATCCATAGTATATGGAACAGGTTTTCACGATTTTCTAATGAAGAGTCCCAAAATTGTCAGGAATAAAATGTGACACACTGGAGCACAGTTGAAGTGCAAGACAAAAAGGGAACTAACAGCATAAGGGATTGGGTCAGGCAGGAGATAGGAGGGCAGAGTAGAGGAGAGAGTTTGAGGAAGGATAACTAACATTAAGGACCTTTAAGAAAATACTGCATAAGCTTCCAAAAATAGTTTCATGACTAAAATGAGTTTAAACTAAAGTACCTAATCATTTGGAGACACTGCTTCTATACTAGACACAACGGGAATAAAGGAAAACCTATAACCTAGAATGAGGTACCCTTTTTGGAGTTGTTAGCCACTTGTGTCCCCATAGACTTCCTAATTTTGCAAGCTATTGCCACTGCTCTTGATTACCCCCAAAATTGACAATTACACCATATTGCAGAAGACATCATATATTCATGTCATAAAACAGAGAAATAAAGTTTGTGTATATTTAGTAGTCTATTGTCAAACATTTCTAAGAAAACTTTTTCTATGTATACTTATTTCCATTTTGTTGTACTCACTTCTTTTATTTTTTGACAATTTCATACTTAAAATATGTATGTAGGTCAGGTCCATCTATATACAATTCCAAATTCCAAATCATTAATGCAAACACACAGATGTGAAACGTTGTCATAATGTTACTTACATTGTATAAAATCATCATAAGTTTTCATTCTGCTCACATGTTTCAATGGCAGGTGAGAAACAAATCCTTCTCTCATAGCTGTCTCTTAATTGTTCTCTTTACTTAGAGAGATAGCAGGATACATCATTATTTGAAAGTTGGTCATGTCTTGTGTAAGAATTTCACAGTTGAGTCTGGTATTGTCCAGCATTTATAGTGCTAAAAGTCTACATGTGATATCAAAGAAGAAATACAACGCTAAATTTCACTGTGGTGTGAAACTTGAGGCTACAGGCATAGATAGCTAACCTGGCAAACATACCCACTAGTGGAATATTTTCTTAAGTATTGTAGGAGTAATCAACAATCAAGCACTTTTGGACTAGGTTTCAGGCTTGCTTCATAGACAAAATTCATTCTTAACGTGGTTCTTGCAGTCAACTACTGAGGTAAGGTCATAGGGAATAGACCTGAGGGAAGTGCTTATGACTGTTATTCTGCTTTGGATACAGTAGTAAATTGCCTCCTGATGAGTTTCCATTACACCCATATATTAGTGAATCTCTCAATTTTCATCAGAGATGCTTCCTTTAGCAGTAGATGGTGATTAACACAGATGTCTTCAGTGGGTAAACTGGTGGAGAATAAGAGAATATGAATCATCAATCCTTAATGGGACCTCCATATCACACTCCTTTTCCCACGTCTCAGATTATAAGGGAAATAGGGGTTGAAAGAGTGTAAGAGTCAGAAATCATAGAGGAAGCCGAGCAGTGGTGGTGCCTGCCTTTAATCCCAGTACTTAGGAGGCAGAGGCAGGCAAATCTCTTGAACTTGATGCCTTCCTTGTCTACAAGAACTAGGTTCAGTACAGGCTCCAAAGCTACAAAGAAACCCCGTCTCAAAAAAACAAAACAACAACAAAAAGAAGTCATAGAGGACAACATTAAAACAACATTTTCAGGATGTGTCAAGGACCTCAGAGTGGTTACAACAGTATGCATAAGATACCTGAAAAATTAAGCCTGATAAAAATCCTAGAACGGAGCAGGGGGGATGGTAATGAATTCTACCTCTAGTTGAGGAACTGTTGGCAGTGGATGGCTACTGTGAGAAACATGGTTAGTTTCAAGAATGCAGCCCCCGAGAGGTTACCTACTTTCAAGAAGATGGCTCTATACTCATATACAGGTAGTGATGAGAGAAGTCATTGTGTTCAAGAAATTGAAGAGAAAAGATGACATTAGGAGGGAATATGGTTGGAAATGGAGAAAAATCAAAGGGGAAGAAATTGAGGATGAACTTCATTAAACACAATGTATATATGTATAAAAATTTCAAACAATAACAACCAAAGAAAACAATAGTGTATACCTCCAATAAGCCAATGCTATTACTATTTAACTAGTTTGTAAGCAACTTGGCAAAAAAGCCTGATCTCTGGGGAATTACCTGGTAATCACAAATCTCTCAAATTTTAATCATGTCCCTAAGAGGACAAACTCATAAAACTCTCTTGGGTCATTACCAGTGACTCTTGTGACATCACTTGATATATTTACCAACCTCTGGGATACAGGAGACATTCTGGGAAAAGTCACCCTGGAAATCATGAGCTACAACTCATGGCTTTTAAGAATCTGGAGAAATAAGTGTTCTGGATTACCCAGTCAAAAATGAATTTCTCCTACCACCAAAAAGCTGCCTAAACAGTAAAAAACATTTTTTTTTCTGGGCTATATACCTTACAACTCATTCATATGCATACTTGCCCCTCTGTGAGAGTAGAAGAGTTACTAAGGTGACTTGTGAGTTGCCTATGCACAAAGGTAAGCAATGAATTGGATGCATGTTTTTTTTTTCCCTCCAAAACCAACTCTGAGCAATCTTAGATACTGTCTCTTCTCTTTTGAGATGACCACTGATCCTTAATTGGGAGATGAATTGTCAAGGTGTAAGAACAGTGATGCTTCAAAGCAAAAATAGGTGCCCTGAATACTATTCTCAAAGAAATAGCCTTCAGTTTATTGCTGGTTATTTCCAGATATGAACTCCAAAACATGAAGAAAACAGAGGCTGATAGAAGTGTGAGCTTGACTTTATCATTGGAAACTGGTTCATAATCTCATTTTAGTGGGGATAGTTTGGAGAGTCTGAGATTCCTTTTTAATGTTATGATTTTTAATGTTTTCACAGATATGACCCAGAGAAGAATGGCCTTACTAAATGACTCTTCTGTGAATGAATTCATCCTGCTGGGATTGACACAACAGCCAGAGCTTCAGCTGCCTCTCTTCTTCCTGTTCTTGGGAATCTATGTGGTCTCCATGGTGGGGAATCTGGGCTTGATTGTTCTGATTGTTTTAAACCCTCACCTGCACACCCCCATGTACTACTTTCTCTTCAACCTTTCCTTCACAGATCTCTGCTACTCTTCTGTCATAATCCCCAAGATGCTGGTGAGTTTTGTAAAGCAGAACATCATCTCCCATGCAGAGTGCATGACTCAGCTCTTTTTCTTCTGTTTCTTTGTTATTGATGAATGCTACATTTTGACAGCAATGGCCTATGACAGATATGCTGCCATCTGTAAACCCCTGCTTTATCACGTCACCATGTCCTATCAGGTCTGCCATTCGATGACATTTGGTATATACGTGATGGGGTTTGTGGGTGCAATGGCCCACGTAGTTTGCATGTTGAGACTGACTTTTTGTGATGGAAATATCATCAATCACTTTGTATGTGACGTACTTCCTCTCCTGAAGCTCTCCTGTACAAGTACTGCCATCAATGAGCTTGTGGTTTTCATTGTTGTGGGTGTCAATGTAACAGTGCCCAGCCTGACTATCTTCATCTCTTATACCTTGATCCTTTCCAGCATTCTTGGCATTCGTTCTGCAGAGGGTAGATCAAAAGCCTTCAGTACCTGTGGCTCCCATGTTGTAGCAGTTTTGTTTTTCTTTGGAGCTGCAGCATTCATGTATCTTAAACCTTCTAGTGCATCTGTGGAAGGTGATAATGTATCTACCATATTTTATACCATTGTGGGGCCAATGCTGAATCCTTTCATCTACAGCATAAGAAATAAGGATGTCCACATTGCAATGAGAAAAACTTTGAAGAGAAGCCTGCTTAATTAAGTAGAATCTGTATTTGTTATGGGATAATCTCAGGACATGTGATGATTACAACTAGAGGTAGTACCAGAGGGACAGCTCATCGGTAGAGAATTTGTTTACATGCATGGGTCCTTGGATTTGATCCACAGTGTTGAAATTCTCAAGGGCTAGAACAATTAAAAGAACATAAAAACCCCAATGATGAGAATAGTGTAGAATTAAAATTATTTAACCTTATTCAAAATTAAGTTAATTATCAAGGAAATTTCAGAAGTAGTCAGTTAAGGGTGACTAACTCATCTTTTTAAGATAGAGTGCATAATTTATTCTATAATTATCCAAAGTAATTTTACCCTTTGTCAGTATTGAAGACTGAGGAAAACACACATTTGTGCAGTCATCTACTAGTATAATATCCCTAGAGTTAGAAATCACAAGGATTTAAGTACAAAGCACTGCATGATACTATATTCAGAAAAAATAATCTCATGAGATCTTTTAAATGTACTTTTTTGAATATTGTTTCAGTCTGTGTGTTTGGGGAATTATATCCAGTCCCTATTGCATGCTAGGCAAGCACTCTTTCATTGATTTATATCTGAAACACAACTGTGAGTTCTTTAACTAGGGTCCATCTAGAAGTCTTATGTTGCTGTTCTATTGAGATAAAAATTTCAGAAGTCTTAGAGACAATGTCTCATTTATTCACTGGATATGTTTGTAGGGGAGCTCATTTCAAAAAGTCCCCTGTTTCTCAGAGGGTTCCAACAACAAAGGGAAATGCTCTTTTTACTCTGTTTTTTTCTCTTTAGCCTTAAGACAGTTTGGGAAAGAGCAATTGGTAATTCTGCTGTAATTCCAGTGCTTGAAGACTGAAAATGGAACTATTTACATGATTCAAGATAAAGAAAATCTATATTATATATTTGCCTCATGCACTTGAGGGCAGGTATGTGAGTATACTCACATGTTATGTCTTTATTGTGAAAAAATTGACTAAGCAAATTAACTACTTATTGGTCGAGGAATTTTGTCTTTTATTCAAATGAGTAATCAAATAAGTGATCTTAATTTTTTAGCAGTTACTTCTCTCCCTTTAATAATTTCCACTTTTATTTTCATGGTTGTGAGCCTAGCCTTTAACGGCTGAGCCATCTCTCTAGCCCAATAATTTCCACTTTTAGCCGGACGGTGGTGGCGCACGCCTTTAATCCTAGCACTCAGGAGGCAGAGGCAGGCGGATCTCTGTGAGTTCAAGGCCAGCCTCGTCTACAAGAGCTAGTTCCAGGACAGGAACCAAAAGCTATGGAGAAACCCTGTCTCGAAAATCCAAAAAAAATAATAATAATTTCCACTTTTATTCTCAGTGTCCTATGCACAATGATGCAGTTTATTGAAGTAACAGATAATTACTGAGCTTCTATCCAATGTTAGACATCAAGATATGTAGGCTTTGGTCAAACATAAATATAGCCAGAATTCACAGATATAGGATCTAAATTGTGGTGCTTTATCTGGTCTCTCTTCTAGTAGGTCAGGGAATCCAAGGAGGAGAGGCAGAAAAATTCTAGGTGTCAGAGGAAATGGAGAATCCCCAAAAAAACACAGGCCACTGAATCAACTAAGCAAAGCATATATGGGCTCACAGACCTTCAAGGGGGCAAAAACATCTCTTCCAGATTGTATGTACCAGGTCTTCTGTGTTGTCACTGTTAGCTTTGTGTTTTTGTGCGACTCCTACCTATGGTAGCAGGTATATCTTTTTGCCTACTCTTGGGACTCCTTTCCTCCCATTGGTTTGCATTGTCCAGCTTTGGTATGAGGGATGAAAAGAATTAAAAAAAAATAGCTGTGAAGAAAGACGAATATGCTCGTGATCTTAGAAGGCTACAGACTAGAAAGTTGGTGAAAAATATATTTGACCTTTGAGTTTGTTTCAGAAAAATGATACATGATATCTTCAGCAAATGTAATCGTACTGATAACAACTGCCTTCTTATCTTGCACTGACTGGTAGGATCTAAACTTTTGGAGGTTGACGAGACCTGACTGAAGGCAAAATTGTCTGCTGAACATCTAAGCAGAAGGAAGGGTTGAGTAGCATTTCAAATGTAGAAATAATCTTTATGATGACCTGGAAGGGTTATTGGAAAGACAAGAATGCTATGGAAGAAGGTGAAGCAGAAAAAGATGCACGTAAGTGTGAAAAATAATTAGTAAATGAGGTTGAATTGGGCCTTAGTAAGAGAAACTAATGAATCCAAGAAGCAAAATAGAAATACAAGTGATATAATACAAACATACAATAAAATTCATTTGTCTCCTTCTTTCATATTCTGAAGCTCAGTCAATGTTCATTTCTAAACAATCTGTAGTGAAATTCATGAAGCAACAAATTCTAATGTGCATTTGTGTTTTTACATATATGAATGCATGTCTATATAAAGGTGACGGGTACCCAGGAACTGGAGTTAGACAGTTGGGAGCTACCATGTGGGTGCTGGGAACTGAAGCTGGTCCTCTTTCTTAAACCACGGAGCCATCTCTCCAGACCCCAAACAACAAATAACAAACATTTTCATATCCTAAAGGAGGGATAATGTTTCTTTGCTTATGATATACCCTTGAAAAACTGGTCAGCAGTTGCTAAGGCAGCAACAAGTGTTAGTCAGTTCTCCCTCAATCCTGTTACCCCCCTTCCCTCTCGGTAAACTGTGTCAAATGTGAAGATTAGTGGAACTGGTCTGGTTTTGAGTCTGGATTCTGTAAGATTCGAGTCTTTGTTCTTTTAGTCCTAGATTCTGCACAACTATGATGAAACTGCTGTGGTATACATTAAATAAATGAGATGCATTTTAAAAGTACTACATATTGTGCTTAAATATCATACTTAATGGATAAACACACTTTTTTCACTTAACTTCCATAAAGCATCCCACTGTTGAGTTTGTTTTGTTTTATATTGATATAGGTTTAATATATGCTGGGTGGTGGTGGCACAGGCCTTTAACCCCAGCATTCGGGAGGCAGAGGCGAGTGGATCGCTTTGAGTGTGAAGCCAATATGGTCTACAAGAGCCGTTCCCAGGACAGGTTCCAAAGCTACAGAAAAACCCTGTCTCGAAAAAACCAATGCTGTAATCTTAGAAATCTTACCGGTACGCCACACCTCATGGCAGTACACAGATTGATAGAAATGGGTTAATTTAAGATGTAATAGTTAGCTCGGAATAGGCTAGAATCACTGGCCAAACAGTGTTGCAATTAATATAGTTTCTATGTGATTATTTGTTTCTGGGTAGCCGGGAATGAAAGAGCAGTCTGTTTATGCAATGGTGTTCCAATGTCAGGCAAGTACATCTACGTGAGAGCTTGGGAAGAAATTCTAGACACAATAGAACAAACCTAAGCATAGCTTCTTGGTAGTCACATTTTTTTTTTATTCAGATATACTCTGTCTGCTGTTTACAAGCAGAGGCATGACTCCTTTAAGAAAAGTCTTCTGGACTCAGTGTTAGCAGAAAAAAAATGCATGGCTTCTTTAAGATTCAGCTTTCTGGTTCATGCTGGCAGAATGAACTCTTCCTCTTTAAGGAGGTCCTGTACTTACATGGGGTCTGTGAGCAGCATGTTACAAATTGCTTAATGGTGACATAGACCTGTTGCATCCTTAGAGCTGAGGCAGTGTACTTGGCTCACATAGGAGGTGATCATGCCTCAGAAATGTTGATCTGGGTGAACAAACAGGCAGGGTGCTGTAGTTGGTCCTAGCTATACCTGTTTAGCATTTTAAAAGAAGTGCTTCTGGTCAGAAAGTAATTACAGATATGCAATGAAACAGATTCAAATTAAAAAAAAAAACAACTCTGAATGGGCCACAGTGTTGTAAGTAATATAGTTTCTACGTGATTATTTGTGATTGGGCGGTCAGGGATGAAAGAACCATCTCTGCTTATACCTTTATTCTTCTGAAAAGACAGATTCAAAAACCTTCTCCAGCCCTAATTTAGGGGAGACTCTATTTTGGCAAGTTATATCTGATGAAATAAAAAGCATATGTTAAGTTTTTATGTTAATTTAGATTAATCGACCATGGTTTCTCTTTTTCAAATAGGATCTTTATTAATTTTGATGGTATCCATAGCTTTTCTTCTCCTGTGAAAACAAGAGCAAAACCCCTTCCCCAACATATCACATGTACTGGTTTCCATTCAGAGGTCAGTACTTCTTTAAAGTATATTAACAATTTTAATACTATAGGGGTTTTTTCCTACTACCCAATGTCTCTCTTCAGCTGTTGTATTTTTCTTATTAGCACTTAGAAAATTAAAACTTAATAATGCATTATGTCATCTGTTTATTAGAATACTTATCATTCCTTTCTGTTTAATATTTAATAAATAAATTAATTAAAAAAAAGAACAATTGGACCCAAAGGTAAGGGAGCAGAGGCTACAGATACAGTGTGAGGGTAGAGATGGCAATCTTATCCTGTTTTACCACCCCAGAAAAATCTGAAGATATAATTGAAGAGTGCATGCTTTTGAGAAAAGGCTATGGAAAGTTATTCAGGAAGCAACCACCATCATAACCCACAAATCATTGTGATATTTATAGCAAATAAAAATGAGGGAATAAATCTTACACGGTTCATCTGCATGGTCCAAATAAATAATTTTCAATTTATCTAAAACAAGAGAAGCTATAGGTTCATTTAAATTTCAGTAGCATGTAAAAATTAGATTCATTAAGTCTTCAGGTGTTTTAAAAATGTTCACATCTGTCCCCAGGGGCATTCTGAGCTAATTTTTTAAAATTTAGTCTAGAGGCTGGGTGGTGGTGGCATACTAATACATCTTTAGTTCCACCACTCTGGAGGCAGAGAGACTAGTGCATCTCTAAAATGGTACAGCAGAATTATAAAAGCCAGAGCGAGTAGACATTGCCAGGGAAACAGTATCCTTTGGATTATGACAATGAAATACAGCAAGGTGTTCTCCTAATGGCCGGCATCCAGTGCAGAAATTTGATTTTATTCTGTTAAATGCAAAGAAATTTTAATTTGTCAGAATATATACTATCAAAATACATTTTAATGAAATAATCATTCATTTTAATGCAGTACTGTTCTTTAAACTCCACACTATAGCTTTTCTTCATACTTCTTAATATTCACTGCTGATTATTTAAATAGAGAATCAAAATGTGAAACAACTTAATAAATAGTATATATATTTCTATAACAATTAAACAGTATCTGGTGTGGGAGGTCCTTCTGTTTATGTGTTGCTTTTATTGGCTAATGAATAAAGAAACTGCCTTGGCCTGTTAATAGGGCAGAACTGAGTTAAGCGCGCGGGGGGGGGGGGGGGGGGACTGGATTGAATGCAGGGAGAAGGAAGGTGGAAAGAGGGACACCATGGAACCGCCAGAGTCAGACATACTGAGACTTTGCCAGTAAGCCACAGACACGTGGCAATACACACATTAATAGACATGGGTTAAATTAAGATGTAAGACTTAGCCAAAAATACTAGAGCTAATGGGCCAAGTGATTTAATTAATGCAGTTTCTGTGTGATTATTTAGGGTGTAAGTCAGCTGGCGGCCGGGAAGAACAAGTACTCTCCTTGCAACAAGTATCTAGAATTTCAATTAGGCAACATTAACAATATTAACTATGTTTGATTCCCTGTAAATGACTGCAGAAGGTCCTAGCTGTTATAATCAAGGAACTCTCTAATTCCAAATGGGAAATTCATATCTACTATCACAAATTAGGATGTAAACATAGACACTTTAACTTCTCCCCTTCCTATTTGGTCACCAAGGAAAATTCTAAGGGTGTCCCACTCTGCAAGTCTAAGAAAGTCCAAATGAACCTTATAAGTCTCATGAAATTGGCATGTGCCTTATAGCATGGTTGCTCTGCTCTTACACTGTACCTTTGCTCATATCCTCTTGGTAAATGACTAACTAGTAGTATAATGTCTACTGCATAGTGATTCCTGGATTCATGTACTTTTGCATGAAATCTCGCTAGAGAAAGAGAGAGAGAGAGAGAGAGAGAGAGAGAGAGAGAGAGAGAGAATCCACAGTATGTCCAAATGAAGGAAGTCCACACCTTTCAAGGAAGTAGTTGCTCTTGGATTTGGAGGTAAGATGAATATAGTGAGATGCAAAAGTATCAACGTTAGATTGTTCATCAGCTATCTGGAAGGTGGTGAAAATAACAGAAAAAAATGAAGAATTGTGGAAGAGAATAACTGGCAATCATAAGAAAAATTGAACCTTTATTGAGCTTTGAGCACATCAATAGGTACAAACTAGAATGAACTTTGAGGTAGATTTAGTAGAAGTCCAGGCTTTTGAGTATGGGAAGCTGATAGATTCCTGAGTGAATGTCTGGTGTGGACAGGCACACAACCTATCAAGTACCCAATGCTTTAGACTCCAGGGGAATGGCAAAGGCTTAACTGAGTCAGTTTCAGAGGAATGGCAAAGACTCCCCTGTTCTGTGCAGATAAGGACAGAAGATAGCACCTATAGTTTCCTTCTTTTAGATGTGTGCAGTCTGGGAATACTCCTCTATAGAAACCTCCTACTGAGATGAACTAAACCTGTTTCTTCAGCTGTATGGAATAAAACTGCTTCCTCCTTTATCAATATGCAATAAACTCACTGTGGTAATTTGAAAAAGAATAACCCTCTTTGACTCAATTATTTGAGCGCATGGTCCTCAATTTGTGAAAGCATTTGGGAAGGATTAGGATATGTGGTTTTGTAGGACTAGGTGTGTCACTGGAGGTGGTCTTGTCTTTGAGGTTTTAAAAGCCCATCCCAAGTCCAGTCTCTCTCTGCCTCCTACTTGAGACTAAAGACACAAGTTCTCAGCTACTGCTCCAACACCATACCTGCCCAACCGCTGCCGTATTCCTCATCATTATGTTCATTCTAATATCACTAAATTCTTCACCTATCAACCAAACATGATCTAACAATATCCTATGGTTAGCGTGCATAATAGCATTTATAATTAAAATACCTCTATATGGGGTTCACCTATGACTTCCAAAAGGCCGTGTAGAAGCCACCATCGCAGGGTCCATAATTTTAGCAGCGATTCTACTAAAACTAGTAGGATATGGTATAATAAGAATTTCCATAATCTTAGACCCAGTAACCAAATCCATTGCCTACCCATTTATCCTCTTATCTCTATGAGTGGTAATTATAACTAGCTCCGTCTGTCTTCTACAGACAGACATAAAATCACTTATTGCTTACTCCTCAGTAAGTCATATAGCCTTAGTTATTGCGGCCATTATAATCCAAACACCATGAAGCTTCATAGGAGCATTAGCACTAATAATTGCCCATGGACTTACATCCTCCCTACTATTCTACTTAGCAAAAACAAATTACAAATGAATTCACAGCCGAACAATAATTATAGCTCGAGGATTACAAATAGTGTTTCCACTAATAGCTGCCTGATGGATTATAGCTAGCCTAGCCAACCTTGCCCTCATGCCAACAATTAATATAATTGGAGAATTAATAATTGCAGTCTCACTATTCTCTTGATCAAACCATTCAATTGTTCTCCTAGGAACTAATATCTTAATCACTTCCTTACACAATATCTACATAAATGTTACTACACAACGAGGTAAATTAACAAGCCATATAAGTAACCTCCAACCCTCACATACACGAGAACTCACACTAATAGCCCTCACATCCTACCCCTTATTCTACTCACAATCAACCCTAAGCTAATTATAGGACTTACATTATGTTAGTATAGTTTAAAAAATACCAGACTGTGAACCTGAAGATAGGATATAAAACTCCTTATTTACCAAGAAAGCATGCAAGAGCTGCTTACTCATGCCCCCAAATTTAAACATACAGCTTTCTTACTTTTATAGGATAGAAGTCATCCATTGGTCTTAGGAACATAAACTCGGTGCAACTTCAAATTAAAGTAATAAACATGACCACATCCTCTATTTTCCTTATTCTCATGCTTTTTTTCTTCCCAATGATCATCTTATTTGCTGATATAACAAAACATATTAATTTCCCCAATTATGTAACCTTATGTATTAAATATGCATTCTTTATTATCCTTATTCCATTGTCTTCCTTTTTCAACTCTGACACAGAACTAACAATTACCAACTGACACTGAATTACCATCGGGTCTATAAAATTATCTTTAAGCCTAAACTTTGACTTTTTTTCAATCATCTTCTTGCCAGTAGCCCTATTTGTCACATGATAATCATAGAATTCTCCATATGATATATGCACTCAGACCCCTACCTTGATAGATTCATTAAATACTTACTACTATTCCTGATTACTATAGTTATCCTAACCTCCGCTAATAATCTATTTCAACTTTTTATTAGTTGAGAAGGTATAGGAATTATATCCTTCCTGCTAATTGGCTGATGATAAGGCCAAGCTGATGCAAACACAGCAGCCCTACAAACCATCCTCTACAATCGTATCAGTGATATTGGATTGATCCTAGCAATAGCTTGATTCTGTACAAAGATCAACTCATGAGAACTCCAACAAATCTTCATGATAGACAGCCCAAATATCATCCCCTTAATGGGCCTCCTCATCGCAGCTACAGGTAAATCAGCACAATTCGGCTTACATCCATGACTCCCAATGGCCGTAGAAGGACCAACCCCTGTATCTGCACCCCTTCACTCAAAAACTACAGTTGTAGCAGGGGTTCCTACTAATCTGATTCCACCCCCTTATCTCTAACAATAGTGTTATCTAGAGTGACTTCACCGCTGCCCACCACCATATCACACATTTGAAGAATTCACTTTCATTAAAGTGAAATAAGAAAGGAAGGACTCGAAGCTCCTAAAGCTGGTTTCAAGCCAGTACAACAACCTTTATGCCTTTCTCAATGAGATATTAATAAATAAATTACATAACTTGTCAATGTTAAATTATAGACTTACTTCTAATTATCTTATATGGTTTATCCATTCCAATTAGGCTTACAAGATGCTTCATCACCTATTATAGAAGAACTAATAAGTTTCCATGACCATACACTCATAATCATATTCCTAATCAGCTCTTTAGTACTTTACATTATCACACTTATATTAACAATCAAATTAACTCACACTAGCACCATAGATGCCCAAGAAGTGGAAACCATTTGAATCATTTTACCTGCTGTTATCCTTATTTTAATTGCCCTCCCCTCCCTTTGAATTCTTTATATAATAGATGAAATTAATAACCCAGCTCTTACAATAAAAACTATGGGTCATCAATGATACTGAAGCTACAAGTATACAGACTACAAAGACCTGTGCTTTGACTCATACATAGTCCCAACCACCTACTTAAAACCAGAACTACGACTGCTAGAAGTGGATAATTGAGTGGTCCTTCCTATAGAAGGGAATAATCCAAATATTAATTTCATCTGAGGATATCCTGCACTCATTATCATTACCCTGGAACTGTATATCCAATAATATCTTCTATAAGTTAGCTTGGTCATGGCGTCTCTTCACAGCAATACAGTATAACTAAGACACCGACCTTCTTGATTCAGATGTATAGAATCATGGACATTGATTTTCAGTCTCTTTCTGGTGCATCACCATAGATACCGGTTCTGCCCAATATCAGCTTTCCTGTATGTATGTCTGTGTGTCTTTTCTTTCTTTAGTACCTCACCACCCCAGTCATGTTTCCAGAACACAACCCTGTGGACTGCAGCAGTGTAGTTAAACTAGTGACTCACTTGGACAATTTTACCATGGTAAAGATAGACAGAGGTGATTTCTAATCCCCTGCCACTGCCATTATGAGGGTCATGAACCATTCTTTTCTTTTCCACTTTGTCTTTTTCTCTTCTTTTCTTTTTTTATATTTATTTATTAAAGATTTCTGCCTCGACTGGGTCCGAATCCTCAGGGCAACCAAGCAGGCGGGAGTTCCTTTGTTTCTATAGCCTGCCTGCACCAAGCAAGGTAGGCGCTTTGTTTATGAGCTACCCAACCAGCACGGAGACCTGATCTCTCTGCGCCAGGATAGCCAACATTGGGGTGAGTTTCTGACCCTGTGGCGCCTGCCCGGGACAGGGAACTCAGAAGTTCCTCAACCCCCTATCCTTCTTGGGCTCTCTGCAGGGCCTCTACTTCCTGCATACTGCCTCTTTCTTCCTATCCCACCCAGCTTGCATCCAGAACCCTCCCCACTTCGCCCCCCCCACCCTCTTTTGGCACATAACATCACCCAGCCCAGCCTGTCTGGGCACTGGGTCCAAATCCTCAGGGCAACCAAGTAGGCGGGAGTTCCTTTGTTTCAATAGCCTGACTGCACCAAGCAAGGTAGACACTTTGTTTACGAGCTACCCAACCAGCATGGAGACCTGATCTGGGTGCCAGGAGAGCCAGCATTGGGGAGAGCCATCATTGGGCACGGAGATCTGACCTTGGCACTAGGAGAGCCATCACTGGGGAGAGCCATTACTGGGAAGGTACAATAGTAGGCAAGGAGACCTGATCCGGTGAAAGAAGATCCATAGGGGACCTCTTGAAGGAAGAAATGGGCAGACGCCAATGCAAGAATTGACCCAACAATCTGAAAAGCAACATGAAGCCACCAGAAACCAGCGACTTCACAACGGGAGGACATGAACACCTTAATCAAGAAGAAGTAGAAAAGATTGACTTCATGAAAGTGATTGACCCCCTTAAACAGCATGTAAAGAACGCCCTTATAGAAATGGATGAGAAATATAACAGAAAGTTTGAAAAATTGAATAAATCAGTGAATGATACCCTAGATAACCAAGGAAAAACAATCAAACAGATAATGGAAACAGTTCAAGACTTGAAAACTGAAATGGAGGCAAAGAAGAAAACACAAACAGAGGGCCGGCTGGATATGGAAAATATAGGTAAACGAATAGAGTCTCCAGAAACAAGCATAACAAACAGAATACAAGAGTTAGAGGAAAGAATCTCAAATTCTGAAGATACCATAGTGAAATTAAACACATTGATCAAAGAAAACAGCAAGTCCAACAAACTCTCATCACAAAACATTCAGGAAATCTGGGATACAATAAAAAGACCAAACCTAAGAATAATAGGAGTAGAAGAAGGAGAAGAAGTGCAGCTCAATGGTCCAGAAAATATATTTAATAAAATTATTGAAGAAAACTTTCCCAACCTAAAGAAAGATATAGCTATGAAGGTTCAAGAAGCATAGAGAACACCGAATAGGCTGGATCAAAAAAAAAAATCCCCTCGTCATATAATAATCAAAACACAAAGCATACAGAATAAGGAAAGAATATTAAGAGCTGCAAAGGAAAAAAAGGCCAAGTCACTTATAAAGTTAAACCTATCAGAATTACACCTGACTTCTCCATGGAAAGCATGAAAGCCAGAAGGTCCTGGATAGATGTACTGCAGAAATTGAGAGACCATGGATGCAAGCCTAGACTACTATACCCAGCCAAGCTTTCGTTCACTATAAATGGAGAAAAAAAAATTTCCAGGATAAAAACAAATTTAAACAATACGCAGCCACAAATCCAGCCTTACAGAAAGTGATAGAAGGAAAATCACTAACCAAGGAGTCCAACAATGACCACAATAACTCAGACAGCTAGAGGCCCTTTATCAGCACAACTCAAAGAAGGGAAACACACAAACTCTATGACTAAAAAAGTGACCGGAATTAACAACCACTGGTCATTAATATCACTTAATGTCAATGGACTCAACTCACCTATAAAAAGGCACAGGCTAAGAGATTGGATAAGAAAACAGGATACAACATTCTGCTGTTTACAATAAACACAACTCAACCACAAAGACAGGCACCTACTCAGAGTAAAGGGCTGGGAAAACGCTTATCAAGCAAATGGACCTAAGAAACAAGCAGGTGTGGCCATACTAATTTCTAACAAAGTTGACTTCAAACTTAAATCAATCAGAAGAGATGGAGAGGGGTATTTTATGCTCATAACAGGAACAGTTCATCAGGATGAAGTCTCAATCCTGAACATCTATGCCCCTAATATAAAAGCACCCATGTACATAAAAGAAATATTGCTAAAACTCAAGGCAGCCATCAAACCACACACACACACTAATAGTAGGAGACTTCAACACTCCTCTCTCACCAATGGATAGGTCAATCAGACTGAAACCAAACAGAGAAATAAGAGAATTGATGGAGGTAATGAAGCAAATGGACTTAACAGACATCTATAGAACATTCCATCCAAATAGGAAAGAATATACCTTCTTCTCTGCAGCTCATGGAACCTTGTCGAAAATTGACCACATACTCAGTAGCAAAGCTAACTTACACAGTTACAAAAAAATATTAGTAACCACCTGTGTCTTATCAGATCACCACAGATTAAAGTTAGAATTCAACAACAATGCTACCCCCAGAAAGCCTACAAATTAATAGAAACTGAACAGTCAACTACTGAACCATACCTTGATTAAGGAAGAAATCAAGAAAGAAATTAAAGTCTTCCTGGAATTCAATGAAAATAAAGAAACAACATACTCAAATTTATGGGACACTATGAAAGCAGTCCTAAGAGGAAAGTTCATAGCACTAAGTGACCACTTAAAGGAAACAGAGAAAGCTCACATTGGAGACTTAACAGCCCACCTGAAAGCTCTAGAAAAAAAAGAAGCAGACTCACCTAGGAGGAGTAGAAGACTGGAAATAATCACTCTGAGGGCTGAAATCAATAAAATAGAAACACAGAAAACAATACAAAGAATCAATGAAACAAAAAGCTGGTTCCTGGAGAAAATCAACAAGATTGACAAACCCCTATCCAAACTAATCAAACAGCAGAGAGAGAATTTGCAAATTAATAAGATCAGAAATGAAAAGGGGGACATAACCACAGACACAGAGGAAATTCAGAGAATCATTAGATCTTACTACAAAAGCCTGTATGCCACAAAACTGGAAAATGTAAAGGAAATGGACACTTTTTTAGATAAATATCATAAACCAAAGTTAAACCAGGACCAGGTGAGCAATCTAAATAGACTTGTTAGTCGCGAAGAATTAGAAGCGGTTATCAAAAACCTCCCTACCAAAAAAAGCCCAGTACCAGATGGTTTCAATGCGGAATTCTACCAGAACTTCCAAGGAGATCTAATACCAATACTCCTTAATGTATTTCACAATATTGAAACAAAAGAGGCATTGTCAAATTCCTTTTATGAAGCTACAGTCACTCTGATACCAAAACCGCACAAAGACTCAACCAAGAAAGAGAATTATAGGCCAATCTCACTCATGAACATCGACGCAAAAATCCTCAACAAAATACTGGCAAACCGAATCCAAGAACACATTAGAAAAATTATCCATTATAATAAAGTAGGCTTCATCCCAGAGATGCAGGGCTGGTTCAACATACGAAAATCTATCAATGTAATCCATCATATAAATAAACTGAAAGAAAAAAACCATATGATCATTTCATTAGATGCTGAAAAGCATTTGACAAAATTCAACATCCCTTTATGCTAAAAGTCTTGGAGAGATTAGGGATAAAAGGGCCATACCTAAATATAATAAAAGCTATATACAGCAAGCCTACAGCTAACATCAAATTAAACGGAGAGAAACTCAAAGCCATCCCCCTAAACTCAGGAACACGACAAGGCTGTCCACTCTCGCCATACCTCTTCAATATAGTGCTTGAAGTTCTAGCAATAGCAATAAGACAACATAAGGAGATCAAGGGGATCCAAATTAGAAAGGAAGAAGTGAAACTTTCGTTATTTACAGATGATATGATAGTGTACATAAGCAACCCCCAAAACTCCACCAAAGAACTTTTACAGCTGATAAACAGCTTTAGTAATGTGGCAGGATACAAGATCAACTCCAAAAAATCAGTCGCCCTCGTATAAACAAAGGATAGGGAAGCAGAGAGGGAAATCAAAGAAGCTTCACCATTCACGATAGCCACAAACAACATAAAATATCTTGGCGTAACTCTAACCAAGGAAGTGAAAGATCTATTTGACAAGAACCTTAAGGCATTGAAGAAAGAAATTGTGGAGGATAGCAGAAAATGGAAGGACCTCCCTTTCTCTTGGATTGGGAGGATCAACATAGTAAAAATGGCAATTCTACCAAAGGCAATTTATAGATTCAATGCAATCCCCATCAAGGTCCCATCAAAATTCTTCACAGATCTTGAGAGGACAATAATCAACTTTGTATGGAAAAACAAAAAAACCCAGGATAGTCAAAACAATCCTATACAATAAAGGATCTTCTGGAGGCATTACCATCCCTGACTTCAAACTCTATTACAGAGCTACAGTGATGAAAACAGTGTGGTACTGGCATAAAAACAGAGAAGTCGACCAATGGAATCATATAGAAGACCCGAATTTTAACCCACAAACCTATGATCACCTCATTTTCGATAAAGGAACTAAAAGTATACAATGGAAGAAAGAAAGCATCTTCAACAAATGGTGCTGCCATAACTGGATGTCAACCCGTAGAAGAATGAAAATAGACCCATATCTCTCACCGTGCACAAAACTCAAGTCCAAATGGATTAAATACCTCAATATCAGTCTGAACTCATTGAACCTGATAGAAGAGAAAGTGGGAAGTACCCACAACAGATGGGCACAGGAGATCGCTTCCTATGTATAACCCCAGAAGCACAGACATTAAGGGCAGCATTGAATAAATGGGACCTACTAAAACTGAGAAGCTTCTGTAAAGCAAAAGACACTGTCACTAAGACAAAAAGGCCACCCACTGACTGGGAGAAGATATTCACCAATGCCGCACCAGACAAAGGTCTGATTTCCAAAATTTATAGAGAAATCAGGAAAGTAGACTTTAAAATGCTAATTAACTCAATTAAAAAATGGGGCACTGAACTGAATAGAGAATTCTCAACAGAAGAAGTTCTAATGGCCAAAAAACACTTAAGGTCATGCTCAACCTCTTTAGCGATTAGAGAAATGCAAATCAAAACAACTTTGAGATATCATCTTACACCTGTCAGAATGGCTAAAATCAAAAACTCCAATGATAGCCTTTGCTGGAGAGGCTGTGGAGGAAGGGGTACCCTCATCCATTGCTGGTGGGAATGCAATCTTGTGCAACCACTTTGGAAATCAGTTTTTCGGTTTCTCAGAAAATTCGGGATCAACCTACCCCTGGACCCAGCAATACCACTCTTGGGAATATACCCAAGAGATGCCCTACCATATGACAAGAGCATTTGTTCAACTATGTTCATAGCAGTATTATTTGTAATAGCCAGAACCTGGAAACAACCTAGATGCCCTTCAATGGAAGAATGGATGAAGAAAGTGTGGAATATATACACATTAGAGTACTACGCTGAGGTAAAAAACAACGACTTCTCAAATTTTGCATGCAAATGGATGGAAATAGAAAACACTATACTGGCCGGGCAGTGGTGGCACACGCCTTTAATCCCAGCACTCGGGAGGCAGAGGCAGGTGGATCTCTGTGAGTTCGAGGCCAGCCTGGTCTATAATAGCTAGTGCCAAAGCTACAGAGAAACCCTGTCTCAAAAAACTAAAAAAAAAAACTAAAAGAAAAAGAAAGAAAACACTATACTGAGTGAGGTAATCCAGACCCCAAAAGATGAACATGGGATGTACTCACTCATAATTGTTTCTAGCCATAAGTAAGTGTCACGGAGTCTACAATAGGTGAACCTAAAGAAGCTAAGTAAGAAGGTGAACCCAAGGAAAAACATATAGTTATCTTCTTGGCTAAGGGAAGTAGACCAAATTGCCGGGGAGAAAATTGGGATCTTGGGGGTGGGGTGGGATGGGGATAAGGGGAGATGGGGAGAGGAAAGGTAGAAGGGAAGGAGGGGGGGACTTGGGGAAACAGGAGGATTGGGATAAAGGTAGGTTGGATAGGGGAGCACTGAACCACAATTCTTAGTTAAGGGAGCCACTTTAGGGTGTTCAAGAGACTTGACCCTAGAGGGGCTCCCAGGTGCCCAAGCTGAGGTTCCCAGTTAGTTCCTTGGGCAGCTGAGGATAGGGAACCTGAAATGACCCTATCCTAGAGCAATACTGACGAATATCTTGCATATCATATAGAACCTTCATCTGGTGATGGATGGAGATAGAGACAGAGACCCACACTGGAGCACTGGACTGAGCTCCCAAGGTCCCAATGAGGAGCAGAAGGAGGGAGAACATGAGCAAAGAAGTCGGGACCACGAGGGGTGCACCCACCCACTGAGACAGTGGAGCTGATCTACTCCGAGCTCACCAAGGCCAGCTGGACTGTGACTGAAAACATGGGATAAAACTGGACTCTCTGAACATGGCGAACAATGAGGGCTGATGAGATGCCAAGGACAATGGGCACGGGGTTCTGATCCTATGTGATGTGCTTGCTAGTGGGAGCCTAGCCAGTTTGGATGTTCACCTTCCTAGATATGGATGGAATGGGGAGGACCTAGGACTTACCACAGGGCGGGTAACACTGAATGCTCTTTGGACAGGAGAGGGAGGGGGAAAGGAGTGGGGGGAGGGGGAGAACGGTGGACGGAGGGGGAGAAGGGTGGGAGGAGGGGGAAGGAAATGGGAGGCTGGGAGGAGGTTGAAACTTGTTTTTTTTTTTTTTCTCTCATTTTTGCAATAAAAAAAAAAAAAGAAACACACTTGGGAAGTTTGCTCCAAAATCTTGTACTGGTAACAACTGGCTGTTTTGTTGTTGTTTTTTTTTTTTGTTGTTGTGTTGCTCCAGTGTTAAATTGCTTAAGCCATTAAGTTCATGGAAATCTGAAAAGAAATGGTTTACTTTGGCTGTCAGAGCTATCCTTTCTTCATCTTTAGGTACTTTGCAGCGGTATTTAGTAAACAGAGTATCTACAAAAGTAAATCTCTGGCATATTTGGTTATTTATATGACATTTAAAATATTTTATTAGTCTTTTATGCTTTTCTAGATGGTCGTTATAAAATGGCGAATGGTAAAAATATCAAGTCAAGAACTAGGCATATTAAAATTTTAAAATAAAAGGTTTTGATAGAAGAAATACCGCTTTTCTTTTGTTCTGAAATCACTATTGTACATATTTCTTCTGACTTTGTAAGACATTAAATGAAGATATATGAAAATATTAGAGATATTCTTCTATTATTGACCTAAAGATAAACTTTTATATATTAACTTGAATATGCTCATCATTATTCCAACATTGTTGTATTATTGTCAACCAAACAAACCAGGATATTTTATTTGTTAAATTTGTTCATAATATTTTTTGTTGATCTTTATTACTACAATTCATGACATTACAATAAATATTTGTGTCTATGATTTTGTTAAGGACTTAGTGATTTCTTTTGATCACACAATATATATATATTTTATATATATATAGTAGTTTATAGCTACTTGTATATGCATTTAGAATGTTTTCTCAGATGCTATGTGTGTGTGTGTGTGTGTGTGTGTGACTTAGCTGCAAAATTTCAAGATATTTTCTGAAGACCTTGTGTAACTTTGTTTCATAATAGTCTATGAGTATTCCATTTGTTTCGTTACTGCATATGCAATTGGTATTGTCAGCTGTGTTACTGAGATGACTGTTTTAAATCAATAATTCTAGCTACACTGCTTTGTAGAAAAACGCTATTTAGGCAGTTTAGGAAGAATGCTATCAAGTTTCTTTGTTTCCTCATATGAAAGCCTATTAATCCAAATAAACTGATAACAAATATCAAAAACAACCCTTGTAGTCAAATGACTAAAAATGCAAAATAATGATAGGATACAAATTTAACATGTAAAATCCACTTGTTTTGTGTATGACAATAATAGCCATCTGAAATTAAAAATAGAACATCATCGATGCTAGCGTGAAAGTGTAGAGAATTAGACACACCAACCTAGCAGTTGTCTACTGAAGCAAGGATAGAACTCATTATCATCTGAACATAAAATGGCCTATAAAGCCTCATGTGCATTAGTGTTGGGCTGTAAGTTGGTTGTACTATTTTGGGTGATTGTGGCCTCACTAGAAAAGGTAGAGAACAATGGAAAGGCCTCAAAGGTTATCTTGACTTGTGCTTATGACCAAATGTCTCTTATGTTCATTTCTATGTAAGATGTGTTTTCTGCATGTTCCTACTGCTGTAGCAAATCGAACTTCTCTACTGTTCTGCTTTCCCTGCAAAGACAGACCAAAGTCCCATGGAATTCAGAGACTAAATAAATAGTTTTGCCCCTAAATTGTCTCTGTTTTCTATTTTGCCATAAAACATATGATGAGAAAAACAACTTACTGTATCTTTTTGCATAAAATGTATGGATTGTTCCCATAGTCTTTTGTACTCTAAACAAGAACTCTATCATCAATTCAAAACTTATGTTTTTCAATTTCCCTTCAATGAGTCTGTTTATTTATTAAGTATACACAAGATATAATTATAAGAATATGCTGATATAATTATATGTAAACACGTGTCTTTAAATCTACATATGCCCTGATAAAAAATGAAGAGATATAGATGTAATCTTGTTACTTGAATGCCTGTTTCCACACCCTTAATTTATCAGTAGAGTTTAATCTATCTCTAATTTTTATCTGTCTATCTATCTATCTATCTATCTATCTTGAAGAGTTTTAAACTCGTGGAATACTGTTTATTGGTTCAACCTGCAATTAGCGAGTGACCAGTTCTCTAAGATTCCTTTGTAGAGTTGTGTAGAGGATAATGAGAATGACAAAGGGAACCAGATACTCAATGGTGGAAAATTATAAACTGACTAGGACTTTGAATCTCAAAAGAGCCACATTAGTTTTACAGCATTTGATGTAAACATCAACTCAGTAATTTTTATCCTCAAGGGGCACATAACACACAGAGAATATGATAGAGAATACTTTTCTGTACTTACAACATTTTTCTCATATACCTAGACCTTCATATTTTTATTTGAGTGAGTGAGGTAGTGTTTTGTAGACACATGCTGTTTTATTTTGAGTGTGTAGAAAGAACCTTCTACAGAAATGTCTTCTGCAGAAGGGATTTCACAAGGGATCTCTTTGAGCAACTGACCCATTATCTGTACTGGTTGTGATCAAACATTTCATTATCAGCTTTGACTTTCCTAGAATAGTGGAGAAGAAGGTTACTGAGAACTCTGCCAGAGCAAGAATGTTTCTAGATCACCAATAGTGAACATTGAATTTTTGTCTTGACAATTATCCTTGAATTTCAGAGTTTCATAAATCTTGGGTTTGAAAGAAGCATTGTATGTATTAATCTTTTCAACCGTTATTATTAATAAAGACCAAGGGATGGGAAGAAATTATATTCCGAGTCACTGGAAGTCTGTTGACACCTTTTGTGGATCCATATTATGGGTAGAGGAAAGAAATAGGGGTTACTTAGGAATCAACATGAACAGGTTTTATTCTTGGAGGTCTGTCTATTTGTTCTCTCAACCAATGCTTGTAAATCACTAAATCATGTGTAAGTTCATTTGTAAACCTTCTTACAGGTGCCAAATATGAAGCAAATGATTATGGAAAATGACTCTTCAGTGTCAGAGTTCATTTTTATGGGCCTGATAGAACAACTTGAGCTCAAGATGCCCTTATTTGCTCTGTTCTTGGTGAATTACACAGCCACTGTGATGGGAAACTTGAGCTTAATGAGTCTCATATTCTTGAACTCAAACCTCCACACTCCCATGTACTATTTTATCTTCAATCTCTCCTTCATTGATTTTTGTTACTCATTTGCCTTTACCCCCAAAATGTTGATGCATTTTGTTTCAGAGAATGCATGACTCAGCTGTTTTTCTTAAGTTGTTTTGTGAGCTCAGAAAGCTATGTGTTGACAGTCATGGCCTATGATAGCTATGTTGCCATTTGCCAGCCACTAGTGTACAAGGTTATTATGTCATCTGAAATATGTTTTTCACTGATGTTTGGTTCTTACTTAATGGAGTTTGCTGGGGCCACGGCTCACACAGGGTGTATGGTCAGGCTCAGGTTTTGTGATTCTAACATCATCAACCACTACATGTGTGACATCTTCCCACTTCTCCAACTCTCCTGCAGTAGCACCTATGTCAATGAACTTGTGAATATTTTATCACATTTATTTTTACCTTTTATTTTTGACATTTATCCAAAGATCACATAGTAAAAAGAATTCATGCAATTAAATATTGGAGCTTTACTGAGTAAATAAAACACATTTTCAAAAAAAACCACATTTTCATATAACACTGATATTACCAACAGGAATTACCATACCTATTGAATTATTATATGCTAGACACTGTTCTAAGGAATTTTTCATAAGTCTCTTAAATACATGACACTACTGTTGTTGCTTTTATGTTGAAATGAAAAAATAGACACAGGTTAGAACTTGTTAAGCACTTATTATCATAAATGAAATTTTTTTAATATAAAGAAGTGATTTCTCTGCAAAACCCCTACACCTAACATATATACATGTTATATATATATATATATATATATATATATATATATATATATCTTGGAGGTAGGATTTATATTAAGAAATCATTAAGAAGTTGCCAGCATTTTGTATTAGAGGCTTTTCATTTTAATTTGTAATGGAATTGTATAATTTATTTAAGGAGAGTTTACTTTATGATTATTTGAGCATTTAGTAAATTTACTTCTCTACCCCAGTCTTCCAGACCCTGAAATCAGCAAATACATTTTTCATTAGTATAATTGAAATCGTTACATTTTGATTTTAATATATGAATTTTATCTGTGATTTTTATTATCACATACATACTTGGTTAGAGAACACTGTCATAAAAATGTTCTTCCATTAGAAATAGAGATAACATACTACAATAATTCTGCAAAAATGAGCATATATTAAAATGACCCTTAATGAATTCTTACTATATCCATAGATCAGTTCGTCTCTAAACCCTCAATAGAGAAGCTTCTTCTTGCAGTAGATGACAACTGATATAAAGAGCTACTGATTAACATGCAGAAAACAAGATTTTTTGTAAATTTTCATTTATTTATTTATTTAGTTAGTTTAGTTTACAATTCAATCCTAGTTTTCCCTCCCACCCTTCCTCCCACCTTGTCTCCCATTGGGACGAGCAGTTGGGGGGTAGGCTGGCGGGGTAGGCGTGAAAACAAAATTTATTGGAGTGCTTGACTCTAAATGGAACATTCATATCCAAGCCCTCCCCTCAGCCCCAGGGATTTTCACAGAAGCAGATAAAGAAAGCTTGTAAGGACCTGTGGTGGTGGATAATTTATAAACAAAGAGTTTGTCCTCATACAATAGGGTAACTGCATTTATAAATCCACAGCAACTGTGACAACATGCATATGTCCTTTCAGTCTCAAGCCGCACAAATCCCAGCATGGAGGGAAAGAGGTGTGGACAAAAGACTACTACTACCTGAGGAACTATTGACATTTAATTGTTTATGGAGTGGGAATCAGTTTTTCTGAATGGTGTGAGATCTATTAATTCATCCACACTCTTGGCTAGAGTCAACACTTAAAGAGCAATTAGAAAACATAATTGGGACCAGATGGCTTTATCCTAAGAAAAAACAAACAACAACAACAAAAAACCTTCAAGTTGGGTACATTGGGATGCAAGAGTAGATATAGGAAGCATAAATTGAGGGGTATGAGTATGATCAACATTCATATATGAAATTCTCATATAATTTATAAAGCATTATTAAAAATATAGTGGTTATAGCTCAATAGATTTATTATGGTGTCTTGTAAGACATATAGGTCCATATAGGTCACACTGACTTATATGCCATTACAATACTAATTTTTATTTCTATAGGTTGACAGTACAACTTGAACTCATGGAATGGTAATACCTGTAGTGCTGTTCTTTTTTCTCATTATTGCTTGCCTTTCTAAGTGTCTTTACTGCTTCCATATATGATTTTAAATTGTTTTCCTAATTCTGTGAAAAATGATGTTTTTATACCATGATCTCTACTACTCTCTATTGCTTTAATTATTTTATTAAACGTTCTATTGAATGCTTTTTTGATTATGCAAAACAAAAGCTTTTAACTCTAAGGGAGTAAAACTACCATGTATTCTGAACCAGAGTGACTATGACCCATGTCAATGGACTCACGTTGTCTGGGCTTATGTATTTTAAATAGACACATAAACATTTATAGTCAAAGAATAAGAGAGAGTCAAATATGAAGCCATTTTCAAAACAAACAGTTGGGAAAACCAGGTTACTCTAAATCTTGAAAACATATTCAAATTTAGACATTATATGAAGGCAATCTTCACTTTTAAGTTTGTAGAATCCAGTGCTAGGTTAAATTAAAATATTCTAAAGGGTTTACCTTATTTCAAAAAGGGTTAGAGATAGCTATATTAAGATAATTCATTTCTAGGCTGGCAATATCCCTTTGTTCCACAACCACAAAATGCTAATCTGTGAATAATTCTTCTATCTTTAAAGTTAGTGATAATTTTTTTTCAGGTAGATGTTAAGTTTTTGATTTGAATCTTATTTGTGTTCTTTTTCATTTGTGGGATTATCACTCTAAATTTAGGCTTTCTTACTCATTCACTAAAATTACCTGATTTTCCTGTATCAGCACACCAGGCTTCTTTCTCTCTAGTGCTCATATGTTCACTTATACTAATCAATCTGTTTCTGAATAAAACTTTTATTTGATAGTCTTCTTTTACCAGCTCTCACTTATTTTGTTAATTAGAAGAAGAAAAATAGATTAAATTTTGACTCCTCTGGTTAACTTCATCTCTAACAATAACACAGTTCTTTTAACTCTGTTGAGGTTTGTGTTTGGAATTAAATCGAGGAACTCCTGAATATGTCGATGTATAAAATAATGATTGTGTATTAAAGAAAATTAGAAGAGTGAGTTCTGAGCTAACTGTGCAGAACCATGTCTGATAAACACAGATTCAAATTATCCTGAATAAAATATTCCTACATGGAATCAGTGCCATAACCCACAAATAAATGCATTTTCTAATTACATTGATGGGAATATTAAACATCAAGAAGAGGGAAAACTCTTTCAAAATGTATGGTGTTTTCTTGTAGGCTTCTTTATCTTGTTTTTAGTGTAGACTAGAGTCTTGGTAAACATAGTGATTCACAGTGGCGTGTTTACACAATAGTCATAATTTGAATATGGCAGATGAGAAAAGAAATGGAAATGGCTTTAAAAGGACTAAAATAGTCCAATATGCTATTGGCCCTTGTCAGATAACTTTTCATTTCTCTAAAATCATGATGAGACATTTGAGACAGATATAGCTGTCTTTAGGAACCTTAATGTGCGGTATTTTTGGGTTAGCCAACTTTAGTATGGCACATGACGGTGCCATGCAATAAAAAGATACATCAGGTTCCTAGGCAAGAAGATCTTGAATCCCTTCCAGAGCTTTGGTTCTTTACCTGGTAACTGTGTCATCTACTAGTTGATTATTTTTCCACCACATAAGAATAGTTAAACATAGAATCAGATTCAAATGCAGTTATCCTTTTAAGTATTGTAAATGCACTGTTAATGCTTGCCAGTTTTAAATTAGACAGATAGGACACATGGTACTCTTACAACTGCAAGGCCCAAACTCATCCTAAACATGCTTACATTTATATTCCTACGTAAGTGATAAACTACAGAGGACAAAAATAATAATTTTTGAATGCAATATACTAAAAATGTAACAGTTAAGCAGTCAGAATTATATAATCCATTATTTTGAAGAATTCTAGGTTGTATCAAGTTTTTCTTCATATTGTTTTGAAACTCATTTGGTTAGAGTCTTCTCTCAGTGGATGAAGTGAGAAATAATGCTAGGTAGTGATTTGGGCCAAATAAATGTGATTATTAACTGTATTATTCAAAATGTGGCCAATAAACTGAGTACCACCATTCACTTTATGAAGAAATCCTACAATCCAAAAGTTTCCTGGAATCTTAAAGAACAGAGCAACTAATCTTTTTGTGTATCTCCAAGATGTGCTATTGTAATTGAACACAACTTAGAAATGGAGTACCTAATGAGATTTCCTATAAAACCATTGAATTTCATGGGACGAGAAACCATTACCACTCTTAAGTCCATATTACTTAGAGTCATAACTGTATGTGTGTTGGAGCTAGAGGGAATATTTGCTCTTTTCTTTGGAGTCCCAGGTACCTTATGTAGATAAATATGCAATAATCATTTTGTTGTAGCCATCAGATTTTTACCACTCATCAAAACAATTATAAATAGAAACTAATATAGAAAAGCACACATGATGCATGAAACTATTAAACTGACTTGGGGCATATTCTTAAATCATAAGAGGATACCATCTGGAATTTTCCCTAGAGTGACCAACATTCCAAAAAACATTTTTTATGCCCATGTAAATTGCAATGAAAATCTCGGTAACATCTTCAAACTCAAATGCAAAGATTAGTTTACCTGCAGTTTTAGTCTCTGCATATTTCTTTGTTCTACAATTGTGTCATTCTGAAGACTATTAAAACTACCAGATAATGGACATAGTTGATATCACATGACTTGTTAAAAAAATGGTTCAACATGAGTTCACATTTCGGTCATATTTCTAATACAGTGTTTAAAATGGACCAAAATTCAAACCCACAAAAGCCGAATCAAGCTTCATAGAAAGGTAAATAATATGAATACTTTGGCAGTGAAAATATGAGCTATCCTAGCTGCCTCATTACCAAATAGTCATATATAATGAGATGTTCACCTCAGCTTTAAAAGTGACAGGCACTTCAAATGTCATGAACCTGCCCATATATAAAGCCAACAAATAGAATACATCACCAAGAATCCTTGGTGAAGACCAAAAGCCTTTTCCTTAACTAATTCACCAATATGTATTTACTGATTCTACGTAAATATGTATTCATTTATATTATACTTGTGTCACTAGAAAGGGGAAAGGTTCCAGCAGCTGACAACTATGCTATAGTCCAATTGTTGGGATTTGGTTACCCTTGAGTTTTCTTCTCTCTGGTTAACTAGGTCGAAACTGTGATTAGGAATTTACATCTATAAATTCTTTCCTGAATTTCCATGTATTTAAAAAGAAACTGGGGAACATAAACTAGCAAAGTAAAATAGGATTATTTATAGTCCTTTTAGAGTTGGGAGAAGAAAAGTTCTTAGATTCCTGTAGTGGTGCTACAAGTTCAAAGAGCAAATTAGACAAAAGCCAAGAAACAGGCATGAAAAGTGCCAGATTATGTGAAAATCCTTAAGTGGAGCAAGTTGCTCTGCTTTTGGCACTAGAACTATTAGAGTCCAAGTTTATACACAATTAAGAAGTTAGTAGACAAAAAAGAAAACTGGCCTCATAAATCCTCAATGTAATACTACACATAGTTACAAGGATGCCATTCTAAAGGCTGTTCTTTTTTAAACTTAATTTATTAAGAAGTAAAATAGAATTACATAGTTTTCACCCCTTTTCCTCCCTCAAACACCCCATTTTCTCCTTCACCAGCTTAGTCCTACTGGTGCTACTTGTATGTATGTGATTTCAGAAAACCGCAAGGGTCAAAATAGAGAAAACAAGTGATGTGGGGTGCTAACCCCCATGGCTATATCTAAAACACAACTTTGGTACCTAATATCAAGGGAACTTGATTAGGAGGTGAGGTATGTGTGTGTATAAGAGCCACATGACCTGGAAGCTACTGTGAGATTGTGTCTCTTAAAAAATAATTACAGGGAACTTAACTGATGATACAGAAACAGTATGACTTCCTGAACAAGGCCTGAAGGAGTGCAACACAGGTAGGTGCGCCAACACGGAAGGGGTTAATCTCACATGGGTCCACCCACAGACAGTGAAGTATAAGCAACTGAAGAATACTTGGAGGAACTTAAATTGTCCTCCTCATGATAACCAGTTAGTTATGAAGCTTTTTATTTTTTTCGTTTTTGGAGGTGGCAATCAAGATGGAAATGCAGCACCCACAAAGGCATAATCAGGACAGTGAAGATTGATACTTTTGCTATGATAGCAAAGGAGTCACTCCTAACTAGGTGACCATTTTTCGACTTCTGGCTAAGATCATGTATAGAACACTGGGGACTCACAGTGGAAGAATTCAAATCAGCTTAGGAGACTTTTTGCATAGAGTATTTTTCTTTTCAGTTTTCATGTACTTTTGGAAGGTAGGTGATTTTTACATAACTGGGTTGGGAACAAATCTCTATTTCTTTGGTATAAAATGTTTTGTGCTGTCTTTTATCTTGAATACAAAAGAAAGTATAAAATGTAAGATTTTCCAACGATCCGCACTTTGTCTATGTAATTAAAGCTCATTTTTGTCAATTTAGACAAATTTTCTAGGTGAAACTATGACATATCATAAATGTCTTTCATAAATCATGGTGGAGGCAAGGACACTGTTACTTACAAGAAGACTCCAGATTTGAATCAAAAATTCCCCAAATTTGTAATCCCACAAGATATACTATAGAAACGCCTTCCGTCAGGTTACGGGTGCGCTTTGGGATTTGCTCTCCAAGGTAGCATTCTTAAATTAACTTTGTTATTTTAACTGTCTTAGAGATGAAATTTTGACAAATCGATTTTCAAGACTTTAGAGATATACATTTCATGTGCACATCCAGGAACTGAAAGTTCTGTAAAGAGTTCTGCTTGTGGAAATTTCTATGAGACCCATACATGCCATGGAACAATGTCTTGATAATTCACGTCAGTGGTTGTCTAGACTCTTAAAGCACTCCCTCACTGGAAGGAGTAATCTCTCTTTCCATACTTTTCTACCTGAGGTTTATTCTTGTATATTTTTATACAAAGGCCTAGAAGTCGGGGCAGTACAGGATTAGACTTGGAGTTAGAAAATTATCAGTCAAGAAACTTGTCTTGAGATTAATAAAAATTCGCTGGGTGGTGGTGGCACACACCTTTAGTCCCAGCAGTTGGGAAGCAGAGGCAGGCGGATCTCTGTGAGTTCGAGGACAGCCTGGTCTAAAAGAGCTAGTTCCAGGACAGGCTCCAAAGCTACACAAAGAAACCCTTTCTTGGAAAAACTAAAACAAAAATAAAGCAAAGAAATTAATATTTATCCTATGGGAGACCTCAGAGACAAAACTTGTGTAGCTATGATGAGCAATATAAAATATGTTATTAATAGTATTTCAAGACTGTTTCTCAAAGAATAAACAAGTGCTCCTGTATGTGTGTGTGTGCGAGAGAGAGAGAGGGAGAGAGAGAGAGAGGAGAGAGAGGGAGAGAGAGAGAGAGAGAGAGAGAGAGAGAGAGAAAGAGAGAAATACAATATAAGGTAATTTTTCCAAATTCCAGACAATAACTTGACTTTTTAAAGGTAGAAA
Organism: Microtus oregoni; assembly: GCF_018167655.1. NCBI lineage: Eukaryota > Metazoa > Chordata > Mammalia > Rodentia > Cricetidae > Microtus > Microtus oregoni. Next base: position 53,809,264 of record NW_024543067.1, read on the forward strand.
CAACATACAAAAACTTTCCTCAAGCTTGCCTGCTCCCTATGCTTTGAGAGTATTTTTTGACTCTAAAAAATGATAATTTTCCTCATTAACCCCTTTCTCCCAAATTTCCCATTTCTCTGTACTGAATTATTTCCCTAATGTGACTCAGATACTCTGAAACCCTCTATCCTCTGAAAAGACTAATGAGATTTGCACACAGTTAAGATAAACCTAATTTAAAACTGTATGCACATCTTTAAGTCCCAGTGTTTGTCTTATCTTACAATCTTTTTGTAAGAGTGTTTATGGCTTTAGATTTTAAGTTTAGATAAAAGGAATGTTGTGTATTAATTTTTGTATGTAGTGTATATAATTCTTATTATCATTATTAAATACCTTTTTTATGTCTCTAACTTCCTTTTGTTCAATATAGTTCTCATGAGAATATATACTTGAGCACTTTATTTTCTGAGGGCAATTACTATGCAATGAACATTTGATAATATCTAGAGGAATATTGTAGACTCATGTTCATGTATGTATGGTGGTGAAGAGGTGACCATGCCATGGAATGGTAGGAGCCAAAGAATTTGTTTTGTTTCCACTATAGAGGTCAATTGCACAGCAATAATTTTTCTTTACTCTTTTACTCTTTGTTCTTTAGGACTCTTATTCTTTGCTCTTTGGGTCCTATAACCCAGCTCCCAAATCATGACACGGAGGTTTATTATTATTTATAAATGCCTATCCTTTGTTTGGCTTATTTCTTCCCAGATTTTCTTAAATTATCCCAACTGCCTTTTGCAACTGGGCCTTTTGCTTTTCTTTCTTCTGTATATCTTACCTTACCCCTTTGCTAAGGCTGTCTGGGTAGCAGGCCCTTAACTTCATCCTCTCCTTGTTCTATTTTGCTACTTCTCTCATGTTCTCATTATTCTTCTCTTTCCATATTTCTCTTCCTATTTATTGTCTTCCTGCCAGCTCCTCCTATCCTTTCTCCTGCCTCACTATTGGCCATTTAGCTGTTTATTAGACCATCAAGTGTTTTAGACAGGCAAAGTAACACAGCTTCACAGAGCTAAATAAATGCAACCTAAAAGAATTTAGCATATCTTTGCACCAGTAAAGCAAATGTTCGACAGCATAAACAAATGTAATATACCTTAAAATAATTTTCCACAGCATCTCTTCCTTTTTGTCTAAACAAAATAAAAGGTTTTAACAAACATAGGAAAACTATATACAGTAAGTATAATAAATATACACAGATAACACAGGCAGTAATTACATTAACAATGTCCAGTCGTTTGCATTTAACAAAATCAGAGAAAATACTACATTACCTATCATATCTCAGTAAATCCAAAGTTTTACACCTAACTTACTTTCTTTCATAGTTAAAGAAATCTGTAATTCTAACTATCTAGTCTTCAACTCCATCAAAGACCCATAAGGATATAATTTTGTCTAACAACAGAAAAACATCTTGCTGCCTGGACTTTGACCAAAAGTTGCTCTGCAATGTTAGAACACTTATCTTCAGCCTACAGGCCTAGAGTATCTGGCACAATTTTCAGTGAAGCAGGAAATTTTAAGGGCTGTCCTGATTTGTATTGGCAAAGTTCCTAAGTTGCTTTCCTCTGTGTCTGGCAGAATATACAACAGAATCTTCTATGAAGCAGGAATTTTGAAGAACTGTCCTACCTTGTTTTAACAAATTTCCTCTGTGTCCTGCTTGTCCAATCCTCATACCCATATTGTTCGCAGTCAAAAACAAGATCATTTTTACCCCCTGTGGCTAACCTTGCCACAATGACAGCAAACTCCATAAGGAGTTTCCTCAATGCCTATCATTTCTGAAGTAAATTGTCATGAAAAGCCCTAAATTAACAAAGCTTTTATTTATTTATTTATTTATTTTTGATTTTTTGAGACAGGGTTTCTCCGTAGCTTTTGGTTCCTGTCCTGGCACTAGCTCTTTCTAGACCAGGCTGGCCTCGAACTCACAGAGATCCGACTGCCTCTGCCTCCCGAGTGCTGGGATTAAAGGCGTGTGCCACCACCGCCCGGCTTAACAAAGCATTTTACATGCCATATTCTATAGGTCTTGAAGTGTTTGAAAATCATCTATCTAAAATATACCTATTTAACCTGAAAATATACCTAATGTGACTACAAGTTTAATTATTATAGTTGACTACTAGCCTAATTTTTTATTTATATGTTGCATTTATAAATGAAGTGCATAAGCACAATGCCCCAAACAAAATTAGAAACATATATACCGTGTAGCAGAATTAATTTTAATGTTGTATCAATAGACTAAAGTCCAATATCAAAAACCCATGCCAATGCAGAATTTCTAAGATTAATAATTTCATTTTTGTCCTTTATCCCGCGAAATGATGACAAACATTGATCACTTATGAAATAACCAAATGTTTGTTTCCCACAACCCAACTCTTGAGATTGTGGATTCCATGTTTTCTAGACTGCTTACTATTGTCTGTGGACAAAGTATCTTTAGGATCCCTGAAAAAATTTAAGATAATGGCCAAGGTCTGGGAAGACCAGCAATAGTCTTTGTTTTTATAGATCACCTGTCAAGCTCCAGGAGTTCTCCCTTGATGAAATCTGATCCATAATAACCTGGAATAAATCCACAACCTCTTGTTATCTATGGGAACAAAAGCAAAACTGCTTCTCCAAAGCAACACATCTTTTAAGTTCCATTTTACAGATACGTTTTTTGACTTCCGTCTCAAAGGGAAGGCAGTCTTAAAATATCTAGGCTAATTGATTTCAGTTCTTTCAGTCCCATGCCTCTTAGCAGTTGTTTGCTTATCAACAATAAAAAAATTCAAAATCAACGCAACAACATATAGGATACCGACTATTACTGTCTATTGTTCATCTCATATTTTTCTTTATAGTTTTATTTCTGCCTTTAAAGTCGTTATTATTTTCAAACTATTATTCCTTTAAGTGTTCCTTTTCCTTTCTTAAGCCTAAGTACATTGTACACTGGAACCTGTTTAGAGCTTTTCCGTCATGACCTTTCTTACTGTATTTCTTTGAGCCTTTTTTCCCCCCACAGAAGCAAACTTTAGACTACTAAGCTACGCTTGGAATCTGTTCTTGGCTCTCTTGGCTGATTTTATTTGCTTCTATTTTGATGAGAGCCAAACCTAAAGCTCACAGCGTATTTAGAGGTGCATTTGACCAGGAACTACATTCAATCCCACAGCTATGGAATGCCAGTGATCTGCACTGTGGTAGGTGTTTTGACTTAGTTTTTTTGTTTCTTTTTAGTGTAAAAAAAGCTGTTTAAGTGCTCTGGCATACAGCAGGGTTTCTTAAAGGAGTCATTTTTTTTCTTCTTTTTCTCAGGTTCTAGATGGATATTTGAGCCCCATGTTGGTATGCCAAAATAATAGTTATTGTTTTTTATTCTTTTGGCTTTTTTACTCTTTGGGGGAGCCCTCCACCCAGTTCCGAAATAATTCACACAATAAGGTTTATTATTACTTATAAGTGTCCAGCCTTAGCTTGACTTAATTCTTGCCAGCTTTTCTTTTCTTAAATTATCCCGTCTAACTCTTACCTCTGGACCTTTTGTTTTTAATCTATTTTTAATATATATCTTGCTTTTACTCTTACTCCATGGCTGGCTGTGTAGCTGGGTATGTGGACCCTGATGTCCCCCTCTCCTTGTTCTATCTTGCTTCGTCTCCCTCCTATTCCAGGTTTCACCTTGCATGTCTTCTCTCTGCCTACCAGTCCTTCCTATCCTTTCCCCTGCCTTGATGTTGGCCAGTCAGCTCTTTATTAGACTATCAGGTGTTTTAGTCAAGCAAAGTAACATAGCTTCCCACAGAGTTAAACAAATGCAACATAAAAGAATGCAATACATTTTTGCATTAGTAAAACAAATGTTTTACAGCATAAACAACTCTAACACACTTTAAAATAATTTTCCACAACAAATAACAACTTTCCTTATCTGAGTAAACATGTGAACAGTATAAAGGGACAAACACTTGCTAATATATTTTCATGTAACTAGTAAACTAATACATTGTATAAATTATCTCAAAACATAAGAGATCTTTTATTTTATGAATTTTAAATTATTATTTTTTGAACAAGTTGGACTTATAAATTTCTGTATGATAATCTAGAAATTTACCACTGGCTCAGAATTTAAGTCAATTTTTATAAACCTATGTTATAATTATTGATAAGAATAGGCAGCTGTGCAGGGTCATGGTACACGTCTGTCTTTACCCCAAGCACTTGGGAGGCAGAGGTAGGCTGACCTCCGTGAGTTCAAGGACAACATCATCTAGACCTCCAGCTAGTTTCAGATCAGCCAGGGCTACACACACAAAAAAAAATCCTCATCTCTAAAAAGAAAAGAATATACAGATGTAAATAAACAAGAATCAGCATAGTGTACAGTTTCATAAGCTGTGAAGTGAAAAGCTCTAATGTAAATTTCTACTAACTTGAGAGCATATTTATACTTCTATCCTCTTTAGACCATTATTTTTGTATAGTACTAATCCTTTGTTAACAGTTTATTACTAAAATAATAGGAATACTGAAAATGGCAAGTGAACATGTCCCTGGATATTTCTTCTTGCCGAATTGTACAGAGCTTAATGAAGAGAATGACAAAGGGGACCACTCACAGTTCTGCCATGGGGATTAGATATTCCTGCTAGATACTTATAAATTGAGTAGAACATTGAATCTCTAAAGGACTGCTGTTAGTTTTATGATACAGACTGAACAATTTCTACCCACAGGGTATTAATCAATCATAGAAAATATCATAAGAGAATAATTTTCTATGTTTTTAAGGGATTTTTATGAAATCTTGACCTTGAGACATTAGAGAGTCATATAAGATAATTATATTCTTTTCTTGTATGAGACAAGAATCTTTGTGAAATTGTCAAACAGCATCCATGTCATTAACTCCAGGGACCTTCTTATAGAACATCAGACACATTGTCTGCACTGATTGCAATTATCTGCATTATAGCAAGTTTGACCCTTTGAGCACAGTGTGGAAGAAGACACCATATACTCTTATGTCAGGGAGGAATTCAGATAAACTAAGGTGAGCAATGAATAATCTTTATCTTGACATTTTCCTTCCAAACCATATCTATAAAAGTCATAAATTCTGAGAAAATGCATGCATAGCTCTTATAAGCCTCAATACTTAATAAACACTTAGTGAACAAAATAATGTTCAAAGAATGTTTCTGGAGTGATAAACACAACATGAATAGAGGAAAGAATTAGAGATTCCCTTGTACTCTGTATTCCTTCACTCAAAATTGGAAATCAATAAATCCAACTCTGATCTTGGAGTGAAAATTGGTTTAACATTGCTTTTTATATAAATTCTTACAGATGCTACACATGAAACAAATGACTACGGAAAATGACTCTTCAGTGTCAGAGTTCGTTCTTGTGGGACTGACAGACCAACCTGAGCTCCAACTGCCCTTATTTGTTCTGTTCTTGGTGAACTACACAGCCACTGTGATGGGAAATGTGAGCTTAATGAATCTCATTTGCCTAAACTCAAACCTTCACACTCCCATGTACTTTTTTATCTTCAATCTATCTTTCATTGATTTCTGCTATTCACTTGTCTTCACTCCGAAAATGCTGATGAGTTTTGTTTTAGAGAAGAACATCATTTCTTTCAAAGGATGCATGACTCAACTGTTTTTCTTCTGTGTTTTTGTGAACTCAGAGAGCTATGTGCTGACAGCAATGGCCTATGATCGCTATGTGGCCATCTGTCAGCCTCTTTTGTACAAAGTTGTTATGTCCCCCAAGATCTGTTGTCTGTTGATATTTGGTTCTTACTTAATGGGGTTTGCTAGTGCCATACTTCATACAGGGTGTATGATCAGGCTCAGGTTTTGTGATTCTAACATCATCAACCACTACATGTGTGACATCTTCCCTCTCCTCCAGCTCTCCTGCAGTAGCACCTATGTCAATGAACTTATGAGCTCTGTCGTAGTGGGGACAGCTATCATTTTATGCTGCCTCATTATCTTTATCTCATATGTTATGATTATTTTTAATATTATTCATGTGTCCTCAGGTAAGGGTTGGTCCAAAGCCTTGGGTACTTGTGGGTCTCACATCATAACTGTCAGTGTCTTCTATGGATCTGGGCTGCTTGCTTATGTCAAGCCATCATCTGCTGGGACTGTGGGCCAGGGAAAATTCTTCTCAGTGTTTTATACGTTATTGGTGCCCATGTTGAATCCTCTCATTTACAGCCTCAGAAACAAGGATGTCAAGCTTGCTGTGAAGAGAACCTGGAAAAGATTAGCAAACTGATTCATCCCATGGCGCGTCCTTTAAACCCACCTCTCCCTGTTTGATATGTTTTTTTTCTTGGTTTTTATTACCTGTATTGTAGTTTTATTTAATTTTTCATTGACCTTCATTAGCATTGATGGAATTTAGAGTATAACACCACTTTTCTCTTTCCACCATACACTATAACTCTGTATGACCTGTGAGGATATGAGACATCCTCAGGTTCAATGTATTTCTAAGATGATCTGAAGTTCATTGCCTACAGAAGATTAAGAACTTAGAATAAGAATAAGTTCTTAGTAATTTTTCTTTCAGATCTTTTTTAAAAATATTTATACATTTATATTTTAATTTTATATGTGTGAACATCCCTGAATGTAAGTTTACCATATGCATAAAGGTATATGTGGAGGAAAGAAGACAGTGTCATCTTCCCTAGCAATAGATTTATAGGCACTCAGAATCCACCATTTAAGTACTGAGAAAGTAATTCATTTACTTTCATCAGGAGTATCAAGAGGTCTTAACAGCTGGATCTTCTTCATGTTACTGAGTGTATGGATTTTTTTTTCCAGCAAATAAAATTCCTAAAGTTCTATGTTTTATTTCTAATTTGTTTCTTTCTTAGTTTTCTGATATAACTTTAAGTTACTTCTTTATTTGAAAGGTTTATTAACTGCATATTCACTGAAAGAGATGAGAAGGCAATCGTGGACATGGTAAAATTGTCAAAATCTCAGGAATTATTTGAAATGGTTCTTTTCCTAACATTTTATTTTGAAATAGAGGATGGAAATCTGCCATACATTTTACTTTTATGGTTATCAGAGAATGTATTAGTCCTATTCTTTTTCTCTTGTTTCTACAAAATACCACAAGTTTGAGCAGCACAGCCTGGTACAGAACAAATTAGCAAATAGCCTGTGTTCATGCAGTGTCCACAGAGGAAAGAGGACATAAAATCCTAGAGTTACAGACATTATAAGCACGGATGAGATTGCTTGGAGTCAAACTTGGGTCAGGAAGAGCAGCCATTGCTATTAACCATTGAGTCATCTTTCCAGCCCCAAATATTTATTTTTAAAATACACACCTATGATTTTAAAACTTAACATACAAAGCAAATAAAAATAAGGTTAAGATTGATCTCTGTGTGTCTAAGGATTATAGCTTGATTATCATTTACTTCATGACTAATATATACTTATAAATGAATGATGACATATTTACTTTTTTGGATCTGGGTTATCTCACTTAGGATGATATTTTCTACTTCTTTCCATTTATTGCAATTTTTCATGTTAATATGGTTTTTATTATGTTTTAAAACAATCATATTTTATATACTATTCCCAGTTCTTTCCCTCCTGTCCTCCCATTACCCTCATCTTAACCCTACCTCACCCCCATCTACTCCTCAGAGTTTTTTTTTCCATAAATTTTGATGAGAATTGCATTGAATGTATAGATTTTTTTTTGGTAAGATGGTCACTTTTACTATGTTAATCCTACTGATTCATGAGCATGACAAATCTTTCCATCTTCTGATATTTTCTTCAAAGATTTGAAATTCTTATCATTCAATCGTTTTACTTGCATGGTTAGTATTAACCAAGGTATTTTCTATTGTTTTGCAATATATTGCTGCTATGAAAGGTGTTTTTTCCCTGACTTCTTTCTTATTCCTTTTGTCATTTGTATACGAAATCACTAATGAATTTTTTTAATCAACTACTTTGCTGAAAGTGCTTATTAGTCATAAGAATTCTTTGTGGAATTTTTAGGGTCACATGTATACTATTATATCATTTGAAAATAATGACATTCTTTCTTCTTCCTTTTCAATTTGTATCCCCTTGATCTACGTTAGTTGTCTTATTGCTCTAGATAAGATTTCAAGTACTATATTGAATAGGTGTGGAAAGTGTGGGTGACATTGCCTTGTTCCTGATTTTAGTGAAACTGCTATGGATTTTTTTTTATTTCATTTGATCTTGTCTATAGGCTTATTGTGAATTGCCTTTATTATGTTTTGATATGCCACTTGTATCACTACCCTCTCCAGGGCTATTATCATGGAAGGTGTTTGATTTTTGTCAAAGAACGTTTAAGCATTCAATGAGATAACCATGTGATTGTTGCCTTCCAGTGTGTGTGTTTATACTGTGGATTATTTTTACAGATTTTCTTTTAAGATTTTAACTATTCCTAAATCTCTGGAATGAAGCTACTTGATCATGGTGGATGATCTTTTCGTTGCATTTTTGAACTTGGTTTGCAGTATTTTATTGAGTACTTTCACACCTACATTCATCAGGGAAATTAGTCTGTAATTCTTTTTTTTGTTGAACATTTATTTATGTGGTTTTGGTATCAGTGTAACTGTGTAAGCTCATAAAATGAATTTGGCAATGATCCTTTTGTTTCTATTTTGTATAATAATTTGAAAAGTATTGATGTTAGCTCTTCTTTGAAAGTGCAGAAGAATTCCATGCTAAAACCATATAGAATGGGTTCTTTTTGGTTGGATGAGAACTTTAATGACGGCTTCTATTTCACTAAAAGTTATAGGTCTATTTAAATTGTTTATCCTATCTTGATTCAAAATTATACATTTCTTTATTTTCCAGTTTTATGGAACACAGATTTTTAAAGTATGTCATTATGATGTATTTATGAACTTCCAAAGTGTCTGTTTTTATTTTCCCCTTTCCATTTTTATTTTGTTAATTTGTATATTTCCACCAATTTTTAATGTAGGCCCTTGGTGCTATATTTTTTCCTCAGAACACCACTTTTGTTGTGTCTCATAAGTTCAATATGTTTTGTGTTCATTTTCACCGAATTCTAGAAAGATTAAATGTCTCTTTTTGTGTCTTGTTTGACCCATTTTTCATTCAGTATGAGTTTGTTAGGTTTCTGTTGTTTTTATTATTCAACTTAATTAATGGTGGTCTGATAGGATAAAGGGAGCTATATCAATTTTTTTGTATATGGAGAATTGCTTGGTGTCTGTGATTTCAGTCAATTTTGGATAAGGATTCACGAGGTGCAAAGAAGAAGGCATAATATTTTGTGTTTGGGTAAAATATTCTGTAACTATGTATTAGGTCCATTTGGTTTATAGAGTATATTAACTCCAGTATTTCTCTGTTCATTTTTTGTCAAGTTGTCCTTTCCATCGATGAGAGTGAAGTATTGAAGCATTTTACTGTCAGTGTATGAGGGTCGGTTAATATGGGATTTAAGCTGCAATATCATTTCTTTTACACACTTGGGTACCCTTGTGTTTAGAGCATAGATGTTAGGAACTGAAATGCAATTTTGGTGGATTTTCCCTTTGATGAATGTGTAGTGTCCTTCCCTATCTCTTTTGATTAATTTTGGCTTGAAGTCTACTTTGTTAGTTATTAAAACAGCTACTGTGCTTGCTTCTTAAGGCCATTCATTTGAAATACCATTTTCTAAACCTTTGCCCTGAGGTGATGTCTATCCTTGATATTGAGAGTTTATTCAGCAGAAGAATGGATTCCCTTTCATATCCATTCTGTTAGTGTGTATGTGTAATTGAGACATTAATTTTGAGAGATGTCAATGACTAATGGCTGTTATTTTGTTGTTATTTGAGTAGAATCTTGTCATTTTGTTGCTGTTGTTTGTGGTGGTGGTGGTATGCATGGGTTCATGTGTATGTGCATGTGTGTGTATGTGCTTGTATGTGACAGTGTGTGTTTAACATCTTTTGATTTGCTGGTGTAAGATTACTTATTTCCTTTGTTTTCATGTGTGTGGTTTACCTCCTGTGGTTAGAATTTTCCTTTTAGTACCCTTTTTAGGACTAAATTTATAGATAGACAATTTTCTAATTAAACTTTATCATGGCATGGAACATCTTTTTTTTTTTCCCCTGTGGGAGTTTGAAAGAAAATGACTCCCAAAGGGAGTGGCACTATTAGGTGGTTTTGCCTTGAAGCGTGTCACTGTTGGGGTGGGCTTTGTGGTCTCTTTTGCTCAAGCTTCATCAGTGTAGCTGTTCATTGACTTCACGTTGCCTGCTAGATGTAGCACTCCCAGCTCCAGCACAATGTCTGCCTGAATGCCACCATATTTCACATCGTAATGATAATGGAGTGAACCTCTGAAACTCTAACTGAGCACCCTCAATTAAATGTCTTCCTTTGTAAGTTTTGCTGTGGTCATCCTGTCTCTTTTCTGTAATGAAAACCCTTACTGAGGGGAAAGTTGGTATCAGGTATTTCTGGTATAGGCCTGACCATGTGTAAGTTTTGAAGGAATTTAGACTTTGGTACTTTGAGTTATGAAAGCAGTGAAATGTTTTACACACTGCTTAATGGGCCATACATGGAGAAACATGGAAGACAGAAGTGCTAAGCATTATGTGAACTATCAGAGGCTCAATCAAGACGTTTCAGCCTAGAGATTGTTCTTGTGATATTTTGATGAAGAAAGTAATGCCATTTTTCCTAATTGAAGCTGTGTACCTGAGGCTAAAGTGAAGAGTTTTGGATTAATTCCATTGGAAGAAGAAATCTCAAAACCGCCTAATGAAAAGGAGTAAGCTGAGCAGGGTATATTACAATAAGCAAATTTTTAGGAGAAAATAAGCTCTAGGAAGTGGAATGGAGCTAAATCCTATGTTCAAGGACATAAAGAGATTTAGGAGTAGAATTAGGGAGTGGTGACACCAGCTAAATTTCTGGCTTGTGAAAGGAACTAAAGAAAACCTTAGAACTGGGTGTAGTGAGGTACACCTTTAATCCTAGTACTGGGAAGGTAAAAGCTGGCACATCTCTACCTTTGAGGTCAGCCTGGTCTAAAGAGCATGGTCAAGGACAGCCAAGATTAGGCTGTGAAGGAAAACAGAAAGCTGATAAAGATGAAATTAAACAATTGGGGGCGTGTTTCAGCCCCAGGAAGCAGCAGAATGTGACAGCTTTGGCCACATGGTTCTGACTTTGGAGTTAAGGATGGAAAAAAAGGGAGTTCTGGAATAAATCCACTGAGGTCAGTACCGTGTCAGTGGTGTCCTTGAATGGGGGCCTAGTGAGGCTATTGTGTGAAGCTGTGAAGTTGAATCCTAAATTGCCTTGGAGACCCCAAGATGTTAGAGATGCCAGAGTTGTGGGATACCTGCTCAGGAGAGTTGCTAACAAGGAATGCAACCAGCTCAAGAGAAAGAAGTGTGTTGGAGTCAGCAAAGCTGAACAGAGTTGGAGACTGGAGTGTTTTGACATCAAACATGGAGCTACAGATTTTGAAGTTTACCAAGCTGGTTTTTCATTCTTTCTTTTGTCCAGTATTTCCCCACTATGCTCTCTTCCCTGCATTTTGAAATGGTAATGAATATCCTGTGCTATTATATGTTGGAAGTATGTGACCTATTTTTTTGAATTTATTTTACAAGGGGATTACACAAATATTGTAAGAGTCTTTGAACTTTCAGACAAGTTTGAACTGTTATAGACTATGGGGACTTTTTGAAGTTGGACCTTGAGGGCCAAGAAGTAGAATGTGTTGGTTTGAAAGAAAACATCTCCCAAAGGGAATGACACCATTACAAGGTGTCGCCTTTTTAGAGGAAGTGTGTCACTGTGGGGTGGGCTTTGATGGCTCTTTTGCTCAAGCTTATTTCATTGTGACTGTCAGGTCACTTCCTGTTACATACAAAATATAGCACTGTCAGCTCTAACACCATATCTGTTGGCATACTGTCATGCTCCCTGCCATGATGAAAATGTCTGTCACCTTGGCAAATAACAATTTGCAATTTTATTAAGATCAATTTCTGGAGACTTAATTTTATTCCACTGATTCAAGTATTTAGGCATTTACTATTAGCATGAGTTAATAATACAATAAGTCTTAGTTTTATACTTGCAAAAAAGTCAACAAGTTGAGGGTTATCAGTACAGTATTATTTTCTTAAATCTTTTTTTGATAAACAAGTGACACAAAAATTTTACTAGGGAACTCCTACAGCTGATAACAACCACAATGGCTTTTTATATGTCTGATGCTGTAGTTTCCTGCACTAGGATACAGACCCTTGTTCATATTCTCAGACCCCATGTACAGTCAGAAACAGTAGTGTCTGCTTCAATAATCCCTGCATTCCCTCATGGAGATTACCTATGGAGACAGGAAACAGACCAGCTATCCATATGTATTCAGAAGACAGATACAGACTCTGATGTGGTAGAATGTAAGAACTCACACTCAAGCGTGACCTTCACAGGAGCATCATGGCATATGTTCATACATACTTATAGATATAAACACATAAACACACACATACATACACAAAAATACATACACACATACAAGCACAGAGGATTTGGTAAAAAATATGTAAACATATAATAGACAATTAAACATTTCATAAAATGCAAACTTAAAATATATTACAGCCATAAATATAAGATTCAGAATTAAATTTATTATAAAGTACTTGTATGAGAAAAATGTAGGTAACCCTAGGTTTTAAGTCTAGATTTGTATTATAACAAAGAAGAATAATCCACTAGAAAAGATGGTTGATATGCCACTTTTTAAAAACTAATCTTTAGTTTTGGAGGAAGACATTTTTAACAGAAAGCAATAAAATCAAATAATGAGGATAATTTAAAAATTGTACTAATGATAAGTGAATTTTATTTATATTATACTAAGAATATTTAAATTTCAACTATGAAAAATATGCAAACTGGATCATTTAATCAGAATAAGCCACTTAAACCTTGGCCTGCACAGTCAAAATACAGTTTGCTTTTTTCATTCTTTCATCAAGAAGGCTTTGTGAGGACACTTATGTAAAAAATGATGAAGATTGAAAACAAACACTTGAATATATTCCTAAGTACATTTGTTATCAGAAAACTGAAAACTCACCCAAACCCATTGCTACATATAGAACAATCTGGCAGTGTCAACTGTTCACACACACATACACACACATGTACACATAAACACACAGTGATTCATTGCTGGAAAAGATGCAAGATAGTAAGACAACTATTCAGATTTACTTCCTTTGACTTGATTGACATCTCAAACTGCCAAAGCTTCTTTTTATGGCATTTTTCCGTGTCTATAGGAATTCACAAGTGATGAAATTGTTCTTCTTTTTAATCAAGTGAGTTGACATATTAACTTTTATATTCACACAAGAAAATAGAAAGAGGGCACAGAGACTGGTTCAGACGCGGCTCAGTGACTGGCGCAGAGACCAGCACAGAGGCGGTGGATGCGGTGCAGACACAGAGGACGCGGCACATTTTTTGATAGTACAAGCTTGAAACAGTGAAGCCCACACTGAGAGCAGATCATCCCACTACAACTAAATCAAGTAGGTTTTTTTGGTGGCTGGCCTGCAGAGTGGTAGGCCTTTTGTTGGCGAGGTCCCTGGAGAACGGGGAGCCTGTCCCTGTCCCTGAAGACTCTCCTGAGTGGTGAGAGTGTTCTTGACCCATGGCGGGACCCAGGAAATGGAGCCAGCGCATTCCCCGACCCCCTGGACTCCCTGGTCAGTCTCAGGGGGCTGCTCCCCTCTACTGGGGCTGCTCCTCCTCTGCTGTGACCTTTCTCTCCCTGGCCCATCCCAGCTTGCACCCAGGGGCTTCCTTCCTTCACCCTTCTTTCCGCAGGGCCACGGGATCACCCAGTTCAGCCTGTTTGGGTGTTGGGTCGGGAGCTCGGGGCAGAGGGCAGCGGGAGATTCTTTGTTTTGGTGGCTGGACTGCAGAGTGGTAGGCCTTTTGTTGGCAAGGTCCCTGGCGAATGGGGAGCCTGGTCCTGTTTCTGAAGACCCTTCTGAGTGGTGAGAGGGATCTTGGCCTGCTTAAGGAGCCAGGAAACGGAGCGAGGGCATTTTGTAAGCAGTGCCCCTGGACAGCAGGGAAACCTGATCCTGTTTTAAAAGATCCATTAGATAGCATCGATAGAAGGAGATGGGCAGGTGCCAAGGCAAGAATTCACCCAACAATCTGAAAAACAACATGAAAATACCAGAACCCAATGATCTTACAACAGAAGGACTTGAACACCCTAGCACAGAAGAAGTGAAAAAAATTGACTTTATGAAAGCAATAGAGTCCCTTAAACAACATGTAAAAAATGCCCTTATAAAAATGGATGAGAAGTACAACAAAAAGTTTGAAGAAATGAGTAAATACATAAATGATACCCTGGGAAACCAAGAAAAAACGATCAAACAGGTAATGGAAACAGCTCAAGAATTGAAAACTGAGATGGAAGCAAGGAAGAAAACACAAACTGAGGACCGGCTGGATATGGAAAATCTAGGTCAACAAGCAGAGACTACAGAAACAAACATAATAAATAGAATACAAGAGATAGAAGAAAGAATCTCAGATTCTGAGGACACCATAGAGAAAATAAACGCACTGATCAAAGAAAACAGCAAAGCGAACAAATTCCAATCACAAAACTGACTTCAAACTAATATCAATCAGAAGAGATCGAGATGGACATGTTATACTCATAACAGGAACTATTCATCAGGATGAAGTCTCAATACTGAATATCTATGACCCTAAAATAAAAGCACCCACTTATGTAAAAGAAATATTACTAGAACTCAAGACAGAAATCAAACCACACACACTAGTAGTAGGAGACTTCAACACACCTCTCTCAGCAATGGACAGGTCAATCAGAGAGAAACCTAATAGAGAATTAAGAGAATTATTGGAGGTAATGAATCAAATGGACTTAACAGACATCTATAGAACATTCCACCCAAATAGGAAAGAATATACCTTCTTCTCTGCAGCTCATGGAACCTTCACGAAAATTGACCACATACTCGGTAATAAAGGAAACCTCCACAAATACAAAAAAATATCAGTGTCCACCTGTGTCTTATCATCTCACCACGAATTAAAGATAGAAGGCAAAAACAATGCTACCCCCAGAAAGCCAACAAAGTCATGGAAACTGCACAGTCAACTACTAAACCACACCTGGGTCAAGGAAGAAATTAAGAAAGAAATTAAAATCTTCCTTGACTTTAATGAAAATAAAGAGACAACATACTCAAACCTATGGGACACGATGAAAGCAGTGCTAAGAGGAAAGTTCATAGCACTAAGTGCCCACTTAAAGAAAACGGAGAAAGCATTGGAGACTTAACAGCACACCTGAAAGTTCTAGAAAAAAAAGAAGCAGACGTGCCCAGGAGAAGTAGAAGACTGGAAATAATCAAACTGAGGGCTGAAATCAACAAAATAGAAAACAGAAAACAATCCAAAAATCAATGAAACAAATAGTTGGTTCTTGGAGAAAATCAAAAGATTGACAAACCCCTATCCAAACTAATTAAATGACAGAGAGAGAACAAGCAAATAAATAAGATCAAAAATGAAAAGGGGGACATAACCATAGACACAGAGGAAATTCAGAGAATCATTAGATCCTACTACAAAAGCCTGTATGCCACAAAACTGGAAAATGCAAAAGAAATGGACAATTTTTAAGATAAGTACCATATAACAAAGTTAAACCAGGACCAGGTGAACGATCTAAATAGACCCGTTAGTTGTGAAGAATTAGAAGCTGTTATCAAAAACCTCCTTTCCAAAAAACTCCCAGGACCAGTTGTTTTCAATGCAGAATTCTACCAGAACATCCAAGAAGAGCTAATACCTATACTCCTTAAGGTATTTCACAATATAGAAACAGAAGAGTCATTGCCAAATTTCTTTTACGAAGCTACAGTCACCCTGATACAAAAACCTCACAAAGACTTAAACAAGAAAGAATTATAGGCCAATCTCACTCATGAACATCGATGCAAAAATTCTCAACAAAATAGTGGCAAACCAAATCAAAGAACACTTTAGAAAATTTATCCATTATGATCAAGTAGGCTTCATCCCAGAGATGCAGGACTGGTTCAACATACGAAAATCTATCAATGTAATCCATCATATAAATAAACTGAAAAAAAAAACATTTGATCATTTCATTAGATGCTGAAAAAGCATTCGACAAAATTCAACACCCCCTTATGATAAAGGTCTTGGAGAGATTAGGGATATAAGGGTCATACCTAAATATAATAAAAGCTATTTACAGCAAGCCGACAGCTAACATTTAATTAAACGAAGAAAAACTCAAAGCCATCCCACTAAAATCAGGAACACGACAAGAGTGACCACTCTTGCCATACCCCTTCAATATAGTGCTTGAAGTTCTAGCAATAGCTATAAGACAACATAAGGGGATCAAGGGCATTCGTATTGGAAAGGAAGAAGTGAAACTTTCGTTATTTGCAGATGATATGATAGTATACATAAGCGACCCCAAAAACTCTACCAAAGAACTCCTGCAGCTGATAAACACCTTTAGTAATGTGGCAGGATACAAGATCAACTCCAAAAAATCAGTTGCCTTTCTGTACACTAAGGATAAGGAAGCAGAGAGGAAAATCAGAGAAGCATCACCTTTCACAATAGCCACAAATAGCATAAAAAATCTTGGGGTAACTCTGACCAAAGACGTGAACGATCTATTTGACAAGAACTTTAAGTCTTTGAAGAAAGAAATGGAAGAGGACACCAGAAAATGGAAGGATCTCCCTTGCTCTTAGATTGGGAGGATCAACATAGTAAAAATGGCAATTCTACCAAAAGCAATCTATAGATTCAATGCAATCCCCATCAAAATCCCATCAAAATTCTTCACAGATCTGGAGAAGACAATAATCAACTTTATATGGAAAAACAAAAAAAACAGGATAGAGAAAACAATCTTATACAATAAAGGGTTGTCTGGAGGCATTGCCATCCCTGACTTCAAATTCTATTTCAGAGCTACAGTATTGGAAACAGCTTGGTTTGGCATAAATAGAGAGAAGTCAACCAATGGAATTGAATAGAAGACCCAGACTTGAACCCAAACCTGTGAACACCTGATTTTAGATAAAGGATCTAAAAGTATACAATGGAAAAAAGAGAGCATCTTCAACAAATTGTGCTGGCATAACTGGATGTCAATCTGTAGAAGAATGAAAATAGACCCATATGTATCACCATTCACAAAACTCAAGTCCAAGTGGATTAAAGACCTCAATATCAGTCTGAACACAGTGAACCTGATAGAAGAGAAAGTGTGAAGTACCCTACAACACACGGGCACAGGAGACCACTTTCTACGTTTAACTCCAGCAGCACACACATTAAAGGCATCATTGAATAAATGGGACCTCCTGAAACCGAGAAGCTTCTGCAAAGCAAAGGACCCTGTCACTAAGACAAAAAGGCAACCCACTGACTGGAAGAAGATCTTCATCAACCCGGCAACTGACAAAGGTCTGATCTCCAAAATATATAAAGAACTCAAGAAACTAGACCGTAAAAGGCTAATCAACCCAATTATAAAATGGGGCACTGAGATGAACAGAGATTTCTCAACAGAAGAAGTTCAAATGTCCAAAAGACACTTAAGGTCATGCTCAACTTCCTTAGATATCAGGGAAATGCAAATCAAGACAACTTTAAGATATCATCTTATACCTGTCAGAATGGCTAAAATCAAAAACACCAATGATAGCCTTTGCTGGAGAGGTTGTGGAGTAAGGGTTATACTCATCCATTGCTGGTGGGATTGCAAACTTGTGCAACCACTTTGGAAATCAGTGTGGTGGTTTCTCAGGAAATTCGGGATCATCCTACCCCTGGACCCAGCAATACCACTCTTAGGAATATACCCAAGAGATGCCCTATCATACAACAAAAATATATGCTCAACTATGTTCATAGCAGCATTGTTTGTAATAGCCAGAACCTGGAAACAACCTAGATGCCCTTCAATGGACGAATGGATGAAGAAAGTATGGAATATATACATATTAGAGTACTACTCAGCAGTAAAAACATGGACTTCTTGAATTTTGCATGCAAATGGACAGAAATAGAAAACAATATCCCGAGTGACGTAAGCCAGACCCAAAAAGAGGAACATGGGATGTACTCACTCATAATTGGTTTCTCCCATAAACAAAGGACGTTGAGCCTATAATTCATGATCCTAGAGAAGCTAAATAAGAAGGTGAACCCAAAAAAAACATATAGTAATCCTCCTGGATATTAACCTTCATCAGGCGATGACAGGAGACAGAGAATGAGTCCCACATCGGAGCACCGGACTGAAATCCCAAGGTCCAAATTAGGACCAGAAGGAGAGAGAGCATGAGTAAGGAACACAGGACAGCGAGGTTTTGCACCCACATGCTGGGACAATGGGGATGTTCTATAGGGAACTCACCAAGGCCAGCTGGACTGGGTCTGAAAAAACATGGGACAAAACCGGACTTGCTGAACATAGTGGACAATGAGGATTACTGAGAAGTCAAGAACGATGGCACTTGGTTTTGATCCTACTCCACATACTGGCTTTGTGGGAGCCTAGGCTGTTTTTATGCTCACCTTACTAGACCTGGAAGGAGGTGGATGGTCCTTGGACTTCCCACAGGGCAGGGAACCCTGACTGTGCTTGGGGCTGATGAGGGAGGGGGGGTTTGTTGGCGGAGGGGGAGGGAAATTGGAGGTGGTGGCGTGGATGAGGCAGAAATCTTTAATAAATAAATAAACAAACAAAAATAAGAAAATAGAAAGAAGCTCCTTGTCCTCAAAAGCCATGGGAAAACCTGAGCCACACCTGTTGATAATAACCTTGAGCGTGCAGAACTCTCTGTTCTAAACCTAGGTGGTACCTTTGTTTGAGGCAGAAACAGACAATAACCTTGTAGTAATAAAAGTAAGTTTCAGCTCTATGTCCTCTGGTCAAGGGGAAAATGACTGATCTAAATTGAGACCCATGCCACAAAATGGAGCCCACACATGAAACTGTCTGAATGACCAGGAACTGGAAACCCGATTGGCCAGATACCTAATATAGAACCAAATACAACTGACAAAGAAAAAAAAGAAAAGAAAAAGTCAATTAAATGATTCCTAATGATATTCTACTATGCTCTTAGAACAGTGCCTATCCCAATCATCATCAGAAAGGCTTCCTCTGTTACCTATGAGAGCTGCTATAGAAACCCTCAGTGAAACATTAAACAGAGCTTGAGTAACCCCTAAGAAGCAGGAAAGGAAAGATTATAGGAGCCAAAGGGTCAAGGACACCAGGAAAACAAGGACCACTGTAATGATTGTTCTGTCTCTTTAAGAGACAAGCCACGCCCACTCTCTCCCCCATCCTCTGGAGCAGGCTGATCTTCAGCTTCAGCCCTGAGCTTTCTCTCTTTTCCTGTCTTCTTCTCTGAGAAGCAGTTTCTGCCTTTCTCCTCACTTCCCCCTTCCTCCTTCTCTCTCTCTCTCTCTCTCTCTCTCTCTCTCTCTCTCTTTCTCTCCTCTTCTTCCCTTCTCCCTTCCCCCTCTTCGTGTGAAATATTTATAGCATTATTTTTCAGGTCTACAGAAATTCCCAACTGTTAAAATTGTTTTTATTGATCAAGCGAGTTGACACATTAATTTGTGAATTCACACAATGAAATAGGAAGAAAGAAGCTGCAGGCCATCAAATAGCATGGAATAACCTCAGCTTCATATTGCCGAGTGTAAAACTTACCCTGGGTAGATTAGATAGCTATTGGTTTCATTGATAATTATAGAAATGTTATAAGGAAACATTTTCAGGACAGCGAGTTTAAATCAGTGAGCTAGGATGCTCAATGGTCACCAAAGTCACCATGATCTAGTGACTTCTAGTTCATCACCTTATGTCAAAGATGAATAAAGAAACGCAGACAAAAAATGAACAGAGTGAATATAGACTGATCAAGAAAAAGTTAGAAAGACTCCTAAGAGTGGGTAGGTTCCAAGAGTAATATTGTCCTGTCCAGTGAGCTTTTATGGATCTTAGGATGGGAATTATATATGAATTGTGATGTATTATTGAGATCATTTATTAAAGATCATATTTCATGTAAAGGCAGTTAGGAGTCACCATATTATGCATGTGTTTCATGAGCTGAACTGGGATATGATCATGTGTTTTGCCTGCTAGATTTTCCAGTGGACACACAACTGAAGATAATGAATGTTCTTCCCCAATAGTTTGCCATTTCTATGCAATGTACCTTTGATAATAGGTGTAGAGATATTAAAGACTACAGTTGATGTCTGTAATTGATGTCTACAGTGGAGGAGAAGAGCATAGCACGGATGGTAGGGTACTAAGATTCTGTTTTGTCTTTAATACACAGAACAATAGTACAGCATGGATTTTAGTTTCTCCACATTTGTCAAGACAAGAAACACTATTTATCTTAATAAGAATGTGAACAGTATAAGGGGGCAAACACTGGTGTATTTTAATGCCTCTAGTAATTTTCTATTTTTAATTAAATATATTTATTTATTTTGTATTCCAACCACAGTTTGCTCTCCCTCTTTTCTTCCATTCCCTCTCCCCTCTACTTCCCTCAATCTACCCCTCTTCTGTTTAAGTTTAGAAAGTGGCAGATATCCCATGGATATCAAAAAAGTATGGTTTATCAAGTTGCAATATGACTAAGTACTTCCCCTTGTATTATGACTTGGCAAGGACATCCAGTATGAGGAATAGGGTCCCAAAAGTCAAAGAGTTTGTAACAGGCCCTATTCCCACTGTTTTAAGTCCCACAAGTAGACCAAGCTACACAATTGTCACATAGACATAGAGGGTCTAGTTTGTCCCATGCAGGCTCTCTGATTGTCAGTTCAGATTTAATGAGCTCCTATAAGTCCTGGTTAGTTGTTTCTGAGGGTTTTCTTGCGATGTCCTTGACCTCTCTGGCCCATACAATCCTTCCTCCCTCTCTTCAGTAGGATTCCCTTAACTCTACCTAATGTTTGATTGTGCGACTCTGTATCTGTTTCCATCAGTTACTGGATGAAGGCTCTCTGATTACAATTGGGGTAGTCAACATTCTATGAGTATAGCAGAATATCATCATTAGGTATAATTATGTTGACTTTCTTCCTCCAATAATGTTTGGTTTTTATTCTTGGTCTCTGAGATAATCAGCCTGTGGGTCCTCGTACTCTTGGCAGTGTCAGGAGTGGACTTATCCTCATGGCATGGATCTCAGACTGGACCAGTCATGAATCAGCCATTCCCACAATCTCTATGACCCCTTACTCCAGTACATCCCATTAGCATCACAGACTTTAGAGGTTATGTGACTAGGTCATGTCAAATCCCTCCATTGGAAGTGTAACATGGTCACAGGAGATGGACACTTTAGGCTACATATCCACTGTTGCTCGGAATATTAGCTGGTATCATCCTTGTAGATTACTGTGAGTTTCTTCTAAGCCAGGTTTCTTTATGGACCCTGTGACAGGTCCCCCTTTTCAGTCAGCTCTTTTAGAACTCTTCCCATCCACCCCCCACCAACCTGATGCTTCGTATTCCCATCCCCACATGCCCTCAGTCCACCCAAAAGATCTCTTTTATTTCTCTTTCCTGGGGAGATCCAAGTGTTCTCCTTTTAGGCCCTCCTTGCTTTTTTTCTAAAGTGCTGCACAAGTTTGTACTTCCACTTGCAATGGAGAAGTGTTGTCTTTGCTATACATCCTCTCCACCCTAAACTGTCATTTGTTATTTTGATCTTAGCCATTTCCATTTTTTCTGGTGTAAGACAAAAATCTTAGAGTTGTTTTGATTGGCATTTCCCTAATGGCTAAGAATGTTGAACAGTTCTTTAAATGTTTCTTAGTCATTGAAATTCTTCTGTTGAGAATTCTCTGTTTAGATCTGTGCCCCATTTTTAATTGGATCATTTGATTTTTTTGATGTCTAGTTTCTTGAGTTTTTTAATAAATATTTTGGAAATCAGTCAAATGTAGAGTTTCCCCTTTTTGTAAGCTGTGATTTTGTTCTATTGACAGTTTCCTTTGCTTTATAGAAGTTTTCAGTTTCAGGAAAGCCCATTTATTAATTATACATCTTAGTGTCTTCACTATTGGTGTTTAATTCAAGAAGTTGTCTATTTTGCCAATGTATTAAAGACTATTTCTCACTTTCTGTTTTATCAGGTTAAGTGTAATTGGATTTATGTTGAGGTCTTTGGTCCACTCAGAAGTGAGATTTGTGCAGGATGATTGATATAAATGTATATGCCAAGATACACTTTTCCAGCACCATTTATTGGAGATACTTTATTTTTTCATTGTATAAATTTGACTTCTTTTTCAAAATTCAGGTGTTCATAGGTATTTGGATTTATATGTGGATCTTCAATTACATTTCATAAATCTGTCTGTCTGTTTCTATGCCAATACCATCATGTTTTTAATACTATGGCTCAGTAGTAGAGCTTGAAATTGGGGATGGTGAAAGCTCCAGAAGTTCTTTTATTGTTCATAATTGTTTTAGCTGTCCTGGGTTTTTTGTTTTTCCATATGAAATTAAGTATTGTTCTTCCAAGGTCTGTAAAGACTTTTATTGGATTTTTAATGGGGATTGCATTGAATTTGTAGATTGCTTTTGGTAAGGTGTCATTTTTACTATGCTAACTCTACTGATCCATGAGCATAGGGGAATCTTCCCATCGTCTGACGTCTCTAATGTCTTTTTTCAAAGACTTGAGGTTCTTCTCATACAGGACTTTCACTTGCTTGGTTAGAGTTACACCAAGATATTGCTATTTGTGGCTATTATAAAGGCTATTTCTCTTATTTCTTCCTCAGTCCATTTATCATTTGTATTTAGGGGTACTACTGATATCTTTTGAGTTAATCCTTCATCCAATAACTTGACTAAAGTTATCTATAAGCTGTAGAAGTTTTCTGGTGGAATTGTTGAGGTTGTTTATGTATACTATCATATCATCTGCAAATAGCAAAAGTTTGAATTTTTTCCAATTTGTATTCCCTTTATCTCATTTTTTCTTCTTATTCTTGTGTTATAACATCAAGCACTATGTTAAATAGATATGGAGAGAATGGATAGCTTTGTCTTGTTCCTGATTTTAGTAAGATTGCTTTGTAAGTTTGCCAATTTGATATTGGCAGTTAGTTTATTGTATATTGCTTTTATTATGTTTAGGTATGTTTCTTGTGTCCCTGATCACTACAAGACTTTTTTTTTAACAGAAAAACAAAACACTTTACTTTAGTAATCAGTCCAGAATGTCTGAAAGTGCACATTATTAGTTGGTTAGGGCAATAAGAGCCTCCACAATGTTGCCCATGTGCTCCCGCAAGCTCCTTTCTGCTGCTGCTCTAGAGATCTCCATCTCTGTCATTATCAACTCCAGATCTTCCTTCTTGATCATGACCTTCGCCAGTTCCTTTTCCCGACTCTTGTTTTGCTTTTTGCTCCCTGGACCATCTGTCTCCAATGACGGACATAGCGGTCTTCAGATTCGAACTCGGGATCTCCTTCTCCTCCGCATAGTCAGTCACCTGCTCCAAGTCAGCAGCACCACTATCATGCTTCCGTGGCTTCTCGGGAGGCCACTCTGGGCCGCTGTCTCGGTCTCTAACTCCAGCTCCACATCTCCCTCGGTCCCACTACAAGACTTTTATCATGAAGGGGAGGTGGATTTTTCATCTTCTCATGTGATGATCATGCAAGCTTTTCTTTCAATTTGTTTTTATGGTGGAGAATGTTGACAAATTTCATATGTTGAAACATCCCTGCATATCTGGAATGAAGCCTACTCGTCACGATAGATGATTTTTTTTCATGTGTCCTTAGATTCAGTTTGTATTTTGATGAGTATTTTTGTATCAATGTTCATGAGTGAAATCAGGCCATAATTCTCTCTCTTTATTGATTCTTTCTGTCTTTTACACATCAGGGTGACTGTGGCCTCATAGAATTTTTTTATTTCCTCCAAATTTTCTTTGTCTTTTCCATAATTTCTTTAAGGGATTTTTTTTTCATTTTCTCTTTAAGTATCTCTATCATCTTCATAAAGTTATTTTAAGGTCATTTTCTTGTGCTTTGGTTGTGTATGATTGTTAAGGTCTTTCTGTAGTAAGATACCTGGGTTCTAGTGATGGCATATTGCCTTTTTTGTTATTGAGTGTGGTTTTACACTGATGTTTAAACATCTGGATTTGGGATGATTATAAGTCTAGGTATTGATTCCTGCATTAATTCTTCATGGAATGGTGTTTTGTTTCCTCTATGGTCCTTTGGCCTAAATGTCCAAATTTGTAACTGGTAAGTCTTCTGGTACAGTAGTGTGTCTCTACTGCTGTTTTTGTTACTTTGGGTGTCTAGATCCAGGTTGATCTCCAGTAAAGCTAAAGTCTTCTTCAAAGTTGTAGACTAGAATATGAAGTCTGGGGAGGAAGTGCAGGCTGAGGTAGTTGGGTGAGCTTTAAGGAGTGTTACCAGGTACTGTTCTGTGTCTTGCCTTGAGTCCCTAGATACAGCCTGGCCTCCAGTAAAGCATGTCTTCTTCTGAAGTTCTAGGCAAACATATGGAGCCCAGGACAGGTAATCGATTCTGGGGTGGTTATGTGGGTTTAAGGAGTGTTAGAGGGCAGCCTGTGCTCTGGTAGAGTTTTCGTGGCTATAGGCAAGGGAGAAGGTAATGGGGTGTGCCCTAAGGATCAGTCTCTGGGGACTGGGACAGCTTGGTTGGGATACAGGTCACTTACCTCCTTATCCACTAGTGAGGACTGTACTTGTATCTAGTATCCTTTTAATACATTGTATAAATTGTCTAAAGACATAATAGATCTTTTATTTTATGTATTTGGATTTATTATTGTTTGCACAGTATGGACTCACAAATATCTGCATGATAACTGAAAAATTTACTACTAATTTAAAACTTAAGTCAATTTTTATGAATCTGTTTTACAGTTATTCATAAGAGGATACAGATACAAACAAAAAAGAACAAGCATAGTCTAGAGGTGCATAGATAGGAAGTGTAAAGTTCTAATGTAAATTTGTACTAACTAGAGAGTCTATTCATACTTTTATCCTCTTCATACAATGATTTTTGTACAGTATTAATCCTTGGTCAATGGTTTATTACTGAAGCTGTAGGAAAACTACAAATTGCAAGTGAGAATTTCCCTGGATATTTCCTCTTGTATAGTTGTTCAGAGTTTAATGAAGAGAATGACAAAGGGGACCACTCTCAGTTCTGCCCTGGGGACTAGATACTCCTCCTGGAAAATTATAAATTGAGTAGAATGTTGAATCTCCAAAGGACTGGTGTTAGTTCAATGGCACAGACCTCACAATTTCTACCCTCAAGGGACTCATAAAACATGGAGGATATCACAAAGAAGAGAATAAGTTTCTGTGTTACTAATAGCTTTTCTCAAAAATCTTGACCTTGAGATATGGGATACCTATTTTTAAAAAAGGCTATCTTCTTCTTTATATGAGACAAGAATCTTTTTAAATTCCCAAACAATAACTGTGTCATTTTCTCAAACAAACCTCTTCGAACAAGTCAGACACATTGTCTGCAGATTGCAGTTACCAGATTCATTATTAGGAACTTTGGACCTCTGACCACTTTTTGGAGGAAGGCATCATAAACTCCAATGTTAGGGAAGTTTGCAAGTGAATGAAGGTGAGCACTGAATAATCTTTATCTTGATTTTTTACCTTCAAATCTATAGCTACATAAATAATTAGTTCTGAGTAAAATTTTACTGTAGGTAAAATGATTTATAGTCTTAATCATTAGTAAACATTAACTAAAAAGAGGGATGCTTAATGCAAAGAAATCAAAATTCCCCATGTTTCTTCAGTAATAGGGTAGGGAAAGTAAGTGATAGAGATTCCCCAGGACTCCATGTTCCTCACTCAAGCTTGGAAATCAGTACAAACTCTTCCCTTGGAGCAAAATTTCGTTTATGGGTTAATATTGCTTTCTCCACTTACTCTTGCAGATGCCACACATGATGCAACTGACTGTGATAAATAACTCTTCAGTGTCTGAGTTCATTCTTATGGGCCTGACAGACCAACCTGAGCTCCAGCTTCCCTTATTTATTCTGTTCTTGGTGAACTACACAGCCACTGTGATGGGAAACTTGAGTTTAATGAATCTCATTTGCCTAAATTCAAACCTTCACACTCCAATGTACTTTTTTATCTTCAATCTCTCCTTCATTGATTTCTGTTATTCACTTGTTTTTACTCCCAAAATGCTGATGAGTTTTCTTTTAGAGAAGAATATTATCTCCTTCAGAGGATGCATGACTCAACTGTTTTTCTTCTTATTTTTTGTGAACTCAGAGAGCTATGTGCTGACAGCCATGGCATATGATCGCTATGTGGCCATTTGTCAGCCACTATTGTACAATGTAATTATGTCCCCTAAGATCTGTTTTCTGTTAATATTTGGTACTTACATGATGGGACTTGTTAGTGCTTTGTTCCACACAGGTTTTATGATCAGGCTCAGGTTTTGTGATTCTAACATTATCAACCATTACATGTGTGACATCTTCCCTCTGCTTCGGCTCTCCTGCAGTAACACCTATGTCAATGAGCGTGTGCATTCCATTGTGGTGGGTACAGCTATCATTTTATGTTGCCTCATTATCTTTATCTCATATGCTATGATCCTTTTCAATATCATTCATATGTCATCAGGTAAGGGCTGGTCCAAAGCCTTAGGCACTTGTGGGTCTCACATCATAACTGTTTGTCTCTTTTATGTAACTGGGCTGCTTGCTTATGTCAAGCCATCATCTGCTGAGACTGTGGGTCAGGGAAAAATTTTCTCAGTATTTTATACATTTTTGGTGCCCATGTTGAATCCCCTCATTTACAGCCTCAGAAACAAGGATGTCAAACTTGCTGTGAAGAAAACCTGGAAGAGACTCACAAGCTAATTTATGCATTGATACATCCTTTAACTTCATTCATTCCACTTTGATGCTTTTTCTATGTTTTGCTTGTCTTTTACACATTATATTTATTCCATTATTTTATTTTTTTGTCCTGCATCAGCATTGATATAATTTATACTGCAACAACATGTTTTTCTTTCCTCCATGCAAAGTTTCTCTATATGTACCATGAGGGTATGAGATTTCTTTAGGTTCAATGTTTTTAAGATGATGGTTTGTCCATTTTTTATATCAAATTATGTGCCTTGTCTTATTTGTATACCTTTCATTATCTGAGAATAAAAATTCTTAGTACTTTTTTTAAATTATTGTGCACTTATTTTAAAATGTATGTATTAATGTGTGTAAGTGTTCCTGGTGCATATTTATCATGGGCATAGAGGAGTTGAGGGGATAGAGAGGATTTCAGATTCCCTAGTAGTGGATTTCCAGTCAGCTGTGAGCCTCCAAGGAGGTGCAGGGAATAGAACTCAGGTCTTTTGTAAGAGAGCTAAGAGCTTTTAACCCCTGAGCCCTCTTCATACCTACAATTACATTTTGTTCCTAACTAATGAAATTGTGTGCGTTCTATGCTTTATTTCTAATTCATTTTTTTTCTGTATAATTTTTATGTTTTTTCCTTATTTTTATGCTTTATTATCCGTATGCTAATTCAAAGAGATGAAAAGAAAATCATGGGAATGAAATAATTATTAACATTCCAGCAATTATTTGATGTGGTTCTTATTCTAGCACTTTAGCTACAAATTGACAATGGAAATCTTTAAGTCATGGGTATAACATTTTACTTTTACACAATTTAGTATTTGACATGTATTATACATTTTATTTTCTGTGTTGGGTTGGAGATTCCGTAGTGTTTAATGAAAACTCACAGATATGTGGATGGTGAATGTCTAAGCTCCCTCAGTGAAATTTCCTGCTCACCTTGCAGTCAACTTCACTGTTTTCCTCCGGGCTCTGTATACCGATGATGTGTTCGCAGGAAGTCTTTGTGAAGACAGTGAGATTTTTGAGTTTCCTGAGTACTATATTATAAGCACCCATCTTTCCTCTAAAAGAGAACATGCCAATTTTTAGAAAAAAAATAAAGATAGAGGTTGTATCATGCTTAGGGTTAAATGGATTATGGAAGTATAATTTTAAAATTATTTATTTAATTTTATTTTATGTGCCTTGGTGTTTTGGCTGCATGTATCTGTGTGAGAGTGTCAGACCTTGGAGTTACAGACAGTTGGGAGCTGCCTTGATGGTACTGGAAATTGAACCTGGATTGTCTGTAAAAACATACAGTACTCTTAACTTCTGGGCTATTTCTTCAGCCATGAAAGTTTATATTTTATATTAATAATGTTTAAAAAAATCTTAAGAGATTTCACTTAGAACTGCAGAAGTGGAAAAATGATGCAATGATGCATTTAAATAATTAAATCAATCTGCTAAAAATTAGTGTGTTAGCTAAGTATTTCTATTTAATATTGTAGTGATGAGATAATTGAATGTTTTTAGTTTTTCAAAGTTATTTTAAATACTTAGAATCTTTTCAGGTTTTTATTCATTAATTCATTTAAGTGTGTGATTGAATAGAAAAAGTGATTGAGTCACAAACACAGCACAAAACGTGTGGTCTAAGTGCTGTATTGCAGTCAACATCAAACCTGAAGCAGAAAAAAAAAAAAAACAAAACAGCGAACAGTCTCTGTATTTACTATAAACCTCTGAAAAAATAATTTATTTGTCTCAGACAGAGAGCCACAATAGTTTATCAGTAGAAGGATGACCAGTTAAGAAGGCAACATGATCACATATTCATTTAAGGAAACAATGGTATTTTGTTGTCCTTCATCCTTTGGTCCTCCCTCTCTACAAATTACAGTGATATTTCATTTGTGTTTTAAAAAATAAAGCTTGCCTAATGATCAACTTGCAAAGTTAGCTACACTAGTCAGTCGTACAGGCCAGGCAGTGGTGGCACACACCTTTAATCACAGAAGTCACACAAGTCAGCCATAGAGGTCTGGTAGTGGTGGTGCACGCCTTTAATCCCAGCACTAGAAAGGAATATAAAACAGGAGGAAACAGGAGCTCAGGGCTCAGTCTGTAATCTGAAGTTTAGTAGTGAGCAATGCAGTCTGCAGTAATGCTGAGGCTACTGGCTTGGCTGATTTGCTTCTCTGATCTTTCAGTTTGAACCCCAATATCTGTCTCTGGGTTTTTATTACTTATGCTATGTCTGGCACCTAACTTTTGAAGTACAAATTCATGAAATTGTTTGCTGGAGGCTTTGTAGTCACTAGCATTGGCCTTAGCTACACACAGACATTTTCCCCGTCCTACTGGCTAGGTTTTTCTTTCTTCCCTCCACTAGGCTGTCCCTGAACTCCCTTCTCTTGCTGCTTCCAAACTCGGTAGTTGCTTTGAAATCCAGTCAGGCTTTTACTGTTCTGTGCATCAACAACAAGCCTCACATCTTCAGCAGCAGTGGCAGCAGATTTCATGAGAAAATTGGGAATTTTTAAGAGAAGAGTTGATTAAAAGGGAGAGTGTTTTTCCCGCATTAAAAATTGGAAACAGAATTATGATAAAGAAAGTTAGGTTCTATATGATTATGTAATTCATGACTTAAAAATGGAACAACTAAATGAAGAGATAATCAAACTAATCAGGATTTCTATACTGTTACTTATCATTTTGATAATTCTTGTTGTCATTTTGGTAATTCTTACTTTATCTCTTAAAAAATCATTTGGTTTGATAATCAAGGTACAGGCCTTAGAAAAACTTAATTAAACAGATCATAGAGATTTTCAGATCCAGACAGAGAAATTTAATGTGGAACCAATTTCAGTATTGTACTATAAGGTTAATGTTTTCAAACAACCAACCTTAATATATCCAGCAACCTTACAGTAATTTCCAAGTAATAGAGGATCTATAAGAAATAATTGGGCTCCTATATTAATGTTAGATTTAAGGAAATTGAAGGAAGCAATAGTCTCATATGACAGGCATTCATCTTTTGTGAAGCAAATGTTAAACTTGTGTTCAGTTTGTAATAGAATTATCTGCAAAGACTGGATAAACTTGGTTAAAGCTGTTTTAGAGACTGTTCCACTATCACAATGATGCAGAGAAGTACCTGGTTCAGAGAAGAGGCTAAGACTGTTGAACAGTGGAGTAAAGCTGGAGGTTTGGAAATCTCCCACGATCAATGTCTTGGAGAAGAAGATTATACTATTATAGAAAGGCAGTATCTATATGGTGACCACCCTGGCTTTATGAATGTAGCAGCTTTGAATTTTGGGGATAAAATTGGAGAAGTAGAAAAAAAAATTGAGTCATTTACTAAAGTTAAACATGGCCCAAAGGAAGCATTCAAAGATTTTTTTTTTTACAAAGATTGATTTCAGCAGTAAATCGAATTATACCAAATTCAGAAGTTACACAAATAATAATTAAATCTTTGGTTTTTGAAAATGCTAATTCTCAATACCAATGAATAATTATGCATTTAAAGGCAAGGTCAGCACCCTTGGAGGAATGGATCTGAGATATAATCAATGTTGAATCTCATGACCATAATGATGCTTGAATGGGAGAGGTGATTTCCAGAGGTTTGAGAAAAAAATCAAAATGTCAAGTGTTATAATTGTAGCAAACAAGGTCACCTTAAAGGGATTGTAAGCAGTGACTTCCTAGAAATAATGTTTTTTTTTTCTAAGCATAATCCAAACAGAATATCTCTCTCTTCTGGATTATGAAGAAGGTGTGGCAAAGGCAGGAATAGGATTAATGGATAGAGATCAACAAAAGATATTCAAGGTCACTGAAGGTCTGGTAGATGCAGGTGTGGATGTAACAATAATTTCACTGGGATCTTGGCATTCAATTGGCCTCTTCAGGAGGTAATGTTCATCTTTTAGGAATTGGAAATTTATCTCATGTAAAACAGAGCATGAGGTGGTTCAAATGTATAGAAAACAGAAAGGACAAGGAGGAAAATTAAAGCAATATGTGGCTAACATAGCGGCAAATTTTGGGGGGACATGTTTTTTTACATGTAATGGAATACTCAGATTAATACTTTGCCAAATTTAGAAACGAACCATAAATTAAACAATATTTCTGGGGAAAATATTACAAGATATTATATGCTGGATTTTTACTTAGACATAAAGAAAAACAATGAAATTTTCGAGTTAATGATAGAACTGGAAAATACTGAACAGAGTAACCTAGAATGAAGGTAAAATTTGTATGCTTTGGCATATGTGGATTCTTGCTTCAGATTATTAGATTTCATATTTAATATGGAAAATCAAGAAACCAATAAAGGACCATTAAGTTTTTATGCCTTAAGAAAGTTGATATAGCAACACATAAATGATATGAAAACATATATATATATATATATATATATATAAAAGATCATATATATATATTTATTTTCCATTTTCAGTGAATGAACACTTTGGTTGCCTCCATTTCCTGGAAATTGTGAATACAGCAGAAATAAAAATGTTTGAAATGATATCTTTGTAAAACTTTATGGATCCCTTTATATGTACATAATTTTTATAACTTGGTCAAATAATAGTTCAATTTCCAGAGTTTTCAGCAAAGTCTACCTAGGTTTCTGTAGTGGTTACACCAGTTTACTTTCCACCAACAGTGAATACTCCTTTTCAGTGTTGTCATTTGATGTACTGATTGTATTTATTTTTATTGCACAGAAATGGCATATCAAAACAGTTTTCTGTTTATTTTGCCCCACAGTTAATGATGTTGAACACCTTTAAAGTGTTCAATGATCGGGGGGAGTCTTTTGGCTTGTGTTAATTTTATTGGTTAAATAACGAGACTGCCTTGGCCCTTTAATAGGACATAAAATTAGGTAGGCGGAGTAAACAGAACAGAATGCTGGGAGAAAGAAGCTGAGTCAAGGAGTCGCCATGATTTTCCAACCAGACACAGATGCAGGTTAAGATCTTCCCTGGTAAGACACCTCGTGGTGTTACAGGGATATTAGAAATGGGTTAGATCGATATGTAAGAGCTAGCCAATAAGAGGCTGGAACTAATGGGCTAGGCAGTGTTTAAAAGAATACAGTTTCCGTGTAATTATTTCGGGTGTAAAGCTAGCCGGGTGGTGGAGTGGCCCCCATATTACAACAGTTCAATAGTCATTTGTATTTCTTTTTTGAGAGTTCTCTGTTTATATACATGACAAGTTATCAGCTCTTTGGGGATTATGAAATTTATCGTACTGTCATAGATATGATTGACGAATACTTTCTTTCATTTTTGGTGGTGCCTCTCCTATTGGTTTACTATGTGCTTTATTGTAGAGAAGGTGATAAATGTTCGAAGATTTCACTTACCAATTATTGATATTATTCCCTTGGTTAATAAAGTCATATTCAGATATTTCTTGCCTGTCCATTCATTTGGAATCTTACCCCTATTTTTTCCTTAAACAGTTTCAAGACACTCAAGTTTATATTGTGGTTATTGATCCATTTGGAATAAAGATGTATTATAACACTTTCACATATATTTTCCAGTTTTCTGAACATCACGTATTAAAGATTCTGTGTATTTCTCCAGTGTATACTTGTGGTATAATTGCCAACACTCACTACTTGTAGTTGTGTCAAATTATATGTGGATCTTCAATTCCATTTCATTAATCTGTGTGACTGCTTTGTCCCAGTATCCAACTATTTTTATTACTATCTGCAGTATCATAAGCTGAAATTAGCCACAGCAAAGCTTTCATCAGTATTATTTTTATTCATGATTCTTTAATCTATTATTGGTGTTTTGTGACTCCAAAATATTTGAAAACTTTTCTATGTCTTTGAATAAGGACCCTGGCCCTTTGATTATGATTGCAGTGAAACTGGGTTGCTCTTGGTTATCTTTCAAATAGTATTTTTAACTTTTTGTATATTGATCATATCCATCTATCGCTAATTCTTTTCAACTTTCCTTAGTGAGCTCCTTGCTTCTTGTTCCATTTCGTGTTCTTTTCTTATGGTTTTAATCATTATTAACAGTCCCCGGAGTTCAATTTAGTACTGCACATATTGCACATGGGTTTGATAACCTACTGGCAGCTGTATTTCCACAGGGCAGTGACTCTTTCTTTCAATGGTTATTAACTGACGAATTGTCTTATGCTAGGCATTGACTCTGGGATTCTTCCCCCATTAATGCCAGAGTCTTTATTGTCTTGATGTTGTGTAGCTTTTGAGAAGGTAACTGTTGATGCTGAAAGTTGATGTACACAATATTCCTATTATGTTCACAAGTTAGCACAATCCAGCTTTTCTTTATCCATTTGTTCTTACATTATTTTTATCTTGAAAATAGATTTTCATCATACAATATATTATGATAAAAGTTTTCCCTCTTTCAACTGCTCTGAGATTCTCTTATCTACTCTCTTTGGATTCACTTCTATACTCTTTCTATCTCTCCTTAGAAAAGAAATAGGCCGGGAAAAGAGAAAAGTTAAAGCCTGGTTCCAGCCAGAGGAGGGAACCTCTCAGAAAGATGTTTTACAAAGTTACATTGAAACCCAGATAAAGATGGGCAGGTTCCTACTTTGACTGAGGACTGGTAGTCTACTGAAGGGATCTGAAAGAGTGATATCCATTGTAGTGCTGATCATTCGAAGGTTTCTTACTTTCTGCACGTCTGGCTGTTGATCTCTGTATTTCTTTCTGTCTACTGTTGGAGGAAGAGTCTCTGATCATGGTTGAATAAGGAACTAATTTCTGGTTATTGCAGAATATCATAGTCATTTTATTGCTATGCTATTTTTGCCAAACAGTAGTATTTGGTTTTACCCTAGGTCCATGGCTTATTTACTACAATGTTCTTGGCTACCCAGTCAGTACTTATTCAGTATGGGTTTCACACCCCGAAGTGTGCTTTAAATCAAATCAGATACTGTTTGATCAAGAATTTGGTTAAATTTAACCCACTATTTATACAAGAAATTTCATTTGGTGATGAACAATATCCACTTGGGTCTCTGTCTTCTCTGTTTGATGATTTTATCTAGATTTATTTTATATATGTAGATATTTAAAGAAGGTTTGACTATATTAGGTTTACGTATATTCCCTCAGATGGTCAGTTTTATTTTCAAGTTTTAATTCATTTTTACATACCAACCACAGTTCCCCCCCTTCCCTTCTCTTAGTCCCCCCACCTCTCCCACAACTTACTTCAATCCACTCCTCCTAAATGGTAAGGCCTATCATGGGGAGTCAGCAAAGTTTAGCACATTAAGTTGAGGCAGGGCCAAGCCTCACTGTCCCCCACACACCTGTATCAAGGCTGAATAAGACATCCCACCTGAGAGAATGGGCTCCAAAGATTCAGCTCAAGCATCAGGTATAGATCCTGGTCCCATTGCCACGGT
Organism: Microtus oregoni; assembly: GCF_018167655.1. NCBI lineage: Eukaryota > Metazoa > Chordata > Mammalia > Rodentia > Cricetidae > Microtus > Microtus oregoni. Next base: position 53,843,913 of record NW_024543067.1, read on the forward strand.
ACTGCAAACAGACCAAACTACCTACCTGTCGTCCATATGCAGAAGGTCTAGTTCTGTATCATGTAGTCTACTCAGCTGTTGGTCTAGAATTCCTGAGTTTCCATGAGGGTGGTTTATTTCTCTGTGGATTTCCCTGTCATGATCTTGATCCACCCTTTTTCTTATAATCACTCTACCTTCTCTTCAACTGGATGCCTGGAGGTCAGCCTGGTTCCTGGCTGTGGATCTCTGCATCTGCTTTCATCACTTACTGGATAAAAGCTCTATAATGACAGAGTGATTACCTAGGAAGGCCAGTTCATGCACCCTCTCCTCTATTGCTAGGAGTCTTACCTGGTGTTTACTTTTACATGTCACTCCCTTTATTCCCTCCCTTGAACATTCTTATCTCTCACTCTCTGTTTGAGTCTTTTCTTCTGGGCCCCATGCCATCCATTCATGACCATTTCATCTTCCCAGGAATATCCACTCCCAATCTCTTACTATATCCCTAACATCTGTGGTTATATTGATTACAGCTTGCTTTTCAATAACTTAATAGCTAACATCTATAAATAAGTGAATACATACCATAATTGCCTTTCTTTCTGCCTCCTCTTGCAAAATGTTTCCTGAGCCTTTCTTGGTGAGATGTTAATAAAAATGATGCATCCACAGCTGATCATCCATCATGATAATGTACTATGGAGTAGCTATAGACAAGTTAAAGAAATAGAACTGAAGTGCAAAGGTGAACCCTGAACTCATGGTCAGTTAATTTCCACAAATGTGCTAAGACTATAGAAATAAGGAAAGAAATATCCTAGTACAGATAGGTCAGGAATGTCTACTTAACTGTATGCAATAGGGAGCAATTGCCCTTTTCACAGATACTCAAAAGATAACTCAAAATTTATTAACATAAATGTAAGAATGTTTTATAGCCATTTTATTTAAATTGAAACATTTTTTTTTCTGGGGAGTAGGGTGATCCATGAATATGCAAAGATACCTCACATGTAGAGGGTAGCTTAAACTTCCAAGAATCACTAGATCATCCTGAAAGTCATAGAAGCAGTAAATAATTGCTACGGGGAGGAGACTTACCACATGAGCTGCCTGGAATTCTTTCTCCCACCTATATAGGTTCCTGCTAGTTTTTCAGAAAACTCCATGGATATAGTTTTTGAATACTCATGTAGGATATAGCAAAGATTTTTTTAAAAAGAAACTTTCTTTTATCTCTCTTTATAGTTGATTAAATTTCCTCAACTATACTCTTAAAGGAAATTGAAGGAACATATGGTTCTTGTTTTAGTTAGGGTTATGGCTGTGATAAAATACCATGACCAAACACAACTTGTGAATGAAAACTTTTAATGTACGGAAGGGGTGAGGGAGAATATAAGAAAAAAAGATGTATATGTAGTTAGATTTGGATTTATAAATACATATTCAATGAAATAGAGAATGACTTCTTAATGTGATTAGTCTTTCTGTTTTACTCAACATGATAGAGCATCACACTTTAACCCATCATTTTTTTAAATCACTAAGGTACTCTGGAACATTCAACATTGCTTAAAATAGCTTTGTTGGCTCCAATTTCTGTGTGTGAAGAAAGGATAATGTTCTTGTGGGATGGATAGGGACAAGAGATGTTACAAAGAATAGCACCAAAACAAATGTTTGTCTAATTCAAATAACAATAATTCCAATTATAAGAAACTTGATTCATATTAATAAGAACATGAAATAAACAAAGGTGCAATAATACCCAACAATTGCCTTTTATATATCTATGTCACTTTTGACACATTGTGAGAGTCACCTGTCTTAATTTATACATTGCACTGTGAAGTCCAAGTATATTTAATGTTATTTATTATTTATTGTGATACAAAGATTGTAACCATACTCTTTTATATGTAAGATAAGTACTACCACTGAGATGCAATGCAAGTCTTTTCTTATGAGTTTCAGTTTACAGATATACAGACAAATACATAAATACAAATATAAATAAATAAAGGGTAGAGAAGTTGCATATCTATTTATAGATTGAATATAAGGAATTTAAAAGTCTGGGTTTAAATTCTAAATTTATGTGCACATATATTCCATATCTTCTATTCATATAATATAGTCTAATTTTTAAAAACATTTTAGAATTTTATTTTTTGTCTACAGTGTCTTAATACAATCTTTGTTGTTTATTAGAAAGTATTAAAAAAGCATGTGATATATCCCTCAATTCTTTTGGGTGTGGAGACAATTTTAATGACGATTCTAAAGAAGACCACACAGTATTTTGTCAAATGGTAGTTCTGATAGGGATTTTTAAGTGAGCAAAACTTTGAGTCTCAAATGAGCCAACATTACATTTATGGTGCATGATGTTAATACAGGCTCAGTAATTTGTTCACTCAAGGGACTCATAAAAACTGGGAGGAAATCTTAAAGGAGAGAATAATTTTCCAGGATTCTAAACAATTTGCACATTACTCTGGAACATGAAATGCATTCTCACTTTCAGGAGAGCATTTTACATTCTCACAAAAGGATAATGCTTTCTTTCTGGAGGTGAGGATGATTTTCTAAAGAGAATCTTACACAGATATTGTCACAGTCTACAGTGAATCCCTTGTAGAGGGTTAGAGACAGATCTTCACAGATGCTTGTTACTGTGTTCATCATTAAAGGTTTTGCTGCCTTGAGGACACTGGGGAAGGATTCATTATAATATTTGCAATGATTTCTGTGTAACAAAGCTGATCACTGTCTCCTCTTCATAATTTTCCTTCAGTCAGAAAGCTTTAAAATCTGGGGTTTTGATATTTTTTAACTATTGCTTTTTTTTAATCTCTGATCTCTACTGAAGGCTAAAGAGAAAAAAGAAAATGGTGTTTAAAAGTCAATGAGAGCTTTTTCAGCAGTCTCTTTGAAGAGAAACACATCATAGTTGATGAAAGAAGGAAAGGGGTGCCTCAGGGATCAACCTATGTTGTTATGATTGTATGCCTGGAAATGTCTTCAGAAAAAAAAAAAACTGAACTTACAAATGCAACAACTCTAGAAATTTCTGTCTCTTAAAAGACATTTTCCTGTTAATTTCACAAACTGTCTCTGTTCCTACATTTGATACCATGAAGCAAATGGCTGTAGAGAATGACTCTTTGGTCACTGAGTTTGTTTTCATGGGATTAACAGACCAACCTTCATTGCAGCTGCCCTTATTTTTCATGTTCTTGCTGAACGACACAGCCACTGTGATAGGAAACTTGAGCTTAATGATTCTTATTTGTCTGAATTCACACCTTCATACACCTATGTACTTTTTTCTATTCAATTTGTCCTTCGTTGACTTCTGTTATTCATTTGTCTGTACCCCCAAAATGCTAATGGGCTTTGTTTCAGAAAAGAACATCATCTCTTATACAGGATGCATGACTCAGCTCTTTTTCTTTGGCTTTTTTGTTAATTCTGAATGTTATGTGCTGACAGCAATGGCCTATGATCGTTATGTGGCCATATGTAAGCCCTTGATGTATGCCATCCTTATGTCTCCTAGAATGTGTTTCCTACTGATGTTTGGGTCCTATTTGATGGGGTTTGCAAGTGCCATGGCCCATACTGGCTGTATGATTAGGCTCAGTTTTTGTGATTCCAATACCATCAACCATTATATGTGTGAAATCTTCCCTCTTCTCCAGCTCTCCTGCAGCAGCACCTATGCCAATGAACTTGTGAGTTCTCTTATTGCTTGCATAGTTGTCATTGTATCTGGCCTTGTTATCCTAACCTCATATATTTCTATCCTTTTAAATATTGTTCACATGTCATCAGCTACAGGTTGGTCCAAAGCCATGGGCACTTGTGGGTCTCACATTGTGACTGTTAGTTTATTCTATGGATCTGGGCTCCTTACTTATGTCAAGCCAGCATCTGCTGAATCTGTGGACCAGGGGAAATTTTTCTCAGTGCTTTATACTCTTGTGGTACCCATGCTTAATCCTCTCATTTACAGTCTCAGAAACAAGGATGTCAAACTTGCCGCAAAGAGAACTGTGATGAGAATCAGAAGCTGGTGTGTTTTCAGTAGTCTCTGACTGCATTGTATGGTCTTCTCATTTATTCCCCATTGCCTTTCTTCTATTCTTCCTTTTCTTTCCTATCAATATTATGATCAGAATTTCTACTGTAACATACACACACACACACACACACACACACACACACACACACACACCAGCTGTCATATAGCTTTGTGGCCTTTTCATGATTTGAGAGTACCCTGTAATCTCAAGTTTAGCCAATCTGATCTTCACTACCTGTACCAGTTGAAGACTTTCATCTGACATATTTTCTATATCTAAAGGTAATACTCTTGTATTTTCTCTTTTATATTTTCTCTATTTAAATAAATTCATGGGACTGTTTTGAGTTCTAGAAATTATACTTTTGAAGCCAAAGGTGCAACATTGTATCACTATTCTTTAAATTCAGCTGTGGATTAATTCTAAGGCAAACAGATTTTTTTTTCTAAAAAAGAATAGAATTTATTTATGCCAAAAAAACTGAAAGGATTATGAAGGAACAGTTATGAAGGAACAGAGTTGTTTCATTGTGGGTTCAACTAAATAATGAAGTGTGAGAACAACAGAAGAGCCATGTGGCCTGTAGAACAAGGCTTTAGTAGCCAAGTAGGAAAAGCAAATGCTCCCACAATAGCATTATTTTCAGGTTAGGTGATTAGAGAAAACTACAAAGTGACATTTCATCTTGTGTTTTTAGATTATTTATCATAATTTCAAGGATGATGAAGCTGAGTATTTGGATCAAGCCTTCTGACAAAGCAGGACCACATTTCTATAAATAATATATAAACTTTATGAAGCTTATTAGATGTTAAATCTTTCCTGTCAAGCAAAATTATTTGTCCATAATAAGATTAATAGAGAATTATGCACTAGAAAATCTTCTTATATGTGTCTAGTTCAGAAAGTATACTGTCATTTTCTATCTAAATTGCATAGGAATTCAAAGAACATACTTATTTTGGAGATACAATAGTCAAATAACAATGATTATTAAAACTGTAATTATTGCATCCACTTGAAGATTATGATGTTTGAAATGTTCTAAAATAGTAGATTAGTAAAAAGAGCAAGTTAAGAACTTTAATTAAACTTAATTAAATTTATTGGTATTAGGTATTGAACCATAAATATTCATAATAATATTTTATGTATATACTATATATATATATATAACAGTATATATGCTTTATACATATACAGTATTATTTTTTAAGCAAATTATGAATTACTGGTATGTACTTTTTTTTCAGTTGTCATAGTACCTGATTAAGTATGGTACTAAAATGGTTTGGTTTAAATTTTGATAAGAAGATACAGTTTAGCAGATTTATTGAGTGATTATTAAAGGCTCTGACCATGTTGCATAAAGCTCTATTTCCAGGAAAAATTGGGACTTAGCAAATATAGAATATGAAGCACAGGATTAGAATGTACTATTTGGCCTAAGTGTGAAATCATAGTCAGAGTATAGCCAGGTGTAAAAACTATAACACATAGTGTAAGTTTAGTTTTATTAAGTCAAATAGATTGATTTTACAGGTGTAATTATTTATATCAACATGGAAAATAAACTGATTAGGCTTTTAATCATCTGATATTTAATAAAGTTATGGATAAACTATTATAATTTGATAATAGCTATAGATAGATAATTAAAATTATAATTTAAAAGCTAATATTGAAAGAAATTTGATGAAAGATAATTTTTAAATATAAACTCATTTCATGTTAGTGAATGTTTAGAAGCACTGTATATGCACTTGTTAAAATATGGTCATAGTCTACTTATCTAATTTGTGCTTTATTGTATCTTCATTTACATAATTGAAATGGGAAATTTGGTTTGATAACTTCATATTAACTAATGTTAAGTGCATAGTAAAACCATTTTAAATTAAAATATTAATTACATTGCTCATTATATCTCAGGTGTCATAAATATATCAGGCAACATCTTTAGGCTTAGCAGTCAAGGAAAATGTGAAATTTGAAACCTCATGATTATCCCCCTCTCAACAACCACTGATTGCTTGTAGCTCTTCATCTAGAAGTGAAGCCTTGTGTTTCAACATGGTGGCATGTTGAAAAGATTCTGTCATTACACTCATGTTTAGGAAATTGCCTCTGAGATTTTATGGGTGCAGCTTTCCAGTCATATCTAGAAGATATCATCTACCTACAGGTATCCCGATCTTCTAGCTCTTTCTCTCCAACCACTCCAACATGACTGTCTCTGAGACATAGAGGTTGCATTGCAGATACACCATTTGGGTTTGATATAATTTTCTCTGGTTTTGACCAGTTTCAGATCTTTGTAATAGTTACCATCTCCTGCAACAGAAATTTCTTTGATAAAGAATGAGAACTAAAGAAATAATACTTCTAATTGCAGAAGCCAGAGGGATTGATGATATCACATGAGAACACAATCCACAAAATTAATTAATCAGGTTTCATAAGCACTCACAGAGACTAAAGTGACAAGCATGGAGCCTGCAGGTGTTTATGCTAATTCCTATGCATATATGTTATGGTTGTGTAACTTAGTGTGAGACCCTTAAGAATGCTATTTCTCCTTTAGCTTGCATAGCATTCTGTTACTATTATGGCTAGTACCTCTAGGACACACTAACAAAGCTAAAGAGCGAAATTTAGAGCTACATTTGACTTTATTAAAAAAAATAAGAAAGAAAATAAATGACTCAATGATGCAACTCAGGAATTTCATAAACTTAAACAAATCAAACCAAAAACCAGCCTGTGGGAAAAGATTAAAAAAAATGGATCAGCAATTAATAAAATAGGAACAAATGAGGCAATATGAAGAATCAATGTATCGAAGAGCTGGTTCATTGAGAAGATAAACCAGATTGACAAATCGTTTGTCTGATTAATGAAATGAAAAAATCAGAAAACTCAAATTAACATAGTCTCAAATGCATAGGGGAACATTATGATGGACATCAAAGAAATTCAGATTATAAGAATAATTTCAAAAGTTATATTTCTTTAACATAGAAACCCTAAATAAAAATGGATAATTTCTATCTTCACCCAAATTACCAAGATTAAATCAATAAGAGCTAAACATATTAAGAGAACAGACCCCCCCCCCCCACACACACACATATACAAACACACACAGAGAGACAAATAGATACAAAAAAACTTCATGTAATTGGAAAGGTTAATAGTCAAGCAAAGACCATTAAGTAAAAACATTGCCCAAACAATTTGAAACACAAGAAATCTACAAAAGCACTTAGTGAGTTTGTTTCATTTTGACCATATGCTATTGGACATCCAGCCTACCCATGTAGTTTCTATACCCAGGGAAACTCAATTAGAAGAAACTAATAAGTCTAAAATTATTAATAGAAATAAAAACTAAAAGAACACTTCTAAGCTTTCTTTATGAATCCAGTAACACTCTTACATTAAAACCAGCTAAAGATATAACAAAAAAGAACACTATATCCCTAACAAGCATAAAATCAAAATATCTCAATAATACACTTGCAAATCAAACACTGGCACATAGTTCTCTTGTTTTTCCTAAAGTCCTGCTTGTGTTTCGGTGTCTCAGTCAGATACCACCTTGGTATTACGATGACCTCAGGTTCTGTTCTTAGTAATTGTTACCAACTTCTATTTCAGACATTTTGGAGGACTATGACAACTGCAAGTGGCATTATGCATTTTGTAGGACATCCCTAAATTGAGATTTATGTTGGCCTCATAATTAGAATGGGTATATGTGATTTTAAACTTTGAGTGTTTTTATTTCAGACTTTATACTCATGATATCTATAAGATCAAAAGGAAATGCTTCAGATTTAAATAGTCTGTCCTCAATTGAAATTTTCTTTTTTTTTCTTAAACATAAAATCCACTGAAAATTGTTCTTTTCTGGAATATTAGTTTCAGATGGGTTACATTAATTTATGCTGTGGAATATTTGTTTAATGATGCAAAGATGTGTTGTATTCTTTTATATTTTGTTAAACTCTGTAGAGCTTTGTTTCTTATCATGCCTAAAACACCTGATTAGTAAAATAAAGGACTAAATGAGAGAGAATACATATGAGGGAGATAAGAGAAGAAGAGAAGAAAAGGAGAAGGAGACGGGGACCCCAGGGTCCATTCAAACAGCCAGGAAACCAGGTCCAGAATAAGAACAATGAGGACTGCTGAGAAGTCAAGAACAAGGACACTAGGTTTTGATCCTACTGTACGTACTGGCTTTGTAGGAGCCTAGGCAGTTTGGATGCTCACCTTACTAGACATGGAGGGAGGTGGGAGGTCCTTGGACTTCCCACAAGACAGGGAACCTGGACTGCTCTTCCGGCTGATGAGGGAGGGGGACGTGATTTGGGGAGGGGGAGGGATATGGGAGGCAGTGGAAGGGAGGAGGCAGAAATCTTAAATAAATAAATAAATAAATAAATTAGAAAAATAAAAATAAAAAAAGAATAAGAAGGACAGGTAGATAGCATAGAGAAAGGTAAAAGCCCAGAGGTAAAAAGAAAATTCAAGTTAAGAAAAGCTGGCTAGCTTCTTTAGGATATCCAATTATAGACTCACCTGACCTTTATTTAAGTCTAGAAACCAATTATGAGTGAGTACATCCCATGTTCATCTTTTTGGGTCTGGGTTACCTCACTCAGGATAGTATTTTCTATTTCCATCCATTTACATGCAAAATTTGAGAAGTCATTGTTTTTTACTGCTGAGTAGTACTCTAATGTGTATATATTCCACACTTTCTTCATCCATTCTTCCATTGAAGGACATCTAGGTTGTTTCCAGGTTCTGGCTGTTACAAATAATGCTACTATGAACATAGTTGAACAAATGCCCTTGTCAGATGATCGGGCATCTCTTGGGTATATTCCCAAGAGTGGTATTGCTGGGTCCAGTGGTAGGTTGATCCCGAATTTCCTGAGAAACTGAAACACTGCTTTCCAAACTGGTTGCACAAGTTTGCATTCCCACCAGCAATGGATGAGGGAACCCCTTCCTCCACAACCTCTCCAGCAGAGGCTATCATTGGTGTTTTTGATTTTAGTCAATCTGACAGGTGTAAGATGATATCTCAAAGTTGTTTTGATTTGCATTTCCCTGATCGCTAAGGAGGACTTAAATAAAGGTTAGTGAGTCTATAATTGGATATCCTAAAGAAGCTAAATAATAAGGTGAACCCAAAGAAAAACATATAGCTATCCTCCTGGGTAGGGGAAGTAGACAAGATTGCCAGGCAAAAATCGGTATCTTAAGGGTGGGGGGGAGGGGGGAAGAGGGAGAGGGGGAGAGAAAAGTGAGAAGGGTAGGATGGGGAGAACTTGGGGCAACGGGATGATTGGGATAAAGGAAGGTTGGATAGGGGAGCAGGGAAGCACATATCTTAATTAAGGGAGCCATCTTAGGGTTGGGAAGAGACTTGGACCTAGAGGGGCTTCCAGGTGCCCAAGGCGAGGTCCGCAGTTAGTTCCTGGGGCAGCTGAAGATAGGGAACCTGAAATGATCCAATCCTATAGCCATACCGATGAATATTTTGCATATCACCATAGAACCTTCATCTGGCGATGGATGGAGATAGAGACAGAGACCCACACTGGAGTACTGGACTGAGCTCCCAAAGTCCCAATGAGGAACAGAAGGAGGGAGAAGACGAGCAAGGAAGTCAGGACCAAGAGGGGTGCACCCACCCACGGAGACAGTGGGGCTGATCTATTGGGAGCTCACCAAGGCCAGCTGGACTGTGACTGAAAAAGCATGGGATAAAACCGGACTCTCTGAATATGGCGGACAATGAGGGCTGCTGAGAAGCCAAGGACAATGGCACTGGGTTTTGATCCTAATTCATGTTCTGGCTGTTTGGGAGCCTAGCCAGTTTGGATGTTCACCTTCCTAGACCAGGATGGGGGGGGGGGGAGAACTTTGGACTGTCCACAGGGCAAGGAACCCTGACTGCTCTTCAGACTTGAGAGGGAGGAGGAGAGGCATGGGAAGACGGGGAGAGGAGTGTGTGTGTGTGGGGGGGGGGGAGTGGGAGGCTGGGAGGAGGCGGAAATTGTTTTTTTTTTCTCAATAAAACAAAAAGAAAGTTAAAAAAAAAAAAAAGAAAAGCTGGCTAGAATGAAGCCAAGTTAAGAATGTCTCCATATGATTATTTGGGAACTGGCTTGCAAATAACCAAAGAGATAAAAAATAACTGTACTCACTTTTAGATTTTGTCTCTTTCTTGTAAATATAAGTATGATCCCCCCAATTTACTTTTGCCTAGTTATTATTTAAACTTTCTTATTTATTTGCATATTAGTTTAAGCAACTTACGAATTAGGTTTCAGTTAGTTTTAAATAAGTTTTGACCTGCTATTAAACTGAAACTATTCATATCACACAGAGCATTTCAAGGAACAGAAATTGAAAGCTGGCTTCATGATTGATGATAGAAATGTATATAAAATACAATGATTGCAAAAGAGAGGCACAAAGATAGGATGAGACTGTATGAATATCCCTTTATGTACCTGATTTTACTTTAGCTATGTTTTATAAATGTCAAATAATGTCCTTGAAATTTTAGAAAGGTATCTACTATAAGCCAGAATATTATTTTTAGGCATGTGTGTTCTATTCCAGTCTTATGTCTCTGAATGGACAAGAATGTGGATGACTGGGTATTTTAAACTCAATAACAGAGATCAAATTTATGATATTAAAGTACACTCCAGTTGTTCATGAAAATGTTATTATATGATTAATATATGACTGAGTAGTACATTGCTTCAAATGTCGAACTATACTAATTTTCATAGATAGCTATTAATAAATATATTTATAACATATTACAAATTTTAATTTATAGTAATATACTCAGTGATTAGTTCAAAAATTATTCACCTTTTTTGCACTTTTACAAGTATGAATATATGATTATTCATCCCACATAAAGTTCTCTCATGTTCTTTCCAATCAATCATCACCTTCATCAGTGTCCAGAAGTACATATTGACTTTGTTCCCATTAGCATAATTTTGATTATTTTTGAAATCCTTTTAGTAAAATTGCATCTCACATAAGGTTTTATGTTTGATTTTGTTTACTTGTTTGAATTTTATTCATGGGGACAGGAAAGTAAATGCTATCTTATGTTGGTAGGGAAATGAATGAGATATTTAAGAGAAAGGTTTGGAAGAGGTTCCACATAACTTCCAACCAAACTACTAAAGGGTGAGAGGGAAGGGCACCACACACTCATCAAATGAAAGATCTACCCAGAGGATATGGCAATTATTGACATTTATATACCAAACACAAGGGCACACAATTTCATAAAAGTAATGCTGCTACAGCTAAGTCACACATTGGTTCTTTCAGAGAAATCATGGGTAAGTTCAATAGATAACCTCATCCCAACAAAAACTTCAATAGGGAATTACTGTCACTAAGTGAAATAAAAAATAACCTCTAATTTCAAGGAAGTTAATGCAGGAACTTGAGCAGTAAGTCACATCATAAATAACGCATCATAGCTTCCTTGTTTATTCTCATGTTGTATTCTTCTTTATTTCACACTGATCAGGATATGCTGCCTATGGTATAGTGCTTCTCAATAGGGCCTGGATCTTCCTACATCAAATGACAACCAAGGCAATCTATCATAGACATGTCTACTGACCAACCTGACATAGCATCTTCTTCTTAAGATTTTTCTCCTTACATAGCCCTAATTTGTATCAGTTGCAATTAAATCTAACCAACACAGAAGTGGATATGAACAAGATACATTATTTTGAGTATGAAGTTTTGAAGACTAGAGACAATCGTATTAAAAATATTTATACTGTCTTTAAAAGAATTGAATGTAATTAACTTTCATAATTGTCATTGTCATAGTTTTTGATTCATATCTTATATTTCACAGCTAAAATGTGAAAATTAGCATTGTATATGTTATGTTGATTATTAAAATTATCATAAATAATTTTATCATAAATAATCCAGAAATTAAGGAGGATATCAATCTCCTATCTTGGGTACCATACATATTTAAAAACATACATAACTAAGGCTTAATTTTTTATCTTGCTTTCAATTCATTAATAAGACAGAAAACCTCTTGGAATTACTCCTTCCTGAATGTCAATTAAATATAAGTGAATCCAATAATTATAAAGCTATATTACAGATGAAGTTGTTAAGAATGTATGAAGACATATATTCAGAATATTAACAATATCATCCAACCAATATGAATTTTAAGCCATCTGAGTGGTGAGCTATTGTAAACTGTGATGGTATCAATCTAATCAGAGTTTGGATTTGCTTTCTCCAAAGATGTAGAGTTGAATTTTAATTTTTCAAACCAGGACAATTAAATTACATTGGGAAAACATACTCATTAAAATATTAGAAAATACAAAATTTTTAGGAGTCAAGATTGCATTGTGAATCTCCATAGAGGAAATGTCATAGATTGTTAGAAATTTCAAACTATGGTGACTGAGCAAACTGATTAAGATTTCACCACATTTATAGAATGAGTGAACACATTTTCAAGTGCACATGTGAGGACGGATGTGCACATTTGTCTTTCTGCATCTATCAAAGTCACAGAATTGAATGTAGATTCATAATTACCAGAGGAATGGAGGAAGGTAGGCAGAGCAGGGACAATGTAGAACATTGGGTAATATTCTAATTAGGATACACATTGCAGTTATATAGTCTATGATCATGATCATAATGTTCCACTTTGGGTAAAAAAAGATTATTTATAAGCCTATAAATTATTATAACTATGTAAATTAATACATACATAAAGTCCCATGGTTTAGACACTCTTCTACCTCAATAAAATATTTTCTGTTTATGTATTTCCTCTCTCAGCTCCTCCTAGTTCCTCCCTACCTCTCTTCCCATTTGAACCCATTCACTTTATAATGTATATCTGTGTAATGTATAGCATAAACATACAAATTTTTTTCAATTGAAATTAATTGTAAGCTAAGCATAATTTTCATCCATTATAATTTTTATACTGATTATAAAGAAATTTATGCATTCAATTATTAAAATCTTGACCAAGAATAACCAAGTAGTAGCTGCTTCTATTACAATGCATTATGAAGCAAATTATGTTCAGAAATAAACATCAGAGTTTTAACAATGGATATGTTATTTTGAATATAATCTAGTACAAAAGAAAATAGTTAATCAAAGAGGAATATATTTCAAATAATTGTACACAAAGAATATAACATTTATAAGTATTCAACTATAAGAAAGAATAAACATTACCAAGGATATAGTAATGGCTCATAAGCTTAGGAGACAAGGCTATAAAATGTTGCAGTTATGTCTCTTCAACTGCCTGTTTTCAGACTTATGTAACATTATACAAATGCTCTGGACCTAAAATTGTGTTTCTATGTTATCACACAGTGTGACTTCATCAATCGTGATGTGCATATGTCTCATGAGCTGTGAGCACAGTTTTCATCTACTGGGAAACTGTTGTACTGTGAAGAAGTTAGTGTAAATCATTGAATCCCAATGCTTCTGACTTCCTACAGGAATCCTGCTGTTGACATTACTGGTTCTTCTTGGAACTTCTGCATTGAAACCATCTGGTCCTGGGATTTTTTTTGGTAGGGAGGGTTTTGATGACAGCTTATAATTCCTCGCAACTTACAGGTCTATTTAAATTGTTCACCTGGTCTTGATTTAATTTTGGTATATGGTACTTGTCTAAAAAATGTCGATTTCTTTCACATTTTCCAATTTTGTGACATACAGCCTTTTGTAGTAAGATCTAATGATTCTCTGAATTTCCTTTGTGTCTGTGGTTATGTCCCCCTTTTCATTTCTGATGCGGTTAATTTGCATGTTCTCTATCTGCCTTTTGATTACTTTGGATAGGGGTTTGTCAATGTTGTTTATTTTCTCCAGGAACAACCTTTTTGTTTCATTGATTCTTTGGATTGTTTTCTGTGTTTCTATTTTATTGATTTCAGGTCTCAGTTTGATTATTTCCAGTCTTCTACTCCTCCTGGGTGAATCTGCTTCTTTTTTTTTTTTCTAGAGCTTTCAAGTGTGCTGTTAAGTCTCTAATGTGGGATTTCTCTGTTTTCTTTATGTGGGCACTTAGAGTGACCCCCAAAAAACTACCAAATAACTCCAACAGCTGACAAACACCTTTAGTAATGTGGCAGGATACAAGATCAACTCCAAAAATTCAGTTGCCCTTCTATACACAAAGAACAAAGAGACAGAGAGGGAAATCAGAGAAACATCACCTTTCACGATAGCCACAAATAGCATAAAGCATCTTGGGGTAACTCTGACCAAGGAAGTGAAAGATCTATTTGACAAGAACTTTAAGTCTTTGAAGAAAGAAATTGAAAAGGATACCAGAAAATGGAAGGATCTCCCATGCTCTTGGATTGGGAAGATCAACATAGTAAAAATGGCAATTCTACCAAAAGCAGTCTATAGATTCAATGCAATCCCCATGAAAATCTCAACAAAATTCTTCACAGACATTGAGAGAAAAATAACCAACTTTATATGGAAAAACAAAAAACCCAGGATAGCCAAAACAATTCTATACAATAAAGGAACTTCCGGAGGCATTACCATACCTGACTTCAAACTCTATTATAGAGATACAGTAATGAAAACAGCTTGGTATTGGTACAAAAACAGAGATGTTGACCAATGGAATTGAATCAAAGACCCAGATATTAATCTACAAATCTATGAACACTTGATTTTCAACAAAGAAGCTAAAATTATACAATGGAAGAAAGAAAGCATCTTTAACAAATGGTGCTGGCAAAACTAGATGTCAACCTATAGAAGAATGAAAATAGATCCATATCCGTCGCCATGCAGAAAACGGAAGCCCAAATGGATTAAAGATATCAATATCAATCTGAACACAATGAACATGATAGAAGAGAATGTGGGAAGTACTCTACAACATATGGGCACAGGAGATCACTTCCTACATATAACCCCAGTAGCACAGTCAATAAGAGCAACAATGAATAAATGGGACCTCCTGAGACTGAGAAGCTTCTGTAATGCAAAGGACACTGTCATTAAGACAAAAAGGCAACCTATGAATGGGAGAATATCTTCACCAACTCTGCATCAGAAAAAGGTCTGATCTCCAAAACATATAAAGAACTCAAGAAACTCGACATTAAAACTCTAATTAACCCATTTAAAAAATGGGGTACTGAACTGAACAGAGAATTCTCAACAGAAGAAGTTCAAATGGCCAAAAGACACTTAAGGTCATGCTCAACTTCCTTAGCGATCAGGGAAATGCAAACCAAGACAAGTTTGAGATTCCATCTTACACCTGTCAGAATGGCTAAAATCAGAAACACCAATGATAGCCTTTGCTGGAAAGGTTGTGGAGTAAGGAGTACACTCATCCATTGCTGGTGGGAATGCAAACTTGTGCAACCACTTTGGAAATCAGTGTGGTGGTTTCTCAGGAAATTCGGGATCAACCTACCCCTGGACCCAACAATACCACTCTTAGGAATATACCCAAGAGATGCCCTATCATACAACAAAAGGATTTGTTCAACTATCTTCACAGCAGCACTATTTGTAATAGCCAGAACCTGGAAACAACCTTGGTGTCCCTCAATAGAAGAATGGATAAAGAAGGTGTGGCACATATACACTTTAGAGTTTTACTCAGAGGTAAAATCAATGACATCTTGAATCTTGCATGCAAATGGATGGAAATAGAAAACACTTCACTGAGTGAGATAACCCAGACTCAAAAAGATTAATATGGTATGTACTCACTCATAAGTGAATTCTAGCCTTAAATAAAGGATATTGAGCCTATAATTTGTGATCCTAGAGAAGCTAAATAAGAAGGTGAACCCAAAGAAAAACATATAGTTATCCTCCTAGACATTGGAAGTAGACAAGATTGCCAGGCAAAAGTTGGGACCACAGAGTTGGGGGTGGGGTGGGGGAAGGAGAGATGGGGAGAGAGAAGGGAGAATAGGAGGATTGGGAAGAGCTTGGGGGAACAGGATGGTTAAGATACAGGAAGGGTGGATATGGGAGCAGGGAAGTAGATAATTAAGGAAGCCATTTTAACATTGGCAAGAGACTTGACTCTAGAGGGATTCCCAGGTTTCCAACGAGATGTCCTCAGCTTGTTTCTTGGGCAGCAGAGGAGAGGGTACCTGAACTGGCCTTATCCCATAGCAACACTGATGAATATCTTGCATATCACCATAGAAACTTCATCTGGTGATAGATGAAAATATAGGCAGAGACCCACATTGGAGCACTGGACTGAGCTCCCAAGGCCCAAGTTAAGAGCAGAAACAAGGAGACCATGAGCAAGGAAGTCAAGTCTTCGAGGGGTGTGTCCACCCATGGAGACGGTGGGTCTGATCTAATGGAAACTCACCAAGGCCAGCTGGACTGGGACTGAACATGCATGTGATCAGACCGGACTCTCTGAATGTGGCTGACAATGAGGGCTGACTGAGAAGCCAAGGATAATGGCTCTGGGTTTTGATTCTATTGCATGGACTGGCTTTGTGGGAGCCTAGTCTGTTTGGATGCTCACCTTCCTAGACCTGGATGAAGGGGGGACTTCCCATAAAGCATGGCACCCTAACTGCTCTTAGGACTGGAGAGGAAGGGGTAGTGGGGGGTAGTGGGGGAAAATGGGAGTAGGGGAGGATGTGGAAATTTTTAATAAAAAAAATAAATAAAATTAAAAAAATGCTGGTTATGATGTATTAATAAAATTTGTCTTAAAATAATTTTGTTATTAGTCCCTTGCTTTTTTTTTTCTACAATGAATAAAATTTCAATGATCATTTTCATGTCAGTGTTTGTTTGGGATAGGAAAAAATAATGTGATTTCTGTTTGATTATTTCAGGGATGAACAGCCAGGAACAAACAAGGGTCCTCCTACTACAGAAAATTGGCTTTGAGATCACACTCCTATCTGAGGAGTTGATGGCTGCTGAAGAAGGAAGTATATTATCATTTGAGAAATGGCTAAGGTTCGGTTACTAGTGCCCTAGTGAATAGCCACATACTGATGTCCTTATAAACCGGGCTAACTGGACTCAGAGTTTATTTTTTTTTATTTATTTTTTTAATTGAGAAAAGGAGAAAAAAAAAAAAACAAGTTTCCACCTCCTCCCAGCCTCCCATTTCCCTCCCCCTCCTCCCACCCTACGCCCCCTCCTCCCACCCTTCTCCCCCTCCCCCCACTACTTTAATAACAATAAAGAAGAGGATGTAGAGCTGAAAAAAAGATGAGGTGGATTCCTTAAGAGTATTTAGAGGGAAGTAGTAGTGGATTGATATTATAATTTCATGTTGTATAAGTGATTGAAAATTTCAAGGGATAAGATACTATTTGACAAATGAATTTTGATATAAACAAGACAAAGGAGAGAAAGGAAATATTTTCACATAACTTATTTGGAATTACGTATTATGATGCTTAAAATTACTATTAAATATTCAAAGAATATTTAAAAAGATACAGACTTGAAAAATAAAACAAGAAGATATTAATAATCATGTATTAAATTGTTTAAAAATTAACTATGACCATACTGAATATTTCAAAGGAGAGAATACTAAGAGTATTAGAAATTCTAATTCATTTTTGCAGGAAGTATAAGTGATACAAATAATGGGTATAGAATTTGCTGGTTTCATTTTTGACTAATTTGAAAACATACAGATTATTGGTGACATTTCTTTCTTCACTCTTCCAGTGTTCTTTATTCAGTGTAGTTACAATGTCTGAGTCTCTCTTTCTGATCTCCTTGTTATTCCCAGAATATTTGACAACGTCTAAAGATATGTTATTGGATAAGATGACACATGTGTTTGATGTAGAATATAGACATAGAATATGAAGTGGCCATGTATTTTTTTTCTACACAGGAGAATAGCAATACACTAAAAATGTATTTCATTCAAATATGAACAATTATAAACTTCATATACCTGAACAAGAATGTGAAAAGGGATCAAACAACTAACACTTCACAGGGGCTTTTATTCAGTCTAATACAGTTTTTATATATTGTGTGCATCACTTTTATATCAAAGCCACATTGAGATACCTCTTAATTATATTTAATACATTTTTACTGCTTTCTTCAGAATGAACCCCAACAGACTTCTATAAGCAAGAATGTTATCATTGGTCTACAACTTAAGCCCTATTTTCCTGAATCTATTTTATCAGAATACAGAAGAATATGTAGATCCAATTATATACAATAAATCATCAGGGAAGACTATATTTTTATAGTTGGAGAGTGGAAAAGAATGAATATAAACTTCAGCTGTTTTGGGAGAGTGTTTCTCTCCTTTCGGTATCTTTGTTGAAATTTGGCATAATGTTAAACATTGGTCTAATGTGTATTTCTGTAATCAGAGATGCCCATAAGAAAGCTACCCATGTCAGGTTAGCAAGTCCCTAGACACTGTTCTTTTGAGTTATACAAAGCACAGAGGATAAGGACAAAGAGGAATGCTCACAATTCTGCCAAGGGGACTAAGTATTCCGTGCTTGAGACCATAAATTATGTAAAATTTTGAATCTCAAAAGATCTAATGGTAGTTTTGTGGCATTGAATACAAGCACAAGCTCACTAATTAAAACTCTCAAGACACTGATACAGCAGGGAGAAAATCATAAAGAAGAGAATAATTTCATGTGTTCTTAGTGAATTTATTTATTTGAGTGAGGCAAAGCTTTGGAGTTTTACATAAGATTACATTTTATTTTGTGAATGTGAAAACAAATTTGTCAAGAAATTCTCAAAAATTTCCTGTGTGACTCCTGTAGGAGTTCATAAACACACTTGTGCTGATGTCTGTATCTTTATTATTGGGTACTTGGCCCTCTCTTTACTGAAAGAAGGAAAGGTCGAAGAGCCCCAAAGAAAAGCAGGCTCCAGGTGAATGAAGGTAAGCCCAAAATAATCTTTGTGTTGAGTATGTATCTTAAATTGCAAAGGTATACAAATTATGACTACTGTATGAAAGTTTTTATGTATTGATCTTTTGCAGTTTTAGTTGTTTTTAAAGACTAAAGAAAGAAATGGAATTTGATTAGAAGTTGGAGATTTGGCTGTATGCTTTCCAGACAGATACACTTACTCTGATATGATAAAGAAGAAGTAGGTGCTCTTCATAAATCAACATGAGTAGTTAGGGATATTTGTATGGCTTGTTATATGTTCCCTCAACCCAACCTTATAAACCAATAATTTCTGGTTATCACTCTGAAGTCAAATATTAAATAGTTGATAGTGTCATCTTCTATTCTTGCAGATGCCACCCATGAAGGAAATGGCTATAGAAAATGACTCCTCAGTGTCTGAGTTTATCCTTATGGGGCTAACAGACCAACCCGCGCTCCAGTTGCCCCTGTTTTTCCTGTTCTTTGTGAACTATACAGCCATAGTGGTGGGTAATTTGAGTTTGATGAGTCTTATTTTCCTGAATTCACATCTTCACACTCCCATGTACTTCTTCCTTTTCAATCTGTCATTCATTGATTTTTGTTATTCGTTTGTTTTTACTCCCAAGATGCTAGTGAGTTTTGTTTCAGAGAAGAATATCATCCCTTTCACTGGATGCATGACTCAGCTATTTTTTCTTCTGCTCTTTTGCTCATTCTGAGAGCTACGTGCTGACAGTCATGGCCTATGATCGTTATGTGGCCATCTGTAAGCCTTTATTGTACAAAGCTATCATGTTACCTAGAATCTGTTGTCTGCTGATGTTTGGTTCATATTTGGTAGGGTGTTCTAGTGCCGTGGTCCTCACAGGCTTAATGCTTAGGCTCAGCTTTTGTAATAACAACATCATTAATCATTACATGTGTGACATCTTCCCTGTTCTTCGGATCTCCTGCAGTAACACTTATATCAATGAACTTGTGAGTACTCCTGTGGTGGGCACAGCTATCATTTTGTGTAGCCTCATTATCTTAGTCTCATATGCTTTGATCCTTTTCAATATCATTCATATGTCATCAGGTAAGGGTTGGTCCAAAGCCTTAGGCACTTGTGGCTCTCACATCATAACTGTCAGTCTCTTCTATGGATCTGGGCTGCTTGCTTATGTCAAGCCATCATCTGCTGAGACTGTTGGCCAAGGAAAATTTTTCTCTGTATTTTACACTTTTTTGGTGCCCATGTTAAATCCCTTCATTTACAGTCTCAGAAACAAGGATGTCAAACTTGCTGTGAAGAAAACCTGGAAGAGACTCACAAGCTAATTTATCAATTGATACGTCCTTTAGTCTTATCCATTCCAGTTTGATGTGTCTTTCTCCTTTTTATTTTCTTTTACATTACATATATTCTATTATTTTCTATTCATTGTCCTGCCATACCACTGATAGAATTTATACTGCAATAGCAATTTTTCCTTCATGCAAATTGCTCTGTATGTACTATGTTGATATGAGATATCCTTATATTCAATGTGTTTTACATGATGGCATGTCCCTTGCATATATCAGATTAAGAGCCTCGTCTGATTTTTTTTACATTTTACATCATCTAAGAAAAGGAATCCTTAGTACTTTTTTTGATAATGGAAATCTTTAAATTATGGGGAGAATATTTTACCTTTGCACAATTTGTTATTTCCTTTGTGTTACACTTTATTATTGTCTGTGGTGGGTAGGAGATATGTTAGTCATGTTCACTGAAAATCCATAGACATATGCATGCTGAGTATCTAAGCTCCCTCAGTGAAGTTTCTTGTCTAGCTTGCAGTCAGCTTTAGTGTTTTTCTCCTGGCTTTGTATACTGTTGATGTGTTCTCAGGCAGTGCCTTGTGAAGACAATGAGCTTTGTGAACTTCCTGAGCATTATAGCATCTGTCTTCCCTCCAGGAAGGAGAATGTTGATTTTTAAGAAAATCTCTACATGATAGAGGATGTATCATGATTAAAATTTAATGAATTATGAAATATAATTTTTTGAGAAACAGTTCTTTTCTTTTATTTTATGTGCATTGCTATTTTTCTTGCATGTATGACTATGTGAGCATATCAGATCTCGGAGTTACAGACAATTGTAGGCTGCTATGAGGGTGCTGGGAATTGAACCCAAGTTGTCTTTGGGAACAGGCAGTACTCTTAACTGCCAAATCATTATCCAGCACTGAAAGTATATATTTTATATTAATAATGATTTAAAAATTCCTAAAAGATTTAACTTAGTACTGTAAAAGTAGAAAATGGCCCATTTAAAAAATTAAATTTATCTGCTAAAAATTAGTGGTGCTAAAGTGTGAAGCATTTCTATTTATTATAATAGTGATAATATTATTAGATGTTTTTAATTTCTTAAAGGTATTCTGAATGTCTAGGGTCTTTTCATTTTTTATTCATTAATTTATTAAAATGTGTGTTTAGGTGGAGAAAGTGAATGTGAGGCACAAGCACAGAACAAAAGGTGTGGTCTAAGTGTTCTATTGCAGTCATCATCATAACCTGAAACAGTTAAAACAGCAAGTCATCTCTGCAATAACTATAAAACTCTGAAAAAATAACTTATTTGTCTTAGGCTGATACAGCACTAGTCTATGGATAGGACGATAAACAATTAGAAGACAACTTGATCACATATTTTTTTAGAGAAGCAGTGGTATTTTGTTGACCTTCAAGCTATGTCTTCCCTCAAATTAATCATTTGAAAAGGCACATTGTACCAGATGTATGATATTCCTCATGAAGCATGCACCAAATCAAATCACAGTGTTTGGTTAGTATGTTCAATGTCCTTGCCACCATTGCATCCATGGGAATATCCAGCCTGGAAGGAAATTATTGTATAAGGCATGGTCTGTGCTTGAGTTAGGCTTTCAATGAGTTTTCTAGCCAACATCCTGCAAATCACACATTTTGAAACCATGAAAACTAGTCAGCTGAAAAGAGCAGGTACTGTGCATATTCTCATTCCAGAGCCAGCATCATCTTCTTATCTAGTTCCAAACTAGTCCCTGATGCCTGATGGTGAAGGGGCCAGGGTTGCATTTAGCTCTGGCCAACTGGATATTTTTGCTATCAGTGCACATTTATTGACCTCAACTACAATTTCTACATATTCCTGAATGACTCTACCATGTCACGTTCCACATCATAATCAAGCCTGATAATGGAAAACTTGGCTTTAACTAGAGGCTTGTAACATCACACCAACATCAAATGGGGTGAACCTCATGCCAAATATGTTGTAGAACCTCATGTGTCTTCACTACCATGGAGAAAACCAGGCACACTTGAAACCCAAAGGATCTTCATCTCTGATGCTTATGTTGAAGCATCTATGTTTGTGATGGTGTGAACAACAAGATTAATAAGCAGCCACTCGAACAGTCAGCAATGCTTCCTGTACCACCTTCTACTAGAATCACTGGGCAAGGTCATCCATGAGAGCTTTGATATTGTAGAAGTAGTCATTACACAGTCTGTGCCATTACTGCCACTCAGAATACTGTGCATGGCCTCTCTGGGAAGTTGTAGCATGATGACTGTACAGCTCCCAGAACATCTTCTCTGCTCCTACCTAGTGGTGTTGCCAAGGCTGTGACATGGTCATCACAGTGCTGTACCAGAAGTTCAATACCATGACCTTCTGGTGTTCCTACACCTAATGCATCCCTCATGGATCTGGCATAGACAAAGCTGCCAAGTATGATGACATCAAAAGGTGATGAAATAGGCTTTAAATTGCCCACTCAAGGGCATCTTATACTACACTGAAGACCAGGTTTCCTTCTGCAACTTTAATAGTGATGTCCACTAATATGACACACTGTCTCATAAGTACTACATATATCTGCATTTTTCTAATATATATATATATATATATATATATATATATATATATATATATATCTGAACAAAAAATGAGGTTATCATCTTGATAATAAGAAAGGTTTGAAGAATATCTTGGAGGGAATGGAAAGAAGATAGGGAGTTTGAAAGGGATATAATTCTATTTTCTTTCTTTTTATTTTTACTTTTCTTTTTATTTATTTTTTTCCACTTTTTTGGAATTATGTTCTTTTCTCATACAATATATTCTAATTACAATTTCTCCTTTCTATTTCTCCCAGTTCCTCCCAATATCCCCTAACAACTGGCTTCGTTTCTTGTCACTTTCTCATTAGGAAGAATAGGCTTCTAAGAGATAACATAAGAAATAAACTATGATAAGAAAAAGTCACCAGGAGATGGTGGCACATGCCTTTAATCCTAGCACTCGGGAGGCAGAGGCAGGTGGATCTCTGTGAGATCGAGACCAGCCTGGTCTACAGAGCTAGTTCCAGGACAGGCTCCAAAGCCACAGAGAAACCCTGTCTCGAAAAACAAAAAAAGAAAAAGTCACATCAAAGTTAGATAAAGCAAAAAAAAGGAAAAGAGAAACAAGAAATGGCACAAAATAAGAGACCCACTCATTCACACACTCAACAGTCCCAGAAGAACACTAAACTGGAGTCTGTATAGTGTATGTGCAGAGGACCTGCTGCAGGCCTGTGCAGGCCAAGTGCTTACTGCTTCAGTCTGTGTGAGTTCATATGATCCTTGTTCAATTTATTTAGAGGGCCTTGTTCTCCTTTTATCCTCTATCCTCTCTCGCTCTTATACTATTTCTGTCTCCTTTTTTTATGGGTTCCCTAAGCTTTGATGAGAGGGATTTGCTGGTGACAGCCTATTTAGAGTTGAGTGTTACAATGTCTGTCTTCTCTGTCTCTCTGTCTGTCTCTCTCCATAGTATCTGGCTGTGGGTCTGCAAAATATCTAAGGCAATGGTGCCACAAAGCTTGTGGAAGTAACCAACGATTGTCTGATTTGAATTAAAGCCCACTCTCTGAGATGAAACCCATAACCAACACTATTGTTGAACAAGAACCAGGGGAACCAGAGACTAGATAGCCTGAAGACAAGGGTAAAACCAAATGCTATTGGGGAAAAATAGCAAAAAATAACAAATGACATCTAATGATCTTCTACTATGCTCATAGAGCAGTTCTTTGCTCAGCCATTATCAGAGAATCTTCCTTCTGGAGGGATGGCTACATAAGGCACCTACATAAGAGCATAGCATAATAGCACCAGGCACCATTTTCTCACTACCCTACCCCATTTAAAAGATTAATATATTTCACTTTAAGTAGGTATCTGGGGGTACCCAGTTTCTGGTTCTTGGTCACTCAAGCAGTTTTGGATATGGGTTCCATCTCAAAGAATGGTTCTTAAATCCAATCAGACATTGTTTTGATACTCCCTCTAGTTTTGTGCCTCCATTTCTGTAGCGTATTTTGCAGGCAGAGCAGCATTATAAATCAAAGTTTATGTGACTATGTTGTTAGAGACATTTCTCTTTTGGAAGCCTCAGAATACTTTCCTGTGTTAAAGACACTAGAACATAGTGGAGGGGGTTCTATGTATACACCGATTTGACTCAACATATTCAGTGAGTTGAGTGGGTGTTGTCTCCATCAGTGGGTCCTTGTTGTCAGTTTGTGTAACCTATTGCCTTGGCAATAGCCTGGGTGATTTGTGAAATTCCATAGTATCCCTTCAGACAACATCTCAATTGACTATAACCCAGGTCCAGTATAATAGTTTCATTTGGTGACAAGAGACGGTGAGCCCTAACTCTGTCTCCATCCTCGTTTGGAGACTACATCATGATCATCTTCATATATTTTATGAACTTTCCACTGTGCTAGATTTATATTTCACTGCTCAAATGCTCTTCAATTCTGGTTCCTCATATTTTTCCTCATCCACCTGATTCTCCTGTTCCAAAATTTCTAGTCTTTTGAGTTTCCTATATCAAGAACTCTGTTTAGATCTGTGCCCCATTTTAAATTGGGTTATATGTTTCTTATTAATATCTAGTTTCTCAACTTCTTTATGTATTTTTGGTATTAGCTATCTGTCAGATGTGGAATTGGAAGAAAACATTTTCTCCTTTTGTATGCTGCTGCTTTGTTTGATATTGTCCTTTGCCTTATAGAAGTTTTTCAGTTTCATGAAGTTCCATTAGTAATTAATGATCATAGTGCCTGTCAAGTAAATCAAGAACAGATAAGCAATACTAAAGAGGTCATAATCCCTAATGAATTAGAGGCAGTAATTAGTCTCCCAACTAAAAAGCCCAAGGACAGGTGAATTAATGCCAAATTCTATCAAACCTTCAAAGTAGAATAAGCACTAAAATTTCTAAAATTATTTCACAAAATAGAAACTGAAGGAACATTGGCTAATTCTTTTTTATAATACCACAGTAACCTTAATGCCTAACCTGCACAAAGATGCAAAGGTACAGAAAAGAAGAAAAATACAAACTAATTCCCCTTATGAACATAGATAAAAAATATTCACTAAAATACATGTAACCTATATTATCTTTCTGTCCCTCAATTAATGTAGTTTTTAATCAACAGTACACAGTTTGTGTGTGTGTGTGTGTGTGTGTGTGTGTGTGTTGTATACTTGTGTGTGAATTCCTAAATTAGTTTATCTTCAGGTTTACTTCCTGTTTGGTGCAGTTAAAATCTTTTACATTAAAAGAAGACTTTGAGTATGTTTCTTGTTTTGCATTTATGGTGCACATGTCAGAAAGCGCAATATAACACAACAGGCACCATGACATAAGTCTGTCCTTTACAATGCACAATAAGCATGGCTAGTATTCACATCTAGTGTGCTTGACTTAAGCAAAACATATCTAGGAGTAGATCTATTCACCATTTTTGATTCAAGTTCAGTGCTGTAAACTGAAGTTCTAAAAAATTCATATCTATGTTACAGACTGAAACACTGATTACAACCTATGTGTTGTGGAAAGGTACAGTCATGCTCTCTTGGTCAACATTTATCCCTCAACATTCATTTGCTAGAGAGATATGTATGGTGCTCCTATGAAAAGCTGGCACTTTCCTAGGCCTGGGCTAAGAAGGAGTAAGGACTTGTTTTTTAATGTGCGTGTACTTTCAGTTTTGCAAGATAAAAAGGTTTTGGAGATGGACATTGTGTTAGCTACTGATCTGTTGCTGGAATAAAACATTATATCGCATATATCATATAGAAAGAAGAATTTATCTTAACTTACGGTTCCCAGAGGTTTAGTGTCCAAAATTGTGGGGACTATATGGCTGAAAGCTGTGTCATGTCAGTTGCAAGTCCAAGCTAATCAATACAGAGGTGGATAGAAACAAGATACGTTGTATGGAGCATGAAGCTTTGAATAGTAAAAATATATCCTAAAAAAATGTTAGCTCCTCACCAAGGCCAGCTGGACTGTGACTGAAAAAGCATGGGATAAAACCGGACTCTCTGAACATGGCGAACAATGAGGGCTGATGAGACGCCAAGGACAATGGCACTGGGTTTTGATCCTACTTAATGTGCTGGCTTTGTGGGAGCCTAGCCAGTTTGGATGTTCACCTTCCTAGATATGGACGGAGGGGGGAGGACCTAGGACTTACCACAGGGCAGGGAACCCTGACTGCTCTGTGGACTGGAGAGGGAGGGGGAGAGGAATGGGGGGAGAGGGAGAAGGGTGGGAGGAGGGGGAAAAGGGTGGGAGGAGGGGGAGGGAAATGGGAGGCTGGGAGGAGGTGGAAACTTGTTTTTTTTATGTTTTTTTTTTCTTCTTTTCTCAATAAAAAAAATGTTAGCTCCTTATTGATAAATAGGAGGCTGGGAGGAGGGGGAAATTTGTTTTTTTTTTCTTTTTTCTTTTTCTCCTTTTCACAATTTAAAAAAAATAAAATAAAAAAATGTTAGCTATCCTGGGTTGTTTTTTTGTTTTTCCATATAAAGTTGATTATTGTCTTCTGAAAAAGCATGGGATAAAACCGGACTCGCTGAACATAGCAGACAATGAGGACTACTGAGAAGTCAAGAACAATGGCACTGGGTTTTGATCCTACTGCACGTACTGGCTTTGTGGGAGCCTAGGCTGTTTGGATGCTCACCTTACTAGACCTGGAAGGAGGTGGGAGGTCCTTGGACTTCCCACAGGACAGGGAACCCTGACTGCTCTATGGACTGATGAGGGAGGGGGAGTTGATTGGAATAGGGGGAGTGAAATGGGAGGCGGTGGCGGGGAGGAGGCAGAAATCTTTAATTAATAAATAAAAAAAATGTTAGCAACTTCACATCAGCACAAGTGAATACACTGATTGAGATTTCCTCACAATTATATACTGAGGGAACATATTTTCAGGTGCACACATGAGAAAAGGGAGTTCTTGTCTTTCTGCATCTACTGAAGTCACAGAAACTGAATGTAAAATCATAGTTACCACAAGGGTGGAGTACAATAGATCGGGATATATGACCATTGGTTAACATATGTTAGGATACACATTACAATGTGCACTGTAATGTTCCATATTTGCAAGAAGATTTCCAAACCCATAATTATTTTAAATATGTTAGCTGGTGACTATATTAAGTTGCAGGGTTTAGTCACTATTTTTCCCTTTCATTGTATGTCTTGCTTATGGATTCCCCTCTCTCTGCAACTCCTAGTTCATTCTCACATCCTTTCCCATTAGGATCCATTCTCTTTATATTGTGTATATGTGTAATGTATCTCATAACCATATAGTTTTTCAATTGAAATTAAATGTAAGCTAAGGATATTTTTATCCATTCTTATTCTTTTTACAGAGTATAAATGAATTTAAAAAATTAGTTTAACCTCTTTATCAAGAATTGACAAATAGTACCTTTTTCTATCAAAAATTCACCAAATAATGTTGAGACAAACATCTAATTAACAACAATGGATATATTATCTTGAAACTTATCTAGTAAAAATGAAAAAGCTTAACCAAGAGGGATATACTTTGAATAATTTTTGACAACAAATGCAGCATTTATACATTTTCCAGCATTAGACAGAACAAACATTAGCAGGGACACGCGGTGAACTTCTCGACCAGTGAGGAAGAACGACCACCACAAGAGGATTCTTCTCAGATCACGCTTTATTGGCGTATCTCTTGGTTGAGGGGAATTAGGAAGCAAGAAGGGCCAAGAGCACTAAAGCAGCTGCTTATATAGGGAGTAGGCGCACGGGTCGCCCTGTGATTGGTTGCCACCATCAGCTGTCACCACACTGCTTTGGGATAGGCCCAAGGGCCCTTATCCACCACGCATGCATGCGGGAAACAGGGGACATGCAGCTCCCAAAGGCATAGCCATATATGGAGTTGCTTATTTCCAAGGGAACAGGATGTCAGCGCCATCTTGTAATGGCAATTCTGTCCGGCTCCCTGCAGGGACATACATGGTAACGGCTCAGAAGCTTAGAAGACAGAATGATAAGTATGCTGCAGTCATGATCTTTCAAATGCCAGTTTTCAGACACATGCTACATTATACAAATTCTCTGTACCTAAATTTGGGTTTCTAAATTATTACACAGTGTGATCTCTGTAATGGTGATGTGCATATGTCTCATGAGCTGTGGACACAATCTGCATCTACTGGGAAAGTGTGTTCTACTGTGGTTGGTGTAAATCATTGAATCCCAGTGCCTGTTACTTCCAACAGGATTCCTGCTGTTGATGTTTCTGGCTCCTCACTTTGGACTCTCTGATATTTACCCACATTTTTTAGATAACTTTGATTTATGATCTTAGTAATTAATCCGTTAGTGTAATGGACTCTACAAGAAATATTTTAAAGAAATATTACTGAACAAAATACTTTATATGCAAATATGCTAGAGTTAAAATATTCTGTTGTATACATGTGTACACATTTTCATGTGCATATGTGTGGGTACACTCATATGTGTGTGCACATGCATTTAGAACCAGAGGTTGATATAGATTATTTTCCTCAGATTTCTCTCTACTTTTTTCTTTGATGAACTTAAAGTTCTCTATGACCCAAATCATTCTCAGTTAGATAATTAAAACAATTATCTGAATTTCTAATGGCATTGTAAGAACTGAGTTGTTAACGGGAAATATAAAGCACTTGTCTTTCATTTATAAAACATTAAAAGATTATTTCTTTAAAATTCATGAGATTTTGTGTACAGTCATAAAAAAAGAATTTCGAAAGTAGCTTAAAACTGTTCATTCAATTAACTATAATTATAAACGTAATACTTTATTTTTATATATGCCTTTAGTTTTTTAGTATGATGGAACATCATTTTTTTCTTTTAAAAGCTTTTCTTAAATTGTTTTAAATTGAAATATTTCGTTCTTGACTGATTTGAAAACACACAGATCATTGTTGACACTTCATTCTTCCTCTTCCAGTGTTCTTTATTCAATGTAGTTGCCATGTCAGAGTCTCTCTGATCTTTACTCTTATTCACAGAACATTTGACATTGTCTATAGAAATTTCATCGTGGTCCTGAGTTCCTTTCTCGTGCTCTCTCACCTTCTGCTCCTGATTTGGACCTTGGGGTTTCAGTCCTGTGCTCCAATGTGGGACTCTGTCTTTGTCTCCTTTCATCGCCTGATGATGGTTAATATCCAGGAGGATGACTATATGTTTTTCTTTGTGTTCACCTTCGTATTTAGCTTCTCTAGGATCAGCGAGGGGTACAACCACACACTGAGACAATGGGGATGTTCTATTGGGAACTCACCAAGGCCAGCTGGACTGGGTCTGAAAAAGCATGGGATAAAACCGGACTCGCTGAACATAGTGGACAATGAGGACTGCTGAGAAGTCAAGAACAATGGCACTGGGTTTTGATCCTACTGCACTGCACGTACTGGCTTTGTGGGAGCCTAGGCTGTTTGGATGCTCACCTTACTAGACCTGGAAGGAAGTGGGAGTTCCTTGGACTTCCCACAGGGCAGGGAACCCTGACTGCTCTTTGGGCTGATGAGGGAGGGGGAGGGAAATGGGAGGCGGTGGTGGGGAGGAGACAGAAATCTTTAATAAAAAAATAAATAAATAATAAAAAAGAAATTTCATCGTGTTTGTTGACATATGGGTGATAGAAAGAAGAGGTAGATATAGAATACAAAAGGGCCTTGCATGCTGTTTGTTCTTTTCTACACAGGACAACAGCACTGAAAATTTATTTCCTTTAAATGTGACAAGTTTAAAAATTTAAATTTTTGAACAATAATGAGATAAAGAATACAGAAGTTAACACTTAACTAACTTTCCAAGAGTTCTAATACATCCCATGCATCATCTATATAACAAAACCACAGTGATATATTGCTTTAATTTTATTTAATATTTTTTATTTTTTTCAGAAGTAACCCCAACAGACTTTTATAAGAACATTGGCCCACAACTCAAGCCCTCTTTTCCTGAGTCAATTTTATAGGCATAAAAAAGAATATGCAGAATAATTATATATAATCAAGTCTCAGGGAAGTTGAAAGTTTCATAGTTAGGTTATGGAAAGAAAGAGTGTAAACTCTGGCTGGTTTGGGAGATGAATTCTCTCCTTTCAACGTCTTCATGGAACTTTGTTTGCACAGTGTTAAACATTGGCCTAATGTGTATTATGCAGACATAATTTCCCATGAGAAAGCTATAAATGGCAGGTTAGCACATCCCTGGACTCTCCTCTTATAGACCTGTACAAAGCATACAGGAGGACTAAGAGGCATGCTCAAACCTTTGCTAAGGGGATCAGCTACTCCTGGTGGGAGATCATAAGTTGAATAACTTTGAATCTCAAAAGATTCAAAGTTAGATCTGCGACACTGAATGTAAACACTAGTTTACTAATTAAGACTCTCAAGGCACAGATTCAGCAGGGCGGACATCATAAAGAAGAGGATAACTTTCCTTTATCCTAATGAATTTTCTCACTTGAATGAGGCAATGCTTTGAAGACATATATAAGATTGCATGTGTAAATAAATTTGTCAAGAAATTCTCAACCAGTAATTTCCTATGTGACTGTTGTAGGAGTTCATGAACACATTTATTCTGATGTCCATAACATTATTTATTTTTGGGTACTTGGCCCTGTAATTAAAGAAGGAAGGAAAGCTCTGAGAGCTCCAAAAGCAAAGAGGGCTCCAGGTGAATGACGGTAAACACAGAATCATATTTGTTTTGATTATGTTCCTTGAATTCCAAAGGTATATAAATTATGAATACTGCATAAAAGTTTTTACATATTTCTCCTTTTCAGTTTTATTAGTTATTAAAGAATAAAGAAAGAGATAGAATTGCATTAAACACTGGGATGTTTATCTGTATGTTTTCTGGACAGATACATATAGCGTATGTATGTTAAAAAGGAAATAGGTACTCTTCAGAAATCAATTTGAGAAGTTGGGAAGCTTTGTGTGGTTTGTTATGTATTCCCTCAACCCAAGCTTATAAACCAATAATATTAGTTTATCCCTCTGCAGCCAAAGATGACTTGCTTAATAGTGTCATCTTCTATTCTTACAGATGCCACCCATGAAGCAAATGGCTACAGAAAATTTTTCCTCAGTGTCTGAATTTATTCTTATGGGACTAACAGATGAACCTGAACTCCAGTTGCCTCTGTTTTTCCTGTTCTTGGTGAACTATACAGCCATAGTGGTGGGTAATTTGAGCTTAATGAGTCTTATCTTCTTGAATTCACATCTTCACAGTCCCATGTACTTTTTCCTTTTCAATCTATCCTTCATTGAGTTTTGTTATTCATGTGTTTTTACACCCAAAATGCTAGTTAGTTTTGTTTCAGAGAAGAATATCATCCCTTTTACAGGATGCATGACTCAGCTGTTTTTCTTCTGTTTTTTTGTCAACTCTGAAAGTTATGTGCTGACAGCCATGGCCTATGATCGTTATGTGGCCATCTGTAAGCCTTTACTGTACAAGGCTATCATGTTGCCAAGGATCTGTTGTCTGCTGATGTTTGGTTCATATTTGATAGGGTTTTTTACTGCCATGGTACTCACAGGTTTAATGATTAGGCTTAACTTTTGTAAAAACAACATCATTAATCATTACATGTGTGACATCTTCCCTGTCCTTCTTATTTCCTGCAGTAACACTTACGTTAATGAACTTGTGAGTACCGCTGTGGTGGGCACAGCTATCATTTTATGTTGCCTCATTATCTTTATGTCATATGCTATGATCCTTTTCAATATCATTCATATGTCATCAGGTAAGGGCTGGTCCAAGGCCTTGGGCACTTGTGGCTCTCACATCATAACTGTCAGTCTCTTCTATGGATCTGGGCTGCTTGCTTATGTCAAGCCATCATCTGCTGAGACTGTTGGCCAGGGAAAATTTTTCTCAGTGTTTTATACATTTTTGGTGCCCATGCTGAATCCTCTCATTTACAGT
This sequence comes from Microtus oregoni, assembly GCF_018167655.1. Taxonomy (NCBI): domain Eukaryota; kingdom Metazoa; phylum Chordata; class Mammalia; order Rodentia; family Cricetidae; genus Microtus; species Microtus oregoni. The sequence goes on from NW_024543067.1 coordinate 53,876,369, forward strand.
CTCCGGAACAAAGATGTTCAAGTTGCTGTGAAGAAAACCTTCAAGAGAATCACAAGTTAATTAAATCCATGACACTTCCCATAGCCCTGTCCCCACTTTGTGTGTGTGTGTGTGTTACCTTGCCTGCCTTCCATTATTTTTCCTTCTCCTCTTATAACTATACCATCAACAATATTTATACTATCCTACTTTTCTCTTCAACATGAATTGTAAATCTGTGTATGTTTGCTTTGAGGCTTGAAAACCTTAGAATCAAACTTGTGTTAATTACCTATAACAGACTAAGGCCCTTCTGTGCTACACAAACTCATCTATATATTTTGATTTTATTAATTAATTAATTAATTAATTTGGTTTTTTGAGACAGGGTTTCTCTGTGTTGTTCTGGAGTGAGTCTTTGATATAGCTCTTCTAGACCAAAATGGCCTCGAACTCACAATGAACTGCCTGTCTCTGAATCCCTACTGCTGGGATTAAAGGCATTTGCAACCACAGCCTGGCACCCTTGTATTTTTTGTATATTATTTTTTCTCTCATGTTTTCAAACCATTTTTAGAACTGTTCCCCTGATTTAATATTCTGACTATGTACACATTTGTTTAAAAAAATAAAGATGACAAAAATTGTGGGTGTGGTAGAACTGCAAAAATATCAGGAAATTCTGCTGTCTTTTTGAGACTGCTTTTTATCCTAGTCTTTTATTTTCAAACCTGTGATATGGAAGAGCATAATTTATTAGAGTGAGGTCTTATTTATTAGTTACTTGAGTATGAATTTGACCCACTTCTTCACCCAATGTGTCAGATTTTGTTATGAATTTAATTGAAATTGTTGGTTTCTTTTTTCTGAACCATGAATAATATCAATGATTCTTCTCAAAAACAAAACTACACATTTTCTTTGTTATAGAACAAAAAACAAAGGGTCATTGTAATGTCTAGGTTATTTTCTCTGTTGCCTTAAATGTTACTATGATGTGAAACAATAAAAATAAAAAAGGAGACAACTTATTCCTTAAAAACAAAATCTGGTGGGCTTAATGTTTATGGATAAGGTTGATGCATGTTTTTGTTTGTGATCTCAACTCCAAAGAACAAAAATATTTCTGCTTCTAATTTCTGTCTTTCTGTGTCTCTCTATGCATCTATGGTATAGATGAAAAAAAAAAAACGACTGTATGACTGTGTACAACCATACAATTAATGAAGCAGAGTAAAATTTGAAGCCACTGTATATCTATAAATAGATGCGTGGGGGTGGGAAAAGAATAGATATCTTAGTGTATAAAGGTACACGCAGTTCTTGAAGAAGACCTAAATTACCTTTCCAGCACCCACAAGGTAGCTCAGAACTCCCTGTAACTACCATTCAAGGGAACCCAATGTATTCTTTGGGGGTTCATGCACACCAGGCATGTACATAGTTCACATATATACATGCAAGCAAAAACATGTACAAAAAAAAACTTGAAAGAAATCCATAGAAATTAAACTAAATTCTGAAAACACAGTGAACTTCAGAAGAATTATTCCGAATGATTGTATAAGAATATGAACTAACACAGAGATTGGTGGCTGTATGAATATATAGACGACTATTACAGAGAGATTATCTATAGGTATTTGAAATGAACACCTGTGTATGTTCCTGTAAGGGCCACAGATTAAAGTGCTACAAGCATAGTGAGTGTCAAAACAACATTTCATTGTTGTTCTTTACCGTTTGTGATTGAATTTTCTGGTATGATGGAACTGAGGAATGTGTTTAAGCCTTTCTGGGGAGGCATGTCACTTTCCCAAATGTTATATATGTACTTTAAGAAGTCTGTTACATGTTATATATTTAATTGGCCAAGAAATATGTATTTATATTTGTACTATATTTCACTTTTGCTTTTTCTGTTGTGTCTGCACTAAGGTTTTAAGGGCGGGTGCTTTTCAGTGGATGTTGTTACTTTTCCCAGGAAAACAATATTAAGGTCTATTTACTTCAGGTGGAGAACCAAAAGTGGACCAAAGAAATACTAGTCTGGTTTGGTGAAACATGAGCATTTGGGTTTTTTTTATGCCTGCAAGAGTATGGGGATTCACTGAAGAAGCTGCAGATGCTGCCTCATAGAGACTCTGCTTCTAACTTGCAGTCAGCTTTCTACATTCTTTCTTGCAGGAACTGCTGAGTGCTAAAGATTCCTCTGGACACTGCCTTGTCAATAAGGAGTGTTTTGTGAGCTTCCAGAGTATGGCGAAGTTCTCTCAGGAGTGAATGTTTCAATATTGTGTAGATAGCTACAAAATATTGAATATTTTTCCATTCATGGTACTGTTAATATTTAAACTGTCATTTTTATATTGTTATTTGAAAAGTTTCAAGAGGTTTTATTGCAAATATAAACTTGACAAAAAATGTTAAAAACTATAATCAACCTAATTTTAAAGAGTGGTACCAAAAAATTAGTCATTTATTTATTTTAATATTGATTAGATTCCTACAATGTTTATTTCTCAAGTGGCAATTACTGTTCTTTCATTTTGCTCATTACTGTACATGATTAAATGGAGCTGTGAAAATGACTTTAAAATTTTTTATAGCTCAAAAACATTTATTAAAGACATAGAATAGAATGTATAAAACTCATATCTCTAAGACTTGATACTTGACCAGAAAGTGAATGAGAATTACAAACATAAAGTATAATCTGAGATCTATATTTAATCAGCATCATATCCTTGTGTAGAATAAGTCAGCAAATAACTTGACTCAGTTCTTTGGAGAAGACAGACTTATTTTGCATTTCTAATTAATTATATTATCCTTCGAAAATGATATGATTTACAATTTAATAAAATATATTTAAAAATATTTATTCTTAAAGTATTGGCCAATAACTTTTTTTTATTGAAAAAAAAATTTCCGCCTCCTCCTAGCCTCCCATTTCCCTCCCCTCCTCCCACTCCTCTCCCCCTTCCCCCACTCCTTTCCCCCTCCCTCTCCAGTCTGAAGAGCAGTCAGGGTTCCCTGCCCTGTGGAAAGTCCAAAGTCCTCCCCCCTCCATCCTGGTCTAGGAAGGTGAACATCCAAACTGGCTAGGCTCCCACAAAGCCAGAACATGAAGTAGGTACAAAACCCACTGCCATTGTCCTTTGCTTCTCAGCAGCCCTCATTGTCCGCCATACTCAGAGAGTCTGGTTTAATCCCATGCTTTTTCAGTCACAGTCCAGCTGGCCTTGGTGAGCTCCCAATAGATCAGCCCCACTGTCTCCATGGGTGGGTGCACCCCTTGTGATCCTGACTTCTTTGCCCATGTTCTCCCTCCTTCTGCTCCTCATTGGGACATTGGGAGCTCAGTCCAGTGCTCCAGTGTGGGTCTCTGTCTCTATCTCCATCCATCGCCAGATGAAGGTTCTATGGTGATATGCAAGATATTCATCAGTATGGCTATAGGATACGGTCATTTCAGGTTCCCTATCCTCAGCTGCCCCATGAAAATAGACCCATATCTATCACCATGCACAAAACTCAAGTCCAAATGGATCAAAGACCTCAATATCGATCTGAACACACTGAACCTGATAGAAGAGAAAGTGGGAAGTACCCTATAACATATGGGCACAGGAGATCGCTTCCTAGGTATAACCCCAGCAGCACAGACATTAAGGGCAACATTGAATAAATGGGACCTACTAAAACTGAGAAGCTTCTGTCAAGCAACGGACACTGTCACTAAGACAAAAAGGCAACCCACTGACTGGGAGAAGATCTTCACCAACCCCGCAACAGACAAAGGTCTGATCTCCAAAATATATAGAGAACTCAAGAAACTAGACTTTAAAATGCTAATTAACCCAATTAAAAAATGGGGCACTGATCTGAACAGAGAATTCTCAGCAGAGGAAGTTCAAATGGCCAAAAGACACTTAAGGTCATGCTCAACCTCCTTAGCCATCAGGGAAATGCAAATCAAAACAACTTTGAGATATCATCTTACACCTGTCAGAATGGCTAAAATCAAAAACACCAATGATAGCCTTTGCTGGAGAGGTTGTGGCCAATAACTTTTAAAGGATCAAAAGTATAATGCTAGCTAATGCAAGCTTATTTGATAATTATTGAAGGTTTAGTTGTGTTGTATATGTATTTTAAAATTATTTATGTAAGCTGCATACATTACTTATATATTCTGGCATCATAGGTTCTTCAAATATATTACAATAATTAGGAAAGTTTATGGCATAAATTATATTAACCTATATAAGATTTATATTTAATCTCTTCCGCACAAATGCATAATTACGTAGATTTGTGAAAATTTAGTATCATCAACATAAAGGCAATATCCATATGTTGAACTATCAAAGAAAATATAAAATAAAAGTCTTAGAAGCAATACTTTAATGGCCAGGAAAAGACCTGTTTGTATAATAGCTAGTTCATTCACTCTCTCTGTGTTATGAAGATGCTTATGTTTATGCTTCATTCATCATTTTTTTCAAATATTTCTCTCTACATTTCTCACTCTTTCTAGTTCATAAATGAGCATTAAAGAGAGCTTTGTAACAATAGCATGCACTTAGGTAAGAGATATTGGGCCACGACCAGTGAAATGTTACCTGGAACATTTGACATTTCATCATTTATGCTCTAGTAGATAATTACCTAGAAAGGAGTATCATGGAGTCAAGAGTCAGAATTTATCTTTGAAAGCTTGAAAATATACCCTACTTGCAAGTTCACAATTGAACTGTCCTTGTTTATTGATGTTCATAGAAATCACAAAACATGTGGGTCTGTTACAAACAACTTTATCACTCACAATAGAGAGCGTGAACTTAAAGTTTGCATCTCTTTGCTTCTCTAAAATCTCATAGAGCCAGTGTAAAAGGGAGTTGCAAAACTGTACACATGGATGGATGTATCATAGCCCTAACCACAGGAATATTCAATGTATGAAACTATTTTAGATCCACCCCAAATTTTCAAACTTTAGACAAATTTACCAAAAGTGTTAATTCTTTTCCTGAAAGCAAATTCTGTCTCCATTTTCTTAATGTTATTTATTTCACATTCTTGAAAAGTTAACTCAGAACACAGTTATTAATTCTTCATCATGAGTAATGTACAATTGAATAATTACTTCCATATAATAACCAGATCAGATAAAATAAGGCAGGCTTCTAATTCAGAATTATTCTTTCTAAATAGCCATCACTCTCATACACATTGGAACACAGTCAGAGAATGGAGTAATGCAATAAGAATTCTGAGTCAATGTGAGAAAATTCCAAGAAAGCAAGACAAGGATTATGACCACAATGTCTTCAAATTGTTCTTGAAATGTGCTTTGTGCTTGCTCCAGGAATAGTGGATATGAGTGGGTTGATGTCAGTTATTGTTATTCATATGGCTCTATGTAAATAGTATGTTTTTGTCAAGTGTAGCTTGTCCTTGTTGAACATCTTAAAAAATATTATTATTATTATTCTTAACCCTCAGAATATAAAATGTCTGATTTCTTAATAAAGTAGGCTATTGCATGAGACTTTTGTCTGTATCATTTTTAGACTCTGCTTTCTGAGGTTCACACTGCCAACAAGAACCATAAGTTCACACACACAATGACCTATGGTAGCAAAATCATAATACATAAGAATAGTAAATTCCATGCCAGGCTGGATTATACAGAGATACCTTATCTCAGAAGCAAAAAAAAAAATGTGACTAGGAACAAATTAAGAAAAACAAAGCAGCAACAATAGAGAGAAAATATTATCAAGAACATTGCTAATAAACCTGAAAGGAAAAGTAGTTCTTAATGGCAGCACTATAGAGGGAAAGGTATAAGAATCTTGAATTTTCAGAATGAAAATAGACCAATATCTATCACCATACACAAAACTCAAGTCCAAATGGATTAAAGACCTCACTATCAGTCAGAACACATAGAACCTGATAGAAGAGAAAGTGGGAAGTACCCTGCAACAGATGGGCACAAGAGATTGCTTCCTATGTGTAACCCCAACAGCACAGACATTAAGGGCAACATTGAATAAATGGGACCTACTAAAACTGAGAAGCTTCTGTAAAGCAAAGGACACTGTCACCAAGACAAAAAGGCAACCTACTGACAGGGAGAAGATCTTCACCAACCCCGCAAAAGACAAAGGTCTGATCTCCAAAATATATATAGAACTCAAGAAACTAGACTTTAAAATGCTAATTAACCCAATTAAAAAATGGGGCACTGAACTGAACAGAGAATTCTCAACAGAAGAAGTTCAAATGGCCAAAAGACACTTAAGGTCATGCTCAGCCTCCTTAGCGATCAGGGAATTGCAAATCAAAACAACTTTGAGATATCATCTTACACCTGTAAGAATGGCTAAAATAAAAAACTCCAATGATAGCCTTTGCTGGAGAGGCTGTGGAGGAAGGGGTACCCTCATCCATTGCTGGTGGGAATGCAATCTTGTGCAACCACTGTGGAAGTCAGTGTTTCGGTTTCTCAGGAAATTCGAGATCAACCTACCCCTGGACCCAGCAATACCACTCCTGGGAATATACCCAAGAGATGCCCTATCATATGACAAGAGCATTTGTTCAACTATGTTCATAGCAGTATTATTTGTAATAGCCAGAACCTGGAAACAACCTAGATGCCCTTCAATGGAAGAATGGATGAAGAAAGTGTGGAATATCTACACATTAGAGTACTATGCTGTGGTAAAAAAAAAAAAATGACTTCTCGAATTTTGCATGCAAATGGATGGAAATAGAAAACACTATCCGGAGTGAGGTAACCCAGACCCAAAAAGATGAATATGGGATGTACTCACTCATAATTGGTTTCTAGCCATAAATAAGGGTCACGGAGTCTACAATTGGTGATCCCAAAGAAGCTAAGTAAGAAGGTGAACCAAAGGAAAAACATATATATAGTTTTCCTCTTGGCTATGGGAAGTAGACAAAATTGCCGGGGAGAAAATTGGGATCTTGGGGGTGGGATGGGATGGGGGCAAGGGGAGATGGGGAGAGAAAAGGGAGAAGGGGAGAATGGGGGGAACTTGGGGAAAAAGGAGGATTGGGATAAAGGAAGTTTGGATAGGGGAGCACGGAAGCCCAATTCTTAGTTAAGGGAGCCACCTTAGGGTTGGCAAGAGACTTGAACCTAGAGTGGCTCCCAGGTGCCTAAGCCGAGGTCCCCAGTTAGTTCCTTGGGCAGCTGAGGATAGGGAACCTGAAATGACCCTATCCTATAGCAATACTGACGAATATCTTGCATATTATCATAGAACCATCATCTGGTGATGGATGGAGATAGAGACAGAGACCCACACTGGAGCTCTGGACTGAGCTCCCAAGGTCCCAATGAGGAGCAGAAGGAGGGAGAACATGAGCAAAGAAGTCGGGACCACGAGGGGTGCACCCACCCACTGAGTCAGTGGAGCTGATCTATTGGGAGCTCACCAAGGCCAGCTGGACTGTGACTGAAAAAGCATGGGATAAAACCGAACTCTCTGAAGATGGCGAAAAATGAGGGCTGCTGAGAAGCCAAGGACAATGGCAGGGGGTTTTGATCCTACATAATGTGCTGGCTTTGTGGGAGCCTAGCCAGTTTGTATGTTCATTTTCCTAGAAATGGACGGAGGGGGGAGGACCTAGGACTTACCACAGGGCAGGGAACCCTGACTGCTCTTTGGGCTGGAGAGGGAGGGGGAGAGGAGTGGTGGGAGAGGGAGAAAGGTGGGAGTAAGGGGAGAAGGAGGGGGAGGGAAATGGAAGGCTGGGAGGAGGGGGAAACTTGTTTTTTTTTTTCTCCTTTTCTCAAAAAAAAAAAAAAGTCCAAAAAAAAAAAAAAGAATCTTGAATTTGCAGACTACCTGGGCTACATGGTAAAATCATTTTTGAGATAATAAATAAATAAATAAGTTTCAATCAACTGTCTTAACACAAAGCATAATACAGTTATAATAAAGAAATAGGTATACATTTTCACTAGTAATTAAGAGTCTAGTTTACTCGGTACGTTATATAATCCAAGGAAAGTTAATGCCCAAGTAGTTGTGGAATAACTGTATCAGTGGTTGTCTCTTTCCTGGAATTTCAGTATTATAGCATACATAAACTATAGCTAAGATAAACTTAATAAATTTTCTCATGCAAAAGCCTGTTTTGCTTTTTCTGGTACTATGAATAACAGCCAGCCTGGAGGCAGCCCTCAGCCCAGTCATCTCGATTTCTCGGTCATGTGTCAGAGTGTGTTATGCAGTTAGCAAAGGGTTTCTAGTATCTTGCCCTGGTTGGGAGGCAAAAATAATGGCAATATCCTCTATTATTTGTGAGGCCTGTGTATATAATTCATATAGAGACATTTTATATTAGGAACTTGAACTCTTTTTTTTTTAAATTTATTTATTTATTGAGGATTTCTGCCTTCTCCCTGCCACCGCCTCCCATTTTCCTCCCCTTCCCCCGATCAAGTCCCCCTCCATCATCTGCTCGAAGAGCAATCAGGATTCCCTGACCTGTGGGAAGTCCAAGGACCACCCACCTCCATCCAGGTCAAGTAAGGTGAGCATCCAAACTGCTTAGGCTCCCCCAAAGCCAGTATGTGCAGTAGGATCAAAAACCCACTGCCATTGTTCTTGAGTTCTCAGTATTCCTCATTGTCTGCTATGTTCAGCTAGTCCGGTTTTATCCCATGTTTTTTCAGACCCAGGCCAGCTGGCCTTGGTGAGTTCCCAATAGAACATCCCCATTGTCTCAGTGTGTGGGTACACACCTCGTGGTCCTGAGTTCCTAGCTCGTGTTCCCTCTCCTTATCCTGAGTGAGGTAAGCCAGACCCAAAAAGAGGAACATGGGATGTACTCACTCATATTTGGTTTCTAGCCATAAATAAAGGACATTGAGCTTATAATTCATGTTCCTAGAGAAGCTAAATAAGAAGGTGAATCCAAAGACAAACACATAGGCATCCTCCTGAATATTAACCTTCATCAGGCGATGAAAGGAGACAAAGACAGAGACCCACATTGGAGCACCGGACAGAAATCTTTAGGTCCAAATAAGGAACTTGAACTCTTGTTTAAATGCTATGACTTTTGTGTACAGCATAACTCCATTTTGATTTTTTCTTTTCATTTTAAATATGGATATATTCAACTTTATCAATTATCTTTGTTATGAATTAAATTTGTTTACTTTTATGCATTATGGTTTAAACAAATTAAGTATTAAAGTTCATGTACTTTGACGTAAAATTTGCCATATGTATAAGTTGAAATTACTCATTTAAACCTTGAATTATCAAGAACACAAGCTAAGATTCTGGCTTGGTCAGCTTGATTGGTAATGGAAGTGACAAATACAAATTGCTTGCAATATTTGACAGAGGTCAAGGGTCAGAAGTTTCCATAGTAAGAGATAATGTATTAAATATTACTTGATTCTATAAATCTGTTTTCTTTTTCTATTTTCAATTCAATAAACAAATATAGAACATTGGGACCTGATTGTGCATGCCTTCAATACCAGTACTTGGAGGATAGAGGCAGAAAAACCTCTGTGAACTTGAGGCAGGTCTACAGATCAAGGACCAGAGCAGGCAAGGCTATTTTCCAGATAACCTCTGCCTCAAAAATAAAAGCAAACAAACAAACAACAAAAAATAAGAAACATAACACAAAACACAAAGTAACAGAAAGTCCTTTTAAAATGCAGTTCTGATGAGAAATTTAGATCTACAAAAAGTAAATAACACTAAAAACTCAGCTACAAAGAAATAAAACAGTAAGACATTGGCAAAAATCCAATTAGCCATGCCAGCAAAGAAAATATGAGGATGGAATATCAGCATTTGGAAAAATAGTAAACTGTATTGAAATTAAGAAATTACAAAAATAAAACAATTCTATATATCTATCAGATGACTAATATGAAAAAAATAATCCTAATACAAAAATTTCATAAAATTTAAAAGGATCTAAAACAATGGCAATTGCCATCTGTAGTAGTGTGAGCGGCGGGGCTGCGTCCCCGGCACCCAGCCACCAGCACAGCTAGCTTTAGCCGAAATAATTACAGGGAAACTGTATTCTTTAAACACCGCTTGGCCAATTATATCTAGCCTTTTCTCGGCTAACTCTCGCACCTGGACTAGCCCATGTCTTATATCCGTGTAGCTCACGAGCTGGCTTACCAGGAATGATCTTAACCTGTGTCTGCCTGAAGTGGGAGAATCATGGCGACTCACTGACTCAGCTTCTTTCTCCCAGCCTTCTGTTCTGTTTTCTCTGCCCACCTATGTTTTAACCTATGAGGGCCAAGCAGTGTCTTTATTGCTCAACCAATGAAATCAACAGATTGATATATGACACTCCCACATCAGCCATCTGCTTTTAATGAGAGTTTATAATGAGATACATTTTGGAAGACAATATGATGTTAACTGAAAAAAAATTATCTTTAGACAGTAGGATGTAACCATGTTTATCCTCTCCTGAAATTCTGTCCAGATTCTTCCCTGCAGGGGCCTGTGGAAGTGTGCAGCATATGTCAATTGATAACTCAGGTATTGATCCACAAGAAGAATAATTTCCTGAGATAATCCTGCCTATCAATGTTTCTAGGACCACTGACTGAAAAATGGTTGCCTGTTTATGTAATTTCTCTCATGAGCCATTTCATTTCTTCTCTAAGAACAGATTGGGGTATATTCCCCATGCCCTTATGTTTATTTCATATAAATAGTCTATCTATTGGGCACAAATACAGCAGTGACTGGTCAGGAAGATAATTTCTGCTTAATCTGTATAATTTTGATGACTTTAAATAATACTAGGATATTTTCCATTACTCAGACTGACACAGGATTTTTAGTCACAAAGACAGCCTTTTACACAGACAGCTAATTTTAGATTACAGAATAAATTAAACAAGGCTGGTTACCCCTGGAGATGAATATCTAGCCCAAGAGACAAATACACAAGGAAAAATACCTAGGTGTTATTTGTTGCTGATTCAAGGTCAGGATAGCAGCAACTTTATTAGATATAACTTTCTCAGTATTTGACCTTTTGCACATAGTCTTAGTCTCAGAGACAAGGTTCAGGTAATTGTTTACTGTCTGGGAATCCTCACCAATTTAGTGCTAGTGCTTGGCCAAGCATTGCTCACTGGTCAGTCAATGTGAAATTTCTAATATAAGAAAAACTATGGCATTTACCTTGTGTTATGAGAATGTGTTTGTCTCTTGAAAATGCAACTTATAATTGTCCAGAGTTTTTCTGTGAGATGATGAGCAGAAACAGCAGTGTTAAGTAAATAGAGCTGTGGAGAGAGAGAAGTGTGTGAGATGAAAAAACATGAAAGAAGTGTGAGAAAGTTAATGAGTGAGAGTGAATGAGTAAGTGGGTGAGTGAGTGGATGAATAATGTAGAAGAAAGATGTGTGTGAATGAGAGGGGGGGGAGAGAGAGAGAGAGAGAGAGAGAGCAAGTGCTGTTGCTACATGAAGGAGCTATGCCTAGAAACTATAAAATGCTTTATGGTTAGAGAGCTATGTAAGAAATAAAGGTCTGAGTGAGTGGAGATTTTTAACTCTGTGGAGGCAAGGAAGAAAGAGTTGTTTAGAAAAGATGTAGGAGAAAAAAGTGTCTAAAAGGAAGGTCTGTAGCCATGTGAAAAGAGATGTGACTAAAAACAGAAATATGTGTATAGTGGTATACTATTTGTGTTTTAATAAATAAAACTTGCCTGAAGATCAGTGCAAAGCAGTCACACCAATCGGCCAGGCAGTGGTTGCACACACATTTAATTCCAGCAGCCACACTAGTTAGTCATAGAGGCCATATGATGGTGATGCATGCCTTTAAATCCAGCACTAGAAAGAGATTATTTAAGTTGAAGTAAAAGAGAAGGTTATCATCAGCAAAGCATGCACTTGTTCCTTCTTTCCTTCGATAATCACAGAAAGTGTGTGTTTCCTTATTTTGACTCTCAGATAGTAAAGTTTATCCCTCTCCAGCTCGATGGGTTTTCTTATATACCCTGGCTCTGTCTGAGGAATGCCCCCCAAGTCAGCAATGCTTTCCATCTCCCATCCACTCAAGTTTATTTCCCCTTCTCCAAAAATTCCAAACCAAATCAAACAAAATCAAACACAAATACCCACACAAAACAAACACCACCAACAACAAAACAAATGTTCTTCCTATCTCACATCATTTTGCTCCTAGATACAGGTCTTGCTTGAGTAGTTTGCAGATAAATGTTGGGACAGAAAACTTGCATGTGACTTTAACATGCAACATGCAACTTTGCTAACAACATCAAGATGTTCCTCAAAATGTTGGTGGAAAAGCAAACTGTAGCACATTCCTGTAGTTATTGTGGTCTTGTTGCTGATGCCTGTTATGTGATCCCTATTTCTTAAGAGACAGAGGGTAAAAAGACATGGATGCAGCAACACAGACTCCAAGAGACTACAATAAAGAATCTCTTTATTGTGAAAAGGTGAGGGGTTTTATGGGGTTAGGGAAATTAGGCAGCCATAGGAATGTTTCTGGTTAGTCCTTTTGAAACTGGTGGTCATTGCTGGTGTGTTGTTATTGGTTAGGAGCATGTATCATTAGTTATCTTTCTTTTGGTCAGCTGACAGTTGTCTTGGTCAGTTTGCTTACTCATTGTGAGTTTGCATGAGCTTGTTTGTGCTTGTGCTATTGCCCTGCCTTTCACCTTTTTATTTTACCCTTATTGGGACCTAGTTGAGATATGGATTTTTATAACTCAGGGAACCCCCAGCATTTTGGACTGTGCCTGTCTTAGGTTGGTGGTTTAAAAAGGATATCCTTGGTAGGGTCAGACAGGGTGCATATTTCAACAGCTTTGGTGACATGGGTTAAAAATTCAGGAAATGGTTCTGTAGCCTTCTGAAGCAGATTGCAGAAATAGCCTACACTTTCCTAAGGCTTACAAACTTTGAGGGCCTTGAAGGCTAGGTCAGACACTTGTTGGTAATAGGCATGCAAGCCATTCATGAATTGTGATACATGAGCAGTATATTGTCCATGGCCAGTTAGTATGTTGATGGTGACATTAAGTCTAAATTGCAAATTTTATGGGCCTGGGTTTTTGCTGTATCATCATAGGCCAAGAGCCACTGGAGGAAAACTGAGGGAATCAAGAATGGCCTTTAACAATCGCAGTGGGTTTTTGATCCTACTGCACGTACTGGCTTTGGGGGAGCCTAGGCAGTTTGGATGCTCACCTTAAGAGACCTGGATAGAGGTGGGCGGTCCTTGGGCTTCCCACAGGTCAGGGAACCCTGATTGCTCTTCGAGAAGATGAGGGAGGGAGACTTGATCGGGGAAGGGGGAGGGAAATGGGAAGCGGTTGCGGGGAGGTGGCAGAAATCCTTAATAAATAAATAAATTAAAATAAAAAACAAAAAAAAAACACAGTGTACTACATGTAATGGGCTTGAAGCTGCATGGCCCACTGTCTGAGAACCTGCTCAAAATAAGGGGAATCAGGGGTGGACTCATTAGCTGCATTTTTAATAAGGGTCAAATCTGCAAATGGAGTAGGCACTCAAGGTTGAGCAGCTGCATTGCGGCCCACTTTGACAGAGAAGAAAAGGATTGGTAAGGGGTAGCTGTTGGTGGGAGACAATTGCAAGTCACTCTGAGGGGGAGATTTAGGGACCAGTGACATTGTCATGGACCTAGTTCCAGCCTCCATAGGGGCAGAAGGCTGAATATCATCCCCAAAATAGAACACAGTGGGATGAGATACCTTGGGGAACAAGGGCGCGAGAAAGCTCATGTGGCAGCTCCATCACGTCACCTGTTGAGAATTCAGGATACGGCAGAGAGACCTCCAGTGAGAGGGAAGACATCTTTTGCACAAGGTAGCCCATGACGGGATATAGAGGACAGGGTCTAGTAGCCACTATCTGAGGAGTGTGTTCCAAACCCAGAAGGGAAAAGGGATTCAAACACAGTCAAATGACCAAAGACTTTCCGTGAATTAAGAGACCAGCCACCACGCTGATTGGTCTTAACTGGTGGTCACATAACTGGATTAGTTGAAAAGAGAGAGTAAGACAGGAAGTCCAACAGTCCACACTCTAAACAAAGGTCAGGACTCCCAATAAAACAAGAGAGCCCTCAAACACTCTGGGAGAATGGCCCTGGGTAAAAGCTGTCAGTCACTCTCAGGCCACAAAAGAGTCTGCGAGGACAAGGATGGAAGGGAAAAGGAGAGTTGTGTTTTCAGACCCATTGTGCTGCTTATAGAGAGGGACTGCCTCAGTCTAGGCCACAACCATATGCTCACACAGTACCTCTGGGCCAAAAGGGCCTGGTAGAGGGTCCTTTATTGGTTCTAACTCTTGAGTGGTCAGCCCTCATGTGGAGGTACTGGGATGAACTGAGTCCTGATGGAGAGTTCCTAACCAGGATGTCAAACTGGGGAAAAAGAAAAGAAAATGCAGGGATAGGAAAGAAAGTCCCAACTTGCCAATAACTTAGAAAACAAAAATAGGGGTCAACTCACCAAAATCAGCTGAAGGAGTGGACTCAGGACAGTGGTGGAGAATCTGGATGGGGACAGTCGCCAAGGAAGCAAACAAGAAAGAAAAATATTCAAAAGAGGGTAAGGAGAACCCAAAAAGTGAGCAAAGTGATAGGGTCCATCCAGGTTGAATACCAGTTGTAGTTTTTGCGGGTTTGTTGCTGCTGCCTGTTGTGCAATCCCTGTTTCCTTGGAGAAGGGCATGGGTTGAGATGTGGAGGCCAAAGGATGTGATCCTATTGTCACCTTCTCTGTTAGTCAGAGAGTTTGGTGGTTGTTTAAAATGGTTGATAAGTGTAGCTATACATACTGACTTAGGATGTGATTTCTTTTTTAACATTAAGATTATTATACAAGTAGATCCATTTCATTCTGACAGATGGTCAGGATATGCAAATGCACTTTTGTTCTTTTCTTTCTTTCTTTGCTTGCTTTTTCTTTCTTTTTGTAATATGATGTTACTTGGGGAATAACTGTCTTTAGAATACTTGCTTTTGGGTAGCTTTACTGCCTAAACAACAAAATGCTAACTTGATGTTTCAAAGTGTTAAAGCAATTAACTGCTCCAGTTGTCCTTTGTATTATGTTAAAGAAGTATTTTGTTGCTTTCCCCCCTTTTGTATTGGGGTATAACAATATGTAAAAAATTAAATGCAAAAAAATTCAATATTTGATGGAATCCCCTCCTGGTACTATTCTGTGATTTCTGTTTCAATATTTTCCATGTGTCTTTGCACCCTTTCTTATATTTCTAAATCCCCACACCACTAACCTGGCAAGAGGTGTTTTTGATGTGGAGGCAACAAAGCACACTCCAAGAGATTCCAATGCAGACGTTCTTTATTGTGAAAAGGTTGAGGGGGTGGATCAGAGTACATGACATTACCTACCATGATTTTGGTTCATTCACCATTTGTCCTGGTCAATTTTGCTTACTTTTTATGAGTTTGCATGAGCTTGCTTGTGCTTGTACTATTGCCCTGCCTCAAATTCCATATAAAAAAATTGAAAGAAGCTAGGGACTAGGCCTTGAGAAAATGTGGAGATGTCTTAAAAGCACATATTCCTGAGTGAAGAACCCAGTCTATACAGGCTGGATACCAGGTGAGTCCAGGAACACTAGCATGTGGAGTAGACAAACCCCCAGTGATATGCAGTGTATATGACTGCTAGGCATTAGGAGGAGAAGAGGAATGGGAGAAGCACAGTGAAGTTCTAGGGCCATGAGACCCTTCAGAATGATGCTGTGGTGTTGTATGCTTGATGCCATGCCATTTTCAAACTTTGGAGATTCCTGTTGCTCATGAGTCATTCTTCTTTTTCTTGTGGTTCTCTTTTAGCATTTATTGAAAGTGTAAACTAATAGTCTTCAGTATGGAATTTTAATGGATGTAAACAAAGTAATTTCACCATCACTGTTTGTGCCCACACAGTCCTCTCTTGAATGTAGCTTCTGCACAGAGCAGAAAGCATCATATCTCTCTGAACCTAACACTTCACTTGATTTGTTCTTCACTTCCATGCTGTTTTCTTCAACTTCAGAATTTAGTTCTATCATGCATCCACAATCTATTTTCTTTATCCATTCATTCAGTTCTGTACTTATATATAAACTCAGCTACACAGAAGGATTTAAGGAACACAGTGCTCAGGTATAACTAGCTGTTAGACAACAGAGGTAACATAATGGGATCATGTGGTGACTCTATTTTATTTCTTCTGGGGGAACTTAGACTCTCGTTTCCAAAGTGTCAGAACTACTTTATATTTCTACCAATTGCATACAAGGATAACTTTCTTTTAATACCTTAGTTAGTTGTTACTTGTTTACTTTTGATAGATATTTTGAATTAGTGAGATATAATCCCAACATGCATTTTTGTTCTTTTTGTCTTTCTACTTTCTTTCTCTGCAGTCCATAATTCACTGAAAAATTCCAGAGAAATCAACCTGT
Source organism: Microtus oregoni (assembly GCF_018167655.1). Lineage (NCBI taxonomy): Eukaryota > Metazoa > Chordata > Mammalia > Rodentia > Cricetidae > Microtus > Microtus oregoni. Next base: position 53,892,891 of record NW_024543067.1, read on the forward strand.
TTCTAGGATTACAGGCATGAGATTCAATGTATAACTTCAGTGGAGTTATGATTTGTAGATGGCTACAGAGAGTATTTTTTCATATATTCATTAGCTATTTGCTATTCTTCTTAAGGACTAGATTTTTAGAGCTTTTATTCTTTATTCATTTGAATACTTATGTAATTTCTGATGAATATCAGACAAATATTTTTCTTCTATTCTGAATGCTGTCTCATTAGCCCATTAATTATTATTTTCATGTGCTGTAGAGGGAGCTGTGGGGCTGCATTCCTGCCACCCAGCTCCCGGCCACCCGGCTAGCTTATGCCCCAAAATAACGACACACAAACTGTATTCATGTAAACACTACTTGGTCCATTTCTATTAATGTGTGTAGCACCACGAGGTGCGCTTACCAGGATGATTCTAGCCTATGTCCATCCTGGGTCGGAGCTTCATCACGTCTGCCATGGAGAGGAGCGGCCTGGCATCTGAGCTCACTTCCTCTTCCTCCCAGCATTCTGTTCTGTTTACTTTACCCACCTATGTTGTAACCTAACAGGCCAAGCAGTTTCTTTATTAATTAACCTATGACCTTCCTCCATCAATGTGCAGAACTTTTTGGTTTTATGTAATTTCATTCATTGACTCAATTGTTTTCTGTGCTATTTGGAGTCTTATTCATAATATGATTGGCTGTGTCCAGATCTTGAAGCATTTTTTCTCTAGTGATTTAAAAATTTCAGGTCTTATTTTAGGGACATTGGTACATTTTATATTAAATTGATTTTTTTACAGAGTAAGAGATCGGAATCTAGTTCTATTTTCTTTATGGTGGATATCCAGTTTTCCCAACAGCATTTTTTGAAGAGGCTGTCTTTATTACCATAAATTAGATCCATTTTGCTGAAACTTAGAGGGCAACTAATATGTATGCCAATCTATCTTTTCCTTTTTAATTTTATTTAAATAAGATTTTTTCATTTATTTTACATTCCATCCATTTTTTCCTCCCTCCTTACTCATATACCCTTCTCTTTCCCCTCTATCCCACCATCCACTCCTCCTCCATCTCCAGGAACAGGCAGAACTCCCGTTGACTTGTACAAAGTATGACACATCAAGATATTGTCCAGCATCAATAACAGGTTATACAAAACCAACAAAGAGCCAAGGAGAGTTCCTGTTCTTACCATTGGAAGGCCTTACTGAGAGACCAGACTACACAATTGTCACACACCTGCAGAGGGCGTAGGTCTGTCTTATATCAAGACTCTAACTGTAATTAGGTAGGTGTGTCTGTGGTTTCCTCCATCCTGAGCCCCATAGTTTATACAATCCTTCTTCTCCTTTTTCTTCAAGACCTCAGAGCTCAGTGCAGTGTTTGTCTGTGAATATGTCCCTGTTTCCATCAGTTTCTGGATAGATTATTTCTATTGACAAATAGGAAAGTCACCAATCGGCTTACAGTAGATGACCAGTTCATGTACACTTTCCACTATTGTTAGAAGTCTTAGTTGGGGGTTATCCTTGTGTGTTCCTGGGGTTTTCTCTGATACCAGGTTTCTCCCTAACCCAGAAATGTCCCTTGGTCATGAAGTCTCTTTTGTTCTTTCCCCCTCCATCCTGCCTCTAACCCTCCAATCTATCATTTATGAACCATGTTTCACAGCTACATAGAAGAATATGGAGTTACAAATATAAATAATGATCAGTACAATTATGTAACATTTGGGTAGCTTCATAAAAAGAAAGCTCACAACATGGTTTTCAACTCAGATGGACTTAAAGTGTCTTCTCTATTCCTTAGAAAATTTCCTGTTGATTACTAAAGCATTGCATATTTGTTAATGAAATCTCAATGGATTGTAGGAAACACTTATTAATGACAAAGTATTACATCTTAGGTTTCCTTATAATAGATTAGTTCTTACACAGTGGAAAATTCTCAAATGACAATATGCAACTCTGCCCAGGGAACTAGGTACTCCTGGAGGGAAATTACAAATTGAGAAAATCTTTAAATCCCCAAAGATTCAAAATTAGATTTATGGTTTCTATTGTAAATAAGCTCAGAAATTTCTACCATCATGGGACTCATGAAACACAAAAGGAAACCATAAAAGTGAAAATAATTTTCTGTGCTGGTCCATTAAATAGACTGTAATTTAAATGAGGTGCTACTTGAATCTTCACACATTTCTTTTCTGTCATGTAGGTAAGGAAAAAAAAAACTAGATAAACTCTCAAGTAAATATCATGCTATTTCCCACAGTGTACTGGTTGTAGAAGTTCAGAATGGACCTGCTCTGATAATGAAGAGTGTAACTTCATTTGTAACCAGAAACTCAGACTCTTTAGAAAACTGGGAAAGAAGGCCTCTGAGCTTCAACAGCAGTGAAGCATCCAGAATGAAGGTAAGTCCCGATTCATCCATGTATTTATAATTTCCCTTGAAGTACAAAGCAATATTAATTATGAGATCCAGAGAAACTCACAGGATTACTCCTTTAATCCAAAATCATTAGTGGAGATTAAAGAATGGGGAAATGCTCAGCAACATTCCTATCAGAATTTCCTCAGGACAGAGTCACTCATTGTGGGTGGGGAGGGGTGAATTGAGAAAAAGAGGTAGTCATGTTCTTTGGATGTCTTAGAAACCCTGAAGTAGGAAACAATGAGCTCCAGCTCTCTCTCTCTGACGTCATGATCCATGGTTTCTTGTTAAGGTCATCTGATTCTGACTGATGTTCCACCAGATGTCTCCTGCAAAGCTAATAGATATGGAGAATGACTCTTCAGTGACTGAATTTATTCTCATGGGATTAACAGACCACCCTGTGCTCCAGCTGCCCCTGTTTCTCCTGTTCTTTGTGAACTACATAGCCACTGTGTTGGGAAACTTGAGTTTAATGTGTCTTATCTGTCTGAATTCTCATCTTCACACACCAATGTACTTTTTTATCTTCAATTTGTCCTTCATTGACTTCTGTTATTCATTTGTTTTTACCCCCAAAACACTGATGAGTTTTGTCTCAGAAATCAACACCATCTCCTTCAGAGGATGCATGACTCAACTTTTTTTCTTCTGCCTTTTTGTTAATTCAGAGTGCTTCGTGCTGACAGCCATGGCCTACGATAGGTATGTGGCCATCTGTAGGCCCCTGATGTACACAGTAGTCATGTCTCCCGGGGCTTGTTCTCTGCTAATGCTTGCTTCACACTTGATGGGGCTCTCTAGTGCCATTGTGCACACAGGATGTATTATCAGACTCAGGTTTTGTGATTCAAAATTCATAAACCACTACATGTGTGATACATTCCCACTCCTGGAGCTCTCCTGTGAGAACAGTCATGCCAATGAGCTTGTGAGTTCTGTTTCCGTTGCTGTAGTTGTTGCTGTTTCTAGCATCATCATTGTGTCCTCCTATGCTTTGATTCTTGTTAATATTATTCATTTGTCATCATCTAAAGGTTGGTCCAAAGCCGTGAGCACATGTAGTTCTCACATAATAACTGTTGCCTTGTTCTACGGATTTGGTCTGCTTGCTCATATCAAACCATCATCTGCAGAGTCTGTGGTTCAGAGGAAATTTTTTTCAGTAGTTTACACGTTTGTTCTGCCTTTGCTGAACCCGCTCATTTATAGCCTCAGGAACAAGGATGTCAAACTTGCTATGAAGAAAACATTGAAGAGAATTACAGTCTAAGTGGACTGGTTAGGATGCTGACATCCTCCATGAACCCAATGTGGTCTTTCACTTAATTTTTCTTCCCTATCAACTTCCTTCTGTGATGTCCTTTCCTTCTCTTTATTTTTCTTTCTATAATAGTTTTAGAGTATAAAGAAATATTTCTAGTATAGTATCTTGTCTTTATTCTCCATGCAGTTGCATTTTGTCATCTCTTTGCATAGAATGGAGTTTTAATTGTATGGGCTTATTCATGGTCTGGAGACTTCTATTGTAAGAATGTGGCTGCAACTTACTCCCATACCCTGTATTAGACAGAATGTGATATATGATTATAATATATACATTATATGTCACTGACTTTACTTCCTCAAATTCCTTTCATGTTTCCCCATTCCTGTCTCAAATGTTTCACCTCTATTTTAATTTAATATATATGCACATATAACAGCACATTTTCACGTATGCTTAGACTATTTACTGTTACTTATATTTATATACTTTTATGACAACTGTTCATTATCTGATAACCAATCAGAGTGCTCTTCCCTGGAGAAGACTGAGTTCTTCTTTTCCCAACATCTATTTATCACCTGTAGCACTTCTGGGGATGGAGTCTTCTGAAGTTTCCCTTATCCACACTGGCATGTCAACTATTTCTACTGTTTTTGTTGTACAGGTCTTATTCTTGGAGCTGTACTTTTGAGATTGTATGGATACAATTTCCTGAGGTAAATAAAAGACACTATCTCACAGCAGACATCCTGGTCGTCTATCTCTTATTATCTTTGCAAACCTCATCCTTGATATGCTCTCAGCTTATGGTGTAGTGGTTATAGTGAATTATGTATTCATTGGGGATGGGCATCTCATGGCCAATTGTCCTCTTAATTTTGGTCAACTGTGGGTTTATAATTGTCAACATCTGCTACAAAACAAAGTGTCTTTAATGATTATTGGAGTTATACTTATCTGTGGGTATAAGTATTTTTTATGCAGTGACTTGGGAAAGCCACAGTAGCAGGTTCTCCACAGTTTCTCCAACATGGTTAGTGGGCCAGGTTTACAGTAACAACAATCAATTCCCTTCTATTATGCAAGCTTTAAAATACTTAGACAACTATTGGTTGCCTCCAAGGCTGCTAAATGTCATCATAGCACCTTGGGACATAGTCATTGTTCATCGGCTGTAAAGCTGGGTAGCACTATTGACTGCGTGCGTCCGTGTCTGTTTGTGTCACATCATTAGATACTCTGAGAACTAGTCACCACAAATCTTCAGTGCCAGGCATGGGAACCTTCTGTTGAGCTGTTCTGCAAAGGAGTTGAGAAGACTCTCCCAAATAATTCATTCTATTCTGTGGGCCTTGATTGGCCCCCATAATTTAAGGCAAGACTCTGCTGCTGAAGACACCATGCTCTTCAAACACTGGAGCTTGAAATGATATTTTATTATTTTAAACTAACACTACCAACTGTTTTTTTTTCTGATACATTTATCCATCCAAAGAATATTGGGTAGTTGAATGGTTTATGTATAAATTAATCCCCACTTTCTTTTTCTGGAAGAATTCTGAATATCTATTTCCTTTTCCAGGGTATTAATCACTGTATTTGCCTTAAAAAATGGATGACATAAATTGTGCACTATAACTTAATCAGTATTTTGAGAATTTGTCAGAGAATTTTAAAGATATTTCTTAGTCTGAACTTTTAGATATGTGCCTTTAATGTTACTATATATTTTCTTGGATTAATGTTCAATTATTTACAGATATTTGAACCTATATAAGATTGCATTAGTGTCCATGGATTTCTTCAAACCCAACTGATACTGTTGTGGTGAACTGATAATTTGTCCTGAAAATAAATAGAATTATCATTAGTTTTTTTTCATTTGTGGATTATGTCTGTGATTGTTTTTAAAAAGTTCTGGTCCAATCTGCTTTTATCCTTATTATATGACAAGGATTCTCTTTCAACAAAAGGTCTATTACCAGAAATAAACCACAGCTTTTTCCATAGTTTTGTGTTTGCTAATCAACATCAATATACATATATAAGCATATATGTAAATATATTATGATTTTGTTAAGATATATGTATTTATAACTTAAATATGGCATTCAAAACTGCCTATTTTAATATGTAAGCTTTATATCTCCCAATTTTATCTTAGAAAAAAGTGACTGAAATATCATAACACATGTAGCATTTTATAATAGGCTGTTTAATATACTTCTTTTTCTGTACTGTGTGTGAATAAGAAAATGGTTATAAGATGTGTTTAAGGATACAAAATTGATGGCAGTGGAGAATACAGATATTTCTATATTATATTACTATATTATATATTTTTATATTATATTATATAGCCTATAAATATTAAAATTCCAGACATTTTAAATACTGTGAATTTTATGAAGTTATGAAAGTACAGAAAGAAAAGTATAATAGGATATGGAGAATTTCTAAGTTGTTTTATAATGAGTCCAAAAGTAGGCTTTTGATGAGCAAGGAAGCACGAACAAAGATGTCTCAAGAAACAAGACAATCTACAAGGCTTAGAGGCAATATTTAAAAAAAATAATCATTTCCCCATGCAAGAATGGTTTCAAAGTGAATCCAGCAGGGTAAGCTGTACAGCACATTTCATTAATTTTTTTTAGATTAGTGGTGCTTTTTCTGAGTTTTGTTAAGGACCTGTTTTCCAAGGCATACTGCTCTTTCTTTAACAAGTAGATGCTTTAAGAAGCCCATTAGACATTATACATTTATTTAGATCTAAAATTGATTTATTCATAATAAAACAATAGAAAACTATAATATACATTTTTCTTATAATTTACAGGTGACATTATCTCATGTTCATTATTATCTTTGTTTTATTGTTGTGGATATTGCATATGTAGTACTATATTTATTTCATTTTCCTCATCCATCTGCTGTATTCAACCAGAATCTTCTAAATATGACAGGGAAATAGCACCATAAAATATCAAAAATAAAGTTGCCTAAACAAGACCTAAAAACTGTCAAAGAAGAAGATATTCTGAACAAAACACAGATAACACAGCCATTAAAAACCAACAATTAATAAATGGGACATCATGAAATTGAAAAGCTTCTGTAAAGAAAAGAACACAGTCAAGTCATTTAGACAAAGTGGAAGCCTACATAATGGGAAAAGACTTTTACCAACTCCATGCCAGATAAGGATTACTGTCCAAAATATATAAAGAACTCAAGAAACTGGATTTCAAAAACTGAATAATTCAATTAAAAATAGAGTACAAATTTAAATAAAATTCCCCAGTGGAGGAAACTCAAATGGCTGAGAAACACTTTTTAAAAGGTTTAATATCCTTAGCCATCAGGAAAATGCAATTCAAAACTACTTTGAGATTCCATTTTATACCTTTCAGAATGGTTAAGCTCAGTATTATAAGTGACAACTCATGCTGGTAAGAATGTGGAATAAGGAGAATACTCCTCCAATGCTGGTGGGAGTTCAAACATGTAAAATAACTGCAGAAACCGGTATGATGTTTCTTCACAAAGTTCACAAACAACTATATGCATCAAGATCCGACTCTATCACCCATTATCATATATACAAGGGATACTTCATCCTACAGGGATATTTGCTTAACCATGTTCATTGCAGCCTTATTCATAGTAGTCAGACACTTCAGAATCTACATGTCTCTAAAGGGAAAAATGGATGAACAAAATATGGTACATTTACACAATGGAATATTACTTATAAAGAATGACACCATGAAATTTGCTGGCAAATGGTTATACCTATAAAAAAATAATCTCTACTGAGATTACCCTAGACCCAGAAAGACAAATATGGTATGCATTTGCTTTTCTCTGGATTGTAGGTATGAAAGTAATTACAGCAAACCACAATACATAGATCACAGAGGATAGGTTTAGAGGAAATAAAGAGGTGCCATTTAGATCTCCTTGGGAGGGGGAAATCGTATGGGTTTATTAGGAGAATATTATCAGGAACTAGAGGATGAGGCTTAGGGGAAGGGAAGATGGGCTTGAGGGAGGAAATGTGAAGAAATACAGCTAGAACTGAGGGCCATTTGAGGAGTAGTATGAAATTCTAGTACAACAGAAAATTCATAAAATTAATGGAAACGATTGCAGTAAAGTCTCGAAATAAAGAGAGAGATAGAATTCCAATTGGCCATCTCTTGGTAAGAATAAAAGCTTTCTGTAGTGGACCTGAATCACATCCAACTTCATTGCTGGCCAAAGAAGATCCATGAAAATCCTCAAACAACCAAAGCTGTTACTACCACAATAGGTTGCCCTCTACAAAGTGACAGCAAGACCACCAGTACAAATCACTGAATATGGGGAAGAATTTGCACTCACATAAAACCTTCACCCATAGTTTCTAATGTGTTTGCTATGGGAAGGTACTCTGCTGACTACCAAAATATAAATCTAGACACCAGCCCAGGAACAAAGCATTTGATCTACAATCTGTCCTGCTTGTAAAATATGCCAGGGCAATGGTAGCTCAAAGCTTGTAGGTGTAACCAATTAATGTTTGATTTGATTTAAGATCCACTTTATTAGTTGGAACCCATACCTAGTACTGATTATTTGACCAAGAACTGGGAATTAGATATCTCAGAGTACTAGAGGTAAAGACGTTAAAAAAATAAAATTAAAATAAAGTAAAATTAAAAGTAAAACAAAATGAGAATGATATTCTACCATCAGAAAGGCTTCTTGCTACAACAGGTAGGAACAAAAAAGAGTCCAACAGTCAGTCATTACACAGAGAGTGAGACCTTGAGACAAACATTTCTAAGAGTGTAAAGGTGACATCTCCATCGAATTTCTTCACTTGCAGCTCAAGCAATTCTACAGAAGCAGAGCTAGAGTGAAAGAGCCAGAGTGGGTATTGGAAAGCAGAACAAGGTACACTAAATCTATCGAGCAAAGTACATAGGAACTCACAAAGACAGAAACAGCAAGCACAGGGCCAACAAAAGTCTGCACCAGGTCTTCTATATACATGTTCTAGGTGTCATTTAGCATTTCTATGGAACTCCTGCATGTATGAAAAAAATGGGTCTCTGATTCTCATGACTATATTTGAAGATCTTTTTCTCTTGTTGTTTTGTATTCTCCAATTTCAATGTGAGGTTTATCTTGTTATGTCTTCTTTTGTTATGTTTGGTTGTTATCTCTTAGAAGTCTGCTCTTTTCTAATGAGAGACAGAAAGGAAGTATATTTGGAAGGCAGGGCAGGTAAGGAGGAACTAGGAATGAGTTGAGGGAAGAGAAACTATAATCTGGAAATATATTTAAAAAGAAAAAAAAACTTATTCTATCAAAAAATCAACAGAAAATTAATAAGTGAATAAGTTCAGTGGGTAAGAACAGTTTCTGCATAAGTGTGAGGTTCAGAGATTTAATCCAAAATACCAAAATTAAAAGAATGGATGTAATATTTATTAAAAAACAAGTTAGATACAAAATTTATGTACTAATACATTTATAGCAAGGAAAAATATCATCTTTTGGGTGAAAATTAAAGTTTAGTAGATAATTTATTATTTCAACAGCAAAAATAGAAAAGGATTAATTGATCTATTGACAGAAATATAGATAGCCCAGGAATCATTCAAATTATCTATACATAATGGGTTAAACTTTTGATTTTTAATGTTTACTGTTTTAAATTGACATTTTAAGTTTATCCAGGACAAAATGCTTGGAAATTTTTTTACAAAATTTAGTTTTATATATCATCTTAATCTCAAAAAAAAAATGCACCTAGTGTTGTACGATGCTTTGATGCACAATTTTCTTATTCTTAGTAGTACCCATGGAATGCCTTAAAATAGAAACAAAAATACTTTTTTGATAACCGTTGCTTGTGATCATGGAAGTAGATATTAGTAGGAAGGGGAAAGGGTCCAAGGACATATATTATTTTCTGTTCCACTTTGTAGACAGTACCACAGGATAATATCTACTTGAAATTTAAATATTGCTGAAATTGAGGAAGTTAATTTATTTGAACAAGAATCTGGAATAAAGGGTAGCTAAGAGTTATTAGCCACTTTTCAGATAACCAATAGAGTTCGAATACCCTTTACAAATTATTTTATTGAATCACAAGTGAGATATCTCTTTTATTTAACATTATGACTGTATATTTTTGCAGGACTAAAATTGAAACACAGATTTGCATGTTCTAGGAAAGAATTCAACACTGATACAAAATCAAATAATTCTTTGAGTCTATTTTAAAATTATATGTAAACAAGTGTCAGAGAAATCTGCAGTTCTGTAGTTACAAATTACAAAATATGGATTTAAACTTATATTGACCTAAAATCCTTCTTATACTAAACTTTTCTACAGTGTTTCTCATTGGTCTAATGTTTATTACTCTACTCATAAGAAAGTTACAAATGGCAAGTAGCCATGTCCCTGGATATTTCTCTTTTGAGTTATACAAAGTATAATGAGCATAATGAGATAAGGGACCAATAAGAACTCTGCCCTGATGATCAGGTACTCCTGCTGGGAAATGATATTATCTCTGAACCCCCATCACTAGTTATGACACTGGATACAAACATAAGCTAAGCTATGTCTACCCTCAAGAGTTCATCCAATGTGGGAAGAAGTCCTGCAACAAAGAGAACAATTTCCTGGCTTTCTAATGAATTATCTAAATATCTTGTTTTTAAGATGCATATTCCTATTTAAGTCAAGGAATATGATATTCGTAGAAAATATTGATTTTCTTTTTATATGTTAAAATAAATTTCTGATGAACTTCTCAAATACAGATGATGTTAGTTCACCCATAGTACTCCTAGAGTAGAAGAGGCCTGTCTTATTGATGACTATAACCTAAATCATTATTGTTAACTGTAGCCCTCTCAAAACAGTTAATAGCAAGACATCATGAGTTCTGAGAGAAGGTAGAGATGGAAAAAATCAAGGTGAGGAGTAAATAATTTTGCCTTGCCCAAATCCCTACAGATTACTTACATGGTACTGTTTTCTGCGCCAATTCCCTGTAATGTCTAGGAAAACAGAGGAAATAATGTTCAGAGATATTGGAGTACTATATGGATCTCCTGTGGATACATGCAAATAAAATGGGTGTGAGGAAAGAGGAAATGATGCTTTCTCATGAACAAAGAAAAACAGTTGTGTATCCTGCTGTGTTGTTTGTATGTCTTACTGTATGTTCACTAAACCCCAAGTTAGGAAGCAGTAACTCCACTTCTTCCTCTGGAATCAAAGATAGGTTATTTGTTAATGTCCTTTTCTACTCCTTTTATTCCAGATGCAACCTGTAAAACAAATGGCTATAAAAAGTAACTCTTCGGTGACTGAGTTCATTCTTATGGGATTAACAGATCAACCAGGTCTCCAGTTGCCCCTGTTCATCTTCTTCTTGTTAAACTACATAGCCACTGTGGTGGGAAACCTGAGCTTAATGAATCTCATTTGTCTGAATTCACATCTTCACACTCCCATGTACTTTTTCATCTTCAATCTCTCCTGCATTGATTTCTGTTATTCATTTGTTTGTACTCCAAAAATGCTGATGGGCTTTGTTTCAGAGAAGAACACCATCTCCTTTAAAGGATGCATGAGTCAGCTGTTTTTCTTCTGTTTTTTTGTGAACTCTGATTGTTATGTGTTGACAGCCATGGCCGATGATCGCTATGTGGCCATTTGTCAGCCCCTCCAGTACACAACTGTCATGTCACCTAAGATATGTTGTCTGCTGATGTTTGGTTCTTACCTGATGGGTTTTGCTGGGGCCATGGTTCACACAGGATTTATGATCAGGCTCAGCTTTTGTGATTCTAACATCATCAACCACTACATGTGTGACATCTTTCCTCTCCTTCAGCTCTCCTGCAGTGGCACCTATGTCAATGAGCTTGTGAGTTCTGCTGTAGTTGGAACAATTCTCATTTTATCTAGCATCATTATTTTAGTCTCATATGCTATTATTCTTTTCAATATCATTCATATGTCATCAGGTAAGGGCTGGTTCAAGGCCTTGGGGACCTGTGGGTCTCACATTATAACTGTTAGTCTCTTTTATGGATCCGGGCTGCTTGCTTATGTCAAGCCAGCATCTGCTGAGTCTGTGGGCCAGGGAAAAATTTTCTCAGTGTTTTATACTCTTGTGATCCCCATGATGAATCCTCTCATTTACAGTCTCAGAAACAAAGATGTCAAAGATGCTGTGAAGAAAACTATGAAGCGAATCACAAGCTGAGTAACAGTGATGGTTCCTTAACCTTATGCAATGCGTTACCATATCCTGTCTTCTTTGTCTTTCTCAATTCATTTATTCTGCTTTCTTCTTTTCTCCCTAGAGTCTGGAGAAGATTTCTAGTGGAATTCCTCAACCTGTCATTATTAGATATAAATCTGGTGTCTATTATTTTTCCAATTTGAACTGTTTTTAGTTTTATTATGGCTCCAAAATATTGGCCATTGCCTATATCAGATCAAGATCCTGTTCCTCAATCTTTCCATTCCAAAGATAACAATACATAAGGATTTTTGTTGTGTGACTCCTTTTGATGTAAATTCATGGACTGTGTTCTTTATATTCTACATTTTTCTGTTTTTATTTCTAATACAATTTTGGTTTTCTTTGCTTGCTTCCTGGATAACAGAGATTTTTATTAACTAAATTAAATGAAATAAGAGAGAATAAAAATATAAATACAGTGTAGTATCTATATTTTCAAGATTATTTGATGTCCTTCAGAAAGAATTTCTTATTCTAGACTTGTAGTCTTTTATCTATAATGAAATTCTAAACTATAGTTTAATTACATGTGATTATTAGTTCTCCATGGATGTAATCAACCTAGTCTTTTTAATCAACCCCCACAATATATAGAAAATCTGATATTTGGTTTTGAATACAACTAAGATTGTTACTATCTTCTGCTTACAGATTAAGAATAGGATCATTATTGCCTCTGTGGTATATAAACTTAATCATGTAGTTTTGCATAAAAAATCTATTTTCTTCCTCTAAAATCAAAACCACAGTTGAGTTTAAGGTTTTACGAATTACATACATCTATGCTTTTGTTTGAATATATTCTCAGAGACAAAAATAATATGTATATTTATATTACTATTTTTAAATGTATCTGTTATCTGAATAAGGAAATATTTAGGAATTTTTAAGGCCACACAGATTATGAATCAGACTAGATTCACACCCATTGTACATTTAATGAAGAAATGCAACGGCTTCTAATTGTGAGAAAAAGAGGCAAACTCTCTAAAATGTTGCTTCATAGTGACATCAGATGTTGGGATTCTGTCAGAAAATAGTCTCAGCCTTGATGCCTAGTGTAGAGAAATAATGCAAAAATTTCAGATCCAATTTGAAAAATATACACATTTCTACAGAAACATATCCTTAAAAAGGTGCAGGCATGGGATGGAAGTAACAAATATTTCCATCCTTTTCATGATTGGGTTTAGTTTTCTAGGTTGTAATGAGTAGGTTGAGTAAACTTTTCTGATGAGTTGTATTCCCTTAGTTAAATATATATTTAAGGAACCTGCTATATGTCATACATGTTTTGTAGAGAAAAATGACTTGCTAGAACACAGAAAGAATAATTGATTGTAGTATATAGCATTCAGGACCTGAATCAGTTCAGAACACGTGGTCCTCCCTGTATATGAAAAGAGTTTTTCTTGGTTCACAAGAATAAACTTCCAGTTAGCAGACCAACTATAGACTTAAGAAATGATTAAGCACAAGTCAAACCTGGTGAAACAATGAGTTTGTTGTGGTTGGTTACAGGGTCTGACAAGAATATGAGACCCTTAGTTATAACTGCATCACTGATTAGTCCTAGCTATCATGACAATGTCTCACTATGTCCCATCAGTGATAAGCTGTAGCCATCACGGTCAATGACTCACTAAGGTACCATCACTTATAAGCCCTAGTCATCATGATCAATAACTCACTAAAGTCCCATCAATGAGAATCTCTCAGTTCTACACAGAGTCTGCTTTTCTTCAGGGACCATTTACGGGTAATGCATTCTTGAGGCAGAGTTTTGTGAATATTGCGAACTTACTGTATATTAGCAGCCTTACCCTTCCCATCAGCGGAGACTGATCCAGTTCCAAGGCAATAGCATAAAAACAGCGGTTATTTCTTGCTTGAAGTAAGACAGATTTTTAAACTGTGATTCTTTAATTTATGTAGATCAAAATACTTGGAAAGTTCTAAAATATTTGTTTGAATATATAGGCTGAGAAAGCATTATACTAGTTAATCTTTCAATTAATATGAATAAAACTATTGGTACTAGAGCTATGCAATTTTTATTTATTATAACATTTATATGATTATCAAATGTGTTTAACATTGACTTCTCAGGGATAGGCTATGTTTTTCTGTTTTTTTTTTTTTGCTTCATTCTTTGTGGCATGTGAATAATCGGATTTGTCCAGATGGTTTGAAATCTACTCATATAGAAATATAATAGTAGACATACAATGTTTCTTAAGGACACAGGGTCAGTTGTGTAAAACAGACCTAAAATTTACTTAACTACAAAATAAATACAGTTCAAACATGAACATAAGTTCAAAAAACAAAGGATCGTTTGACTATTCTTTTCTAGTCAGCAGCTTAACCTGGTGGAAAACAAACCAGAATACAGCCTGGCTCAGTTTGTAATGAAAATTGAGTTTATGGTTTTATGTATTTATATATATATATATATATATATATATATATATACACACACACATATATATGTATATATACATATATCTATATTCTATCTACACGTGTGTCGTATTTATAAGAATGTGTGTACATATGCATGTGGATGCCTGAGTCTTTCTCCATCACTCCCACTGATTCACTGAGCTATGATTCTTCAGTTGATTGCAAAGCTTATAAATATAACTAGTCTAGATAGCCAGCTTGCTCCAAGGATTCTTTGTCTCTATGTTCTGAGTGCTGCAATTACAGGCAGAACAAGGTACCTACTTATGGATATTGTTATATAGATACTCAAGTTGATCTCCTGTCTTCAATCTTAGATAGTAAGTGCCTTATTAATTGAGTTATCACCTTAGAATAGTAGGCATACTTTAGAAACTTATTGCTTTCATTGATGTAGAAAATTAAATAATTTAGCATTTAAAATAAAATCATATTTAATATTTTTTTTTTGGTTTTTTGAGACAGGGTTTCTCTGTGGTTTTGGAGTCTGTCCTGGAACTAGCTCTTGTAGACCAGGCTGGTCTCGAACTCACAGAGATCCGCCTGTCTCTGCCTCCCGAGTGCTGGGATTAAAGGCATGCGCCACCACCGCCCGAATGATGTTTATTACTAAAATTGATACATACTACATATTATTTTTTTTTTTTTTGGTTTTTTGAGACAGGGTTTCTCTGTGGTTTTGGAGCCTGTCCTGGAACTAGCTCTTGTAGACCAGGCTGGCCTCGAACTCACAGAGATCCGCCTGCCTCTGCCTCCCCCTACATATTATTTTTAAGTGTTTTATTAACTATATATTTTTCTCCACTCCCCTTCCATCTCGTCTACTCCCCTCCTACCCTCTCCTATCATCTCCATGCTCCAAATTTACTCAAGAGATTTTGTTTTATCCTATATCCCAACTTCATATTATTTTTTAAAAATTAACATAGTAAGTCAATTATTGATAAAATAATGAAAAGCTTATTTGGCAGTTGCTACCTGCTTGCGGTGTGAAAGAGTTACAAATTTGTATAAAGTCCACACATATTTCTTATCCAATCTTGTATTACTGTTTCTTCACACTTATATCTGTAATTTCTACATATATACTTTGGAAAACTATTTTTAAAACCAGGCATTACTTTATCAAAACTATATTAAGTCATTTTTGGACAAAAGCTTAATTATTTCTAAGAGCAAAAAATAGGTACTGTCAACATGCTCAGCAATATCTCTGCATTAAACTGTCAAAGAAAACATGAAGTTAGAAATTTCAGAAGTTTAACGTATTGGTGCTCATGAAATGGTGTCCGTTTAACCACCTAGTCCACTGTATCACTCAAATGAATTTAAATGTTTATAGATTCTTCACTGGATGTGCTCACAGCTTTGATTCATCTGTGAAACATTTGGGGTACAGTGGTCAAATTCTTTTTTTTTTTTTTCATGAATAGACATCAGCAGAGAATTTCAAAACTCTCACATGTATCTCAGTTGATCCCAGGCCAGATGGATATGAAGGTTTAGGTGGAATTTCAAGCTAATTATCCTGGCTGATGGCAGCCCAGAAAGGGATCTGAGGGGGTCAAAACTGAGTCTGACTTACAAGAAAAGCATAACTCTGTTGGAAAGAAGAATGAAATAACATGACACTCCTTGCTTGCTTCAGTATAAAAGTTGAAGCAGAGTTCTTCCATAGCTTGACAGCTATTTCTATCTCTCTCTGTCTACACACACACACACACACACACACACACACACACACACACACACAAAGTGTGCATGTACATGTAGGTATCTATCCTGCTTCTCGTTTATTGTTACTTTTAAATATATTCAGGATAAACAACCTGGTATTTAATAACAAGTTAGGTACTTTAACTATGGTGAAGTCTAATTCTTTCACTGTCAAGATTTGTCTAGGTGTGGGGCATTGTTAGATAGCTCCCTTCCGCATTAGCATATCTATTTATGTGGTGTTTTCTTTGTTCAGTTCTTGTTTAGACATACATGTTGTTGGACTATATAGGTGTCTTATTTCTAGAAGACATAATCTTCCAACAGATTTCTTGGTTTTCTTACTGCCTATTCTTTCCTGATGTTCCTTGAGCCTTAGATGCAGGAGTTGTTTTGTAGATTTATGAATTGTTTTCTGTTGTCAATGGTTGTCTGCTTTTTGATCACTTTCAGTTTTTTGTAATGGTCTTAATTTGTTGCAAAGAAAACCTTCCTTGATGAGTTATAAAAGCTATTACTATTTATGGGTACAAGGATAAGTGTACTATTGTTTGTTTCACTTCCTTGGAATGGCAATTCAAATAGAACTTTGTGTCACTCTGAAAGCTAATCCTTAGAGGTAGGTTTTTATATGAAATCCTGATCTATCATTCCATGAATTGTGTCTGTAGTGTATGGGGTCTTCAGCAATATTCACTTAATCTCAACTTCTGGTTAGAAACAAAGGGCTACAGCAATATCCTATGTAGATTTTTGAGTCTATTGGATACACTTGACCAACAATTCAAAATGGGTTTTCGCATGCCTTATACTGGCATTTTTGTTAGATAGTCTCTGACTCTTAAGGGAAGCATTGTCAGCACAAATGGGATACCATATATGTATGTGCATACTTACACTTAGGCTTAAATGTATTATGTGTGAGATATTTTTAATTGGAGGTTCCCTATGCCTAAAAAGACATATAGTCCAATTTTTCAGAATTATTGTTATATCAATTCCCTGATTATATATAATTTGAATATAACTAATAATTTTTAACAAATGATGAATGTGAGACATTTTGAGCTTACTTGTGTTTAATATATTAAAAGGCTAGAAAATCAGTATATTCCATTTTCCATAATTTCCTTCTTTATTGGAAACTGATTATTTTATTAGCTATAAAGCAAAGGATAACAAGTCTATAGTCCAAAACCCCAGGGAAGCTAAGTAACAGGGAGAACCCTAAGAGTAACATATATAGATCCCTCTGGAAAGGGGAAATAGACAAGATCTCCTGAGAAAATTGAGAGCATGGGGGTAGAGGGCAGAAGAGGAGGGGAAGCAGAGAAGGGGGGCAGGGAGGAGAACTTGAGAAAATAGGATGGGCAAGATGAGGGAAGGACAGAGCCAGAAAGCAAGGAAAGTGATATCTTCATGGAGGGAGCCATTATGGTGATATTAAGAAACCTGCCACTAGAGAAATTCACAAAATAAATAAGGATGACTCCAGCTAAGATCCTATGCAATAGTGAAGATTGTGCCTAAACTGACCTTGGTCTCTAGTCAGATTGTTGACTATCCTAAATGTTGTCATAGAACCTTCATTGAGCAACTGATGAAAGGAGGTGTAGAGGTCCTTAGTGGAGCATGAGGTTGAGCTTCCAAAGGCCAAAGAGTGGGAGGAGTGAGAATACGAGCAAAGAGGTCAAGACTAATGTTGGGGATACTCACTGAAACAACTTAAGTGAGTTAATAGGAGCTTACATTGGATTTACCCCACTCCAGCCTTACAGAAAGTGAACCAGCATAGGACCAAACTAGGTCCTCTGAATGTGGATGACAGTTGTATTGCTGGGGAAGATTGTGGGATCACTGCCAGTGAGACCAGGGTTTATCTGCACTGCTTGTACTGGATATTTGGATCCTATTCTCTTTGGAGGGATACCTTGATCAGCCTAGGTATAGTGGGGAGGGCGTTGGTCCTGCCTGGAAGCAATGTGCTAGACTTCATTGTCTCCCCATGGAAAGGCTTACCCTCTCTGAGAATTGAATGGGAGGTGGAATGGGGGAAAATAGAGGCAGTGAGGGGAGGGAAGGGAGTGGGTATGTATAATTAAAAAGATAGTTTTATAAAAAATAAAAAAATATATATAAAAAAGAAAGAAAATGTTTTGAATGTCACCACAGCCTCACTAGGGCAAGCATCCTACAAGTGTCTGTCTACTTGAGGCTGATTTGTAGAATGCAGGGCTATGGAATTTGTTCCAAAGAAAAATCAGATAAAGATATCTTGCTGCCCTAAAGAACTTACAGAAGAACCTTTAGTTGGAGATGGAAAAAATGATTTTTTTTGTTTGATGATAACTCTTGATGGCAAATAATAAAATTACACAATTTTTCATGAATGTCACAAAAATACAAACTAAAAAACCTCCTTAAAATATTTTCTCATACAATATATATTTATTACAGTATCCTCTACCTCTACTCCTCCAAGTTTCTTTCCACCTACACTTCTGTCTGGATCCACTCCCTTTCTGTCTCCCATTAGAGAAGAACAGTTTTCTAAACAATAACAACAAAACATAAAAAATAAAATATAATAAGAAAAAACAATAACCGTCACATCAAATTTGGATACAACTAACAAATAGAAGGAAAAGAACCCAAGAGAAGACACAAGACTCAGAAACCTCCCTCTTTCACACATTCAGGTTTCCCATAAAAATGCTAAGTTTGCAGTCACATAACATTGTACAGAGTAGCTGGTGCAGTCCTGTGAAGGTCATATGCTAGTTGCTTCAGTCTCTTCAGATTTGCTTGGCTTATTGAGAGGGCCTTGTTCTCCTGGTATCCTCCATCCCCTCTGGAATTTATACCTTTCTCTGCTTCCTCTTCCATTAGATTCCCTAAACTCTGAAAAGAGGCATTTGATGATGATATCCCATTTAGAATTGAGTGTTCCAATGTTTCTTACTTTCTTTGTTTAATGACTGACTGTGGGCATATTTGTTCCCGTCTGCTGAAGGAGAAAGTCTCTCTGACAGTAAACATGTTTTCTCTGGTTTCTTCGTGCCATCTTTCTTCTATCTTTACATGCATCTCAGCACAAGATGGGTAGTGAAGTAACCCTCAAACATATTCTCCTGATGATGGCCCTTAATTGTTTATATTATTTTTCTGTCTTTTTATTTCATCTTTAAAATGTCACTGAGGTCTGAGAAACGGCTTAGTAGTTAATATCATTTGCCATAAAAGTTAACAATCTGAGTTTGATCCCTGTGACCTGACCTACTTGGTAGAAAAAGACATCTCACTTCCTTTTGTTTATTTAGAGAATACTTTATTAGTTTTTGTAATCAAACCCACATAAATAATACCTGGCATATTTAATACAGTGCATTATCTCTGTACAAATGGAAAAAAGTTCAAAATTTTTAGAACAATATGGCTGTTAATTCCTGTACAATACCACCTCAACATGGTAAATTTGAATACTTTTTTTCCAAAGTTAACAGCACAGCTGAAGTTTCCAAAAATAATAGCAATGTGCCAATAATAGCAGTATGTTATGCATTAATAGCAGCAACAGCTTTTTCAGGCTCTGAAGTCATTTGAACAAAATTGTAGAGACATCCAGCACACTCCATTAAAAAAAATAGTAGGAAACAAAATCCCTGGAAACAATACAGTTCTGTTACTTTTGTGGTACCTGGGACCATTTTTCTTTTAAATTAACTTTTCAATCATCATCTGGAAAGTAAACATTCTGGACGACATCATTAAAAACAGCCCTGATAAAGCACAGTCACTACTATGTATCTTAAAGTGGGTACAAGCTATTTTACTTTCACAGAGGTGTGATACAGTACTATCTTACATCTACAATACTAGAAGATATGATTTAAAAGGTGTTATTTGAGACTTGATTCTACTTTTCCATCAGAGGGCCTAAATGATGGTATGACAAAGATCTGGAAAGAAATACACTCTTAGGATTTTCTTTCTTTAGTGACACAGTTCTAAGGATTCACTCCTTCCATGAACGTCATCTAGACACCATTATTTAAAAAATGAATACCTCTAAAACAAAACCGTATAACCACTGGGTTCAAATGACCTAGTGGAGACAAGTCTTTATCAAATCTGTTATGTTTGAATGGTGAGACCATCAAAGAAAGAGATGCCAAGTAGTGCTTCAGAACTTCGGAGCACAATCAAAACACAGCATCATCTTAAAGAGAAGCAGCAGCCAAAGGTTTCTCATTTAAATATACTCAAAGATGATAACATCAACATTTGATCATCTGTTCTGTCATCCAGGGGAAGGGGAGATTAGTTACTACTGTACTTTATTGCGTTCAACCAAATCACCATGTTACAAAACTAACATCTTCCATAATAAAAAATAAGGCTCCTCTATTCAGCACCAGTTAGTATAATTTTACTCTCAAGCCTAGAAATGCCCACAGATACCCCAAAGAACAGAAGGGAGCAATAGAATCATGACTGATATATCAATGGGACCACCAAGTACCCAACTGAGCCACTCTGCGGTATCGTTTTCCTTCTATTTGTAGTGTTTCATTTAATCATAAAGCTGCCCAAGTCTAAACTGTGTGCACATACTTGTACATAAACTGACTGAAGATGTGTATCAACCAAGCAAATGTTACATAGTATGTACAAGCCTGTAAGCTTCATCTTAACTGCTGTAGCAGCTCTATCAGTGTAAAATGTTCTATGCCCCTTTTGCATCTTCAAGCTGTATACAGGATAATGTAACAGGCCATTTTATACCCGTGGCTGCTGGCATTGCTTGACTACATTTTCCCTGTCCACCCATCGCCAATGATCCACAATAATTCAATGTTTTCAATAGGCTTGGAGGCTGTGGTGGGTACAGAGGATGACTTTTCTTTTGCTTTTTCCTGACAGGCACCAGGAGGGTCAGTCAGGGAGGTTTACCTTTTGGGTTTTGCCTCCTGTTTACTCCTTTGCTGTTCAGAGAAGAACCGTTGTGTGGACTGAGGAACCTCTGCTCTGTACTTTGCCAACACATAGGACCAAATGTCTTCTGGCTCAGTCTTCTTCCTGCAGCTCAGTTCTGGGCTGCAAATTGTGCAGGAAATGGTTGTGTCCTTTTCACTGTGGCGGGGACTGACTGGAACTGCTTCTGATCTGTGTGACTATGGGACTGACCACCCACCCCCAGCATTCTTGTATCGCTTCCCAATCTTTCTTTCCAGAGTTCTCTTATTTATTTTCTCTGCCTCACATCCCTGCCTATCCTTTCTCCTGTCTAGCTATTGACTGTTTTTTTTTTTTTTTTTGGATTTTTTGAGACAGGGTTTCTCCGTAGCTTTTGATTCCTGTCCTGGAACTAGCTCTTGTAGACCAGGCTGGCCTCGAACTCACAGAGATCCGCCTGCCTCTGCCTCCCGAGTGCTGGGATTAAAGGCATGTGCCACCACCGCCCGACTGTTAAGATCTTTATTAGACCAATCATGTGTTTAGATAGGCAGAGTAACACACTTTCACAGAGTTAAACAGACGCAACAAAGAATGCAACCCATCTTTGCATCACAAAATAATTGTAACACAGCAAAAACAAATGTATCACATATTTAACTAATACTTCACAACAGGAAAGTTTTAAAAATATACAACAGCATGAATGTTAAAATAGAATACATATATACAATTCTTTAAATGATATAATACAGCAAACTATCGAATTTTATTTTATTCTATTGTTTTTTTCATTTAAACACTGCTTGGCCCATTAGCTCTAGTCTCTTACTGGCTAACTCTCATATCTTGCTTTAACCCATATCTAATAATCTGAGTAACACCACAAGGTGGTTTCTTATTAGGAAGATTCTAGTGTACGTCCATCTTGGGCTGGAGCTTCATCACGTCTGACCCAGAGAGGAGAGGCAAGGTGATTGCCTCACTTCCTCCTAGCATTCTGTTCTGTTTACTCCACCCACCTAATTTTTTGCCCTATCAGGCCAACCAGTTTTCTTTATTGATTAACCAATGAAGCAACAGATTGACAAATGACCTTCCCACATCATTTCCCCTTTTTCTGTTTAAACAAAAAGGAAAGGATTTCACTTTAACATAGTAAAATTGCATATAACAAAACAGTTATCAAGTAAGAATTACAGTTACAATATTTATATATATTTTATCTTTTATCATAACAAAGGAAAATAACTATAACTATCTATTCTACAACTCCATCAAAGACTCCAGAAGGATATAATATTACCTAAGTAAATGAGAAGTAAGCAACTTACAAAACTCTAGAAATCTCAGAGACATCTCGCTGCCTGGACAGTCACCCAAAGTTCCTCTGTACCATTGGGGCATCCGTCTTCAAATAGAAATATATATATATATATACAATTTTAAAAATTATATAATTGATGTGGGAGTGAATTCTTTCTATCTGTTGCTTTCATTGGTTAATTAATAAAGAAAACTGCATGGCCTGATAGGGCAGAATTTAGATAGGAGGAGTAGACTGAACAGAATGCTTCGAAGAAGGGAAGTGAGTCAGATGCTATGGAGCCAGCCGCCAGGTCAGACATGCTGAATCTTTCCTGGTAAGCCACCACCTTGTGGTGCTATACACATTAATAGAAATGGGTTAATTAAGATGTGAGAATTAGCAAATAAGAGGCTGGAACTAATGGACCAGGCAAAGTTCAAAAGAATACACTTTGTGTGTTGTTATTTCAGGTGTAAAGCTAACCATGTGGGAGCCGGGCGGGAGGAAAAGTAGACCGGCCCACAGCTACTCACTACATATAATACAGTAAACTATTGAATTTTATGCTTTAAAATAGTTACTTTTATATGTATTATACCTTAATAAATCTGTTTATTATAAAGATAAACTTCTTAACTATGTAGAAATTAGGAAATACCCCCTAAAATGAGGAGTCTGAAATGGTTGCTCACTAGGATCCCAACAAAGTCTGATGGGTTCCAGGGTCTGAAATCAAGTTTCATCTGCCAGGTGTCCTCTCTGTGCTGTGCAGGCTTTACAGCAATATTTTACTTGCACTTTTTGAGATTAATGGATTTCAGCCTTTATCTCATTTTAAGAAAGAAAAAAATTCCCTTAATAGAGCTGGACAAGCTCATACTATTTTTCTTCCTTTAGTCTCTTTTCAGTCACCTAAGTTTGTATATCCTAATAACTACTTTTTTTCAACCTGGTGCTGTATCACATTACCTGTGAGACATCCAGACATAGTTCAGATTCCTGGAGGTTCTGTGAGTCAAATATATATATATATATATATATATATATATATATATATATATATATTTGCTCTTTAATTTTTTTATTTTACTGCTTAATATTAAAATATTAATTTTGAATCTGACAAAATCATACGTCTCATTTCTCTGAGTTTTTTTTTTTATTGAGAAAAAGAAAAAAAAGTTTCTGCCTCCTCCCAGCCTCCCATTTCCCTCCCCCTCCTCCCACCCTTCTCCCCCTCTCCCCACTCCTATCCTCCTCCCTCTCCAGTCCAAAGAGCAGTCAGGGTTCCCTGCTCTGTGGAAAGTCCAAGGTCTTCCCCCTCTGTCCATGTCTAGGAAGGTGAACTTCCAAACTGGCTAGGCTCCCACAAAGCCAGAACATGAAGTAGGATCAAAACCCCGTGCCATTGTCCTTGGCTTCTCATATGTGTAAACTATGTAATTGATAAATGTAACTAATTATAAGATGTTATACCTGCTTTACACTTTGGAACAACTTTAGATATATATGAAATAGTTGGAGAGAGCACAAAGAATTTCTGCATGCTCTTCCTATGTCTACAAAGGACTAGAGTTCCCAAATGCTTACGTTGAGTCATATTTACTTTGCCATTCTCTGCCCTTGTCTTTTCCTGAGCACTACCCTAACTGGATTCAGGGGTTATTAATGACAATAAAGAAGAGGATGCAAAGATGGAAGGAAAATGAGTTAGAAATTAAGTGGTTTGGAGGGAAGTAGTTATTTGGCCTTAGCAATACTTTTATAAAAATTAACAGAACTTATCAAGTTTAAAATATTATATGACAAAGAATTTTGATATATAACAAGACAAAGGAAAGAAAGGAAATAATTTCGTATAAAATTTGGGTTTTGGACTTACCTTTCATGCTATTTATAAATTGCTATTTAATATTCAAAGAATGTTTTAAAAAGATAAGGACTTGAAAAATCAAAGAAGATATTAGTAAGCATCTATCAAAATAATTAAAATAAATAACAATGACAATGCTGAATATTTCAAAGGATAGAAAACTAAAAGTTTTTGAAATTCTCATTTGTCACAGAGAGGAGTCTAAAGAACAATTGGAAGAAAATTTGCTAGTTTTTTTTACAGTGTTAAACTATGTTTTATTTCACTCTATCTGCTCCTCCATTTTCATTCTTGACTGATATGAAAGCAAATGGGTTATTGTTGACAAGTTTTTATTCACTCTCCCAGTGTTCTTCATTCAATGTAGTTACCTGTCAATTCTCTCTTTCTGATCTCCATGGTGATACACAGAACTTTTGACAGTGACTAAAGAAGTTTCATTGACTACCAGTGAAACATCTGAGTGATGGAGAGGAGATATAGACATGGAATACAAAGTGGCCATGCACGTTGTTATTCTTTTTTACACAGGGCAATAGCACCACACTAAAAATGTATTTTATTCAAACTTCATGTATCTGAACAAGACTGTGAAAAAGGATGAAACAACTAACACTCATCACTGGTAGTTATTGTATCTATTACAGTTCTAGTACATCATGTGTGTCATCTGTTTATCAAAACCACAAGGAGATACCTATTTAATTTTATTTAATTTTTTATTATTTATTTCAGAATATAACCCAACAGACTTTCATAAGGAAGAACACTACCATTTGTCCATAACTCAAGCCCTGTTGAACTGAGTCTATTTTATAGGCTTACATAAGAATATGCAGATATAATTATATAGAAGCAAGTCTCAGAGAAGCCTAGAACTTCATAGCGAGGGAGTGGAGAGGAGTGAGTATAAACTCAGCCTGATTTGGGAGACTGTTCCTCTCCTTTTAACGCTTTTGTAGTACTTTTCTACACACTGTTAAACCATAGATCAAATGTGCATTATTGCAAAAAGAGATGACCAGAGAAAAGCTACAGATGGCAGTCAGCACATCCCTGGACACTCTTCTTGTAGAGTTGTACAAAGCACATGTACTGCCTTTGTGGGAGCCTAGTCTGTTTGGATGCTCACCTACCTAGACCTGGATGGAGGGGCGAGGACCTTGGACTTCACACAGGGCAGGGAACCCTGACTGCTCTTTGGGCTGGAGAGGGAGGGGGAGGAGAAGTAGAGCGGATGGAGGAGAGAAATGGGAGGAGGTGGAAATTTTTAATAATAATAATAACAATATTAAAACAAAACAAAACAAAAAAGAAAGAAGAAAGATAAAGAGGAATGCTCACAATTCTGTCAAAGCAATTAGGGGCCTCTAGTGGAAGATCATAAACTGAGGAGAACTTTGAATCTCAAAAGGTTCAATGTTAGTTCTCTGGCACAGAACGCAAGCACAAATTCACTAATTAACACTCTCAAGGCACAAATCCAGCAGGGAGGAAATCAAAAAAATGAGAATAACAATCCGTGATTTTAATGAATTTTCTCATTTGAGTGAGGTAATGCTTTAGAGACATACATAAGATTGCATTTTATTTTATGTATGTGAAAACAAATTTGTGAAGAAGTTCTCAAGCAAAAATTTCTGGTTACTGCTCTAGGAGTTCGTCTACACATTTTTGCTAATGTCTATAACTTTATTTATTATTGGGTACCTGGAACACTCAGTAAAGAAAGAAAACAAGGAAGGCTCTAAGAGCTCCAAAAGGAAAGAGGGCTCCAGGTGAATGAAGGTAAACACAAAATCATATTTGTATTGATTATATACCTTGAATTGCAAAAGTATATAAGTTTGGAATAATGCATGAAAGTTCTTTTTTTTAAAGTCTTTTTTTTAATTTATTTATTTATTAAGGATTTCTGCCTCCTCCCCGCAACCGCTTCCCATTTCCCTCCCCCTCCCCCGATCTTATGTATTGCTCTTTTACAGTTTTAGCTTTAACTAAAGACTAAGGAAAAAGAAAGAAATACATTAAAAATTAGAGTGTTTGCATGCTTTCTGGACAGACACATGCATTATGGGTATAATAAACATCAAATTGGATCTCTTCAGAAGTCAATATGAATAGTTGAGGGTCTTGTTATGTTTTCCCTTAATCCAAGTTTATAAACCAATAATTTCAGTTTATCCCTCTGGAGTCAAATACTAAATACATGGTAGTGTCACATTCTATTCTTACAGATGCCACCCATGAAGCAAATGGCTACAGAAAATGACTCCTCAGTGTCTGAGTTTATTCTTATGGGACTAACAGACCAACCCGAGCTCCAGTTGCCCCTGTTTTTCCTGTTCTTGGTGAATTATACAGCCATAGTGGTGGGTAATTTGAGCTTGATGAGTCTTATCTTCCTGAATTCACATCTTCACACCCCCATGTATTTTTTTCTTTTCAATCTGTCCTTTATTGATTTTTGTTATTCATTTGTTTTTACCCCCAAAATGCTAGTGAGTTTTATTTTGGAGAAGAATATCATTCCTTTTACAGGTTGCATGACTCAGCTGTTTTTCTTCTGCTTTTTTGTCAACTCTGAAAGTTATGTGCTGACAGTCATGGCCTATGATCGTTATGTGGCCATCTGTAAGCCTTTACTGTACAAGGTTATCATGTTGCCTAGGGTCTGTTGTCTGTTGATGTTCGGTTCATATTTGATAGGATTTTCTAGTGCCATGATACTCACAGGCTTAATGATTAAGCTTAACTTTTGTAAAAACAACATCATTAATCATTACATGTGTGACATCTTCCCTGTTCTTCGGATCTCCTGCAGTAACACTTATGTCAATGAACTTGTGAGTACTGCTGTGGTGGGCACAGCTATCATTTTGTGTAGCCTCATTATCTTAGTCTCATACGCTTTGATCCTTTTCAATATCATTCATATGTCATCAGGTAAGGGTTGGTCCAAAGCCTTAGGCACTTGTGGCTCTCACATCATAACTGTTAGTCTCTTCTATGGATCTGGGCTGCTTGCTTATGTCAAGCCATCATCTGCTGAGACTGTGGGCCAGGAAAAATTTTTCTCAGTGTTTTATACATTTTTGGTGCCCATGCTGAATCCTCTCATTTACAGTCTCCGGAACAAAGAAGTCAAAGATGCTGTGAAAAAAACCTTGAAGAGAATCACAAGTTAATTAAGCCAGTGGCAATTCTTATAGCTCTGTCCCCACTGTTTTTCTGTATGTTTTCCATTATGTGTCTTCCATTCTTTTCCCTTGCATTCCTATGTCTACGGCATCAACATAAATTATTCTACCCATCTTTTGTTTTTCCTTCTCAACATGAATTGTAAATCTTTGTGTGTCTGTTTTGGGTCTTAATCCACTTATACTCAAGCTGCTGTTTATTATCTATGGAAGACTAATACCCTGTTTGGCTGTACAATCCCACCTATGCATTATTTGTAATAAATTTCTCACTTTGGAAACCATTTTTAGAAGTATTTTTGATTTGACAATATATCACCTATAGATGTACTTTTAAAATGTAAAGATGGCAAAAATCGTGGTTGTGGCAACACTGCCAAAGTATCAAGAATTTTTCAGTATCTTTTTTAGCATGTTTTTCATTTTGGCTTTTGGCTTCTGGCTCTAAACCTGTGATGAAAGTACATAATTTAATGGAGTAAGGTTTTTTTTATAGCTATTTAAGTATGCATTAGGCTTACATCTCTGCATGCTATGTCAAATCCATCAGTTCTTATATTAAAACATATATATTTGTTATGAATTTCACTGAAATTGTTGCTTTCTTTTCCCTGAATCTGCAACTATGTCTAGGACACCATTCTTAAGAACCTTTTGTTCTCTTGACTACAGAAGAAAGAACAAATGGTCATGGTAATGTTTAATCATTTTCCCTATTGCCTCAACTGGATGCTATGCTTTAAAAAATAAAAATAAAAATGAGGAGACAACTTACTCATTAAAAACCTGCCTGGCCAGCACTCGGGAGGTAGAGACAGGCGGATCTCTGTGAGTTCGAGGCCAGCCTGGTCTACAAGAGCTAGTTCCAGGACAGGAACCAAAAGCTACGGAGTAACCCTTTCTCGAAAAACAAAAACAAAAAAAAAATAAATAAAATAAAAAATAAAAACCTGCCTGGCTTAAGGCTTTAGAATATAGTCAATGCAAGCTGTTCTTTCTGATTTCAACTCCAAAGAGCAAATGAAACCTTTACTTCTCATTTCTGTCTCTCTGCACCTCTCAATACATCTTTTATATAAATGAATAAATGACTGTATGACTTTGGTAAGGTCATACAATGAATGAAGCAGAGCATAATTTGCTAACAGTTATGTATCTTATGAAGAGATTTATGAGTGTTGGGATAGAGGAGATGTTTAAGCGGGTAAAGGCATGAGCAGTTCTTACAGAAGACCTAGATTTGGTTCTCAGCTCCCACAAGATAGCTCATAACTGTTTGTAACAACAGTTTGAGCTGGCCCAATGCTCTCTTTGGCCATTTGCAAGTTCACAATTGAGCCTGCCACTATTTATCGCTGTTCACAGAATTCACAAAACACATGGATTCAGCTCAAACAACTTAATCATTCGCAATAGAGAGCATGAACTTCTCTTTTCTTTTCTAAAACCTCAGAGTCAGTTTGAAGGAAACTGAAGGACGTTGCACAGTGCTGTATATGTCATAGATGTTACCTAGGCACCCTCAGTGTGTGGGATTATTTTAAATGCACCTCAAATTTTCAACCATCAGAAATTTCCTCATTTTCCCCCTAATTAACCAAACAAATCCATTCTTTGTCTGGGAGTGCACTATCTCCATTTTATCAAGATTATCTCATTCTTGGAAAGTTATCTCAGAATAAAGTTGTTAAATCTTCATCATGAGATATATTGAATTGAACAATTACTTTCCAATGATAACCAAACCACATAAAAATAATGTAGGCTTCTGATTCAGAATTTATTTTTGTTCAATACTCTTCATTCATACTTCATTTTGTTTCCTTGTAAGGTTAGCTAAAATGTGGGCTAGGGTGGTAAAAAAGCTTCATAATACAATAAAAACTAATGCATTAAAGATTACCATTTTCATTCTTAAAATGTCTCTGCCTCGACTGATGTTTTTGTATTCTACCTTATATAAATATAATATTTGTTGCTAAAAAACTTTTATTTAGTTTTAGCACTTCCCAATAGAGAATATTTTTTATACTTTTTATTCATTCATCTATGCAAAAATAAACATAAAAATTCATAAACACACACATACATGCACAAACACATTGGAACACAGTCTGAAAAGAGAGTAGTGTAATGGGAATTCTGAATGCTTATGAGAAAACTCAAAAAAAAAAAAAAACAAGAGTCTTGTGACCACAATTTCTTCAGTAACACAGAATTTTCTTGGAATGTGCTTTTGTGCTTGTCCCAGGTATAGTGGATAGGAGTGAGTTTACTTTAGCTACTGTTATTCATATGCCTCTATTGAAAAAACATGGTTTTGTCATGTGTAGTTTTTCCTTGTTTTTGAATACCCTATTAACATGATTCTTTTTAACCTTCAATATAAATTGCCTGATGCTCTGTAAAAATAGTTGGTTATTACATGTGAATTTTGTCTGTCTAATTTTTAGGCTCTACTCTCTCATGTTTGCATTGCCAGCTAGAACAGTAAACAAACACACGTGCACACACACACACACACACACACACACACACACATAACTTGGTGTCACACGCACATCATTTAAGAATTAAGTAAAGCAGGCAGAAGGATCATAATTTTAAGGTAACCATGGCACACATAGTGAATTCCAGGCCTGGCTGGATGATACAGATATATCTTATTTCAGAAGCAAAGCAATGTGAACAGCAACAAACAAACAAAATCAAAGATAAAACAACAGAAAGAAAATGTGGGCAAGAACATTGCTAATAAAGCCGAAATGTAGAGTATGTTTGTAATCCTAGTACTACAAAGGGAGAGGTACAAGAATTTTGAATTTTCAGACTACCTGAGCTACAAGGTAAAATCATGTTTGAAACAGTAAATAAATAAATAAATACATAAATACATAAATAAATAAATAGCTTCAATCTGTTGCCTAAACACAACCATGATGCAGAGCTTAAGTACAGAAATAGGTACATATTTTGATTAGAAGTTAAGAATCTAGCCGGGCGGTGGTGGTGCAAGCCTTTAATCCCAGTACTCGGGAGGCAGAGGCAGGCGGCTCTCTGTGAGTTCGAGGCCAGCCTGGTCTACAAGAGCTAGTTCCAGGACAGGAACCAAAAAAAAAAAGCTACGGAGAAACCATGTCTTGAAAAATCAAAAAAAAAAAAAAAAAAAAGAAGAAGAAGTTAAGAATCTAGTTTAGTAGAGTATATTATGTAATCCAAGGAAACATCAGTCAAATAGTTGTGGAATTATTGTATTACTGGTTGTCTTTTTTATGGAAGCTCAGTATAACAGCACACATAATCTATAGCAAAGATAAACTTAATACATTTTCTTTTGCAAATGATTATTCTGCATTTTCTGGTAGTATGAATAATAGCCAACAAGGAGGAACCTCCAGCTCAGTCAACTTTATTTCTTTATGATGTGTCCATGTTTGTTATGTAGTTAGTAGAGGGATTCTACTATCTAGATCTTCTGGGCAATCAAGAACAATGGCAATATCCATATATATATATATATATATATATATATATATATATAGAGAGAGAGAGAGAGAGAGAGAGAGGTATTTCACTCTGGGAACATGGATTCTTATTTAAATGCTATCACTGCTCTGTACAGCATCATTACTCTTTTTGTTATGTTCTGTTCATTTAAAATATGGATATATTTTAACTTCATTTTTTTCTTGTTATGAATTAAATTTTCTTACTCCCTTGCATAATGTCTTAAATAAATTCAGAATTACATTTTATGTAATTTGAGATAAAATTAGCCATGTGTATAAATTGAAATTACTCATTAAAACATTGAGCTATAAAGAACACAAATGAAGTTTCAGGTTTGGTCATACTGACTGGTAATGAAAATGGTAAATACCAATTTCTTGCAATATTTGACATGGCTCAAGGGTCAAACGTTTCTATAGGAGGAGATAACATGTTAATTTTTACCTGATTTTATCTCTCTGTCTTCTTTTTCTTTTTCTGTATCAATAAACAAATATAAAACAGTGGGACATGTGGCACATGCCTTCCATCCCAGTACCCTGGAGGCAGGAGCATGAGGATCTCTATGAGCTTGATGCCAGCCTTGTCTACAAAACAAGTTCCAGGACGGGTTGGGCTGTTACATAGAGGAATCTTATCTCAGTAAAAAATAAAAACAAAACAACAAACAAAAACCCTTCCCCCAAGGAAAATAAAAAAACAGCCTTGTCTACAAAACAGACAGCCTTGTCTACAAAACAAGTTCCAAGACAGGTAGGGCAGTTACATAGAGGAATCTTATCTCATAAAAAAATAAAAACAAAATAAATAAAAAAATCAAAAACCTTTCCCCCAAGAAAAATAAAACACAGAATTACAGGGAATAATTTTAAAATGCGTATCAGAAGAGAAATATCTATCTATATTAAGTAAATAACATTAAAATAATTAAAATAACATTAAAACCAAAATCACAAAAAACCAAAAGAGTAAGACATAGGCAAAATTTCAAATGTAATATATCAATATATTATATCTATTGGGATGACTAACATTAAAAAAAATCTGACACAAAAAGTTCTCTAACATTTTAAAGGATCTAGCATAATGGGAATTTTTATTTGTTTTTAATGAGAATTTAAAATGAGAGACATTGTGGAAGACATTGCAATGATTTAATTTTTATCTTTCTTTATTTAAATTACTTTATAAATAATACCAATCAAAATTCCCACTTTTCCCTTCCTCCCAGTTCCCCCCAATATCCCCACACACCTTCCCCTCAACCCCCTCCAGTCCTAAAAGAGGACAAGGCACCCTGCCCTGTGGGAAGTCCAAGGCCCTCCCCCCTTGGCTTAGGAAGATATGCATCCAAAGAGAATAGGATCCCAAAAAGACAGTACATGCAGTAGAAACAAATCCCAGTGCCATTGTCATTGGCCCCTCCATCTGTGCCAACTGTCAATGATATTCAGAGGGTCAGGTTTGATCCCATGCTCATTCATTCCCAGTCCAGCTGGAGCTGGTGAGCTCCCATTAGCTCAGGCACACTGTCTCAGTGGGTGAGCCAACCCTCGTGGTCCTGACTTCCTTGCTCACCTTCTTCCTCCTTCTGCTCTTCAACTGGACCTTGGGAGCACAATCCAGTGCTCTGATGTGTGTCTCTGTCTCCCTCTGTTGCTGGACAAAGGTTCTATGTTAATATTCAAGATAGTCATCAGTCTGACTATGGGGCAAGGCCAGTTGAGGCACCCTCTGCTCCCCTACCCAGGATCCTAGCTGGGGACATCCCCATGGACTCCTAGGAACCAGCCCAGAGCCAAGCCTCTTGCCAACACCAAAATGGCTTTCTCAATTAAGATATCTCCTTTCCTGCTCCCATATCTATCCTTCCTCCATCTCAACCATCCCACTCTCCCAAGATCTCCCAACCTTTCCCTTTTCCCCTCTCTCTCACCCTCACCCCTTCCCTCTACCCTCCCTCCCGCCCCATGCTCCCAACTTTTATCTGGTGATCTTGTTTGCTTCCAAT
Organism: Microtus oregoni; assembly: GCF_018167655.1. NCBI lineage: Eukaryota > Metazoa > Chordata > Mammalia > Rodentia > Cricetidae > Microtus > Microtus oregoni. The sequence goes on from NW_024543067.1 coordinate 53,925,947, forward strand.
TTCCAGGAGCTATCTGGGAAATGCAAATCAAAACAACTTTGAGATACCATCTTACATCTGTCAGAATGGCTAAAATAAAAAAAAAAAATCACCAATGATAGTTTATGCTAGAGAGGATGTGGTGTAAGGGGAACACTCATCCATTGCTGGTGAGAATACAAACTTGTGCAACCACTTTGGAAATCAGTGTGGCAGCCTCTCAGAAAATTGGGAGTCAACCTACCTCAAGATCCAGCAATACCAATCTTGGGAATATATATACCTAAAACAGAATTATTTATAATAACCTGAACCTGGAAACAACTGAGATGCCCCTCAATTGAAGAATGGATAAAGAAAGTGTGGCACATCTACACATTAGTTAGTGTACTACTCAGCGGTAAAAAACAATGACATCTTGAATTTTATGAGTGAGATAACCCAGACCCAAAAATATGAATATGGTATATAGTCACTCATTAGTGGATTCTAGCCATAAACAAAGGACATTGAGCCTATAGTTCATAATTCTAGAGAAGCTACCTAATAAGGTGAACCCAAAGAAAAATATATAGAGATCCTCCTGGAAATTGGAAGCAAACAAATTTAATTTGTTAATTAAAAAACTTTTCTTTATACAGTATATTTTTACCATGTTTATATCCTCCTGAAATTCCTGCCAGATCCTTCCCACCTTATCATCTACCCGACTTTACTATTCTTCCTTCCCCAAAAATTCCAAACCAAATAATACCAAACCAAACCAAACACTAACACACAAAAAAATAAAAAAAAAATAAAGAAGCAAGTTCTCTTTTTATCTCACAGTTTATTTGCTCCTTGATACTGTCTTGACAGGTTTGAGAATAAGATAAAAAGAGAAAATTTGCTTGTGAATGTAGCAGGTTTTCTCATATTTGCCAACAACACCAAGCTATTCCTCAAAAGGTGTGTATATAAACAAACTGTAGTACATTCCATAAAAGGCAACTGGAAGAAATTAGTTACTAGGCCTTGAGAATATGTGGAGAAGGCTTAAGCACATATTACTCAGTGAAAACCCCAGTCTACACAGGCAAGTCCAGGTAAACTACTATGTGGATAAGCTAAGCTTCTGGAGACATACAAAGATCAGTGATTTCTAGAAATTAAGAGGAGCAGAGGAAGAAATAGTAGAAACACAGTGAAGTTCTAGGGCCATGAAATCCTTAAAAATGATGGTGTGGTGCTGTACGCATGATGCTATGCCATTTTCAAACCTTGGAGAATCCTGTTGGCAAAGAGCGCTTCTTCTTCTCGAGGTTCTCTGTTAGCATGTATTGACCCTGTAAACTAATTGTCTTAAGTATGGTATTTTAATGGATGTAAATAAAGTATTTTCACCATCTTTACACCCTCACCACCCTCTCTTGAATCTGGCTTCTGCACAGAATGAAAAAAATGCTATCTCTCTGAATCTAGCACTTCACTTGACTTGATCTGCATTTCCATGCTGTTTCCTTCATTTTTCAGAATTTAGATCTATCGTGCATCCATAATCTATTCTCTTTATCTGTTTTTCAGTCCTGTACTTCTGTACTGGTTCCCTAGCTCAGCTATGATGAAGAATTTAATGAACATAGTTTTTCTATTAGATGCCAGGAGTGACATAAGGGAATTACATGGGGGCTCTATCTTAAGAATTCTTAGATGAACCTCCAGACTCATTTCCATAATGTCTGAACTACTTTGCATTTCCACCAATTCTGTAACAGTTATTTTATTTTAATATGCTATCCAGTTGTTATTCATTTTCTTATTGATAGACATTCCAAATGAAGTGAGATGGAATCCCAATGTAGTTTTTTTTATTCTTTTTTCTTCCCCTGTCCAAAATTCATTGTGTTCTGGCATAAAAGTCAGAGAAATCCAACTGTTTCCAGGATTAGAGGCATGAGACTCCATGTATGGCTTCAATGTAGTTTTGATTTGCATTTTCCTGATGGCTAAGGAGTGCAAATATTTTTTTCAAATATTTCTTAGCAATTTACAATTCTTTATTAAGGACTGGCTTTTCAATTTATTTGTTCATTTGTTATTTTGCTTGTTTACTGTCTGCAACATAGGGATCAAAATAAGGGTCTTGTGTTTTCTAGGCAAGCACCCTTTCAAGTTATTTCATTCCCAACTCACACGTCCATTTGCTGAGAGACTTGTTATGCATTTTTTAGGATTTTTATTCTTTACATATTTGAATATTTGTATACTATCAGATAAATAGCTGCCAACCATTTTCCTTTCATTCTGAATGCTATGTCTTTAATCCATTAACTATTTTCCTGTGCATTCTTGTTTTATGTAGTTTCACTTATCAATTCTATTGTTTTCTGTACTATCAGAGTCTTATTAAGAATATTAGATTGACTGTGTTTACCTCTTGAAGCATTTTCATTAGTGATTTCAAAATGTCAGGTCTCATTCTAAGGGCTTTACTATCTTTTTGAATTCACTTTTGCAGAGGAAGAAATGGGGATCTAGTTTCACATTCTATATGTGGATATCCAGTTTTGCCGTCAGCATTAGTTGAAAATGCTGTCTTCTTTACTATAAAATGAGATCCATTTTGTTGAAACTTAGAGGACTACTGATGTGTACACTAATCTATCTTTTATGAACCATATTTCATAGCTACACAGATGAATATAAAGCTATAAATATAAATAAAGTTAGGAGAAGGTAAGTAACCTTTGGGTAGCTTCATAATAAGAAAGTTCACAACATGGATTTAAACTCAAAAGGACCTAAAGTGCCTTATCTGTTATTTAATCTATTTTTTACAAAATTCCCTTGTTGATTGCTAAAGAATTGTATATTTGTTAATAAAACGTGAAGGTATTATAGGAAACCCTCAGATATAGCAGAATATTATACTTTTGATTTTCCTCTAGTAAATTTGTTCATACACAGTGAAAATTCCCAAAGGAAAACACACAACTCTGCCCTCGGAACTAGGTACTCCTAGAGGGAAACTACAAATTGAGTAGACTTTAAGTCCCCAAAGATTCAACATTACATATGAATTCTATTGTAAATAGACTGAGAAAATTCTATCATCCTGGGGTTTATGCAACCTGGGAGGAAATCATAAAGGTGAGAATAATTTTCTGTGCTGATCCATTCAGTAGACTGTAATTCAAATGCGGTGATGTTTACAACTTCTTATAACCTTTTTTCTGTCATGTAAGTAATAAAAAATCTAGATAAATTCTCAAGTACAAATCATGTCATTTACCAAATGTATGGTTTCATAATGTCTGGATCTGTTCTGATTCTGATGAGTGTTAAAAAAATTATCATCAGAAACTCAAACTCTTAAGGATATTGGGAAAAAAGGATCCTTGTGCTTCAACAGCAGTGAAGCATCCTGAACAGAGGTAAGCCCTGAATCATCCATGTTTTGATAATTTCCTTTGAACTACAAAGCAATAAATCATGGAATACAGAGCAAGTCACTGGATTGCTTCTTTAAGTCCAAAACATTAGTGGAGGCTAAAGAATGGGGAAATGTTCAGCAACATCCTTATCAGCATTACCTCAGGACTGAGTCACTCATTGTGGGGAGGGGTTTGAGAAGAAGTGGTAGCCATGTTCTTTGGATGTCTTGCTTTGTCTTTAGATAATCCTGAGATCAGAAACGATGAACTCCAGCTGTCTCTCTGACATCATGATGCAAAGATCCTTGCTAAGGTCATCTGGTTCTGATTGATTTTCCTACAGATGTCTCATGTAAAACAAATGGATATGGAAAATGACTCTTCAGTGACTGAGTTCATTTTTATAGGATTAACAGATCAGCCAGAACTCCAGCTGCCCCTGTTTCTTCTGTTCTTTGTGAACTACACAGCCACTGTGGTGGGAAACTTGAGTTTAATGAGTCTCATCTGCCTGAATTCTCATCTTCACACACCAATGTACATTTTTATCCTCAACTTGTCCCTCATTGACTTCTGTTATTCTTCTGTTTTTACCCCCAAAACGCTGATGAACTTTGTCTCAGAAATCAACACCATATCCTTCAGAGGATGCATGGCTCAACTATTTTTCTTCTGCCTTTTTGTTAATTCTGAGTGCTTCGTGCTGACAGTCATGGCCTACGATAGGTATGTGGCCATCTGTAGGCCCCTGATGTACACAGTAGTCATGTCTCCCGGGGCTTGTTCTCTGCTAATGCTTGCTTCACACTTGATGGGGCTCTCTAGTGCCATTGTGCACACAGGGTGTATTATCAGACTCAGGTTTTGCAATTCAAATGTCATCAACCACTACATGTGTGATACATTCCCACTGCTGGAGCTCTCCTGTGGGAGCAGTCATGCCAATGAGCTTGTGAGTTCTGTTTCTGTGGCTGTAGTTATTGTTGGCACTGGCATCATTATTATGTCCTCCTATGCTTTTATTCTTGTTAATATTATTCATTTGTCATCATCTAAGGGTTTGTCTAAAGCCATGAGCACATGTAGTTCTCACATAATAACTGTTGCCCTGTTCTACGGATTTGGTCTGCTTGCTCATATCATGCCATCATCTGCAGAGTCTGTGGTTCAGAGGAAATTTTTTTCAGTAGTTTACACATTTGTTCTGCCTTTACTAAACCCACTCATTTACAGCCTTAGGAACAGGGATGTCAAACTTGCTGTGAAGAGAACATTGAAGAGAATCACAGTCTAAGTGATGAACTATCTGGGATGTTGACATCCTCCATGTCTCCAGATTAGCTCTTTCTCTTCACATTTCATCCCTATCAACCTCCTTCTATGATATACTTTTCCTTTTCTTTATTCTTATTTCTATAATAGTTTTAGAAAAGAAAAGGAATAATACTACTCTAATATATTTTCCTCTTTCAACATGAAATGTGGTTATATTTTTTCATTTCTATGCATTGAATGGAGTTACAGTTGTGTAGGCTTATTCATGATCTGGAGATTTTTCTTGTGAGAATGTGAATGTATCGTATTCTTGTATACTGTATTAGATAGAGGCCCTGGGGGATATCTTTTCATATTTTTCTATTATTTATATATTTAGATGTGATATTTCATTATTATATTTGCATCATTTTTAACTCACTCTCTTTCTTCAAACTTGCCATTTCCACTCCTATATCTCAAATTTATGACCTCTAGTGTAATTTAATATATACATACATAGCAATATATATTTGATATATACTTCATTTATTTAGAGTTATTTATTTATATACGTTTAGGGCAACTGTTCAGGATCAGATAGTCTATCAGAAAGCTCATCCTTGGAGAACATTGAGTTCTTTTCTCAGAATCTATTTATTGCCCATAGCTCTTCATCTAGGGGTGAGCCTTGTGAGGTTTCCCCTAGCCACATTGTTATGTCAACTGTTCCTATCATTGTTATGCAGGTCTTGTTTAGGTTCTTTCTTGTTACTTACTTTACATTTCTGCCCCAGGTCCCTAAACTAATCTGGATTGGGTCTTTAGCACTTTAATATTGCTGTTTTTATTCTAATATTTTATTTTTTAATACATATTTCATTTTGTGTGTATGGGTGTTATTTTCTGCATATATGTCTGTTCACGTTATCTGTACCTACTGCCCATGGTGTTCAAAAGAGGTTGTCAGATATCCTGGAACTGAATTTACAGGCAACTGTGAGACTCCATGTGGGTACTAGAGATTGAATTTGGGTCTTCTTCAAAAGCACAAAGGTACTTTACTGCTGTATCCATCCGTTCTTTCCATCTTACTTTTTCAGACAGCGTCTCTCATTGGAGCTGAAGTTTACCTATTCAGTGGCCAAATGCTAACAAGAAGCAATCTGAAAGCAGTTGAGTTTATTTCAGGATAAAAGGTCAAGAGGATTCAGTCTAGTAGAGAAGACATGATGGCAGAAGTGTGAGGTGGTTTATCACAGTGCATCTTCAATCAGGAAGCAGAGCCAGATATAAAACTTTAAAGCCTACTCATAGGAACTCAGTACTATTAACAAGTCTATATTTCCAAAACTTTCTACAACATTCCAAAACAGCACTGCTAGTTACAGTATCAAAGTGTTGAAAAACACAAACCTGTGATTGATATATCACACAACGCAGCAATAAGAATTATGTTGTCTTAATTATTTTGACTAGTGTGTTGGATATTTTCTCACCTAGGAGTATGCTATTTCTTTGATTCTTTTCATTATCTATATTCTTTCATGAAGTATGTAATGTTCAAGTAAGACTAGTTGTATTAGGATTGCTGTGTCATTCCCTCCCAGTTTGCCAGAATGACTTAGCAGGTAGCTTCTCACCCCATGTAGTTAGGCTTTATCATATAATCTCCAGCACATTCCTGAAAATAGAAAGCTAATTTTAGAAGCAGAAATAGTAAGAAATAAGCCCATAATGAAAGTGTTCAGTAATAATTAAAATAATCATGCATTTATATTATTAATGTTATGGAATATAGAGAGTATGATGTATGCTAGGACATTAGTAAGGGCAGTGATGAACAGAACCTAGGAAGAGTAAGACAAAGAATTGCCATAAGAGCAATGGAGTAACACAGAGAAAGGAAAGATTAGTAGAAAGTGGAATTTGGATATCATTATGGTAAATGGAGTTTAAAGTTTATTAATTAGATGATGAGGTATTTGGCTACACTAAGAGAGTAAAAGTCCTACCATTTACCCTCTCTTAATTGAATTTCTTCACTTCAAAATTCATAGCTGTGAGCAGAAATAAAATTCTGTCTATCCTGTCAAAGGCACCCTTCATGTTTTGTTGTAATTAAACAGTGTGTACCAGTTCTAAGTCAGCTGCTAGGCTCTGTCCACAAGGGAAAAAGATCAAGTAACATATAAATAAAGACTTACTATACTTATACCTTACTTAAAAATGTCAGAGGTTCTTGGACAAATGTACTGAAGATTGAAGAGTCCACAGATACCAGTCCAGACTGCTATATCCAGCAAAATTCTCAGTCACCATAGAACCAAAATAATATAGAGCTGGGCTGTGGTGGCACATGCTTTTAATCCCAGCACTCTGGAGGTAGAGGCAGGTGGATATCTTTGACTTCGAGGCCATCCTGGTCTACAGACTCCAAAACTATACAAAGAAACCCTTTCTCAAAAAAACATAAATAAATAAGTAAATAAATAAATTCCACAATAAAGTCAAATTAAAAAAATATTGCTCTACAAATGCAGCCTTACAGAAGTTATTAGAAGGAAAAGATAAACCTAAGGAGCTTAAATCCTTGAAAATCCAGGGAATAAATAATCTTGTGCCATCAAAATCAAAAGAAGTACACATACACACACATACATACACAAATACCACTACCACAAACACCACCAATACCAACAAAATAGCAAGAATCAGTAATCATCAATTATTGCCAACTTTTGAAATCAATGGACCCAATTCCCCCCAAAAGACACAGACTAAGAGAATGGATGTGATAACTGGGTCTATACTGTAGCATTCAAGAGATGTACCTCAGCATCAAGAACATATATCACCTCAGGCTAGAAGGTTAGTAAAAGATACTCCAAGAAAGAAAGTCTAAGAGCAATCTGGTATAGCCATTTTGATACCTAACAAAATAGAATTTAAGGCAAGATTAATCAGTAGAGAAGGGAAAAGACACTACATTCTCATCAAAGGGAAAATTCCCACATGGGATATTACAATTTTTAACATCTATGACCCCCAGACAAGGGCAGTCTAGTTTATAAAAGATACACTATTATAACTGTAGTTACTTATTGACCCTTACACACTGAGAATGGGAGAGCTCAAAACCCCACTATCACCAGTAAATAGGTGGTTCGGATAAAAACGAAACAAAAAAATGCTGGAGATAGATGTCATTACCTAAAAGAGCCTATCAGATATTTACACTGTATTTCATCTAAACACAAAAGAATATGCCTTCTTCTCTGTATCTTATGGATTTTTTCTCCAAAATTGCCCATGTTCAAAAACAGCCAAATTTTAGAAGTTATAATAAATTGAAATAAGTCCCTACATCCCATAAAACAACTACAGATTAAAACTGCATACAAAAAGAACAGAAACCACAGAAAGTTTAGAAACTTATGGAAAATGAAAAACTCTCTGCTGAATAAAAAATGGGCGATAATAGATATAAAGAATTTCTAGAATACAGTGAAAAGAAAGCACAACATACTCAAACTTATGGAACACAGTAAAAGGGGATTTTTCTGCCAGCATATAAAAACTGAAGAGATCTCATAGTATCAACTTAATATGACACCTGAAAACTCTAGAAGAAAAAGAATAAACATCATCCAAGAAAGTAGACAATAAGAAATAATCAAACTGAGGGCAGATATCAGTAAAAAAGAAAAGTATAAACTATCAATGAAACAAAGAAAAAATCAACAAGATAGACAAACTCTTATCCAAACTAACTAAAAGATAGATAGAGAATATCCAAATTAATAAAATCAGAAAAGGGCATAATACAGACATTGAAGAAATTCATAGAATCATAAGTATATAAGTATAAAAACCTGTTGTTCAATACATTGGAAGATATAAAAGAAATGGATAATTTTCTTCATAGGTACCACTTACTAAAGTAAAATCAAGATCAGATAAACAGTTTAAATAAAGCTATAACCCCTAGTGAAATAGAGGCAGTCGTTAAAAGTGTCCCAACAAAGAAAGTCAAGGGATAGATGGTTTTACAGGACAGTTCTACCAGACTTTCACAGAAGAACTGAAAAAAAAATTATAATCACATCAGATACAGTAAAATTCTCTGGTAAAAATCTCACACTCTTTCATGATAAAAAAAAACAAAGCTAAACAAAACCTGGAATTTATTTGGGGGTAAAGGAATGTACTTAGAATACAGTTTATGGCAAACTCACAGCCAACATCAATAATACCACTAAAATCAGGCATAAGACAAGGTTGTTCACTCTCTCCATGTCTATTCAATACAGAAATTGAAAACTTAACTTGAACAATAAGACAAATGAAGAAACACAAGTAGATACAAATTGTAAAGAAAGAAGTCAAAGTATCCATATTTATAAATAATATGATAATATACATAAAATTCTAAAAATTCCAATGGGAACTCCTACAGCTGACAAACACTTTCATAAAGGTAGCTGGACACAAAATTAGCTCACAAAACTCAATATCCCTTTTATATAAAGATGGAAAACTTACTGAGAAAGAAATCAGGCAAGCAATACCTTTCACAATAGTCTCAAAAAATATGAAATCTGTTAGATAAGTCTAACCAAGTAAGAAAAGTTGGGTATGATAAAAAATTGAAGCTGTTGAAGAAGACATTAGGAAATGGAATGATCTCCCATACTCATGAACTGATAGTATTAACAGTAAAAATGGCAGTCTTAAAAAAAGGAAAGACAATCATCCTGTTTCCCCAAGTTTCCCCCATCCTCCCCTTCTCATTTTTCTCTCCCTTTCTCCCCTTACCCCCATCCCACCCCACCCCACACCCAAGATCCCAAATTTTTTTTTGGGGCAATTTTGTCTACTTCCCATAGCCAGGATAATTATATGTTTTTCTTTAAGTTCACCTTCTTATTTAGCTTCTTTAGGATCACCAATTATAGACTCCGTGACCTTTATTTATGGCTAGAATCCAATTATGAGTGAGTACATCCCATGTTCATCTTTTTGGGTCTGGGGGAAGTTTGGATAGGGGAGCAGGGAAGCACAAATCTTAGTTAAGGGAGTCATTTTAGGGTTGGTAAGAGACTTGAACCTAGAGTGGCTCCCAGGAGCCCAAGGCGATGTCCCCAGTTAGTTCCTTGGGCAGCTGAGGATAGGGAACCTGAAATGACCCTATCCTAGAGCAATACTGACGAATATCTTGCATATCACCATAGAACCTTCATCTGGTGATGGATGGAGATAGAGACAGAGACCCACACTGGAGCACCGGACTGAGCTCCCAAGGTCCCAATGAGGAGCAGAAGGAGGGAGAACATGAGCAAGGAAGTCAGGACCACGAGGGGTGCACCCACCCGCTGAGACAGTGGGGCTGATCTATTGGGAACTAACCAAGGCCAGCTGGACTGTGGCTGAAAAAGCATGGGACAAAACCGGACTCTCTGAACATGGCGAACAATGAGGGCTGATGAGAAGCCAAGGACAATGGCATGGGGTTTTGTTCCTACTTCATGTTCTGGCTTTGTGGGAGCCTAGCCAGTTTGGATGTTCACCTTCCTAGACATGGACGGAGGGGGGAGGACCTTGGACTTTCCACAGGGCAGGAAACCCTGACTGCTCTTTTTACTGGAGAGGGAGGGAGAGAGGAGTGGGGGGAGGGGGAGAAGTGTGGGAGGAGGGGGAGGGAAATGGGAGGCTGGGAGGAGGCAGAAACGTTTTTTTTCTTTTTTAAAAAATTAAATAAAAAAGGAAAGACAAAAAAAATGCTCCCAAAACAAAATCCAATTTACAGATTCAGAATTCCAACACAATTATTCATAGAGATGGAAAGGAAAATTCTTGGCTTTATCTGGGCAATCAAAGACCCCAGAATAGGTAAAACAATCCTGAACAATGAAAAAATGATTAAATGTCCCTTCATTCCAGATTTTAAGTTGTATCGGAGAGGTATAATAATAAAAAGCACAGCATATTTTCATAAAACAGACATGCTGATCAATAGGATAGAGTTAAAGACTTGACACAAGTCTGCATACATATCTACCTGATTTTTGATAAACAAGTTAGAAATACACACCGAAAAAAGACAACATTTTCAACAAATGATGCTGGTGAAACATGTAGAATACATGTAGAAAAATGCAAATAGATCAATACTTATTATCCATCTCAATACTCAGCTCCACGTGTATCAATGATCTTAACATTAAAACAATATGCACTGAAACTTATATGAGAAAGTGTTGAATTGCTTTGAACTCATTGGCACAGGAAAGACTTTATGATCAGAATGAAGATTGCACAAAGGCTAAAATCAGCAATTAATAAGTGGGACATTGTGAAACTGAAAAGTAAGGCCAAGAACAGAGTCATTAGGACAAAGTGGTAGCCTACAGAATGGGAAGAGACTTTTATCCAGTCCATATCAGGGAGAGGACTAAAATCCAAAATATATAAAGAACTCAAGAAACTAGATACCAAAAACCAAATAATCCAGTTAAAATTGGAGTACATATCTAAACAGAATTCCCCAGTGGAGGAAACTCAAATGCCTGATAAACACTTAACAAAATGTTCAATATTCTTAGTCATCAGAGAAAAGCAATTCAAAGCTAATTTGAGATTCCATTTTGCACCTGTCAGAATGGCTAAGATCAATATCCCAAGTGACAGGTCATGCTGTTCAGTATGTAGAACAATAAGAACACTCAATCTTTTTCTGGGAGTTCAAACTTGTAAAGTCACATCAGAAGTCAGTATGGCGGTTCTCACAAATTTAGGAATTTATCCACATCAAGATTCAGCTATACCACCCTTTAGCATACACCCAAGGGATAAATCACCCAACCACAGGGACACTTGCTCAACCATGTTTATTGCAGCTTTATTCATAGTAGCTAGAAATGAAAACAGTCTAGATGTCTCTCAGCAGAAGAATGAATAAAGAAAATGTGATACATTTACAAAATGGACTACTACTCAGCAGTTAAAAAAATGGCACCATGAAATTTGCTAGCAAATTGTTACACCTATAAAAAATTACTATGAATGAGTTTGATGTAGACTCAGAAAGAAAAATATGCTATGCATTTTTTTTATCTGGGTATTAGCTATTAAATCAAGTATAACTGAACTACAGTGCACAGACCCAGAGAGGTTAGGTATAGAGGAAGCAAAGCGGTGCCATGTAGATCTTCTTGGGAGGAAGAAATAGTATGGATTTATAGGTGGACTAGGGGAGGGTTATCAGGAATTGTAGGGTGAGTCTTAGGGAAAGGGGAGATGTGCTTGAAGCGGGGTATGTGGGGAGGAGACAGCTGGAGTTGATGAACATTGAATGAGTGATATGTAAACCTGGTACAGTAGAAAATTCCTAAAAAAAATAAGTGAAAAATATTGTAGTGAAGGCTCTGAAAAATGATGGAGATAGAATTACAACAGGCTATTTCTTGGTACCAAACAAAGTTTTCTGTCTTGAGACTGGATCACATACAACTGTGATTTTGACCAAAAAGGACCCATGGAAATCTCAAAACAAATCAAGATGTGGCCACAACAATAGTTTACCATCCACAAAGTGAACAGAAAAGCTCCATTGTTGAAGACAGCACAAATGCAACTCTTCAATATGAAGAAGAACTTCTACCCACATAGAAATTTCAGCCATAGTTGCTAGTGTCTTTAGTATGGGAAGGTACTCTGCTGGATAACAAATAATAAACCTTAATACCTACTCAGCCACAAACCTTTGATCTACAATCTGTCCTAACTGAAATATATGCCAGGGAAATGGTAGCACAATGCTAGTTGGAGTAAATAACTAATTTGGTTTTGATTTAAGGTCTACTTCATCAGTTGGAACCCATACCCAATACTGTTTGTCTGATCACGAACTGGGGATTAGATAGTTCAGGGGCCTAGGGTAAAGTCAAATAAAAATAAAGTAAAATAAAATAACTCTTAATGATGTTCCACGATCTAAAAGACTTCTTACTACAGCAGATAGGAACAATGAAGACACCAACAGTCAGTCTGTACACAGGGTGAGCCCTTGGGGGATATAGTTCAATAAGTGACATCTCCATCAAATTTCTCTAAGTAGAGCTCAACAAATTTCATAAATGCAAACCAGAGAGAGTGAAAAAGCCAGAGAAGATGCTGGATGGCAGAACAAGGTCCACTAGATCTACTGAGTAAAATTCACAAGAATTAACAGAGACTAAAGCAGCAAGCAAAGCAACAACACAGGTCTGCCCCTGATCTTCTGCATACATGCTTTAGTTGCCAATTTAGTGTGAAATTCCTGGTGTGTGAAAGAATGGTTCATTGATTTGCATGACTATATTTGAGGCTCTTTCTTCTTCTGTTGGTTTGCATTATCCAACTTCAATGTGATGTTTTTCTTGTATATCTTTTGTTATAATTGGTTATCGTCTCTTAGAAGTGTGTTCTTTTCTATTGCAAGACAGAAAGGGAGTGGATCCAGAGGTGTAGGGAGGTGGTAAGGACCTGGAAGGGAGTTGAGGTAAAGAAAACTATAATCAGGAAACATATTTAAAAAGAAAAAAGGGAACTTATTCTATACACTCAAAAAATCAAAAAATTATCATTAATAAGTGAGTCAGTACTGGGAATGTCGTCAGTGGGTAAGAGCACTATCTGCATAACTGGCATATCCAGAATTTTGATCCGAAGTACCCAAGTAAAATGTGCATGTAGTATTAATTAAAATGTAAATTAGATACACAAGTAATTGGTATACTAATGTTATTTATAGCAAATATAAAATATTAAGTCTTGGTTGGAAATTAAGGTTGAGTAAGTAACTTTATCATCTCAAAAGCAAAAATAGACAATGATTAATTGATCAATCTACAGGTAGAAAGATAGTACAGGAACCATACAAATTATTATATATGATGGATTAATATTTGGATTTCTACTGTTTACTCTTTCAAACTGTCATTTTAAGTTTATCCAGGAAAAAAGGGGCATGGTAAATTTTGTAAAATTTGATCTTATATTATCATAAAATCATACTTATATTAATTTCAAAATAGTCACCCTAATGGTGCACCATTCTTTGTTACCCAGTTTTTTTCTTAGTAACATAGAATGTCATGAATAGATCTAGATGCACTTTGGGTGACAACTGAGGTATCTTATTTTTGGGAGGAAATATTAATGAGAAATGATGGGTTTCAAGGATCCTCTTTCTGCTATACTTCAAGGTATGGCCCCATAGATAGTATCCAATTCAAATTTCAATAGTGCCAAAACTGAGAAAAAAAGTTCATTTATCTGAATAAGAATATAGAATAAAGGGTAGGTAAAATTTATCAGCCCCTTTTCATATAACCAATAGAGTTCTAATACCTTTTGTAAAATACTGAATCACACAGTAAGATAGCTCTTTTATTGAACAATATTACTGTATATTTTTTTGCAGTACTGAAATTGGACCACAGATTTATTGATTCAGGGGAGAATTCTACATCACAATATACTAAATCATTTTTATGAGTCTATTTTACAATTATAAATAAAAAGCTGTCACAGAAATCTGCGGTTTTGTAGTTACAAAGTGGGAAATCTGGACATTCTTCTTTCAGAGTTCTATGAATTATAATGAGGAGAATGAGAAAGGGGACCAATCAAAACTTTACTCTGAATCGGAGGTACCCCTTCTGGGAAATGATATTATCTCTAGGCATCTAGCGCTAGTTATGACACTGGATACAAACATAAGTTCAGCTACTTCTACCTTTAAGAGCTCATCCAATGTGGGAAGAAGTCCTGTAGCAAAGAGAATAATTTCCTGGATTTCCAATAAATTTTCTAAGGAATCTAGGTCTTAAGATGCATATTCTCATTTAAGTCAACTCATCCTTTAGAAATTCATAGAAGATAATGATTTTCTTTTCTATATGTGAAAATAAATTTCTTGTGATTTTTCTCAAATATAGATTATGTTATGTCCCCCACACTACTTCTAGAGGAGCACAGGCTTGTCTTACTGATGATTATAACCTGCTTTATTACTGCTAACTGCACCCTCTCAGGACAGTAAAGAGAAAAACATCATGAGTTCTGGTAGCAGAGAAGGCTCCAGAAAACAAAGGTAAGAAAAAATAATTTCTGCTTGAAAATTCCTAAATTTACTTACATACTTCTCTTTTCTGCCCTAATTACTGGTAAACTCTAGGAAAACCAGGGGGAAAATGCTCAGAGACATTGAGGTTCTACATACATTTTACTGGATATATGGAAATAAAATGGGTGTAAGGAAAGAGGAAATGGCTTTTTCAGGAACTAAGAACAGTTGTGTTATTTGTATGCCTTATAAGGTTATTTATATATCCTACTGTATGTCCACTAAACCCCCAAATTAGGAAGCAGCCACTCTAGTTCTTCCACAAGAATCAAAGACAGGTTATTGGTTAATGTCATTTTTCACTCCTTTTATTATAGATGCAACCAATGAAGCAATTGACTATGAAAAGTAACTCTTCAGTGACTGAGTTCATGCTTATGGGATTAACAGTTCAACCAGGGCTCCAGTTGCCCCTCTTTGTCTTCTTCTTGTTAAACTACACAGCCACTGTGGTGAGAAACCTGAGCTTAATGAATCTCATTTTTCTAAATTTACATCTTGACACTCCCATGTACTTTTTCATCTTCAATCTCTCCTGCATTGATTTCTGTTATTCATTTGTTTTCACTCCCAAAATGTTGATGAGTTTTGCTTTAAAGAAGAACACCATTTCTTTTACAGGATACATGAGTCAGCTATTTTTCTTCTGCTGTTTTGCCAACTCTGAGTGTTATGTGTTGACAGCCATGGCTTATGATCCCTATATGGCCATCTGTCAGCCCTTCCAGTACACAACTATCATGTCACCTAAGATATGTTGTCTGATGATGGGTTTTGCAGGGGCCATGGTTCACACAGGGTTTATGATCAGGCTCAGCTTTTGTGATTCTAACATCATCAACCACTACATGAAGTAATAAGGGTGGTGGGGCTGCGTTCCCAGCACCCCGGCCGCCTGCTCGGCTAGCTTATGCCCCGAAATAACAACACACAAACTGTATTCTTTATGACACTGCTTGGCCCTTTAGCTCTAGCCCTTACTGGCTAATTCTGATATCCCGATCAACCCATCTCTAATAATCTGTGAGCACCGGTCTTACCAGGAAGATTCTAGCCCACGTCCATCCTGGGTCGGAGCTTCATTGCGTGTGTCTGCCCAGGAGCCGGGAGCATGGCATCTCTCTCTCTGAGGCATCTGCTCCCGAGACGAGAGCTGTGGAGTCTGAGCTCACTTCCTCGTCCTCCCAGCGTTCTGTTCTGTTTACTCCTCCCACCTATCTTCTAACCAATGAGGGCCAAGCAGTTTCTTTTTTATTTAACCAATGACCTTCCTCCATCATTTCCCCTTTTTCGGTTTAAACAAAAAAAAAAGGCTTTAACTTTAACAGAGCAAAATTACATATAACCAAACAGTTATCAAGTAAAAGTTACAATAATCTTTATCATAACTAAGGAAAACTATAACTATAACTAACTCTTCTTAACTCCTTCAAAGACTCCAGAAAGATACAATACTACCTAAGCTAACAAGAAAAAAGCAACTTTTAAAACTCGAGAAATGACAGAGACATCTCGCTGCCTGGACAGTCACCCAAAGTTCCTCTGTACCGTTGGGGCATCCATCTTCAGCCTTCAGGCCCATGGTAACCAGCAGACATTTCCATAAAGCAGGAAAATTCAAAGTCATTTCAGTCACTATCTGTTGTGTACTGCAGAATGTCTTGCAGACTCTTTCATGAATCAGGAACCCCGAAAGATCATCTCACCTTAGGCAAGTTCAGTAGTCCTCTCTCTGTGGGTTCTCTGTGTCCAGTTTATGCAATAGTCCAGGCAAGAGCAGTTTCTTGCCCAAATGGCTATCAAACTCCATAACGAGCCTCTTCGATGCCCATCTTCCTCTTGAAGTAGATTGGTGCTGCCAGGAGCAGAGTGTCTCATTGTCATGAAAAGTCCTAAGTTATTAAAACATTTAAAATGCCATATTCTATAATCTTTGAAAAATATGAAGAATGCCTATCTAAAATATATCTATGTACATCTAGAAAATCTTAACTAATGTGACTACAAACTTGACTATTATGATTATCTATTAACAATCTATACTTCTAATTATACATTACATTTTTAAATGAACTACACAATCACAGTTCCTTAATCAAGATCAGAAACACATATACATATAACAAAATTGACTTTAAATTTAAATCACTAAAACAAAATCCATATCAATGTAAATAATTCATATCTCTATCATATCCCCCTTTAAATGTAAAAGAACGTTTATAAATCATATTTGGGAACATGGGCGCAGTTTTTTCTCTCCAAACTGCTTCCTGCTGAATGGGGACATTGTTAATTAGGTCTTTCATGGTATAACCTGTGTGCTAGTTTCATCTCAGTTGAGCGAAGCAATTTTCCGAGGGTGTTCACGCAACCTTTCAGGAGGACGTGGTCCATCATACCAAATCGGAATAGAAGAAATTAACAAGGTCTCATCCTCTGTGAAAACAAAGTAAGAAACTCCTTTCCAAAGCATCATGTCCTTAGATCCAAATTTCAAATTCAGGGCATTTTCAAAATATCTATGTTGGATTAGTTCAGCAGCATTTATAAACAAGTATCTTTTAGTAGTTTTTGCTCTTTTGTCAGCATTCAAATAATTCAAAGAGAGCATAATAGCATACAGTATCAAAATTCTCTGTGTATTTTCCATCTTTGTGTGCTTTATTTTAACCTCTATTTTGTTTATTTTTACTTTTAACTTTTTGCTTTTTGAGACAGGTTCTCTGTATCTTTGACCTGAAGTAACTCTGTAGACCAGATTGTCCTTGAACTCTCAGAGATCCGCCTGTCTCTGCCTCCCAGGAATTGGGATTAAAGGTGTACGCTATGACACCTTGAACTCTCAGAGAACTGTTTGTCTCTGCCTTCTAGGCACTGGGATTAAAGGCATGTGCTACCACACCTTGAAGTCACAGAGGTCAATCTCCCTCTGCCTCCCAAGTGTTGGGATTTAAGGTGTGTACTACCTCACACAACAACTCTCTTCCTTTTTTTGTTTTTTACTTTAAGAACTTCAACTTTTAGTCTGCATATATTCTTAACACACTTTAAACCATTCAGAAATTTTCTCTGTCTTTGAATCTCTCTTTACTGTATATCTCTCTTTTTCTGACCACATGAGTCTTTAATTTACCAAGCAATCTCAGTAGGACTAAAGGTGTGGCTTTGCCGGCTAGATGTAGCCCATTCCTTAGCTTTCCAGCCTCATGGCTGAGGTACTGGCTGTAGCCCTGTTTACTGCCACAACACTATGGCATTTCAAGGTCCCTGCCAGCAAGTGAGCTTCAGCAGCCTGTGCTTGCAAACCGCACGAACCGCCTGCGTAAAAGAGTAAGAGTTTGCCCTGGAAGGACAGCCCAGAATGCTGGCATTTTTAAACGGCTTTTTTCCTGCTACGGCTGAAAACCGAAAAGCATGTGTTCAGCTTTTTGGCAACACCGTTTAAGTGTTTCGTGGCAGGACCTCTTAATGAGCTGCAGGGTTTTGCAGCTGAAGCTGAGTCAGGAAAGTCTCTCTTAGATGAGAGCGCTTGCTTGCCTCTAGCAAGCAGAACAGACCCAAGAAATTGCCACAAGAAACATGCTTTACTCTATTCTTTTCCAAGCTTTCTCAGGCTTTCTGTGGACTCAGTTACCCACACGTCTGGGTGCCATTTGAAGTAATAAGGGTGACGCAGCTGCGTTTCCAGCACCCCGGCTGCCTGCTCAGCTAGCTTATGCCCCGAAATAACAACACACAAACTGTATTCTTTTAGACATTGCTTGGCCCTTTAGCTCTAGCCCTTACTGGCTAATTCTGATATCCCGATCAACCCATCTCTAACAATCTGTGAGCACCGGTCTAGCCCACGTCCATCCTGGGTCGGAGCTTCATTGCTTATGTCTGCACAGGAGCCGGGAGCATGGCGTCTCTCTCTCTCTGAGGCGTCTGCTCCTGAGACGAGAGCTGTGGAGTCTGAGCTCACTTCCTCTTCCTCCCAGCATTCTGTTCTGTTTATTCCTCCCACCTATCTTCTAACCAATGAGGGCCAAGCAGTTTCTTTTTCATTTAACCAATGACCTTCCTCCATCAACTACATGTGTGACATCTTTCCTCTCCTTCAGCTCTCCTGCAGTAGCACCTATGTCAATGAGTTTGTGAGTTCTGCTGTAGTTGGAACAATTCTCATTTTATCTAGCATCATTATTTTAGTCTCATATGCTATGATTCTTTTCAATATCATTCACATGTCATCAGGAAAGGGTTGGTCCAAAGCCTTGGGCACCTGTATGTCTCACATCATAACTGTTAGTCTCTTTTACGGATCTGGGCTACTAGCTTATGTCAAACCATCTTCTGCTGAGACTGTACGCCAAGGTAAATTTTTCTCAGTGTTTTACACTCTTGTGGTTCCCATGCTGAATCCTCTCATTTACAGCCTCAGGAACAAAGATGTCAAAGACGCTGTGAAGAAAACCATGAAGAGAATCACAAGTTGAGTGAACATTATACCTTCCTTAATCCTGCCATACTGTTCTGCCTTGTTCTTCTCTTTGTCTTTCTCAATATATTTCTTCTGCTTTGTCTTGTTCTTCTCCGTGTCTTTCTCAATCTATTTCCTCTCTTTTTGTCTCATCTCTCTAAAGTCTGGAGATTTCATATAACCTCTCTTTCTGTCACTATGAGATATAATTCTGGTGTCTATTTTTCCCCACTTCACTTGTTTCCAGCTTAATTATGACTCCACAATGTTGGTCATTATCTACTTCAGAACAGGACCCTCTTCTCCTGTCTTTCTGTTCCTAATAATAACAAAACCTATGCCTTTTTGTTGTGTGCTTTCTCCTGATGGAAACTCATAGAGTGTGTTCTCAATGCCCTACTTCTTCCTCTTCTGAGACAATTTTGGTTTTCTTTATTTGTTTCCTGAAACAACAGATATTTTATAAACTAAATTAGTAAGATGAGATAAGAGAGGGTAAAAACTGAAAATACAGCCTAGATCTTGAAATTTCATGATTATTTAAGGTATTCCTAAGATATTATATTATTCTAGACTTGTAGTCTCACATCTGTAATGAAATTCTGTACTATACTTAAATAAAATGTGGTTCTTTAAAGTCTGAGTATGTATTCAACCTATTCCTTTTAATTGACCCCCACAAGACACAGAAAATATGACATTTGGTATTGAATAGAACTGAAATTTTCACTATCCTTCTTTGATACATGGATTGGTCAATAATTGTTTTTAAAATGGCAGACCTACAATCATGCCTGTAAAACAAAGAACCATTTAGTGCCTACTATTTTTAAGTGTCTATATATGTATATGCACACACACACACACACACACACACACACACACACACATATATATATATATATATGATAGATGCAGTTTTGTAAAAATCTATTTTATTACTTTAAAAACTAAAACACAGCTAGACTTGAAGTTTCAGAATAAAGAATATCCTTGCTTTTGATTGAGTTTGCTTCTCAGGGCCAAAAATGATATGGATATCTATTTTGTTATTTTATGTGTTTCTATGATCTGAAAGAGAAAATAATTATGTAACTTTTTAAGGCCATACACCTTATGCATAAGACTAGATTCATACCCACTGTGCATTTGGTTAAGAAACACAAGGGCAGAAAACTGTGAAAAAAACAGATAGACTCTCTAGAGAATTGTTTCACAGTGACTGTGGAAGTTGGGATTCTGTCAGAAAATCGACTCAGTCATGATGCCTATTATAGAAATGATGCAAAGATTTCAGATCCAGTTAGCAAAGTGTCCATGTTCCTACAGAAACCTCAATTTAGAGTGACACAGGCATGGGAAAAAGAGTAATAAATATTTTCATCTTTTTATGATTAGTGATATTTTTTCTAGGTTTTTGAGACTGAGGAGATTGAGTAAGCTTTTCTGGTGACTCATGTTCATTTAGTGAATTGTATATTTAAGGAGTCTGATATATGTCTCATATTCATTAGTAGAGAAAAATGACTTAGCCGGAACACAGAAAAAAACAAAGTTAATTGTACTACACACTATTTTCCTTTGAACATGTTCACAGAACCAAAATCCTTTAGAATAGATAGTCCTCCATGCGTATTTTTTAATATATATTTTTATGGTTTATTTAGCTTTATTTTTTTTATGTGCATTGGTGTGGAGGTGTCAGATCCCCTGCAACTGGATCTTCAGACAGTTGTGAGCTGCCATGTGGGTCCTCTGGAAGAGCAGTCAGTACTCTTAACCACTGAGCCATCTCTCCAGCCCCCCTCCATGCATATTTTAAGATTTTTTTCTGGTGATACAAGTTTAAGCTTTCAGCTTTTCTACTTAGTGTACCAATCTCAGAGAAGAAATGATTGTCCACAAGTCAAGCCTAGTGAAATAATGAGTTTGCTAGGCTTGTTCAGTGTCTGACAGGAATATAGAATACATGGATGTTGCTGTATTACTAAGAAGCCCTGGCCATGGTCAATGGCTCAGTAAAGTCCCATCATTGAGAAGCTCTCAGTTCTACATAGAGTATGCTTTTCATCAAAGACCATTTACTGGTGACAAAGTCTTGAGTCAGAGCTTTGTAAATACTGTGAGCTTATTGAATATCAGCAGCTTCACCCTTCGCACAAGGAGAGAATTATTCAGTTCAGAGGAGATAATATAAAAACAGTGGTTATTTCCTGTTTGGAGTACAATAGATCTTTAAACTGTGATTCTTTAATTTATGAAGATCACGGTCCTTGAAAAGTGCTAAAATATTTGTTTGGATATATAGGCTGAGAAATCATTATACTAGTTAATTCATTCAGTCAATCTGAATAAAACTATTGATACTAGAGTTATATAATTTTGATTTATTATAACATTTTATGATCATCAAATGTTTCTAACATTGACTCTCATGGACATGCTATGTTTTTGTATTTTTGATTCATTCTTTGTAGCATGTGTATGATTAAATTTGTGAAAAATAACTTGAAATCTACTCATATAGACATACTTTGGTAGACATAAGAATGTTTCTTAAAAACACAGAATCAGTTGTGTAAAACCCAGACCTAAAATGCACTTAAATACAAAGCCAACATGGAATCGTAAGTTCAAGATACAAAGCATCATTTGAGAATTCTTTTCTAGTTATCAGCTTAGTCTGTTGGAGAACAAAACAGAGAATAACCTGGCTTTACTTTCTATTTATTCCATCTGCACATGTGTGTGGTGTTTATAAGAATGTGTGCACACACATATTGCGTATATGCATGTGGGTGTCTGAGTTTCTTTCCGTCACTATCCACTTACAAAGTGAGTTTGGATCTTTCAATTGATAGCCAAGTTCATCAATTTAGCTACTATAGATAGCCAGCTTGCTCTAAGGATACCCTGTCTCTTCCTTCTGAGTGCTGCAGTTACAGACAGATTATGGTACCCACCTATGGATACTGTTATGTGAATTCTCAGGTTGATCTTCATTTCTCAATCTTACATAACAAGTTCTTTAGTGCTTATTCTTTGATGTAGAAAATTAAATATTTTACTATTGATATTAAAACTGTATTTAATAAAATTTATTACTAAAAATTATTGGATATGACATAATTTTTTAAATTCACCATAGTAAGTCAATTAGTGGTAAAATAATGTTAAAGCTTATTTAACAGTTACTGATTGTCTGTGGCATAAAAATCTTTGTTAAAAATGTATACAGAGTCTGGGTATATTTCCTATCTCTTCTTGCATCACTGTTTCTTCACTCATTTATCTTGAATTTCTAAATATATACTTCGGAAAACTCTGTTCTAAAATCTGGTAAAAACTTCATAAAATCATATTAAATCACATTTTTATTGTATTTTTTGTTCTTTTGATGACTAATTTCTTGAGTTCTTTGTATATTTTGGATATCAGACCTCTTTCTGAAGTATGGTTAGTTAAGATCTTTTCCTATTCTGTAGGCTGTCACTTTGTTTTGTTTACTGTGTCCTTTGCTTTAGAGAAGCTTCTCAGTTTCAGGAGGTCCCATGTGTTAATTGTTTGTCTCAGAGCTTGTGCTTCTGGAATTATATTTAGGAAGTGGTCTCCTGTGCCAATGCGTTCAAAGGTACTTCCCGTATTTTCTTCTATATGGTTCAGTGTGGCTGGATTTATGTTGATATCTTTGATCCATTTAGACTTGAGTTTTGTGCATGGTGATAGATATGGATCTATTTTCATTCGTTAACACATTGACATCCAGTTATGCCAGCACCATTTATTAAATATGCTTTCCTTTTTTCATTCTATATTTTTTGCATCTTTGTGAAAAATCAGGTGTTTGAAGATGTGTGGATTACTATTTGGGTCTTCAGTTCAGTTACATTAGTCCTTCTGTCTGTTTTTATGCCAATACCAGGCTATTTTCAGTACGTCAGCTCTGTAACTGTAATTCTTACTTGAGCACTGTTTTTACTGTATGTAATTTTAATATATTAAAATTAAAGCTTCCTTTTTAATTAGACAAAAATGGAAATGCTGTGGAACTATCTTTGTGCACTGTAAATAAGTTTTTTTGTTTTGTTTTTATTTATTTATTTATTTTGTTGTTGTTGTTAACAAAAACATGATAGGCTAATGCCTAGGCAGGATTTGCGGGGCAGAGAGAATTCTGAGAAGAAGAATGGAGTCTGGGGAGTCTGAAGAGAAGCAGGAAGAAGCATGATGAGTATGCTGTGTTGAAAGAAGACACTGCCACATTGCAAAGAATAAATAAAAATATGGGTTAATTTAAAATGTGTTAGATACTAACAAGCCTGAGCTCTCGCTCCAGCTTGTAAAATTAATGACAAGTGTCTGAGTGGTTGTTTGCAAGTGGCTCTTGGGACACAGAGAAACATCACCTACCCATTTTTTGACTTTCTTATCTTTTATCAGTCCAAGGAGTCAGGGCACTACTGCCCAACCGGAATGCCTTTGGCACTATTGCCCAACCGGAATGCCTTTACCACGTGATGCTTTTCTCTTTCCCATTGAATCTTTCCAATATGATTTCATGAAATACAATATACATGTGTCATAGTCTTTTCAGTCATCAAAAATTCTTTTTCCTTCTTAAAAATTCATAATGAAATGCAAACACCTACTACACTTATTGTATAAGGTAATTTTAAATTAAAAGTTTTACATTAAAGTATATTAAACACATTAATTTTTACCCAATATTTTTACCATGTTTTTTCTTAAGTATACCTCCATGTATGTGTGAAAATGATGAAGTCATGTTTTCTTGATATGAGTGCTCATAAGTATCAATTTATCTTGGGATTTAATTTTATTCTATTGTGTGTAAAGTTTACTCTAAACAATAGAAGACAAAATATCATGAAGTAAAGGTCCATTCCATTTTTATATATTTTTAAAGTAGAAAGGTCTAAAAATCAATTTCCATTTTTTAATGGTATATGTGTAATCAATACATTAAGCGAATTGCCCATCAATTGAAGCATGTAAAAAGTCATGATACATCTTAAACAATGTAGGCTTAATTACTTAAGTCATAAATAGTATTGTAATTATTTTATTTGTTTGAAAATGGATGAAACTGGAGATCATCATGCTAAACCAAATAAGCTAATTATATATAGTAAGTGTTATATGTATTCTTTTATATGTGAGATCTATTCTGAGATACAAAATGGGTACTAATAGAGTTGTAGAAGAGAAAAGGAATGGAAATATGTTAAATAAAGAGATTATTATGAGAAGAATATGTTCAAAGTTAATTAAAGGCAACCCTTAGTATAATTCATATATAATAAAATTACGAAAGTTGAGCATAACAAAATTTAATTCAACTATATACAGATTTTTTTAACTACAACTAGTTTAGACAATAGTTTCATGCCACTGAAAATTTTAATGATATAAATTATATGTTCATCTTTTTAAGTCTATGCCCAGTGGACTAGACAATCCCTGGTGAAAAGTTTATGCCTGCTGTGACAAATTGGGATTTAAACATAGACTTTTTTTTTTCTCTTCCTTGTTGATCTCCATAGAGTGTACCTTAAGGGATATCTGTTCCTGGATTTCTAATCAGGTCCAAAAGAATTAAAAGCAGGCCATGTTCTTTATTGATATAGTGGCTCTGGAGGGATGTCTGTGGCTTTTCTTTACTGCGTTTGGGAAAATTACTAGCTAAAAGCATTATGCACATCTCACGGTGACATCTGTAACCTTCAGGTTGTGAGAACTGTGCTATGACACTTTTGTCATGCAGAATGTTATGATATTTGTCCACTTTTGATGCCAGTTCTACCTTCAGGATAGTGGTGGTGTGACACATATAGAGGTCTATTCGGAAACAAGAAAGAGTGAGTTCATTTTTTATTTATGTCTCCAATTCCTCTTGTGAATAGAAAGGAGAATAATTATTGCACTGAATGTCAATAACAACAAATCGGTAGGGCAGGATTCAAACTCTACTGTCTGCCCGCTTGTGTTTTTTTCTCTTTGTTGTGTTGGCTTCCTCTTCAGTTTAATAGTAAGACATGCAGAAGAGATCCAGGTACCACATGAAATACAAAGCTTTCTTAGTGTGTGTGGAGTGTTTATTCTGTTTTAAACAAAATACTAATGTACTATGTATATAAATAGTTTATGTATTATAAAAGTATTATGTGGGTATTAAAAATATCACTAATGAAACCCTCACCCATATTAGTTACTATTTTCTCTTGCATGCTTTTACAGACTTTTGAAAGTAAACCTTTTTCCATCTTCTGTGAATCTAGGATAGAGTAGAAAAAAATGTGAAGGGACATGGAGGAATATAATTAGTGAAAATATTAAGCTACTGTGGATAGTCTTCATATGCTATATCAATTGTTAACTTCATAGAGTCTTATAATAAGTACCATGGAATCTTACAGACTGTAAGTAATTTCTTTTCATAAGGAGTATCTGTGTGAATGATGTCCTACAGAAATTCTCTTGTTTATTATGGAAGAACTAGATTGTCTAATGCAACTAATGGATGGGAATTGATAAACCAGAAGAGGGCATGTATTTTGTATGATATATCACATCACCTAAGTTTATCAATGTTTAAAGTTTATGAGGCATCATGCATAATGTAGGCTTAATTACTTAAATAATAACCAGTATTGCAAATATATTGTTTGAATATGGATGGAACTGGAGATCATCATGTTAGACAAAATAAGTTAATTATATAAGATAGGTGTTATATGCATGTGTGGTGTATGCAAGATAAGCATTCAGGTCTGACAATCTATGTCCATAGGCTGAGGCATGGGTAGAAGGATATTATTGTAATAACAAGATTATAAAGATAAAATAGGCAAGAGTAATTCAAATTTGCCATTATTTGAGAGTATGGTAATATATTCATGTGACAAAGAAGAACTTTGTCAATTTTTCCAAATTCCGATACTGTTGAAAACCTGGAAACAGAGCTGGTTTGTTCACTATTAAAATTTTCTTCACTCCTAGATTTTCAATGATAAGCATGCTGGCTGAAAATGGCTCCTTGGTGATTGAATTTGTTCTTGCTGGTTTGACAGATCGTCCAGAACTCCAACTGCCTCTCTTTTATGTGTTTCTTATAATCTACATTGTCACAGTGATTGGAAACTTTGGCTTGATCACCCTGATTGGCCTCAATCCTCACCTGCACACTCCAATGTACTATTTCCTCGTCAACCTCTCCTTCATTGATCTCTGCTACTCTTCTGTCTTCAGTCCCAAAATGCTGATGAACTTTGTCTGTGAGAAGAATATGATCTCTTATGTAGGATGCATGACTCAGCTGTTTCTCTTTCTCTTTTTTGTCATCTCTGAATGCTACATGTTGACCTCAATGGCCTATGATCGCTATATGGCCATATGTAACCCATTGCTATATAAAGTCACCATGTCCCCTCAGGTCTGTTCTGTGATATCTTTCTCTGCTTATGGGATGGGGTTTGCTGGAGCCTCTGCCCACACAGGATGCATGCTCAGACTGACTTTCTGCAATGCGAATGTCATCAACCATTACTTGTGTGACATTCTGCCCCTCCTTCAACTTTCTTGCACCAGCACCTATGTCAATGAGGTCGTAGTTCTCATAGTTGTAGGTATTAACATCACAGTTCCCAGTCTTACCATTCTCATTTCCTACATTTTTATCCTGGCCAGCATTTTAAACATCAAATCCACAAAAGGAAGATCAAAAGCCTTCAGTACCTGTAGCTCTCACATCATGGCAATTTCTCTTTTCTTTGGATCAGCAGCATTCATGTATCTTAAATATTCTTCTGGATCTATCGAACAAGGAAAAATATCTTCAGTTTTCTACACTAATGTTGGGCCCATGCTCAATCCCCTGATTTACAGTTTTAGGAACAAGGACGTCAAGGTGGCATTAAGAAAATCAATGATTAGGTTTCAGAAGAGAAACATATTTTAATAAGAAACAATCTTTCTGTATGAATTTGGAAGATTAAATTTTGGGGGATTGTTTTTGTTTGTGAATGAGGATTTACCTATTATTATATGTGTAATTTTGTAGACTTGATTTTGCAATATTTTATTTGGATAATTTCATTTTTGTTTCTGTAACTCTGGCAAATCTAATAGGAACTCCGAATAATTGGTAACATTTTTATGAAGAAATAAGTACACAGGCTTTTTTTTATTGCTATTTCTTATTCTAGGCAATTGGCTATTTCTCACCTATAAAACACAACAAATTTTAGGTTACTAAACATTGAAACCTTTCATATCTAAAACTAAAAATGACAAACAATGGGTGCTTTCTCATTTTATAGTAGAAATATGGTTATGATAGTGTTGGGAAGCTGGGTAGGAGATGACAATAAGGTTTTTGATTTGTATAGTTTCAATCAAGAATATTGTATTTGAACTCATTGCTTCTCATTTAGACTCTGTTTAATCATTTTTATATTTTAAATTTATATAGCAATAGATTTTGCAGTTCATGCTAAAAAGACATTGCAGTTATGTCAGATGATGTGTATTTTCTTCAATTTAATCACCACACATTAGATATCTATGTAATTATCATTGTTATTCATAAGCAAAATATGTATAATTTTACTTTTCATTTACAAATAAAATCAGAAAAACTCATTATTTGCATACATAATTCTTAATTAATATAGATTGCAAGAAAAATAAGAACTTTGTCATGGACATTTAAGAACAAGGCCTGAATATATATGTTTTACTTAAAGTCATATTTTAATAAAAATAAAAATGACTTGTATTTTTGGGGATATTTTAAAATTTGGCTGTTTTTATACTTATTTAGAAATTTTAAGTGTGTTTGAAGAGTAGAGGTCCACAAGTAGGTGTTACTATCATCTTCCCAAGTCGTTCAAAGCAAACTACATTCAATGTCAGGTAATCCAGACTAGATGGGACATGCACTTCTAAGGATTTTCTAGTTTGCACCTCCCACAGGTACACTGAGATTGTAGGTATGTGAACACTAAGTCCAGATATGTGTGGGTTCTGAAGATTCAGTCTAAGTCATTAGGCTCTGGTGGCAAACACTTCAACATACTAAGCCATCTCCCTGTCCCCAAAATTGAATACTTTTATTAATATGCTATATGCTGAATATATCTTATTCTCTAATTTTTGCCATAAAAGTAATATGATCTTTAAAAGTTTATAAGACATAAGTAGGCAGGTCAGAAAATTATTTAAAAATATGTAATAACAATTTTAATTGCAATTTCTTTTTTATTGTTTTTACTGAGCTATACATTTTTCTCTGTTACCCTCTGTTCCTCCCCTCTCTTTCTACCCTCACCCGGGGCCCCATGCTACCAATTTGCTCAGGAGGTCTTGTCTTTTTCCCAATTCTATTTAGGTCCATGTATGTCTCTCTTAGGGTCCTCTTTGTTGTCTAGGTTCTTTGGGGTTGTGGATTGTAGGTTGGTTTTCTTTTGCTTTATGTCTAAAAGCCATTTATGAGTGAGTACATATCATATGATATTTTTCTTTCTGGGTCTGGTTTACCTCACTCAATATGGTTCTCTCTAGATCTGTACATTTGCCTGCAAATTTCAAACTGTCATTATTTTTTAATCACTGAGTAGTACTCCATTATGTAAATGTCCGACATTTTCTTTATCCATTCTTCAGTTGATGGGCATCTAAGTTTGTTTCCTGGTTTGGGCTATTACAAAAAATGCTGCTATAAACATAACTGTGCACATGTCCTTGTGGTATGATTGAGCTACCTTTTGGGTATATGTCCCAAATTGGCATTGCTGGGTCTTGTGGTACAATTTTTTTTCTTTATTTTCTGAGAAATCACCATATTGATTTCCAAAGTGAATGTGGAAGTTTGCACTCTCTTCAGCAATGCAGGAGGGTTCTCCTTGCCCCACATCCTCTCCAGCATAACCTGTCATTAGTGTTTTGGATCTTTGCCATTCTGATAGGTGCAGAATGGAATCTCAGAGTTGTCTTAATTTGTGTTTTTCTGATGGCTAAGGATGTTCAGCATTTCCTTAAGTGTCTTTTAGTCATTTGAGATTTGTCAGTTGAGAATTCTTTGTTTAGGTTTGTACCCTATTATTTTGGATTGAATTATTTTTTTTTCATTTGATGTCAAGTTTCTTGAGATCTTTGTATATTTTGGAGATCAGTCCTCTGTCAGATGTGTGGTTAGTGAAGATATTTTCTCACTCTATAGGCTGTCGTTTTGTCTTGTTTTACTGGGGAGTCAAAAGCTTTTAAAATTAATTTTCAGCCAGCATACAAAATTTATTTCACTGTAACACTGTTATGTATATACATATGCATATATAAATATATATATATATATATATGTGTGTGTGTGTGTGTGTGTGTGTGTGTGTCATGGATCCTGCTTATATCCAGGATCATTCATTTCCTTTCTACCATTCCCTTTTCCCCCTTCCTCTAAATATCTCCTTAAGTGTTCATATCACATATGTATATATTATGTATATATATATATGTATATATGCATATGTGAATATATGTATATACAAAAGTTATAATTAATTATTTATTATTTATATGAAATAGTGACATTTTGTCATTGTGCCCTCATCATGTTGTACACTATTTCTTTGTAAATTTATTAATCTCCTGTCATATTTTTTTCTCTAACTTCATGTTTTATTATATATTATATGTTAACCACTATTTACTAATTAATCTATAAATAAATAATTGAATTAGTGTTTAATATTAAATAAATAATGCACATTTAAAACCTAGATTCTCTATTTAAATTCTGGCTTGGATAATTTAAAACAGTTATCTGCAATTCCATTTATTTTCCTTCAGTTGACATAGGTTAATTTTTATTTTGTTTATTTTTTATTTTTTCAATGCTTATCATGTCTTTTCTTTTTTTATTAATTTTTATTGAGCTTTACATTTTTCTCTGCTCCCTTCCCTGCCTCTCCCCTCCACTTCCACCCTCTTCCAAAGTCCCCATGCTCCCAAATTACTCAGAAGATCTTATCATTTTCTACTTCCCATGTAGATTAGATTTATGTATGTTTCTCTTGGGTTACTCATTGTTGTCTAATTTCTTTGGGATTGTGATTTGTGGGCTAGTTTTCTTTGCTTTATGCTTAAAAATACTTATGAGTGAGTTCATGTGATATTTGTCTTTCTGTGTCTGGATTACCTCACTCAAAATGATGTTTTCTAGCTCCATCCATTTTCCTGCAAAATTCAAGATATTGTTATTTTTTCTGCTGTATAGTACTCAATTGTGTAAAACTGAATAAAACACAGTAACTTTTTAAAAAAATTATTTAACCTTTATTTTCTTTTTTTTTTAATTTATTTTTTGCTGAAAAAATTTCCGCCTCCTCCCCGCCTCCCATTTCTCTCCCCCTCCCCCCAACTCCTCTCCCCCTCTCCCCACTTCATTCCCCCTCCCTCTCGAGTCTGAAGAGCAGTCCAGATTCCCTGCCCTGTGGGAAGTTCAAAGTCCTTCCCCCTCAATCCAGGTCCAGAAAGGTGAGGATCCAAACAGGCTAGGCTCCCACAAAGCCAGTTCATGCAGTAGGATCGAAACATAGTGCCATTGTACTTGGCTTCTCATCAGCCCTCATTGTCCGCCATGTCTCTGAAAACACAGTAACATATATGTCACATTTTACTTTTTTATAAGTTTGTATCTGAACAAGCTTTATTTTGATTTTATTTTAGATTTTGAAGTTATCATACAAGATAATGTTTCATTATGACATTCTGATAAATATATAGAGTTGTATTTTGGTTTTCATCAATGCTTGTTACCATTTCTTGACAAGTCACCCAAACCCACTGCTTTAACTTCTCTCCTCAAAGATCCTTCTTTTACTTTGCTTTTAATAATCTTCCTTGGGCAGTTGAGGATAGGGAACCTGAAATGACCCTATCCTAGAGCAATACTGACGAATATCTTGCATATCATCATAGAACCTTCATCTGGTGATGGATGGAGATAGAGACAGAGACCCACACTGGAGCACTGGACTGAGTTCCCAAGGTCCCAATGAGGAGCAGAAGGAGGGAGAACATGAGCAAAGAAGTCGGGACCACAAGGGATGCACCCACCCACTGAGACAGTGGAGCTGATCTATTGAGAGCTCACCAAGACCAGCTGGACTGGGACTGAAAAAGCATGGGATAAAACTGGACCCTCTGAACATGGCGAACAATGAGGGCTGATGAGACGCCAAGGACAATGGCACGGGGGTTTGATCCTACGTAATGTGATGGCTTTGTGGGAGCCTAGCCAGTTTGGGTGTTCACCTTCCTAGATATGGACGGAGGGGGGAGGTCCTAGGTCTTACCATAGGGCAGAAAACCCTGACTGCTCTTTGGACTGGAGAGGGAGGGGGAAAGGAGTTGGGGGAGGGGGAGAAGGGTGTGAGGAGGGGGAGTAGGGTGGGAGGAGGGGGAGGGAAATGGGAGGCTGGGAGGAGGTGGAAACTTGTTTTTTTTCTCCTTTTCTCAATAAAATAAAAAATAAAAATAAATAATCTAGATTTCTCATATTCCTCTTTCTCTGCAGACTCACTGCTTTTTCTTTAATTATTTTCTTGGCATATAGTGATAAGATTCACATAGACGTTTTATTCATGTAATAATTCTATCACTCTTATTTCCTGTGTCCTTCCTTTTCTCCCCCCAACTTTTCCCAGATAAGCTTCCTTCTATCAAGTTGTACAAATATGTGTGTATATTATATGATCTTGAATCTAAAAGCAAGAAAAAACATTAATTTTTTTCTAGATATTTTCCTGCTATGATAATTTTCAGTACATTTAATTCCTGTCAATAAAACAATTTCTTTATGTTTTATGGTTATATAAACTTATCTGTATATAATTTATGATACATATCATTAGATATGTGACCATCAACTATAATTTTATTTATATGTGTCATCATAAATTTTAGGTAAGACAAGAAATTTCTTGCTCAATTAGTTACCATCCTGCACACATCTGAGGCACTCAAGTCTTTGAGGACCCAATAATAATAGGAAGTACCTCCAGACTTCGTCTTGATTCTAATTGCTTAACACATACACAAAAACAGAGAAAGTGTTTGAAGTAGCTTCTTCAAAGCCTGACATCTGAAAATGTATGTAGCATGGTAGGACTCAATTGAGCTCTTACTTTCCTGTCCTGAGCAACTAGTAGACGTCTGCAGAGCTTTCCTCACTTAAGTAGATTCCTTTCTTTGCATAACCAGGCTCTCTCCTGGACACACTTAGCTTTTAAGTCTACCTTCCTACAGTTACCACTGCATAAAACTGTGTTGACCTAATATTCTGACTTGGCTGTGTTTAGCAAGAGAACTGGGGTTTGGGGAAGCAGATACAGCATTGGTGTCTGTACAAATGAACTTTTCCTTATACTTTCAAAACGTACTAAGTTTTAGTCACCTTGTTGGAGAGATGCCACTGTGGATGTCAATTAGTTTTCTAGAGCTTCATAGTTGTCTGTCTGTATAGCAGTGAAACACAAGGCAGAGAGCCAGCTTCATGACACACTTGACTCATCTTCATGAATATATCCCACAGCTTTGTCTGACTCTTGGGCAGCTGTCCAACTTTATGCTTCTTTGTGGCTTGGGTTCTCAGGTCCCAGGAGTGTGTCATTTTTAATCAGTGGGATCCACCTGCAATTGGAGACGGGTATCCCTTTAAATCATGGATATTATCATCATGTAATTGTTACTGCTTGATAATCCTACTAGAGGAGTCAATGTTTCATGAAATCCTAAAACTGGATTCATTACTCGCAAGTTAGAGGCTTGTTGTATAGGTAGACTTTCCCATGTTTTTATTCTTAGGCCTCCTTGTTTATTTTTTGATGAGGTCTACTTCTCCAATATCTCCTAGAAAGGAGTCTATGTTATCAGAGTAGTTCTGGAATGACTTACTTGTGTTTTGTTCTGTCAATTATATTTCTATAATATTTCAGGTGTTTTATTTTAACTATTGTTGTGATTACAGTTGTTCTTTCTCTCTGGAATAGACTATTTTTTTTCTTAACCTAGCCCTTCTTCTTCATACCATCACAGGGAGGTAACTTTTGAAGGTTTTTTTTTTAATTTAATTTTTTTCATTTTATATACCAGTTCCAGTTCCCACTTTCTCCCCTTATCCTGCCCCCCCACATGCTCCTATCTCAAACCCATACACTCCTCAAGCATGGTAAGGCCTTTCCTACAGTAATCTTTGAAGTTTCCAGGAAGAAGATGCACCACCATGAGTTAAATTTTGATTACAAACTGCTCAAGATGATTCCAACTTGACTAGCTGAGATGGTGCACCTTCTTACAAATTTCTGCTCAGAACTTCAAATAACAACTTCAGAAAAACTACTACAGAAAATCTGCAATTATACCACACAGTAATCTTGAAATTTAACCACTATTTTAGTTTTTAATTGATCCGATAGAAATAGCATCACCCCATGACAGCTGGAAGTAATTCTAGAAAATGACATCCTTTCTCTCAACAAAGTTTGTCCTCTGGGTTAGGGATATTTATTGGGGTTGGTTATAGGGTATAGGGTACTGGGTAGAAATAAATTAAGCTCAGAGATTTCTCTTGAAAAAAGGTGGGAATAGATGGGATGGGATAATAGGTGGATTAGTATTAGCTTACTCACACTGATAATAATAGAGAGTAATAGCGAGATTACTTATGAGCTATTATTTATAGACAACTTACATTGGCATAGATTCTTGTATATTGATACAAATTCAAATCATAATTGTCATATTGAATATGCTCCTTTTTCTGTTTATAACATTTGTGCACATATACAAAGTTATTTTGTCATATTATGTGCACACGTGTTTCTACCTCTGCTTAAGATATGTTGTATATCAATGAAATTTTAGGATATATTTGTCATGATGCACTAAAATTTTCTACCTCTGATTAAGATACTAATATATTGTTTACATTTTTTAAGTCACTGTCCTCATTTTCTGCACATTTGTTTAAAGATTGTTTAAATATTTAATATGAAGCCTTAGTCTTTAAGCCATATATGTATTAAGAATTACAGGTCAATAGTCATCCATGTTTGTCATACTTATAGATAGACTGGTCAGGTTCTTTAGATGCATAGAGATTGTATTCCACATGGAGAGGTAATCTTTCAACACTCCTAAGAGATTTAGAATATGACATTTAAAGGACTTAGGATTCTATTGACATGAAACACAATTGCTCCTGGCAGCACCAATCTATTCCCAAGAGAATGCTGGGCACTGAAGACACTCCACATGGAACTTGCTTTCTTCTTGGCAAAACTGGCCTTTGGCCAAAGAACTGACCATATCTCAACTCCTGACAAGATGCACAGTGTCCAAACTAGACAAGCAGGATACAAACAAAAAGACTGCCTAATCTTGCCAAGAGAGAATAAGATAGTTTTTCAATTTTTTCTGCCTTAAGAGTGGTTTGTTAGATATTCTAGGCATTAGCCAGAGTTGTTTGTCCCAACATTGCAAATGAGATTTTGGGTGATTACCAAGGTAGCCGGTTGTCTCTGTCTTTTCTTGCACCTTTTGGAAGTTGCTTGATTGAACTTCCTGTTTGTTCAACTAATAGTCTTTCCCTTCTCAGGTCTTTGATGTAGTTGAAGACAAGATAGTCATAGTAACTTTCCTCTCATGACTTAGCCAAGACAGTTTTAAGACTTAGACTCTATTGAAGGAGAGAGGGGACCTACTTTTGGTCCTGGCCACCTGGCTCGTTTATACCCAAAATAACCACACAGAAATTGTATTAATTAAATCACTGAATTCCAGCACTTGGGAGGCAGAGACAGGTGGATTTCTGTGAGTTATAGGCCAGCCTGGTCTACAAGACCTAGTTCCAGGACAGGCTCCAAAGCAACACAGAAACCCTGTCTCAAAAAACAAAACCACTTAAGGCCAAGCCCATACCCAGTAGTATATAAAAAACTCAAAATTGACCTTAAACTTGTATAAATAAATCAAGATTTATACCAACGCAAATTATTTATATCTATATCAAGACTCCTTAGAATAGGATAAGTATTGAAACATTTAGCATATGTTTCTTTTTTGATGTAGGTCATGCATATTTTAATTCTAGTCTTTATGTATGTATGTTTTTACTTCTTCTTTTCCCTGGACAATAATTGACATTTGTTCTTATTGCATATAGTTTTGTATTAGGCTTGGCAATTTCTTATTCAAACAAAAAGGGGAGGTGTTTTGGGCACTCTTTCAGCTAATATCCATTAAGACAGCAGTCACTTTGGGCATGATCTTATGTACTATTAATGCAGATGAAAAGCATGCATGGGTCTCTTGACTGCTAGATTTGGTTCCAGTTCCCAGTACATGCAGAAGACTGTAGATAAATACTCTTTCTGTGAGTTTATCTCCAAATTAATAAACTTTTGTTATATTCCATTCTGGGCTATTGTAGAACTCTTTTGTAAGCCAACACCATACAGGCTCCCCAATTGTGAGGCTAGAGTCTGTGAGCTCCCAGTCACAGACACTTCTAGTCAGCTCTTTCTATGCTTTTACCAATCATAATCTTGAACCCTTTGCTCATATGATAAATCCTCCCTCTCTTCAGCTGAACTGCAGGAACTCAGCCCAATGCTTGACTGTGGTTCACTGCATCTGCTTTCATCATTTACTTGATGTAGGTTCTAAGAAAATAATTAGAATAGTCAATCAGATTATAGGGGTAGGCCATTTCAGACACTCCCTCCATTATTTCTAGGAGTCTTAGCTAGGGTAATAATTGTGGATTCCTGGGAATTTTCCTAGCACCTGGTTTCTCCCTGCCCCATAATAGCTCCCTCTATCAAGATATCTCTTTTATTGCTTTTCCTTTCTGTCTCACTACCAATCTTAAGCCCTCAGGTTCCCATCCCCCATTCACTCTCTTTTACTCTCCTCCATGTTTATCCAGTAGATTGTAATTATTTCCCTTTCCTGAGGCCCTCCAAGAGTATCCCTGTTAGGGTACATTTTATACATAGGTTCTCTGGGGTTGTAGCCCTGTCATCCTTTGCTTTATGTCTAATATCCACTTATAAGTGATTATTTACTATGTTCACTTCTCTGGGTCTGGTTTAACTTACTCCTGGTGGTTTTCTTTAGTTCTATCTATTATTTGGCAAATTTCAAGATATCATTATTTTTAACTGCTAAGTAATATTCCATTGTGTAAATATACCACATTTTCTTTATCCATTCTTTGGTTGAGGGATATCTAAGTTAATTTTAGGTTCTGTATATTACAAATAATGCTTCTATGAACATAGTTTAAAAAATGTCATTGTGGTATAATTGTACGTCCTTTGGGTATATGCCAAAGTGTGGTATTACTGGATCTTAAGTATACGACTTCCCAATTTTCTGAGAAAATGCCATTCTGATTTCCAAAGTGCCTGTACAAGTTTGCATTCTCAGTGTTCCTCTGACTCCACAACCTCTCCAGTGTAAGCTGTCATCAGTATTTTAAATCTTAGCCATTCTGACAGGAGATGTTGATGACTTTGCTTTTCTCTAGTATGCAAAGAACTTTTTTGCCACCACATCATTAGTCAGTAGGGGCTAAAGCTACTCTTTGTGCAACAACTCAATTTCCCTATGTTCAATAACAGAAGCAAGTGGTACCTTTAGAAATAGAGCCTTCCTGGCAGGTTGTGGAAGGTAACTGGTATCTTCTCATCTCTCCTCAAGACAGACCCAATTCTCCTCTCAAGCTTCAGGGATCTATGTGAAAGAGGAGGCAGAAAGTTTATAATAACCAGAGGTGGCGATGGCTCCAAGGAAAGAGTGCCTTCTGGACACAAGAGGACTGATGCTTCCAAGCTTACAGAAACAGATTACATACGCGAGAAAAGGACTTGAACAAGTTTAAACTGGTCAAAATCCCAACACTGAGAAGGGGAAGTGGACATGAAGTCCAACACTGAATCAAGAAGCTCCTTTTTAAAGGAAAACAGAGAAAGAGTGGATATGGGGGAGAGGAAAGACAGGCAGAGGGGACTAAGAGGTCTAGAGGGAACAGAAGCTGTAGTCAGAATATATTGATAACAAAAATAAAAATGAAATGAAATTTAAAAAAAGGTTCCATAACTTCCCTAAACAGCACTACCAGTTGGAATTAAGTGTTCTTGTACATGAGCATATTTGCACACACACACACACACACACACACACACACACACACACACACACACGTACTATAGCTTTCAGGTAGTGCCAGGTGATCGGATGATTTCTTTTGACATAGACTGTGTTTTACTTAATTTCCTATTCTCTGAGATATCCTGTTTGGCAAGAAATTCAAATGGATATACAATGGTATATTTCCACACAGGCAATATCACTGCAGTGAATAGGTATGTAATACAGGGCAGCTAATTCTCCATAGCTTTTCCCCAGAGAAAAATCTGGAGAAGCAAAGGTCTTTCCATTTTTAATCAGGTCCCTAGGATTTACACGGTCATAGAAACCTCTTGGGTCATAGTGACAGGTGGCGCTTTTAGCATTGGTAGACCTTATTTATCTCCCCAAGGTTAGAGAAGACCCTGTGGGCAAAGCCTCTCCATTAGTTATGATCTCCAGCTAAAGGTTTCTCAGAACATTGGAGAGCAAACAGTGTGTTCTGAATCTCTCAGTCCAGTATTCATTCCAAACTAAAAGATTAGCTTTAGGATGGTCTGCATCATATGCCACTAAATTGGCCAGATGACCAGAACTATTAGAACACCCTATCACTGCTGTGAAAGGAAACTTAAGAAAGTCCACTCCTGAAGTCTCTATGCAAAAAGGTGATTCTTCTTCTTGTTTTTTAGAAATTTCCTCTAAGGAAGCCAAGTTGTCTTTGATATGCCTCATGTCCTCGTCCAAACAGCCATGGAGTTCACACTCCATGGAAGGAGCTAGACTACCAGGGTAGAAGGAAGCAGAGTGACTAAAGCAGTCTGCTCCTTATCCTCAAAAATATATATTTAATACACAAATATAAATTTACTAACTTTTAATCCTTAAGAATATTAATATATTTTATTATTTGGTAATGTGTTTATATGTGTAGGTACACACATTACATAGCTTGCATGTGAAGGTCAGAAAACAATTTGCTGGAATGGGCTTTCTCCTTCCCAGTTATGGATCCTAGGGATAGAACTAAGATTATCAGGATTGGAGGCAAGTGATTTACTATCTCCCTGATCCATTATTATACATTCCCTTAGTATTATAAGGAAGACATATCAAAATGTAAATGGAAAAGGAAAGTGCCCAGAAGGGTGTATTTGAGAATAATTTTCCATTCTAAATATTATTACAGTGGGTGTACTGGAAAAAGCTAGGGTATTATCTTAATGTTCACATTTCTTAACTTTTTGTAGGGATGACCTGACAAGGAATGGCCTCCAGCAATGATTCCACCACAGTGAAGGAGTTTATCCTGCTGGGCTTAACACAGCAGCCAGAGCTCCAGCTGCCTCTCTTCTTCCTCTTTTTGGGAATCTATGTGATTTCTATGGTGGGAAACCTGGGCTTGATTGTTCTGATTGTTTTGAACCCTCACCTGCACACTCCCATGTACTACTTTCTCTTCAACCTTTCCTTCATTGATTTCTGCTACTCCTCTGTCATAACCCCCAAAATGTTAGTGAGTTTTGTGAAGCAGAACATCATCTCCCATGCAGAATGCATGACTCAGCTGTTTTTCTTCGCCTTCTTTGTTATTGATGAATGCTGTATTTTGACAGCCATGGCCTATGACAGATATGTGGCCATCTGTAAACCACTGCTTTATAAGGTCACCATGTCCCATCAGGTTTGCTTCACAATGACAATGAGTGTTTACACAATGGGGTTTGTTGGTGCTATGGCCCATACAGTGTGCATGCTGAGACTCTCCTTCTGTGATGGCAACATCATCAATCATTACATGTGTGATATACCCCCTCTCCTGAAGCTCTCTTGCACAAGTACCTACATCAACGAGCTGGTGGTTTTCATTGTTGTGGGTGTCAATGTGATAGGACCTAGTTTGATCATCTTCACTTCTTATACTTTGATCATTTCCAACATTTCCCATATTCGTTCCACAGAGAGCAGGTCCAAGGCTTTTAGTACCTGTAGTTCTCACATAATAGCTGTTTCTATTTTCTTTGGAGCCTCAGCATTCATGTATCTTAAGCCTTCTCCTGTTGGGTCTCTGGGTGAAGATAAAGTGTCCACTGTTTTCTATACCATTGTTGGCCCAATGCTGAACCCTTTCATCTACAGTTTGAGAAACAAGGATGTCCATGTTGCACTGAGTAAGACTTTGAAGAAAAGCATGCTCATATAAATAGAAACTATTTTTATAGATACAGTTGAAAGGAAATTCCAATTATTTAATAATATACAAAATTAATTGTGTAAATCAGTTCACAGATCAAGACGTGTGAAGCAGAAGTCCTTTAGACTTTCTAAAATAGTAAAATGAGGATTTTAGTTTTTGAATCTTGAGTCTACTTTCAGTTTTTCTAATTTTTACTTTTTTTCTGTCTCATTATATAATTTAGGGCTTTCTCAAACGCATGATTCTTTATTCTCAGCCTCCTGAGTGCTAAAATTATAAGTGGACATATACAACTGTATATGGTTTGCATAGATTTAAGTAGAAGTTCTGAGTTAATAAATTGAGAAATGACAATGTTGTGCATTTTTTTCTAAACTGGAAACATCTAGGATTCTGTAGAGCTGTGATGGACATGCACTAATTCAGAGGTCTTAGAGTTAGTCTTTCTTAACTTAGAAATCCTCTATTCACTGTTAAACAAGCTTCTGTTGGGAGAGATTTCTTTTTTTCTCTAAGAGAAGAGGAATAGCATGAATGTCCCAGTCAATCTGATTTTCTACCCACTTTCAGTTCAAGGGAATTTGGCAAAATAAAGTCAAATGTCCTTATTCTAATTTTTAAGGACAGGATACTAAACAGCAGTTCAGTATACAAAATGAAAGGAACCTAACTCTGGGTGCATATCTCTGATTTCAGGAACACGGTGGATATGCTGGTAGGCTGTGTGTTCACTGACAAAATGTCTAGCTACTCATTCTAGCAATGCTCTGAAGAAAAGTTTGTTCTTTTAAAAATTAATTTTGTAATACTGATTAATTAGCAGGTAAATATTTCAATTGTATTATTTGTGTTTCATAGGTGTATATAGCAAAAATAATTCAGATTGTATTTGAGTCAGTCCTTCTAAAATCAATGGTATAGAGAGCCCTGTTATTTCTGCAGAATCAGTGGTCAGGATGGGCTTGACTAAGGAGTAGTTTTGAGCTGACAAGTCATTGAGCACAATGTGACAGCCATAGAAAGGATATTTCCAGCGAAAGTTGTAGTTGGCACAAAATCTGACAGGCAATGAAAACTTTGATGCATATAAAAGCAAAAAAGACATGGATTCAGCCACATAATGTGTGAAGACAAAAATTTAGAGATATGTATGATCTATGGAAAAATAACTTAGAAGTAAAGCTGATATGGTAAGAATCTGTACGGGAAACGATGAGTGCTGCTCAAAGAAAATAACATTTCCTATGATATTAATTACACAAAGGACTATTTTATTTTATATTACATTATTTTTACTGTTTTGAAGTCCTATCTATGTTAATTTTTACACACTCCCCAGACACATTAAGCATTTCACTGCTAATTTGTGGTGAAGTTTGTTACATTGTCATTACTCAAGCATTCTCATAGATATTGAAGTTGTCCTTGAAACTGAATCATAAAAATTGATGATAACACAAATTATTAATAATTTCTTTGCCATTGAAGACTCCTTGTGCAACTTGTGCATATATATATATATATATTCTTTATTAGATATGAACTAGGTTTACAGTTTAAATAACTT
Organism: Microtus oregoni; assembly: GCF_018167655.1. Taxonomy (NCBI): domain Eukaryota; kingdom Metazoa; phylum Chordata; class Mammalia; order Rodentia; family Cricetidae; genus Microtus; species Microtus oregoni. The sequence goes on from NW_024543067.1 coordinate 53,967,203, forward strand.
ATATTAAAGAAAATATAATGTTAGTTGAACAAAAGCAATACCCATGGTCATGTCCAAAGGGGTGGGAATGGGGGAAAAACGATGAGGTTTCAAACCTATACAAAGAACTATAGACAACTGAGACAATCTGGGAGAGAGAGAAGTGGTCTTCCCCAGGGAAGAAAATACCAATTGGTTGTCCAGTGTCAAATTGTGAACCCTGAATATATAAACACATATCATTATACAGACAGAGAAGGTTATATTTAGGAGTATATATGCATATTCATATATATGCAAACAATAACAAGTAGTCAATAAAAAGGACAAGATTTGAAAGAGATGGAGGAGGTTTGTTTGGAAGGGTATGGAGGTAGAAAACAGAAGATAAAAAAATTTGTAATATTCTTAGACTATAATATTTAAATTGCAGTATAATCCTATGCCTATATTCTTTATTACTTTGAACAGAAAAATATTCTTTATGAAACAAAACTTCTCCTTTGAAACCTGCTAAAAACACAATCTTTTTAGCAGTTTTCTATGTAAAACACATCTATTGGGCTGGAAGGCTGGGTCAGTCGCTTTAAGGGAACACAGCATTCTTTTCATGCAGTTCAAAACTGGCAAGGCAGGCAGTGGTGGTGCATGAGTATAATCATAGCACTTGGGAGCAGAGGTAGGTAGATCTCGGTGAGTTCAAAGCCAACATTGTGTACAGAGTGAGTTCCAAGACAGCTAGGGCCACGTAGAGAAACCCTATCTTGGGAAAAGCTACTGCAGCTATAACTCCTGGAGATCTAATGGCCTCTTCTGTCCTCTGCTGGCTCAGCTCTCATATGCACAAACTCACATTCATACACATACACACATATAAATATAATTAACATGTAACAATAATTAATGAAAAATGTGTCCATGAATGTGAAAGAGGGCAAGGATGTGTAAACGGGAGGGTTTGAGGGAGAAAAGGAAAGGGAGAAATAAATTGAATCATAATCTCAAAAAAAAATTAAAAATTCTATATAAAGCTGATTTTGTTTAAAAATAAAAAAAACTAAAATTCTTAAAATATAAATAAATATAACTATGGCTGGCTGGTATCCATGAGAGGCAGCCCGAGTCTGAAGAGAAACAGTAGAGGTGGAGTGGATGGAGTGGAGGTGGGAAAGAATTATGAAAGAGAAGAAAGGGCAAACTTTGTTGGGATGTAAAAACAAAAATTAAGCAACAAAAATAAAAATACATAAGACACACATCAAATGTTTCAGGAAAGTATGGCTTTCATTTTAATGTTTGGTTTCACTCATTATATCTAATCCCCAGCAATGTGAGTCAGCAGTTTGTATATTGATATCAATTCATGATGTAGAAATATAAACGTTATCATAATATGTTTTAATGTGGAAACCTATCTGCTTATATTTTTATTTAAAAACATATGAACAAAATGCTTAGCTCTATACTTCAACCATGTATTTAAGAGTTGATATCCTAGTCTTTTAAAGAACAATTTGGGAGACCTAGGTTCCTGACAACTCATTATTGGCCTCTGGCTATATCCTGAATTCAGAGTATAGGGAGTCCCTTGTCCATAGAGAACTATGGGAAAGTAGAGATGGTCATTGCAGTGTTTTCTGTTCACTATAAAGTCAACCTAAAGGATAAGTTGCAGTAAGAAGAGTTGGTCTGAACTAAAATTAGGGTCACACTCAGTTAAGAACTTCCAGAGATAGGGAGTCGGTATTGGAACTCATTATATTTATGGATATCTTAGAAATAAATGTTAGGGTGGTCTAGGTGGCAGTTGCAGTGTGCTCTAGATCCCCATGGCCCAGACATTTTTTGTAATGTTATGCTTGTGATACTATAACTCTTTCATTAATGTATACAAGATATGATAAAATCTCATTATTTAACATCTCTTTTTTTTCCTAAATACATGTAGACAGAAGATTCTTCCCTGACTGATCCCATAGCCATTCAGTCCAAAAGAAACACACAGACACTTATATTAATTGCAAACTGTTTTGTCTATTAGCTCAGGCTTATTAATAACTAGCTCTTACAATTTAAATTAGCACATAACTGTTTTCTATGCTTAGCCATGTGGCTTGGTAGCTTTTCTCAGTGTCTTTGGGTGATGACTGCAGACTAAGCCTTTCCTCTTCTGAGAATTTCCTAGTCTGGTTGCCCCACCTATACTCCCTGTCTAGCTACTGGCCAATCAGCATCCGATTAAACCAATATGAGTAATGAATCTTTACAGGGTACAAGAGCTTTATACCACTGCAAATACACATGATTTCGTTTCACTGAGAACTTTTAATGTCTTCCTTCCAAATAATTTTTTATTAAAATAAAGATTTGTGTATCTGTATAGGTTGCCTTTTGGTCATTCTGTATGTGTATATAATATGCAGTAATCAAATCAAATGAAAAATTTCTATATTTTCAAACATTTATCATATTTGTGTGCTGGTAATTTCATATTGTAGTAATCTTGAAATCCATTATTGAGTAATTCTGGTGATTGTTCCATTCCATAGACTGAGTCTTCAGTTTTTTTTCTGATATATATATATATATATTTTGCATGTGTTAAATACTGGAGGGTTCTCTAATAGCCGCAAGCATTGCAAACATGGTGTCAGTAGGTATTCTTCTCCTTTCTTTCCTCTTCCTTGCTAAACTTAGATTATATTCCTAAAACTAGACACCAAAGTCTTCTCTCTTATTTATTCCTTATTCCTTACAAAAACACCAAAGTCCAAGAATAAACATCCATTCTCTGACTGCATTGGCTAACATGTCCAATCAGGATTTGCCGACTCATCCTGACACAGGCTTCCCTGTTTTCTTCTTTAAAATGACTCCTGCAGAAACACCTGCTGCTGTTTTTGCCCAAACCAGAGGCAGTTCCCAGTCCCCACTCCTCTTTTACTCAACGGAAATAAATCTTTCTGTTGAGAATTTGGTGTCTGAGTCTGTTCTGGGCCGACTCCAAGGCTCCCTTCCAGTACCATAACTAAAAACAACTTGGGAAGGAAACAGAGTATTTAACCTTAGGCTGCATGTAGTTCATCACTGAGGGAAGCCAAGGCAGAAACTGAAGCAGAGTCCATGGAGGAATGCTGGCTATTGACCTGATCCCATGCTCAGGTTACTTTCTTTCCAGTCAAGTCCCTCTGCCCAGGTATGGCACAGCCCTCAGTAGGTGTGATTGTATTTCCTCGATTATCAATCAAAAATATCCCAAAGGCATACACACAGTGTAGCCTAATGAAGGAAAATCTTCAGCTGAAATTCTTTCTTGACATTTATGTCTAGATCTGTGTCAGGTTGAAAAGATGTAACTAGAATACTTTAAATTAAGATGATTCATTCATTGTGGTAGTTACTTTTCTCACTGCTGTGAAAAAATGTCTTGCAAAAGCATTTAAGAAGGGGTTTCTTTTGATTCATAGTTTGATGACACAAAGCATAATGGTAGAAAGAGAATGGTGGCAGGATCAGGAAATAGATATCTGCTATTTAAGGTTGGAAACATGGAGAGATGAATGTTGTTGCCAAGGTCACTGTCATTTTATTTCTGTCTGAGGTCTAGCACTTAGAAAGGTCTGACCACTTTCATGATTAGTCTCCCCATGGCACTTAAGCCAATCTAGAAACTCGCACACAAGATGTGCAGACATGCCATGGATAGATTGTTCTATATTTTGTTATCACCATTAATCATAAGTTCACCTGTGGTTAATTTAATGTGATGCCTCTTGAAAATTTACATTTACTTTTCAGCACCCATTTTGTTGGTGACTAAACTTCTTTTACATGTCCAGTGGCACAGGCACGTGTTACAATATAATTCTCTGTCTTTCTCAGGCAGTTTCTCTCTCTCTTTCTCTCTCTCTCTCTCTCTCTCTCTCTCTCTCTCTCTCTCTCCTTCCTTTTATAAAATTTAATAAGAAAAGTAATTGATAGACTGATTTGATCCACTATTGATATTTTCTTCACAAAGCAAACCAGTAAACATTTCTTTTTTAATTTAGCCTTTCTCAAATCCTTAGGAGACAGGCAGAACAAATCCACACTCTTTTTCAGAATATAATGCAAATGCATTCCACTCCAGCTCTTCATATTGTTCCACTCAGAGATTAGAATGGCCCTTAGTTTCTGCATTCAAGGCCCTTCTAACCAAAAAATTGAAAGTCTTGTGTGTCTCTCTACAAAGCAATTCTATATGTTTATTAGGCATAGAGTCAGATTCATGACACCAAATACAGAATCCTGGTTTCAGTGTTCAGCATTAGTTAATTTATTGTTGTTATAACAAAATATACTACTAACATGAAGAAAAAAAGAATTATTTTGTTTCACAGTTGGAGCATTCAGTCTACCATGGCCAGAAAGGCATGACAGATGGTGCTTGGTATAAGTTGGTCGTCATGTTCACATACAGGAAACATACAAAGTATGATTATTTTGCTTCTCCTTTTTATTCAATCTGTGAATGGTGCCACTCATATTTACAGAGTGTCTACGCCTCAGCTAACCTGATCTAGATAATTTCCCATTGACATACCAGAGATCTGTTCTATAGGTGATTCTAGATCCTGATGTCAATCTCATTGCCCTGGCAAATCTGGGTAAAACAAACAGATGTTTGTGTGCACATCTGTGCATGTGTAAACTGTAAAAATGTTTCTTTACTAAAAATTTCTGTCTGCTTTCAGAATAATAAGTTTGATGTTGAAAATGTGTATGGCTCTTCAGTATCTAATTATTCTACAAGAGTTGTAGAACATAATTTTTTCAGAGGAATGTTGTGGTTGTTGTTCCTTTAGTGGTGCTGGGAATTGAAACCAAACCTTGGAATAATGGACATATGACACAAATACTGTGCTGTTGAACTCCATCCCTAAACAAATTATTTATTTTAAACACATTTTACAACTTAAATACTATTCCTATATTATACTCAGGAACATTTGGCCCTGAAGTGAGAAAATATTGTTGAAGAGATTTGTTTGTAAATACAAAATGAGGCTTTAATCTGTCTGTCTTTTTAAATCTGTCTGTTTATTTGCATAGTTTCAGGAGGGAAGGCTGGAAAATAAGATCAAAACTGACATAATAAAAATTTAGATGTCAGAAATATAGAAACTTCTTGGCAAGGCTAATGAGTTATAGATAATGTGAAGAAAAAAATCCATGCTTTGTAATGACACAGATGCTGAGGAATTTGGGATGTAAATGCCTAGTTCAACATTTATCATTAAGACCTTGATCTTTTATTCTTTTAAAATGATCTCTTTTAAAACATTAGTTTATCTTTTTTAGTTTTTTAACTTTTTTAAAGAAAACAAAGTATTTTTTTCATTATACATACCAATTCAAGTTCCCACTCCTTCCCCTCCTCCCATTACCTCCACATACCCCCATCTCACTGTCCTCCACTCTTCAGAGAATGTAAGGCACATTGCTTCTAGCAAACAGAGCCCATCAGAGAAGATGTTGCTACTCAAAAGCCATGCTTAACTCTGTTCTTGTGTATCTATAATTCTTTGTAAGCTCTCTCAAGTTTTGCATGGGTGTAGCTGGCCCATATTGGCATGCCAATCTGTAGTTGGAAGGTGCTCATTTTTTCCACATTGGATGCCATTCTATAGTTGGAGGCTGCCCATTTGTTTCCCAGTTGCCCCAGACCCAAAATAATCACACAGAAACTGTATTGATTACAAATCTGCTTGGCCAATAGCATAGGCAAATTTCTAGCTAACTCCTTTTTTCCCTTTTAAACACTGCCTGGCCCATTATATCTAGCCTCTTCTTGGCTAACTCTCATATCTTGATTAACCCATTTCTAATAATCTGTGTAGCACCACAAGGTGGTGGCTTACCGGGAAAAATTCAGCATGTCTGACCTGACAGCTGGCTCCATGGTGTGTGACCTAGAGAGGAGAGGCATGGCGATTACCTCACTTCCCTCTTTGTCCCAGCATTCTGTTCTGTCTACTCCACCCACCTAAGGGCTGGCCTATCAAATGGTCAAGGCAGTTTCTTTATTAACCTATGAAATCAACACAAAACAGAAGACCCTCCCACATCAGGGGTACATGCCACAGTGGGTGTGTGAGGGAAGGCAGTATGGGGGTACTTGCAACAGTGGAGGGATGCATGTGTCTGCGGACCCTAGAGATGTTACATGTCATCTTCATGTGCTTTTTCAAACCTGATTTAAGAGAGAGTCTCTCACTGATCCTGGAAATCATTGAAGTACCAGTGACCTTCCTGTCCCTTCCTCTTTTTTTAAATGTATTTATTTATTAAAGATTTCTGCCTCCTTCCTGCCACCACCTCCTATTTCCCTCTCTCTCCCCCAATCAACTCCCCCTCCCTCATCAGCCCAGAGAGCAGTCAGGGCTCCCTGCCCTGTGGGAAGTCCAAGGACCTCCCACCTCCTTCCAGGTCTAGTAAGGTAAGCTAACTCTTATATCTTAAATTAACCCATTTTTATTAATCTGTGTATCACCACACGGTTGTGGCCTATTGGTAAGGTTCTGTCTGGTGTCTGTCTCCTGTTGTGGCTTCATGGCATATCCTTGACTCTGCCTTCTTTTTTTCTTCTATCTCTGCTTAGAATTCTCATCTTGTCCTATTTTGCACTGTCATAGGCACAAAGCAGATTTTTATGAACCAATGGAGAAATCCCACATCATATATTTGTATATGCATATGTGTATGTATGTATGTCTTTATATATGTGTATACAAATGTGTATGCATTTATGTATGTATATGTGTATTACAAGGAACCACTCGTTCATTCCAGCCATCCAGAACCAGTATCATACAGGTATATACATCAACAGCAGAACCAGAAGATGATGTCATCAACAGTTTCTAAATAGATCTCCAGAAGGTGACCAACAGGGCACATAACAATGGCATACTAATTGTTGTGGGTGACTTAGGAGAAGCACACCAGGGAAGACAAACCAGAAGATCAAGTGTAAGCTACTGATAAACACAGCTGTACAGAGAGAGTATAAGAGAGCTTCTGAAAAACGCTAAGGGGAATCATTTAACAACCCTTTACAAATATAGAAAGTGAATAGAAGAAAATCAAAAGAGCTATACAAGAGGCTCCCAAGGAGATGCTTGGTTCTGAAAAAGGATAACACTAGTAAGAATGACTTAATGCAGAGACAATCCACCTGTCAGAAGAAACGAGGCTAAAATAAACAGAAAGACAATCTGTAGCAGAAAAACACCACAACTATCTGTGCAAGGAGGTCAAAGAAAAGTGAAAAGGGATAGAGAATTGTATAAACAAGATATGTGCAAAGATGTCCAAAGTTTTAGACTCCATATAAAATACATCTTGTGTATAAAGCTATCAGACTGATAATTATCAGATATGTTCATCAGATTCAGGTGATTAAAGGTGGGCAGGGTCATTTATTAACAGAACCAGTGGAAGTAAAGCAAAGATGGAGACAATACATTAATTCCCTATACAATGACCCTAATGCTGCCAATGTAGACTACATTGAGAAACCCTTTGGCAGTCACTCAAACACCAGAGATGATGAGGAAATATTAAATATTGGCAGGAGCAAGATAGAGGAAGGTATAAAGAGAGCAAAATGCAGGAGGACCCAGGAATGGAGGACACCCCAGTGAAGGAGTTGTGGGCAGCTATAATAGACTCAGAGGCTGAGGCTTTTCTCAGACTCTTTAGAGAGATAGGGGAACACAACATGATTCCCTTAGGATGGAAGCACTCACTCATAATTCTCATACATAAGAAGAAGGACAAGCTGAACTTCTCAAATTACAGGGGCAGTACTTGTGCCATGACAGCAAGATCATCTCCTCCCTTATACTGCAAAGAATCAAGGGCAGAGCAGAGGAAATCCTAGCAGAGGCCCAGTGCAAACTGAGAGCTAACAGGAGCACAATTGATCAGATCTTCACTTCGAGGCAACTGGCAGAAAAATATAAAGAATTTGGAAAAGACTTAGATGTCTGTTACATTGACTTCAGAAAGGCACCTGATAGCATTTAGAGGAAAGTACTTTGGGACACAATGAGGAGTTCTATAGGTACTCAGAAAATCATAAGAATACCAGAAAATGCCTATAAAGATAGCTTTCCATCAGTCAAAGTCTATGGAGAATTTAGTGATCAGTTTAAGATAATTGTCGGAGTGTTACAGGGATGTGTCTTCTCACCATTACTCTTCAATATATTCCTAAAATTAAAAATAACAGCCCTGGAGGATGTGGAGATAGGCATGCAAATAGATGGTGTGGGAATCAATAACTCAGCAAATGAGCTGCAGTCCAAAGGTAAATAGAGAGGAGAAAGTAAGTGAAAATCTTGGCTTGAAAGTAAACGTTGAGAAGATTGCGATACAATACATGAGAAGAACACACAAAAAGTTCAACATTGCAATAAAGAATCAAAACCTCAATTAAATAGTCAACTTTGTCTATCTGGTTGGAAACCTCAGTTTAAAGGAGGGAACTATTTCAGAGGCTGAGAGGCAAATAGGGAGAGTAAGGGCTGCATTCCAGGCACTAGGAACATTTGGGTCAGCAAGAGACAAAATGGCAACAACAAAATTGCAAATATATTCGACACTTGTCTTGAGCCGCCTTAATTACAGTTCCTAAACCTGCACAATGAAACACTCCTCAGAACAGCAATTGAATGTGTTTGACATGGTAAGACATAAGAGGATTCTAGGCAGAATTCATAAAGTCATTTTTAAGGAATCAGTCTATATGCCACTCTGTGGATGAGGAAAATGGAGTGAGCCAGGCATAGAGGTAGATGTTTGCAAACTCAGCATGTTGATGGATGAGGTGGGAGAATTGTGAGTTCAGTGCTGGCTTTCACTAAATAAAATTTTTAGGTCAGCCTCAACTACAGAGTGTGATGGTATCTCAGATATTGGTGTATTGTGCAACAAAAGTTTTATTCAGTTATAAAGGAGAATAAAATGTCATTTGTAAGAAAATGAATGGAATAAATGTTAGACATTTTAAGTGAAATAATGAACTCTCACAAATACAAGTGTCAAATCTTTCTGATCACATAGAAAGAGGGTGCATGAAAAGGGGAACGTGAGGTATGCAGATGTGAAAATGGAGATGGAGGTAAAAAAGTACAATGGAGGAAGTGAGTGAAATGAAATTATATGTATATGTGAAAATGTCATACAAAAACCACTATTTTGTATATTATTTATTTTTGTTATTAAAATAACTTAATAAAATTTTTGTGGCTATAAAATATTTTGGGTTTATGATCTAATATTTTATAATGTTAAAGGTAATAATATTTTACAAAATATTATTAATTACTACTTTATGCACTAAAAGTATTAGAGTAGATAATAATTAGTGAATATGAATACTGATGACAATAAGTCTAGGTAGATATTTATGGACGACTTTAGAGACTCCATATTTGTGTACCCTGGGGATTGTTTAATCCCTGGTGAGAAGTTCACATCTGTAATCTTGAAACTGTGCATGAACAAAAACATCATTATTTCGTGTCTTCCTATTTGATCATCTTACAGATGACAAAGGGGACATGCGTGTCTAGATTTTTAATGAGGTCTGAAAGATTAAAAAACTGAAAGAAAATTCAGTGTGCTCTAGGATGTGGTGGCTCTGAGGTCAGGTATGTTGCTTTCCTTCATATCCTCTGGGTAGATTCATAACTACAGATTTGAGCTACACTGTGATAGTGATTCCTGGAACAAACATCTCATTTGTGAGGAATTCCCATATTAAAAAAAAGAAGAAGATTCTCTAGCTCTGTCAGTTTAGCTCTCACACTTCCAAAGCCTTTCTTTTTTTCCATAGAAAACACTCATGCAGAGTTGAGACTCATGAAGAATCAGCACCGAATTGTTTTAGAAGAGAGAGGGTAAATTCCTCTGTTCTCAGTTTATTTGAGTTGCACATGCAGCTTAAAAATAAGAGCTATTATTTCAATAAGAAGAAATTGCAGGGGGATAATACTCTGCTGTCAAATTTATTTTTATCCTTTCTCTGGTAGGCTAAATGCCAAATTTAGCAGCTTCAGGTGACACATCTACAATGTAGGAACAACCAGGAAGAATGCCTCTTTTATAAAACGTTGATGTGTGTGAAACATACAGAAAGATTACACAAGAACACACTTTTAATATTTTATTTCCAATGTATTTGCAAATACTCAGCACTGACATGTGTGTCCAACTTTCTTTCTCTATTCTATCTTTGGAAGCATGTTTATAACTGTATTAATTCTCCAATTAGGCTACAGTGGAAGGGAATGTGTAGCAACAGAACACGTGGTTACATGTGAATCTAAGGGAGCACAGATAATTCCCAAGACTATTACCAATGACTGACTCCTTACATACTTGAGGCAAGATATCTCAAAGCTCAATAGACCAGTACACATTCTTTCTTATACATCAATGTTGTCTTCCCGGTCACCACTGGAGAAGTGAGGTTTTTAGAAAGTCATTTAATCAGAAATGGGAACTAGGAAACGAAAGGACTTTAAAGATAACTTCATTAAGTTTTCCAGCAGGCTTTATTTGGTCATTGTGTCTTCCATCTACCAATAATGAGAGAAATAACTTATGTAGATAAAAATGATACTGATCCATAAAGTGGTGGGGTGAGACAGTACATGTGGATACTGCAAAACAAAAGAGAATTTAAACTATCCCAGTAATTTTGGATGAATTAAAGCTGAGAAACAGATCACAAGAAAGTCTTCCAATGAAATTTTTTTCTGTCTCTTCAGATTTTCAATGATAAGCATGATGGCTGGAAAAAATGGCTCCTTGGTGACTGAGTTTGTTCTTGCTGGTTTGACAGATCGTCCAGAACTCCAGCTGCCCCTTTTTTTTCTGTTTCTAATGATTTATATTGTCACCCTGGTGGGAAACTTTGGCTTGGTCACCCTGATTGGACTCAATCCTCATCTGCACACTCCAATGTACTATTTCCTCTTCAACCTCTCCTTCATTGATCTCTGCTACTCTTCTGTCTTCAGTCCCAAAATGCTAATGAACTTTGTCTGTGAGAAGAATACCATCTCTTATGTAGGATGCATGACTCAGCTGTTTCTCTTTCTCTTTTTTGTCATCTCTGAATGCTACATGTTGACCTCAATGGCCTATGATCGCTATTTAGCCATATGTAATCCACTGCTGTACAAGGTCACCATGTCCCCTCAGGTATGTTATATGCTATCTTTTGCTTCCTATGGGATGGCATTTGTTGGAGCCTCTGCACACACAGGATGCATGCTCAGACTGACTTTCTGCAATGCGAATGTCATCAACCATTACTTGTGTGACATTCTGCCCCTCCTTCAACTTTCTTGCACCAGCACCTATGTCAATGAGGTCGTAGTTCTCATAGTTGTAGGTATTAACATCACAGTCCCCAGTCTTACCATTCTCATTTCCTACATTTTTATCCTGGCCAGTATTTTAAACATCAAATCGACGCAAGGAAGATCAAAAGCCTTCAGTACCTGTAGCTCTCATATCATGGCAATTTCTTTGTTTTTTGGTTCAGGAGCATTTATGTACCTTAATCATTCTGATTCTATGGAGCAGGGAAAAGTTTCTTCTGTTTTCTACACTAATGTGGTTCCCATGCTCAACCCTCTGATCTACAGTTTGAGGAATAAGGATGTCAAAATAGCATTAAAGAAAGTTTTGATTTAGTTCTTAGCAGATTCATATCCTAACTCCAATTAAAATAAAATAATTAAAATTTAAATTTAAAGATTCTTAAAATGATACTGTATTTTATGAAGATATTTTGTTTGTACCAAAGTAGTTTTTAACATATATTTCTATGGCATTTCAAATTATTATTGATATTCTTGCAGCTTAATATCACAATAATTGTATTTAGCACAAAGGCTATACCATATTGTTATGTTATTATTTCAATAATTTCCAATCTCTTTTTTTAGGATTTAAGTATATGTGAGATAAGGAAGTGCCCATAGAAATAATTTATCTTATTTGGATAGTACAGCAAGCATTTACTAACATTAGTAATAATAAAATATAATAAATATTTTAACTTTGATTAAATTGTTAAATAACCTTAAGACACAGCTTTGAGTAGCATGGCTGGCTGTAAATCTTTATCGAAGGCTCCTTCACATAAACTCTAGTGCTCACTTTGTTGTATCTCAGATGCATCAGAGTACACACACACACAGTCTTTCTCAAACATAATAGCTCATTGTTTGCTATGTATTAAGGCTGAACAATTTCTTCCCAGAGAGATCCCATTGTAATAGGAAATGCTTCTTTGAAGATTCCCTATGGTCCTTCCAATAATCCTATGATCCTTTTAGAACTGTGCTTAGTCTAAATCTCCACCTAATCCTTCTACATCTCTTTTAAATGTCTGGTTTTTCTCTTTTGATCTGAGGTTTTCCCTACTGATTGAGCCCCACAATTATTGTAGTAAATGACTTGCAGCTTTGATCATTTTTTTTGGATTCTAATTCTAAGTAGAATTTAATGTTACAGTTATATGAAAAGTTTATTAACTTGGTGTAATATGATAGTATTGTAAAAGTACACAAACTCATAAGATGGAATAGAAGAGTTAGAGATTTTCATGTAGGTATGTTATACATTTACAACAAATCATCATTTTTGATTTCTTTGGACAAAGAAGATATTTAAAATAATTTCTTCTGAAATCAGAAATATCCATTAAGAAATCCATGTACAAAAGTCCATTCCTCAAAATGGTCCAAAAGCATACACATAAACTTTAAATTCTAAATCTTTAAAAATATGTTTATGCAAGCTAAGATTCTTCATTTAGAAAACATTAAAGCTAGAAGAAAAAAAGATAAATAAACTTAATTTAAGTGAGTACTTTGTATCAATAAAATATCTTAGGTCCATCAGACTGGAATAATATTTGTAGGATAGGTACCGAATTAAGATATACACAGGTTATATAATTAACAGAGTAATATATCAACCATTAAAGACCATTTAATACCATTTAATAAGCGGACAAATGTCTTAAAATACATGCTATGGAAGACATGCAAATAGTCAGTGGACATATACAAATGTGGTATTCTGGGTGACTAGGAGATATTATCCAGTTATGTGCCCACTGGTGAGCCCATCGGTGTGGTTCTCACCGACGAATTCCTTAGTCAATAGTTTGAAGACCAATGATGTTATAGTTGCCCTGAGAACATTCTGACCAGGAGGAAGATTTGACTGTAAATATATGTTGGGTGCCTGTTGTTTGGGTTCAGAGAAAGTTTGCATTCAATTACAATACTTCAGCAGTGTAGTTTTTTCTATTTATTGTTCTTAATATTTATAGTATTTTATTGAATTTTCAATATTTTCAAGTAATAGAAGTAGTATCATTATTAGGGACATTTAAAATATTAAACATAGTATATTGAAATAGATATTGACGCTGCTATGAAATCTAATCTTACATCTTTTGTATCACAATAGAGGAAATATGAGTTTGTAAAACTTCTTTATGATCCTTCTGGAGTATGTCTTCTTTTCTTGACCATTTCTACAATACTATATGCCTGTATAATACCATACCTAAGAATAATTATAAAAAAACTTAATTGCTTTCCTACTATAAATATAAATTTACATTTATTTTTCTAGTAATGAAAATAATTCCTGCAATTGTCAATAAAACAACACTAGTGTGGCATTTTTTGTTGCCTGTATGGTTTCCATTTTGTTTTCCATGTGACTTTGCAGCATTGATCAGAACTTATGTTCCTCCTTTCTGCACACCTTCTATTGGAGCCACCATATTTCTTTCCATTTAATAGTCACAGATGTGAAGACTTCTTTTTAAACAATATTTTATTTTTAGATTATAATATTATTTCATCATTTCCCTTTCCATTTTTCCATTAAAATATAGCATGTGCTGCTCCTTGCTTTCTTCTAAATTCATGGCCCTTTCCCCATTGTTTTTAAATGCATTTATTTCTATGTATGTATAGATTAATTCCTATGTACATATTACAACATGCTTAATTTGTGTAATTTTGCTTGTATGTATGTTCGCCTTCTTGCAAATAATAGATATGAGTTAATTTAAGATGTAAGAATTAGTTAACAGGAAGCCTGAGCTAATAAACCAGAGTATGTTGCTGATATTAAGCCTCTGAATATCTATTATATAAGTGGCTTCAGGAGGTAGTGAGCATGATCCAGTGAGAGGAGAAAAACCGGTTCAGGGGGATCAGTAGAATGGAGAATATGTGCAGCTACAGATTATGTTGTATTGGGTGACCAATTGTTGTGTCATTGAGTGGGGAAGATATTTTCTCTCATCATTGGCAAACTTTAGTTGCCTATTTATAATGTATTTAGGGATTAAGCTGGTTTAGAAAAGTAGTAGCTGCAGATTCCTCTCTTTGATCTATGACTTCACTATCCTGGGGTAGGTGGCTAAGTTTCCTGTAGCAGACATGATTTCTGTCCTGAGATGTTGTTTACCACAAAGGTATACATACCATTATTATACTTTTAAGATTTTTTTCTTTTACAGATAGATTTCCTGGCAAGTATTTTTGCAGAGTCATTGGTCTGGGTTGATGCCTCTGGTCTCTCCTATATTTTGAGTCTGGGCCCTCACTGGGACTACTCCCCTTGGATATCCTGTTGTTGCTCTCTGTTGTGGAAATCATTCAACTTTCGATCTACATGATCGGTCCATTTGTATGTTCTAGCAGATCATAGATGGGTAGATGTTGGAGTAGGGCAACTCATAATCCTCTTTATTGTCTGGGCAGTTGCTGGGTTGGTGAGCCCGCCAGCTCTCTCAGTCTTCACCACCAGGATGAACACTCCAGCATTGCCCTGACTACTTCATCCCTTGCAGCATAGCAAAGGGTGGGGCCAGTTTTCTTGCTTTCATTCCTTCAGAGTTAGCTATTTCCCCACCTACACTTTCAGCGCCAGCTCTACTGTGTTGCCCAGGTGAGGTGCAGATACTACTCTCCTGAGTGCTGTAGCTGTTCAGGGGCAGGGACAGACACTGCTATTATGAGCTCAGGGCCAGCTCTCCCAGTGCCACAGGTGTCAAGTGGAGGGAGGCATCTCTTCCTAACCCATACCACCTTATCAAAGATGATGGGTGGGGCCAGATCTCCCATTCTTACATTCTCAGAGTAGGTTTGCCTGCACTCCCATCAAAAGGGTCAGCTCTACTGGGCAGCCAAGGCAAGATACAGGGCACACTTTCCTGGGTGATATAGTCAGTAAGCAGCAGGGTCATCTTCCTTGCCTACCACAAGTCGTTGGGACAAGGGAAGGAAGCCCTCTTTCTCTTCTCCTCACCACCGCATGGCAGATGAGTGGTTGTGGCTCACTATCTCACTTTCACACCATCAAGGCAAGCTCAGCCATGCCTCTGCCAACAGGGCCAACTCTATTGCGCTGTCCAGTTGAGATGCAGGGTCCACTTTCCTGAGTGCTGATGATTCTAAGTGGGGGAGTCACCTCCCTCTTCCATTGTAGGTAATGAGGAGTAAGGAGTAAGGGGACATCTCTCCTCTGACCATATCACTGTATGACAGATGAGTAGTAGAAACAACACTCCCTTAATCACAGCTTCAGGGCTGTCTCTACCACACCTACCAACAGGGCCAGTTCTATTTTGAAAACCAGGTGAGGTGCATGGCCTGCTCTACTGAGTTCTGCTGCTGGTGAGGGACAGGAGAAGCTCTCATACCTTTATGACCTCAGGGTCAGCTCTCCCACCTGCCTCAGGCATAGAGGCACTGGGGGGCATCTCTTGCCCCCACACCGATAGCACCATATGGCAGATGAGGATTGTGAACAGATCTTTTGTACTCATGTTCTTGGGGTTAGCTTACCTGTGCCCTGCCCTGTCAACAGGGTCAGCTATGCTATGCTGCCCAGATGAGGTACAGGACCCATTTTCTTGAGTGTTGCAGCTAGTTAAGGGGAGTATCAGTACCCTGACCAATTGGACACAATAGGACCAAGGTGACAGGGCTTCTTTCCCTCATCCCATCACCACACGGCAGATGAGAGAGGCAGTACGAGCTATGCCCTCTCATACCTTAAGGGCTGGCTCACCATGTCCCTATCTACAGGATCAACTCTACTGTGCTGCCCAGGTGAGGTCCAGAAACAATTCCTCAAATTGCTACAACTGATGATAGGTTGGGTCAGGGACCCTACCTGCTGCAGGTAGCTAGGGATAAGGAGAGGAGCCCATGTTTCCATCCATCACCCATGACACCACATGGCAGATGAGGGGGCATGGTCTGGTCTCCTATTCTCACATTCTCAGGGTCAGCTTACCAATGATTCCATGAACAGTGTCAACTCTATTGTGTTTACTAGATGAGGTGTGGTATAGGACTCTCTCTTCTGAGTGCTCCAGCAGGTGAGTGGCAGGACAATTTCTCCCTAGTGCTGCATCCAGTAAGGGGTGGGGCACATGTTCTATAGCCCTGTCCTCTAGGACTTCATAGTATCAAGAGCCAAGAACACCAACACAGACTCTGGCTGCATCAGTACCATGAACCCACACATGGACATTAGCAGCAGCCCATGCCCAGACATCACCATGGTCCTGAGTAACAATAAAACCACCCACCTCAACCCTCTTCTCACCACTTTCACTTCTTCAGATATGCCTCCTTCTACAGAAAATGAACCATTCATTCTCTCTCTCTCTCGCCCACAACACAACAAACGTTTGTTTTCCATAATAGTGCCCATCCCCTTGTGGTGATGGGTCAGACCCTATTTTCAACGTGGAGACTGAGGTAGTTTGCAAGACCCTGTGAATATACCTCTTTGTCCCACTCATGCCATCATGGCCTACTCTTAGAATTATTAAGCCATATATATTTATTTTATTTTAATTTTGAGGTTATATCAATTCCTTCTTCCCTCTTTTCTCTCATAATCAACCAAATCCCTCACCTCTTTCCTTTATAAAAATTTATATCTGTGTGGTTGTGTGTCTATAAATATTTTGGGGAGGTTACTGGTAGAATTCAGAGTATCCCATAGTATCTCCTGAATCTGGAGTTAAAATCAACTCTGAGTCACTTGAATTGGATGCTAGGCACCAAACCTTGGTACTCTATAAGTGCTATTAGCCACTGTGGTGCCTATCCACTCTCTACTTTAGCTCTTTTTTTATTCAACACAGTGTAAGTATTTATTTTCATTGTTATTTTTTTTTATTAAGCTATACATTATTCTCTCTGTTCCCTTCCTTCCTTTCTCCTCCTCTTCTAGCTTCTCCTATGACCCCCATGCTCTCAATTTACTCTTGAGATCTTGTCTTTTTCTCTTTCTTATGCAGATCCATTTATGTCTTTCTCAGGGTCGTCTTTGTTGCCTAGGTTCTCTGGGGTTACAAATTGTAGGCTGGTTTTACTTTGCTTTAAATCTAGAAGCCACTTATGAGTGAGTACATATTATATTTGTCTTTCTGCATCGATGTTACCTCACTCAATATATTTTTTACTAGATCCATCCATTTGTCTGCAAATTTCAAGTTGTTAATGATGGGGCCACTAGGCAAGGAAAATACACAAAACACACCAAACTAGAAAGTTTGAAGTATAATGATATTTGTTCTCAGAGAATGTGGTATTATAGAGAAAATCCCAATGATTCAACAAAATATATGTAATTAGAAAGGAAATTTCATAAAATATCAGTCAACAATAAAATATTAATTTCACGTACTAACAAGGAACAGCTTCAGAAAGAAAATTAATAAAATAAGTCTAGATAACAGAATATTAAAAATAATAAAATAATGGAGCCAGAGAGATAATTTTTTTTTGTTTTTTCGAGACAGGGTTCCTCTGTGGTTTTGGAGCCTATCCTGGAACTAGCTCTTGTAGACCAGGCTGGTCTCGAACTCACAGAGATCCGCCTGCCTCTGCCTCCCGAGTGCTGGGATTAAAGGCGCAGAGAGATAATTTTAAGTAAAGTGTTTGGTTCCCAAAAATGAAGGTTTGAGAAGGTACATTAAGGATAGATAGCTCCATCTCATGGTTCGGTACTTGAAGGGAATAAAGACTCCCAACTGTGGAATTCTCATCTGTGTTTCTTGGATGTGGATTCTTTTTGACGTGAGCTGCTGTTATAGCTTCCCTACCATGATGGGATATGCCCTCAGACAATGAACCCATGTAAACCATTTTTCAGTCTGCTTCTGTCAGGCATGTATCACAGCAACAAGAGAATAACTAGTACTGTATCTGAAGGTGAAAGGTTTTTCTACAGAATGACAGTATGAAAAATGAAAAAAATAAGACTCATTGACTGAACAGAATAATCAAATAGAATTTTCTAGCATATGTTTTATAAGTAACACTTTCTCAAGATATATAAGTCATTAAAAGAAGCACTGCTTGTGTTTCATGTGACAGCGCTGAAGGTTACATGCTATAACACTCTACATGTACCAGATACAGAACTTGGTAAGCAAAGAGTACAGTGTGGACAATTCTCATTTAAATACAGAAACAAATCTAAGTCACAGATTCCCTACAGAGGCTTAGATGATTGGGGACATGATAGTTTGTCTTTTTACATCCACTGAAGAGTGAAGAGAAAACACCAGACTAATTTTGAATCCCTTAAGATCTAAAGACAGATTATCATCTAGAGTGTAAAATAATCCCCAAGTTCCTTATTCTAAATAAATACTAATCTCTGGGGAAGAGGCAGGCACATTGCCATTCTGCTTATAAGCAAAAGTAGTCTGCATTGAAGCTTACATGAAATTTTCAGAGCCTTCTCTACTGGCAGTGTGATGATATTACAGATCATTTTTTCCTTCTTTTAGTAAAGACTTGAAGTAATAATCTCAAATAATTTCTTTAAAATTCATAGATCATTCAAATATATTTAAGGCATTAAGTCATAACTATATCTTGCTGGAATGACAAGATATGAACCTGAAATTTTCTACAAGATAAATAGGGATAAATAGGAACCCAAAAGCTCTTTAAGGTTTGTACTGGGACTTCTAGCAAAGGGAATGGGTGTATTTCTGACTCCTTTGCCTGCTCTTTGGTCTTTTTTTCCTCCTCTTGGGTTATCTGGTCCAGCCTCATTATGATGACTTTTGCCTTGAATCATTATATCCTATTTTGTTGTGTTTGGTTTCTGTCTCTTGGAGGCTTGCTCTTCTCTGAAGAGAAACAGAAGAATACTGGACCAGAAGGAGAGGGAGCTATTGGAGATCTTGAAAGAGTGGCGGGAGGGGTGTATTGTATTAGTGTATTTTGGATGTATTGTAAGAGAAGAGAGAGAGAGAGAGAGAGAGAGAGAGAGAGAGAGAGAGAGAGCGAGAGAGAGAGAGAGAATGGATTCTAGGAATAGTAATAGGTTTCCTAATATAGAATGGTCTTCTTTTGAAATGCTGTTTCTTCCCTATCCTATACAGCTTGAGGCTAAGTGAAAGTAGCAGAAGAAAGCATTTGAGAAACAGAGAGTGGTAAGAGGCATTATTGGCTATTGGAATTGCAGCATCTCTATTAGTGTTCTTTTGAATGGGCAGAACTCAAATCTTCAGGATTTATGATTCACTGACATGGAGTAGCAGATACATCAATCTTGTTCTTATAGTTTTATTTTAGACACATGCTTATAATTCATGCCACAGAAGAGTACAAGAGTCGAATCTGTAGCAGCAGAATCCAGCTCAGACTTACCAAGACTTCTACTTCAGATGTCATTGATGTGAAGAGAGCACTATTAAAGAACAAATTACGTAGTTTGAATCATTTTTATTCCTTTTTTATTTTTCTTCTTCATTTGTGATTGCATGTTCTTATCGAAAAATAATATTGAAATTTGATACTGCTGGCCTTAAGACTGTAAAATAATTTGCTTTTGATTTTAATAGTTGATTCTGCATATATATTTGGGTCAAGAGAAAACATTCCCAGAATATAAATCACAGGTGCCGAGGATCCATGTCTAGTGTGGATCATTGTTTAATGTAACTCTTTTTCTTGAGTCTACAGATTGCCCTAGAAAAAGATGGATGCCGTAAATACCTCTTTGGTGACTGAATTCATTCTGGTAGGATTAACAGACCAGCCTGATCTCCAAATGCCGCTGTTCTTTGTCTTTCTAGCAGTGTATATGGTCACTGCATTGGGAAATTTGGGTTTGATGATTCTAGTTTTGCTGAATTCACATCTTCACACACCTATGTATTTTTTTCTCTTTAACTTGTCCTTCATAGACTTTTGTTATTCTTCTGTGTTAACTCCAAAAATGTTGATGAACTTCGTACTAAGGAGAAATGTCATTTCCTATATGCAGTGTATGACTCAGCTCTATTTCTTCTGTTTTTTTGTTGTTTCTGAATGCTATGTGCTGACTTCAATGGCCTATGATCGCTATGTGGCTATCTGTAATCCACTTTTGTATAATGTTGTCATGTCCCCTCAAGTCTGTTTAAATCTAATGCTTGGTTCATATTTGATGGCATTTTCTGATGCTGTAGCTCACACTGTATGCATGCTGAGATTGACCTTCTGTAATGCAAACACCATTAATCACTATTTCTGTGATATCCTCCCATTGCTCCAGCTTTCCTGTACTAGCACCTATGTTAATCAACTTGTAGCTTATGTTGTAGTCATGATCAACATCATTGTTCCCACTACTACCATAATTATCTCCTATTGTTTCATCCTTTCAAGCATCTTCCGCATCAGTTCCTCTGAGGGCAGGTCCAAAGCCTTTAGCATTTGCAGTTCCCATATCCTTGCTGTTTCTCTGTTTTTTGGTTCTGGAGCATTTATGTATTTCAAACCCTCCTCTGCTGAATCTGTGGATGGAGCAAAAATCTCTTCTGTTTTCTATACCAATGTAGTTCCTATGATGAATCCCTTAATCTACAGTTTGAGAAATAAAGATGTTAAAGTTGCCCTAAGAAAAACCTTGACAAGGTGGAAGGATTGACTGGGTTCAATGTCTTCATGGCTGCACTTTTGAGTACAGGCACAGTTTATATTTAGCGAACACATTTGTTTGGCAGCTCTGTATTTCATGTGTTTTTCTAAGAAAATGTTTTTAATTTATTTTTTTGATTTATGGAAACAAAAGAAAATATTACCAGACAGAGAAATGTATAAGATTCAACATAATGTAATAAAATGTGTATGTATATGTATATAATGATAAAACAAAACTTCTGTCTGCTTTTTATCATATTATGAGACTAAAAATAATGAAAGTAAACCACAGAAGGAAATTATTTCCTGGTCTTAAGCAATGAAAAGATACTTCTCCATTTTTTTTTTGATAGAACACAGGCCAAAAGCAAATTGGAGTAAAGGAATGGTTTCTCTGGCATGCAGCTTACAGTCTATCAGTTATGGAAGTGAAAGAAAGAACACGGAAGTGGAGCTGAAGCAGACAAAATGGAGGAATTCTTCTCAGTGGCTTGTTTTCAGAGGTTTGCTTTGCTTATACATGCCCAGTAGTATTACTTCCTACAATGGGCTGGACCATCTGACATAAATCATGTACCAAGAAATTGCCTCTCAAATCACATTCACAGCAAATCTAGAGGAAACAGTCCCTCAGCTGAGGTTCTGTCTTCCCAGGTGACTTAGTTTCTGTCAAGTTGGCAAAAGCTAATCAACAAATATGAATTAGATAATCATAGCCTATACTCTCTCAAGCATTACTAAATCAGAGATTCTTAAACTTTTTCCTTTTGCAATGCTATTTTAATGAAGAACTTTTTACATAACTTTTTACATAGACATATTGGTATATTATACATATAACAAGAAGATTAACTACAATGTAGTACTTATAATAATTTAAATAAATTTATTTTAATATATTTGTTGTTTCTAGTGTTTTTGAGTTAAGAAAGAGATGCAGAAAGAAAGACATGTGTGTGTGTATGTGTGTTACAAAGTATAAAAAAAGATCTGAGGAAAGCTTGGATGTCAGTATTCATTTTCCATCTTGTTTTGGGGATAGGGTTTCTTGTTGCTCAAAGATATGTTTCCCCTGTTAGTAGTACATTCACTTATAAATATTTACCTCTTTTCTCAGTTTCAGAACATTTATATGGCAGCTTTCAGCTAGCATAACAAGCTTTGTGTGGATTCTGAGGATCTGGAATTGGGTTTCCATACTTGAGCTACAAGGGCTTTACTTAGTGAGCCATTTTCTCGGCCCCTGAAGCAGTTTTCTGAATAGCATGTCAAACTTCTCAGCTCTAAAAGGAAAAGTTCACATATTAGTAAGAAAGGTGTGTTTATTTTAATTCATATATGAATTATACCTTGAGTGAATGATGAATATTCCATGACTAGGCCATCTTCCACACTTCAGAGTTTGTAAATATTTAACAATATAATAGTCACCACTTTTTTTTTTTTTTTGTAAATTGAACTATTTTGTCAAAGTTTATTTAGGGCAGCTTCAGAAGTTGTTCAAACTTCCACCCCAAACCTAAGCCAACAGTCATTTAAGTTATTTAACATAACCTTATATGTGGAAGGTGTGCTCATGGGTTTTCATTTTCTATGAAGAAATTTAGGGAATGTTGATGCAGATTTCACTGAATTGTAGATTGCTTTTACTATTATGGCCATTTTCACAATATTAAAACTACCAGTCCATGAGCATTGGAAGTCTTTCCATCATGTGGTAGTTTCATTTGTTTTTCAGTGTCTTAAATTTCTCATCATCCTGGTATCCTGTGCATACAGATAGCTGTTAAGAGCATAATTTATGCTGGTATTGATGAATCTAGATATGAAAATATGACAAACAGACACATAAGACTTTACATAAAGGTGCAAAATTAGATATTTGTCATAGCTTTTAAGGAGTCTGACATATCTTACAAGTTGGCAATTAAAGGAGCTATTTTGCTCACCAATGGATGATTTACAGAAGATAATAGATGTTCTAAATTATAAGTGAAAGACACAAAAGAAGAAACTTCATGAATGATGGGAAAAGGCAACCCTAATCATTTGAAAAATGCTTTTTCATTATTTGACCAAAAAAAAAAAAACCCATATGAATGTTCTTAATAAAAATGAGTAGAAATAACTAAGTATTTTAATTAGCATTATTCTTAAGTGCTACACAGGTCATATAGGATGAAAAACTGTGAAAATGGAAATTTTCTGTTGTAACCTTATCCAGTTGTATGACAGATTCTGTTTATGCCAATTTGTCAATGTGTATGAGGTGCTAATGAAAGCTGATTCTTTTGAAACTTTTAGAGTGAACAAGCCTTTGTACATCTATACATAGAATACCTGAATATATCTATTATAAGCAAACAAAGAAAATTAAAGAAAACAATGCTTCAATATCACATTCACCATTTAAGTTAATTCAGAAGACAATGAAAGTAAGGAAGCTCTTATAACATTTTTCAGTTATAGTAGGGCAGACACATTCTCACTGAGAATGGTGAAAGGTGTTGACTGAGTATTCTAAGGAGACCACCAACCTCATCTTTCCTACGTGGTGCAGTAAGAAACCCACCAATATTAATGGAGCCCCATAGGTGAATACATTGGCTTAGCTTTATTTGAAAGGATGAGTATTTTGATACTTGTGGGAAAAAAAATCAGTATTGACTCTAATGCTCAGCAGACATTAATAATTGGGCATAACAAAATTTTTATGTCTGTTCATCTGTTTGTTTATTCGTGTATCTGGCCATCAATCCACTTTTCTGTCTATTTATCTATACTGAACAAACTGTCTGAGTTGCCCCCCAAAATAATTTTAGCCCCCCAAAATTCATAGCTTCTGTGATTTCATATGGGTTACTTAAAGTTTTAAAATAGTCGTATCTTGACTGGGCAGCATAATTTTCTTTTTTTTATACATAAAAATAAGTTTGAGAGATTCATATAGCTACTGAGTTTCTTAAGTTTTAAAAAGAAACTAATTAATTTCAAAGGGAACAATTCAATTTAAGTTGAAATTACTAATATTTCTCTAAGGAATACCTATAAAGCTTCAACCATATAAGAATCTCATGCTGGATTTCAAGTGAATACAAGAGTCATCTTTGGGGGTTAGTGGTGCACCATCTAAAGCAGCAGTTACTGGGGTGTAGAAGGGATACTTTTTAAGGTAGTTTTTTAAATTTTTTTTGAGACAGGATTTCTATTTAGATTTGGAACCTTCCCAGGAACTAACTTTTGTAGAGCAGACTGGCCTTGAAATAACAGAATCCACATGAGGATTAAAGGAGTATATCACCATGGCCTGGCCTAACATCATACTTTTAAAGTAGTAATACAATTTTCTGGCAATATCTAAGTAAATTACAAACTGTTCAGCTTTTATTTAAAGTATTTCATCCAAATGTTTATGCCAATAGGGGCACATTAGATACTTTTTAGAATGAATGGTTTCCAACGTATGTTGTACCCTCTCAACTTTGATGCAATATTAGTTGGATGAACTGAAACCAGTCTGTTTAGCCAACATCCAGGGTGCAAGCTTTATACAAAAATGAATGAGAATATAAAAAGGATGTAGTAAAGAAGCATAAAATGATTCATAATAAGCAAATGATCTGCCAATCTGTTCCATCCTTGTGTATAGTTTACCTCCCAGTAGAAAGGTCAATTTTAAGTGAAAATTTTATTGATTCTGCAGAGACAAAAGACAATGCCCTTCAGCTTACAAACACTTGTATATCCTGATTAATTAATATATTTTTTGAACTGTGTGAGTTACATAAATTTCAAATAAGTCTTGTTTGTATTTGTTTCTGAGTGTATACTGTCTGTATATGGTTTTTGTAAATCTTTACATTTTCAAATGTTAAAAGGCTTATTTTTGAATACTAAGATATTTCAAATTGAATGCAAAATGCTTAAAGATTTTATATGTAAACTTTACATACAAATCTGTAAATATATAACATCAGGTAGAAAGTATTAATCTTTAAATTTGACACTCTATAGTAATATGTGACACAAGAAGATTTTCATATAAAACCTGAGACTCTGTGAGCATATTTCATCCAGACCTGTTCACCAGACTGTTTTCCATCTCTTCACGCTAGCATCTATTGTCTCTTTGTTTCTCTACATTCCTATCAATTGTACTTATATAATTGTATGTATGTGTATAAAATATTAAGAATGGAGGAGGGATAACATGATATTTGTCTTTCTAAGACTGGATTTATTTATATCTATTTAATTTCTATTTATAATATAAAATTTAGACTATTATAAAATTAACAACATAATAAAATGCAAATTATTTTAATAATATATTAATGTCAATACACAAAATATGTTATATAATATATACTTATATTATATAATTATTTAAATATAATTAACATAATAAGTCAAGGGAAATTAAAGAGAAAGAGCATTAATTTGAGAGTGAGATAAATTATGAGTATGGGAGTGCTTGAAGGAAGAAAAGGTGCTTGATACAATTATATTTTATTTTCCTAAACATTTAAGAGTCTTTATTTATATATTTTAATATTTTTATTTTGAAAATTAAAATAAATCACATATTTCCCTTTCCTGTTTCCATCCCTTCCCTTGAAGAACTTCTTGCTCTCTGTAAAATTCATGGCCCTATATCTTTATTCATTATTACATATATCCACATATTTTCTTAGGTATGTAAATACAACATCTTAGTCCATATATTGATATTCTTTTTATATGAGTTCATAGCTTGATGGAGGAAGGTCATTGGTTCATTATAATAAAGAAACTGCTTGGCCCTCATAGGTTAGAACATAGGTAGGTGGAGTAAACAGAACAGAATGCTGGGAGAAAGAGGAAGTGAGGTAAGACGCCTCCGACAAATGCTATGCTTCCCCTCTCCGGGCAGACGCAATGAAGCAAGCTGCCTGGTCAGACATGCTGAATCTTTCCCGGTAAGCGCACCTTGGGGTGCTACAAACATTAATAGAAATGGGCTAGTCCAGGTGCGAGAGTTAGCCAAGAAGAGGCTAGATAGAAATGGGCCAAGCAGTGTTTATATGAATACAGTTTGTGTGTTGTTATTTCAGGGCATAAGCTAGCCAAGAGGCCAAGAGCCAGGCTGTGGGAAGAGGCCCGCAGCTCTTATGACAATAGCTGATCACTTGATATTAATATTGGATAACCAATTAGTGTACGTTTCTCTGTGAAAAAGTCAATTTGTTCCACTCCCAGCATTCCATAGAATTGTTTTCAGTTCTATAGGGTTGAAGCCCCATGAAATATTTCCTCCTATGTTAGTATGTCTTCTGGCATATTTTTTTCAGACATGTATTTATAAAAATAGCATTTGCAATGTTTCTGACAATTCAGCACTGGAGATGACTTGCTATAACACCATACAACTTTGAGATGCAGAATTTAGTCCAGACAGGACCATTGGATAATTCTCACTTAACTACAGAAGCAAAAGATGAAGAAACCTAAACTCAGATTTCCCTTCAGATCACAAGACAATTGGGAAGGCAAGAGTCTATCTTTCTATTAATGCCCGGGGATGCATGTTCTCTAGAGTGAATGGAAAGGATGAGTGTAATTGTGGGTCCCTCAGGAAATTAGGATCATGATCCAGAGTGGATTCACTTTCCTCAGCGCCTTCTTTGGTTTAAATGTTCTCCTGTTGGGACATTCTTTGCTCTGCTTATAAACACATACATCCTGAGGTTAAAGGGTAATTTCTCTGCTTCCAGAAAAGACTCAAAACATTAATCCTAAATAATGTTCTGTAATTCAGAAAATGGTACAGGAAAATTTAATCTTATGTATATCTTCCTTAAATTGAAATATCTGAAACCGCTGAATCTGAAATATTTATCCTGATAAACAAGGATAAATGGTAAAATAAGCATCCTCTAATATTTGGGTTGAAAATTGTGAATTTCTGAATTTCAGGTATACTAACACCTTCTTTTTCTTTCTTTTTAAATGAATGTTTGTCTTTTATCATATTGATACAAGGAAATTTTCACATAGTATAGTCTGATTACAGTTTCCTCTCTTTCAACTCCTCTGATGTCATCCTAGCCTCTCCTCTCATCCAAAATCCATTCCCTATCTGTTTCTTGAAATATGATGGACTTTAGCAACTTTTTCCCTGTCTTGTTCAAAATGACATCTAAATAAAACAGTCAGAAGATGGATTAGAGTGAGGTGTTGGTAGCCACTGGAGTTGTAGCATCTTTGTTAGGGGTTTCTTACATGGTCAATTTTCAAGTCTTCTGGAGTCATGACTCTGACACAGGTCCAGGAAACATTCTTTCAGACCTCCCTCTTTCTTTTAGTTTTAGATTAGGCACATGATTTTCATTCAGACCACAGCAAAAATGAATCTGGAGAAACTGTAAAAACCTGTATTTTCCATGCATCTACTTCCAATTTTTTTATATGGGGGCCTGTGTTAAAAAAAAAAACAGAAAATAGGAGAATATTGAATCCTTCTCATATATTCTCCTTTCCCTTGTGATTTATTTTAGAAATCATAAAATTTCAATATCAATTTCTTTCTTAGTTAAGATAATTTGTTTGTGATTGTGACAATTGATTCTATATGTATAGTGGAGTTTGAAAAATTATTTCCAGCATATATATATATATATATACATATATATATGATGGAAATAATATATATATGCATATATATATATATAATAAATGGGAATAACCCATGCTTAGTGTGAATATTTCACTAATACAGCTCTACTTTCTGTGTCCACAGATTCCTTTCGATAAAAATGGACACAGTAAATGTCTTGGTGACTGAATTCATTCTGGTAGGATTTTTAGACCAGCCTGATATCGAAATACCCTTGTTCTTTCTGTTTCTAGGAATGTATCTTATCACTGCATTGGGAAATTTGTGTTTGATAATTCTGACTGTGCTGAATTCTCACCTCCATACTCCTATGTACTTTTTTCTCTTTAACTTGTCCTTTATAGACCTCTGCTATTGTTCTGTGTTCACTCCCAAAATGCTGATGAATTTTGTATTAAGGAAAAATTTAATTTCTTACAATGAATGTATGACCCAAGTCTATTTCTTTTTTTTTTTTTTTTTTGTTATTTCTGAGTGCTATATGTTGACGTCAATGGCCTATGATCGCTACATGGCCATCTGTAATCCATTGTTGTATAATATTGCCATGTCTCCTACATTATGCTTGAACCTTATGCTTGGTTCATACTTTATTGCATTTTCTAGTGCTGTAGCTCACACTGTATCCATGCTGAGACTGACCTTCTGTGATGCCAACACCATTAACCACTATTTTTGTGATAGTCCTCCTTTGCTCCAGCTTGTCTGCACAAGCACATACGTCAATGAACTTGTCATTTTTGTTGCTGGGAGAATCAACATAATTGTTCCTACTTCAACTATCTTTATCTCTTATGGGTTTATCATTTCCAGCATTATCCACATCAGTTCCTCTGAGGGCAGGTCCAAAGCCTTCAGCACCTGTATCTCCCACATCATTGCTGTTTTTCTGTTCTTTGGTTCAGGTACACTTGTGTATTTCAAACCCTCCTCAGCTGGGTCTTTGAATAAAGGAAAAATCTCTTCTGTCTTTTATACCAATGTGGTCCCCATGTTGAATCCCTTAATCTACAGCTTAAGGAGCAAAGATATTAAAGTTGCCTTTAGGAAAACCCTGAGCAGCAGGAAGTTTTAAATGGACAGGGTTGTCTTTATGCCTCTTATTTTTTTTTACACAGAAATATTTCCAATTGGTGTGTAGTATTATATTGGGAGACATGGTTTTCTTTCATAGAAAATGTTTCTCTTCTCATTTTATTTTTTCCAGTTTAAGAACAGGCAGAATCTCTTGGTATAATCTTAAAGCTATATCTGATTCTTTCTTCATTAAATGAAGTCTGAGTCTTCTAGATTTGATTTTAGTATTTCTAGAGTTGGACATCTTCTTTTAAGTCATTTATACCATTTTCATGCTCTGTTTTATTTAAAAAAATGTTATTATTGAAACAATTTAAACTTCCCCCATTCATTAAAAGTTTGCTTTTTTTCTCCTCTAGCAATCTAAACCAGGTCTTCAAATAGACAAGTGAAACAACACTAGCAAGGTGGTTTCCACTGTGTGTGGGCTTCTAATTTTGAATACATGTTTAACTAAATAATTAAATTTAAGTAATGTATAATTCAAACATCTGATTCTTTTTTCTTTACATTTTTCCATTTGAATACAACATATTCCTTTCAATTTCCAGTACAATAGGTATGATTTATTGGTTATTGATAGCTTATTGCAAGCTATAGAGTATCATAATTGTCCCAGGATTCAACCAACCTATTAATTCACATGTTCTTTTGAATATTTTATTACTATTTTGTAAATATGAGCATAATATGAAACTGGATTATGGTTGTTTGTTGTGGACCCCTGTGTCTAGAGTTTCTGCAGTGGTCACTTTATTTTGAATTGTTCCTTTGGTTAGAAAAAGCCAGGATTTTTGCAGTAATGAGTTTAGTTCATATACAAAATTAAAATTATATAATTGGAATGTTTCGAGTATCTATTAACTCAATAAATAAAGTCCAGGGAAAGAAAGTATGCCAGCAAAAGTCATTAAACCAGGAGCCACAAAAAGGGACTTTGAATAGTTTTCTCCTGCAATTGGCTCACTGAGGGATTATGGCAATCATAGTGTCATTAGAATCTTAACTTTCTTCTGTTGAGCATTACAAATATTTCCCTTGCTTTATTAATCTCACATTATCTTTCTCACCAACAAGACTGTGCATTAGTATTGTTTGGAGTAATGAAGATTACTTTATTGGTCAATGAAGGCAGGCTACATTTGCTGAGTCCAAAGTGGCCTTTGAGACTCTAGTTAGGATGAGAGCTTCAGACAGTGCAGGGCAGTCAATGGAAGCCTCTGTGGCTTCTTTTAGCTTTTCTGGAACTTGATGTTGTATGGGCTATGAGATTGGCTCCAGCTCATACCCAGGGTGCCGAAGGCAAAATGCTTCTCAGGAGTGAAGGTAGTGTAAAAGATTTCTACAATAACTTTATACAGGCTAATGCTCTTTTCAAGTGCTCTTTTTTGTTCTTTTTCTATGCTGATGATAGTGTCCTAAATCTAGCTTTTGTATATTTCTTCTAAAATCTATTCTCTTATAAGAGCCTTGAAACAAAGAGGAGCTAAGTCACTCACAATAGCAACACAAAGGTCCAAGACCATAGTAGCAAAACCTCAAAAAGACAAGGGGGTGCACAATTTCTAATGACATCCTTGAGACACAGACCCATTGTTAATAGACTTGCACGTGAAGAAGAATTGGCATGCTTTTCTTAGTAACCTTGGTTGGACTTTTGTGACTCTTAGCTTTCATTTTTTCTTTTTCAATTGTATTTATGGAGCTATATTTTTTTCTCTGCTCCCCTCTCTTCCTCCCCCTTCCCTGTCCTTCCTCCCCCTTCCCCTTTTACCATGTTCCTTTATCCCCATGCTCCCAGTTTACTCAAAAGATCTTGCCTTTCTCTACTTCCCATGCATATTAGATACATATGTGTCTCTCTTAGGGTTTTCTTTGTTTTGTAGGTTCTCTGGAGTTGTGAAGTGGAGACTGGTTTTCTTTTCTTTATGTCTAAAAGCTGCTTATGAATGAGTAAATATTATACATGTTTTTATGGGTCTGAATCACCTCACTTAATATGATGTTTTCTAGATCCATACATTTGCCCGCAAATTTCAAGATGTTGTTATTTTTTTCCACCGTGTAGTACTCTATGGTGTATAGTTTTCTTTTCACAAAAAATCTCTAGTTTAGTTAAACTTATTCTGAGATAAACATGAGCTAATTATGTGTAGTTAGGAAGGCAGGCTTGTAGGTATCTGTAGTCCTTGTGGAACACCATATCTAACTATGAAGATGTCCCAGTATATACTCTATATATCAACTACATGTCTAAATGAAGAAGTCATATATTTGACCATCCACAGATATGTGTGCTCATATGAATGAGATGCAATCATAAGATTAAATGTATGAAAATGCATTGTATCAGGGTGTAGTAATAAGGGCGGCGGGGCTGCGTCCCCAGCACCCCAGCTGCCCGCACAGCTAGCTTATGCCTGAAATAAAAACACACAAACTGTATTCATTTAAACACTGCTTGGCCCATTCTCTTCTAGGCTAATTCTCACATATTAATTTAGCCCATTTCTAATCATCTGTGTGTAGCACCCCAAGGTGCACTTACCGGGAAGATTCTAGCCTATGTCCATCCTGGGTCGGAGCTTCATCCCGGGAACAGGGCATGGCGTCTCTCTCAGGCGTCTGCTCCAGAAAGGAGAGCTGTCGAGACTGAGCTCACTTCCTCTTCCTCCCAGCGTCCTGTTCTGCCTACTCCTCCCACCTATCTTCCAACCAATAAAATGGGCCAAGACAGTTCCTTTATTAGCCAATGACCTTCCTCCATCATCAGGGGGATATCATAGCTGTTATTATACAAGTGAAATTACAGAAAAATAAGAACAGTTTTCAGAATAAGCTGTAATTATGTTGTGGCACATAATAACTTATAACAAACAACATGGAAATTGTGAGGATTGAAGCATATCTCTGGAGAGGTTAAAAAAACTTAAGTTAATTGACAGTTTATAAAAGTTTAACCCAAAGGAAGTTAGAGGTAACTAAATTATTCCATCAATGTTGACTTTCATATGGGTTTCCCTAGAGGATTTCTCTGCAAAATGAACAAAATATCTACCAAATGAACTGTAATAGCATAATAAAAGTATCAAGCACAAAGAGATTATTTCCAAATAAATACCAAAGAGCTGCCTTTTTCCCTTTATGAAACAATGTGAGTGGATAAAGTGTTTATAGTCAAGAGTCTTTTTAAAACAATCACCTGAAACTGAGCTGTGGTGTCACACACCTTTAATCCTAGCACTTGAGAGACAGAGATGGGCTAATCTCTATGCATTCAAGGCCATGCTGGTTAGTTCCAGGACAGCAAAGGACTGTTTCACAGAGAAACCTGTCTCAAGGAAACAAAAGAAGAAAGAAACAAACAAAAACCAAAAAATGAAAAATGAAAAAAGAAAACAAATCATGAAACATGAAAAATTGTAGTTACTCTAAGACTTTTCATTCTAGATAGAGTAGAAAGAGGCTATCTTCCACAGTGTTTAGGAACAGAAAAATCTCATGCATTCTGTTATCCTGTTTTTGTTTTCTCGAAATATAAATTAGTGAGGGGATGTTATATATTAATGTAACATTAATCATGAACAGAATTAAAGCATATTCACTCTGGAGGGCAACCACTTTTTAGACAGTACAGGACACACCCAGACACAAAGTTATTGGCATAGGGAGGACAAGTTGGACAGGGAAGAGAGAGGTGTTGCATCTAGATCTGGAAAAGAGCAAGTAACAAGCAAAAACTGAAATTTTTTCACTTATTTATTTATTTATTTATTTATTTATTTTCTTTAATAGTTGGTTATTAAGGAGAAAAAATGTAAATGTGTATTAGGGTGAGTTGGGAAATCCTAGTTGGCTAGGTTAGCCAAATGGTGAATTTCCATTATTAGACCTTAATGCTTTGTCTCAGGAATAATTCAGTTGAATAGAATTGTGGAGTGTAATAATGATCCTTTTGTATTAATAGCGCTTTAAAGAGAGTGTATTTTCATTCGAATTTATAGAACGTCATTTTACCCTCTTCTACTATCTCAATAAAGTCTCTTGAAATTTGAAAAAAAATTCAAGTATTTGTTAGAAGTATTATTATAATTGCTGCATGCTACGTTCAAACCCAGGGATTCACTTCAGTTATTAAGAACTCGACTGTCCATAAACAGCCAATTTGGGTGTGGGGTAGGCTCTGTCAATAGAATGATTCCTAACACAATTATGGGTGTGGCGTTCTCTGCAGACTCCCCTGGGTGATGGTTCCTGTAATGATTTTAGGAGGAAATTGGCTCCTGACAGATCCCCCTTTCTTTTATAAAGACAGGCAGCTATTAAGTGAAGGGCATCAGGTCAGAGTCCAACCCTGGTGTCAGATCCAAAGGAGAAGGGACTGGGACAAGGAGAGACCCTCCTCTCGAATGGTGAAGCAATTTACCTCTCCTGGGAACAGAGGGGTGCCTTATGATTCTTAATTTTGGGCACCAATAACTCCATCTTCCAGACAAGAAGAAAGGGTGTTTTCCAAACCCAGTATTCACCTTTTAATCTGGCCTTTGGTATCCTCCTTCCTAAATGCCTACTCCACATAAAATTACGTGTGCTGCCTGCCAACAATTAGGGCAGTGTAAAAGGGATCTAAATCTAAAATTTTTAGCATATGCATTAAACCCAAACACTTTACAGCGTGTGTCAATCCTTTCCCAACATCTATAAGCAGTTATAAGTATCATTAGATCAATTTCAGTAAGAGCACAATGACATACATTGTTGTTATTAAATACCATCAGTTCCAGTCTCTGAGCAACAGTGACAGGAACCCCCAATCTTTCCCCTTCTTAAGTGAAGAGGGGTTAATATTTTAATTAAAATGAGTTTTGCGTCCCAAAGATTAAAACTGTCAGATGTTTAGTCTGCATCAGAAGCAGCTTAGCATTTGTGCTTCAGGGCAGGTGGGATTCCTGAGTGAGGTGAGCTGGAGTCAGCAACCTGAAGCAGCACATCCTGGTACTTATCTCAGCCAGGTCTCCCTGGACTCTAGAGGCAGAACAACACCCTGCAGAGTGGCCTAGCAGCTTCTGTTATCAGGCACTCCTCTCCTTGGGGGAAGGAAAGGCCGGACCAAGGACCTCTCTCCAGTCGCCTCTGGAACTCCTCTGTGTGCATCTGCAGCCTCGACATCAGATCCAGCTTTTATTTTCTTTCTGTGAAAAAAGCATAAACATATTCTCGACCCCAAATATATATAGGTCGGGTTTTTTCATAATGCATTGCAAGGGCTTTTCCACCTTGCCCTAGCAAAGGTTAGCTTGGTGTTAGCAAGCCAGGTGTTATCACGCCAGATCCGTTTGTATCAAGATCTGCTTGTAACTTTTATGAGTTGCTTTCAAGGAGCCTTGTTATGCTCCACAATTTTTTTTTATTTTTAACCATATATGCACTTCTTCCATTGGAAGAGCCATTTGTAAAATTTAGCATAAAATCCTTTAAGGGATTTTTTGCTATAACATTAGCAAAATACAGTTGTGTGAATTGTAGCAATGATCTGGGAAAAGATTATTGTTTTTTGGCCTTTGAATCGAGGAAAGGCAATTGTCCAGGAATCAATCTTAAAACTATCAATGAATCTATTGTTTAGTATAAGAAACATTGATCATAGTCAACATTTTGTCAAACCATTTTCCAGCTTTTCTCCTGCCCTTTTGTATCAGACAGGCTACTGTTCTAAATTAAGAGTTTAATATCTTAACTGGCAAAACTGAGAAGGTTTAGCCATAAACAGCATTTTTTATAAAACTGTTGTAGAATAAGTTTTATATTTAATATACACATTTTCCATAGCTGAATTATAATTAATATACTGTATTTGTTGATTATTGTATACTTTTACCTGTTGATTTATATTTTACCTGCTTGAGTACCTGTCTGGCAGCTCTGATAAGCTCTCTATTGGAAACTGTTTTTTGTAAGAATTTTATCTATCGGCTCAAGGTCTTCCATAAGAATATTATAACTAGGGCTTTAACCATTGTATATCTAATTAAAAGTTTGTAAGCTATCCTCCTAAGTTTTAAGTCTGCCTTGCAGATAGGAAAATGGAAAAAGAAAGAATTTTTAACTAATGATTTTGGCCTCATTAGACACCAACATGTAGAAAAATAGAAAGAGATCCATATCCATCTCTATGTACAAAACTTAAGTTTAAATGAGCCAAAGACCTTAGCATATAAAAATTATGTTGAACCTCACAGAGAAAAGTTTTTGAAGCACACTTTGCCACGTCTCAAACACAGCCTCAGTGGCACAAACATTTGGAGAAACCATAAATCTCCTGAACTGAGAAACTTTTGTATAACAAGACTATATAGTGGGAAAAGATCTTTACTTATCATAAACCCATTTCAAAAATATATGAAGAACTCAGGAAATTAGTTATTAAAAATTAATCCAATAAAAATATTTGTTACAGACCTAAACTGAAAACTCTCAGATGAACTTAAAAATGACTGAGACACTTAAAAATGTTTAAATATAATATCCTTTAGCCCTCAGAGAAATGCAAACCAAAACTCTGAGATTTTACCTTATCCTTGTAAAAGTGACCAAGATTAAAAATTACTGTTAACAATTTATGCCTAAGAAAATGTGGGTAGGGAACACACTTTATTGCTGGAAGTGTAAACTGATGGTCACCTTTGGATCACACATAGTATTGAAAAACCTGGATAAACCAGACTCCCCCAGCAGGAAGAGAGAATCAAAAATCCAGGGCCAGCCTGTTCAGCGACCCTGCATCAGGAACTAGCAGAAGACAAAACCAGACTGCAATCCTGATAACAATCCTGAGAAACAGTGAGTCTCCCCAGTGAGATTAACATTGTACTGTTTTAGGAACTAGCCCAAGAGAAAGACAGACCAAATCTTGAGAATAATCTTGAGAAACAGGGAGTTTCCCCCTGCAGGTACTACTGTTTTAGGAACTAGCTGATTACGACCTTGGGAGTGGTCCTGTGAGGCAGGGAGTTCCCTTGTGACCACCATTGGATTTTTGGAATTTATGACTCTCCTGGACCACTGGGCTGTGGTTTCCTCAAAAATTCTTTCTCCCGGTCACTCGGGGTCGAACTCCTCCCCTGCCAACCAAGGCCACGTGCACGACCTCAGCAAGGATGATCTCCGGGCCTGCGCCATCCCTAGACCCAAGTGAGAGTCTCCCCAGCACTGAGGGACCCTCATTCTGTCTATTTTTTAAAATTAGGCAAATACCTACCTCAAAACTTAGCAATACCCCTTTTGGGCCTAAATACAAAGTTGTTTAACCATAAGACCATGTGCTCAGCTATGCTTACAGCAGAATTACTTTATCATAGCCAGAATCTGAAAATCCAAATGTATCTTTTTTACATCTAGGATAAATGAGACATTATCCTTTTAAATATCCATGAATACCACAAAATATCTTGGGAGTAACTTTAAGCAAGCAGGACAGAAGTTTTGGGTCCTGTCATCTCTGCCTGTGAAGGCGGAAATGTTTTTTATTTTTAACCATTATCACTTGTTAGAGTATAACTCTGGCCCTTGATAAATTTAAGAGGCCTGAGGCCTGAGTCTCAGCATTCCACCTTGAAGCCACACCTGGCAGCAGGAAAGGACCTCAAGCTGAAACAATACGACTCCCACCCAAGAGCGGACCATACAAACAGAAAAACTGTATAAGAACTTTAAATCTTGAAAGATCCTCTACTTTCTTGGGAAAGCAGAAGAAACACAGCAAAAATGACAATTTCACTGAAAGCAGTTTACAGATTCAGTGTAAATGTCCATTAAAAATTATAGCAACATTCCTCACAGAACTCACATATAGATTTAATGTAAATGTTCATTAAAATTATAGCAAAACTTTTCACAGAACTCAAAAGAACAATATAGAACTCAAAAGAACAATCCCCAACCTTATACGAAAGAAATAAAAACTCAGGATAGCCTAAACAACTCTAAAAATCCTCTGAATGTATCACAATCTTTGATTTTAAAACTTTTTTACAGAAACATAGTACTGAAATTAATCTACCTTAGATATAAACTTATACACCTACAAACTAAAGATTTTTGACCAAGAAGCAAGATTTTTAAAATGGAAAAGAAGCATATTTACTGTCCTAAATGAAGCTGCAGCTTTTTGAATCTAGATTCCTGTATAGCAAACCTGCCTGTCAACTTTCGCTCCATATGGCAGGGGTTTAAAGACATAGGCTCTCTAGCCCTAGCAGCCAGCCTGCTTGGCAGGCATAGCTGTGTGGATTGTACCCTAACTTCTCGCATCTCGAGGGACTCCCTTTTGAGTCTGCAAGCAAACACATAAGGCAAACACATGAATCTCTGTTTTTGACTCTTACTCCTCTCTCCCTGAGTGATTGATTAAATTCCTGTATGAATTTCTCTTCCTTTGAAAGTCCCATATCTTTTTGGACGACAGTGATCCTGCGCCTACCTCATTCTGCAGATCTGTCCAAGTTCTACAGCCGCAGAATCTTCTTTTTTCTTCTTGTTGTTGTCCCGGGACTGCGCGTCGTAGTCCGAAAGTTGACCGTGCTCCGAGTCCCTGTTCGGGAGCCACTGTTGATTGCCTTGGCGGGTTACTTTGCTTAGCCTCCTTCCGCTTTCCTAGCTCATATCTTCCAGGTAGTGCCTCTCTGTGACCCTGGAATAACTGACTGCCGGGTGGGTTACTAACCCTAGACTAAGTAACCCGCCAAGGCAATCAACACTCGACTACTTACCTATATCCACAGAAAATTAATATGCATACTCCATTTGTTAACAATTAAAATCTAATGAGAAATTGAATAATTCTATGTACCAAAAATAAGAATAAAATATTGAAGAATTAAAGTATTTTTCATAATAAAAGACCTCAACAAATGTACACTGAAAACCGTCTAACATTGTTAAAAGAAGTGAAGGTATTAATTCAAATAAATATACTTTGCTCATAACTTAGATATATCATGGTTGATATAATGCTTCCACAGTCATACAAGCACATGCTCTTGCCACCCGCATGCCTACACACATACATGTGCACCCACACAACAGAAATAGGCACATATCACACCACAAAATGTAACTAATGAGGAATTAACCACACAGCTGAAAAAATTTGTGGAGAAAACCAAAAAACCCTGCTTTAAGAAATTAATGAGATAACCACACAGAAAGCACAACTTTTAATAAGTGGTCAGAAAACTTACTAGTGTTGTCAATACTTTTTCAAAGCTTGTCAGTAGAACCAGTGCTATACCTATCACATCCCAATGACATTTTAATATTAACATTCATAAATATCAATAAACTATGAATATACTAAGCAACCATTGAGAAAAATATAGATTACTCCCACATCCAAATTTCAAAACTTATTAAAAGCCTATATGGTGATCCAAACATTGTGGTAAGGAGATATAAGCGTGTTGGAATACTGTCTAAGAATAAAGTCATTCAAGGAGAATTCTGAGTGCTTCTAGAAATACTCCAAGAAAGCAAGACAAGGATCTTATGACTTTAGTTTCTTCAAAAATACAGAACTATTTATGGAATATGCTTTTGTGCCCTCCCAGGTGTAGCAGATATCTGTGAATCAATCTCATATTATTCATTACAACTGGCAATTGTTTATATGCCTCTATGGAAAAACATATCTGTGTCACATGTGGTTTCTACTTGTGCTTACACAGTTTACTCAAACAACTCTTTTTAACTCTTAAAGTATAAATTATCTGATATTCTAACCATTGTCTATTGCATGAGACTATAGCCCACCTTATTTATAGGTCCCATTCTACTAGTTCCCACTGCCTATAGAGTGGTTAAAAAAAGAGATGGAATAGAAAACCCAGAAACAAGTTCTGAGATGAAGCTTTAAGGAACATTCGAAGAAGTTTCCAAGAACTTATGTCAGGTGGGATGGGGACTCTTTTCAAGTAGAGATAACTTGAAAGTAGACATGCAAGTAAATTATATAGGACCCACAATAGACACTGCATATCACTTATTCCAAGTGTGTCAAATACCCAGAATTAAGTTTTTTTTAAAGCGTTTATAGGAAAAATACTGCCAAAAACTCAGTCTCACAAGTGGTGATGACTTCTATACAGTAACACGAAAACACAGGGAGCCATAGAAAAATAGAGGAGATTCACCATGAGTACACTTCTCTCACGTAGGTAAAACTGTCCACTTATGAGAGTATATACCATTGACTTAAGCAGATCTATAATCACCTGGGAGTCAGCCTCCTTGTCATGCTGTCCAAGAGTTTCTAGATTGAGTTAAGAGAGGTGGAAAGATATAGTCTGGTTCTAGCTGCACTATTATATGGACTGGCTTCAGACTGATTGAGAAGGATAAAATAAGTAGAGCAGTGACAAACCTTTCTCTTTACTGACTGTGTCCAGTGTGGCCACCTGACCATCACTTCTGCCACCTCAATTCCCCATCATGATACTCTTTACCCTTGTCTGTGAGCCATATAATCCCCCTTTCCTTTATGTAGTTGTTCCCATATATTTTGTCTCAGCAATGAGAAAGGTAATTGCTGAACCACTGAGCAGAATATTTTACAACCATAGACTATACAGATAACTCTTCTTAGTCCATAATGACAACCTGCTAATGAAAAGAGCCATGTATTGTCTATACATGTCCACAGAAAAAAATGCAATTTTCAATGAGCTCATTACCAGTTCTCACCATCATTAGTCAATAGAAACATTTAAACCAAAACTATTATCAGATGCTAATCCTGCAGATCTTTGTAAGACAAAACAAAAGAAAACAGACAAGTGTTGGTGAAGATTCAATTATTTAAAATCTCAACACAATGTTTTTAAGAATTTGGATGTGGTACTGCTGCTGGAAAGCAGAGGAGAATCTACTCAAAAGTTAAATATCCAAGCTGATGAGGTAACTTGAAGATAGATATGATTGTTTCAGTTTATAAATGTATGTTAAATTCTTAAAGAACAAAAATTGTTATTAAGAGAATGTTAACATTCCCTATCTAAGCTGATCTCCTGAAATATTTGTGAAAGTTATGATCCCTGGTTGAAACTATTCATAATTTTTGGTACTTTTCATTTGTTTTGGATGAGTCCATGATCATAAATGATTTACTTCCATTATTTCAGTCACGATACATACATGCTCAGTAATATTTCGTGTTCAATGCCGAAATGAACATTAGCTATCTACAGAAAATAGAATTGTCTAGGTCCTGGAATGTATTTTTGTTGTTGTTTTGTTTTTTAGAGATAGGGTTTCTCTGTGTAGCCTCAGCTGTCCTGTAATTTGCTCTGTAGACCAGGCTGGTGTCTAACTCAAAGACGTGTCTGCCTCTGTTTCCAGAGTGCAGAGATTTAAGCCTTGTGCCACCAAGGACCCAGCAGAATGTTTCAACTGAACTGTGATACTGAACATAATAGTAAAAGTCCTTACTATTATATATTAGGCTAATTGATCTTGAAAAATATATATAAATTAATGATAAATAAAAGGCTTTCAAATAATGAGGATACAATAAATATAAAATATTTTGAAAAACAGAAGGAAAAATATGTGAATATGTTTCTCATATTGCAACAAAAAATTTCACACAGTGAGTTATGTAAACACAAACATTGAAATTTAAGACTTATTGAAGACAATAAAAGAGAAAAGATTTATGATTTAGGAATAGACAAAATAAAGTATGACATTAAAAGTAAAACCTACAGGAGATAAATATATAAATTGCATTTAATAAAATAAAAATATTTTTCTTCTAAAATATAGTATTGAGATAATGAAATTATAAGCCTCATTACTGACTGGACTAGTTTCTCAGATCGAAGTGTCCAGTGGGTTTTAGAAGTAACAACCTTGGCAAAGAATTTGATTCTCAATAAAGGAACATCTGGAGGCATTACCATCCCTGATTTCAAACTCTATTACGGAGCTACAATATTGAAAACAGCTTCTTATTGGCATATAAACAGAGAAGTCGAACAATGGAACCGAAGACACAGATTTTAACCCACAAACCAATGAACACTTCATTTTAGATAAAGGAGCTAAATGTATACAATGGAAGAAAGAGAGCATCTTCAACAAATGGTGCTGGCAGAGAATTCTCAACAGAAGTTCAATTGGCCAAAAGACACGTAAGGTCATGCTCATCCTCCTTAGCGATCAGGGAAGTGCAAATCAAAACAACTTTGAGATACCATCTTACACCTGTCAGAATGGCTAAAACCAAAAACACCAATGATAGCCTTTGCTGAAGAGGATGTGGAGAAATGGGTACACTCATCCATTGCTGGTGGGGATGCAAACATGTGCAACCACTTTGGATATCAGTGTGGCGGTTTCTCAGGAAATTCGGGATCAACCTACCCCAGGACCCAGCAATACCACTCTTGGGAATATACCCAAGAGATGCCCTATCATACAACAAAAGTATTTGCTCAGCTATGTTCATAGCAGCATTATTTGTAATAGTCAGAACCTGGAAACAACCTAGATGCCCTTCAATGGAAGAATGGATGAAGAAAGTGTGGAATATATACATATTAGTGTACTACTCAGTGATAAAAAACAATGACATCTTGAATTTTGCATGCAAATGGATGGAAATAGAAAACACAATCCTGAGTGAGGTAACTCAGACCCAAAAAGAGGAACATGGGATGTACTCACTCATATTTTTTTTCTAGCCATAAATAAAGGACATTGAGCCTATAATTCATGATCCTAAAGAAGCTAAATAAGAAAGTGAACCCAAAGAAAAACATACAGTTATCCTCCTGGATATTGGAAGTAGACAAGATTGCTGGGCAAAAATTAGGAACTGGGGGGTGGGGTGGGTTGGGGGAAAGGGGAGATGAGGAGAGAAAAGTGAGAATGGGAGGATGGGGGAGAGCTTGGGGGAATGGGATGGTTGGGATAAAGGAAGGGTGGATATGGGAGCAGGGAAGTATATATTTTAAATTCCTTTAAAATATTTCTTTTTAGCATTCTGTAGGTTACAAGACTTGAACTCATTTACTAAAATCCTTGAATTTTTTCAGAGAAAGTAATTAGGAGGCTTGGAGTATATTCAACTAGAAGTTCATGATTAAAGTGAGTGGAGAGGCAAGGGACCCTACAACATATTGCTCTATAGAGATCTAAATAATTGGGTAAATTAAAGGTTATATTTCCACCTCTGCCAGAGGGAATATTTTCCCAAAGAG
Organism: Microtus oregoni; assembly: GCF_018167655.1. Taxonomy (NCBI): domain Eukaryota; kingdom Metazoa; phylum Chordata; class Mammalia; order Rodentia; family Cricetidae; genus Microtus; species Microtus oregoni. The sequence goes on from NW_024543067.1 coordinate 54,009,214, forward strand.
AAATTTGTATAAAATTTTAAGTCTTTTAGAAACCAAAGGCATATTATAATCCAAGTTGCAAATGTAACTTAAAATCTGTATGAGAATTGTACATGAAAGCCAAGAAATTCAAAAATTGCCTTTAGGCCCTCTTTGAGTTTAACTTTGCTATTCAATAACTTGCAGCTTATCCTACCAAGAAAAAATGAAATCCCTAAACTATTTCTAGAAACTTTCATGATCAAGGTACAGCTAGAAGATAAGGATTTTTTTTAAGGTTGAATTTTTGGTGAACAAATTAAAACAATGTCTTTTAGAAGAAATAGAGAATTAGAAAGCACAAAATATCCATAGCAGATTTAAAAGTATATCTTGAGTTACAATTTGTCATTTTGCCATTTCTAGCCTTTAACTCAGTATTTAGTTATTTTTGCCTTGTAAGAGATGTGTTGTCTATTTCAGGTACCGGAGATTTCTAAATACATGAAATTTAATTTACCATTTACACTGGCCTATTACTTGTTCCTGTATTAATATTCTTGGTTTTAACTTGGAAATACTTGTTACAAAAACAGAAAATAAATTACTGTTTTTGAGTGGACTTTTACTTATTTACTTACTTTTTTACTTACTGTTATTCTAAAAATTGATTTTCTGATTTCATCTTTCATTATTAGTCCTTGGTCATAATATCAGTGGTCCAAATGTTTGGCAGAATTGACTGGGGTCTCTTCCTCCTCCTTTGCTCTTCTGTGCATTGATGTATACCAGGCTAGTTTCAGACATTGCTGATACTATTCTAGGACCAATTTCACACCTTTTGCACTTTTCTAGGCCATTTCTTTGGCAGGGTGGAGAAAATGAAGTCTCACTTAAGTTCTTGATCTATAATGCAAACTCCAGAAAATTATTACAACAAAATCAGGTGGATAAGGCACAAATGGATGAAGTTTCTATCAGGAAGGATTACATAGCCATTGGCTGATGAGGGCTACTGCCTATTCCATTTATTCAGGAAGCTGAGATAAAATGATGGTAAAGTTGAGGCCTACCTTGTCTATTGATCAGTACCAGTCTAACCAGGGCAACTTAGAAAAAAAATGTCTGAAAGTCAAATTTGAAATAGAGGATAGAGGGATGGAGAGATGAGGCAAGCTAGTCTAAAACTCAGTGGTAATGTACTTATCTAACATGTGAATTTTTCAGTCTGATCATTAGTAAGACACATAAAAAGCAGTAATTGAAAGGATCAGGTATATAGTAAATACCCTGTTTATAACAACACATACCCATTACAAGTTATTTGTTTTATACAAATGTGCTTCAGTGCATTCTTTATTCAAACATATTAATGCTGAGTTTCTAGTAAAATATTATAAAACTTTAATTAGATTGTCATTTATGTGAACAATAATGTTGTCAGGAAGAATCTCAAGTATAAAAGATTTGCGTTACTGGAAATAATCTAGCAGAATCAAATCAAAAGAAACAATGGGACATATAGTTATATATTCTCTGCAGATCTGTATACCAGATCCAAACATTGAATTTATATCTAGTTTTCAGTCTGGATTATTTTATTTTCTCAGTTAAACTGCTTTTTCTCAATAAATCCTTTCCTTAATGAACTTTTTCAAATATGTATTTATTTTTAAAGCTTTATTTTCTGCGTGTGTGTGTATGTGTGTGTGTGTGTGTGTGTGTGTGTATGTTTGTGTGTGTTCACTGGTATGCACGCATGTCTAAGTGTGAAGATACACATGGAGTCTAGAAGAGGACTCTGGATTTCATAGAGCAGGAATAACAGATGATTTTGCGTTACTTGTGATGGGAGTTGGGAGCCAAATGGATGTCCTATATGTGAGTAGGAAGAGCCCTTAATTACTTATACATCTTCCAATTCCCTAAAGTATGTGCTATTATTATCACTGTTATTGTTTTAGACCTCTGGATATAGAACTTGGAGATTCACATGCACTAAGCAAGTACTACACTTTAGAGGACCATTGTTGGCACTTGAGTTTTCATTTTTGAATGTGTTTATTTTTTTTATTTCCAGAGGAGAAATAAGGCTGGCATTTCTCAGGTCCACATAGTTATTTATTCAATGAGTCAGGAGCTGTGCTAGGAAATAAACATAACATTTTTTTAGTGTGGATAAGTGTAAATGTCATGTGTGTAGCTCAGATAATATTCAGAGGACTTCCACTGTTTCTTTAAAATCTCAATTAAGGAAGCTGAAACCAGGCATCTGGCACTGGCACTAAGATCTGACTTTAGAGTCATGAAAGCAACCTACATCTTTCCTGTCAGCCATTGCCTCTGTGGCCACCCTTGCTTACCCCTAAGCTCAGGCTTTGGACTGACCCCAGCAAAGCAATCCCAGCAGCCTCTCGGGCTTTGTCTTCCTCAGCAGCCATTTATTTCACTGTAGGGTATGTTTAACATATAGAGGATTGCTCGATTTCCATAGTTGTCCTAAAGTATAATTACAGAATCTAAATGTGGTGTTTCAGTTCCAGTTGAAGTTCCTAGAGTACTCTGTGCTTAGTAACTTTGGTTGAGCCATATAATACTGTGTTAGAGTATTTTGTAGCTCATCACCCTGGATAAGCATTGGTCTAGAGAACTAGATACACATAAGTCAGAAGGTACAGCCTCCATATGCATGCATATATAGTTAAATGTGTATGTATATGTACCTGTGTATGCACATACACACAAATTATATATACCACAAACTCCGATAAAACAAGTACATAGACCAAATACATATGTAGACACATAAACAATTGAGAAAGAAAAATGTGCTGTAAAAAAATAGGTAATTCTAAAAATAAAAATCTTAATAGAATGAGGGTATTGTGTAAAATAAGAAGCAAGGAATCTATGATAAACCTTTCATTGATAACCCCTTTGAAATTTTTATTCAATACAGCATTGATAGTTCTAGAAAAGAATCATTGGGCATGAAAATCCAACAACTGCTATTGTGCTATTAAAATAGATATCTCGAAGGATGATTTCTCTTTTAAGAGGATAAGGACCTTTCTACCAAAAGTTCTATTGAAAAAAATAAAATCCTATAATTAATATAAACATTAAACTAACTAAAATATTAACATTTAAGTACAAACTGCATTTAAATAAACTAACCATGAATAGTATGAAGAGGAAATGAAGACAGTAAACATATATGCTAATGCATCCTAATGCAGCCCAAAAGAGAGCAGAAACAATAAAATCTACCAATCTTTTTTTTTATTATTGAGAAAAGAAGAAAAAAAACATAAACAAAAAACAAGTTTCCACCTCCTCCCAGGGTCCCATTTCCCTCTCCCTCCTCCCACCCTTCTCCCCCTCCTCCCACCCTTCTTCCCCTCCCCCCACTCCTCTCCCCCTCCCTCTCCAGTCCACAGAGCAGTCCGGGTTCCCTGCCCTGTGGTAAGTCCTAGGTCCTCCCCACTCCGTCCATATCTAGGAAGGTGAACATCCAAACTGGCTAGGCTCCCACAAAGCCAGCACATTAAGTAGGATCAAAACCCCCTGCCATTGTCCTTGGCTTCTCATCAGCCCTCATTGTTCGCCATGTTCAGAGAGTCCGGTTTTATCCCATGCTTTTTCAGTCACAGTCCAGCTGGCCTTGGTGAGCTCCCAGTAGATCAGCTCCACTGTCTCAGTGGGTGGATGCACGCCTCGGGGTCCCGACTTCTTTGCTCATGTTCTCCCTCCTTCTGCTCCTCATTGGGACCTTGGGAGTTCAGTCCAGTGCTCCTGTGTGGGTCTCTGTCTCTATCCCTATCCATCACCAGATGAAGGTTCTATGATGATATGCAAGATATTCGTCAGTATTGCTCTAGGATAGGGTCAATTCAGGATTCCAATCCTCAGCTGCCCAAGGAACTAACTGGGTACCTCATCTTGGGCACTTGGGAGCCCCTCTAGGGTCAAGTCTCTTGCCCACCCTAAAGTGGCTCCCTTAACTAAGAATTGTGGATCCGTGCTCCCCTATCCACCATTCCTTTATCCCAATTCTCCTGTTTCCCCAAGTCCCCCCTCCTTCTCTTCTACCTTTTCTCTCCCCATCTCCCCTTACCCCCATCCCACCCCACCCCCAAGCTCCCAATTTTCTCCCCGGCAATTTGGTCTACTTCCCTTAGCCAAGAGGATAACTATATGTTTTTCCTTGGGTTCACCTTCTTACTTAGCTTCTTTAGGTTCACCAATTGTAGACTCCGTGGCCCTTATTTATGGGGAGGCTGTGGAGGAACGGGTACCCTCATCCATTGCTGGTGGGAATGCAATCTTGTGCAACCACTGTGGAAGTCAGTGTTTCGGTTTCTCAGGAAATTCGGGATCAACTTACCCCTGGACCCAGCAATACCACTCCTGGGAATATACCCAAGAGATGCTCTATCATATGACAAAAGCATTTGTTCAACTATGTTCATAGAAGTATTATTTGTAATAGCCAGAACCTGGAAACAACCTAGATGCCCTTCAATCGAAGAATGGATGAAGAAAGTATGGAATATATACACGCTAGAGTACTACGCTGTGGTAAAAAACAATGACTTCTCGAATTTTGCATGCAAATGGATGGAAATAGAAAACACTATCCTGAGTGAGGTATCCCAGACCCAAAAAGATGAACATGGGATGTACTCGCTCATAATTGGTTTCTACCAATCTTTTTTGAAAGAAATTACTAAGACATAAATATAAGGAAACATGTCCTCATTAGTAGGTTGGAAAATAATACTTTTTAAAAAGTCACTTAAAAGATGTACATCTGCTTTATCCGAGGATGTTTTTGTGCATTGGAAGTATCATGCACTTCTTTCATCTATAGGCAGAAATCAGTAGGCAACAATTTTCAACATTTATCCCTATATTGACCTAAGAGTATTAAGTGTGCAATCAGCCAATCTCAATCACCATACCTTTCTTAGTGGCATTTGGGATCATAGTATATACTATGTTGTCCTGAAAAACCTATGAACAGGCTAGACAGAAAATTATACTATGGATAATCTGTGAACAAAATGTGACATTGAATATGTATATGTACATCACATACATTTTCTAAGATTAAGTTTTCATTCTTAGTTCGTAGTGCAATGTCAAGAACAGTGCATAGTTAGAAGCTAGCTTATTTTTCCCTATCAGATTTACAGAGGCTGGTTTCATGGCAGGTCAGGATGAAGGGAACTCACAATTAATTTTCAAATTCCTCATAGTTCCTTTGAGATTTAATGAGTTCATAACTGTTGTTTATTTTCTGTGTTAATGAAGTAAGGTACTGCAATTCTTTCTCAATAATCTTGATGAATTATAAAAAAAAATATTTTCAATTTCCCTGGGGGATTTCCAATCCCTAAAGCGAAGGAAAAACCTGAATTAAAATGAAAACCCTTAGGAAATGATGAAAGACTAATGTCTAAGGAACAGTCGTAAACTACTTATTTCCATATTACACATAAAAATTGCTCTTTTGAGAATTTTGTGTGATTATCTACCCTGTTTAATACTGAGTGTATTAGAACTCATTAATTGCACATTAAAACTCTTACTTATCAAAGGTAAATGTGTGAAAAAATTTCTCCGCTACTTGAGATGGCTGTAAGTTATGATAACAAGTTATGGCTTTTAGTTTGGAGACACTGACTAGATACATTCTATAAATGTCTCTGTAATTTCATTGCTCTTCCGGGATCATCCAAGTAAGTAAGCAATGAGAAAATATTGTATATTTTATGTAATAAATGGAAAGTTCAGAAGTAAATTTATATTATTATTTTCTGTAAGACTAAATTTCAGAGATCTAGGATGCAAGTCACTTTTTCTTAGTATGGAGTATTGAGACTCAGGTGAGAGTGTTGTAAGTATCCATTTAAAGTGGGTCATGCAGACTGTGAAGATACACTGATGACTTTAAGAAAGGCAGAAGATTTATGTGGTTCCTCCTCTTTGGACAGAACCAAATTACTCTACTTTCATGTTTTTTTCTATCTTTGACATAGGATTAGCGAAACTACTTCTGAATATTTAGAACAATGTACTAATCTCAGCTTTCAAGGTCTAGCATGTGTTAGAACAGCACATGTTGCCAGGGTGTATACATTCAATATCAGCAATGAGGGGACAATTCAAGACATGGAAACATTGATGATGAGAATGATGAGTCTCTCTTGGTACTGCTCTCATATTTAATATTCCTTGGCTTTCAGGAGTTACCTTTTCATATTGTAGTATTAATAGTCATCTGTGGGATGGATTTAATATTGTACTTTGTTATTGTTCTTGTTGATAACTGAGGGCAGAAAGAGCATAAGAGCCAGGGGATAGATGAATATAAAGAAAAAATGTTTTCTGGACACAGAATAGTAGTTACATATACAAGCTTACAGGTGCATTACAAGCCAACCTTAGCATTTAAAGAAGAGCTGGGTAAGAAGTCACAATTTTAGCTAAGAGCTAACGGCAGTTTTCAGATTCTGGGAGAGGAAGAGTCAGGCTTCTCTAAGAGAATACCCTCTGGTAAGTCAAGTGTCCTAGTGAAAGTCTACATTTTCAACAATATATAGACAGCACAAATTAGCCTGATGAATAAAAAAGGATAATACAGTAAGGTAGGTAGTGAAGAAGGATGGATCTGTGAATATTTGGGGGAGGAAGAGTGAATATGAACAGGGCAAATATGAAATAATATTATATATGTGTGTGTATGCCAAAAGAATTTGGATAAGAAAAACATAACCATTAGGTAAGTTATGTTACATGCAAGGCTGTTGTGGGAATCGCTGCATTTCTCTCTAACATGATTCTTCTTGACTGTGTGCGTAGATTCCTTTAAAGAATGGCTCCCAAAAATAGCTCTTCAGTGACTGAATTTTTTCTGGTGGGATTAACAAAGGAGCCTGATCTCCAGTGTCCACTCTTCATCCTCTTTCTGGTGATGTACGTGGTCACTGTGTTGGGAAATCTCGGATTGATCATCTTGATTGCACTGAATTCTCATCTTCACACCCCGATGTACTACTTCCTCTTTAACTTGTCCTTTGTTGACCTCTGCTATTCATCTGCGTTTTCACCCCAAATGTTAATGAGCTTTATATCAGAGAAAAACATTATTTCTTATAGTGGATGCATGACCCAGCTTTTCTTTATCAGCTTTTTCTCTATTTCTGAGTGTTATGTGCTAACCTCAATGGCCTATGATCGCTATGTGGCCATCTGTAATCCACTCTTGTATAATATTATCATGTCTCCTAATTTATGTTTGAACCTTATGCTTGGTTCATATTTGATGGTATTTTCTGGTGCCATGGCTCAAACTGGATGCATCTTGAGACTGATTTTCTGTGGTGCAAACACCATCAATCACTACTTTTGTGATATCCTCCCTTTGCTTCAGCTCTCCTGCACCAGTACTTATATCAATGAGCTGGGGGTTTCTGTTGTCGTGGGTATCAACATCATTGTGCCCAGCATCACCATCTTTATTTCTTATGGTTTCATCCTCTCCAATATTTTCCATATAAACTCCACTGAAAACAGGTTCAATGCCTTCAACACCTGCAGTTCCCACATAATTGCTGTTTCTCTATTCTTTGCGTCAGGTGCATTTATGTATCTCAAACCCTCCTCTGCCATGTCAATGGATAAAGGTAAAATATCTTCTGTCTTTTATACCAATACAGTTCCTCTGCTGAATCCTTTAATATACAGCTTGAGGAACAAAGATGTTAAAATTGCCTTGAAAAAGACACTGACTAAAAGAAAGTATTGATCTGAAAGAGTGTCCAATTGATAGAAATTTCTGTCTCACCACATTTCACAGCTGTTAAGTCCCAAAGATTAATACAGAGGTCTATATCAATTATAAACTGATTAGCCCAGTATCTCAGGCTCTTCCTATCAAGTTATTCTTATAACTTATATTAGCTCATTATTCTTTTCTGCTAGCTATGTTGCTTGGTACCTTTTTAGGCGAGGCAGTAACGTCTTTCTTCCTCTGCAGCTCTGTCATGGTCACGACTGCAGACCCAAACTTCCCTCTTCCCAGAATTCTTGTTGCCCTGCATATACTTCCTGCCTGGCTACTGGCAAATCTGCGTTTTATTAAAAATAATAGAAGTAACAGGATAAAAGACAATTGTCCCACAACAGTGTCCTTTGTAACATAGTTACAAGAATGGAAAGTCAGTTTTGTTAGTTTCATTTGTGTGTCCATTCTGTTCCCCTATTTTTTTGGTAATTGAGTGAAAACATTTGAATGCCCTTTCAGCAATGTTTTTTCAATATCTGTTTTTTAAAGATATTGACTTCTACTGACTTCCTTTGGCAGGATGAATTTCTCATTTTCTATCACATGTACTTTAAAAATTCTAGCAGGAAATCCCCCCACCCCAAGCCTGCATTTTCTGCTAGTTCCTTTGCTCAGGAACAGTTTTCTGCTCCTACACTAAGGCTACCCACCCAGAGCGGTGAGTGCCTGCCTACCGGGCAGGCCTCAAGCTCCCCTGTAAGGGAGCCCGGCCATCTTCAGCTTGTGCTCCAGGGGTGCCTGTGCTCTCCTGGATCTTGCCCCACCTGCCCGGTTTTTCCTTTTGTCCCTGGATCATCGGGCTACCAGGCGGCCCTGTTTAGGTACTGAGGAGTTCCATCTGGACGGGTGAGTGTGTGCTATCCAGGGGCGGATTGTCCAGGAAGAGACCACAAACACCCATCCCCCAGCTCCTTCTGCAGGGCTTTCTTACTCACGAACCACCCCCCCCCCCCCCCACACACACACACAAGCCTGCATTTTCTGCTAGGTCCTTTGCTCAGGAACAATTTTCTGCTCCTACACTAAGGCTACCCACCCAGAGAGGTGAGTACCTGCCTACTGGGCAGGCCTCAAGGAACCCCCCCACCCCACCCCGAAAGGGAGCACGCACACCTTCAGCTTTTGCGGCAGGGTGTACTGTGTTCTACTCGTCCCCGCCCTGGCCCCCAAGTTCTCCCCTTTGTCCGCCCGTCATTGGACTACCAGGCGTCTATGTTTCGGTGTTGAGAAGTTCCATCTGGACCGGACAGTTCCTGCTTCTACACTGAAGAGTTACAACCAGAGAGTCAGTCACAGCAAAGACTGGACCAAGACACCAGGCCTCTCCTGGCTCCATTTGAAGGAAGAGATGGGAAGGCGCCAGAGCAAGACTTCCTCCAACAACCTGAAAGGCAACATGACATCACCAGAATCCAGGGATCCCGAAATAAGAAGAATTGTATATTTAAAATTATGATTACTTTATCTTTTCTTCCCACGACAGAAGATCAATATCTGATAATGGCCACATCTCATAATGTTAGGTTAGAATTCTGACAAGTAATTGGAAGTACTCATCTGGCATGCCGCACCTTTAGGAAAATGCAGTTATGGATTTTTCTATTCTGGGAGTTCTATATTCCATTAGAGAATGTCCCCGTTACAAATAAGAAATGACAGTTTCCATAGTAAACTAAATTTGTCCTCTCATATGTACAAGCACTATGAACTAAACAGAAGTAAGGGGTTCTCTTAGTTAATTTGCCAAGTTGAGTTTTGTAATTTTTTTATAGAAGACATATTTTGAGTCTGAATTTGGAGATAATGACTGAATTTGGGAATTTAAACTTGAAAGAACTATTGGGAGAATAAGCTAAGTTATGATAAAGTTTTTAAGTAAATATGATATTCAATTATGACTCTTTGATAAAAGGGCAAAAATGACAATCCTTAAGATACCAATTCAATAAAGAAGACCATCTATAATCAAAATTGTACATTTTAAAAGTTAAGGACATTGTTTTATTGTAAAAAGTTATCTATATACAATTTGGTAAGCATCAGCAGAGTTAGACATTTTAAAGCTATAAATCTTCACATTGGAGTTTATACTTTTACTTTTGAATGTAGAAAACTTTTATCTACTCATTCACCACCAAAAAAATTCCATAATAGAAATAGAAAAGATCTATAAAACCATTAAAATATACCAATTTTATATTGTATATGGAAATATAATTTATAGATTAATAAAATTATAATAGAAAAATTTTATGCAGTTTCATAGACAAGAAAGTGAAAAAATATTTAGATTACCAAACCCTTTTTCTGCATATTTAAAAATACTAGTGACTGCCATTAACTGGGATGAAATAGAATCTCATTGTAGCTTTTACTTGCATTTATTTGATGTCTAGTTGAATTTTTTTGTGTTCATCAAACATTTGCATTTTGTCTTTTGATAAATGTTTTTTCATTTCCCAGCACATTTATTAATTAGTTGTTTGATTTAATGTTGTTAATTATCCTATTTATCTTTCTTAGGGGGGTTGAGACAGGGTTTCTATGTAGCTTTGGAGCCTGTCCTGGAACTAGTTCTTGTAGACTAGCAGACCTTAAACTCACTGAGATCTGCCTGCCTCTGCCTTCCATGTGTTGAAATTAAAGGTGTGTGCCACCACTGTTTGGCTTCCTTTTCATCTTTTTATAAACTAGATACCAAACTTATGTAAGATGATTAGTTATCAAAATCTACAAGCTCTCTATATTTGATTTAATCCTTTTCTTTGCAGGTTTTAATTTCACAAGACTTTAGTTTTTAATTGTTGGTATTAACCTGAGTGACCAGGTGGTATTCAGAAATACCAACTCTAATTTTTGCTATAGCAGCTTCAATTTTTCAGGCCTTACCTTCAGGCAGTGGTTGTCAAACTTGCTCACGCTGCAACCCTTTAAAACAGTTCTTTATGGTACAGTGACCACAACCATCAAATTATTTTCAATGCAGCTTAATAATTGCAAATTTGCTACTATTAAAAATCAATTGTAAATATCTGTGTTTTCCTATGATCTTAGATGACCCCAGTGGAAGTGTCTTTTGACATTCGCAAATGGGTCACAATTTACTGGTTGAAAACGGCTGCTGTCTATCTGAAGCTGATTTTTGTGAAAAATAGGGATTACTTCTTTATTATAACAGTGACTATCTAGTATTCCCAGAAACATTTGTTGAATAGGCTATATTTCCTACAATGTATATTCTTGGTATGTTTGCCAAACTTTAGTTAGTTATAGCTTGATGAGGTTATGCCCATGTCCTAATTTAGTTCTATTGTTTTTACTCAAGTATTACACTGTATTTTGTTACTATGGTAGTCTCATGCATATTAGAATCAGGAATGGTGACATCATTAGTATTGACTTTTTGCTCAGGATTGTTTTGATTGCCCAGGATATTTTCTGATCCCAGAGGAATTTCACAATGTGTTTCTATTTCTTTGAAGCTGGAATTGCAATTAGTTGGGAAGGTAAAGAATTTGTGATTTTGGAAGTGAGTTTTTGTAATATCAATTTCCCAGTAATGAGTATGGAAAGTCTTCTCATCTTCTAGAACCAACCTCAATTTTTTTTTGTATATTTTAAAGTTTTCAATGGTAAAGTCACATTCTGGTTTTACTGATTTCAGTTTTGTTTTTGTTTTTTTGTTTTTTTTTGTTAATCACTAATGGGTATATTTCCTTGACTTGACAGCATGTTAATATTGGGAAAGCTACTGATATTTGTGTTACTTTAGTGTACTGTCTGTTTACCAGACCTGAGCATTCATTTTTTTTTCAATTAAACAGTAACTTCTTGAAGGATTTTTTTTATTTTCTCTTTTGTATAGTATGGTATCATCTTCAAATAGAAAGAACACTGATTTTTCCATATTATCTTTTTTATTTATTATTGTCTTGTCTTGTGGATTTTGATAAGCCTTCAAGCACTATGCTCACTAAGAATGAGCAAAGTGCTAACCCTACCCACCCTTATGACATCTCCACACTCAGATGCCTAGCTCCAATGGAGCAGCTCAAGCACTGACTATCTCTAGTTCTGATAACACATTCTGCATATGCTCAACCTAAAAGCCTGGGTCATGCATCAGACACAAAGCAAGAAAGGAAGTCACATGCCCAGGTCACAATGTAAAAACACAAATGTTATGAAAGGTAAAGGCAGTATGCCCCACAATATACACACTAGTATTACAGAAATGATCTTCAATAAGATGAACCATTAATAAATGAACCTTAGAACAGAGAATTTTTTTAAAAAGAAAACATTATCTTATCAAATAATTCAAAAACATTAAAAGTGAACTCTACAGGATAAATTTAAATGCTTGTTTCATATTCAAGAAAACAGCATATTTCTAGCTGAAAGAGTGAAAGGACCAACAGAGAAAGATGACACCAAGAAAACAAAGCCTTAAATCAACATGAGTTCATAAAAACTCAGAAATTGAGGCCTGTCCTTGACTGATTGATTTGAGGCAAGGACATATTCCGTAACTTTTATACAGGTGTATACATCAACAGCAGAAGTGGAAGAGGATATCATCAATAGTTTCTATATAGATCTCCAGAATGAGATTAGTAGGACACATAAGAACGACATACTAATTGATATGGGTGACATCAGCTCAAGAGTGTAATTCAGAGAATTGACTATGGTGTCAGACAAGGCAAACATAGAGGGGAATGACTGCTTCACCTCAGCTGTAAAACTGATTTATACACATCCAACATAAATACAAGCACGTCAAACCATCAAGATGCTGGATGTGGGAATCACCTGGCAAATGCACATATAGCCAAATTTACTACATTTAGATTAGCAGGAAACTCTTATCTAAGATCTATAACACCTGTCCCATAAAGCTGATGAAATTTGTCTATGAGAAGAATACTATCTCTTATGTAGGGTGCATGACTCAGATGTTTCTCTTTCTCTTTTTTGTCATTTCTGAATGCTACATGTCAACCTCAATAGCCTATGATCACTATTCAGCTATATGTAATCCACTACTGTATAAGGTTACCATGTCCTCTCAGGTATGTTCTATGCTATGTCTTGCTTTCTATAGGATGGTTACTCTCCTGAGTGCTGCAGCTGTTTAGGGACAGAAAGAGATGCTCTGCTTTTATGCGCTCAGGGCCAGCACTCCCACGTGCCACAGGTGACAAGTAGAGGGAGGCATCTCTTCCTAACCCACACCACCATAATCAAAAATGAAGGGTGGGGTTAGATCTCCCATTCCTACATTCTCAGAGTAGGTTCAACTGCACTCTCATCAATAGGATCAGCTCTACTGTGCTCCAAGGCAAGATACAGGGCATAGTTTCCTGAGTGCTACAATAAGTAATCAGGAGTGTCAGCTCCCTTGCCTATTACAAGTGACTAGGACAAGGGAAGGAAGCTCTCTTTCTCTTCCCCTAACCACCACATGTCAGATCAGTGGTTGTGGCCAGCTATCTCATTCTCACACCTTCAAGGCAAGCTCACCCATCCCTCTGCCTAAAGGGACAACTCTTTTGCTGTCCAGTTGAGATGCAGGGTCCACTTTCCTGAGTGCTTATGATGTTAAGTGGGAGAGTCACCTCTTTCTTCCATTGTAGGTAATGAGGGGTTAGGAGTAAGAAGACATCTCTCCTCTTCCCATATTACTATACGACAGATGGGTAATAGGAAGAGCACTCCCACAGTCACTGCTTTGGAGTTGTATCTCTCACATCTCCACCAACAGGGCCAGTTCTATTTTGAAACCCAGGTGAGGTGCAGGGCCTGCTCTCCTGAGTACTACTGCTTGTGAGGGACAGGAGAAGCTCTCACACCTTTATGACTTCAGGATCAGGTCTTACACCTGCCTCAGACACAGAGGCAGGGGACATCTCTTGCCCCACTCCCATGGCACCATGTTGCAAGGAGGGACGCTTGTTGGATTCCGAGCACCCGGCTAGCTTATACCTGAAATAATCACACAAAACTGTATTTATTAAAACATGCTTAGCCCATTTGCTCTAACTTTTTATTGGCTAACTCTTACATCTTAATTTAACCCATTTCTAGTAGTCTGTGCATCACCATGAGGTTGTGAACTACCAGAAATTTTCAGCATGTCTGTCTACATGGCTCCATTGTTTATCTTTAACTCCACCCTTCTTTTTCCAGCATTCATTCTATCTTTCCCTACCTACCTAAATTCTGCCTTTCCATTGGTCCAAAGCAGTTTCTTTATTCATTAATAGTAATCATAGCATACAGAGGGGACTCCCATATCACCTTCCCTTTTCTGTTTAAATAAAAAGTAAGTACTTTAACATTGTAAAATTACATATAACAAAACAGTTATCATGCAAGAATTATATTTACAATATTTATATCTATTCTATCTTTTATTATTACTAAGAAAAACTTTAACTATAAATTCTTCAACTTCATCAAAGACTCCAGAATGATACATTAGCTAAGTAAAAAGAAAGCACATTGTAAGCTATTCCAAAACTCTAGAAATGACAGAGACATCTTGCTACCTGGACAGTCACACAGAGTTCTTCTGTACTGTTGTGGCATCCAATCTTCAGCCCACAGACTCATAGTATCCAGGAAACTTTTCCATGAAGCAGCAAATTTCAAATACTTTTCGACCTATATTGGCAGCTTGTCCATCATATTTTTCTGTGTCCTGAAAAATGTTTGGCAGCCTCTTTCGTATATCAGGATCCTGAAAGATTGTCACACTTAGGCAAGTTCAACGTCATTTCTCTGTGGGTCCTGCTTGTCGGTTCAGCAGTACTGGTAGGAATAGTTTCTTGCCCAACTGGCAATCAAACTTCATATGGAGCCTCTTTGATGCCCATCTTCCTCTTGAAGTAATTGGTGTTGCCAGGAGCAGATGTGCCTCATTGCCATAAAATGTCCGATGTTATTAAAATATTTTTTTAAGTTTTTTTTTATTGCGAAAAGAAGAAAAAAAAACATAAACAAAAAACAAGTTTCCACCTCCTCCCAGCCTCCCTTTTCCCTTCCCCTCCTCCCACCCTTCTCCCCCTCCCCCCACTCCTCTCCCCCTCCCTCTCCAGTCCACAGAGCAGTCCGGGTTCCCTGCCCTGTGGTAAGTCCTAGGTCCTCCCCCATCCGTCCATATCTAGGAAGGTGAACATCCAAATTGGCTAGGCTCCCACAAAGCCAGCACATTAAGTAGGATCAAAACCCCCTGCCATTGTCCTTGGTGTCTCATCAGCCCTCATTGTTCGCCATGTTCAGAGAGTCCGGTTTTATCCCATGCTTTTTCAGTCACAGTCCAGCTGGCCTTGGTGAGCTCCCCGTAGATCAGCTCCACTGTCTCAGTGGGTGGATGCACGCCTCGTGGTCCCGACTTCTTTGCTCATGTTCTCCCTCCTTCTGCTCCTCATTGGGACCTTGGGAGCTCAGTCCAGTGCTCCTGTGTGGGTCTCTGTCTCTATCTCTATCCATCACCAGATGAAGGTTCTATGATGATATGCAAGATATTCGTCAGTATTGCTATAGGATAGGGTCAATTCAGGTTCCCAATCCTCAGCTGCCCAAGGAACTAACTGGGTACCTCATCTTGGGCACTTGGGAGCCCCTCTAGGGTCAAGTCTCTTGCCCACCCTAAAGTGGCTCCCTTAACTAAGAATTGTGGTTCCGTGCTCCCCTATCCACCTTTCCTTTATCCCAATTCTCCTGTTTCCCCAGGTCCCCCCTCCTTCCCTTATACCTTTTCTCTCCCCATCTCCCCTTACCCCCATCCCACCCCACCCCCAAGATCCCATTTTCTCCCCGGCAATTTGGTCTACTTCCCTTAGCCAAGAGGATAACTATATGTTTTTCCTTGGGTTCACCTTCTTACTTGGCTTCTTTAGATTCACCTATTGTAGACTCCGTGACCCTTATTTATGGCTAGAAACCAATTATGAGTGAGTACATCCCATATTCATCTTTTTGGGTCTGGGACACCTCACTCAGGATAGTGTTTTCTATTTCCATCCATTTGCATGCAAAATTCGAGAAGTCATTGTTTTTTACCGCAGAGTAGTACTCTAGCGTGTATATATTCCATACTTTCTTCATCCATTCTTCCATTGAAGGGCATCTAGGTTGTTTCCAGGTTCTGGCTATTACAAATAATACTGCTATGAACATAGTTGAACAAATGCTTTTGTCATATGATAGAGCATCTCTTGGGTATATTCCCAAGAGTGGTATTGCTGGGTCCAGGGGTAAGTTGATCCCGAATTTCCTGAGAAACCGAAACACTGACTTCCACAGTGGTTGCACAAGATTGCATTCCCACCAGCAATGGATGAGGGTACCCGTTCATCCACAGCCTCTTCAGCAAAGGTTATCCTTGGTGTTTTTGACTTTAGCCATTCTGACAGGTGTAAAATGATATCTCAAAGTTGTTTTGATTTGCATTTCCCTGATTGCTAAGGAAGTTGAGCACGGCCTTAAGTGTCTTTTGGCCATTTGAACTTCTTCTGTTGAGAATTCTCTGTTCAGTTCAGTGCCCCATTTTTTAATTGGGTTAATTAGCATTTTAAAGTCTAGTTTCTTGAGTTCTCTATATATTTTGGAGATCAGACCTTTGTCTGTTGCAGGGTTGGTGAAGATCTTCTCCCAGTCAGTAGGATGCCTTTGTGTCTTAGTGACCATGTCCTTTGCTTTACAGAAGCTTCTCAGTTTAAGTAGGTCCCATTTATTCAATGTTGCCCTTAATGTCTGTGCTTCTGGGGTTATACATAGGAAGCGATCTCCTGTGCCCATCTGTTGTAGGGTATTTCCCACTTTCTCTTCTATCAGGTTCAGTGTGTTCGGGCTGATATTGAGGTCTTTAATCCATTTGGACTTGAGTTTTGTGCATGGTGAGAGATATGGGTCTATTTTCATTCTTCTACAGGTTGACATCCAGTTGTGCCAGCACCATTTGTTGAAGATGCTTTCTTTCTTCCATTGTATACTTTTAGCTCCTTTATCGAAAATGAGGTGTTCATAGGTTTGTGGGATAAAATCCGGGTCTTCTATACGATTCCATTGGTCGACTTCTCTGTTTTTATGCCAGTACCACACTGTTTTCATTACTGTAGCTCTGTAATAGAGTTTGAAGTCAGGGATGGTAATGCCTCCAGAAGACCCTTTATTGTATAGGATTGTTTTGGCTATCCTGGGTTTTTTGTTTTTCCATATAAAGTTGATTATTGTCCTCTCAAGATCTGTGAAGAATTTTGATGGGATCTTGATGGGGATTGCATTGAATCTATAAATTGCCTTTGGTAGAATTGCCATTTTGACTATGTTGATCCTCCCAATCCAAGAGCAAGGGAGGTCCATCCATTTTTTGGTATCCTCTTCAATTTCTTTCTTCAATGCCTTAAAGTTCTTGTCAAATAGATCTTTCACTTCCTTGGTTAGATTTACCCCAAGATATTTTATGCTGTTTGTGGCTATCGTGAATGGTGAAGCTTCTCTGATTTCCCTCTCTGCTTCCATATCCTTTGTGTATAAGAGGGCGACTAATTTTTTGGAGTTGATCTTGTATCCTGCCACATTACTAAAGCTGTTTATCAGCTGTATAAGTTCTTTGTTGGAATTTTGGGGGTCGCTTATGTACACTATCATATCATCTGCAAATAACGAAAGTTTAACTTCTTCCTTTCCAATTCGAATCCCCTTGATCCCATTATGTTGTCTTTTTGCTATTGCTAGAATTTCAAGCACTATATTGAAGAGGTATGGCAAGAGTGGACAGCCTTGCCGTGTTCCTGAGTTAAGTGAGATGGCTTTGAGTTTCTCTCCGTTTAATTTGATGTTAGCTGTTGGCTTGCTGTATATAGCTTTTATTATATTTAGGTATGACCCTTGTACCCTTAATTTCTCCAAGACTTTTAACATAAATGGATGTTGAATTTTGTCAAATGCTTTTTCAGCATCTAATGAAATGATCATATGGTTTTTTTTCTTTCAGTTTATTTATATGCTGGATAACATTGATAGATTTTCGTATGTTGAACCAGCCCTGCTCTCAGGAATGAAGCCTACTTGATCATAATGGATAATTTTTCGGATGTGTTCTTGGATTCGATTTGCCAGTATTTTGTTGAGGATTTTTGTGTCGATATTCATGAGTGAGATTGGCCTGTAGTTCTCTTTCCTGGTTGAGTCTTTGATTGGTTTTGGTATCAGAGTAATTGTGGCTTCATAAAAGGAATTTGGTAATGACCCTTCTGTTTCTATATTGTGGAATACATTAAGGAGTATAGGTATTAGGTCTTCTTGGAAGTTCTGGTAGAATTCTGCATTGAAACCATCTGGTCCTGGGATTTTTTTGGTAGGGAGGTTTTTGATAACAGCTTCTAATTCTTCGCGACTGACAGGTCTGTTTAGATTGTTCACCTGGTCCTGGTTTAGTTTTGGTAAATGGTATTTATCTAAAAAAAGCCTCCATTTCTTTTATATTTTCCAGTTTTGTGGCATACAGGCTTTTGTAGAAAGATCTAAGGACTCTCTGAATTTCCTCTGTGTCTGTGGTTTTGTCCCCCTTTTCATTTCTGAACTTATTAATTTGCGTGTACTCTCTCTGTCGTTTGACTAGTTTGGATAGGGGTTTATCAATCTTGTTGATTTTCTCCCAGAACCAGCTTTTTGTTTCATTGATTCTTTGGATTGTTTTCTGTGTTTCTATTTTGTTGATTTCAGCCCTCAGTTTGATTATTTCCAGTCTTCTACTCCTCCTAGGTGAGTCTGCTTCTTTTTTTTTTCTGGACCTTTCAAGTGGGCAGTTAAGTCTCCAATATGTGCTTTCTCTGTTTTCTTTAGGTGGGCACTTAGTGCTATGAACTTTCCTCTCAGGACTGCTTTCATAGTGTCCCATAAGTTTGAGTATGTTGTTTCTTTATTTTCATTGAATTCAAGGAAGACTTTAATTTCTTTCTTTATTTCTTCCTTAATCCAGGTATGGTTCAGTAGTTGACTGTTCAGTTTCCATGAGTTTGTAGGCTTTCTGGGGGTAGCATTGTTGTTGGATTCTAACTTTAATCCATGGTGATCTGATAAGACACAGGTGGTTACTAATATTTTTTTGTAACTGTGTAAGTTAGCTTTGTTACCAAGTATGTGGTCAATTTTCGAGAAGGTTCCATGAGCTGCAGAGAAGAAGGTATATTCTTTCCTCTTTGGGTGGAATAATCTATAGGTGTCTGTTAACTCCATTTGCTTCATTACCTCCATTAATTCTCTAATTTCTCTGTTAGGTTTCTGTCTGATTGACCTGTCCATTGGTGAGAGATGAGTGTTGACTTCTCCTACTATTAGTGTGTGCGGTTTGATGGCTGCCTTGAGTTTTAGTAATGTTTCTATTACGTACGTGTTTATATTAGGGGCATAGATATTCAGGATTGAGACTTCTTCCTGATGAATTGTTCCTGTTATGAGTATAAAATGTCCCTCTCCATCTCTTCTGATTGATTTAAGTTTGAAGTCAACTTTGTTAGAAATTAGTATGGCCCTACCTGCTTGTTTCTTAGGTCCATTTTCTTGATAAGCCTTTTCCCAGCAATTTACTCTGAGTAGGTGCCTGTCTTTGTGGTTGAGGTGTGTTTCTTGTAGACAGCAGAATGTTGGATCCTGTTTTCTTATCCAATCTCTTAGCCTGTGCCTTTTTATACGTGAGTTGAGCCCATTGATATTAAGTGATATTAATGACCAGTGGTTGATAACTCCGGTCACTTTTTTAGTAGTAGGTTTTGTGTGTTTTCCTTCTTTGATTTGCGCTGGTGAAGAGTCTCTAGATGTCTGAGTTATTGTGGTCATTGTTGGACTCCTTTTTTAGCGATTTTCCTTCTATTATTTTCTGTAAGGCTGGATTTGTGGCTACGTATTGTTTAAATTTGTTTTTATCCTGGAAAATTTTGTTTTCTCCATTTATAGTGAATGAAAGTTTGGCTGGATATAGTAGTCTGGGCTTGCATCCGTGGTCTCTTAGTTTTTGGAGTACATCTATCCAGGACCTTCTGGCTTTCATGGTTTCCATAGAGAAGTCAGGTGTAATTCTGATAGGTTTACCTTTATAAGTAACTTGGCCTTTTTCCTTTGTGGCTCTTAATCTTCTTCCTTTATTATGTATATTTTGTGTTTAGATTATTATATTGCGAGGGGATGTTTTCTTTTGATCCAGCCTATTTGGTGTTCTGTATGCTGCTTGAACCTTCATAGGTACATCTGTCTTCAGGTTGGGAAAGTTTTCTTCTATAATTTTATTAAGTATATCTTCTGTACCGTTGAGCTGCACTTCTTCTCGTTCTTCTACTCCAATTATTCTTAGGTTTGGTCTTTTTATTGTGTCCCATATTTCCTGAATGTTTTGTGATGAGAGTTTGTTGGACTTGCTGTTTTCTTTGATCAGAGCGTTTATTTTCTCTATGTTATCCTCAGAATCTGAGATTCTTTTTCTATCTCTTGTATTCTGCTGGTTATACTTGATTCTGTAGTCTCTATTCGTTTACCTAGATTTTCCATGTCCAGCCGGCCCTCTGTTTGTGTTTTCTTCTTTGCCTCCATTTCAGTTTTCAAGTCATGAACTGTTTCCCTTATTTGCTTGATTGTTTTTCCTTGGTTTCCTAGGGTATCATTCACTGATTTACTCAATTCCTCGAACTTTCTGTTATACTTCTCATCCATTTCTATAAGGGCGTTTTTTATATGCTGTTTAAGGGTGTCAATCACTTTCATGAAGTCAGTTTTTTCTACTTCTTGATTAAGGTGTTCATGTCCTCCTGTTGTGGGGTCACTGGCTTCTGGTGGTTTCATGTTGTTTTTCAGATTGTTGGGAGAATTCCTGCATTGGTGTCTGCCCATCTCTTCCTCCCAATACTCCCCTTTGGGTCTTCTTTTACAGGATCAGGTCTTCTTGCCCACTGATGTACCTTCCCAGTGATGTCACTCCCCAGAGATGTTTCTCCACAATGATGTTTCACTCGGTGCCCAGATCGAAACTATGTGCTGCTTGGTTAGCTCGCGAACAAAGGGCCCACCCCGCTCGCTGTTGGCAGGCTATGGGAACAAAGGAGCTACCGGCCACCCCTTTGTCCTCCCGGTTCAGGTTCGGTCCTAGCACCCTAGCAGGCTGAGCAGGGAGACGCTATGCCCCAAAGAAGGGAGGGAGGGAGGGAGACAGGGCTGTGCGGATCTGGATATAAGCTGAATGGGATAGGTAGAGAGCGGCGGTATGGGCAGTATAGCCCCTGTAGGATGGCCAGGAAGTGTGGGCGGGCTGAAGTATGTTCCCAGCTGCTGCAGCTCTCACTCACCACAATGATGTTTCACTCAGTGCCCAGATTGAAACTATGCGCTGCTTGGTTAGCTCGCGAACAAAGGGCCCACCCCGCTTGCTGCTGGCAGGCTATGGGAACAAAGGAGCTACCGGCCACCCCTTTGTCCTTCCGGTTCGGGTTCAGTCCCAGCACCCTAGCAGGCTGAGCAGGGAGGCACTATGCCCCAAAGAAGGGAGGGAGGGAGGGAGACAGGGGCTGTGGGGATCTGGATGTAGCTGAATGGGATAGGAAGAGAGAGGCGGTTTGGGCAGTATAGCCCCTTGTAGGATGGCCTATTAAAACATTTTAAATGCCATATTCTGTTTGAAGAATCTCGGTCCATCTGAAGTGCATCTCTGTACATTAAAAAATCTAGCTATCATGACTACAAGCTTGATTATATAGATGACTACCTATTACATTATGTTTTTAAATGATCTACACAAATACAATACCTTAATCAAGATCAGAAATACATATTCATATAACAAAATTAACCTTAAATATGTATCAACAAACCAAAATCCATACCAATGCAAAGTTTCCATCTCTATAGCATATCCCCCTTTAAATGTAAAAAAAAAAAAAAAAGTTACAAACAATATTTTGAACTATGGATGCAGTACTGTTCAAACTTCTTCCTGCTGTTTATTGAGCAAAGTAATTTTTTGAGCATATTCACGGCAACTTCTCACTGGATTGTGGTCTCTCAAACTTCACCAGTATGGCATCAATCCACAGGTTCTCATCCTCTGTGGAAACAAGTGAAGAACCTCTTTTCCAAAGCAACATATCCTTCAACTCATATTTAGAAGTCATCATACCTTTATAATATACATGCTGGTTTAGCTGAGCAGCCCATACAATGGAATATCTTCTTGTATTAGCTCATTCACAATAAAAAATTTAAAGATATCTAAATAATTCAGACTATGAATTTTTCCTTTTTACATGGCTTATATTTCTTTACTGCTGTCAATCTATGATAATCTGTATTCTGTCTTTTTAAAGACTTTACTAATTTTTATGACTCTCTATACTCTTTCTTCTCTCTTCCAAACCTATGTACATTCATCCAAAATTATGACTCATCTTGATTTGTCCTTTTTGCATATCTGTAGTTCCTTATTGTCCAGGAACACTATTTAAAATGTTAAGTGTTCCTTAAAACTTAAGCTGCGCCATTAATATGATATATACAGTACTTTCTGCTTGCCCGCCCAGTCCAGCTGGTGGAGCTCGCATAATCAGGAAAACCTCTCTTCAGGGAGCTGTGGCATGCCACCAGCAAACAGCAAGAAGCTGTGTTAAACTCTGTATTTTTGTGTCTATAATTCTTTTTCAAGCTTTTTCAGCTTTTACACAGATTTTAGTTGTTCACATGGGTGTCAATTTGTTTCAAGGACTTGCAAGGTTGCTTTTTGGTTCTGCCTGTCTAGCTTAGACCTATAATAATCACACAGAAACTGTATTAATTAAAACACTGATTGACCCATTAGCTCTAACTTCTTATTGGCTAATTCTTCTTAATTTAACCCATTTGTAGTAATCTGTGCATCACCACAAGGTCATGGCCTACCAGCAAAGTTTTTAACATATCTGTCTCCAGTAGCTCCATGGTTTCTCTCTGACTCCACCCTTTCTCCCAGCACTCACCCTAGCTTTCCCTGCCTTCCCAAGTTCTGCCTTGCTATAGGTCTGAAGCTGTTTTTTTATTCATTAATGTTAATTACAGAATACAGAGGGGACCTCCACATCAGGACCATATGGCAGATGAGGATTGTGACCAGATCTTTTGTACTCATGTTCTTGGGGTTAGCTTACATATGCCCCTGTCAACAGGGTCAGCTATGCAATGCTGCCAAAATGAGGTACAGGGTCCAATTTTCTGAATGTTGCAGCTGGTTAAGGGGAGGGTCAGTACCCTGGTCAGTTGGAGGTAGTAGGTGCATGGAAATAGGGCTTTGTTTCCTCACCCCCACCATCATACTGTAGGTGAAAGAGGCAATACCAGCTATACCCATCTCATACCCTAAGGGCTATCTCACCATGTCTATATCTACAGGGTCAACTCTGCTGTGCTGTTCAGGTAAGGTGCAGAAACCTTACCCAATTACTGCATCTGGTGATGGTTTGGGTCAGGTCCCCTATCTGCTGCAGGTAGCTAGAGATAAAGAGAAGAGGCCATATTTTCATCTCCCATGTCACCACATGGCAGATGAGGGGGGCATGGCCTGGTCTCCTATTGTCACACCCTCAGGGCCAGCTTACCCATGATCCCATGAACAGTGTCAACTCTATGGTGTTGGCCAGATGAGGTATGGTATAGGACCCTTTCTTCTGAGTGCTTCAGCAGGTGAGTGGCAGGACCGGTTCTTTCTAGTTTTGCACCCATAACGGGTAGGGAAACTTTCTACAGCCCTGTCCTCTAGGCCTTCATGATATCAGGAGCCAACAACACCAGCACAGACTGTGGTTGCATCAGTATCATGAAACCACACATAGGCAGCAGCAGCAACCCATGCGTAGACATCACCATAATCCTGATTAACAATAAAACCACCCATCTAAACCCTCTCTTCACCACTTTCACTTCATCAGATATGCCTCCTTCTGCAGGAAATGAACCATTTTCCGTCTCCCTCCCTCTCTCTCTCTCTTTTGCCCACAACACAACATATGTTTATTTTCCATAATAGTGCTTTTCCCCTTGTGGTGATGGGTCAGCCTCTGTTTTCAACTTGGAGACTAAAGTGGTTTTCCCAGAGACTGTTACTATACTTGTTTGTCCCACTCATGAAATCATGGCCTACTCTTAGAATTAAAAAGGCTGGTTTTTCTTTGCTTTATGTCTAGAAGCCACTCATGAGTGAGTAAATATTATATTTGTATTTCTGCATCTAGGTTACCTCACTCAGTATGTTTTTTTCTTGATCCATCCATTTACCCGCAAATTTCAAGTAGTTATTGATGAGGCCACTAGGCAAGGAAAATACACAAAATACACCATACTATAAAGTATGAAGAATAATGATATTTGTTCTCAGAGAATGTAGTATTATAGAGAAAATCATAATGATTCAACAAAAATACATGTAATTAGAAAGGAAATTTCATAAAATATCTGTCAATAATAAAAATTGCATTTTCATGTTTTAACAATGAATAGCCTAAAAGGAAATTAATAAAATAATCTAGAAAACAGAATATTAAAAACAATAAAATACTGTAGCCAGAGAGGTTAACTTTCAGTAATGTTTTAGTTCCCAATAATGGAGATGTGAGAAGGCACATTAAAGATAGTGAATAAAGAATCTCAACTGTGAAATTCTTATTTGTGATACTTGGATGTGGATTCTTTGTGAATTCACAAAGAATGCTACCTGATGTGATAGCTTTCCTACCATTATGGGATATATCCACAGGCAATAATCCCAAATAAACCATTTTTTTTGTTCTTCTTCTGTCAGGCCTTTAACACACCAACAAGAAAATAACTAATACTGCATCTAACAGTGAAAGAATTTTTTTTTCAGAATGACTGTATGCAAAAAATAAAAAAAAAGACTCATTGGCCTAACAGGATAATCAAATAAAAATTTCTAGTAAGTGTTTTATTAGTAACAATGACTCAAGATATATAAGTCATTAGAAGAATCTCCTATTGTGTTTTGTGTGACACAATACTGAAGGTACCATACTACAACACTCTACCCCTACCAGATACAGAACTTGGTAAGCAGAGTACAATGTGAACAATTCTCATTTAAATGCAGAAAGGAATCTAAGTCACAGATTCCCTACAGAGGGTGAGATAATTGGGGAGTTGAGAATTTGTCTTTTTACATCCACTAGGGAATGACACCACAGAGTGAAGAGAAAATACAAGACTAATTTTGAATCCCTCAAGATCTAAAAACAGATTATCATCTGGAGTGTTACATAATCCCCAAGATCCTTATTAAATTAAATGCTAATCTTTGGGAAAGAGGCAGGCACACTGCAACCATGATTATAAGCAAAAGTATTCTACAGCGAAGCTCACATGAAATCTTTAGAGCCTTCTCATCTGGCAGTGTGATGATATTAGTACAGATCAGTTTTTTTCTTTGAGTAAAGACTTGAAGTATTAATCTCAAATAATTTTATTTTAAATTCACGAATCATTTCAGAACATTTCAGGCATTAAGTCTTGACTATATGTTGCTGGAATAACAAGATATGAATTCTTGGAACCTGAAATATTTCTACAAGATAAACAGGAAAAGCCGGGCGATGGTGGCAGACGCCATTAATCCCAGCACTCGGGAGGCAGAGGCAGGCGGGTCTTTGTGAGTTCGAGACAAGCCTGGTCTACAGAGCTAGTTCCAGGACAGGCTCCAAAGCCACAGAGAAACCCTGTCTTGAAAAACCAAAAAAAAAAAAAAAAAAAAAAAAAAAAAAAAAAAAAAAAAAAAAAAAAAAACAACAACAAGATAAACAGGGATAAATTGGAACCCAAAAGATCTTCAAGGATTGGGCTGGGATTTCTAGGAAAGGGAATGGGTTTATTTCTGACTCTTTTGTCTGCTCTTGGTTCTCTTTTCCACCTTTTGGGTTACCTTGTCCACTTTCAATATGATGGCTTTTTGCCTTGTATAACTGCAGCTTATTTTGTCATGTTTGTTTTTGTCTCTTCGAGGCTTGCTCCTCTCTGAAGGTAAACACAGGGGACATAGATCAAGGGAAGAGGGAGGTGTAGGAAAGCTGGGAAGAGTAGGGGGAGGAGTTATTATATGTGTTTCATAGGCATTGCATGAAAGAAGAACTGGAGAAGGAGAAAACAAGAGGAGGGAAGAGAGAGAGAGCGAGAGAGACTATGGATTCCAGGCATAGTAATAGGCCTTCCTATGAAATGCTGTCTCTTCCCTATTCTACACACTTGAGGCTAAGTGAAAGTAGCAGAAGAAAGCATTTCCAAATCAGCGAGTGGTAAGAGGTGTTGATGCCTTTTGGAATTGCAGCATCTCTATTAAGGTTCATTTGTGTGGGCAGAACTCAAATCTTTAGGATTCATGACTTTGTGACATGTACAGAAAATATATCAATCTTGTTTTTACAGTTTTATTTTAGACACATGCTTATAATTCATGCCATAGAAGAGTAGAATCTGTAGCATCAGAAGCCAGATCTGGCATGCCAAGACTCTTACTTCAGGGTACATTGATGTAAAGAGAGCTCTAGTAAAGAACAAATTAGGTGGATGAGGGTTGAATCTTTCTTATTCCCTTCTTCTTCTTGAATTGAAATTTGATACTGCTGGCCTTAAGACTGTAAAATAATTTGCTTGTGATTTTAAAAATTGATTCTGCATACATACTTGGGTCTAGGAAAAACGTTTCCAGAAAATAAATCACAGGTGATGAGGATCAATGTCTAGTGGATCATCGCCTAATATAACTCTTTTTTTTGTGTGTGTGTGTGTCTACAGATTGCCTTGGAGAAGAATGGATGCAGTAAATATCTCTTTGGTGACTGAATTCATTCTGGTAGGATTAACAGACCAGCCTGATCTCCAAATGCCACTTTTCTTTGTCTTTCTAGCAGTGTATATGGTCACTGCATTGGGAAATTTGGGTTTGATGATTCTAGTTTTGCTGAATTCACATCTTCACACACCTATGTATTTTTTTCTCTTTAACTTGTCCTTTATAGACTTTTGTTATTCTTCTGTGTTAACTCCAAAAATGTTGATGAACTTCGTACTAAGGAGAAATGTCATTTCCTATATGCAATGTATGACTCAGCTCTATTTCTTCTGTTTTTTTGTTGTTTCTGAATGCTATGTGCTGACTTCAATGGCCTATGATCGCTATGTGGCTATCTGTAATCCACTTTTGTATAATGTTGTCATGTCCCCTCAAGTCTGTTTAAATCTAATGCTTGGTTCATATTTGATGGCATTTTCTGATGCTGTAGCTCACACTGTATGCATGCTGAGATTAACCTTCTGTAATGCAAACACCATTAATCACTATTTCTGTGATATCCTCCCATTGCTCCAGCTTTCCTGTACTAGCACCTATGTTAATCAACTTGTAGCTTATGTTGTAGTCATGATCAACATCATTGTTCCCACTCCTATCATTTTAATCTCCTATTGTTTCATCCTTTCAAGCATCTTCCGCATCAGTTCCTCTGAGGGCAGGTACAAAACCTTTAGCACTTGCAGTTCCCATATCATTGCTCTTTCTCTGTTTTTTGGTCCAGGTGCATTTATGTATTTCAAACCCTCCTCTGCTGGATCTGTGGATGGAGCAAAGATCTCTTCTGTTTTCTATACCAATGTAGTTCCTATGATGAATCCCTTAATCTACAGTTTGAGAAATAAAGATGTTAAAGTTGCCCTAAAACAAACCTTGGCAAGGTGGAAGGTTTGACTGGGTTCAATGTCTTCATGGCTGTACTTTTGAGTTCATGTATAGTTTTATTTTGTGAACACATTTATTTGGCAGCTCTGTATTTCATGTTTCTCCTAAGAAAATGTTAGTAATTGTTTTTGACTAATTGAGCTGAAAGAAAATATTACCAGTCAGAGAAACTTAAGATTCAGCATGATGTGCTGAAATGTGTATCTGTAATGATAAAACAAAATTTCTATTTGTTTTTCATCAAATTATGAGACTGAAGTTAATGAATAGAAACAACATAAAGAAACTATTTCCTGGTCTTAAGCAATGAAAAGATGCTTCTCTATTTTTCTGACAAAACACAGGAAAAAAGCAACTTGGAGGAGGGGAATGGTTTCTCTGTCATGTAGCTTACAGTATATCAGTTATGGAAGTGAAGGAAAGAATTTGGAAGTAGAGCTGAAGCAGAGAATATGGAGGAATGCTTCTCAGTGGTTTGTTTTCAGAGGGTGGTTTTGCTTACACCCGCCCAGGATTATTTCATCTTACAATGGTCTGGACACTCTGATATAAATCATGTACAACAAAGTTGCCTCCAAATTCACATTCATAGGCAAATCTAGAGGAAACATTCCCTCTATTGAAGTTCTGTCTTTCCAGGTGACTTAGTTTGTGTCAAGTTGGCAAAAGCTAATCAAAAAATATGAGTTACAAAATCATAGACTCTAGTCACTCAACCATGTACTAGATCAGAGATTCTTAATGTTAATGAAGTACTTTTTGCATAACCATAAACATATTGGTATATTATATGTATTAACAGCAAGAAGAATTACAATGTAATTACTGATAATTTAAATAAAATTATTTTAATACATATGTTGTTTCTAGTATGTTTGAGTTAAGAGAGAGATGCAGAAAGACATTTGTGTCTTTGTGTGTGTGTGTGTGTGTGTGTGTGTGTGTGTGTGTGTGTATGCCACAAAGAACAAATGGAGGTCTGTAGAAGGCTTGGATGTCAGTATGCTTTTTCCATCTTGTTTTGGGGATAGGGTATTTTTGTTATTCAAAGACAGGTTTCCCCTGCTGGTACCACATTCACTTCTAAGCATTCGCCTCTCCTCTCAGTTTCAGAATATTGTTATGACAGTTTTGAGCTAGCACACAAAGCTTTGTGTGGATTCTGGTGATCTGAACCGACATTCCCATACTTGAGCCGCAAGGGCTTTACTCACTGAGCCATTATCTCAGCCCCTGTAGCAGTTTTATGAGAAATATATCAAACATATCAGCTCTAAAAGGGAAATTCCATGCATTATTAAGAATGAGGTGTTTATTTTTATTCACATATGAATTACATCTTGTGTTAATGATGAATATTCCATGACAAGGCCATCTTCAACACTTCAGAGTTGATAAATATTTTATTTCATAATAGTCACCTCTTTTTTGTAAATTACACTAATTTGACAAAGTTTGTTTAGGGCAGCTTCAGAAGTTGTTCAAAATTCTACCCAAAACCCCAACTAAGATTTATTTAAGTTATTTAACATAACCATGTATGGAGAAGGTGTGTTCATGGGTTTTCGATTTCTATGAAAAATTGTAGTGGAGAATTTTTATGAAGATTTTATTGAATTGTGGATTGCTTTTAGTATTATGGCCATCTTCACAATATTAAAACTATGAATTCATGAACATTGGAAGTCTTCTTATCATGCAGTATCGTCTTTGTTTTTAGTGTCTTAAATTTCTCAGCATCCTGGTGCCCTGCACATATAGTTAGATATTAAGAGTGCAATGTATGCTGGTATACTTGCATCCAGATACAAAAATTTGACCAAAAGAAACATAAGACGTTACATAAAGGTACAAAATAAGATATTTGCCATAGTTTTTAAGGAGTCTGATATATCTGTACAATTGGCAATTAAAGGAGATATTTTGCTCACCAGGGGATGATGTAAAAAAGTTAATAGATGTTGTAAATTGCACTTTCAAAGACACAAAATAAGAAACTTCATGAACAATAGGAAAAAGCAATCCTAATCTGTATTTGAAGATCATTTGAAGAATGCTTTTCAATTATTTGACAAAAAAACCATATGAATATTTTTAATAAAAATAACTAAAAATAGCCAAATATTTTAATTAGCATTATTTTTTAAGTGCTACACAGGTTATATAGGATTAGAAACTGTGAAAATGGAAAATTTCCGTTGTAACATTATCCAGTTGTATGACAGATCTGTTTATGCAGATTTGTCAATGTGTATGAGGTGCTAATGAAAGCTGATTCTTTTGAGACTTTTAGAGTGAATGAGCCTTTGCACATCTACACACAGAACACCTGAATTTATCTCTTATAAACAAAGAAAATGAAAGAAAAGAGTGCTTCAACATCACATTCCTCCTTTAAGTTAATGCAGAAGACAATGAAAGCAAGGAAAATCTTCTAACATTTTTCAGTTTTAGTAGGGCAGACACCTCCTCAATGAGAATGGTGGAAGTTGTTGACTGAGTGTTCTGAGGATATCACCAACCCTATCTTTCTTACATGGTGCAGTAGAAAACCCATCATTATTAAGGGATCCCTATTCGTGAATATATTAGATTGCTTAAAGTTTTAAGATGGTGGTATCTTGACTAATCAATATAAATTTTTTCACATATTAAAATAAATTTGAAAGATTCAAATAGCTACCAAGTTTCTAAAGTTTCAAGAAGGAACTAATTATTTTCAAATGGAAAAATTCAATTTAAGTTGAAATTACTAATTTTTCTGTAAGGAATAGCTTTAACCATAGAAACGTCTCATGTAGAATTTCAAGTGAATGCAAGAGTCATCTTTGGGGGTTAATGGTACACCATCTAAAACAGCAGCATTCCCTGAGGTGCAGTTATGGTAGAACCAGAAGGGATGCTTTTTTAAGATAGTACTTTTTTATTTATTTTTCAAGACAGGGTTTCTTGATAGATTTGGAGCTTATCCAGGAACTAGATCTTGTAGACCAGGCTGGCCTCAAACTAACAGAGATCTGCCTGAGGATTAAAGGAGTGCGCCTGGCCTCTTTGAAAGTAGCAACATGATTTTCTTGGAATAACTAAATAAACTACAAGGTGTTAAGCTTCTATTTAAAGTGTTTCATCCAAATGTGTATGCCACTGGGAGCACATTAGATACTCTTTAGAATTAATGGAGTCCAACGTGTGTTGTACCCTCTCAACTGTGATCCAGTCTCAGTTGGATGAATTGAAACCAATCTGTCCAGCTAATATCCAGGTTGCAAGCTTTATACAAAAATGAATGAGAATATGATACAGAGTTTATTAAAGATGTATAGAATATTCCATAATAAGCAAATGATCTGCCAATCTGTTTCATCCTTGTGTATAGTTTACCTCTTAGTAGAAAGATCAAGTTTACATGAAAGTTTTGTTGATTCTGCAGAGACAAAAGAAAATGTCCTTCAGTTACCAAATACAAGCAGTTGTATAACCTGATTGGTTAATTAATTAATTTATTTTTGTATTGTATGAGTTATATAAATTCAATTTTAAGTGAAAATTTTATTGATTCTGCAGAGACAAAAGACAATGCCCTTCAGCTTACAAACATGTGTATATCCTGATTAATTAATTAATATATTTTTTGAACTGTGTGAGTTACATAAATTTCAAATAAGTCTTGTTTGTATTTGTTTCTGAGTGTATACTGTCTGTATATGGTTTTTGTAAATCTTTATTTTTTCAAATGTTAAAAGGCCTATTTTTTAATATTAAGATATTTCACATTGAATACAAAATGCTTAAAGCTGTTATATGTAAATTTACATGCAAATCTGTTAAATATGTAACATCAGGTAGAAAGTATTAATTTTTAAAGTTGGCACTATATAGTAATATATGATATAAAAAGTTTTTCATATAAAGCCTGAGACTCCCTGAGGATATTTCATCCAGACCTATTCACCAGACTGTTTTTCATCTCTGCATGCTAGCATCTATTATGTCTGTTTTTTTCCCTACATTCCTATCAACTGTACATATATAATTGTATGTATCTATATAAAATATTAAGAACAGAAGAGGGATAAAATAATATTTATCTTTCTAAGACTGGATTAATTTATATCTATGAAATATATTTATATTATACGATTTACAGTCTATTTTATAATTAACAATGTAATAAAATGAAAATTATTATTACTAATATAATAATATCAATACACAAAAATATATTACATAATGTGTACTATATTATATAATTAGTTACATATTATTAACATAGTAAGTCAAAGAAAAGCAAAGAGAAAGATCATTAATTTGGGAGGAAGATAAAGTATGAGCATGGGAGTGCTGGAGGAAGAAAAATTGCTTGATACAATTATATTTTATTTTCCTAAAATTTTTGTTTTGGATGAGTCTATGAAAAGAGAAAAGATTTGTGATTTAGGAATAGACAAATAATATAGAATATAAAAGAAAAACTTATAGGAGAAAAATATATCAATTGAATTTCATGAAATGAAAATATTTTCTTCTAAAATATAGTATTGAGATAATAAAATTATATGTTCCACTACTGACTAAGCATGGTTCTCAGATAGAAGTGTCCAGTGGGTTTTAGAAGTAACTACTTCTTTATAATCTTTTAAAATATATATCATTGACATTCTGTAGGTTATAAGTCTTGAACTCATTTACTCAAATCCTTAAAATTTTTAGGAGAAAGTAATTAGGAGGCGTAGAGTATATTAACCTAGAAATTCTTAAAGTGAAGAGGCAATTAATCCAACAACATATTCCT
Source organism: Microtus oregoni (assembly GCF_018167655.1). Taxonomy (NCBI): domain Eukaryota; kingdom Metazoa; phylum Chordata; class Mammalia; order Rodentia; family Cricetidae; genus Microtus; species Microtus oregoni. Next base: position 54,041,575 of record NW_024543067.1, read on the forward strand.
CTATAGAGATCAAGATAACTGGGTAAATTAAAGGTTTGTCTTTACATCTCTGCAAGAGGGAATATTTTTCCCAAGAGAGAAACTTGCATAAAATTTTGAGTCTGTTGGAAACCAAAGGCATACTATATACAAGGTATAATTGCAACCCCCTCAATTCCTTTATATATTCAAATGCTATTCGTTTGCAAAGGGAGTAACTATATTCTACCTCACTTATAAGCAAGTGGATTAAGCCAGTCATGTCACATTAAAAACCTAGCTTTATCTAGCAGTGTGAGGATCATAAAGTTATTTCCTATGCTGTTGGAGAACACTCAAATGACTAATCACAAATATCATCTCTACTTAAGAAGTATTTCTAGAGTATATCAGGTGTTAAGTCTTAACTACATTCTATGATTAGAAACAAAGAACCAATACTTTTGAATTCAAAATAGCTCTTCTAAAACACTGAAAAGCAAAGGTAAGGAATCTCTGAAATTTGCTGATATGTTGATTTTCTTCATATATGAACATCCTTAATATGAGATGGATTGCAACATACCAGTTTTTCCCTGTCTTGTGTGATTCAGGGACTTAAGTGAAATTATGCAAGAAAATGTATATGGAGAATGTTAAAAATTGTAGTGGTCATCCAACTTGCAGGATACGTCTCCATCGACAGGACTTAAACTTTTGTATGTTCATGATTTTCTGTGTTTTTTTAGTACTTAAAAAATTCTCTTAGCTGTATACCTAGATATAGCTCAGACAAATTTGTATCTATGTTCAGCTTTAGTTGCCAGCACATAGGCCTCTGTATTTGTTTGTGTGGGGAAGAATCGCATGGAGGAATAAACTATATGATATAGAATGTTTCTCTTCTCTATTCTCATTCATCATTTTTCTATAAATTATATTTACATTTTTTACATCTGTCCTTACCTGTGTATGATAATTTGGCTATACTCCATACAACTTATGTGTTCAGGAGTGGTCATTCTAACAGATTTCCAACCCACACATCATGGAATCATGATAGAAAGAGGGCATCATTTTCTAATGGGATAATTTTTCCTGTTTCTGCAGATTCATTTGGTGAAACATGGCTTCTGAAAATGTTTCTTTGGTGACTGAATTCATTCTGGTAGGATTAACAGACCAGCGTGATCTCCAAATACCTCTGTTCTTTGTGTTTTTAGCATTGTATATCGTTACTGCATTTGGGAATTTGTGTTTGATAATTCTAATTGTACTAAATTCACACCTTCACACCCCAATGTACTTTTTCCTCTTTAACTTGTCCTTCATAGACCTCTGTTATTCTACTGTGTTCACACCAAAAATGTTGATGAACTTTATATTAAGTAAGAATGTCATTACTTATATGGGATGTTTGACCCAGCTCTATTTCTTTTGTTTCTTTGTCATTTCTGAATGTTATGTCCTGACAACAATGGCCTATGATCGTTATGTGGCTATCTGTAATCCACTCTTGTATGCTGTTGTCATGTCCCCTAAATTATGTTTGAACCTTATGCTTTGTACATACGCAATGGCATTTTCTGGTGCCATGGCTCACACAGGATGTATGATGAGACTGACCTTCTGTGATGCAAACACTATCAACCATTACTTCTGTGACATCCTTCCTGTGATGCAGCTCTCCTGCACCAGCACCTACGTTAATGAGCTTGTAGTGTTCATTGTGGTGGGCATAAACATTATTGTTCCCAGCATCACTATCTTTATCTCTTATGGCTTCATTCTCTCCAGTATCTTCCGTATCAACTCTGCCGAGGGTAGGTCCAAGGCCTTCAGTACCTGCAGTTCACACATAATTGCTGTTTCTCTGTTCTTTGGATCAGGGGCATTCATGTATCTTAAACCATCTTCTTCTTCATCTATGGATCAAGGAAAAACCTCTTCTGTCTTTTACACCAATGTGGTTCCCATGATGAACCCCTTAATCTACAGTTTGAGGAACAAAGATGTAAAAATGGCCTTGAGAAAAACTCTGAGAAGATGGAAATTTTGAATGGAGAATACATGATTCTGCCTGTGGCTACACAGAATGTGGGCACTTTATAGTTACTTAAAATACTCCCTGGAATAATATTGAGAATACTTTTCTCCCTAGGCATTATCCTGTTTTAATGTAGTGCTTAAACTCACTGTATGATAATTTGGAATATAGATGCATTCTATCTTAATTAATGAAATTCTTATTTCTTTCACACTCTAATAAAGGAATTTTGAATCATTTTAAAATTTGTTTTTAGTACTTTTAGAGTAAGTCTTTTCTTTTCCTTACCATTTCCAAGATTTGTTATTAGTTTTATCTTGCATTTAATTAAGCCTATTATTAAGGAATACTATTTTTTTTCACTTTTCCATTTTCATTTTGAAGTCCTAGTGCTTTCAGGAAAAGAGAACAGTTTGTCAATTGATCAGGTAGAGTAACGCAAGTCTGATCTTTGGTCAGTGGTTTAGTTTTTTATATTTGCTCATATTGTGTCTTTGGGAATGTAAGTCAGAATAATGCCTTGTCTCATTTCTGTAGATTCTCCTTTGTAGTGTATATAACTTCTTAAACCATCTGTTCTGGCAAGAACTGTCAGATTCATCACAATTTGCACCTGCTCCCTCTGTTTTATGCTTGTATTGGGAAGCAACTCTATCAGTCTTTCCTATTTGCTATCATTCACTTTCGGTGTATAACAGAATAGATACTGATGCCCAAAGATTAATAAGTCAATGGGATTCATTAATAATCCCATAGATCAAATTGTAAACTTTCTTATTTTCCCCAACTTCAAGTGAACTGTTAGTACATATTTTACTCTGAATTCATGTTACTTTTATTTGATGACTTAAAACTATGTGGCAAAAGTTTCATTTTCAAATTTGATTATGGTTTATTTTGTGTGGTATGTACATTTTTCTCTATGGTTAGAGTGTTCACTTTGTTGAAGATTATTGTTTTTGTATGAGCTGACAAAATCTTTTGGAATAGAGAATTGAGTTTATCTACAATATTATGAAAAATATATAAGTGTTTTATTTGCTCTTAATACAGGAGAACAAGATAGATAATAGGACAAATAAATAAGCAACCCGCCATCCCAAAATAGGTCTTAAACCAGGAATGAAAGAGGCTAGGTATTCAGATCCTGTTGTTTAAGGAAGATTTGAAAATCATCCCCGTTCTGAGTGCCACATAACACCAGCTATCCCCAATGCCTGCATATCAGCAAACTTTTGGGTAATAGGAAGGCTTACACTGGGAGATGGATATTGGCTGCATTTATAGGAAATAGAGCAGAGTAAAGACAGTTCAAGAGAGCGTGTGGCCCTGGAGACTCTTGGAAGAAAGACAGAGGTTTTTTTCTATGGTGCATTGGTGTGTACCAAGATAGTTCTAGACATTGCAGATACCATTCTCGGACAAATTTGACACCTTCCCAAATCTCTAAGCCATTTCCTTGGCAGGAAGGAGATAGTGAAGTCTCACTTAAGTTCTTGATCTATAATGCAAACTCCAGAAAATTATTACAACACAATCAGATAGATAAGGCATACATGGATGAAGTTTATCTCAGGGAGGATTACATAGCCATTGGTTGATGAGCAGAGCTAAAGTGTTGGTAAAGTAGAGGTCTACCTGAGCTGTTGATCAGAAACAGTCTAACCAGAGCAATTTAGGAAAAAAAAAGTCTGAAAATTAAAATTGGTAGAGATGATAGAAGGAGGGAGAGATGAGGCAAGCTAGATTAAAACTCAGTGGTATTTACTTAATGTGTGAATTACTCAGTTTGATCATCAGAAAGATGCTTAAAAATGTAGTACATGAAAGGATCAGGTATATTGTAAATACTTCATTTATAAAAACACATAAGCATAATAAGTTGTTTGTTTTAAAGAACTGTGCTGTGGATTCTTTATTCAAACAAATTAGTGCCAAATTTCTTAGTAAAATGTTATAGAACTTTAATTAGATTGTGATTTATGTGATTAATAACATGTTCAAGAAAACACCCAAGTATAAAAGATTCACCTTACTGGAAATAATCTAGCAGAATCAAATCAAAAGAACATATACTTATATATTCTCTGCAGATCTGCAGGTCCAAACATTGACTTTGCAGTCTAGATTTTTTTTATTTCATCAGTCAAACTGTTCTATCTCAATAAAGCCTTTCCTTGATGAACTTTTTCAAATGTGTGTTTATTTTAAAAGGCTTATTTACTGTGTGTGTGTGTGTGTGTGTGTGTGTGTGTGTGTGTACACGCACACGTATGTATGTGTGAAGATATCCATGGAGTCTGGAAGAGAACTCTGGAAAACATGATTATGAGTTACTTGTATGGGAGTTGGGAGCCAAATGAATGTTATATATGCATGTAGGAAGAGCCCTTAATCATTTATGCATCTGCCCATTCCCTCAAGTATGTGCTATTATTATCACTGTTACTGTTTTGTACTGCTGGATATAGAACTTAGGGATTCACATGCACTAGGCAAGTATGTAAACTTTAGAGGATCATCGATAGCACATTAAATTTTTCATTTTTGAATGTGCTTGTTTCTATATTTCTCTAGGAGAAATATGGCTGGCATTTCTCAGGTTCAGATAGTTATTTATACAAAGAGTCATGAGCTGTGCTAGGAAATAAATGTGACAGTTTTAGTTGTGGATCAGTGTAAATGTGATGTCGGTAGCTCAGGTAATATTTAGAGGGCTTCCACTGTTTCTTTAAAATCACAATTAAGAAAGCTGGAATCAGGTAGCTGTCACTGGCACTAAGTCCTGACTTTGGAGTCATGAAAGCCACCTACTCTTTCCTGTCAGCCATTGCTTCTGTGACCACCCTTGCTAATCCCTAAACTCAGGCTTTGGAAAGACCCCAGCAAAGCAATCCCAGCTGCTTCTCGAGTTTTCTCTTTCTCAGCAGCCATTTATTTCATATATCAGTTAGGGTTCATGTTTAACATACAAAGTATTGTTCAATTTCCATAAATGTCACAAAATATAATTACAGAATCCCAATGGGGTATTTCAGTTCCAATTCAAGTTTGTAGGATACTCTGTACTTAGTAACTTTGTGTTGAGTCATAAAATACTGTGTTAGAGTATTTTGTAGCTCACCATCGTGGATAAGCATTGCTCTATAGAACTAGAACTTATCTATATAAGTCAAAAGGTACAGCTTCCACATGCATGTGTACATATTTAAATGTGTATCTATATGCACCTGTGTATGCACATGCACACAAAGTATATACATCACAAACTCCTATAACACTAGTATATAGACCACATATATACATAGACACACGAAAAATTGAGAAAGTAAAATGTGTTGTGAAAAAAACAGGTAATTCTGAAAATAACAAAATCTTAATAGAATGAGGATATTGTGTAAAGTAAGAAACAAGGACTCTATGATAAACATTTCATTGACAATCCTTTTGAAATTTTTATTCAATACAGCAACAAAATTTCTAGAAAAGAGTCATTGGGTAAGAAAAACCAACAACTGCTATTGTGCTACTAAAATAGACATCTTGAAGGATAATTTCTCTTTACAGATAATAAGACCCTCTCTGTCCAAAGGTCTAATGAACCAAACACAAATCCTATAATTATTACAAACATTAAACAATCTATAAATATTAACATTTAAATATCAATTGCATTTAAATAAACTAACCATGAGTAGTATGAAATGTAAATGAAGAAATTAAGGATATATACTAATGAATCCTAATGCATCCCAACAGAGACTAGAAAACATAAAATCTACCAATCTTTTTGAAAGAAATTAATAAGACATAAATATAAGGAAACATTGGACTTATAGCTTTAATTTTGATGTTCTCACTTCTCTTTTAACTTTTGGGAAGAGTTTGAAAAATATTGGTATTAACTATTTTATGGGCTTGAATATAGCATTCACTCTTGTTTTCTTTTGTTCTGAGTGGCTACCGGGTGTTCAAAATATGACAAACATAGTCAGTGCTCTGAAACCATAGAGACTTAAACCAACTGCACAGCAGTATCAAAAGGAGTTACATTATGATGTTTTACATACTTCTTTCCACTCTGGAGAGATGCAAGGTAGTAGTGTAGCTAGGGGCTTTCATATCCCCTGTCTTTGGATCACATTGGGTAGGAGTACGGTGATATGGGTCCACATCCATATATCTAATCTTACTGGGACTGAAAACAAGGCTATTGAATCTTAATTACCATCAATACTCCAGCATAGTCTAGCATTCTAGATAGTAGCCAAATATCTGCTTTATTCGAGGATGATTTAGTACATTGGAAATATTATGCACTTCTTTCTTCTATAGGTAGAAACAGTAGGTAAGAACTTTCAACTCTTTCCCCTACAGTGACCTAAGAGTATTAAGTATGCAGAAGGCCAACCTCAACCACCATACCTTTCTCGGTGACAGTTGGGGTCAGAGTATATACTGTGTTGTTCTGAAAGACCTATGAACAGGCCAGACAAGAAAATATTTTATGGATAATCTATGAACAAATGTGACATTGGATGTGTATATATGCATCACATTTATTTCCTAAGGTTAAGTTTTCATTTTTAGTCTGTGTGGCTATGTCAAGAACAGTGTATGCTAAGTAGCAGCTTATTTTTAGTTTCCAAGTGCAGAGTTGCTGGTTTCATGTCAGGTCTGGATGAAGGGACCTCGTGCTTAAATTTCAGATTCCTTATACTTTCTCACAGATTTAATGGTTTTATAACTGTTGCTTATTTTCTGTATTAAAGAAGTAGGGTACCAAACTTCATTCTCAATCATCTTGGTGAATTAGAAAAAAAAATATTTTTCATTTTCCCTGAAGGATTTCAAATCCCTAAAGTGAAGGGAACTTGAATAAAACTTAAAACCCTTAGGAAATGATGACAGATTAATATCTAAGGAATAGTTGTAAACTATTTATCTCCATATTCGACATAAAATTACTCTCTTGAGATGTTTGTGTGATAATCTACTTTGTTTAAAACTGAGTGTATTAGAACATTAATCAAATATTAAAACTCTGACTAATCAAAGGTAAATGTGATAAAAAATTCTCTGTTACTTGAGATGACTGTTAGTTATGATAACAAATTATGACTTTTAGTTTCGAGACACTAACTAGACACATACTAGAAATATATCGGTGATTTCATCTTTCAGGATCATTCAAATAAGTAAACAATAAGGAAACACTGTATATTTTTACTTAATAAATGGGAAGTTCAGAAGTAAATTTACATTATTGTCTTCTTTAAGACTAAATTTCAGAGACCTAAGATGTAAGTCACTATTTTCCTTAGTGTGCAGTATTAAGAATCAAATGAGACTGATGTAAGTAGCCACTCAAAGTGGGTCATGGGGACTATGAAGATATGCTGATGAAGCAGCATTGTTTGTAATAGCCAGAACTTGGAAACAACCTAGATGCCCTTCAACGGAAGAATGGATGAAGAAATTGTGGAATATATACATATTAGAGTACTACTCAGCAGTAAAAAACAATGACTTCTTGAATTTTGCATGCAAATGGATGGAAATAGAAAACACTATCCTGAGTGTGGTAAGCCAGACCCAAAAAGAGGAACATGGGATGTACTCACTCATATATGGTTTTTAGCCATAAATAAAGGACATTGAGTCTATAATTCATGATCCTAGAGAAGCTAAATAAGAAGGTGAACACAAAGAAAAACATATAGACATCCTCCTGGATATTAACTTTCATCAGCTAATGAAAGGAGACAGAGACAGAGTCCCACATTGGCGTACTAGACTACAACCCCAAGGTCCAAATCAAGAGCAGAAGGAGAGAGAGCATGAGCAAGGAACTCAGGGCCATGAGTGGTGCACCCACACACTGAGACAATGGGGATGTTCTATCGGGAACTCACCAAGGCCAGTTGGACTGGGTCTGAAAAGGCATGGGATAAAACCGGACTCACTGAACATAGTGGACAATGAGGACTGCTGAGAAGTGAAGAACAATGGCAATGGGTTTTGATCCTACTGCACGTACTGGCTTTGTGGGAGCCTAGGCTGTTTGGGTGTTCACCTTACTAGACCTGCAAAGAGGTGGGAGGTCCTTGGACTTCACACAGGGCAGGGAACCCGGTCTGCTCTTTGGGCTGATGAGAGAGGGGGGAGAGATTGGGGGAGGGGAAGGGATATGGGAGGCAGTGGCGGGGAAGAGACAGAAATCTTTAACAAATAAATAAGAATGAAAGAAAGAAAGAAAGAAAGAAAGAAAGAAAGGCAGAAGATTTACGTGGATCCTTTTCCTTGGACAGAACCAAATTACTCTATATTCATGGCTTTTTCTATGACATTGGATTAGCTAAACTACTCCTGATTTTTCAGAACAATGTACTGTTCTCAGTTCATCAAGGGCTAGCTTGTTTAGAGGCTAGCACATGTTGCCAGGATATATACTTCCAATATAAGCAATGAGGGGACAATTCAAGATATGGAAAAACTGATGCTGAGAATGATGAGTCTCTCTTGGTTCTGCTCTCATATTTCATATTCCTTGGCTTTCAGGAATCACCTTTTCATATCGTAGTATTGATAGTCATCTGTGGGATGGGCATGATATTGTACTTTGTTATTTTTCTTGTTGATAATTGAGGGCAGAAAGATTATAAGAGCCAGGGGATAGATGAATATAAAGAAAAATGTTTTCTGGACACAGAATGATAGGTACATATACAAGGTTACAGTAGTTGTAAAAGCTTTCAAAGGATCTCTGCAAGTCCATTACAAGCCAACCTTCAAATTTAAAGAGAAGTTGGGAAAGAAGTCACAACTTTAGCTAAGAGCTATTGGTAGTTGTCAGGTTCTGGAAGAGGAAGAGTCAGTCTTCTCTAAGAAGGTACCCTGGTAAGTCAGCTGTCTTTCTAGTGAAAGGCTATACTTTCAAGAATATATGGGCAGCACAAATAAGCCTGATGAATAAAGAAGGATAATACAGTAGCGTAGGTAGTGAAGTATGATGGATCTGTGAATAGTTGGGGGAAGGAGAGTGAATATGATTAAAGCAAATATAAAACAATATTATATATGTGTGTGTATGTGAAAGAAATTGGATAAGAAAAACATAACTATTAGGTAAGTTCTGTAGGTGTTAATTTATAGTCCACTGTGCTACACCCCAGTCTCACTATGTAGCCCAGGCTGGTCTGAAACTTGTGATTCTCATGCCTATGCCTTCCAAGTGTTGCTACCACAAATTTTAAACACCAACTGATAACTCCTACAGGTCAAAAGTCAATGGTGTACTTCATTGTAATACACTATAAAATGTATTTCTCACCAAATTTATATTTCAAAGGCCTGATAACGTAACACCTGACAACTGAATCCACAACGATAATGTTATATCTAAAATAATTTTAATTAAAACAATTCGCGAGTACGACTAGCAGGTGGGCATTCTGACATTCCCAATACCAACTTCTAAAAGAACAGACAGGTGCTGAAAGCATGAGAGTTCAAACAGGGGTCAATACGTGGATTACCAACAAGTAGTGATGCGTTCAACTGGAGGTCTCTCAGCAAGGTATGCAGCAGTTAACTGACCTGCTATACCTACTGCTTTTTTTCCAAACAACAAACACAAAAACACTCATTTTAGAAATCTTTTAGGCATTTTCAATGGTTTCTGAATTATTCTTAGGAAGCTCTGGTTTATTTGTATAGAGTTTGATGTATGTTTCCATCTTTAAATCCAGATCATGTTTTATATTAAAATTTATGTTAAGCAAAGCCAAATTACTTGACCTCTGCTCTGTCAATGTGTTCCACAGATATGCCTTGAGATGCTTTCTTCCATTTTCATCGAGCTCATTCTCTACTTGTGTAGACGGCCTGGGGGTATTTTTCTAATAGTCTGGAAGCAACAACTTTCATTTTGGAAGAAAACCCACTGGACACAATGTAGGCCTGACCACGGCAATAGTCCATATTCAACCCCCACTTCTCAGTTATTGTAATGTGAAATTTCACAGTCAAAATCTCTGCCTCGGCTTTATAAGGCAGGAAGCCCACGAACTCCTCTCTCAGGTTGTAAGCTTCATCGACAAACGTCACCAGCAGGAGTACCTGCTACTTTCCTGCTATATCCACCACGTCGTCTGTGATGATAATAAAGAAGTGTGAGTCTCTCCCTTCCGTGAATGTCTCCTCCCGGATGCAGCTCTACCGGATCGCCAGCTTCTCTCTCTGCTGAGATTTAGAGCAGAATTCCGTGTTCACCTGTTCACCACTGTGATCTCAAATCGCTTCCACAGGACCTCTTCTTTAGAATTGATCTGGCACTCCAGCCGGGCCTGAAAGTTGTCTGGAGCAAAGAGGCCTTCTGGGACCTCATCAGCCTCATGCCCATCCAAGGGTATGTTCTGCTTCCCCATTAGGATCAGGATCTCAAATAACAATTTGAGGTATTCTTTGTTCTTCTCTTCAAGTGTGAGAGGTAACACGCTTTCATCCTACTGGTGCCCCCGCTCTGCACTGGGGTTCTGCGCAGCCCCTCCTCTGCGTGCGCACCCTGGCAGAGCCGGCAGGCCAGGCCTGCCCAGTTCCCTTCCGCTGGCCTGGAGGGTGGCCTTGCTGCCCTGACGAGGCGGGGAGGGCTGGACCAGCTGGTGGCTAGACGACCATGCCGAACTTCTGCGCTGCCTCGAACTGCACAGGGAAGAGCAAGCAGTCGGACCAGGCCTTCTTCAGGTTCCCTTGGGACCAGACCAAATGCCAGAATTCGGTTGAAAATTGTAGGAGAGCAGACTTAGAAGACAAAACACCCAATCAAGTAAATAAAGATTAACAACTATGCGCCAAACACTTTGGGACCTCTATGATTTGTAGAACTAGTCCTTATTGTACAGTCTAGATAATGCAATACCAACAATATTTGATCTCACCAGTCATTTGAACAATCCACATAACTGACACAGAAAACGAATAAAAGAGTTGAGTGAAGGTTAAATCAGAACACTGATACAGAAAAATAAATGAGGAAACTTTTGAAGAAGAACAGGAAACTAACAGCACTGCTCAGAACCCCAGTGTAAAGAAGCAAATTCTGTAGGTGTTAATTTATGTTACATTCAAGGCTGTTGTGGGAATGGCTGCATTTCCCTCTAACATGATTCTTCTTGACTGTGTGCGTAGATTCCTTTAAAGAAGAATGGCTCCTGAAAATAACTCTTCAGTGACTGAATTTTTTTCTGGTGGGAATAACAGAGGAGCCTGATCTCCAGTGCCCACTCTTCATCCTCTTTCTGGTGATGTACGTGATCACTGTGTTGGGAAATCTCGGATTGATCATCTTGATTGCACTGAATTCTCACCTTCACACCCCAATGTACTACTTCCTCTTTAACTTGTCCTTTGTTGACCTCTGCTATTCATCTGTGTTTTCACCCCAAATGTTTATGAGCTTTATATCAGAGAAAAACATTATTTCTTATAGTGGATATATGACCCAGCTTTTCTTTTTCAGCTTTTTCTCTATTTCTGAGTGCTATGTGCTAACCTCAATGGCTTATGATCGCTATGTGGCCATCTGTAACCCACTGTTGTATGATATTGTCATGTCTTCTAATTTATGTTTGAACCTTATGCTTGGTTCATATTTGATGGTATTTTCTGGTGCCATGGCTCACACTGGATGCATCTTGAGACTGATTTTCTGTGGTGCAAACACCATCAATCACTACTTTTGTGACATCCTCCCTTTGCAGCTCTCCTGCACCAGTACTTATATCAATGAGCTGGAGGATTTTGTTGTCGTGGGTATCAACATCATTGTGCACAGCATCACCATCTTTATTTCTTATGGTTTCATCCTCTCCAATATTTTCCATATAAACTCCACTGAAAACAGGTTCAAGGCCTTCAACACCTTCAGTTCCCACATAATTGCTGTTTATCTATTCTTTGGGTCAGGTGCATTTATGTATCTCAAATTCTCCTCTGTCATGTCAATGGATAAAGGTAAAATATCTTCTGTCTTTTATACCAATGCAGTTCCTCGGCTGAATCCTTTAATAAACAGCTTGAAGAAAAAAAGTTACCTTGAAAAAGACACTGACTAAAAGAAAGTATTAATCTGAAAGAGTGTCTTTGTCACACAGTTACAGTATTTGGAAAGTCAGTTTTGTTAGTTCCATTTGTGTATCCATTATCTTGCCCTAATATTTTGGTAATTGAGTGAAAACATTTGAATGCCCTTTCAACAATGTATTTCTGTTTTTTAAAGTTATTGACTTCTACTGCCTACCTTTGGCATGATCAATTTCTCATGTTCTTTCACATGTACATTAAAAACTCTAGCAGGGGAATTTGTGAATTTAAAATTATGGTCATTTTCATTTTTTCTTCCCACGACAGAAGATCAATGTCTGATAACGGCCACACCTCACAATGTTTGGTTAGAACTCTGGCAAGTAATTGGAAGTACTTGTCTGGAATCACCTTTAGAAACCTGCAGCTATGGTGTGTTTCTATTATGGGCATTCTGTCTTCCACTGGAGAATGTCCCCTTTACAAATCAGAAATGAAAGGTTCCATAGTAAATAAAATTTTCCCACTCATGTACACAAGCACTATGAACTAAACATCTTTAAGCAAGGAGTTCTCTTAGTTAATTTGCCATTTTGAATTTTGTATTTTTTTCTGAAATAGAGGACATATTTTGAGTCAGATTAATTTGGAAATGATGGATGAACTGAGGAATTTAAACTTGAAAGAACTATTTAGAGAATAAGCTAAGTTATGATAAAGTTTTTTTATAAAACATGATGTTCAATTATGACTCTGATAAAAGGGCAAAAATAATCACCTGTAGGACACTAATTCAATAAAAGAAGGCTACTACAAAATGAAGAAAGGATTTGAAATCACACTATTAAAGCACAGATGATACATTTTAAAGATACCATGTAAATATTTTGTTATTATTTCATTTTTACAAACTTTATTACATACTTTTTATTTTAAAGTATAGCATAGGCAGTCCACTTGTCTATTGTGTTAGTCTCTTGTCATAATTAAATCTTGAGTTACAGTTCAGAAAGACCATCAATTTATTAATCTTAAAAATATTCACCTGCTGGAATTTTATTTAATATTCATTTATATATTTACATATTTTAAATATATAATAGTTATATAAATATTGCAAAGTATTACATGTTCTTTTATTTTTGGTCCACTATCAGGCAGTGATGGCTCATGCTTTTAATCCCATCACTCAGGAGGCAGAGACAGATGGATCTCTGTGATTTCGAGGCCAGTCTAGTCTACAAGAGCTAGTTTCAGAACAGGCTCCAAAGCTACAGAAAAACTGTCTTGAGAGAAGCAATACATTTTATAGGGTAGTAGCCATAAACAAAGGACAATGAATGTATAGTTCAAGATCCTAGAGAGGCTAAGTAATGAGGTGAACCCAGAGAAAAACATATATAGACCCACCTGGAAATTGGAAACAGAAAAGATCGCCTGACAAAAAATGGGGACATGAGGGCAGAGGGTAGAGGGAAGGAGAGAAGGAGAAAAGAAGGGGAGAAGTGGAGGGTTGGGAAGAACTTGAGGAAATGAGATAGTCGTGATGGAGAAAGGACAGATATGAGAGGAAGGAAAGAAATATCTTGAGGGAGCCATTATGAAGTTCTTGTCTTATTAATACATACTAGATAAGATAATTTCTTTGAGTTTTTTTTATTATTATTTATTTATTTATTTATTATATATACAATATTCTGTCTTGTGTATGTCTGCAGGCCAGAAGAGGGCACCAGACCTCATTACAGATGGTTGTGAGCCATCATGTGGTTGCCGGGAATTGAACTTAGGACCTTTGGAAGAGCAGGCAATGCTCTTAACCACTGAGCCATCTCTCCAGCCCTGTTCATTCTTTGAGTTTTATAGTAATCATAAAATGAAAAATCCATAGCAAATGTAAAAAATGGAAAAGATTCAAATATAATCATCTCTAAAAACGATATTACCATAACATACCAGTTCACAGAAGATAGTAAATGGGAAAAACCTGTCATAAAAACAACAAAATAATTTAGTAAAATAGCATTACGACATCTTCAACTATTAGTGATCATATAGAAAATAATCAACAAATCCTTATGTAAAAGATATAGCATGATTCAATATAGCAAAGCAAGATACATACATATTATGTCTACATATGACTCACTTTTATTTTAAGGAAATGTATAGAATGAAAGTGAGTGAGGTAACACAGACACAGAAAGCCAAACAGTATGCATTCACTCATAAGTGGATATTAGATGTAAAACAAAGGATAACCAAACTACAACCCACAATTACAGAGAAGCTAATTAAAAAGGAGACCCTAAGAGGGACGCATATGGAGGGTCCCAGAAGAAAAATAGCTACAATCTCCTTGGTAAACCACAAGAGGGGTAGATGGGTTGATGTTTAGGTGGAGGGGATAGAGAGTAGAAACATGAGAATCAAGAAGACCATGTTCGGGGATAGATGGAGAGGGGAGCAATGAAAGAGATATCTTGATAGATGAAGCCATTATGGGGTTAGGAAAAAAAACAAGTGCTAGGAAAATTCCCAGGAATCGGCAAGGATGACCCTGACCAAGACTTTTAGCAATAGTGGAGAGTGTGCCTGCACTGGCCTTCCTCTAGAATCAGATTAGTGATTACCCTACTGGTCATCATAGAACCTTCATCTAGTAACTGATGGATGCGGATGCAGTGATTCACAGTCAAACATTAAGCTGAGCTCCTAGAATTAGTTGAAGAGAGGGAAGAGGAATCATATGAGCAAGGGGGTCAAGATCATTATTAGGAAAACCACAGAGACATATATGACCCAAGCAAGTTGGAACTCACAGTCTATGGACTGACAGCTGGGGAACCTGCATGGGACCGAAGTTGATCCTCTGAATGTGAATGACAGTTATGTAGTTTGATTTGTTCCATAGGCTGGCAGTGGCACCAGGACCTATCCCAGGTGCATAAATTGGAGTTTTGGATCCATTCCCTATGGTGGATACCTTGCTCAGTCTTCAGTCTCAAGTCGGTATGCCAGATCTTGTTGATTCCCCAAGGCAGGCCTTACCCCCTCTGAGGACTGGGTGAGGAAAGAAAAGTGGGATAGATAAGATAAGGGGTGGAAAAGGGGAAGGAGGGGGAATTCGTGTTGGCCTGCAAAACAAAAAATAATTTTATTAATACAAAAAAGAAAAAAAAAGAAAGTGGTGAATGGACAAAAACATTCTTTGTAAATATAATATGAATTAAATATGAATGAGAAAGTTACATCTGACAAAAATGGATGCTAGGTCAAAATATATAAATTGAAACAATAAACATGCCATATAGTGAAAAACTGTCAATTCATCATGATTTTATATTAAGAAAGAAATTTGAGAGGGAGTTGTAGGGGAGGTGCTCGGTGGCAGCTGTGACAGGGAGTGGGAATGCATATTTCCATGATACATTGTATATATGTATAAATGTTTTAACAATTTTATTGTAATATTTATTTAGAATTTGATACATGAATACTTCCACCCATAATCTTTCCCTTCTAACTATCTCTCAAGTAATGACCCTTTGTTATTCATTGGTGTTACACACAAACACACACAGAATCATACACATGCACATACACACATCCCTTAATGAGTACAATTAGTGATTCTTATGTTCATGCATTTGGGAATAACCATTTAAGATAGACTATCACTTGCAATAATTCTTTATTATATTTTATAATATATAAAAGTTTAAAAATAGGCAATTTAACTCGACTTTGATATAAGAAATTGCATTTTGAGTTAAATATTTAATATTAAAGAAACTCTAGACATGGATAAGTTGGTTGTAAACTTTACCAAAAGTTTTCAGTTCTCAAACTGTCGCCTAAAAATAAATAGCAACAAAAATATTATAATCTTTGTGTAAGTGAAACATTCCCTAGATTCTAAACCCAGCAGAAAAACTGTAAGAAGAAATTGGACATCAACACACTTTTTAAATGATGACATATTCTTTTCTTAAAATTTCAGCACATTTCATAAATGTAAATGTTAAGGATATTACTTAAAACTTAAAAGAATAGCTAAATGATTTTAGGGATCTATGAAACTCCTAAAGAATAGTTAAGTGATTGAATTAAATTATATAAACAAAAATTCAGACTAATGGGACTATGGTTGTGAAAAAGTTACAAATAACTCAGACGTAAGATTTATCTCTCATTATTTTTAGTCTCTAACTTCATGGGTCGGTCAGTATCCTCATCCATGTACACATTTGAATATGCATTAAATCTGTTCACAGTCTGCACAGTCAATAGAAGTTACCAACCTGTAGGGAATATTATGGTGTCTTTATTTTGATATATCCTTCTTTGAGAATTACATACAATTATAATATATTCCGGTGATTTTCACTGTCATCACCCACTCTTCTTCCACTTCCAGTTCCATTGAAACGTTCTTCTTCCCAACAAATCCCTGTCCTACTTCCATGTTATTTTTCTCTTGACTTCAGGTTTGGTTGCATCTCACTGTGTTTAGTTAGGGTTTTTTATATTAGCAAATTTAGGGTTTGTTACTAAAAGATGGAAAACTTACCAGCAGCTATACCACTGGAAGCCATGACTCCTTTATCAGTCAATAACTGTCTTTTTTTTTTTGTTTTTTTTTTTGTTTTTTTTTTTTCTTGTTTTTCGAGACAGGGTTTCTCTGTGGCTTTGGAGCCTGTCCTGGAACTCGCTCTGTAGACCAGGCTGATCTCGAACTCACAGAGATCCGCCTACCTCTGCCTCCCGAGTGCTGGGATTAAAGGCGTGTGCCACCATCGCCCGGCTCAATAACTGTCAATAATTCTTCAGGAAGTGGTAGGTTCTCATAATGTCCCTACTATCCATGACATAATGATGATAGGGCAGTCTTGTGATGGTCATATGGGGGTCACCATATTTATTGCAAGCTCATGAGTGCAATGGTTATGTCATGTTCCAATGACATTCAATATTTCACCCCTCTCCTTTGGTCTTGCATGTTTTCTTGATTCTCTTCAGTGATGTTTCCTGAGACATGGGAGTAATACAGATGTCCCCTATAGAGATACACACTCAACTCTCAACTATTACCACTCTTATGGGTCTCAGCATTAACTCTGCTACTCATTACTAATCAAAACATCTCTACTGAAGATTAGGGAAATCTAATATATGAATAGAAGCATGCATTTAAAAATCCAATATAACATCATGCTAATTAGTAAAACAAACTTAGTAGGTTTCCTGCCAAAGCTTATGCCCATCCTTTCCATGGCCCTCTAAGGAAGGTTAGAATACTATCCAGAATTCCCTCCTGTGGAGTGAATCTCAACTATTGAATGATTGTATACTCTTAGGACAGTTACACTAATATTGGTCTAATGAGTACATCGTCATGGCAGGAAGATTTTACAGATTCTAAAGTTCTTATTTGGGTAATAATGTTGATAACTTTTCTTCCCCAGCATCCTGCATGACACATTCTGCCATGACAAAAAATAGCAAACAAAGTAGATGCTTTCAGTTCAATTCTAGTTTGATTTCTCTGTGTCCTGTCATTAAAATTAATGGTGCCTTCAGCAATAGAATCTATTCTTAGTTGGCAATCAAGACCCACAGCAATGCCCTTTATTGCATATATAACCACAAATCATAAAGAGGTATTGCACAACTGGCAACCATATGTAATTTTCGGGGAGTTGTGTTGTTCACTCCTGCATGGTATCTTACTGAGCTTCTTCTGGTTTGCTAGAACATTGTGATTAAAGGTCATTTGAGGGAAAAAAAAGCATTATTCAGTTTGAATCTCTACAGCACAGTCCATTATTAAAGAAAGTCAGGGCAATAACTCAAGGCAGGAGCCTGGGAGCAGGAACAGAAGTAGAGGCCATGGAGTAAAACTGTTTACTGGCTTCCTTCTCAGGGCTTGCTCATTTTAATTTGTTATATAGCTCAGAACCTGCCCATGGGTGGTCTCACCCGACTGTGGGCTAGGCCCTTTAATAGCAATCATCAATCACAAAAATGCCCCACAGAACAATTTTATGAAACTATTTTCTCAACTGAGGATTTCTTTTCCCAGATGATCCAAGCCTAGGTAAAAGTTACATAAAAATTAGTCAACATGAATGTTGTCCCCATTAAAATTTTCTTGAAATTACACTTCCAATTTATCTTTCTGTTTAACATATAGAGAATCAGTGAAACTGTCACTATTTGAGAGAAGTAGCAATAATGTAGCCATTAATGTGCCTTTAACCATAATAATGTATATCTTTATTGGTTCTCAAGAAAGGTATAGATTCTCTTAAAGACAAGTATACACTCAGATTAATCATAGATGTGGTGTGTTTATTAATGCAAATTGTATGCACTGACCAAACCTAATTGCTAGTTATCCATTCAATCCCATGCATCCCATGGGAAACCAATAGGTGCAGTCATGATTAACAGCAAAACGGAGGTTTTTCCAAAATTAAAAGTGTGTATATCAAGTGCTATAGCTGCTTCACTTCTGGATGCATAGTCCAGGAGTAATGATTTTTAAACTGTAGCATATAAAAGAAACTCTGTTTTCAAGAACATATTGTTCTATGAAAACAAAATGAGTTTCCACTATTTTTAAAACATCACTGAACATATATCAGAGATGCAGACATGGTTCCATGAGGCCATTGTTGCTCTTTCAAATAACTAGTGTGTGGGATTCTTGTGACCTCCCCTTTCCTACTAAACAGAAAAAAATAATAATATACTTTTTGAAAATTTCCTTAGGCAAAACAGATCAGCAAGTATAAATAAAATTGCATTAAAATCTTAGAAATTCTCTTTACAAAATGCCACCAGCTTCTAGTCAGTATTCCTGTGTCAATAACTGATGGTGAATAATTTGCATAAAATATGTCTCACTAGATAGAGTTTATTTATATATATTAATATATATTAGGAAGTTTTTATCTCTTCCAATCAATTAATGCTCCTTTAAATACTGCCTTTTCTCCTTATCATCCTCATTGCAAGGGTGATGGGGTCTTTATCTCTTGCATGTAGGAAAGTTGATGTTAGTAGGGCCGATGGCTGGCAGTAGACCCTGCCTTCTGCTGTCCTTGAGCACACACCAAAATCATGTGTATTCAAAGAGACTGAGGCTCTTCTCAAAGTTTGTGGAGTCTGTCTTCAGTGGGATTCCCAAGTTTACATTTCTAAATGCTTCAAAGATACTGTCCCTACTGTTGTTGCTTCTGTGCAGATCTCCTTTAAGGATGCCCTCTTCTGATTCATTGAGAGATGCCACAGAAAGTGCAAGCAGGCAGTACAATGAGTAGTGACACTAACTCTACATCCTGCAGTGGATTGTATCCTGCAGTCGGTTTGAAAATATATTTCCTAGAGTAGAGTCTCCTACTGCTAAACTTATAGGATACTTACTTTATCTCAAGCTGGTTTTGTTATAAATGCCACCAAAATCAAATATGGGATGAGGAATGTAAAAGAAGGAACTTTAACAAACGTTTATGAAAATGAAACAGATTTGACATGCTTTATGTGTTGCTCATAACCATGTACAATGAAACAGAAACTTTGTTTAACAGTCCAGAATAACAGTTTAAAAAGAAACAATTGCTATGGGTGATACCAATTCTATCTCTAAATATATACTAAGTGAAATTAAAAATAAATGTCCACACAATAAACTTGGTTATAGGTTAATATATGTATTCATAAAGAATTTATTTATGTCACTAAATACTTGTTTTATACTTTTAATAAAAATATTTCATGAAAATATTTTCCATGTATTTTATTTTCATCATCATTTTACCTACCAACTCCTTCCAGATCTCCCCAAGTGTTTATTCAGCCAACTTTATATTCTTTCTCCAAATGAAACAAAAACAAACAAAACAAAAACCAATAAAATAGTAAATGCCAAAACAAAACAAAATTAAACAAATACCCCATAAAAACACGGGGTGCATTTAATTTAAACTTAACTCTGATATATATTAACTAATGAATGGATATACAAACTGTGGTATAACCCTTCTTCCAAATATTATTTATCCACAGAAAGGAATGAATCAGAGATTCATACTAAAGTTTGGATAAGTCTTGCAAACATATACAAGAACTGCAAGAAGACAATTAAAAAGGACAATATAGTATGCACTTTTACTTTACTAATTGTCTAGAACAGAGAAATCCATAGAAGGAGATTAGAATATCTATGTAAGTTGGCGAGATTAAAGTCATGAGAAGAAGGAGATAATTAAAGGAAGGAGAAAAACTTGTGCCATTCTTCCAAGATGGTACCCAAGATTCCTCCATAGATGGACAATCACCACTGTACATGCCAATGAACTTCTCGCATGAGTGAACTAGAGGTCCCTCATGGGTCTTTTTTGCCACCACTGCAGCTACTGCCAAAGCACAACCTGCTCCAGTCACCTCACTGACCACAATTAATTATCATCAGTAGTAAACTGCTTACAGAATCAGCATGAAGAGAATAATAAAGAAAAGATCCTGGTGGTTTAAAAGCAAGCATGGACATTGAGCAGGAACAGCTCAAGTGACAGAGTATGTAGCAGAGGTGTAGCCTGGTGATGTGAACCCAAAACAGCCACATAGGGAAAATGGGTGTTACTGGATGCAAGCTGCACGTGGGAAACATCCTTGGTTGTAGAACATTCTCTGCAAGCACAGAGTTACTAGATGTGCAATATCACACACCATCAGTTTCTGAACCATAGATAGTCTTTCCAGCTTAGTGTTCATTTTCTGTTCACTGTGGACAAGTTGGAACTTGCATGAAAGTAGGGAGATACTACTTTCTACACTCAGAGAAATACTTCTGAAAGGCATGGCTGACTTAACAGAGTAGTCCTCCCTCCCCTTGTGGATGCTGCAACCAATGACAGTCGAGGGTTGAAGAATAGTACCATCCCATCACTGAAGAAAAACTGACATAATGTTACACATTGTATATAATTTGTAAGCTACTGTAAGAAGAAATAAGTGTTGTAACTAAATTTCTATATCAAAATATTCTTTTATAGGTTTCTGCACCTACAATAGTCTCTCTACATGTACTTTCTGTCTTTCATAATACATGCTCTGATCTCCCTTTCCCTGACTACATTTTCCTTCAACGAAAGTCTAAACTCTCTATACTTGAGTCTTAGCAGAGATACAAGTGATGTGTGCAAGTGTTTCCCACTTCAAGTCTACTTCAGGACTGTAGGAGACACATTCCAGGATATGCAGTCATTTCTCCTTCCCTGCTAAATAGCAGCAGAGAACAATTTCTAGTGAATAAGAAGGTAGTTCCTGTAATAAGAATCTCAGAAAACAGCAAAGTGAACAAAGGGGGAAATTACAATGGAACAGATATCCATCCCAACAGAAAACCAACACACACACAACAACAACAAACCACAAAAATTGTTGGGTATCAAGGAGCCTATTCAAAGAAACAAAAACCAACCAAACAAACAAAAAACAATGTTTGTATTCAAGAGAGAATAGCATGTCTGTCTTGGTTGGTGAATTAGTCAGAGTTATCTAGATTGAAAGAACTTATGGAATGAATCTCCCCACTTTCTCCTCTCCCTCCCTTCCTCTTGCTATATATATATATATATATATATATATATATATATATATATATATATGGAAATTTATTGAAATGATTAACAGGTTGCAAGTCCAAGAATTTAGTACTGCTTAGTCCCATGAGCCTGGATGTCCCTGCTGGTCACTTGTATATTGTGGACTCCTGCAGAAGCAGGCTACAATACCAGTGAAGAAGTGGATGTGTCGACAAGGTGAGGGCAAGTCAGCAAATAATGAATCTTTTCATATTCCATTGCCCTTATATAAGTTGAAAGGAGGTTAAAGATGTGCCTTTCAACCTCAAGGTCTGGATTAATGGCTTCTAATCTCCAGTTAAGGATTATAAATGGATGTTTACCTGTAACAAGTTATGTATTAAAGACATACTGTGTTCTTGACTCAAGATCCACATCACATGTCTACCATCAGTGTCTGGATTATAGTTAACTCCAGACATAGTTGGGTACACAACAAAGAGGACTCGCTCCATAGCTACAGAGAAACCCAGTCTCGAAAAACCAAAAAAAAGAATAATAATAATAATAATAATAATAATAATAATAATAAGAAGAAGAAGAAGAAGAAGAAGAAGAAGGAAAAAATGCTATCACAGTAGGAGACTTCACAGTTGGTCCAGATCAGTCACC
The DNA here is from genome assembly GCF_018167655.1 of Microtus oregoni. Lineage (NCBI taxonomy): Eukaryota > Metazoa > Chordata > Mammalia > Rodentia > Cricetidae > Microtus > Microtus oregoni. The sequence goes on from NW_024543067.1 coordinate 54,063,928, forward strand.
TGGCCAAGAGATCGGTTCTAGGAAGGTGGTCCATCTTATGCTATGGTTAAAAAAAAAAATAGGTAATTGATCCTTTAATGAGATACTAGCCTAGACTTTCCCAGATTCTTACTTATTATAGTAGCTTACTGGCTCATAGCCATGAAGATATATGAGTCTGTCAGATTTTTTTTTAATTGTTGCCTCCTCCCAGTCTCCCATTTCCCTCCCCTTCCTCCCACTCTTCTCCTCCTCCCCCCACTCCTCTCCCCCTCCCTCTCCAGTCCAAAGAGCAGTCAGGGTTCCCTGCCCTGTGGAAAGTCCAAGGTCCTCCCCCCTCTGTCCATGTCTAGGAAGGTGAACATCCAAACTGGCTAGGCTCCCACAAAGCCAGAACATGAAGTAGGATCACAACCCAGTGCCATTGTCCTTGGCTTCTCAGCAGCCCTCATTGTTTGCCATGTTCAGAGAGTCCGGTTTTATCCCATGCTTTTTCAGTCACATTCCAGCTGGCCTTGGTGAGCTCCCAATAGATCAGCCCCACTGTCTCAGTGGGTGGGTGCACCCCTCGTGGTCCTGACTTCCTTGCTCATGTTCTCCCTCCTTCTGCTCCTCATTGGGACCTTGGGAGCTCAGTCCAGTGCTCCAGTGTGGGTCTCTGTCTCTATCTCCATCCATCACCAGATGAAGGTTCTATGGTGATATGCAAGATATTCATCAGTATGGCTATAGGATAGGGGCATTTCAGGTTCCCTATCCTAAGCTGCCCAAGAAACTAACTGGGAACATCGCCTTGGGCTCCTGGGAGCCACTCTAGGTTCAAGTCTCTTGCCAACCCTAAGGTGGGCTCCTTTAACTAAGATTTGTGCTTCTGTGCTCCCCTATCCAACCTTCCTTTATCCCAATTATCCTGTTTCCCCAAGTTCCCCCCATCCTCCCCTTCTCACTTTTCTCTCCCCATCTAATCTTATTTGGAAAATACCTTATTCTTTCTGTTTTCCCAAGCACACATTGCTTTACTTTCCAAAATTTTTTGAGCTTATTTTTATTTATTTTTTTTACTCTTTCTCTGGAGCTCCCTCTCTGCCGTGTGACTGCTAGACTGTCATGTGTCTGAACTTCATGCTCACTTAAACAGTATTCCTTGTTTTCCTTTTCTTCTCCTTTCTTCTTACCAGGCAGCTGCTGAGATTTACAGTTTGTCATCTCTGTTTTTTTTAATCCTAATAAAACTGTCTTCCAAATGTTCTGTGAGTTTATCCTTCAATTATTTTATGAGACTAAAACCATAAGAATGGGTTTTAACCTCCCGTGAATCACCATGACACACCCACAACAGCCCCAGTAAAAAACAAAGACACCGAGGTAGCTGCAATGTCAGAAAGAATTCAAGAGTCTTACTTTACAAAGGGAGCAGTGACCACACAGAGGACACAACTATGTATATTCATAAAGTAAGGAAGTCACTTTACGATCCCGACAGAGAAGAAATTAAAAAGCATGGAGGAAAATTTCTGCAAAGAAACTAAGACACTGCAAAAATTCTACAAGAAACACTGGAAATGAGATGATCAATCATTCAAGTAGAAATCACAGCAAAAAGCCTTGTTAATAGATAGACAAGTTTCTGAAATCATTTAAAAATCTTTTGATAAGAAAAACCTGTTACAAATTTCATCCAATTGTTTCCCAGTTTAACTGGCAAAAGATACATCCTTCTGTTCAAAAAGAGAAATATTAGCTTGTTTTCCTAAATAAAAGGGATACAAGAAAGAAGAGAAACAAATGTTGTATTCAGAATGAAATCACAACCCGATTTAAAAGGGAACTGTTAACCCATATTTTGTTTTACTTAAAAAAATATTTTCAAAATGCAATGGATTTAAATGTTAAAAACACTTCATTTGAAATCATGACTAATAGATAACTGTGGACTTAATATTTTATAAACTTTTTAGTCTAAGGACTACTACTCTCAGTAAACTCTAGAATTTTGCCCATCATACACACACACACACACACACACACACACACACACACACACACATCACCAAACTGTGATGGTATGTCTTTACAATATGCATATGACTAATATGACAAAAGATGGTTTTGATAGTTATATTTAATCAATGGAGAAAGCACTGAATATGGAATCAATCATTTCAAAGAGACATAATAAAACACCATTCTCCAACATCATGCTGAAAAAGGAAAATATAAATTACCCCAGTATGATGAAGATGTGAGATAATGAAGCAGGCTCAACACCTAGAAAATCATGGATTTGTGGCTGTTTGTCACCAAGACAGAACGTTTCTTACCAAAACTTTCTTCTGTTTAGAGTTTTGCTAAGGGCAACTTTAACATCTTTGTTTCTCAAGCTATAGATTAAAGGATTCATCATGGGGACCACAATATTATAGAAGACAGATGATACTTTTCCTTCATCTAAAGATCCAACTGAGGAGGGTTTTAGGTACATAAAAGCACATGATCCAAAAAATAGGGAAACAGCAATTATGTGGGAACTGCAGGTGCTGAAGGCTTTGGATCTTCCTGTAGTGGACCTTATCTGGAGGATACTAAAAAGGATGAAGCCATAAGATATAAAGATTACAATACTTGGTACAGTGATATCTTTACCCCCTACAATGAAAATCTCTATCTCGTTGACATAGGTGCTGGTGCAGGAGAGCTTCATCAAAGGCAAGAGGTCACAGAAGTAGTGGTTGATGATGTTTCCAGCACAGAAGGTCAGTCTTAGGATGCATCCAGTGTGGATCATGGCATCAAAAATTCCCATCAAATATGAACCAAACATAAGATAGGAACAGACCTTAGGGGACATGGCAACATTATACATAAGTGGGTTGCAAATAGCCACATAGCGATCATAGGCCATTGCTGTCAGGACATAACATTCAGAGATGACAAAAAAGCAAAAGAAGTAGAGTTGAGTCATACATCCTGCAAAACCGATAATATTCTTCTTTAGTACAAAGTTCATTAACATTTTGGGTGTAACAACGGAAGAATAGCAGAGGTCTATGAAAGACAAGTTAAAGAGGAAAAAGTACATGGGGGTATGAAGGTGAGGGTTAAGAACAATTAGAATGATCAAGGTCAAATTTCCCAAAGCAGTTATCAAATACATTACTAGAAAAACCAAGAACAGGGGCCTTTGCAGGTCAGGGTTTTCTGTTAACCCCAAGAGAATGAATTCTTTTACCAAAGAGCCGTTTGTCAGAACCATTCTTCTCTAACAGAATCTGTGAAGATATAACAGGAACAGTGGAAATAAAGTATCACAGAGAATTTACAAATGCCTGTTCTCTCATCCATGTGACACTTATGCTGGGAGTGACTGGGAATCAGCCACAGGGATGCTATAGTCTATGGGAAGCAAAGTCAAGAGATGCTATCAAAGGGTATAATGATTCAGTCATAAAATATAATTAAGTTCTGGATACTCAGATTTTAGCATATTAATAATACTTAATAAAACCTTGCTCTATAATTGAGTCAGAACTGATTACATCTTACTATGGTCTTCTCACTTTATTTATTTTATGTTTGCTTCAAAGACATAAAAGCCAGTTCATGTGGAGGGGAGGCCTATGTGACTTAGCTACATGTTGGGCATCTCACAATGAATAAATTGTTCCATATAAGTTGTAAATCATATGTGATTTGCTCCAGATTTCAGGATACTAGACATTTCTTATATAAAATTTTGACATTAGCATAAATATCAAAACATCCATGCAAATAACATACAGATAGATCAAATTGTACATATATATATACACACATATGTGCACACACATATATTTTATTTATTTATATTTAATTAAATATGTACATATGTAGTTAATAAAAAGAGGCCATGAACTTGACAAAGAGCATAGGCTTCTTTTCTTATCACTTTAAACTATCCCATGAAAAGTTTAGATAATCCTAAAAAAATTAAGCAAAAATTTAAATGTTAATTTGTCATAATTCAGAAGGAAAACAGTGCTGTCTCTTTATTACAGGGCTGTGTTATGTCAAAGAATAATATCTAAAGACAAGATTCATCATTTCTTAGATTCAAAGAATCTGAGAAGGCAAAAATCTTTTGTCATATTTCTTTGAAATCTTTTTGAGATGCAGCTCATAAGGTTTAATGTAAATCCTTAATCCTCTGAATCACTAGATAAAAAGTAAGTCACTTTTCCTGTGTTCACTATTGGCATTAGATAAAACAGAAGAAGATTTTATGTATTTTACTACCATTTAATGTATTTTTCTGCACTTGCCTGTTAACACAGAGTAGAATCTTCCTCAGTCTATTTCCAGAGCCCAGATACCAGTCATAAAAATGAAAGGAGGTGGTTTCTTCTGCATGCAAGACCATGATATATCCTTATGTCCTAAGGGACTCAGGTATGACCTTCTCTTAGGGATTGGTACATCATCTATACTTATGCCAATACTGAACTCCCATACCTCATTGCCCCTCATCTCATAAGGGAAATCTTTTCTTTTGCTTACTTTTTGCTTTGTTTGTGAGTGCTGTACAGTAATATTCCATAGGGTTCCATTAAAATCTTCTTACACTTTTTTCAAAGTTTTCATATATGTGGAAATATATTTAATGTATCATCTCATGTGAGATTATCCAAAGCACTTTTTAGAATTTTTTTTACTGCATTTATTTTCAATGACCTGAATCAAACTCACAAAATGAACCCTGCTCCTGAATAAGTACTCTGTCCTGGATCAGCATTCCCATCCTCAAGAATCACTTTTGCCATGTTTAATTTTGTCTTAGTTATTGTTTCTACTGCTATGATGAACAACCATGACCAAGACACTTTGTAAAGTGAAGGCATGTTTCTGGGGACTTGTTACACTTTCAGAGCACCAGTTAGTCCAAGCACAACATCATAGAGAACACTTGGGAGGCAGTCATGCGTCAGAGCATTATCTTAGAGATCACATCTAATCCACAAGTTGCAGGCAAGGCAGGGCCTGGATTAGGTTTTTGGAACTCCAAATCCACACCAAGTAACAGAGCTCTTCCAGAAAAACAACAACTACTCCATTAAGACCATCTCTCCTAATCCCTTTAAAATGGTTCTACTAAATGTGGACTAAGTATTCAAACATATGATTGATCCTATGATGGCCATTCTCATTCAAACCCTTACACACCCAACTAAACATCTAAAATAAATATTGAAATATTTAAAGTAAGTATGCTGCTCAGTCATTAAATGTAACAGAATATTAATGAGGCCAATGATTATTTTACACTCATCATAATAAGAAGAGAGACTATGTAGCTAGAGAGACAAGTTACTAGACAGTCTGTTTCCCTGGTTCATTTATGTAAAATAGGAATGGTTAAACTTCTGGGGGATATTTTGATTGCATTCTGACATGTCTGAGACTGCCAGTAAAGTCTGATTTCTATCAGAGGATGGAGCTAGCTACCAACAGACCAAATATTAGCCATAGAACTTTTGGAGGACCAAGGACACATAGAAATTGAAGAGACAGACAGATAGAGAAATAGTAGGGCAAGGCTTGGAGAGAGTCTTGGCCCCTTTTGATCCAGGACAAGAGTAAGGGGAGGTCATCGGTCACTTTTCTTATGCTTCTCTTATCATTAAGTTTCTTACCTTGATATTCCCAAGTATTCTAAAGAATAATTAGATAAACATTTTATTAAGCTATCATTTATTTTTTCTGATCACTTTTGATTATATATAAAAAAAGAACGTAATATATTTTTAAACCAGCTGCTGTCGTGGTCCAGAACAGGGCAATGAGTTAGTTCACGCCAATATATACCTAATCTATGAACTGCTGGAGTATGTGAAGGGGTCAGATCTGCAAATTTAAAGCTAAAGGATCTCCATGACACCAGACAACAAGGGGATATATATAGGATAAGACCTGAGAGTCCAGTATTGATAGTCACAGAAGCCAGAGGCCTTGAGCTAGACCAATGATCCATTGCAAAGAACACTTACAGGTAAAGATGTGTGGATTAAAGGGTATACTGTGTGACTCACTAGGCAATATTACAGCTTTCATGTCCAGATGTTTTGATTGTTTGTTTATTTTGGTTTTGTTTTAATTTTACATTTTGTTGTTTTGGGGGGTGGTGGTTCAAAATGCAGATGCCAGAGTTTAGGGGACAATGAGAAAAATGGGATTGGATGCATGACTCAATAAAAACTTAAAAAAAATTAAAAAAAAGAATATCATTGTACTTGAGGGAATAGTGAAATGTCTGCCACAATCATTAGAGCTTTTGAATTTCGGCAGGGAAGATGTTCAGATTAAGGTATCATTACTTCAAAGCATCACAAGTTGAATATATATGGAAATTAAAACAAAGAATGGATATTCCTATCACATATATTACCAATTTCAGGAAATGTTGCATGATATGGAGGATATTACATGTATACATTGTCCATTTCTACAAATACCAACCATCAGAAGTGGGGATTGCTCTGGAACTGGTTTTGCAGGTGAAGTTGATTTATGGATCTATTTGAAACCTTCAATGGGCTGTATAAGAGGAATGCTGGGTGTGCTGAAAATCTACCTTCTCACTTTGGTTTATATTTGTTCCCAAATCATGTATGATTAAAAATCGGGTTCTTAAGTTATCTGTTCATTGCTAAGGGGCTGCTTATGAAGATACCAATGTGCCATCAAAATTGCAATTTACTCTCTTCAACTTATTTAAATCATGTCTGGTTCTTTGTGGGAACACATAACTTTTACTCACAGCAATAAGAAGACTAAGTAGAAAGATTGCAAGGTGACAGTTCTCTATATAATGCTACAAGTTTCAGAGAAAATCTGGAATATATATAGCAAGATTTTGTCTCCAAAATCATGTAAATATAAGCATGAAATAACTATATAAAACTTTATTTAAATGTAAATTAAGTCAGTAAATGGTCCTGTTTTCTTTTATTTACAAAAAAAAATCAGAAAGTAAATAGTTAAGGTTTTGTGAAACATAAAGATCCTGGTGTTACTATCTAAAATGTATCTTTTTATTATTAAAAATTTCTGCCCCCTCCCCACCTCCCCTTTCCCTCCTCCTCCCCCACTTCTCTCCCTGTCCCTTTCCAATCCAAAGAGCAGTCAGGGTTCCTGGCCCTGTCCAAGGTCCTCCCCACTCTATCCAGGTCCAGAAACGTGCGCATCTAAACAGACCAGGCTCCCTCAAAGATAGTACATGCAGTAGGATCAAAACCCAGTGCCATTGTCCTTGGCTTCTTAGTCAGCCCCATTGTCCACCATGTTCAGAAAGTCCGGTTTGATCCCATGCTTTTTCAGTTCCAGTCCAGCTGGGCTTGGTGAGCTCCCATTAGATCAGCCCCACCATCTCAGTGGGTGTGCGCACCCCTCGCAGTCCTGATTTCCTTGCTCATGTTCTCCTTCCTTCAGCTCCTCATTTGGGCCTTGGGAGCTCAGTCCAGCGCTCCACTGTGGGTCTTTGTCTCTATCTTCATCCATCGCCAGATGAAGGTTCTATGGTGATATGCAAGATATTTATAAGTATGGCTATAGGAGACAATAGGTAAATGATTGTTAATCAATTCCTATAAATTTTAAGGGCTAAGTATACAGGTCAGTTGTATAAGCCTTGAGCATCCCATATGATGCTCTCGTCTTATTGGATAGCATTGAATAAAGAAATGTCAGTTGTCAGTATAAGATTGTAATCATAAGTATGATAATTCAGAACTGAAACCAAGGTGAAGCTAAGGCATTATCTCTTTTTTAAAGCTGTCATGTAAAGATTACAGTATCCTTTGAAAAACTAACATTTCAGTGCATCACACTACTGAAAACCACACTTACTTCACATATATAATAGGCAAAACTTTCATTTGTAAAATAAGTTTCTCTATTGATTTATTAATTTAACTAATGTTACATAGTTCAACTGTCTTAGTTGAAATTATAACCATCTTAGTTAGAGTTTTATTGTTGTGAAGAGATACCATGACCACAGCAATTACTATGAAAAATAATAATTGCCTACAGTTATCTACAATTCAGAGGGTTAGTCCATTATCACCATAGTGGGAAACATGACAGTACGTAGGAAGATATTGTACTGGAGAGGTAGCTGAGAGTAGCTGAGAGGCAGCTGTGCCTGAATCCACAGGCAGCAGGAAGAAAGAATGAGCTATTGAGCCTGGTTTGAAATTCTAAAACCTCAAAGCCCATGCCAGTGACACACTTCCTCTAATAAGTCCATATCTACTCAGATAAGATTGCATCTATTAATAGTGCTACTTCCTAAGGGCCTGTGGAACTCATTTGCATTCAAATCATCACAATGACTAATAGTTTTTACATGTTTGCATAATATAGATTATCGTGGTTTTAAAAGCTTTCTTTCACTTTCAAGAAATGTGTATTCCTTCCATTCCTTTTTCCTCTTTTTTTAAATTTAATTATTAAAAATTTCCACCTCTTCCTCTCCTCCCATTTCCCTTCTACCCCCGTCCCCCTCCCTCTCCAGTCATAAGAGAAGTCAGGGTACCCTACCCTGTGGGAAGTCCAAGACCCTCCCCGCTCCATCCAGGTATAGGAAGGTGAGCATCCAAACAGACTAGGCTCCCAAAATGCCTGTACATACCGTAGAATTAAAACCCAGTGCCATTATCATTGGCTTCTCAGTTAGCTCCCATTGTTAGCCACATTCAGAGAGTCTAGTTTGATCACATGCTCATTCAGTCCCAGTCCATCTGGCCTTGGTGAGCTCCCATTAGATCAGTCAAACCTTCTCAGTGAGTGGACGCACCCCTTATAGTCCTGACTTCCTTGCTCATATTCTCTCCTTCCTTCTGCTCTTCATCTGAACCTTGGGAGCTCAGTCGAGTGCTCCAATGTGGGTCTCTGTCTATATCTCCATCCATTGCCAGATGAAGGTTCTATGGTGATATTCAAGTTATTCATGAATGTGTCCTCTACTGCCTGAAGGACCTAGCTGGGGACATCCCCTTGGACACCCGGTAACCCCTCTATAGCCAAGTCTCTTGCAAACCCTAAAATGTCTCCCTTAATTAAGATATCTTCTTCCCTGCTCCCATATCCACCCTTCCTCCATCTCAACAATCCCACTTCCCCAAGCTCTCCTCAATCCTCCCCTTCTCCCTTCTCTCTCCCCATCTCCCTTTACACCCACCCACCCCCACCCCAGTGCTCCCAACTTTTGCCCAGCGATCTCGTCTACTTCCAATTTCCAGCAGGATAAATATTTGTTTTTCTTTGGGTTCACCTTATTATTTAGCTTCTCTAGGATCATGAACTAATGGCTCACTGACCTTAGTTTATGGCTAGAATCCACTAACCAGTGAGTCCATACCATATTCCTCTTTTTGGGTCTGGGTTATCTCACTCAGTAAAGTGTTTTCTATTTCCATCCATTTGCATGCAAAATTCAAGACATCATTGTTTTTTACCGCTGAGTAGAACTCTATTGTGTATATGTGCACACCTTCTTTATCCATTCTTCCATTGAGTGGCACCTAGGTTGTTTTCAAGATCTGGCTATTACAAATAGTGCTGCTATGAACATAGTTGAACAAATGCTTTTGTAGTATGCTTAGACCTCTTTTGGGTATATTCCCAAGAGTGGAATTGCTGGATCCTGAGGTAGGTTGACTCTCAGTTTCCTGAGAAACCGTCACACTGATTTCCAAAGTGGTTGCACAAGTTTGCATTCCCACCAGCAATGGATGAGTGTTCCCCTTACTCCACATCCTTTCCAGCATAGGTTATCATTGGTGTTTTTGATTTTAGCCATTCTGACAGGTGTAAATTATTAAAAATTATTTTTTAAAAAAAGTTTTGGTTAAGTTTAATGTGTTTTTTAAAAACATTTTATAATGTCATAAACATATTTCTTACTCACTAGGTCAAATTTATACATAAAACTGAATTATGAGAAAATAAAATGATCACAAAATTAAATGACTTAGCTGATAAATCCTAGAAAAAAAATTATATAATCATTGACTCAAATTCCTTTTCCCTTGCTTGTTTACAATCTAGAGTTTAACCTGGTGATGTGGAGAACTCTAGAGAAACATTGCACACTGAGCTCTAGGCCCAGTGATCTATGGATCCTAGAATATACTTATCAGATTTGACCAAAAAATGTGGAAACAGAACCCAACTGACCTTCAATTTGTTCTAAGTTCTTATGTTACTCTATAGTAGAGTAGTAGTATCATATCATTTTTCTCTAGCCAGAAAAATATCAATAGCAAAGTATTGAGGTAGGTAAGTCATAATTAAGATTTAAACTGAGTTCATAAGATGATAAATAAAAAAACACTATATTGTGTCACAGAAGCAGCATATGTTTAGAAAATTATTAATATTATCAACCTTTCTGCCAAGCAAACAAAAGATAAACAGAGCTTAACAGAAATTGGAAAATAATATATATTATCTCAACTATCAGTGAAAGACAAAGCGTCATTAAAGAAGTTCTTGGGGGATATTATGCTATAAATTATTATGAAAATCTGTAAGAAATTTATGTTCTTCTTATTGCATATGATATATGAAATTGTGCAATAAAGCATATAAGCAAGTATCTGAAACAATTGATGACAAGTAGTGTGCAATGACTGATGCACTAATAAAATTCTCCCATCTAACAAGACTGCAGGACAATTTACCTCATAATTGGATTTTACCATACTTTTAAGAGCCAACTGATACCAACAATTTCACAAACTCTTCCATAAATAGAGAGTAAGAACATGTTCAATTTGGTCCTATAAATACAGCTTTAGCCTATATAAAAACCAGATAAAATACAACTAAAATTTAAAACTGGTATATACTTAAATATTTTAAAGCCAATTGCTCAATGGCATTTAAAAAAACATCAAACAATATAATCAAGTTAATTTGCATAAGGCTGTTCATTATACACAGTCAGTATTAGAATATTGAAAAATATGAGGCTAAAACAATATGGTGATTTCTGCAGATGCAGAAATATTTTAACAATGCTATAAATACCCTCTTAAGAAATTTTTGATTAACTGAAAAAAATTAGACATCACACATTAAAGTAGTAATGGCTATGCATGATATAGGCAGTGTCACACTGAATACAGAAAACCTGAAAGAATTCTCTCTAAAAAAAGGAGGATTCTATAATATTACGTAATACTTATATTCCTCATCTGCTGGTTAATATTTGTGAAATAAATATAACACAGCTGATTGACAAAAGAGGTTCAAATACATATTATTTACAGTGGTAATGTTAATTGTGAAAAATGGCCAATCAATAAAAACACCCAGATCATGAAAGCACTGGAATTTCCAAGGGACACATTGATGTCCAAGAAAGGGTAAAAGTCAATCTGGGGAAGACAAGGTAAGGTGCCCCAAATCTTTTTCTACTCTCTTTGTTCCTCCGATCTGTTCCCTTAGACTTCTCTCTAGCACTGCAACAGAATGAAAGCTTCAGCCTCCTTTCCTCCTTCCTCCCTTACTCTTTCTTCTATGGAAAGCACAAACCATCCCTTCTTGGCCTCCCTTCCATTCTCACAATTGTATACCAGGCTCCAGTTCAGGGAGACATCTCCTGCTAAACAACATGTCACACATGACAGAAGACCAAATAAGCTACCTTCAGATCTTTTCCACACTCTATGTTCGTCCAGATCCAATGCCCCTGACTACTTTTTAGCCCTGTAGCAGGTTACCAACTAATTTATTTCCCTCTGCTCCTGTCCATGTCTCCTGCTGATTCTACAGACTATCCTTTCATAGTGTCTCTTCCACAACTCTGCATTCTATCCTGACCCCTAGCTCTAACTCACTTTGACTATTAAACTGCCAGAGAGCCTGATGCGCTTCCAATTGACCTTCTCCACCCACTGTTCCGCTAGAGCCACAAACTCAGCCCCAAAGAAAGTACTAGAATGAAAACACCAATCCAAGGTAGCTAACTGTAACCACAGGCAAACGAAAACCCCCACCAACAAAAAACAAAGAATAAAAACACACAAACACTATGACTGAAAAATAACAGGTATTAATAACAGCTGGCCATTAATATCTCTTAATATCAATTGACTCAATAAAAAGAGACCTATAAAAAGACACAGAATAGATATCTGCTGTATACAAGAAACACACCTCAAACTCAAAGACAGACACTATCTCAGAGCAAAGGGCTGGGAAAAGGTATTCCAATCAAATGGACCTAAGAAACAAGCGGGTGTAGCTATCCTTATAGCTAACAAAATAGATTCCAAAAATCAATCAGAAGAGATAGAGAATGACACTTCATACTCATAAACTTTCTTCTTCTTTTCAAGATTCATTTCTCTATGTCCTTTAATCAATATATCTTCTTCAGAAATAGTGTCTTTTCATCTGGTTATGTGGGTCAGACAAGAGCAATAGCAATACATTATGTTGTTTTAGGTATTTGCATGTGCCACCATGTTATCACAAATTTAGTAACAGTATTTTATTTAGTTGTCACAGCAATTTGATAAAATATGAGCTCTTAGTCACTATCACTAATTCATAAATTGTGGATACAAAAGAAAGGAAGTTAATTTAATTTAAACTAGTTGTATTAAAATCTCTGGACAAACTTCAGGTTGCAATTTCTAATCGTTGTAAAAGCAAAAACTTTTGAAGGGGGAAATTTTATAAAGTGAAATATTAAATGAGAAACTATTGAACTAAGCTGCTGAAATTACTAAATTATTTCAGAAAAAAGTGGGAAATATAGAATAAGAGCATGTAGAATGTTTCTATTTAAGATATAGGAAGAAATGAGATAATGCAATACATTTTCCATTAGATATGAATACAATATGGAGATAAGACTATGTTTTGGATTTGTCGTGGGAGTTGTACAAGCCCAAGGGTGAATGAAATACTTCAGTAAAATTGTGGGTCCCTTAGGAATTAAAGACAGATCTTCATTCAAGGTGTAAATAAAATCCTTTTAGTCCCTTCATACACCAAGATTCTGTTCTCAAGGAAAGAGAAATAACAAGCTTTTATTTTGTTTAAAGTCTGATATATTAATATTATTCCACTTACACAGAAACTTCTCCATACTATAAAGTGACAAATAGACCAATAAGAGGAATTTTATTCTGTTATGAATAAGTAGTTAAAGATCATAATTAGCAAATCAAAGCTACAGATCATAAATATTTTTAAGAAACTTTGCAAAACAAATCTTAGTAACAACAAAAGCCTCAAGCTATGAATCCTGGAATTTTCATTTCAAGTAATAATGCAGAAACACCAGTGTTTTCTGGTTCAACAATGGTGAGTTTATGAATGCTACGTACCAGAATGCCTTTGTTTCCAATAAACAGATGTCAGATATATGACAGATCCATTCCTTTCCTATTTATTAAACCTTGAAAAATAAGTGAAACTGACAGAAATATGTTCCAGATACAAAGGAGAGATGTTTTTAAAATACATTAAAAATAAATTCCTTCAACAAGTAAAAAACTTTTAAAGTTGAATTAGAAGTTGAATTCTGGGACTAACAGTAGTTAGTAACTGTGCCTATAGTCAGTGTCCTTACTTTTCTTTACTTCGAAAATATTTTGATTCCTTTTATACCACTATCTAATCTAAACAGAGGACAACACTAATTGTTAAAGCTTGTATTGTTTTTTTTTTCTAGAAAGCAAGTTAATCAAGGAAAAGAAGAAATAATAAGATGAGATAAGGTGTTTCTGTTCACTCCCACCATCTTTATACCTTGGTTTGTGAACAGTCATGTTTACATGAAATGACCCATCTTTCCTTCAAGATTAAAGGAACTAAGGTATATTGAATGCCTAACTTGGAAAGACTGTAATCAGTGAAACTCTATGGCACTCACAGTCATGAGAAAGGCTGATTCTACAGTTTGAAATTGGAGTAGACTTGAAGAGTTCCCATGACTATACATTGGTGGGATGAGATAAAATATGAAAAGAGCTAAATTGTCTTAAAGTATAACATGCTGTCCTACAGATTCTAATAGGAAAATAATGGCTATTGGAAATAGGTCTTTTGTGACTGAATTCATCCTGATGGGCTTAACAGACCAACCAAACCTTCAACTCCCTCTGTTCTTCCTGTTTCTTGTAATGTATATGGTGACTATGATGGGGAATTTGGGCTTGATAATTCTAATTGGACTGAATTCACATCTTCATACCCCTATGTACTTTTTTCTCTTTAATTTGTCTTTGATAGACCTCTGTTACTCTTCAGTGTTTACACCCAAAATGTTGTTGAACTTCATACTAAATAAGAATGTTATCTCTTTTAAAGGGTGTATGACCCAACTCTATTTTTATTCATTTTTTGTTATTTCAGAGTGTTATGCATTAATGTCAATGGCCTATGATCGCTATGTGGCCATCTGTAATCCACTCTTATATAATATTGCTATGTCCCCTAAAATATGCTCATACCTAATGCTTGGTTCATACTTGATGGCATTTTCTGGTGCCTTGGCTCACACAGGATGCATGCTGAGACTGACCTTCTGTGATGCAAATATCATCAATCACTACTTCTGTGACATTCTTCCCGTGATGCAGCTCTCCTGCACGAGCACCTATGTCAATGAACTGGAGGTTTTCATTGTGGCAGGCATCAATATCATTGTGCCCAGCATCACCATCTTTATATCTTATGGTTTTATTCTCTCCAGCATCTTCCGAATCAACTCTGCTGAGGGCAGGTCCAAAGCCTTTAGCACCTGCAGTTCCCACATAATTGCTGTTTCTCTGTTCTTTGGATCTGGTGCGTTTATGTATCTTAAACCCTCCTCAGTTAGGTCTATGAATGAAGGAAAAATTTCTTCTGTCTTTTATACAAATGTGGTTCCCATGATGAATCCCTTAATCTACAGCTTGAGGAACAAAGATGTTAAAGTGGCTGTGAGAAAAACCCTGAGAAGATGGAAACTATGATGGAAACACCGTCTCTACATATCTGTAGCTATATATTAAAATCTTAGATGAAATACATTTTCCTATTTTATTGTGCAATTATTAGCTATAGTCTGACTTTTCATAATAGCTATTCATTTCCTCTCGTCATTTAGTACAAATGATTTAACATGCTAAAGAGATCTAATCCAAAGCATTTTATTGTCATTATTGATAATTTTTCTTTAGGAAAAATTAATTATTCATTAAACTATCAAGCAAATACTAAGATAATATTTTCCTAATGAATAGGCTGGCAGATTCTTTAATTATATTCCACTGAACTTACAAATGATAATATTTCTATTTTAATTTCCATTATCCGATTTCAAAGTTAATATCTCAGGAATAGGAAGATTCCACAAAGACCATTGAATACAATCCATTTTGCTGTTGTAAACACTGACTGAGCTTTCTTATTATATTTCTTTATATTAATCACTGTACCAAAAATCATACTACATCCTCATATCTATTTTATAAATTCTTCATATATATTTATGACATGGATAGTATACTAATGTGCAGCAATATTGATTATTAAGGTGTCTCAGTTATTCTAATGAAAAGTCTCAGGACAAGGATGCCCTCTTATTATTTATGTTGTTTTTGTCAGTAATATGAAGAAAAAAACAAAAATTTAACTGAAAAAGCTGACTGCCTTTGTTTTTAAATGAGCTTCAATTATCATTCCAGGGAGTAAATACTGATTTACTTTCTGCCAGAAAATAACTTAGTGGCTCTTTCGCTTGTGATTTAAGATATTTTAGAGGCAATTAGCTCAAAAAGTCAGATATTGTATAAAAACAATAGAAAACATGAATTTGTAATGTTTTAATGTGTTTGATATTTTAGAATGACAGTATAGAAAAAAAAGAAGGATAACAGCATTTCTTGATGTTCTAACATACACAGGACCAGAATATAGGAGGTCTCTCTCTAGGAGGGTTTAGAATATACATGGCAATGAAAATGCATATCTGTTCTATGAGACATTGCATTGCCTTCCACTTTCAAAATTTTGAGAAAAGCTACAGTCTACAACTGGCACATGCTAATGATGTTGGATGTGAGAAAAGAATGACTATATTTGTGTGAAATAAAGAAATAAAATAGTGAACAACTGAGAAGGTTCCTCAGTTAAGGGCACCTGACACCATGACTGATGAGCTATGTTCAATCCATAGAACCTACAAGACGGAAGAAAAATGCGGATTCTCAGAGTTCTTCTCTGACTTCCACACATGTACTGTGGTAAGCGTTCACTACAATAAGCTGATTTTAGAATAAAAAAGAAATGACGAAGCTCAAGTTAGGAATTTTGAAAATTAAAGCACCACACTACCCAAATCTCCTAATTAAAAGGCCTTAAGCATAATAAAATTTCTAGATTTCACTAAGTAGGATAGGTTTAAATTATTGATTATAGAGAAGTATTCATGTCTGAAGGTCAGAGTATCTGAGGACAATTAAAGTTTTCTGATCTCTAGACTTTTATTTGCTGATTCTATATATTAGATATGTAGTCAGTAAGATCCTCTATTTCAGCTGGGAAAATTTGAACCTCAAAATGTTAAACAAATAAACAAATCAAGTAATTTGAAAGAAATTTTGTGGTCATGTATGAGACCAGGTTCAACAAAAATACCACTTACTAGGATAGGGTCATGGTGATTAGAAAAATAAGTAAAGAGAACAAAGACACAAGTGAAAATAATAAACCAGAAACATACGATAGTAACGGGAGGAAGTTACTATCCCTCCATTGAATACTGAATAAATCCAGTGAATTTTGAAATTGCCCATGTTTAATTTCCATTTGTTTAAAATTCCCCTTACCCCAAAAGGTAGGAGTAGGATAAAAAACTGCATTAACCTGATGCAAGAAAATGAACAGATGAGCTGAAGGTTGCATGCTACATTCTAAGTTAAAGATTCTGTCACTAGAATAAGAGTAACAATGCTTACACCTTAAACCAAACATTCTGCAGGCAAACCACTCCTCATTGTTATCACCCTAAGACAGTAGGAACTTCTTTGGATCCTTAGGCTTTGGTTTGAGGTAGAAACAGATCTACTTCTCAGTACCTGAAGAACAAAGTCTGGATATTAGCCACACCTGTTGAAAATAACTTTGTGAGAGCAGAAATCTCTGATCTGAATCTAGGAGAAAATAGGATCATGGTCAAACCCAAATTATTATATTTCTTTTCTAGAATAGGAGGTTGCATTATTTTACCCTCTCTTTGAGGAAACAGACCAAAAGACACCTGTGCTAAAACCAGTAATCAAAGAAAAATCAAACTTTTGTCTTGCAAACGATTCTCTATTATACTGTTTTTATTGAAACTTTGCATTTAAGTATTGTAAAATTTAGTGTAAGTTTTTATTGGTATTTATTGAGCTTTACATTTTTTTTCTGCTCCCCTCCTTGCCTCTCCCCTTAATCCTCCCCCAAGGTCCCCGTGTTCCCAATTTACTCAGGAGATCTTATCTTTTTCTACTTTCTATTTCCCATGTAGATTATATCTATGTAAGTCTCTCTTAGTGACCTCATTGTTATCTAAATTCTCTGGGATTGTGATTTGTGAGCTGGTTTTCCTTGATTTGTGTTTTAAAACCACCTATGAGTGAGTACATATGATAATTGTCTTTCTGTGTATGGGTTACCTCACTCAAAATAATGTTTTCTAGCTCCATCCATTTTCCTGCAAAATTCAAGATGTTATTTTTTCTGTTGTGTAGTACTCCATTGTGTAAATGTACCACATTTTCCTTAAACATACTTTGGTTAAGGAGGCATTTAGGTTGTTTCCATATTCTGGCTATGACAAACAAAGCTGCTATGAACATAGTTGAGCATGTGTTTCCTAATATTTTTAAATACAACCAAAAATGTAGTCTTTTATCCTTTTTCTAGTTGCTTGATTGTGTGTGTGTGTGTGTGTAACATTTCTAACAAAGTCCACACACCTCTTTTGAGACCAGGCTCTCATTGTTCTTTAGTACACAAATAATTATAAACTAGGTATCCAAAGACTTCATAGGAATATTCCTGTCCTTGCCTTCCTAGTGCTAGTTATGAGTGCATATGCCACCACACTCATCTTTCACACATTTGTTCTGGGGATATAACAGTTGTTCTTTTACTTCCAGGACAAGTGTTTAATTCTCTAATTATTATTAAAATTTGTATAAGGAAGTATAGGTGATTATATACAAAGAGTTATGCTTTAGTCATATGACGACGACTACAACTAGTACTACCACTGTTGCTACTGCTGCTATGTGAGAGACATTATAACAGATTGAAGTCTGCACACTGAGAGATAAACCAGACATCATAGGATTCATATTAACCCACAAACCTATGAACACCTGATTTTTCACAAAGGAGCCATTCCACTAAAATCAGGAACAAGACAAGGCTGTCCACTTTCTCCATACCTCTTCAACATAATTCTTGAAGTTCTAGCAATAGCAATAAGACAACATAAGGAGATCAAGGGGATTCGAATTAGAAAGGAAGAAGTCAAAGTTTTATTATTTGCATATGATATGATAGTGTACATAAGCGACCACAAAAACTCTACCAAAGAACTCCTACAGCTGATAAACACCTTTAGTAATGTTGCAAGATACAAGATCAACTCCAAAAAACCAATAGCCCTCCTATACACAAAGAACAAAGAAGCAGAGAGGGAAATCAGAGAAGCATCACCTTTCACGATAGCCACAAATAGCATAAAGTATCTTAGGGGTAACTCTAACCAGGGAAGTGAAAGATCTATTTGACAATAACTTTAAGTATTTGAAGAAAGAAATTGAAGAGGATACCAGAAAACTGAATTGTTTTAATAGATGTTTTTGTTCTAATAGTAAGCTGGTATTGCCTAGTATTATTGATATTTGATATAACCAACTAGCATCTGGTGGAAGATTAGCCAAGTCAAAAGTAGAAATGACTTTACATATACTGTACTTCCCTTTATCAGCCCTCCCTAGTTAATAAAATCTTCTCCTTACACTATAGCATTTCTATTCCATACTCTACCATACCATATTAATCACATTAACCATTCATCTTCTGCTCTGATGAAGGCTAAGAGTAATGTTAGTCTAAGAGCATAAGCATAAACATGTGGAATGCAAATGAGATGTTCATTTAGCAAATTATCAGTAAGAAACTTCACCCAGGGACTGTGAATTCCCAAAATATTAGATTTAAAACAGGTTTGCACTATCAGGCATATATCATTTCCCACAGAGTGAGCCTCACATCCATTCATGAAACAGCTTTTACCATTTTCCCTGAGCATTATGCCACTATTATATTAATGAATACCTTTTGCCTGGTTGGAAAGCTTTGTATGTAGCTGGGCAAGATCTTGCAGGACCTGATTCAATAATAAAGAGAATTTTGAATAAGAGTGGACTCCCTCTGCTTATCATTCTCCTCCTTGCGTCATGACTCTTGTTTTCAGCCTCTATATCTTCTTCTGACTTGAGATGCTGCTACAAAAAGACCCTGACTACATTTGGACAGCTTAACAATAAACTGTGTGACACACAGACCTTTGAGCTGCTGTCTTCATGATTATAATTGATTGTTTAATCTATGGAATGCTGTTAGAAGAGCAAATTCTTAAATTAGGAGAAAGGAGAAACTGCAGCCACAATATAAAATTAATTAATTGGTTTGCTAAAAAGAGTTATTTATTCCTTTATTTGCAATATAGCTGTCATTTATTACCTGCCCTATTGACAAAAGTAGATTCTTAGCCTTTATGAGTACATGTACATGATTTTGTCAGGTAGATATCAGCTCTATGTGATGATTGCAATTTTTTAGTTAAATAATAAACATTTGCTACAATTACCAACAATATTATCTATGGCTACAGTTTCTTTCATGAAAGATATTTAGCTAAGCATTAGCTGCCTCCCAGAGAAACATATTTAAATTAACAACTTAAGAAAGCTATGGTTGTATTTATAATTGATAGTTTGTGTGAAAGCAATCTATTTATTGAGTTTTAAAATTTATCATTTATTCATAGGCATACTTTATTTTCTTTGTATTATTTATATAGCAAACAAAATAGTGGTTTAACCTAATTAATTTTCATAAACACACCTCATTACACTAATTTCCTGCTAGTCAGCATTGTCCCCACAGACGCTCATCCATCATCTTTCATGTCATGGAATTTTTACATATCACTATATGTGTACATATATATTTAATATTAGATTCTGCAAATGAGAAAATCATGGTGTTTGTGTCTTTTTCCTTACTTTATATTCCACTCTTCCTTTGTCCCCAACCCGTTTGCTTTTTTTCCCTATATATACTGTTTCATTCAGCTTCATGTCATATGCATTTAGGTCTAGATCCTGAACATGACAGAAAATTATGAAATTAGTCTTCTGAGACTCATTTATTTAATTTAACCAGAGGATTTTCTGTTTTATTTATTTTCCTACAACTAACAAGGTATTCTTTGTTACAGGTAAATTAGCTCCATTGAGTTTATAAATACCACATCTTCCACATTCATTCAGTCATCCACTGCTGAACATCTGGGCATTTTCCATTTATTGACTGTTGTACCTACCACTATAATACACTTGTATGTGCAAATGGCTCTGTCTATTATTGTCTTTAATTCTTCTGAGTTTATACAAAGGAGTATTATGACCTTAGCAAGCTTTGGGGTCATTGTAGATGTAGCTTTCTCTTCCAATCACCATCTTCTACCATTAAGAATTTAAACTGTAAGACTCTGATAATTTGTCATATGACTGAAAGCCTAATTATATTTATGGCCTAAAGGGTGGTACATGACATTTTTGTTGTCCATATAGCAATCAGCATACGATTTTTGTATAGCAAGACACTTCCTGATAGAGAATAGGGGCATACTACCTACTATGAAGCACAAGATTATGCAGTAATTATTCAGCCATCATTTCATAAGGTCAGCCCATCAGAATTAAGGATTCTGTTGGGATTAAACCAAGATGTAAGGTATGTTGGAGTTATTGCCTTTTGAATGAATTCATTGTTTTTTGCTGTAGATTTCTTGTTGTAGCTTATTATCATCTGTTACATATTTGGAGTTTATTTCCCACAGTTCAACTCTATTTGACTATTTATTGGACACAACTTGCCCTATGCATTTGTTATATATTGATAACCCTAATTATTTGGGAAAACTGTCACACAGTCAAAAACCTGTGACCCACCACCAGGTCTTTGTTCCTTTCTCCAAATATAGAGATCTGCCTTCCTTCAATTATATTTCTTGGCAGTCATTTAGTCAGCCTTAAGTGTTCAGGCAAAAGTGTTTCAGGGACATAGAATTACTACATACTGAAAATTGTTGATTCATTGTTACTTAAATAGAAAATAAGCATGCCCTGGTTTTACCTCACTTGCAGATAAGAGAAGTAATAATGTAAACTAACTTTGCACTAAAAGATCCTTAACTCCTCGCACTTAACCTTCACCTTGGTCTGGTAACCCAAGATTTTAGCTTTGGGAATTATTGCTTTTGTTTAAAATAACAAGAAAGGTATTCAGCCAATTTCTTTATCGTCAGAGGAAAAGTAAACATTTATATAGATTGGCTGAAGACCTCCACCACCAAGTCAGGTTTAGTTTCTTGTGCAAACTAATCATAAATCCTCCCTTTGTCTATAACCTTAAGAAATGGGTATTATCCTTAGACCTAGGGGAGACACACACACTTGATCTACTTCATCTCATGAGATATGTATTACTAGATTAAAGAACACAGGATAACTCCAAAACAGTATAGTTGGGAATTTTAGTGCCCTATCTTCATCAATAGAAAAGTCATCTGAACAAAATTAAGCAGAGAAGCATTTGAGTTAAATGAAGGCTATGAACTTACATGTTCTCCAACTGGTGGTTATATTTGGGAAAGCTGTAAAACCTTTGGAAAATAGAACATGAACAGATGATAAAGGTCCCAGACGTGAGTTCTTAAGGTTTTATGTACAGTGCCCGTTTCCCATCCACACTCTACTTCCTGGCATGCAATATTGTTAAGCTATTGTGAATAAGAATGATTCCATATCTGTTTTTCAGGAAGTTTGCTATTGATGTATGGAAAGTTGCTGATTTTTATCAGTTGATTTTGTATCCTGCCACTTTGTTAAAAATTATTTTGATAATTTTTATAGGTTTTCTATTAGAAATTTTGAATTTCTGCAAACACTTTTTCCAAAAGGGGTAGATATTTGTACTGTATAAAACTGCAAAGTATTAAATGTCAATACACAATTACTCAGTCAATAAATAGATAAAGAATTAAACATCCAGTTTTCAATTTCAATAGTATTAGTACAGATATTGTTTGTGTGTGTGAGAGATAGGGGAGGGGAGAGTTCATCATTCTTGGCCACCATGGAAACACAAATTATAACAGCATTGAGTCTCCTTCTTACCTCAGTCAGAATGTCAGTTGACAAAAAAAATAATAACAAACAGCAGAAAATATATGTTGCGGAAGATGGTAGATGTGAAACTCTTATTTATCATTGCTGGATATACACATTACTACAGCCATGATGGAAGTCACTACAAAAGACCATAAAACATAACTATCAAATGCCCCACCTGCATCACCCCTGCCATATAGATTTCATAGCCTTGGTTCTCTGGTACTAACCCAGAAAATGAACACACAGCATATCGCAAATGATAGAGTTTATAACACAGTCAGTTGGGGATTCCCAGGGAATAAGAATGGACATTGACCAACATGATCATTATAGATCAGAACATTTATAGATGAAAATATATAATAATCAAGGAGACTGTGGTACTGGTTTGTATTCCAGGAAGACCATATGTCTTCAAAAACTTTTAAAGCGATGGGGACATTTCCTTCCAGGTGACTGACAAGGTACTTGTATTCAATTTTAACAGAATCAAAAATGCTATGCCCCTATCAAAGGCTTTGAAGGGCCAGCCTTAGAAGTCTTTTCTAAGAAGAGATGCTACAGTAAGCAAAGGAATGAAAATCTAAGAGCTACAGAAAAAGGATCTTCTCACAACAAGATCTTTCTGTTCATCTTTGTATATTTCTAAAACCAGGTGAAATCGTTGTTGTGGGACCCATCTTCTTCCTAGAAATGTCAAAGGTTACTGCAGGAAAATTTATTGTTCCTTGTAGAAAACATAAACATCATTTGTATAGACATATATTCAATGAAAGGTACCATAGAGACTAAAATAGGTATGGGGAGGAGTAAAATTTTCCTAAGTTTTTTCTTCCATATGTACCATACCAGGTGACTCCTGATATGAATCAGAAACTCTGAACTTTTCGTTTAACAACATGCCTGGATTTAGAGAAGGATAGCCACTTTCCTACAACAAAGCCAGCTTTGATTTTTAAGTGTGCTGGAACTATCATTATACTGAGAAGTAGGGAGATATGTATGTTTAGATAGTAAAATCCTGCCCTGCGGAGAATATGGTTACAATAAGTCAGATTTCTCTTTGCTTGATGATTCTTTCTTGATAGCTATATTTTCTTTTTTAGGCATCTGTATGTCCAAGGTCTCTTGAATTTTTGAAGATGGGTATTTCCTGTAAAGACAAGAACAGAACCCTTTCCCAAACCTAATGAAGTTTCCTTACCACCTGTAGGACTGTCACCTCTTTGGATGAGCTGTCATTTCTCTTTCTTTAGAGGTTTCTATTTTTCAAATAGAATCTTTATTAACTTTGATGGTATTCATAGCATTTCTTCTCATGTGGAAACTAAAATGAAACCCCTTTGCCAACATAGCACATCTCCTGATGTCCGTTGTGAGATCAGCACGTCCCTGAAATACACCAGCTGATTTAATTCAGAAGTTCTTTCCATTATCCAATGTCTCTCTGCTGCCATTGTTCCTTTCTCATTAGCATTAAGAAAACTCAAGGTAATAAAGCATTGTGCAATCTATTTCTGGGTATATTTCATCCCTTTCTGATTGTTTAATATATCATTTATAGTTTGATTTTAATAATAACTGCCTGATATGTAGGATTGTGTGGTATACCTGTAATACGCTCTATATTATAAATAAGCAAAAAGTTTCATTTTCTTAGAGACATAGGCTATAACATTATCTGTCTTGATTTTTGCAGGTATACTCACGATGGCCATAACTTCGAGTACATGTGTGATTACTGAATCAGTCTTTTCCAGACTCAAAGCAGTTGCCATTGAAATCTTGAACAGGTGCCAATGAATATATTTTTAATTTTCTGATATTTTGATTTGTGAATATTTCTAATGATTTCATCAAATCAAATAATTTCTGTTTCTCATTCTGCACATGTGATTTCAAAATATTACATTTTCCCATCAATGATAATTTTCTCATCCTTGGATATTATTTGGATGGCGTGTAGATTGCCTTCCTGGAGAGATATTCTGTCTGCTAACTTACATAACTTTTTAACAGATGTTGATTGTCAATTTCAACAGTATTAATCTTTTCATATAATCTCTCATCAGTATTATTTTGTAAGGTTTCATAAGCCACTGACATGGATTGAATTTTGCCTATCAAATTAAGGATATAATTTTCAATAGTATGAACACTTTCAGCTAAAGCCTGTATCCTTCCTAAAAGTTTCTAGTGCTTAACTCTGTTATCAAACCATTTCTTTAAGGATTATAAAGAACAAAGATAAGTGTCATGAGCACAAAAATATATGTACAAGTTAACTCATATAAATCTTGTAGAATTCCATTTACAATAGAAATAAAAAAGGCTGTTAAATTCCTACATAATGATATTTTCTGCAATTATCTTGGGGTTGAGTTACAATTTTCAAATTTATTTATCAAATTAACTTACCACCATTATAATTTTCAGAAAATTGTTGTAGATGTAATAATTTTGAATGGCCAGCAGGTGTCACAGTTGCAGCAGTAAGGCAGGTCCTAGATCAGGACCTGAATTTCCTGAGACTTAATTACTAACAAATTTAGTTAACTATTTAAGAACAGTGTTCCCATATATGAAGAATGTTATGTTGAGCAGAATATCAAAGAACCTAAAGCTTGCAGGAAGTTGCGAACTGAGAGGTTACAGGCCTGAGCTCAGGTCAAGAATTTGTGGATCCAAACTAGAAATGAAAGCCCAATTAGCCCATGCTCTGGTGTCAGAATTGGGCGTGATCAGAGCAGCCCTGGCAGAAGCCAGAGAAGCATTGGGCAAGTTTCAGCAAAAAGCTGCAGGCAAGAGTAAGTCAGCCACTTAGTAGGCGGGATGAAGCCACACAGGCGGATTGACAGGAAATTAACATGTCGCCGCAAGACAGACCTACCAAATGGTGTGCAGTTGTGTGCCAGAGGACTGTTCAGCTGCAGAGGGGTAGTTCAGCTGTGTGTGCTGGAAGAAGGCTTCAGCCCTTCTGGGGATGGACTCTGGCCACTTTCACACCAAACCGTTGCCATTCAAAAGAGTTCCACACCTGCCCAGAATGAAGTATAACAATGATTTATTTATTAGGAAGTAAATTCACAAAAGAGTAGTGATCCACAGTTCTCTGCATGAACTGGGAATTGGAACTGAATCCAGCAGCCAATGGGGTTGCACAAACACTTTTTATCTGCATTTATAGTAAATGAGATCACACCCAAAGTGGGGCCGTATCTTTTTTTTCTTTTTTTTATTACTTTATAAATAACACCAATCAAAATTCCCACTTCCTCCCCTCCTCCCACTTCCCTCCTACTCCCCCATACACCCTCCTCCCCACCCCCCTCCAGTACTAAGAGACAGCAAGGCATCCTGCTCTGTGGGAAGTCCAAAGCCCTCCCTCCTACATCCAGTCTTAGGAAGGTGTGCACCCAAAGAGAATAGGATCCCAAAAACCCAGTATATGCAATCCAGATAAATCCCAGTGCCATTGTCATTGGACCCTCAGTCTGCCCCAATTGTCAACCACTTTCAGAGGGTCCAGTTTGAACCCATGCTTGATCATTCCCAGAACAACTAGAGTTAGTGAGCTCCCTTTAGCTCAGACACACTGTCTTAGTGAGAGGCATTATGGTAAGAGGTATTGGACGAAGAAATTCCCATAGCAGATTGATCCGTTTTCATTCATTTTGCTTGTGAATATATTTGGATTGGAAAATTGAAACCATTGGTAAAAGATGTATACTGATTCCTATCTTTTTGTTTATTTCATATTGTTTGGTGTTTTTTCGTTTTTATTTGCTGAACTAATGGCCTGATATGGCTGTGATTTCCTGTACCTTTATGTTGTGTTATCTTTTTCTTCATTTGAAATGAATTCCTGCCGGGCGGTGGTGGCGCACGCCTTTAATCCCAGCACTCGGGAGGCAGAGGCAGGCATATCTCTGTGAGTTCGAGGCCAGTCTGGTCTACAAGAGCTAGTTCCAGGACAGGAACCAAAAGCTACGGAGAAACCCTGTCTCGAAAAACCAAAAAAAAAAAAAAAAAAAAAAAAAAAAAAAAAAAAAATGAATTCCTTCATTTATTTTCTTTAGGAATGATTTTGTGACCGAAGATTCCTTTAGCCTGTTTCCATCATGGAAAGTTTTTCTTTGTCCTTAATTATTACAAATAATTATTTTAGGTAGAATAATGTCTTGTTAGTTATCCTTGGATATTGAAAAATATCACTTCAATACTTCTTTTATTTTGTTTACTTGCTTTTTTTTTTCTAGACAGGATTTCTCTGTAATTTTGTAGCCTGTCCTGGAATTAGCTCTTGTAGATCAGGTTGGCTTGAAACTCACAGAGATCTTCCTGTCTCTGCCTCCAAAGTGCTGGAATTAAAGCTATGAACTTCCGCCACCAGGCTCAATCCCAAGACTACTTGATGAATAAGTTCTATACTTATCTGTGTGTATCAGAAACTATACCAGTAATGTTTCATCAATATGGCCACTCACATGTAAGCAGAACAGATTCACAAGCGTTCAGGTCAAGAAAAAGGGAAAAAACTCACGACAAGGAGGAAGCAGAGGTAGTCAGAAAATATAGTAGGTCTTGGGCCAGTCACAAATTAGTTGATTCGTTCATGAAATTCAACTGCTTTGGCAGAAGAGTTTTCTCAATGTGAACAAAAATACATAATTTATTTTCTAAACCTACATTTTTCCTGGCCAAACACCTCTAAAATTTGTAGGGGTTTACAAATAAATATGCCAAAGTGAATTGGAAAAAGTCCATGAGGTTTGAAACCTACACAAAGAACAATAGGGAATTGAGGGGGGAAAAATAAGGGAGATAGTATTTCCCTGGTAAGGGCAAACCAATTGGTGTCTCATCAATGTGTGGTCTCATCAATGTGTATATTACTAAACCATCAACCATGAAAATTTTTGCAAGTGATATAATTATGTGGACTAAACATATTATATTTATGTAATAATATTTATGAAAAAAGAGACCATGAAATTTGAATGAGAGAGGAAAAGAGTATATGCCAGGGTTCTGAGGGAGGAAAGAGTGGTAAGAAGTATTAAACAAATGATCATGGAAATCCTTGGCATGAAGATGTAAAATGAAAACTTTTTAACCTATACAGAACTCAACTGCTAAATATAAGAGCTTATATTTTAAACTGTAAAAGGCATATTAAGAAGATTAACAAAATTGGAGTAGGTAAGAATTTTTCTCAATAGACTTAGTAGCATGGGAAATGCTATCAACAATAAACAACCAGAATCTTATGGAACTTCTAAGATTTGTTACACGAAGGGAATTGTTAAGTGAAGAGGCAGCCATATAATATGAGAAAATTCTTTTCTAAATAAACAAATGACAGAAGTAAAATAGAATAAATATAGAACTGAGAAAAAACCTAAATAAAATAATCAACTAAAACTAGACCATTAAACTTCATTAAGATTTCTCAATAAAAAAATAATAATTGACTAAGGAACACTTGAGTGGGAGAGAAGTGGAAATTTGGATTGGTAGTTTTTAAAGTAATAAAATAAAATTACAATAATAATAACAAAACTGTTCAACATTCTTAGCTGTATTATATTCATTGCTGTCATAAAATGCCATGACCAAAGGCAACTTATGGAAGAGAGAGTGTATTAGTCAGTGTTCTTTAGAATAACAGAATTTATAGAAAGAATCTCTTCTCTCTCTCTCTCTCTCTCTCTCTCTCTCTTTCTCTCTCTCTCTCTCTCTCTCTGTCTCTCTCTCTTTCTCTCTCTCTTTCTCTGTTTGTCTCTGTCTGTCTCTCTCTTTCTCTCATTATCTATCTATCTCTCCCAGATAGCTCAGTTGGTCTTCAATACATACTGAAACTGCAAAGTAGTAGGCGAAAATATCAATGCCATTGAAGGAATGAATATGCTAGCAATACAAGGGCAAACAGGCAAAGAGCAAAAGCTTACTTCTGTGTTGTTGTATAGGCTTCCAGCAGAAGGTGTGACCAAGGCCAATGGTGTTTGCTTTGTACTTCAAAGGTCCAAAGTAGAAGTGGATTTTAGATCAAGCAAAAAATAATCTCTCACAGGTGTGCCCTCAGTTTCTGAGATGTAGTCCATTCCAGGTGGTAATAACTTGACAACCAAGAATAGGATCATGAGGGAGATGAGAGCAGGAAGCTAAAACTAGAAGTCAGCTTATCATATTTCTAATGGTTTAGAATGTTAGGTACTTCCCCTTGAATGCTGGTTCTATCCTGGGTGGTGCCACCTGTTCCAGAATATTGCTTTGTCAGGTTCTACCTGCCTCTTTTTGTGATTTTGATTATCATATTATCATTGTCCTTCCCTATGGAATTTCCCAACTGTGTCTGTAAAAACTAGAAAGCTCCTCAAGATCAACGCTTATTTTTCCTCTTCCTCTTCTTCTCACTAATCCTACTTCTTCCCTTTACTCTACTTTCTTCTCCTTATTCTTCTACTTACTCTTCTTATTCTTCTTCTCCTCCATGCCCTTTTTACTTCACTTTCTCCCCTTGCATGAAAAATAAAGAAAATGCAGAGGTAATGTACTTGAGTTATTTTTTTACTCTCAGTTCCATGGCTGCTGTACACCTCCAATTCTGAGCCCTGAGGAGGTACTGAGGCTGGTACTCAAGACCTCCCATAAAAGATCATTGAATACAACCCATTTTGTTGTTGTAAACATTGATCATTTTTTTGGTATATTTCTTTATATTCATCATTTTAACAAAAACTCACACCACATTTCTCATATAGATTTATACCACTGACAGTATACTAACGTGCAACAAAATGGACCATTAAATTTGAAAGACCCCTGGAGTAGGGAGACTCTCACTCAAGTCTCAGGATAACACAACCTCCCAGGAACTCAGGAGAGACTGTCCTTGCTGCAAACACACTGTTATGGTTTTCTGTCCCTTTAAGAGACAAGCCATGCCCACTCCCTCCCCCATCCACTGAGGCAGGCTGATCTTCAGCTTCTGGCCTGAGCTCGCTCTCTTTCCCATCTTCCTCTTGGAGAGGCAGCTTCGCTTCTGCCTCTCTCCCCACTTCTCCGCTTCCCCTGTATTTGTCTCTTTCTCCTTCTCTCTCTCTCTCTTTCTCTCTGCCCCCTTCTCCCTTCCCCCTTCATATCCCCCTAAATAAACATTCAACCTCATTCTGCAAGTCGTGTCTATCCATGTTTCTGTCTCCTGCCAGCCTGCCATGTGTCTCCCTGCTTGGGACAAGCCACTTCTCGAGGACCGGCAGCCATTTCTGGCTGCTCTCTGAGCCCGCTGCCTGCCGCCATATTTCCCACCATCATGGCTCAGGCCACCGCTCTGGGACTGGCAGCCATCCTTGCCTGGGACTGGCTGCTCCCAGGGTCCACTGTCTGCTGCCACATAGCCTGCTACCACCACTTGGGACCTACAGCATTTCTGCTGCCTACTGCCACCGGGGATCTTGCAGCATTTTTTTTTTATAAAATATAAAACACATAAGGTTTATTGACAGTACAGAAACCAGTGCACTGAGGCCGAAACTCATTTCCCAAACAGGGGTAGAGGAGTTCTACCCTGAGTAGCTGGGAGAAGGAGTATTTAAGGGACGAAACCATAATGTTTCCAAAAGGGGTAGGGAGGGCGTCATTGGAAAATTCCGAAAATACCAGTGATAATCACAAGGGGGTAACTCCCTGTTTATCAAGATTATTCTCAAGATTATAATCTAACTTTATGGTCAGGTAGTTTCTGGAACAGAGTCACTGAACCGATTAACCTAGATTTTTGGTTCTTCTCTTCCTGCTAGATTTTATTTATTTATTTATTGCTAGAGGGGTCTGACGTTATCTGGGTCTTTCAAATTGTGTCAGGTTTTCTAGTAAAAAGTCTAAGGAAAAGGGTGTCCTCCTATTATTACTAAGTTTTGTCAGTAAATGTGATGTAAAAAAAAATCAATTTCGTTTTGAAATCTAACTGCCTATGTTCTTAGATGAGCTCAATTATCATTCCTCAGGGTAAATACTAATTTACTTTCTGCCAGAAAATAACTTAGTGGCTCTTTTTGTTGTGATTTATGTTATTTTAGAGGGGATTGGCTCAAAAATCCAGGTTTTGTACAAAACTACAAAAAAATGAATTTGAATTTTTTAAATATGTTTGATATTTAAGAATTACAGTATAGGAAAGAAAGGAGACTAACAGCATTCTCTATGCTCAAATAGACAGAAATTCAGAATATATGAGGTCCCTCTCTAACAGGATTTAAAAGAAATATTCCAATGTAAATACATATCTGTTCCATGAGACACTGCATTGCCATCTACTTTCAAAGTATTTAGAAAAGCTACAGCCCACAGCCGGCATGTACTAATGATTTTTGGATGTGAAAAGGGAATGGCTACATTTGGAGGAATCAAAAAATGAAACAGTGGACAGGTGGAATGGTTAATCAGGTAAAGTCACCTGTCGCCAAGCCTGACGACCTATGATCAATCCCCAGAATCCACATGATAAAAGAAAATACTAATCCCAAAGTTCTCTGATGTTCACACATGTACTGTGGTATGCACACACCACTCATAAGATAATTAAGCACTTAATTAATTAATCAAGAACAAGAAAGGAATAATAACTGAAGTTCAAGTTAGTAATTTTGAAAATAAATGCAACATCTATCCAAATCTCCAAATTGAAAAGCTTTATATATATTGAAATTCCCAGATTTCCCTAATTAGGATAGTTTTAAATTAAAGAAGTATTAGTTCGTGAAGGTCAGAATATCTGAAGTCAGCTAAAACTTCTAGTCTCTGGACTTTTATTTGTTGGTTCTGAATAGATATATTGTCCCTAAAATATCTCCTAATTCAGCTGACAAAATTTGAACATCTAAATGTTAAACAAATGAATAAACCAAGTAATTTGAAAGAAATTTTGTGGTCAGACCCAAATTATTATATTCCTTTCTAGAATAAGAGAGTGCATTCTATCCCCCTCCCCTTTTTGAGGAAAAAGGCCAAAAGATGACCGCATTGACAAGCAGTAATCGAAGAACAATAGAAAGCTTTGTGCTGGAAAATCAGTCTGTATGTTACTGTTTTTATCATAAGTTTTATTTAAGTGTTGTCAAATTTAGTGTAAGTTGTTAGTGATTTGTATATTGTGATTGGATGTTGGCCATTGCCAACACTGATTTTCACTCTAAAGTTTATTTTTAAGTAAAACAGCTGACATTATTTTCAGTTTTTTTGCCTGCAGTTTTCCTAATTTGAATAAAAGACTTTTCTTATAGAATGGGCAATATTTATGAATGTTCAAATAACATATCCACTGTTTCTAATTCTCCAGAGTAGGGATGTACTTACACTACGATAATTTTCTTACTAATTCCAGTATCCATATTATATTATCTTGCTAATTTTTCATTGAACCAATCTCAAAATATAAAAAAAATTTTATACTACTGTCAAGTAAAAAATAATAAGAAAAGGACAGCTCTGCCAGTGCAAGAAATCCAATTAGGTCAAATCAAACTAAATCAAAATGTCCCCCATTTTTTTAAGAATGATACACCTGGGTGGCTGAGTGCATGGTGGGGAGACAGAAAAGCAGGGAGCCCATGCAGACTTGAAAACCACATGATTCTCCTCTGGGAACCCATTTAAATACCCTGTGGGAGTGGTCGGGAGGAGGGGTCAGGACCTAGAATGCTGAGATTTGGAGTCCAGGGCAAAGCAACTCCCAGATTTGGGGGCTGGGATGAATGGCAGGGGCTGGGGGCTACGCTCCCATCTTAACATTCCAGACTCTTTGGATAAAGGGGTGACAATAAATTGAAGTGATAATTGCAACAAATATTTAAGCTTTCTTTGAAAAAAGGGCGTAGACTCAAGTATGGCTCCTTCCTACAGGTATGGGGCAAACTGGGGAGGGGGTGCTGGCTGTTGGTGAGTCCACCTTAGCGGGTTGTGTGGCTGAAAAGGCATTCTGTCTGTTGACATTTTGGAGATGCCAGGCATTTGTTTCTTGAGGGAGGTAAGAAGGCAGCTATCTAGGGAAAAAATATTACTGGAGCTATGAAATAAGGCTAGCCTTGGGATGAGACACAATAGCAGATGAAACCATATTTAAGTTGGCAGATGTCCGTGACCCAGAAGAGCTGGTACCAATTAAATCCCAGGAGCTAGTACAGGTGCTTTTGGTGTTGTCCTGGAAGCGTTTTGTAGGTTGGTCTGGAGTAGGCAGCAGAAGTAACCTGCAAAATAAGCTTAAAACTGGCTGGGGTTAGTCTAGTAGTAAAACAATTAAATAAATTGGGAACCCTGGATTTTACCAAATCTGATTTTGGTGTAGCTATAAAACTTTTCCAGGAATTTGTAGCAAAAGGCTATTAAAGTAAATTGGGAACTTTTGAACTTCTGGAGACTGAAATCTGTTAATCCTGGACTATAAGCCTGTTAAAGACCAGTACCTTGTGTTGTCAAGTGTTCTTTAGACAGATCTGGGAGGAATAGATGAGCAAAAAACAAGACACTTTTGGCCAGCAGGCAATCCCAAATCCTGTCCTTGGGGAACATCAGGCTAAGAAGCAATATTTGCCATTAACTGTTGAGTGCAAAAAGACCAAAGATTTTTTTTTTTTTTTTTTTTCCTGTGAGGGGAAGAATGTCTTATTACCTGGCTTGGCAGATACAGCAGATTGATTCCCTGAGAAGAAAGTCATTTTTGCTTTTGTGTGGGTGCTTTGCAACCCAGAGGAAGCCTAGAGACACAGGTTGTCTTCTTGGAGGACACACAGGATGCTGCAAAGACTGGCTTGTCTCTATGTTAAAAAAAAAAAAAAAAAAAAAAAGAACTCTTATTTGAAATGCCATGATCTCATGTCTGTAAAGGCACTTGAAAACCAAGTGTTATTATTTGGTATTTTAGCTGTTGTAATCTGGAAGTACATATAAACACCAAACTGAAATTTACATTAAAAAACAGTTAAATATTTATATAAACATATGTTGTAGCCACATTATACTAGGCATGGCAAGAGAGAACAGAAACATAGAGATGAAAGACTTTTAAGGGTTTAGAGTGGAAGAAGGACTGGAGAAAAAGTAGTTTTGTCAGTAGGGAAGATTTGTTGTCAGCATAGAAGGTGGGGCAGCAGCCGTTAGAGAACAGAGGCACAGAGACAGGGAAACAGCTTGGAAAGGAGGGGCAGCAGCAGTCAGAGCTTCGAAGGCAGCCCTGGAAAATGGAGCGCTCTGATGGTGAGGGGCCCAGAAGTTGATGGGCATTTTGGGTGCACAGGAAGCGCGCGCATGCCCGAATGAGGCAGAAGTCAAGGCGGGACAAAGAGCAGGAGTGCCAATGAAAACATAGAGAAAGACAAAAGTAGGGTCGGGACAAACTAGTGGTCGGCGAATGAACACACAGAAAGAGAAAGAAAGGGAGGGCGGCGGAAGCGCCAAACTTGAAAAACACAGGCTTGGAGTGTAGTTTGCTTTTACAATTTAAAAAGGTTTTAAGTCCCCACTTAAAGGCTTTGAAATTGGCTAGGATTCGCAAGAAAACCACTTTAAATGCATGCCTCTGACACAGAGAAGGTCCAAATGCATATTTAAATATCATTTAAAAACCCTCTAGGTATTTAAATATCACTTAAAAACCCTTTAGGTAGTTAACTATCACTTAAAAACCATAGCATGCTGGGATTTGGAGTCCAGGGGAAAAAAGCAACTCCCAGACCTGGGGGCTGGGATGAATGCCAGGGGCTGGGGTCTGTGCACCCAACTTAACAACTACATCTGAAAATACCTTTGTAGGAGGAAGGGGCCATTTGTGAACATCGGATGCTGTGAACTTTGAACTTTGCTGGTAAACAGATTAATAGAGATGAGTTAAATTAAGATGTAAGAGTTAGCCAATAAGAAGCTAGAGCTAAGGGGTCAAGCAGTATTTTAATTAATACAAATAGATAGTAACACAAAGCAAAGTAATTCATGACCACAGACCTAAGAGGTACCTAAAGAAACCCTACATACTGATGCGAAGGTTAAACACACATATAAAATTATGGAAAAGAATAAACTTTACTAGAATACTGAAAAACAAATGAAAATTAGAAATTTGTCAAGTATAAAATTATAATATTTTGTAAATTTTTATTTATAAATTATATATTATTTATAAAATTATAAAATATGAAATAGGCAGGAATTAAAATATGACTTTCAAAAATGTTAGGAATGTGGCGGTCTCATTTTTAATTAAAGATACATGCTGGCAGACTGAGTTAAAATAGATTGTATATTGCTTCTGAGAAATGCACATCCATGGAAATAGCCTTGAGTGATAGTCTATAAATATGAATTCCAAACAAATGCA
This sequence comes from Microtus oregoni, assembly GCF_018167655.1. NCBI lineage: Eukaryota > Metazoa > Chordata > Mammalia > Rodentia > Cricetidae > Microtus > Microtus oregoni. The sequence continues at coordinate 54,098,779 of NW_024543067.1, forward strand.
ACTAAGAAAGAAAGCAAGTTAACTAGAACTGGTATCTTAGAATATGGATTTCAATGAAAGAATTTTCAGTGGTATATAAAAGACCAGTCCCTGATGTGGGAGTCCCCTTTGTGTGCTGTCATTACCATTAATAAATAAAGAAACTGCTTTGGACCTATAGCAAGGCAGAACTTAGATAGGCAGGGAAAGCTAGGCTGAATGCAGGAAGAAAAAGGCAGAGTCAGGGAGATGCCATGGAGCCACTGCCAGAGTCAGATATGCTGAAACGTTGCCCGTAAGCCACTTCCCAAGTGGCCATACACAGATTAATGGAGATGGGTTAAATTAATATGAAAGAGTTAGACAAGATCTTAACTTATGTATAGTAAGTCAAATAAATATGAGACTTAAAACTAAATAATAGGAAAAACTGAAACATTCTCAAAATTTTGCTCAATGACTATTTTTTAGATGATTATTAGAAAATTACCTACTGTATTTTAATGACATATATAGATAAAATTATCTGAGACAACTTTAATAAAAATTTTAGAGAAGGAAAAATTGAAGGAAGACAATCAAATATCACATTGTCCAAAAATACAATTCAGTAAAATCAAGGGCAAATTAGATTTAAAAAAGTGGTTGTAGGAAAATCAACAAGCACCAGTAATTTCTTGTTGATAACTCTAGGCATATTTTCACTTGGCTCAAGAGTTAATCCTATTCAAATATAAATATGAGTTTAATAATTTATGCTTTCAAGTGTTTTCCACTAAACAAGCACAAACCTGTGAATACCAGAAGGACCAATATGTCCTGATCACAGATGACAGTAAGTCCAACAGAACAAAGGCTTTCATTTGACTTAATTGGACATTAACTTGAAAGCAGTAGAGGTACATTGTGCATTTTCTTGGTGCACAGGTGGGTTAGAATGTATTTCCAGAATTTTTTTTTCAATCAGAACTATTAACTAATTGTGGTGTGAGTTTTTCACTACTTTGATACTCAAAACTTTAGTTGGAACTGTACATGTTGGCTTATACCTACAATCCCAGCATTTGAAAGGTTGAGGCAGAACCATTGCCATAAGTTTGAGGCAAGCTTGGACTACATAGTAAGACTCTAACTAAAAACAACCAAAAAAAGTAAAGATAACATAGAACTCATTAGAATGCAGATGGCATCTCTATCTTTGTGACTTTATAAAAAGAAATATTTTATTTTTGTTTTGTAGACTATATAGATAAAGTAAAATATTCTAGAACATGATCTGAACTAATAAAAAATAAAATGGAAACCAGCAATTTCATGCCTGTGAGTTAACCAGTTTAAGAGTTCTTTCTCACATACCCTGTATCCCTCAAATACAAAGCCTCTGAATACAGTTTTATTCTCTCCAGACCTGCTAAATGGAATTTTGTAGTCTTACTTAGTCATTTTTTATTAAAGAGTCTTGCTATTCAGATAAAGATTGTTTCAATTAAGCCAAGGATTTTTAGGTTTTCTCTCTTCTTATTTGATAATTTATTTTTATGTTCATTACACAATAAAATACACCAAGAAAAGTTATTGTTCTACAGATGTACAATGCATGACTATTGATATAACAAAGCATTAATAAAGTTTTCAAGGTCTGCTAAGAATTGTGAAGTTCCTTGATCATATTATGAGTTTTTAAGAAACATTTTAACCTTTCTTTACAGCTTTGATTGCTTCATTCTTGGATTTTAAGGGCAGGTACATTTCTAGAGCTCCACTGTCCTTTCCTCTTCATCAGAAACATAAAAACTGGTTTCATCTTGTTTACTTATTTCAGTTCACTCCATGAAATCATCCTGGCTTCACAAGTCACCAGATCCTCATCAAGAGCAGCATATTCCTTCCTCTGTGGACAAGTCTTCAGGAATATGTTAGGAAAGCAAAAATGAATTGAACTCCAAATAAGCAGTTTTAAAAATATAATAATGATTCAAGCAGAGAAAAAGGAAATGGAAATGAAAAAAATATAAAAAATAATGAAACAAGGTTATTTGAAAGATAGCCATGAATGTCTATCCATTATCCATCTTAAACATAACAAAGAGAAGACTCAAATTCATAGTGTAAAAGATAAAAAGGAAACATTACAGCACACTGATGAAATCTGCAGTATCTTTATTGCATATTGCAAAATCCTGTATTCCAGGAAATTTGAAAACTTTAAACATATATTCTAATTCTAAAACAGAGTAAAACCAATAAAAATATTATGGTTCTATATTACTAATAAATTTTAGAAAACATTTTTTATTAAAATACTGGTACATTAAATTTGCAACACTTTTCAAATGGCATTCACAAAAAAAAAAAAATGTGCTTCTTTCCTGGGCTGCAAGAATAGTCTTTTAAATGTAATTCAATAACATTTTCAAAAGGTTATTATCCATGTCCAGCTATCTATATAAGAATATTAAGAAAATTAAGAAAGTGTTGATTTATGAAATTCAGTAACATAGTATTATGCATTAATAGAAGACTGGAATTACATGATTAATTTTTTATCCATTAATATTTCATTCATATCTATTATTCCACTATCTAAATATTGTGGATAGAGCAGTGACCAATATCTATGTGTACATATCTTTGAAATGGGATATATAGTCATTTGGGCATGTATTCAGTGATAGTGTAGCTCAGTCATACTAGTTTGCTTCTACGTTTTGAAGAACCCCTCACTGATGTCTTTAGTATTTGTAATAGTTTATATGCTACCATACTTGAATAAGTGTTCATTTTTCTTCACATCCTCACCAGTATTCCTTGTCATTTGACTAACGGGTGATAGTCATTCTGACTGGGATGAGATGGAATATCAAATTAGTTTTAACTGGAATTTTCTGCTGACTAATCATGTTGAACACTGTTTAAAACATATTATTTTAATGATCTTTTATGTATAGCTTCCCTTCCTACCTTGATTTTTCCAGCAATATTTTAGGCTATAGCAATATAAAAATGTTGAAAATAGGAAAATAAATTTTCACAAAAGAAGAAATCAAATTCTCACATGAAATTAAATTTGTATACTAATGCAGATATATTATTTAAAGATTATTGTGTATTCCTTGTTGTATAACTACAAAATAACATTGCCATTAGAAGAAATGTTCATTGTATTATTAAATTCTTAATGACCAAGCAGGGTACTCACTCAGAAATTTTCAGTAATTGTTAAAAAATTAACTTGAGTTGTAACATACCTTAGATATGGTATGACTTTTTTTGTTTGTTTGCTTAATTGTTTTATTTACTGAGAAATTGTCTTATTATGTAGTCATATCTGTCCTGAACAAAATATGTAGAACCAGGTTAGTTTTGAACACATAGAAATCTGCTTGTTTCTACCTCATGAGTGATGGAATTATAAGAGTGCATAACTACACATATATTAGTAAAAAGGAATTTGGAATTCTTTGTATATTGCTCAGAGGTAGTCAGGCCAGGTATGAGTGAATTCTTAAGTTTGGTAGAGATCATAAAATAAAAACATTAAAATAAGGAAAAAAAACTCAGAAAATATGATTTCCTTAAAAATAACTAAAATTGATAATGAGGTATTAGATGATAATGGAATTAGACTCTGTGGAACATTACCATGAAGAACTTGGGAACTGAAATAAAAATAACAGAAGCAGATTTCCTGTATGAAATGAAAGGTGATGGGCAAATGGGAGTTCATTATTGGTTAAATCAAAGAGGAAGTACAATCCCTAAAGATGAAAGTGTACCAGAGTAGAGAACTGGTCCCTAAAGATCTAAATAAACACCATTACTAAGCATGTAAATGCATAAGCCCCATTTCCTCTTTATATCTGGGCTCTTTAACCAGGTAAGAGTCCAAGAAAACCAGTTCCTTATCCATAGGCAAATATAGAGTAGTAATAAATTGTGCATAATATTCTGGAGTCTTACCTGGTGACCAGTGTGATACAAAAGATAAGCTTTATGCTTACTTGTGTTTCTTCAGAGTCTTAGGGAATTAGTAGCATTATGAATTATGATTGGTAGTTCAGAAAGATTTCAAATGACTATGGAATATTAATTTTGTGCTTCATCATCTTGTAATCAAGACTTCATCAGGACTTCAGGAAAAATAAAAAAAAATGGTAAATTTGCAAGAAGGTTTTCTCACCAAAAGTGGGTAAGTTTTGATTTCTATGCCAATATTTCATTGTTTAATTGACACTTTCAATGAGATATCTCTAAACTCTAAAATGATAATGTGAGGTAAGAAATTTGTTTTGAATCATGCTTTACTTGTGAAATGCCCAATGATAAAGCTAATTGAAACATGGCTTCTTGCATACAAACCTACTTTTATTTGGTTTAATGTGTATCCATGCAGAGAGAAGAAGACCTGGAGATAGATCCTCTTAACAAATTCAAATTGACAATGGGGCATTATTTCTGTTAACCTGTTGAACAGTTGATCTCTAGGGCTAGGTATTTTTCCAAAATGAATGGCTTTCTTTTAAGCATAGATTCTTTCTATTTTTAAAACCAATATTTTGGATTTGTAGCTCTTTTTTTTTTCTTTCAGTATTTATACAGTGACATTGGACATCCTCTATCCTTTCAAAAATACTTGATTTTTTTTGCTCCATTTGCCCTAGTAAACAACATTCTATTTTCTGCTAATGCGGATATAACTATTTATATTGTATGTGTCATGGAGTTCATGAAGGGTTTTTCAATTTTAGCTCTGATTTTATTATGTTTGCAGAATGGTTTTGTGTTGAGTTGAAGCCCAACATCCAAGATCTTTCTTTCTTTACCAATCTGTGTTGTCATAAAGTTTCACAAAAATAACTGGAAATTTTCCTGCAACATTTTGTTTAGAGTCGATAAAAACTGGAGTTGCTTGGGGTATTTTAATCAACAAGTTCTAATTCAATAGCTATATATCACTTCTGAATTTATGTTTTTTGTTGTGATAAGACTAGTAACTAAATCAAAGAAGGAACTACCAATCAGTATTGAGAAAATGAAGGTTCCTTTAGGGAAGTTTTTTTTTTTTTTTTTTTGACAGCAGATGTCTGGGAATCCTAACATCAGGAAAGCTGCAGTTGACCACAATGAACTGCAACCTATTCCCAGTACCTTATCCTAAGACCATAAGCATCCTTATTTGGATGGCCCTTATTAACAAGGTCCTTATTTGTCTGACAGAGATCTAACTGGAGTTGCTACTTGAAAAATTGTTCAAAATATCCTCCCAAAGCAGCTCAGTTTTCAATTTGGCCAGTCCTTTTTTTTTTTTATGAATCAGGAGCTTGGAAAATATATATTCACACACACACACACACACACACACACACACAGAGAGAGAGAGAGAGAGAGAGAGAGAGAGAGAGAGAGAGAGAGACTCAGTTACACCTTAAAAATACTTTTAAATGTGATTATTTTAACTATCTGCTGATACAATCAGTAGTTTTCTAGATATTGCCTTTCCAGGTTTGCTACAATCTGAAGTATATATAATAAACCATTGGTTTCCTTGTCAAAGGAGTTAATTCATCAACACCTGGCCATCCTTTACTCTACAAGAGTGAACACAATGTCCACTATATTAGCTATTCTTAGAATTAGGTTCTTTTTCTTATGCTTACAATTTTACAAGAGTTCAAGTTAGATGAAGCTCAGAATTTGTTACCCAAGGCAGAGGCTAAGTCAAAGAAACAATAGTAGAAAGAGAAATGACAATTTGTCTGGAGACAAGCTGCTTCTCTCCTCTCCCTTAATTTTTCTAATAGTCGTATTGGGTATGATAGTACTGCTGTCGACTTATATACACTGTTGTTGACTCTGTAATGTAGTTAGTTTTTAAAGTCTGATATGGGGAAGATGATGACGTTGAGTAATGTGGTGCCATGAAGAGTTTCAAATTGATCAACTTCAGGCAAATCTACTAGACAACTCACTTACATAGTAAAAACTTTGGTGACATTTTCTTTTATCTTACCCGATTTCATCTTAGCTGCTTTTGTTCCTACAGATACTCTAATGGAAGAATGGCTCTGGGAAATATTTCCACAGTCACAGAATTCATCTTGATGGGGTTAACAGACCAGCCAGAACTTCAAATCCCTTTGTTCCTCCTCTTTCTAGTAATGTACATGATAACAACACTGGGGAATTTGGCTTTGATCATGCTAATTGTACTGAACTCTCACCTTCACACCCCCATGTACTTTTTCCTATTTAATTTGTCCTGCATTGACCTTTGCTATTGTTCAGTCATAACACCCAAAATGCTAATGAACTTCACACTAAAGAAGAATGTTATTTCTTATGAAGGATGTATGGCTCAATTCTACTTCTTTTGTTTTTTTGTCATTTCTGAGTGTTATGTGCTGACAGCAATGGCCTATGATCGCTATGCGGCCATTTGCAATCCACTCTTATATAACATTACTATGTCTCCTAAGGTGTGTTCTTACCTCATGCTTGGTTCATATTTGATGGGGTTTTCTGGTGCCATGATCCACACAGGATGTGTCCTAAGACTCACCTTCTGTGACAGAAATACCATCAACCACTATTTTTGTGACCTCCTCCCTTTACTCCAGCTCTCCTGCACAAGCACCTATGTCAATGAGATAGAGCTGTTCATTGTAGCAGGAAAAGACATCATTGTGCCCACGGTCACCATCTTTACCTCTTATGGCTTCATCCTCTCCAGCATTCTCAAAATAAGTTCTACTGAAGGGAGATCCAAAACCTTCAGCACTTGTAGCTCCCACATAATTGCTGTTTCTCTGTTTTTTGGCTCATGTGCATTCATGTATCTAAAACCCTCTTCATCTGGGTCTATGGATCAGGGAAAAATATCTTCGGTGTTTTATAACATTGTGGTCCCCATGATGAACCCATTAATATATAGCCTTAGGAACAAAGATGTTAAAATTGCTTTGAAAAAAACTCTAACCAAAAGAAAGTTTTAAGAACAACTTGATATCTTTTTAATTGTGGGTATATCACCAACAGTTAGCGCATATTTGTCAATATATTTTTGTATATTCCTCTCTGTATTTTTTTTTCATATCATGTAGGGAAGAATTTGTAACTTGTTCTTTTTAGTAGGTTTGTTATCTGGCATTGAAAAGCTTTGGTCCTTCACCATTTTGTCAGTTTGACAACGTAAGTAAGTAAATGACTTTTTCTTTTTCATTGATGTCAGACTGCATTCTCAAAATTATTAATGCTTCTAACAAGTCCTAAAAGGGATTATATAAATAAAAATGTCATTGGATGATGTGGTTCTTATTTGTCAATTTTTTAGTAGTGAGTCAAATAGTCTATCTCTGCTGCTGTTTTTCTTCTTTGGATGACCATAGGTCATTTTAATGTCATGTCTACCATGATCTCTTTCTTTCACCACTGGCTATTAAATATAACCCACATCATAGCTGTGATACAATGCACTGAAATTTTTTTTGTCAGTGATTGTATATTTACTTTGCAAAGACAAATTAAAAATATTTGGTTGTTTTCACTAATATTTGTGTAAAGAAACTAAAAATATTTAGTTGTTTTTCCTTTAGTTGTTTTAGTTGCTTGTATGTGTTTGTGTGTGTGTGTGTGTGTGTGTGTATGTGTGTGTGTATCTTCTTTAACAAATTCTACCCACCTCCTTTAAGACAAGGTCTTACATTGTTCTTTAGTATACAAATAATGCTAGATGAGATATCCAAAGGCACTGTAGGGATCTTCTTGTCTCTGCTTTCCTAATACTAGTTATGAGTGCACATTACACCACACCCAGCATTTACAAATTGGTTCTAAGGATATAGCTGTGGTATTTTTACTCTCAAGGCACGTGTTTTGTCAACTGATCCATTTCCCTAATCATTATTAACATTGCATTTGAAATCTAAAGAAGTATGGGTAATTACATACAAAACAGAGATATCCTTTATTCAACTGAGCACCACTACTACTATTACTAATACTACTGCCTCTGCTACTGCTGTCACTACTACTTGAGAGACACGATCACTTTGAAGATGACACAGTTGATGGTTAAACTGAAATTATAGGATTCATCTTGGCCAGTGTATGAGAAAACAGATGATTTTGCATTAATCAGAAAGTTTAGGCTTTCAATTTACAGTGAAAAAAAAATTATCTTCCTTCTAAACATATAATAAAATGTTCTTGTCATATCCTGAATAGATTAGATATGTTTTTTTTCTATTAGTAAGCTGCTAATGTTGGTTAGTATAAGTGATATATGACTATGACCAGCTACCATCTGATGGAAGATTAACCAAGTCGAAAGAAGTAACGTTAAGTGTCCTATGTTTTACTTTCTCAACCCTCCCTAGTTATTAAAGCCTCCTTGTTCTCCTATATATTTCTGTGTTACACTCTACTATACTATATTACGCATATTAGCCATTAATCCTCCGCTCTGATGAAGGCTGAGTGTAATAATAGTATAAGAGCACAAACATGCACATGTAGAAATGCAAGTAAGATGCTCATTTATCAAAATATCAGTGATAAATTCTATCTACCCTGGGCCTGTGATCTCCCCAGAGATTGGATTTAAACCAGGTTTACATTTTCTGGCATGTATTATTCGCAACAGAGTTGGCCTCACATCAAATTATAAAGTATCTTTTAACCATTCCCATGGCCCCTCTAGTATCAAACCACTATTAAAATAGTGAGTACATTTTGCCCACTTGATCAATATAGCATCCTACTGACTATATAACTTGACAAGGCAGTTATTTTGTTTGTTTCACTAGCAACCTAGCTATCTCTACTGGTTCCAACTTGATTTCTCTTTGACCTGTATGAAAAATGTATGGTTTTTCAGTAAAGGGATCTTTCTCTCTGTTGCTTGTAGGGAGACGTTATCAACTAAATAAATCTTTTATTACTTAGGAAGTTTTGATGAGGGGCAGGACAACAATTCCTAGGGAGTTATCCTATACCTGATAGTGGGATTATCATTTTTAAAAAAATCGTGCCAGGTTTGTTTGTTTTCTTGGTTTGTTTTTTTTCCTTAACTTGTTGTATATTCTGACTGTTAATTATTTATTGGGTGTATGACTGACAAATGTTTCTCCCCCGACTGAGTGTTTGCTCTTCTTTACAGGAATGATTTAATATATGAGGTTCCATTAATCACTTTTGAGACTAATTGATGAGCAAATGCATTCCACCTCAGAAAGCTCTTTTTCACAGCCATGTCAAATGTAGTGTTCTCCTTATAATTTCTTATTGCACACTGGGATCTTTTGTCTGATCATTTTGCACTGTGATAGCTTGTTTTAGTTTAATTCTTCTACATTGGGAATTGGGGTTTTTCCCAACACCATTGTTTTAGGATGCCATCTTTCCTTGAGTCTTTTAATAAGACTTTCAAAAGGCTACCTGCACTATTTATGAGTCCATACTCCCTTCCCTACCCTAGATTCTGCTGACATCCCATTTTGACCCTTCATGTTCTATTATTCCCCTTTTACCACTTTATATCACTACTTTCTAGGTCTGATTCCTTGAGAAACAATTTTTTTTCTCTATTTGATTTTAAATAATTTTATTAGCTAATAATAGTCAGTAATAGGTGTCGTACTATGATAAACAAGATTGAAATGAGTGGAAATCTCTACTTTGATCATGGTGTGAAAGACAAGAGATCTCAGTCATTATAATGGTCATTAGAGATTATGATATGTTGTTTCATAATTAACATTTATCATGTTGTTATAGCTCCAGTATACCTTTATTTTGCTTTTTTAAAGGAAATTATGTTGGATTTTTTCATAGGATTCTTCTATGTCCACTGACATACATTTGATAATGTAATGTTATAACATATTAATATGTTTGATTTAAGAAATGCTTAGCTTTGTTGAGATGTCATTCTCACACTGTTATTTCTTTTTTCCATGCAATTAGGATATTTACTGACCCATGTGAAAATTCATTACTAAATTTCATTACTGCATTATCACCACTGAAAGTAAATATTGGATCTATTTGCAGCCAGTTTTGTTTCTTTAATTTCTATCACTACCAGCACCATAAAACAATATTTTTTTTTATTTTTATAGATTTTTTATTGTTCTAGAAAATGATAAATATTAAGTGAAATGACATTGTATGTTGACTTTTCTGATTAACATTTATAATGTAACTGATATACTAAGTGTTCATTGATTTTAAAACCAGTATGTTATTCTTTGTTAAATTAAATATATGGGTGTGTATACACATTTTGTTATAACCAATTAATTGGTTTGCATTTGAGAAAATTTCACCTTTTCTTTTTATGAATATTGATTTTATGAACATCTGTGTACATTGTAGAGATAAATGCATTATGTGGACATGCATATTCAGTGCTTATTAGTACATATTTAAATTTCCTAGTTGCTATGCTATGCTCTTTTTAATACATTTTTAGTGATATTTATCGAGCTCTACATTTTTCTCTGCTCCCCTTCTTGCCTTTCCCCTCCTCCCTCAATCCTCTCCCAAGGTCCTCATGCTCCCAATTTACTCAGGAGATCTTGGCTTTCTATACTTTCTACTTTCCATGTAGATTAGATCTATGTAAGTCTCTCTTAGTGTCTGCATTCTTGTCTAAGTTCTCTGTGATTGTGGGTTATAGGCTGGCTTTCTTTGTTTTATGTTTAAAAACTACCTGTGAGTGAGTACATGTGATAATTGCCTTTCTGTGTCTGGGTTGCCTCACTCAAAATAATGTTTTCCAGCTCCATCCATTTTCCTGCAAAATTCAAGCTGTCATTATTTTTTTCTGCTGTGTAGTACTCCATTGTGTAAATTTATCACATTTTCCTTATCCATTCTTCAATCGAGGGGCATTAGGTTGTTTTCATGTTTTAGCTATGACAAACAAAGCTGCTATGAACATAGTTGAGCACATGTCCTTGTGGCACAATTGAGGATCATTTGGATATATACACAAAAGTGGTATTGCTGGGTCTTGAGGAACATTGTTTCCTAATATTCTGAGGAATTGTCACACTGACATCCAAAGGGGTTGCACCAGCTTGCATTCCCACCAGCAGTAATGCAGAAGTGTTCCCTTTCCCCCACAACCTCTCCAGCATAAGTTGTCATCAGTATTTTTGATATTGGCCATTCTTACATGTGTAAGATGGAATCTCAGAGTTGTTTTGATTTGCATTTCTCTGATGACTAAGGATTTTGAACATCAAGTCCAAATGGATCAAAGACCTCTTCATAAAGCCACCCACACTGAACCTAATAGAAGAGAAAGTGGGAAGTACACTTGAACACATTGGCACAGGGAACCACTTCCTAAATATAACCCCAGCAGCACAGACAATGAGAGAAACAAATGGGACCTCTTGAAACTGAAAAGCTTCTGTAAAGTAAAGGACATGATCAACAAGACAAAACGACAGGCTACAGAATGGGAAAAGATCTTCACTAACCCCACATCAGACAGAAATCTGATCTCCAAAATATACAAAGAGCTCAAGAAATTGGACACCAAAATATCACATAATCCAAGATAAAAAAAAAAATGGAGTACAGACCTAAACAGAGAAATCTCAGCAGAGGAATCTATATTTTCTTTAGCAGTTTGAATGTATTATTTTGATAACAGTTTTGCTGTTGTTTCTTATTTACTCTACTTGATGACAGACATTGTGAGTTAGATGAGATGCAGTATCATACTGATAGGATTTGGATTTCATCAAGAATAAAGATGTTGGAGTGTGTGTATGTGTTTGCACATGTATGCGTACATGTACACACACATATGTGTGTTTGTGTTAACCATTTTCAGTTCCTTTTGTGATTGATATAGTTGATTTTTTATACATTCTATATTGATCTGTTAAAGGAAAACTGGCAAACAGAGCACCACACATTCTTTATAAGCATTTTCTCTTGCTGCGACGAAGTATTTAATTGATGCAAATTGGTTAGTTTTTATTTTCATTGATTATATGATGAAAGACCCATATATAAATAGGTCTTTTAATAAATGATTTTGAAAAAAAAAACAGGAGGAGTATATGAATAGGTTCAAACAGAGGAAAGGGGAATGGTTTATGTTGTAATTATGACCTCAAAAAATAAAAAGACCTATTTAGAAATACATTGAATCTGTGTTTGTCTTGGAATTTTCTCTTCCTGTTTGTCTACTACTTTTTAGTTTTCAAGTGTTCATTTACATCTTTAATACAATTTATCTTGATTTTTTTTTACAGAAAAAGTATATAAATCCTTTTATTTACAAGTGGATAGCAAGTCTTGCTGGCATCTGAGTGTCTTTTTTTCCTTATTATTGTCTTTTTTATCTTTTTAAAAACCTTTTCAGAATAGATATTATGTTGTCTATATTGACCACAAGCCAGTAGCCAAGGACAACTTGAACTCCTAATCTTTTATGCAGGTTCTAAAGTGAGGAGGTTTTAGGCATACATCTCCAGGCCTAACTCCAGCAACAGTTCACAGAATTTATCTTTTCTGTGACATAGAAAAAAATACACAATGCACTTTATACCAAAGTTTAGAAAGCTCAAATGTGTTCATGGGTACCACTTCTTTTCCCTTACTAATCCACCAATAGGCATTTATGCCTGTTCTAATGAATAGCTGTAATCTACCCCATTTCAAAGATAACTGCCTATGTCTAGGATTTTTGAGAAAGGAATAATCTAATCTTTTAATGAGATAAAAATGTATATTTGACATAGGATATTTTAAACTATTGATAAATAAATCAAGAAATGGCTCATTCATGATGTCAATAGGATTTATATTTATGGATTGATTGTCTATTATTTTTACTATTTTCTATTATGTATTGATTTATATAACTAATTTTATATTTTTTTCTATTTTATTACCAAACAATAGAACTGAAGACACAATCTTTCATACTTTTTATTTTAAAAAATACATACATTAGTTAAATAGGTTATATCAATAAATCTCTGCATTACATACTACATTTCTACAAAGTGTATATATGTTGTTAAACTCATTTATAAAGTGCCATATATAAGAAGTAAACTGGAAACTAAGGGGGAAGTCTTATGTAAGTATTGAAATTACTTAGCAATAATGGAAAATTTTGAATGTGACTTGAATGTTTGGGGATCTTGCTCAAAGGGACACCTCATGCTTGGCACCAATGACTTTCTGATCTTCATCTTAAGCAATGAAGACAAAACAGCAACAATAAATTACTTTTGCCAAGTGATATGGGGAACACACAGGATAGATAATAGTTTAGATATTTTGCTGCATTCCAAAAGAAAAACTGATATAATAATAAGGAACATTGGGAATAGACTCTGTGGAAACTTCCACAGTACGGGCTGGGCCAAATCAAATGATTTTTGTAATTCTGAGCAGGTTACCAAATGAAATGTTATGGCTTTACTTTGGTCAATTAAAGGGGGGTATTTTTTTTTTAATGTGCCTTATTTGTTTTGACTTAAATCGGCTGATTTGAGGATCACAGAAGTGAGTGGATGGAAGATCATATCCATGCTCTAGGTCCCCAGACAAACCAAATAGGAACATTTTCTTTCTCTCTCCTAAGGACTAGCTCTGGTTCTACAAATATAAAAACTTTGTCACACTTTTTGTTTTGTAGCACCCAGATCCAATGCTTTGCATATAACGGGTGCTTAATAAATTTTTATCAACTGAAAAATAAAAGAATGGAGGAACAAAAAGAAAAGAAAACAACACAATAGGTTTCCCTTAAGCTATCAAGTTTTATTGTGAGATGGGATTCAATGTTGGCTCAAGAACAGAAGCACAGTCCCTAAAGACTTGGTGTTTCTTAAATGCCAAATCCCTAAGAAACAAAAGGTACATTCTGGCCTAGCATGTAAACAGCATACCTCTTGTCTTTTTATATCTGGTGTCTGTGTCCTCAGAGAGGAGTGAGAAAACGTCTACTTTGTTCATAGCTGAGTGTATTATGGTAGTGTACTATGCAAACTTTCTGATGTCTTATCTGGTGGTAAGCGTGATAAAAAGAAGATATCATTTCAAGTGATTAAGGTGTATTTGATAAATTATGACAAATTATTAGCAATTCCAGTGTATATAAAAATTAATTTTGTGTTGTACCCTTTTAGAAACAAAGGTTTGAGGCTGGAAAGATGGTTCAGTTAAGAGCACTGGCTGTTCTTCCAGAGGACCTGGGTTCAATTTCCAGCACCCATATGACAAATTACAACTGTCTGTAACTCAAATTTCTGGGAATCTGACACCTTCACAGCAATGCACATAAAATTCTAAATGATTTATTTAAAAAAGAATCAATGTTTTTAAACCTTCAGAAACTTTCAGAAGGCTATAATCACAACTGGGTAAAGACATGAGATGCAACCTTTTCTGTCATGATGATGTAAGTTAAAATATCCTAATGCCTGACTCCACTTTTTTCTTAACACATTTATTGATATAGTTTAAACATCTATAAATGATAAATTATTTGGGACACAAAGGTTCTGGTACCACAGATCACTGGAGAAACCAGGAATGTTAAGCATGTAGGGATCTCTCCTGGAGGAGATAAAATAACTCTTTTCTGTTCAGTAGGCTGGGGTTTGATATTGATAATAACTTGGTGAACTTTGGACTATCTGTGGAGGTAGAACTTGAACTCATCCACTCTTTGCTATAAAGGCAGATCTCACAGAATACCCCAAAAAAATTATCCTAGACTCTTCCTTCCCTATATTTCAATTCATATAGCCCATCATTAGGGGGGATGTCACATGTACGTTATAGCTTACTGATCTGCATGCCATCTTGGTCAAAGACCACACTTGATTCTAGGCCCTACTGTTATAGAGCCCACCCTCATGGTCACATGTACTTAAAAGGGAGTTTCTAAGTAGTCTCTTTAAGCTTTATTATGTACATGTTGTTAACATTATTCTTCTCTGGAAACCAGAATTGGGAATGATTGTTGCCTGGAATCTTTCCCCCAAATTGTTCTGTGTTTTAAATATGCTGCCAATGAAATGCCCAATTCTGATACAGATTGACAAAGTGAATCTGGACTAAATTTTCATTCTCATTTTTTTGCAGATAACTGCCTGCATTGTCATTTGCAGGATCCTCCTCAGTAAAGGTACATGTTACAATTGCTTTGAAACATTTATTAATTGTAAAGTTATGTAAATGGATATTTTTCAAAAATGCCTTTTTCCTATAAAGGCTTGCCTTTTGAGGTTTTTAATATATGTACATGACAGTAATAAAATTTAAAATGTTATTCTTTATTGAAAATCAAAGCATATACCATTCTTAATTATTTTAACTTGTTGAAATTTTTTCTGCAGACTTAACTGCATTTCTCATTTGAATCATTTTGCCATTAAACATGCAGTGCTTGATTTCCAATCTCTTGAACCCCTTCCATGAATGCTCTCATATTTCTTTATGAATGTCACTGTTTATATTGTACATATTGAAAAGGTATTGCTATGTTTCCATTTAGTGTCTTGGATTTTAGGTTTATGAAGTCGCTTGACATTGAAGTCCAAGGATCTCATGAGTGCCCTATCCTTTCATATTATATAATTCTAGGAATGATGAAATTCCCAAAAGAGTATCCTGGGAAAAGGTACAGGGTATTGAAAGAATTTGAAGCAACACAAGTATTACAATGTAGCACTCATTAAGTTTCATCTCTAAGACCATCTCACAATTCTTTCTAGATGAATATGAATGGTGGTTGTAGCAACCATGGGATTTTATTCCAGCCTCTGATTAAAGCCAAAGCTTATATTTGAAACAATGTCGGAAGTCCTGATGCCACCACAGTTATGTCTGAATGAGGTTAGATCCAGGTTGCAACAGGTTCTCCATGTATCTACCAATGGTTGAAACTATGACAAAATGATGAGATGAGGGTTGAGAATTAACAAATATGTGTCCTGCCTACTTGTATTTGGATATCTGAGTAGCCATACTAGAAAGTGAGAGCAAAGATAACAGCTTTTGGATTGTTGGTGATTACTTTAGTTATCTTTTAACAGTCTAGAATGGGTAAATGTCACTCTACATCATGATAGCATGAACAGTAATTTCTGTGAACTCAGATATTTAGGCATTCCTATCACGTAGTTAACAAATGTAATAGAAGCTATGCCAGTAATATTTTTTGGTCTCATAATGTCACAATATACATTTGTGTTTACAGATTATCATGGAACTGAAGAATGGTTCTTTGGTTACTGAATTCATTCTACTGGGATTGACAAATGACCCTGATCTGCAATTACCACTGTTCTTACTGTTTCTGTTAATATATACAACCACAGCACTGGGGAATTTAACTTTGATCATTTTAATTGTGCTTAATTCTCACCTTCACACCCCCATGTACTTTTTCCTCTTTAACTTGTCTTGCATTGACCTCTGCTATTCCTCTGTGATTACACCAAAAATGTTGTTGAACTTCTTAGTAAGGAAGAATGTTATCTCCTACATTGGATGCATGACCCAGCTGTATTTCTTCTGTTTTTTTGCCATTTGTGAATGCTGTGTTCTGACATCAATGGCTTATGATCGTTATGTGGCTATCTGTAATCCACTTATGTATTATGTTGCTATGTCCCCCAAGGTGTGTTCCTATCTTATGCTTGGTTCATACATAATGGGATTTTCTGGTGCCATGATCCATACTGGATGCATTTTAAGACTGACCTTCTGTGATGGTAATATCATCAACCACTATTTCTGTGATCTTTTCCCTTTGCTGCAGCTCTCTTGCACAAGCACTTATGTCAATGAAATAGAAATTCTTATTGTGGGTGGGAAAGATATCATTATACCCAGTGTTATCATCTTTACCTCTTATGGCTTCATCCTCTCTAACATCCTTCAAATGAGATCTACTGCAGGCATATACAAAGCCTTTAGTACCTGCAGCTCCCACATTCTTGCTGTTTCTCTATTCTTTGGATCATGTGCATTTATGTATCTCAAACCCTCCTCGGCTGGATCTATGGATCAGGGAAAAATATCTTCTGTCTTTTACACCATTGTGGTTCCCATGATGAACCCTTTAATTTACAGCTTGAGAAACAAGGATGTCAAAGTTGCCCTGAGAAAAACCTTTCACAGGAGTCTTTGAACAAATTAAAATATTTAGAACTATAGATTTGTTAATGAGCATTTTTATGGCTATGATAAAAACTACCTTTTGATTTATCTTTTTAAAAATGTTGATGATTGGTAGAATATTGAGACATTCTTGTTCCTCCAGATGTTTTGGTATAAATATCCTTTGATTTTATACTGCTGGCAAAGTTTTTTTTTTCATCATTTTTACTAAGAATAACAATAACTAATTATACCTCTTTTGTGATTGTTCTTATTGGATGTATCCCCAAAATAAAAAATTATCTGTCAATAGTTACATAAAGTACTCCTTCATTGTCCATGTATCTATTGGCAAGACGATTCTTATTCGTCTATGTAATAAAATGTGAAGCAGATTCATTTTTACCCTTTCTTGGGCACAAGTGTGTCCCTTTTTATACAAGTGCATAATGATCCAAGGATTTTTATTAACTGGCTATTCAATACAACCTACATGTGAGTTTTAAATACTATGTAATTGACATTCTTATGTTAGTCAGTTATGTTACATTTATTTCATAAATAATAACTAGTTAATTTTTTAAATAATGTATTATGTATATGTATACATATATATGCTGTATGCAACGTTACAGATTATACTTCCTCTCCTCTCTTCATAAAGTTTTGATGATGAAATTTTATCCTTAAATAATCTCATCTATCAGAAGGTTAAAGAATGATTGAAAATGTACATGTGGTCTTTGATTTATCTGATTTTTGTGCAGTATGATAGCTTATGTTTTAGTTTAATTCTTCTACTTTGGGCACTGTTTTTTTTTCCAGCACCATTGTTTTAGGATGCTATCTTTTTTTGAGTATTTTAATAAGACTATCAAAAGGCAACTAGTGTTATTTATAACAGTTTATGCTCTCTTCTCTACCCTACACTCTGCTGTCATCCCATTTGACCCTTCTTGTTCCATTATTCCCCTTTTACCACTTTATATCACTACTTTCTAGGTCTGATCCCTTGAGAAAAATTTTTCCTCTATTTGAAATTTAAATAATTTATTAGATAATTATAGTCACTAATAGGTGCCATACTATTATAGACAAGAATGACATGAGTGGGAATCGTTACTTTGTTCTTGGTGTGAAAGACAAGGGATCTCTATTAACATTGGTCAGTATAAAGTATGTACTGTTTTGTTTCATAATTGACATTTATTGTGTTGTTGTTACTCCAGTATAGCTTTATTTTGTTTTAGAAAGGTAATTGTGTTGAATTTTGTCATAGTTTTCTTGTATGTCCACTTATATGCATTTGATAATCTAATGTTAATGCATATTAATTTGTTTGATTTAAGAAATTATTAACTTTGTTAAGATGTCATTCTCATGCTGTTATTTCTTCTTTCCTAGCAATTAGGATATTTACTGACTCACATGAAAATCACCATGCTAAATTTCATTACTGCATTATCACCACTCAGAGTAAATAATAGAAATATTTGCAGTATTTCTGTTTCAATTCCAATCACTACCTGTCTCAGAAAACAATAATCTTTCTATTTTTA
The DNA here is from genome assembly GCF_018167655.1 of Microtus oregoni. NCBI lineage: Eukaryota > Metazoa > Chordata > Mammalia > Rodentia > Cricetidae > Microtus > Microtus oregoni. Next base: position 54,117,465 of record NW_024543067.1, read on the forward strand.
TATATTTTCATTGTTCTGTAAAATACTTAATGAATATTATGTGAAATGGCATTGAAAAGGCTACTAGTGTTATTTATAAGAGTCCATGCTCCCTTCTCTACCCCACCCTCTGCTGTCATCACATTTGACCCTTCATGTTCTATTATTACCCTTTTACCACTTTATGTCACTATTTTCTAGGTCTGATCCCTTGAGAAACAATATCCCTTGAGAAATATTTTCATTTTTTCTGTAAAATACTTCATGAATATTATGTGAAATGGCATTGTATATTGACTTTTCTGATTAATATTTTCAATGTTATACAAGACAAGGCAGTGATGGCACATGCCTTTAATCCCAGCTGGCAGATCTCTGTGAGTTTAAGGCAATTCTGGTCCACTAGATCTAGTTCCAGGATAGGCTCCAAAGCTAAAGAAAAACCCTGTCTTGGAAAAAAAGAAAGAAAGAAACAACAACAACAACAAAACATTTTTAATGTAACAGATACATATTAAGTGTTCATTGATTTTAAAATCAAAGTGTGTCATTCTTTATTAAATTAAATATATGGGTGAGTATGTCAAACTAATGTTGCTTTTCAAATTTTCTTTACATTTTGAACAATAATTCTTATAGTTCATTGATACTCATTAAGAGGATTTTTGTCACCTGTTATTAGAGATATGTCAATGTCTTTGTTGTTTACCACTTATTAAAAATATGTTATATTTTAAAATTGAGTGTTGTATGCATGTTCAACCTTAGAATAAGATGATTACCCTTGTCAAATTTACGTTGTGTTCACGCAGGGTTTCTGCATCAGCACCTGTGTTGTCATTTTTTTGTTGTCAGTGACAGACAAATAGAGTCTCATGTATGCTAGTCAGGACCTATACCACTGGACTACACTTTAAGGTTTTGCAAATTTTTATTAGAATTTATTTGGAATTATTATTTATTGTCTAAAAGATAAATCAAATAATAAAACACTTATAATTGCCCACAAAGTCTTATGTCTTATTTTTATAAAAAAAGATATATTTTCAATACCTAATCTTATTTAAACTTTTGCTTTCGTTTTTATTTTTTTATTTCTGTTTTTATGACATTTGGGACAAGAACTTGATTGTACCTAAAGCCTTTCCTGATGCTTGTTTCATAACCCAAAGAAATTTTAAACTATATCTCTTGATTCAGACTTCCTGCTTCTTGATTTGTGTTCTACCCTAAAGAGATAATCACGAGGTTTAATAAATGTGACTCAGTATATTAAACAATTTAGAAGACATGGATGCCCATAAATAGCTCCAGAGGTACAAATGTTTGAAGACATGCTTTAGGAACAAAATAATAAAAGCAAAGTATGAATGGAGAGTGACAGACTAACTGGACCATTCATTTGGCAATTCAGTGGGTTTAAAATGTACATAAAATATTCATTCCTGAATCACCACACCAGAAATTCAGTGGGTGTTTGCATTCTAACCTACGTCAGATAAATTCTTTTTTGTCTAGTATTCTTGGAAATGAGTAAGTTAACCTTTGTCGTGAGATTAAAAATACATTTAGCATAGGATATTTTAAATTAATGATAACTAAATGATAAACGACTACTTCTTAAAGTGGGATTTATATTCATTGTAACTGGAGGTTTCTCTCTTACCCACCAGTTCTGAATAGCCACTCTGAGACTTAATAGTAATTTCAAGCTGTTTGGCTTTTAGGTCAGGTTTATTATTAACTAGCTCTTAGAACATAAATTAAACCGTTTCTGTTATTCTATATTTTACCACAAGGCTCATGGGTTTTTACAGCATATCTTCTTTCTCTGGCCATGGCTCACATCTCTCTGACTTTGTCCTTTTTCATCATGCATCTGTTTGGATTTCTTGTCTGGCTCTGTTTTGCCAGGCTGTTGGCCAAATAAGATATTTACCAATGGTAATAAAACATATTTTCAGCATCCAGAGAAACACCCCACATCAGTTTATAGAAGAATTTCACAATTTTTTATTGTGCATGAAAGTACTGCAACGAGTTTTATAATTTTTTTTCTATTTATTTACTGCAATTCTGTTGAAGACATGACCTGTTAATAAATATTGTTTAATGAAAATGCATAAATTAGTAAAGTAGTTTATATTAGGAATTCCATGGATTCTATATTTTTTTCTAAATTGTGTATAGATGTGGCTGAATCCACCTACAAAATGCTACATGTAAGAACAAATATGGAAACTAAATTAGAAATATAATTTAAGGACTGAATTGACTGGGCAATGATGTAAAATTTTAGACAAGTCTTGGAAGATCTAGGAATATTGATTAACGGGAGAGTTTCTGCTTGGTATCATTGACTTTCTGAAACTGATCTTCAACACTGAAGGCAAAACACATCAACAAATTATTTTCATAAAATTATTTTGGTAACTCTCAGGATATATATATATATATATATATATATATATATATATATATATTCCAAGATAATAGGGAGTACTGGGAATAGAATCTGTGGAAAATTCCATTTAGGATGGAGGAACAACAATAAGAGGAAACATCACAATAAATTTCTCTTAAGATATGAAGTTTATTGAGATACAGGGTTCAATGATGGCTCGAGCACAGAAATACAGTCCCTAAAGAGAAATGAATGTACTTCTTAAATGCCAAGTCTCTAAAGAACAAAAGGCACATTCCAATTTAGCATATAAACATCATTACCTCATGTCTTATTTTTTATAACTGGTGTCTGAGAGGAGATTGTGAAAACCTCTCCCTTGTTCATAGCCTAGTATTTCATGCTAGTGGATTATGCATACTTTCTGGTGTCTCATCTAGTGGTAAGTATGATAAAAAGAAGATACCACTTCTAATTATTAGCAATTCCAGGGTATATAAAAATGAATTTTGTGCTATATACTCTTATAATCAAAAGTTTGAAACCACCTGACACTTATAAAACTCTATGACACAACAATGGTGTGGGAATGAAGTAAAACCCATTCTTTCATGATGAGGTAAACTGAAATTTATTTATGGTGGCATTTTGTTTTATCTTTAACATCCTTAGATGTTATATCTAATATTACAAATATGAGTTAACTATTTGAACCCATTTTTGTTGTGAAGTTACCCAAAATGGAATGTATTCACATGTTTTCTCCTACATAGGACTATATGAACAGGTAGTGATAATTTTTTTTTTTTAGAAAATCAAAGCACATGCCATTTTTAACTACTTTAATTATTGAAATTAGTCCTCCAAACTTCACCATGTTTCTCATTTGAATCCTTTTCTAATTTAGATGTCAGCACTTGCTTCTTAATTTCATGGGATCTAGGCAAAAATATTCTATCTTCTGTAAGTGTGTATATTTTTTATATTGCAGAAATAAGGGAGGTGATGCACTGTTTCTGTTTAGTGTCTTACTCATTTGATTTCTGAAGTAGCTTCACACTGATACACAGGAATCTCACGAATGTCCTTTCATTATATATTATGCAGTTTTAAGAATAGAATGGAATTTTCAGAAGAATACTCTGGAAAAAAACATCATGGAGTGTTGAAAGATTCAGAGGTTAGAAAACAGAAGTTATACAACGATACGTTCAGTAAATTACTTATTGAGGGCCATCATTCAAATCCTTCTAGCACAACTCTGACTAAATCAAAACTAAAGTTTAGATTTGAAACAATGTTCATTGTCCTGATGTCACCACAGTTGTATCCAGATGGGGTACTCCAAGTTGTCACAGGTTATACATGTATCTGTCCAGTGCTGAAACAAAGACAAGATGAGAAGAGGGATGGAAAACTTCCATATCTTTTGCTCCCTCTTATAAGGATATCTGAGTAGTCATGTAGGAAATGACAGCAATGGTCATGGCACTTTAGACCATGGATAGTTAACTTTACTCTATTTATCCTTTTAAGCAATAATCTGGGAGAATATTACGTTTTATCACGGTAGCCTGAACTGCAAATTCTATGAATACAAATAAGTACTCGTAAGGCATTTCCACCATGTAATTCACAAGTATGATATAAACTGTGGCAGTAATTGTTACGGCTTTATAATGTTATAATATTCTTTTGTGTTTACAGATTATCTTAAAGAAGAATGGATCTGGAGAATAATTCTTTGGTGACTGAATTCATTCTACAGGGATTGACAAATGACCCTGATCTCCAATTACCCCTGTTTTCACTCTTTCTTCTAATATATACAACCACAGTACTAGGGAACCTGGCTTTGATAACTTTAATTGGGCTGAATTCTCACCTCCATACCCCCATGTACTTTTTCCTTTTAAACTTGTCCTTCATTGACCTCTGTTATTCCTCTGTGATTACACCCAAAATGCTGATGAACTTCTTACACAGGAAGAATATTATCTCTTATGTGGGATGCATGACCCAGATGTATTTCTTCTGTTTCTTTGCTGTCAGTGAATGCTGTGTTCTGACTTCAATGGCCTATGATCGTTATGTGGCTATCTGTAATCCACTCTTGTATAACATTTTTATGTCCCCCAAGATTTGTTCTTATCTTATGCTTGGTTCATATATAATGGGATTTTCTGGTGCCATGATTCATACTGGATGGATGCTTAGACTGACCTTCTGTGACAGGAACACCATCAATCACTATTTCTGTGACCTGCTCCCTTTATTGCAGCTCTCCTGCACCAACACCTTTGCCAATGAAATTGAGATTATTATTGTAGGCGGGATAGATATTATTGTACCCAGTGTCATCATCTTTACCTCTTATGGCTTCATCCTCTCTAACATCCTTCAGATGAGTTCCACTGAGGGCAGGTCTAAAGCTTTTAGCACCTGTAGCTCTCACATAATTGCTGTTTCCCTATTCTTTGGTTCAGGTGCATTTATGTATCTTCAACCATCCTCAGCTGGATCTATGGATAAGGGCAAAAGGTCTTCCATTTTTTATACCATATTGATTCCTATGATGAACCCCTTAATCTATAGCTTGAGGAACAAAGATGTCAAAATTGCACTGAGAAAAACTTTAAGCAGGAGGATATTTTGATTAAATATCAATATGTTCATCCCTATAGCCATGTTATTGAGAATTTCTGTGGCATTAATCAAAACCACAGTTTTATGTTTTTTTTTAAAAAATCTGATCATTAGTAGACTATTGGAATATCTTTATTAAATATAAATTCCCTTCAATTTTATATGATTGGCAAACTCTTATTTCAGAATTTTAACTAACATAACAGTAAGTAATTAAAATTTTTATCATTATGGAATGTATCCTAAAATAAACAAATGATCTGCCAGTTGTCATATGAAGCCATACTGCCTTGGTCATGTATTCTTTGGCAAGATGGTTCTCATCTGTCTTTGTACTAAAGTGTGATCAGATTATATTTTATACTTCATTGAGCTCACTGTGTCCCTTGGAAATCCCAATTCTTCCCAACTAAGATATTTTTATTAACTAGCTATTGCTTACAACACATATTATAGCTGTTAGTAATATACATTTGACTTTTTATGTTACATTGTTGTATATATTTTATAAGATAAAACTGACGAACATTGAGGAATATAGGAATTATACTACATAGTATTATATTATATTAATATATTTTAAGAACATTAATGACTGCACTTTACCCCCACTCCTCGCAAAGCTTTCAGGGAACTTCTCACCCTTAATAAACATAGTCTAAGAGCACCTTAGAGAATGATTCAAATTTGGACTTATTTTTATTTTGGAGATAGACTGTGTACAATGGCAGAAACAATTTGTAGTTGAAGCTCTATGTAGCAAGAAATGTGCGAAGAAACATATAGGCAAATGGCATGATATATTCTCTTTTCTTTTATAAAAGATCCTAAAAATATTTAACAATATGAGAATTTTATGGTTATCATAGTGACTGATGGTACGTAATATCAAGAAACTTACAAAACAAAAAAATTTCTATGTGGAGATAATGCTTATACACAACTAAATCACCATTTTCTTTGATGGATCTCATGTATTATCGGTATGTGCAATTCAAGAAGAATGAAAGCTCTTGATTAAGGTCGAAGATAAGAATAATTTGAAAGTACATTTTTATGTATAAAATGAACTGACAAAATACCTCAGAGAGCAATGCAATGATAATATTTTCTTCTTAGAGAAATGGGCAAATATTTTAATGAAAAATTCATAATCTGATGTCAGGTGACAATTTTAATGTGTTATATGATAACTTTCGTGATATAAATTTTTTTGTCTACTGTTCATTCAATTTTAAGTGCTTGGATGTTTGTTTAAAATATTTTTTACTTGCTTGTTTGATTTTTAGATGTTTTGAAGAAACACATTTATTCTTGCTTTGAAGTGACCATTTGATGTTCCAGTGACTCAAATAACAAATTTTGGCACATTTAGAAAACGTATTTACTTATTTATTTACTTGCTTTTGTGTTTATGAGATTTTTAAATGTGTATTTATATGTATTTTTGTATGTGCATCACTTTTATGCATTATCTTCAGAGGTCAGAATATGATGTTGGATGCTCTGAATCTGAAATTACAGATATTGGTCAGTTATAATGTGGGTAATAGGTATGGAACCCTAGTTCTCTGTGGGAACATCAAGTGCTTTTGACCAATAAGGAATTTCCATTGGGAGCAAATTCCTATGTTTTAATTAAAAATGTTCTGTTCTCACTGAAGAGCTCAGTTTGCTTGGCAACCTCTTTGATTTTTCTCTACATAAAATTTCTAACATTGTTTTATGTATTGACTAAAGTCATGCTTCCCTGAGAATACAGCAATTTTACTATATGGGATACTTTTTAAGCACTCCAGGGTATTGCTGTCTGATGCAGAGTTTATTATTCTTTTTATTACTATTACTATCAATAAATTAGATAATATAGAATTATTTTGCTTGAAGAACAATAAATGGCTCATTTACAATGTCAATAATACTTATAATCAAAGATTGTTGTCTATTTTCACTTTTTTCCATTATGAATGGATTTATTATAACTAATTTTATGATTTTTTTCTTTTTATCACCACAACAATTCAACTGAAGACATGATTTTTTTATAATTTCTATTTTTATAAATTAGATAAATAGCTAGTATCAATAAATTCCTGGGATCAACACTCTTTCTAAAATGTATATAGACATGGTTAAACTCATTTATAAAGTGTTCATCTAAGAACTAAACTAGAAACTAAAGGAGAAATGTCATGTAAGTATTGAAATGTCTTAGAAATGTGACTTGGGATTCTACGGCTGTTGCTCAATGGGATAACTCACACTTGGGTTCAGTAATATTCTGATCTTGATCTTGAACACAGAAAACAAAACACAGCAATAGATTAATTTTCAAAATTGGTTTGGGAACTCTCAGAATAGGTAATAACTTAGATATTTTGCTGCCATCCATGGTAAAAAAAAAAAAAAGATAAAGTAACAAGGAATACTGGGAATACAATCTGTGGGAATTTCCATCAAGGATGGAGGAACAATGAGGAAAGGAAGCAAATAATAGATTTCCCTTAAGATATGAAGATTCTTGGAAGAAGAGGCTCACTGTTGGCTCAAGCACAGTACAGTCCCTAAAGAGAAGTGCATGCGTTTCTTAAATGCCAAGTCTCTTAGGAACAAAAGATACATTCTGGTCTAGCATGTAAACAGTATCACCTCATATCTTTTTTTAAATATATATTTGATGTCTGTGTCCTGAAATGAGATTGAGAAAACCTCTACTTTGTTCATAGCCAAGTACATCATGCTGGTGAACTATTCTAATTTTCTGGGATCTCATTTGGTGGGTAAGTGTGATAAAAAAAGACAGCTCTTCAAATGATTCAAAGGTATTTGATAAATTATGACAAATTATTGGTAATTCCAGGGTATATGAAAATTAATTCGTGTTGTGTCTTTCTAGAATCAAGGTTTGGGGCTGGAGAGGTGGTTCAGTGGTTAAGAGCACTGGCTGCTATTCCAGAGGATCTAGGTTCAAATCACAGTATCCGCATGCAACTTACAATTATCTGTAACTCAAGTTCCTGGAGATATGAAACCTTCATACTACTTCACACAAAAATATTTAAAAATTATTTAAAAATGAATCAAAGTTTTGAAACCCTTCTAGAGACTCATAGAACCCTATAATCTCACATGGATAAAGAAATGAGATAAAAAACTTTTCTCTCGTGATAATGTAGGTTGAAATTTCTTTATGCCTATGTCTTCATTTTTCTCAACACTATTATTGATATAGCTCCAAAATATATAAATAAAAATTATTGGGGACACAAAGGTTCTTGTATCACAGATAACTGGGAAAACCAGGAATGCTAAGAATGCAGAAATCTCTCTCCAGGGAAGGAGATAAAATAACTGTTTTCTGTTCAGTAGGTGGGGGTTTGATATTATTATTGACCTGGTGACGTTTTGGCTATCTGTGGAGGCAGAACTCATCCACTGTTTGCTACGAATGCAGACTTCATATAATACTCCAGAATGTTTATCCCAGACTCGTTCTTCCCTGTCTTTCAGTTAATATAACCCATCATTATGGCGGAAGTCACATATACTTTATAGCCTGCAGAGTTCTATACCATCTTGTTCACAGACCACACTAGATTCTAGACCTTTTAGCTATAGAACCCACCATCCTGGTCACAAGTATTGTGTAAAGGTGATTCTAAAGAGTCCTACTTTAAGCCTTGTTGTGCACATGAAATTTACATAATCATTAACTAAAAAGCAGGAGTGGGAATGATTGGTGCCTGGAAACTTTTTCCAAAATAGTGCTGTGTATTAAATATGCTGACAATAAACTGGCCAATCTGATCTAGGCGGACAATGTGAATCTGAACCAAAAGTTCATTCTCAAGTCTTTGTAGATAACTGCCTGCATTGTGACTTTCAGTGTCCTCCTCAATAAAGGTACATGTTGTATTTGCTTTGAAACATTTATCAATTGAAAGGATCTCTAAAATAGAGGTTAATCAAACATGTCTTTTCTTTATATAGGCTTGAGTTTTGAATGTACAGATAGTGGCAATATATTTTAAAATGTTTTTGAACAAAATTGAAGCATACACCATTCTAAATTATTTTAACTTTTTGAAAATTGATGCTGCAGACTTAACTGGGATTCCCATTTGAATTATTTTTCAATTTAGCATGCAATGCTTGATTTCCAGTTAACTGCACCCAACAAATGATTGCTCTAGTCTCTCTTCATGAATGTAACTGCTTTTATTGACCACACTGAAGAGATTATAGCACTGTTTCCATTTGGTGTCTTGGGATTTACACTTAGGGAATATCTTGACAGTGAGTCCAAGGATCTCATGAATGCACTTTCATATCAAAGTGTGCAATTCTAAGAATCAATGACATTCCAAAAGAGTATCCTGGAAAAGAGAGTATAGGTTATTACAAAAGTTTCAGGAGACAAAAATATTGCAATGTCTCACTGATGAGGCTTTACCTTGATGGCCAACTCTCAAATATTTCTAGATTAATACATTTTCTTGTAGCAACCATGGGATTTTAATCATCCCAAGACTCTGATTATATCTAAAGTTTATATTGGAAGCAATGTTGCAGGTCCTGATGCCACCACAGTTATATCTGGATGAGGTTAGATCCAGGTGGCAAGAGCTTCTCCACTTATCCACCAATGGCTGAAACTATGACAAAATGATGAGATGAGGGTTGAGAATTCTCACATACATTTCCTGCACAATCTTATTTGAATATCTGAGCAATCATGATAGAATATGACAATAATGATGACAGCTTTATGGATTGTTGGTAAATACTCTGTCTTTTAATGGTCTAGTATGGGTATATCATTTCACAACACGGTTGCATGAACCTTAATTTCTGTGAACTTGGATATATAGGGATTCCCATCATGTAATTCACAAATTTGATAAAACTTTTGGCAGTAGTTGTTTTTGGTCTCATATTGTCACAATATTCTTTTGTGTTTACAGATTATCTTAAAGAAAAAAATGGGTCTGGAAAATGGTTCTTTGGTGAATGAATTCATTCTACTGGGATTGACAAATGACCCTGATCTGCAGTTACCACTGTTCTTACTGTTTCAATTAATATATATTATCACAGCACTGGGGAACTTGGCTTTGATCATTTTAATTGTGCTTAATTCTCACCTTCACACCCCCATGTACTTTTTCCTCTTTAACTTGTCTTGCATTGACCTCTGTTATTCCTCTGCGATTACACCCAAAATGCTGATGAACTTCTTAGTAAGGAAGAATGTTATCTCCTACAATGGATGCATGACCCAGCTGTATTTCTTCTGTTTTTTTGGCACCTGTGAATGCTATGTTCTGACATCAATGGCCTATGATCGTTATGTGGCTATCTGTAATCCACTCTTGTATAACGTTACCATGTCCCCCAAAGTTTGTTCTTATCTTATGCTTGGTTCCTACATAATGGGATTTTCTGGTGCCATGATTCATACTGGATGCACTTTAAGACTGACCTTCTGTGATGGTAATAGCATCAACCACTATTTCTGTGATCTTTTCCCTTTGCTGCAGCTCTCTTGCACAAGTACTTATGCCAACGAAATAGAGATTCTTATTGTAGGGGGGAAAGATATCATTGTAACCTGTATCATCATCTTTACCTCCTATGGCTTCATCCTCTCTAACATCCTTCAAATGAGATCCACTGCAGGCATATACAAAGCCTTTAGTACCTGCAGCTCCCACATTCTTGCTGTTTCTCTATTCTTTGGATCATGTGCATTTATGTATCTCAAACCCTCCTCAGCTGGATCTATGGATCAGGGAAAAATATCATCTGTCTTTTACACCATTGTGGTTCCCATGATGAACCCTTTAATTTACAGTTTGAGAAACAAGGATGTCAAAGTTGCCCTGAGAAAAACCTTTCACAGGAGTCTTTGAACAAATTATTATGTTTAGCACTATAGATTTGTCAATGAGCATTTCTATTAGTTTAATCACAACCACTTTTTAATCTATTTTTTTAAATTAACTTTTAATAGAATATTGGGATATTTTTGTTCTTCCTGAAGATTTTGGTATACATTTCCTTGATTTTTTGCTATCGGCCAAACTTGCTTTCATCATTTTAACTAACAATAACAGTAATTAATTAAACCTTTTTTATCATTGTCTTCATGGGATGTATTGAAAACCAATCATCTGCCAATAGTTATACAAAGTACACTTTCATTGTCCATGTATCTATTGCCAAGATGGCTCTCATTCGTCAATGTAATAAAGTGTGAATCCGATTCATTATTACTCTTTCATGGGTATCATGTGTCCTTTCTTATTGCAAGTGCTTGATTACCCAGGTGTTTTCATTAACTAGCTATTAAATAAAACCTACATTGCATCTGTAAATACTATGCAATTGGCATTATTATGTCAGTCAGTTATATTTACTTCATAAATATTATCCAACTAATATTATGACTAATGTATTATATATATGCCATTTATAGCCTTAGGGATTATAAATCCTCTCCACTCTTCATAAATTTGATAGAATTTTTATCCTTTAATAATGTCATCAATCAAAAAGTTAGAGAATGTTTGAATATGTAGATCAACTTTTATTTTTGTGAGTAGAGTGAAGACAGCTTCAAAAGCTAATGTAATGAATAGTAATTGAAACATAATTGATGGATTCTTATGCCACTTCTAGAATGTGTAATGATGAGCAGTGCTACAAAATTATGAATGAATCTCTATCTTTGTTTCTTGTTACACTGGGTTCTTCAAGCATCTTAAAACCATTTACGTGTAACTGCATTTTTATTTTTTGAGAAATCTCTCTACTTTTTTCTATAGTTACATTTCCTGTTGTAGGGCAGATTGTTGTTTTCTAATCTCAACTTTCCTATTGTTTATTCTTTATTTTTCTTTATTATACCCATTATTGGTTAGACGAGATTGTATAACAATGTAGTTTTGATTTGGATGATGGCTACAGGTGTTGAATTGTGTTTGTGTGCATGCGTGTGTGTACTAACATCTGACACTTAATATTTCAATAAGTTTTCAGTTCTTTTTCACATAATGACTATATTACTTCTTTCAGCAATTAGCATGTTTGAGATCTTTAATATATTCTACTTACTGCCTTCCTATTAATGGATGTGCTGGTAAACACATACCTCTATTTTATTCATGTTACTTTTACTGTATAGCAATATTTTTGATGCAATCCCATTCATCATATTTTTGCTGTTGTGGTGGTATGAAAGAAAATGACCCCATAGACTCATAGGAAATGACACATTAGAAAGTCCAAGCTTGCATAGTAGGTGTGGCTTAGGTGGAGGAAGTGCTTCAATAGGTAGGAGGGCTTTGATGTCTCTGGAGCTCAAGCCTGTCTTCTACTCACAGTCTCTCTTCCACCTGTCAAACAATATGTAGATTCCCAAGCTCCTTCTCCATTACCATGCCTGTTGCACACTGCTATGTTTTGTTCCAAGATGATAATGGGCTAAAAATTGCTAGTTACTGAATTATTAAATATCTACTAATGAAAAAGTGAGACCATGAATTGGAAAGAAATCAAGGAGAATATTTGGAAGGGTTTTGTAGAAGACAATGATGGGGGCAATGATGTAATTATGTTATAATTTCAAAATAAGTAGACAGCATAGAATAAATTCACCCCAGTAAACAAAATATGTACTATTGCTCAGGGTCTTAGCAGGGGTCATTCTTGTGGATTCCAGGGAATTTCTCTAGTCCTAGGTTTCTTGCTAGCCCCATAATGGGTCCGTCAATGAAGATATCTCTTTCCTTGTTCTCTGTCTCTGTCCTTTCCCAATCTCTACCACCCCATTACCTCTAGATCTCCTTTCACATCCCTTTCCCCCATCACTCTCCCTTTCCACCTTCGCTTTTCCCCCCACACCCACACTCTCATTATTCTCAGGAGATCTTGTCTATTTCCCTTTTCTTTCTTTCTTTCTTTCTTTTTTTTTTTTTTTTTTTTTTTTTTTTTGGTTTTTCAAGCCAGGGTTTCTCTGTAGTTTTGGAGCCTGTCCTGGAACTAGCTCTTGTAGACCAGGCTGGTCTCGAATTCACAGAGATCCGCCTGCCTCTGCCTCCCAACTGCTGGGATTAAAGGCGTGCGCCACCACTGCCCGGCCCCCATTTCCCTTTTCATAGGGATCTATGTATGTTTCTCTTAGGGTTCTTCTTAATACCTACCTTCTCTAGAGTCATAGACTATAGTCTTATCCTTTGCTTTACACCTTGTATTCTCCTATGAGTGGGTACGTACCATGCTCATCTTTCTGGGCAGTTATAGAAAGTTCAAGTCAAACTCTTTAGGATATGTTAAATAAACAGAAAGATATTATAAATATCCCAAAAATAGATGGCATAATGCTTTGTTAACTTTAAATTTTCTAAATGCTAATGAGAAAGACACAACAGATGCAAAGAAACATTGGATAGTAGAAAAATCTAAGGAATTAAATCAACAAATATACTTTAAATATGTACTGATCTCAGAATGGAAATCAGGACATGTATTATGTTGGAAAAGGGGTATACCTTCAAAATTGATCAAGATTTTATTTGAACAAGAGACACATCTTAATTAGGAGAGATGATAGTTCATTAAACACTATGACTGTTTAATCTAAACCAACATATAAAATAAACAAATGTTTTAAGTTTATCAAATATAACTTGCCAAAGAGAATCTCCCAAACATTAGGGTTGGGGAAGGGTTTTGTTTTTTGTCTCTTTCAGGAAATGAAGACATCAGGCTAAAGAATCTGAAGAATACTGGACAAATGTGAGATCTGAAGAAAAATGTCAAATCATCCAGGGAAAATATCTCAAGAAAAAAATGAAATTGGCCAATTGTTACATCAAATTTCCAACGGTATAATTTCATGATTCCTCCCAAATGTTTGTTTCTGCTGTTCTCTACAGACATTTAATACAAATGGGCTTCTTGTAGTACCAGTTCAGTTAAAGATTAAAGCTGGATTTTGGTAGGATTATGGCTCTCTCCTTCTTTAAACCCAAGCATGCTTATTAAAGTGAAATCCAAAGTCTCTGTCCCATGTCAGAAAAGTCACATGCAATGGGATAGAATAAAAACAAATATTTAAGTACTATTTTATAGCTACTAATCTCATAATTCTTTAATTTTATATTGATTATGTAACATCTTTTCTTAAAGTTATATATATATATATATATATATATATATATATATATATATCGTTTTGTCGTGATACTAATGGTCATATAGATTACTAACTAATTCTAGAAAAAGGTTTTATCTACCCTCCTGTGCATGATTTCTGTTGAGAGTCTCTGTCAGTTTTCTGCAGTGAACCATGATCACACCTAACAGTAATTTTTGAATTCTCCATAAGGAGGATAGGTCCCCATAATGATGATTCCTCCAGGATTGTGATGACACCAATAAGCTGAAAAACATCACATAAAGATTGGATTTGAATTACACACTGCTCAGAACAATTTTGAGGTGGCTAGCTGAGATGATCCAGCCTGACAGACCACTATAGCAAAGATTTGAAAACAAGTACTGCACTTCCCCACTACCCAGAAACTGGACAAAAATGATCAATCTATGCAGGACTTGATAATTAATCCAAATTTTTCTTTTCAGGATACTCTAAAGGTATCCTCATCCCCAAACAGCAGGAAGTAATTTTTAGAATATGATGCCCACATTCCCAAGAGGTAGGGTGGGTGGTTTTTAATCATTCAAAGTTTTATGGATATTTGTCATTATTTAATGGGGTTGCTTGCAAGCTGTTATTGGTAATGGTAAGGGAAAAGGCTTAACAAAAGGGATTAGATTCAGAGATCATGTTTTGAAAAAAAGAGGAATGTAGTTATTTTAGGATAAAAGAATAGATTATTAAAACTACTTTAAAAAGAACTAAGATAGGATATATATATCATATATATATCATATATATATATATATATGATAAGACTAAGAAGAAGATTATTGAATTTACTTTGAGAAATCACCTACTAATTTTAAATGTTTTACCATGGATCGGACTTTTGTATATTGTATACATATTTTGTATATTGATACAAATTTGAGATTAATTTTGTTAAAGAAAACTGTACTTACATATCTGATCTTGTTCAAGGAATTATATCTATACAGCTCATTTAACAATGTAATACAAATTTTTAGGCCTGGAAATTTATTATTACAAATTGTTAAGGATAATAAGAGACCTCTTCCACCTGCCTTGGCTTCTGTAGCCAGCCAGCAGGTGAGTTTTCTACAGGTAAGTTGCTCCAATACCCCCATCCCATCAACTGGACCCTGGAAGCTGCTCATCCTATATTGCCCCCAAATCCTCCTATTTCCCTGAAACCTCAGTGGGACTCTGAAAGACAGCCTGCTACTACACAGAGAGGACCAACAGGCATGTTGCTCTAACACCCCAATTTCACCCATCAAACACTGAAAGCTACATTTCCCATTCTACCCCCAAACCATCCTATCCCCCCTGAAACCTCAGTGGAACTCTGAAACACAGCCTGCTACTACACAGAAAGAATCAAGAAGTGAGTGACCACTCACCTGTTGGGATATCCCACTCTCTAGGTCCTCCATACTGGGGGCAAAATTCTGGGCCCCTCTCATACATTTTTCAGCTTTTCTAGCCAGCCAACAGGCAAGTGTTCTACAAGTATGCTGCCCCAACACCTCTATCCCATCCATCAGTCTCTGAAAACTACAAGTCCTACTCAACCCACAAGCCCTCCTATTCCCTCTACAACCTCAGTAGACCTCTGAAACACAGCTTGCTAATATGCAGAGAGTACCAAGAGGTGAATGGTATCCTACCTGACATGACACCCCACTCTCTAGGCCTGCATACTTGGGAAGAAACTCCAAGCTCCTCCCCGACATGCCTTGTCTTCTCTAGCCAAACAGATGATGAGTTTCCTGCATACAGGTTTCTCCAATACCCCTGTTCCATTCATTGGACCCTGGAATCTAGAAGTCCCAAGGTGCCTCCAAAACCTTCTATACCCCTGCAACCTCAGTGGAACTCTGAAAAACAGTCTGATACTTTACTGAAAATATCATGATTGAAAACTCAGCCACTCCCTAAGCCCTCCATACCACTTAAAAACCCCAAGCCCCTCACCTGCCTCCTTGGATTCTCTAGCTAGCCAACAGGCAAGTTATATACAAGTATGGTGCTCCAACATTTCTATCTCATCTATCAGACCATGAAAGCTACACATCTACCAGAACTTCAAAGAAGAGCAAATACATATATTCCTCAATGTGTTCCATATGATAGAAACAGAAGGAACATTGCCGAACTCTTTTTATGAGGTTACAGTTACCCTGCTAACAAAATTACATAAAAACTCAACCAAGAAAGAGAACTGCAGACTTATCTCACTCATGAACATAAATGCAAAAATGCTCAATAAAATGCTGTCAACCCGAATCCAAGAACACATCAAAAGAAATCACTATGATTAAATCAGCTTCATCCAAGAGATGCAAGGATGGTTCAATATATGAAAATCTATCAAAGTAATCTACTACATAAATAAACTGAAAAAAAAATCTTATGTTCATCTCAGTAAATGCTGATAAAGCAATCAACACAATTCAACACCCCTTCATGATAAAAGTCTTGGAGAGATCAGGAACACAACGTATCTAAACACGATAAAAGCAATATACAACAAGCCAACAGCCAACATCAAATTAAATGGAGAGAAACTCAAAGTGATTCTACTAAAATCAGGAGGAAGACAAGGCTGTTTACTCTCTCCATATCCATTCAACATAGTTCTTGAAGATCTGTCTAGAGCAATAAGACAACAAAAGGAGATCAAGAGGATTCAGATTAGAAAGAAGTCAAACTTTTACTCTTTGCAGATGATATGATAGTATACATAAGTGACCCCGAAACTCTTAATAGGGAACTTCTAGGCCGGGCGGTGGTGGCGCACGCCTTTAATCCCAGCACTCGGGAGGCAGAGGCAGGCGGATCTCTGTGAGTTCGAGACCAGCCTGGTCTACAAGAGCTAGTTCCAGGACAGGCTCCAAAACCACAGAGAAACCCTGTCTCGAAAAACCAAAAAAAAAAAAAAAAAATAGGGAACTTCTATAGCTGATAAATCCCCTCAGTAATGGATCAGGATACAAGATCAACTCAAAAAAAATTAGTAGCCCTCCAACATACAAATGATAAAGTGACTGAGAAAGAAATCAGAGAAAGATCACGCTTCACTATATTCACAAATACCATAAAATATCTTGAGGTAACACTAGCCAAAGAAGTGAAGGACATATTTGACAAGAACATTAAGTTTTTGAAGAATATACCAGAAAATGGAAAGATCTCCCATGCTCTTGGATCCTTAGAATCAATTTAATAAAAATGACAATCCTACCAAAAGTAATTATAGATTGAATGCAATCTTCATGAAAAGCCCAATACAATTTTAAGAGACCTTGAAAGAACAATACTCAACTTCAAATGGAAAACCAGAAAAAAAAAACAGGATGTCCAAATGAATCCTATACAATAAAGGAACTTATGGAGATATCACCATCCCTAACATCAATCTATATTATAAAGCTACAGTGATGAAAACAGCTTGGAATTGGCATGAATAAAGACAGATTGATCAATGGAATTGGATCAAATACCTACATATTAATCCACACACCAATGAGCATCTGACATTTGACAAAGAAGATAAAATTATATAACAGAGAAACAAAAGGAACTTCAACAAATGTTGCTGAAATACCTGGAGGCCAACATATAGAAGAATGAAAAAATATAAATCTATCTCCATGCACAAAAGTCAATTCCAAATGGATTAAATACCTCAATATAAATCTGACCACACTGAACCTGGTAGAAGAAAAAGTGGGAAGTAGCCTTCAATGTATGGTCAAAGGGGGCCACTTCCTAATTATAACACCAGTAACACAGACATTGAGAACATCAATAAGTTAATAGGAACTCCTGAAACTGAGAAGCTTCTGTAAAGCAAAGGACAAAGTCAATAAAACAAGAAGTCTGCCTACTAAATGGGAAAAGATGTTCACCAACCTCACATCAGACAGAAGACTGGTCTCCAAAATATATAAAGAACTCAAAGAATTAGATATCAAATTCCAAATAATCCAATAAAATGGGGGTACAGAACTAAACAGAGAATTTTCAACAGAAGAATCTCAAATGGCTGAAAGACACTTATGGAAATATTTAACATCATTTTCCATCATGGAAATGAAAATCAAAATGACACTGAATACCATATTATACCTGTTAGAATGGCTAGAATCAAAAACACCAGTGATATCTTATGCTGTAGAGGATGTTGAATAAGGGGAACACTGCTCCATTGCTGGTGGGTATTCAAACTTGTACATCCACTTTAGAAATCATTATGGTGGTTTCTCAGAAAAATGGGAAACAACCTACCTCAGGACCCAGCTTACCACTTTTGGGCATCTTCCCAAAATATGCTCACTCAAACTATAAGGATATTTCTTCAGATATGTTTATAATAGCATTACTTGTAATAGCTAGATTCTGAAAACAACCTAGTAACCCCTCAGCTGATGAATGGATAAAGAAAATGTGGCACATTTACACACTGGAGGACTAGTAAGCAGTAAAATGTAATGACATCTTGAAACTTGCATACAAATTGATGAAACTAGAAAACCCATCCTGAGGGAGGTAACCCAGACCTAGAAAGATGAACATGATATTCATTCACACATAAGTGGATACTATCTCTAAAGCAAAGGATATTGAGCCTATTGTTCATGAGAAGCTAAGCAGCAAGAAGAACCCTAAGAAAAGCATACATAGATACACATGTAAAGAGAAAATAGACAATATTGTGTGACAAATTTGGGAGCATGGGGGTGAGGGGAGTAGGGAGGGTAGAAGGAGAAGTGGAGGGGGAGAAGAAATTGAGGGAATTTGATAGTCAAGATGGAGGAATGAAAGAGATGAGTACAAGGAAAGATATGTTTTGATTGAGGGAACAATTTGGGGACTAACAAGAAACCTGGCACTAGAGAAATTTTAAGGAATCCACAGTCCACAAGGATGACCCCAGCTAATACCCTAGGCAATAGAGGAGAGAGTGCACGAATTGGCATTGCCCTGTAGTCACATTGATAAATATCTTAAATGTCACCATAGAACCTTCATCAAGCAACTTATGGAAACAGAGATAGAGAACTACATTGGAGCACTAGATTGAGTTCCCAGTGTTCAGTTGAAGAGTGAGAGGAGTGAGAATATGAGCAAAAAGGTCAATACAATAATGGAGACACCCTCTGAAACAATTTACTTCGGCTAATGAGAGCTCCCCAACTCCAGCAGGACAGGAAAGGAACCAGTATAGGTCCAAACTAGTCCCTCTGAATGTCGGTGGCAGTTGTATGCCTGGGCCAGACTTCAGGGTCACAGGCATTGTCACCAGAATTTATCCCTACTGCTTGTACTCACATTTTGGGACCCTATTCTCCTTGAATAGATACATTGTGCAGCCTAGATATATTGGGGAGGGCCTTGGACCTTCCCCCAATCAAGTACCTTACTTTGAGGAGTAAATAAGTGGGAGCATGGAGTGGGGAGGTAGGTGGAGGTAATGGGAGGAAGGAAAGGAGTGGAAACAGTTATTGATATGGAAAATGAAAACACTTAGCTTGTCTTTTTAAAAAATAAAGAAAAATTATAAAAAAAGAATAATAAGGAAATGCTTGTTAGTGATTAGTCACCTATTACTATCAGACTTATAGTCACAAAAGGTATTTTTTTCAAGGTCACATAGAGATGTGATAAGCTAGCCAGGCGGCCGGGGTGCTGGGGACACAGCCCCACTGCTCCAATTACAACATAGAGATGTATTTCAAATAGGTCATCTTCAAACACTTTAGAGGTTTACAGAATATGGCATTTAAAATGTTTTAATAACATAGGTTCCATTTCTTTTTTATGTCATTGAGACATGTCTGCTCCTGGGAGTACCAGCAGCATTGGAGAAACCCCACTTGGAGTTTGTTTTGTTGGTGGCAATAGTAAGACACTGGCAGAAAAATGTCCTTGCATCAACTATTGACAGTATGCTGTCACACTGGGAGAAGCAGAAGAAATTGACTGCCAAACCATGCCCAGACAAGGTAGTAAAGTCCTTCAAAAACCCTATTTCATAGAAAAGTCTGTCATATATTCTAGGCTAGTAGGGTGATGATGGATGTCCCAACATTGCAGAGGAATTTTGTGTAACTGCCCAAGAAAATGGCTGTTTCTGTCTCTTCTCACAATTTTTGGAAGTAGCTTGCTTGCACTTCCTGATTACTCAGTGCATATTATTTCCTTTTTGCATCTCTGAAGTAGTTGAAGACTAGATACTTATAGTTACAGTTTTCCTTGTTTACCAGATGCAGAAAGCAAGTTATTATAAAAAACAAATTAGGTACAAGACTTTGAATTCATCAAGATAGCATTGATAGTAGAGTATTTTCTCTGAAGTTGTCAAATGAAAATGGACTAGAAATTGTTGACATATTTAATGCCTATATAAATTTTATATAGTCATCGTATTTATTGTATATGATTTTCTTATATGAGTTATAGCCTCCCTTTTTATTTTAGACAATAGAGAAACATAGTCATATATTATTTATGTTTTAATAAATAAAACTTGCCTGAAGATCAGTACAAAGAAACTACACTACTCAGCCTTACAAGCCAGGCAGTGGTACCACACAATTAGGGTAATCACCAATCTGATTATAGGGAAATGACAGTTCAGGTACCATCTACACTACTGTTAACAGTCTTAGTTGGGGGTCATCCTTATAGATTCCAGGGAATTTTGCTAGTACCAGGTTTCTCTCTAACCACATAATGTGTCACACTATTAAGATATCTCTTTCATTGCTCTCTCACTACATCCCTCCTCTAACTCAACCATCCCATTCTCTCATGTTTTTACCCCACATTCCCTCCCTCTTACTGTCTCTGCCCCAGTTTATTCAGGAGATCTCATCTGTTTCCCCTCCCCAGGAAAATTTATGTATCTTTCTAGAGTCCTGTTTGTTACCTAGTTTTTCTAGGGCTATTCACTCTCTTCATATCTATTCAATATTGCTATCAATTTCTTAATATCTATTCAATATAGTGCTTGAAGATCTAACTAGAGCTATAAGACAAAAAAAAAGAAGATCAAAGGGATACATCATGGAAAGAAAGAAGTCATATTTCTGCTACTTGCAGATGATATGATAGTATACATAACTGATCCCAAAATTCTACCAAGTAACTCCTTAAGTAATATAGCAGGATATAAGATAACTAAAAAATAAATAAATAGCCCACCCGTATTCAAATGATAAACAAGCCAAGAAAGAGGTCAGAGAAACATAACACTTTACAATAGCCACAAATAACATAAAATATCTTGGGTTAACTCTAAGCAAACAAGTAAAAGGACTATATGACAAGAACTTTCCGTGTTTAAATAAGAAATAGAAAATGATATTAGAAAATGGAGCGATATTTCCTACACTTGGATAGATTGGAATAACATAATAAAAATGACTATCTTCTCTAAAGCAATCTACAGATTCAATGTAATCCCCATCAAAATCACAACACAATTCTTCACAGATCTCAAAAGAACAATAGTCAACTTTATATGGATAAATAAAATCTCAGAATAACCAAAATAATTGTGTACAGGAAAGGAACTTCTAAAGGCATCACCATCTCTGACTTCAACTCTACTATAGAGTTATAGTAATAAAAAAGAGCTCAATATTGGCATAAAAACAGACATGTCGTCCAATGTAATTGAATTGAAGAGCCTGCCATTAATCAACCCACCGATGAAAATCTGATTATTTTACTTTTCAAATAATATTTTGATGTCCCTATATTATGGCCTGATTGTATAGTGCAGGTTGTCCTGGGAGTGGCAGGACTGGCCATGCCGACATGACACTCACAATCTTCTAGCCCTAACATCTGGAAGGTTTGCATTACTGTGTCGTGACACTTGATGGAATTTTAAAATATTTTGTCAAACGCACTGGAATGCTGGAGAACCTGGGTGATCTCAGGAAACCCCTAAAAAGATGTGTGGGTATAATATCTGAGCACACAGTTACTGAGAAAAAGTAGCTATATCAAAAGAGTGACAGTTAGATCAGTGTTCACAGAGGCATATTGGACACGAAAGAAACAGATAATCATATATAAAAGTAGAATTTTTCCTTTAATCAGAATGACTGAGGGGCCAATCTCTCTGTGTGGGTAATGATTGCTGGCACACAGCACAGGGAAACTGATGACTTTATGCAGTGGAAATCCATTTTTATAGAAGATTCCATCTGCAGGCCAGTTCGACAGCAGTGTCAAAGTAATAGAAATCCATGGAGGGAAGCTCCTTTGACCCTGCCAGTCCACGGGGGGACATTGGTGAAATCAACTTTCCTGTCCACCTAAGGTTTTCAGTCATTCACACTTAAGTGACAGTGTCTTAGGTGTGTTTCTTATGCACCTGAGATGTTGTAAGAGTGTGTTTTAATCTGTTTCATTTGAAAGCTAAGTATAGGGAGAGTTAGAGAAGGCATCTCACTGGTTCATAATTAGTTTAACTTACATGCACACATCCACGGAGTTATAATGAACAAATATACAAAACAAATATAAAACAAGGAGAAATATATTTAAAAACATATTTGCAAGAAATTCTTGCAAGAATACCTGAAGTGTGTTATGACATAATATGAAAATCTTTTACCTAGGGTTAAGAAACCCTGGGGGTAGACTCTATGAAATATTAACATTAAATACATGGTTTAAAAAGAACCTGAGAAATAACCAAAACAATAGATTTCCCCTAAAGAGGAAGATAGCTGGAATATGGGAGTTACATATTGACTCAACTATGGAAGATGTATAATCCCTGAAGAGAAGAATACAGCTTACTATTAAGTCCCTAAGGAAGTAAAGGCACATCATGGGTAAGAGTTTAAATGCCATCACCTCATCTCTTACATCTCCAATATATTTGCTTGGAAGAAGCTATGAAAGACTCTTGTTTATAACTAATTTTTTATGCAATTGATCTTACATGAGATGTCTGGGGTTCCTGTAAGAGTCAAGGATTACAAAAATAAAAACTGTTTGATTTTTCTTATTTCTTTTTAGTGGATCATGGCTATGATTATTAAATATAATAGCAAATCAGCCAGGCGATGGTGGCACACGCCTTTAATCCCAGCACTCGGGAGGCAGAGGCAGGTGGATCTCTGTGAGTTCGAGACCAGCCTGGTCTACAGAGCTAGTTCCAGGACAGGCACCAAAGCCACAGAGAAACCCTGTTTTGAAAAACCAAATAAACAAACAAACAAACAAATAAATAAGTAAAATAGCAAATCAAAAAGGTGACCAGAGAACCCCCCAAAAGTATTTTTATTCAGCATCCTTTCAGCATACAAAGAACTCTTTCTTTGGAGCATGATACTATCTTTCTGGAATAAAAGGTACAAATAACAAGGAAAGTGTCTGTAAGATTTCTCTTTTAAATAAGTTAAGTTTTAAAACCTATTAATACTAAAATATTAAATTGTATTGCGTTGGGACCAATTAAGTCCTGGCTTTCAGCTGGATGTTGGGACTAATTGAGTCCTGGCTTTCAGCTGCTCTATCCTGCTAGAACCTTCTAAGTGAAGTTACTAGAAGCTGTGACTAGTTAGAGGATCAGAGGATGGGATTATCACCTGTGGGCCATTGAGTGCAGTGTATCTAAGTATACATGGTGTTAATAAAGGGGGGAGGGGGGCTTTGGTATCAGTGTTAAAAGGTCTGCGTGTCGGTCTGACTCTGCGTGTGTATTCTCAATCCCCAGCCCCTTGCCCAAAGCTCGCGAACTGGGTTCTAGCTCACAGAATTTAGACACGGAGGCGCGGTGCGTGGCATTATTAAATACACACTAAAAATAAATCACATGTTAAAGGGTTTAAGTGTACAATACTCACGTAGACCACAAATTCTTGGTGAAATCACGAAAAATTCAGGCTAATTCACATATGCCTCTCCTCTGTGTTGATACACATTGCTGTGTTTGTGGAAGTATACCTATAATGAGGAGATAGCTTAAGGTGTATTTTCTTATCAAATTACCTTTAATTGATGTTAATATGTTGAGTATTAAATTTCTAAATCCTTTATATTTTGCAAAATCAAGATTTCTTCCTTGAGAATTTTTCTTCCCCACTACCTCCATCAACCAAAATTCTTCTATGGATATAAAAATGTTAATAGAGGAGATGATGCAATATCTCTTCTAAAGTGAGTTAATTTTTGTTGCTGTTATTTTTGTTTTTTTTTATATCT
Organism: Microtus oregoni; assembly: GCF_018167655.1. Taxonomy (NCBI): domain Eukaryota; kingdom Metazoa; phylum Chordata; class Mammalia; order Rodentia; family Cricetidae; genus Microtus; species Microtus oregoni. The sequence continues at coordinate 54,141,917 of NW_024543067.1, forward strand.
GAATAGCGGCTTTGTACCAAAATGAGTCCAACAATCAAATGTGTACTATTATGTCTATTATAAGTAATTTTAACGCTCATAGGTTTCAAGAGAAATTGAGAGAAAAATATCCTAGATATATACACAGAGAACATTTTGAGTCATCAGAAGTGCAAGTTGTAGTGTCTTATTCAATATACGACATTTCCATTCCACATGGCAAGTTCTCAAAACTAGGAAGTTTTGTGACAATGTCTGTATTATAACTAATAACAGACTTGATTTCTTCTGCTTGATACTGGAAATGATGGTAACAATTCAAATTATAATGAAGGGCAATCTGGTTTTAGGTTATCACCACATTGCTAGAACTTTTCCCTGTGTCAAGAAAAAACAGAAGCCACAATGAATGAAGTAGAAGAGAAAGGGAAATTTAGGTCCTTGTGCATTGATTTTTCTTTTTGTCCTTGAATTTTCAGAGTCAAATTAGCATAGTAGGGCTAAGCTCTGAGGTGTATTAGTGAAACTCTCTACTGTAGTTTACCTCTGAGATGCTAATAGAGAAAGACAATGTTGTTCCTTAATGTGGTAGCTCGAAAGGTGGGTTTAAAATTTTGAAGCTGCCTGGCTATTGACATTCAAACAAAAACTGACATTTGAAGAGGAGATGTGTTTTCAAATTCTCCTTTTCCTGAAATTTCACTTATTTTTCCTTCTCCACAGGATCTGTTAGAGAAGAATGGCTTGGGAAAATGATTCTTTGGTAACTGAATTTATTCTCTTGGGGATAACAGACCAACCTGACCTCAAAACACCATTGTTTCTCCTTTTTCTGGTAATATACATGATCACTGCATTGGGGAATTTAACCTTAATCATTCTAATACTTCTAAATTCTCACCTCCACACCCCCATGTACTTTTTCCTTTTTAACTTGTCTTGCATTGACCTCTGTTATTCTTCTGTGATTATACCCAAAATGCTGATGAACTTTACACAAGAAAAGAATGTTATCTCTTACATGGAATGTATGACCCAGCTATACTTCTTTTTTTTTTTTTGTCATTTCTGAGTGTTATGTGCTGACTTCAATGGCCTATGATCGCTATGTGGCTATCTGCAATCCACTCCTGTACAATGCTGCTTTGTCTCCAAAGGTGTGTCTCTATCTAATGCTTGGCTCATATTTGATGGGATTTTTTTGGTGCCATGATCCACACTGGCTGCATCCTGAGACTGACATTCTGTGATGGGAACATCATAAACCACTATTTCTGTGATGTCCTCCCTTTGCTGCAGCTCTCCTGTAGTAGCACCTATGTCAATGAGATTGAGCTATTCATTGTAACAGGAAAAGATATTATCATGCCTATAGTCATTATCTTTATATTGTATGGCTTCATCCTCTCCAGCATCCTCAAAATAAAATCCACTGAAGGCAGATCCAAAGCCTTCAGCACCTGCAGCTCCCATATGTTTGCCGTTTGTCTGTTCTTTGGATCAGATGCATTCATATATCTCAAACCTACCTCAGCTGTATCTATGGGTAAGGGAAAATACTATTCTGTTTTTTTATACCATTGTGGTTCCCATGATGAACCCTTTAATCTACAGTTTGAGGAACAAAGATGTTAAAATAGCTTCGAGAAAAACCTTGACTGTATTATTCAGAAACTGAATCTATCTATAACTGTAAAACCATGGAGAGATTACCTGTTTGCTATATTTTAAGACGATATTTTTGGTGTAGGAGGTTCTTTTGTTATGTGTTGCTTTTATTGGCTAATATGTAAAGAAACTGTTTTGGGCCTGATAGGGCAGAATTTAGGTAGGTGGAGAAGACAGAACTGAATTCTGGAAAGAAGGGCAGAGTGAGAGACACCATGGATCTTTCTGCCTGAAATGGACGCTGGTTAAAATCTTGCCAGTAAGTCACAGTCACGTGGCGATACAGAGATTAATAGAAATAGGTTAAATTAAGATGTAAGAATTAGCCAATAAGAAACTAGAGCTAATGGGCAAATACCTGTCTTAATTAATACAGTATCTGTGTGGTTATTTTGGGTGTAAGTTAGCCAGGTGGCCTGGAAAACAGCGGGCCCTTTACTTGTAACGTATTTTTATACTTAATATATTTCCTTGTGATATATTATATTTATTATGTTCTGTTTAAAATATTTTCACATCAGTACATTAGTTTTCTCTCTTCTTACATTCATTGAAATTGGAAGTTATCTTATTTGCATTATTTTATATAGGCTTTGTTTTCTCACTGTGTGTAAAATTGATCATTTTATTTCATTCAGAATAGCACTAAGTAGCACTTCCACTTCGTTCTTTGTTATTATAGACATTATCACAGTACATATGTAGAAACTGAACAGTTTTCCCATTGACCAAAAAATAATAATAAGTTGTCTGTATGGCTATGTAAAGAACTGGTCATATTTGCCTTAGAAATGAAATATGGAAGCCTCTTTATGTCTCTGTGTTCTTTTCTTTTGATTCTCTACTGGAGAAGAATGTATTACCCTCTATTGACAGTATTTAATAGGTATTGATACTTCCACATTGACCATTGTCTATGATTTATATTGCAGGTGTACTTAAAGTACGTAGAATACTGTTCTAACCACATGTCTGATTTTTACTTTGTAAATATAAACAAGCACTTTTTTGCTAAAATATACTATTACAAACATAATATTGAAGCTCTGGAGATTAATAGTTTACCTAATTGCATAGAATTATTAAAGAAAGTTCATGAACCTTTGGACTTTTTATTTCAAGCCTACCATCTTTTTAAATATACCTTCCACCTAAAATAAAATACGATGCCTCATTTAATCTGTGCTTGTTTTCTTTGCTGATGATCTATAAATTCTCCTAGGCATTTTTTTTTGTGGCAATAATATTTATTAAGTCAAACCGTTGGCTCTTTCTTTTTTAAAAACAAATGATACATGTTTGCTGGTGAAGTTAAAGATGATTGATTTTATCAGGGTGCTGAGTACAAAGTGTATTAAGATAAGGTCAAAGATACAAACACAAAAAATATGAAATTTTTGTGTAAAATGTTAAGTAAGATTAAATAGCAAGTTGGTCAGATTGTGTCTGGATTTTTAGATGGAGTTTTATATCTGATTATTTTAAGACTTACTTAAAAAGTTTTGTTTTATCATTTTCTGTGATGAATGAAGGTGTGAAACTAATCTTTGCTGTCAATTTGACACATTTGAGAAGAACCATCACCTAAAGAGACATTTAAGACTGACTGACCTTTAGGCAAATCTTTGTGAGTGTTCTTGATTGTTCCTTGATGGGGGTGGGCCCAAATCCACTGTATGCATTACTACCCTTGTGCAGGTTCTGGGAAGTATTAGAAGGTGACTGAATGTGAGCCTAAAGAAGACAAGTACTGAGCATCCCTCCACAGCCTTTGCTATAAGGTCCCTGCCTTGAGTTCCTGCTTTGATTTCCTTAAGTCATATATTAAGGTCCCAAGAATTCTAAGATGAAATAAACCCTCCCACTGCAAGCTGGTGTTGTTCTTGGTCTTTTATCACAGCAGAAGAAAGCAAAATAGCATAAACTAATAAGATTTTTAGAGAATTATTGAAAATGTAAATATTTTTGTGCAATCTTTTTATGCAACAGCATTAGTAGACAAAATACATTGCAATAGAAATGTGATTTAGTGAAATTGAACCTAGGGGAAAAAATGGAAACACTTACTACTAGAGAAATATCTAGAAATACAATGAATATACGAGTTCCCTGGTATTGACATTGACTTATGTTATTTAATACTAAAGAAAGCTTAAGTCTGAAGTGAATTAAGTAGTAGTGGGAGCCTAGGCAGTTTGGATGCTCACCTTACTAGACCTGGATGGAGGTGGGTGGTCCTTGGACTTGCCACAGGGCGGGGAACCCTGATTGCTCTTTGGGCTGACAAGGGAGGGGGACTTGATTGGGGGAGGGGGAGGGAAATGGGAGGTCGTGGCAGGGAAGAGACAGAAATCTTTAATAAATAAAGAAAGAAAGAAATAAAGAACTAGATAAAACTAAATTAACTCTGCATTTCTTGTTTTTTCAACATTCTCATATAGAATTGACTTTAAAATCCTACTTGAAAAGTAAAGCAAATTTGAAAGTATGTATATGGAATAACTTATTTTATATTGTAGAACAGTTCTTCTGGGAGAATGTTTAGAGTTAATGAAGGAACATTAGAGGGACATAGTAAGACCAGGAAAGTGAGAGCATTACCCTAAGAAAGAATCTTCTTTCTCTCAGGAGACATCACAAGGGGAATTTGCATATGGAGATCTCATAGCTAGCACCCCAGTTACAGTTCATTTTCCTAACAAGGAAATGATAGGAAATGACTGAGATAAAATTTTTTTCATCTGTGGAATGTCACAGTTTAAATACTTTCCAGAATAATTATAATAATTTCCTACTAAGTTTAGTGTTTTCTGCTTTACATTAAGAATTCCACAAGAAACAATAAAGTATGTATATAAAAATTGAATATGGAGGGTATACTATCTCAGTTACTTCTATTTGCATCATGGTTAAATGCCAGACTTCGGCTCAACACAACTCAATTCCCATTGGAAGTTGAGGTTGTCCTCTGTAGAAGATGTAAAATTTAAGGAAAGTCCTTATTTTTCTTTTTTTAAGATACAACAGATATTGCTCAAATTGTGTTTTGAATAAGGATGTATTGAAATAAGAAAATACTATATGTAATATTTAAAACACTTTGCAATTCCTTCAGGGGTGTGTCCACTCCTAAAAGTTTGCATTACAACTCAAAGCTAAAGAAAGTGAATTTCACTACATCACTTATCAGTCATTGGAATGCAGTTAAGTCTGATACATCTTCAGAAAGAACCATTTTCTTGCATAACTTACTTCCATACTTTATTGTTTCTTGTGGAATTTAATTTAATAGCAAAAACATACTTTGCAAAATTTAAGAGAAGCAAAACTGGAGAGATTGAAATTAATTAATTAATTTATTATTTTAATCTGTTTATACACTTGGAGTTTTCTAAAATTGTAATAGACCTGCTATTTCCAAACATGTTGGAAAAATGGATAATTCTTTGTTGTTTGTGTGTTAAGGAAAGTATAGATACTGTGAGAGAAAATATAATTACATTGATAGTGTTACAGCTGAGAGCTACAGTGGTAATGGCAAGTTCTGATTTGTCTTTATTCTGAAAAAATGATATTTACACTTTAATGGGGAACATAATAAATTTAGACTATAGCAAAAATATTATTACTTACAGGTGGGATAAATTACATAACTATATTTTAAATGTAATTAATTAAGCATTCGCAGAGCAAGCTGCTGCTGGTCTGGGTTGATACTGCAAGAACATGACCAGTTGCACCCTGCTGGAAATCTGGGCAGTCAGATGTAAAACAACTGTGAGGTCTTCTTTAAGACTTAACTTTCATTACTGAGTTACCTACATGGTGAGCTTACCAACATTCTGAAGGATTCTCTTTGTTACCATGTGTGTCTTGTAGTCCCCACCATGAAAAGCAAATAATTATTTGACACACACACATTCACACACACACACACACACACACACACACACACACTTGTAATGATATATATGGATGAATGTATTCACATTATATATACATATATACATGTGTACATATATAAAATGTGTTTGACAGACTTAATAAAAATTTCATTTAAAATTTGTAGGTTACTAATACTCCTGACAAAGAAATTAATAAAGAAAAAGAGGGCATGAATTTGAGAGTAAAAATGGTGGTACATGGGAAGGTTTGGAGGGATGAAAGAAAATGTAGAAATAATATAATTATATCATAATCTCAAAAATATTATAAAAAATAACACATAAATTGATTCATGTATGCTATTTATTTCTCCTTTCTTTAGCCTTTGTTAAGAACATTTTACTTCTGTTTATATTTAACCTAGAAAATATATGTAAATATTCATGTGCATATATATACATTTGTACATATTTAGACACATATATAGACACAAACACAGGAATACATACTTAAAACCTTATGCTTATATGAAATGGATATGTAACTTCAACCATATGTCTGTCATAGGGACTTACTTTTCTGTCTTAGCTCACTAAGATGAAGAAGACACTTCTCGTATTTAACCTTGGGTTCCATAGAAACCACATGCTCACTACAAGAATAAATATATATTGACTCAATTGATCACTCTCTCTGCATACATATTTCTATAAAAAAAACAAAAGTGTACACCATTTCAGAATTTTTAGAACATAAATAACTTTGAGATTCTACCAATATGCTATATACACCCACCAAAAACTATGTACAACATGTAGCAACATGTAAGTTAATTTGATGTTGCAATGCGGAGCGGCGGGCTGTGTCCCGCCACCCGGCTAGCTTTACCCGAAATAATTACACGGAAACTGTATTCTTTTAAACACTGCCTGACCCATTAGTTTCAGTTTCTTATTGGCTAGCTTTTACATATTGATCTAACCCATTTCTATTAATCTGTGTAGCCCACGAGCTGGCTTACCAGGAATGATCTTAACCTGCGTCTGTCTGGAGTGGGAGAATCATGGCGACTCCTTGACTCAGCTTCTTTCTCCCAGCATTCTGTTCTGTTTACTCCACCCACCTAAGGGTTGGCCTATCAAATGGGTCTAGGCAGTTTCTTTATTAATAAGAAATCACTCCCACATCATTTCCCCTTTTTCTGTTTAAACAAAAAAGAAAGGCTTTAACTTTAACATAGTAAAATTACATATAGCAAAACAGTTATCAAGCAAGAATTACAGTTACAATATTTATATCTATTTTATCTTTTATCATAACTAAGGAAAACTATAACTATCTATTCATTCTTCAACTCCATAAAAGACTCCAGAAGGATATAATACTACCTAAGTAAACAAGAAATAAGAAAACTCTAGAAATGACAGAGACATCTTGCTGCCTGGACAGTCACCCAAAGTTCTTTTGTATGGTTGGGGCATCCATCTTCAGCCTTCAGGCCCATAGTATCCAGCAGACATTTCCATGAAGCAGGAAATTTCAAAGACAGTTCAGTCACTATCTGCTGTGTCCTGCAGAATGTCTCGCAGATTCTTTCATGAGTCATGAACCCCAAAAGACCGTCTCACCTTTAGGCAAGTTCAGCAGTCCTCTCTCTGCGGGTTCTCTGTGTCCATTTTATGCAACAGTCCAGGCAAGAGCAGTTTCTTGCCCAAATGGCTATCCAACTCCATAAGGATCCTCTTCGATGCCCATCTTCCTCTCGAAGTAGATTGGTGCCACCAGGAGCAGATATGTCTCATTGTCATGAAAAGTCCTAAGTTATTAAAACATTAAATGCCATATTCTGCAGTCTTTGAAAGATATGAAGAATGTCTATCTAACTGAAATGTATCTCTATATATCTAGAAAATCTAACTAACATGACTACAAGCTTTACTATTATTGATGATTAACCATTAACCTATATTTCTTAATTATACATTACATTTTTAAATGAACTACACAATCATAATACCTTAATCAAGATCAGAAATACATATACATATAACAAAATTGACTGTAAAATCCACACCAATGCAAATTACTCATACCTATATCATTTCCCCCTTTAAATGTAAAAGAACATTTACAAACAATATTTTGGGAACATGGGCGCAGTTTTTTCTCTCCAAACTGCTTCCTGCTGAATGGGGGCGCTGTTAATCAGATCATTTAGGGTGTAACCTGTGTGCCAGGTTTATCTCAGTTGCCAGTTGAGTGAAGTAATTTTTTGAGGGTGTTTACAGGAACTTTTCGGGAGGTCGTGGTCTATCATACCATATCAGGATAGATGCAATCCATAGGGTCTGGTCCTCTGTGAAAACAAAAGAAGACCCTTTCCAAAGCATCATATCCTTAGACCCAAATTCTGAAGTCATACCCTCATGATATCCGTTTTGGTTCCAGTTGGCAGCCCATAGAATGAAATGTCTCTTTGTACTTAGCTCCTTTATAGTCAAAAATTTTAAAGAAAACACAATGTACATAATCCAGACTCTCTGTGAATTTTCCATTTTTACATGGCTTATTTTTCTTTATTTCTTTTAATCTCTTAACTATCTGTATTCTGTCTCTTTAAAGACTTTACCTTTTTTTTTAAACCATTAACTTTATTTTCTATAATCTTTTTCTTCTCTCTCTCAAGCCTATGTACATTCATCCAACAGTGTGGTCTTTTATGTCTGAATCTGTTTTATTGTGAATCTGTAACATTTTTTTACTATCCAGGAGCATTTCTTAAAATGTTAAGCACTTCTTAAAAACTTAAGTTGTGCCATGTACAGGTAATACGGTACCACCTGTGTCCTGCCCAGTCTAAACCTTAACTGTGCTGTTATTATGGTAATTACGGTAGTTCCTGCCAACCAGCACAGTTCAGCAAGGAGCAGCCACTCCTGCCTCAGATCCATTTGGTGCCCCTGAGCTGTGCACAGTTCCAGGCACACAGCAAGTCCTCATTGGAGCCGCACTCAGCAGTTTAATTTTGAGACTGAGCATGCAGCACAGAAACTCTTTTTATCCAAGTTACAACCAAATCTGACACGCAGAGCACTGCGCAGTCTGAAAACACGTCTCTTCCACCATGCTCTTCCGCCTGCCAAAGCCTGATTCTGCCATCTGCCCAGGTGCAGGCGGGGAGTGCTGAGAGCACTCTCCTTCTGATCCCAAGCGGGAACACAAACATCCAGTCCCATAAAATCCATTGAAATGGTTTAAAGCCAGAGTTTGCACTGGCGGCACAGTCCCAAGAAGCCGCACTTTAAAATGACGCAGCTTTTTTTTCTGCTGCTGTTGCCGAATCAGGAAATCTCTCTACAGCACGCCACCAACAAACAGCAAAAATCTGTGTTAAAGTCTCTCTCCCTTATTTTTAAGCCTTCTCAGGTTTTTAAGTGGATTTAGCCCCACGTTGGGCGCCACCCGGCTAGCTTTACCCGAAATAATTACACGGAAACTGTATTCTTTTAAACACTGCCTGACCCATTAGTTTCAGTTTCTTATTGGCTAGCTTTTACATATTGATCTAACCCATTTCTATTAATCTGTGTAGCCCACGAGCTGGCTTACCAGGAATGATCTTAACCTGCGTCTGTCTGGAGTGGGAGAATCATGGCGACTCCTTGACTCAGCTTCTTTCTCCCAGCATTCTGTTCTGTTTACTCCACCCACCTAAGGGTTGGCCTATCAAATGGGTCTAGGCAGTTTCTTTATTAATAAGAAATCACTCCCACATCAATTTGAGTTTTGGCATGTAGGATATTTACATTCCATATTATATAACTTCAAATGATGTAGTTTAAAATTAACCCCAAACTAATTATGTAAACATGTTATTGAGATCATCATGGAGTTTTTCCATCAGTTCACAGATTCATTTTTTTGTCACTGTCACTAGTATGCTTCATCATTAATTTACATGAGCCCTCGATAAGGGATGGGACTTATGTATTGTGCCTTTTGTAGAAAACATGCATTCTGAACTCAGAAATCATAGTAAATATAGGCAGCTGAGCATATATCTCCAAGTGAGTTGGAGACTAGTGAATCATCAATATTACAAACAATTTTGCTGAATAGTAGAGTCACTACTGTTCAAGATAAGTGTGGAGATATATGATAATGGTATGATAAAACACAGAAAAGGTGGTTTGCAGTTTTCCTCACAGTGTCTTATGTATTGGTCTTTCTTTTTCTCAAAAACCAATTGGAAACTCATGAGAGGAATTTCCTCCTTCATAATATGCTGGCTCTCATACTTGGAGATGTTTACAATTAGCTTGATGTCACAATTATATTAAAAGTGGTAGAATCAACTGAGAAGACAGTTTCAAGTAAAGATAGTCTATATCAAGTTGGCCTGTGGGCATAACTAGAGCTCAGCTTGACTATACTAATTGATGTGTGTGCTACTTTGGGCAGCACACACAATTCCTTAGGTTTGGGTCCAGGACTATGGAAGAGTGAACAAAATGAGATGACTATAGAGGTATATGCATCCAGTATTTCTCTGCTCTTATCTGTGATAATGACTACCTGCCTCTAGTTCCTGCTTTGACTTATCCACAATGATAACCATTGGTATCTTAAATTTGCTTTTCTTAGTATGCTTTTTCAAAGAAACAGAGAATACATAAGAACAAAATGGCATAGTGACTTGGATAGAGCATAAGCTATAGAGAACAAATTTTATGTGAGTGGAGACTGCCATTCAGCTCAGTGTCTCAGAGTATTATTTGACATTCAGAATCAAGGAGTGCAGACATTACAAGCTTCTTGACAAATAAGTCAATTTGTGATGGTTTCCAAAGTTTTGGCATAATTCATAAAATCAGAGTAAAATCTGATGTTGTATCCACAGTCTCATGGCTTTTGAGAACTCAAACAATGACCTAGGATAGAGGATAAAAACTTTTAATGCTCCCCAACTTCAGAGAATCACTAGCAATGAGTACAAAAGCTTCAGCCTTCACCTTGACCTAGGAAAGCATCTAAGATGAGATCTTAAGTTTCAGTGCAGTCATCAGAAAGTGATTGGCAGTGTGGACCAAACTCTTGATATATTTGCTGATATTCAAATCTTGTGTTTTAATATATTTACCCACCCTTATTATTTGAAAAGCTAATAAATTTTGTTACTAATAAAGTAAAAGTACTTATGAAAGAAGCATGAGAAATGAGTTCAAGACCCCTGCCCTCACATAAAAAGCCAGCTGTGGCTGTGTGCATATCTCCAAGATTTGGAGAGTCAGGCACCAGTCTAGCTCCATGATTAATATTCGATCTTGTCTTAAAGAATAAGAAGAATAGTGATAGAAATGGTTTTTCTGTGGCCTTCATGCATACATACAGGCACACAAACCAAACATATAACATGACATACCCACTTATATCTATACACACAAAATTTAAGAAGTAAAAAGGATGAGGTACATGTAATTACACCATTAATTGATTTAATCTTTCTCATTTTATCACCCTGCCACTTTGTGTTCCTCATTTATCCCCAGGCTCCATTTGTAATGGAAAATATTTACATAACTGTGGTATAAACTAAATATATAAAAGAAAAAATTGATAGAAGTTTTCCAAACTTCTTTACTGTTTGATAAAAACAGACGTTTCATATGACATTGTCCTACAGACCATAAATTATGTATTCTTTTGCAGAAAAAGTTTGACAATACTTACTATACTGTGGGAACTATACTTTATTCAACTTTAAATAATTTTCCTTTTCCAATTTGTAGGGGGGATTACAATTTTGATCATGGGTCTGACTGTGCAACACAGTTCATCATGAAAGCAAGCGTCTGGATAAGACAAGATGGAATGAAATTCATAGTTGTTTCCTGGTGATCTCAAAAGATTCAGTATATAATAACATGCTTCTTTACCAATATTTAAATGATTCATAATATATTCTAATAAATGAATTTACATATAGAGACAATATGAATATCTACATGAAACCCATGAACAATATTTAGATAATGTGAGAATATTTTATTAGAGCATAAAACAGAGACTCAAAGACCACAAGATATGTGATATCTGACTTATTTACTATGAACAAATATAAATAAAAGGAACAAGATAGAATGACATTGCACTGGTTATTTTTTTGCAACAGGAAAGATGTAGCAACAATAGTTCCACAGTAATCTCATCTGTAATCTATTACTAATACAACATCATGAATGATACCTGACAAGTTGTAGTTTGAACATTTCCAGAATTTCTATGTCCAGTATTCTTAGCAGAACCAACTTTATATTTATGTGTAGGTTTAAATATATTTTGAAATTAGAGTATTTTAAACTCATCATGGCATTATCTGGCCATAGCATTTTATATACCCAAAAGCTCATTTATATGTGAAATTTCACTATTTCTCTTGTGCAGGGAAATATTTCATCCAACATTTTGACACAATAATCCAAGAAATTCCACAGTGTGTTTATCCTCCATAAGTTAACAAGAAAAGCCCTAGGTCACAAATCATAAAGTAACTTTTCCAAATTATTATATTAGTGAGGAGATATAGGCTGTAAATTCAAACACAGAACCGTGCAAGAATGAGACTGTTGCTTTTCTTCATCTAAAGGGATAATAATACAGTAAATTAACACTCATGTAAAAAATATGAAATTATACAACATATAAATAGTGATTTTGGAGCCTGGAAAGTAGCTTGGTGGTAAAGCACTTGTCTAATATGTACAAGTTCCTAGGATACATCTAAGAGTACAAACAAAGGTAATTGGATTATTTAAAAAAATGATTAAGGGAGATAATGCATTAAGTGTGTTACTATATTTATTTGAGTTTTTTAAAAAGTAATAAATCTTAGGAAATAGATTTTTAATATTAGAAATAAAGCACAAACAGAGATAAAGAAACATGCAATAAATTTCTTTATGATAAGAAATTTTTGGAAGATGGGATTTTAATATTGGCTCAAGCATGAAAGAAGTAAAATCCCCATAGAGATGTTCAAGTCTGGTTAAAATATTCAATCTCTAAGGAGATAAAGGTGTGCCATGGTCTAGCATATAAATGTATTCACCTCATTTTCTGCTTTTTTGATGTACTCATTGAGAAGATACTGATAAACTTTTACCTTGATTATTTCAAGTGGAAAATGAAATGATGCCCATGTGAGTTTTCTGGAGTCTCACCAAATGACATGTGTGAAAAACTGAGCACTAGTAATTTTTCTTCTGACATTTCCATAACTAGATAGCAGTTTTATGAATTATGAACAATGGATCAGAAGGAATTCTGGAATATAATTAATTTTTATTTTTACATCATCCTTTTAAAAATCAAAGGAACTAAAGGCTCAGAGCCTAATATTACCCTTCTAGGACAACTGATGAATAACAATGATTAAGTTTTATCTCTTTAATAGGGTAAGTATTAAAATCTATTCTGGGTATTATTTTCTTTTTATTTAAGATATTGGTTATCATTAATGTGCAAAAATGAAATATATGGAAGTAAATATTTTACATTTAACTTTTATCCTGTAGCAAGCACTATAACATCCTTAACTGTTGTAATCATGCTGAATTCAGAATCTGAGAATCTGTTTATAATTTGCAATGAAATTTCCTTTCCATTTAGCCCATGTGTCTGACTTTTACTTCACGGGGCCATTAGTCATAATCCTATTCCATTTCTGTTTCAAAAACTCTTCTAGATTATACATATATAATGGAAGATTATGGAGGATTTTTGTCAACTGTGATAAAAATTAGGTTTACATATGGTTTAAGGTTGAGAAGAATCATAGGATCCCCTTTTTCAAACTGTGTTCAATCTTAAGATACAAGTACAGTTCCTGGAGAGATGATCAGGATGTCCAGAGACAGGGTAGTCACTCAATTTTTGGTGTCTTAGTGATATACATCTCCACGGATATATCTCATATTCCTCCACATTCATGAGGTTTACTGAGACACTGGCAGTAACTTAAACTCTAGTTCTTTCAAGTTTTTATTGGAACAGATTTCTTGACATTAACATCACACAGTTCAAACTGTGGTCAGCACCAAGTTTTTAAAATTTCTTCCATTATTAACAGCAACCTCGGGGATTAAAGGCAAGATGGTAAATGGAATTCTATCCTGGTGTATTCCATTTCACCCTTCTCTCCTACTAGTTACTTAATCATATTAGCACAAAAGATATACAGGCTCAGCAATGTACAGAGTTATAAATATTTTCAGCTTTATTTAACTAGATTCTAACACGGTAACTGATTGTCATTTCACTTCATGATGGTGTGAGGTGGTTTCACTGATATCAGCTTGTTCTTTGCAGATACCCCCTACTTGTATCTCAACTTTGTAAGAAAAAATTTTATTGGAAGACCTGTGCAATTCTTCTATGTCTACAGATTCTTGAACAAAGAATGGCTCTGGTAAATGGTTCTTCAGTAGCTGAATTCATTCTCTTGGGGTTAACAGACCAGCCGGACCTCCAAATGCCCCTTTTCTTAATTTTTCTAATAACATATATGATAACTGCATTTGGAAATTTGGCTTTGATCATTTTAATTGTGTTAAATCCTTACCTTCACAAACCCATGTACTTTTTCCTCTTTAACTTGTCCTTCATAGATCTCTGTTATTCATCTTTGATCACACCCAAAATGCTAATGAACTTTATACTAGAGAAGAACATTATCTCTTACATGGGATGCATGACCCAATTCTACTTCTTTGGCTTCTTTGCCATTTCTGAATGTTATGTGCTGACAGCAATGGCCTATGATCGCTATGTGGCTATTTGCAATCCACTCTTGTATAGTGCTGTCATGTCTCCAAAGACATGTTCTTATCTAATGCTTGGTTCATACTTCATGGGACTTTCTGGTGCCATGATCCACACTGGTTGTGTCCTGAGACTAACCTTCTGTGATGCAAACACCATCAATCACTATTTCTGTGATCTTCTCCCTTTACTGCAGCTGTCCTGTACCAGTACTTATGCCAATGAGATAGAGCTATTCATTGTGACAGGAAAAGACATCATTGTGCCCACAGTCATCATCTTTACCTCTTATGGCTTCATCCTCTCCTCCATCCTCAAAATAAGATCCACTGAAGGCAGGTCTAAAGCCTTCAGCACTTGCAGTTCCCATATAATTGCTGTTTCTATGTTCTTTGGATCAAGTGCATTTATGTATCTCAAACCTTCTTCAGCTGTATCTATGGGTGAGGCAAAGTTCTCTTCCATATTTTACAGCATTGTGGTTCCTATGATGAACCCTTTAATCTACAGCTTGAGGAACAAAGATGTCAAAGTTGCCTTGAAAAAAACCCTAAACAGAATGTTTAGTCACAATCTACTGTTTTTTTAAACACAACACAGACAGGTTTTCAAAGGGTTTTTTTTTTTTTGTGACAGCTTTATTTCATTGTGATTTCTTAATATGGGGCGTAAAATTGGATAATGATATTGACTTGTTT
The DNA here is from genome assembly GCF_018167655.1 of Microtus oregoni. NCBI lineage: Eukaryota > Metazoa > Chordata > Mammalia > Rodentia > Cricetidae > Microtus > Microtus oregoni. The sequence continues at coordinate 54,156,967 of NW_024543067.1, forward strand.
GTAACTATTTTACAATAGGCTGTTTCTTTTTAGCATATACATTTTATCCTAATCATTATACCTCCTTAAGAATAACATTTGATATATTTTAATTTGTTAATTATAATTATAGATATTCAACAAAATTATGTTATAAGTATACTTTATTGCCATTGTATATTTGTGATATTTATACTTCATTGCAAGACTGATCATATTTGCTACTTGAAATAGTTACTTAATGTCACACTCTGCCTGCTTTCTTGTCTTTGTTTGTCTACTGGGTGAGAAAATATCCCTTTTAGATTTCTATGTTGAATATATGGACCTTTCCATACTGACTTTTGAAACACTTGCACTGCATATGAAAATACTATGTAATAAACATTAACCTGTGAGATATGTAACATTAATTTAGAAATATAAACCTACACATTTAAATTTTAAAAAATATCTTCAGCATGTGATGGACTACTGAAGCTCAGGTAAGTCAAAAATTTACAAAATCATACAAGGATCCTTAATCAATCTTCCAGTCCTTGATTTTATGCCTCCCCCTTTACCCTATATTTTTAGTTTTATTACACTGAAATAAAACATAAGGTAACATGTCTTCCTGGGGTTTTCTTTTGAGTGTTGCTATAAAATCTCTTTATTGATTGTGGTTTTGTTACATTATTATTTCCTTATGAAACAAGCTGAATACTTGTTTTTGTGGGAAAAGAAGATGCCCACTGTGTTAGTGGATGATTGACTTAAGTCAGAATCTTAGTTAACATACAAAAGAGTTCCAACCAAAATGATTCAGGTGCCTTTTAACTGAGCAAGCAGGTTTTTTTTTGGCAGAGAATAGATTGTACAAAGTTGATATACTATGAAAAAAAAACTCTATCAGGATAGACAGTAATTTAGGGGAACAAAAGTACTGAAAACAACTTGTAAGAGCTAAATCCCAAACTAAGAAAAAGTCTAGTAACTATCCTCAAAATTTTCTATTTTGTAGGTTTTTTATTAACTAGAAATTTTTGAATGTATTTATAACTTCTGCTGCTCCACACAATAAATGTAAAAAGTGCCTTATGTCATGTTTCTTGATTTTGATACCTTTACAAGTCTTCAGTTGAGCAGTGGATTCTTGGACACCATATCCGCTTTAATTGCATGCCACGTGTATTGTCCGCTTTAATTGCATGCCACGTGTATTGCAACAATAAGATCAGGTCATTCAGGCACAGCAGGCAGTTGTTCCACTCTTTTTGGAACATATGCTCCCCTACTTTATGTCCAATAACATTGCCTATGGTAGATCCAGACATTAAGAGAGTATTCCATGGCTGGTTGTGCTCTTTCTACTTTCTTTTTTGTATGTGTGGGTCAAAAGGAAAATAACTAGGACCCATTTTGATCATGAATCTATAAGGTAAATGCAGAGGCTGCTTCCAACAGAATCATAAAGGAGACAGGAGACGTAGGTAAAGCCACATTCACAGAGAACAGAGAAGGCTCTGAGGTGCTAGTGGTACTCAATTCATAGAAATTCATGGTGTCTCTAAAATAATTGCTCTACACACATGGAGGTATACATTATTAATATCTACATTTTTAAGGGTGACTAAAAGACTGCAATAAGGTACCGAATTTGGTCAGTACTCTCTATCAAGCAAACGATATAATAATTTCTAACCAAAGACACAAAATAACATTTAAGAATTTTGGAATGTTTTCCAAGTATAAATGTCTCATCTAGGTAATGACCCATTCAGGAAAAAAAATAGCCAATCTAGATCAAAACAGGGAATGAAATATTTTTTTTATTGAAAGAAAAAAAATTCCCGCCTCCTCCCAGCCTCCCATTTCCCTCCCCCTCCTCTCACTCATCTCCTCCTCCCCACACTCCTCTCCCCCACCCTCTCCAGTCCGAAGAGCAGTCAGAGTTCCCTGCACTGTGGAAAGTCCAAGGTCCTCCCCACTCCATCCAGGTCTAGGAAGGTGAACATCCATACTGACTAGGCTCCCACAAAGCCAGAACGTGAATTAGGATCAAAACCCAGTGCAATTTTCTTTGGCTTCTCATCAGAATTCATTGTCCACCATGTTCAAAGAATCCGGTTTTATCCCATGCTTTTTCAGTCACAGTCTAGCTGGCCTTGGTGAGCTCCCAATAGATCAGCCCCACTGTCTCAGTGGGTGGGTGCACCCTTCATGGTCCTGACTTCCTTGCTCATGTTCTCCCTCCTTCTGCTCTTCATTGGGACCTTGGAAGCTCAGTCCGATGCTCCAGTGTGCGTCTCTGTCTCTAAATCCATCCATCGCCAGATGAAGGTTCCATGGTGATATGCAAGATATTCATCAGTATGGCTATAGGATAGGGTCCTTTCAGGTACCCTATCCTCAGCTGCCCAAGGAGCTAACTGGGGACATCGCCCTGGGAAACTGGGAGCCCAACTAGGTTCAAGTCTCTTGACAACCCTACGATGGCTCCCTTAATTAAGTTATGTGATTCCTTGCTCCTCTATCCAAACTTCCTTTCTCCCAATCATCCCATTTCCCCAAGTTCTCCTCTTTCTCCCCTTCTTACATTTCTCTCCCCATCTCCCCTTACCCCTGTCCCACCCAATCCCAAGTTCCCAATTTTTTTGGCCAGCAATCTTGTCTACTTCCCATACCCAGGATAACAACTATATGTTTTTCTTTGGGTTCACCTTCTTATTTAGCTTCATTAGGATCACAGATTATAGACTCAATGACCATTATGTGTGGCTAGAAACCAATAATGAGTGAGTACATCCCGTGTTCCTCTTTTTGGGTCTGGGATACCTCACTCAGGATAGTGTTTTCTTTTTACATCCATTTGCATGCAAAATTCGAGAAGTCGTTTTTTTTACCACTGGGTAGTACTCTAATGTGTATATATTCCACACTTTCTTCCATTCTTCTATTGAAGGGCATCTAGGTTGTTACCAGGTTCTGGCAGTAACAAATAATGCTGCTATGAACATAGTTGAACAAATGCTTTAGTCATAAGATAGGATATCTCTTGGGTATATTCTCAAGAGTGGTATTGCTGGGACCAGGGGTAGGTTGATCGCGAATTTCCGGAGAAACCGAAACACTGCTTTCCAAAGTGGTTGCACAAGATTTCATTCCCACCAGCAATGGATGAGGGTACCCCTTCCTCCAAAACCTCTCCAGCAAAGGCTATCATTGGTGTTTATGATTTTAGCCATTCTGACAGGTGTAAGATGATATCTCAAAGTTGCTTTGATTTGCATTTCCCTGATTGCTAAAGAGGTAGAGCATGATCTTAAGTGTCTTTTGGCCATTTGAACTTCTTCTGTTGAGAATTCTCTGTTCAGTTCCGTGCCCCATTTCTTAATTGGGTTAATTAGCATTTTAAAGTCTAGTTTCTTGAGTTCTTTATATATTTTGAAGATCAGAACTTGGTTGAAGGGTTGGTGACGATCTCCTCCCCGTCAGTAGGTTGCCTTTTTGTCTTAGTGACAGTGTCCTTAGCTTTACAGAAGTTTCTCAGTTTCAGGAGGTTCCATTTATTCAATATTTCCCTTAATGTCTGTGCTGCTGGGGTTATACATAGGAAGCGATCTTCTGTGCCCATCTGTTGTAGGGTACTTTCCACTTTCTCTTCTATCATGTTCAGTGTGTTCAGATTAATATTGAGGTCTTTGATCCATTTTGACTTGACTTTTGTGCATGGTGATAGATATGGGTCTATATTCATTCTTCTACAGAAAGACATCCAGTTGTGCCAACACCATTTGTTGAAGATGCTTTCTTTCTTCCATTGTATGCTTTTAGCTTCTTTATCAAAAATGAGGTGTTCATAGGTTTGTGGGTTAAAATACGGGTCTTCTATATGATTCCATTGGTCGACTTCTCTGTTTTTATGCCAATACCACACTGTTTTAATTACTGTAGCTCTGTAATAGAGTTTGAAGTCAGGGACGGTAATGCCTCCAGACAATCCTTTATTGTATAGGATTGTTTTGGCTATCCCGGGTTTTTTGTTTTTCCATATAAAGTTGATTATTGTCCTCTCAAGATCTGTGAAGAATTTTGATGGGACCTTCATGGGGATTGCATTGAATCCATAAATTGCCTTTTGTAGAATTGACATTTTTACTATGTTGATCCTCTCAATTCAAGAGCAAGGGAGATCCTTCCATTTTCTGGTATCCTCTTCAATTTCTTTCTTCAATGCCTTAAAGTTCTTTTCAAATAGATCTTTCACTTCCTTGGTTAGAGTTACCCCAAGATATTTTATGCTGTTTTTGGCTATCGTGAAAGGTGATGCTTCTCTGATTTCCCTCTCTGCTTCCATATCCTTTGTGTATAAGAGGGCGACTGATTTTTTGGAGTTTATCTTGTATCCTGCCACATTACTAAAGGTGTTTATCAGCTGTAAAAGTTCTTTGGTTGAGTTTTTGGGGTCGCTTATGTACACTGTCATATCATCTGCAAATAACGAAAGTTTAACTTCTTCCTTTCCAATTTCAATCCCCTTGTTGTCTTATTGCTATTGCTAAAACTTCAAGCACTATATTGAAGAGGAATGGCGAGAGTGAACAGCCTTGTTGTGTTCCTGATTTTAGTGGGATGGCTTTGAGTTTCTCTCTGTTTAATTTGATGTTAGCTGTCGGCTTGCTGTAAATAGCTGTTATTACCTTTATTTATGACCATTGTATCCCTAATCTCTTCAAGACTTTTATCATAAAGGGATGTTGAATTTTGTCAAATGCTTTTTCAGCATCTCATGAAATGATCATATTTTTTTTCTTTCAGTTTATTTATATGATGGATTACATTGATAGAGTTTCTTATGTTGAACCAGCCCTGCATCTCTAGGATGAAGCCTAATTGATCTTAATGGATAATTTTTCTAATGTGTTCTTGGATTCAGTTTGCCAGTATTTTGTTGAGGATTTTTGCACCGATGTTCATGAGTGAGATTGGCCTGTAATTCTCTTTCCTGGTTGAGTCTTTGTGTGGTTTTGGTATCACAGTAACTGTAGCTTCATAAAAGAATTTGGCAATGACTCTTCTGTTTCTATATTGTTAAATACATTAAGGAATATAGGTATTAGCTCTTCTTGGAAGTTCTGGTAGAGTTCTGCATTGAAACCATCTAGCCCTGGGCTTTTTTGGTAGGAAGATTTTTGATAACTGCTTCTAATTCTTCGTGACTAACATGTCTATTTAGATTGTTAACCTGTTCCTGGTTTAACTTTGGTATATGGTATTTATCTAAAAAAGTGTCCATTTCTTTTACATTTTCCAGTTTTGTGGCATACAGGCTTTTGTAGTAAGATCTAATGATTCTTTGAATTTCCTCTGTGTCTGTGGTTATGTCCCCCTTTTCATTTCTGATCTTATTAATTTGCATATTCTCTCTTTGCCATTTGATTAATTTGGATATGGGTTTATCAATCTTGTTGATTTTCTCCATGAACCAGCTTTTTGTTTCATTGATTCTTGGGATTGTTTTCTGTGTTTCTATTTTGTTGATTTCAGCCCTCAGTTTGATTATTTCCAGTCTTCTACTCCTCCTAGGTGAGTCTGCTTCTTTTTTTTTCTAGATCTTTCAGGTGGGCTGTTAAGTCTCCAATGTGAGCTTTCTCTGTTTTCTTTAAGTGGGCACTTAGTGCTATGAACTTTCCTCTTAGGACTACTTTCATAGTGTCCCATAAGTTTGAGTAGGTTGTTTCTTTATTTTCATTGAATTCACTGAAGACTTTAATTTCTTTCTTTATTTCTTCCTTGATCCAGGTATGGTTCAGTAGTTGACTGTTCAGTTTCCATGAGTTTGTAGGCTTTCTGGGGGTAGGATTGTTGTTGAATTCTAACTTTAATCCATGGTGATCTGATAAGACACAGGCGGTTATTAATTTTTTTGTAACTGTGGAAGTTTGCTTTGTTACCGAGTATGTGGTCAATTTTTGAGGATGTTCCATGAGCTGCAGAGAAGAAGGTATATTCTTTCCTATTTGGGTGGAATATTCTATAGATGTCTGTTAAGTCCATTTGATTCATTACCTCCATTAATTCTCTTATTTCTCTGTTAGGTTTCTGTCTGATTGACCTGTCCATTTTTGAGAGAGGAGTGTTGAAGTCTCCTACTATTAGTGTGTGAGGTTTGATGGCTGCCTTGAATTTTAGTAATGTTTCTTTTACGTACTTGGGTGCTTTTATATTAGGGGCATAGATATTCAGAATTGAGACTTCATCCTGATGAATTGTTCCTGTTATGAGTATAAAATGTCCCTCTCCATCTCTTCTGATTGATTTAAGTTTGAAGTCAACTTTGTTAGAAATTAATATGGCCACACCTGCTTGTTTCTTAGGTCCATTTGCTTGATATGCCTTTTCCTAGCCCTTTACTCTGAGTAGGTGCCTGTCTTTGTGGTTGAGGTGAGTTTCTTGTAAACAGCAGAATGTTGAATCCTGTTTTCGTATCCAATCTCTTAGCCTGTGCCTTTTTATAGGTGAGTTGAGTCCTTTGACATTAAGTGATATTAATGACCAGTGGTTGTTTCCTCTGGTCACTTTTTTAGTCGTAGAGTTTGTGTGTTTCCCTTCTTTGAGTTGCGCTGGTGAAGGGTCTCTAGATGTCTGAGTTATTGTGGTGATTGTTGGACTCCTTGGTTAGTGATTTTCTTTCTATTAATTTCTGTAAGTTTGGATTTGTGGCTACGTATTGTTATTTATTTTTATCCTGGAAAATTTTGTTTTTTCTATTTATAGTGAACGAAAGCTTGGTTGGTTATAGTATTCTGGGCTTACATCCATGGTCTCTTAGTTTCTGCAGTACATCTATCCAGGACCTTCTGGCTTTCATTGTTTCCATAGAGAAGTCAGGTGTAAGTCTGATAGGTTTACCTTTATAAGTAAGTTGACCTTTTTCCTTTGCATCTCTTAATATTCTTTCTTTATTCTATATGCTTTGTGTCTTGATTATTATATGGCGAGGGGATGTTTTTTTTTTTTTTGATCCAGCCTATTTGATGTTCTGTATGTTTCTTGAACCTTCATAGGTATATCTTTTTTTAGATGGGGAAAGTTTTCTTCTATAATTTCATTAAATATATTTTCTGGACCGTTGAACTGCACTTCTTCTTCTTCTTCTACTCCTGTTATTGTTAGGTTTGGTCTTTTTATTGTGTGCCATATTTCCTGAATGTTTTGTGATGAGAGTTTGTTGGATTTGCTGTTTTCTTTGATCAGTGCATTTATTTTTCTCTATGGTATCTTCAGAATCTGAGATTCTTTCTTCTATCTCTTATATTCTGCTGGTTATTCTTGTTTCTGTAGTCTCTATTCATTTACCTAGATTTTCCATATCCAGTCAGCCCTCTGTTTGTGTTTTCTTCTTTGCCTCCATTTCAGTTTTCAAGTCTTGAACTGTTTCCATTATCTGTTTGATTGTTTTTCCTTGGTTTCCTAGGGTATCATTCACTGATTTATTCAATTCTTCAAACTTTTTGTTATACTTCTCATCCATTTCTATAAGGGAATTTTTACATGGTGTTTAAGGGCATCAATTACTTTCATAAATTCAATTTTTTCTACTTCTTGATTAAGGTGATCATGTCCACCTGTTGTGAGATTGATTGGTTCTGGTGGTTTCATGTTGTTTTTCAGATTGTTGGGTGAATTCTTGCATTGGTCCCTGCCCATCTCTTCCTCCAAATGCTCCCCGATGGATCTTCTTTTACAGGATCATGTCTCCTTGCCTACTGATGTACCTTCGCAGTGATGGCACTCCCAGTGATGGCTCTCCTGATGCTCCAGTGATGTCTCTCTTGGTGCCGAGATCAGGTCTCTGCTGGTTGGGTAGCTAGTGAACAAAGCACCTACCTTGCTTGCTGCAGGCAGGCTATAGAAACAAAGGACCTCCCGCCCACCCAGCTGCCCTCAGGATTCAGCCCCTGCACCCAGACAGCCCAATTTATTTTCTGAAAGATTATAGTTGTTTCCCTTTTCTCAAAAAGTAAGAATTAATCATCTTATCCCTGAAAAATGGTAATATAACTGAGCTTATTCTCCAAATACTTCTCTAATGCTTAAACTCTTAATTTTAGCCAATCATTTTCCACCTTTTCTGCCTCAAAAGCATATCCATTGCTTCAGAAGAAATAAAAGACTCAAATTGACAGATTAACTAGAGAGATCCCTGCTGAAAGATATTTTGTTCATAGTGCTTGCAGAGATATAAGTGAGAAACTTGTGTTCTACTGTGGAACCTTTCATGTCTGATGTGTAAAGGTGATATCTTCCAGTGGAGAACAGGATGACCAAAGTATAAACATACTGTAACTGACAGTTTCTGAAGGCCAGTGACATGTAAGTCCTGTCACTTCCTTGATACATGATGTAATGTAGTCATTATTAAACAGTAATATTTCTACACAGGAAGAAAAGGCTGAAAATGATCATATTTTCAAATACATAAACTACTGTATTAAGTTCCTAATATACATGCAAAAGACAAAAAGATAAATTAATTATGCTAATGGTAAGGGATGCGAGTCATTATCTTTAAAAAGAAGAAATAAATTATTGACATGAGCCTTAACTTTTCTTGATTCTACTAACGGCAACAACAATAAAGAGAAAGATAATGACCACACAAAGAAAATAATGAAACTGACTTCTCCAGTGTTGTAACTGCATGACAAAGGACACTTTTTCAGATTAACACTTTCTCTTACTTAGTGTCTTTATTAAGGCACCTTTAACATCTTTGTTCCTCAAGCTGTATATTAAGGTATCACAGCAGAGTAACTGTACTGGCATAAAAGACAGATGATATTTTACCTTCATTCATTGACATGGCAGAAAATGGTTTGAGGTACATAAAGGCCCCTGATCCAAAGAATTGAGAAACAGCAATTATGTGGGAACTGCAGGTATCAAGGGTCTTAAACTTGCCCTCAGTAGAGATTATTTTATTTATTTATTTTATTTTTTTATTTATTTTTATTTTTTCCATTCAAAAATTTACATTTCTTCCCCTCCTTTTATTCCTCTTTCTCCCACTCCCCCTTCTTCCTCTCCTCCCTCCTTAAGAGAGGACAGGCAAGCCTGACTGTGGGAAGTCCAAGGCCCTGCCCCCTACATCCAGGCCTAGGAAGCTTTGCATCCAAACAGACTAGGGTCCCAAAAAGCCAGTACATGCAGTAGAAATAAGTCCCAGTGCCTTTATCTTTGGCTTCTCAGTCAGCTCCCCATTGTCAGCCACATTAAGAGAGTCCAGTTTGATAGCATGCTTATTCAGTCCCAGTCCACCTGGATTTGGTGAGCTCCCATTAAAAAAGGCACACTGTCTCAGTGGGTGGAACAACCCCTCATGGTCCAGATTTCCTTACTCATCTTCTCCCTCTTTCTGCTCTTCATCTGGACCTTGGAATCTCAGTCTGTTGCTCTGATGACGCTCTCTGTCACCGGTCAAAGATTCTATGGTGATATTCGAGATAATCATCAGTGTGATAGTAGGGCAAAGCCAGTTCAGGCACCCTTTCCTCTGCTGCCCAAAGATCTAGCAAGAGACATCCCTCTGGACACCTGGGATCCCCTCTAGAGCCACGTCTCTTGCCAACACTAAAATGGCTCCCACAAAAAAGGCATCTTACTGAATGGGAGAAGATCTCCACCAACCCCGCATCAGACAAAGGTCTGATCTCCAAAATATATAAAGAACTCAAGAAACTAGAAATTAAAACTCTAATTAACACAATTAAAAAATGTGGTACTGAACTGAACAGAGAATTATCAACAGAAGAAGTTCAAACGGCCAAAGACACTTAAATTCATGCTCAACCTCCTTAGCGATCAGGGAAATGCAAATCAAAACAACTCTGAGATACCATCTTACACCGGTCATAATAGCTAAAATCTAAAACACCAATGATAGCCTATGCTGGAGAGGATGTAGAGTAAGGGGAACACTCATCCATTGTTGGTGGGAATGCAAACTTGTGCAATCACTTTGAAAATCTGTGTGGTGGTTTCTCAGGAAACTGGGAGTGAACCTACCTCAGGACCCAGCAATTCTACTTTTGGGAATATACCCAAGAGATGCCCAATCATACTACAAAAGCATTTGTTCAACTATGCTAATAGCAGCACTATTTGTAATAGCCAGAACCTGGAAACAACCTAGATGCCTCTCAATAGAAGAATGGATAAAGTAGGTGTGGCACATATACACATTAGAGTTTTACTCAGCAGTAAAAAACAATGACATCTTGAATTTTGCATGCAAATGGATGGAAATAGAAAACACTATCCTGAGTGAGATAACCCAGACCCAAAAAGGTGAATATACTATGTATTCACTCATAAGTGGTTCTAGCCATAAATAAAGGATATTGAGCCTATAATTTGTGATCCCAGAGAAGCTAAATAAGAAGGTGAACCCAAAGAAAAAGATATAGTTATCCTCCTGGATATTAAAATGGACAAGATTGCCAGGCAGGAGTTGGGAGCACGGGGGTGGGGGAGGATGGAGGTAAGGATATATGGGGAAATAGAAGGAAGAAGGAGAGAATGTGGAGAACTTGGGGGATCGGGATGGTTGGGAAGGAGGGGGGTGGATGTGGGAGCAGGGAAGCAGATATCTTAATTAGGGGACCATTTATGGTTGGCAACAGATTTGACTTTAGAGGGGTTACCAGGTGTCCAAGGAGTTGTTCCCAGTTTGTTCCTTGGGCAGCTGAGGCGAAGGTGCCTGAACTGTCCTTATCCTATAGCCAGACTGATGAATATCTTGCAAATCACCATAAACCTTCATCTGGCAATGAATGGAAATAGAGACAGAGACCCACATTCAAGAATTTACACTTTCTCCCCTCATCCCATTCCCCTCCTGCTCCCCCACTCACCCTCATCCCTCCTGCTCCCACCTTAAGAGAGGGCAGGGAACACTGCCCTGTGGGAACTCCTGAAAGACCACCTAAATGGGTGTCACATCTGAGGGATCGCCCTTTACCCAAGACAGAAACCAGGCCACTGGATGCAAAAGCAAGAGGAAGTTTAATGTTTACACAGGCACCTGTGGTCACTTCATCCAACCAGCTGGATGAGCAGCTAGCTGAATGAGCACAAAGCAGAAACAAGCTTTTCATTGGTTCCTACATGGGCTAAGGTCAAGTTTAGGTCAGGGCTGTTTATCCCTTTGCACGTTCAACTCTCTGGGTATTTTGACAGACTGTCACAGTGGTTAGCTGTCTTCCTGTCGGCCCAGTTTCTACAGAGCTAGCTAACCGCAAATATCCTGTTCAGCGGGGCCCTATCTGCTTCTCTAAATTTTGATTTTCTAAGCTTATAAAGGTGACTTAATTTGAACCTTGCTACATGCTGGAACGGGAGTCTCTCACTCCAAGGCCCTCCCTGCTACATCCAGCCTAGGAAGCTTTGTATCCAAATAGACTAGGGTCCCAAAAAGTCAGTACATGCAGTAGAAACAAGTCCCAGTGCCTTTATCCATGGCTTTTCAGTCAGGCCCCATTTTCAGCCACATTCAGAGAGTCCGGTTTGATCGCATGCTCATTCAGTCCCGGTCCAGCTGGATTTGGTGAGCTCCCATTAGAACAGGCACACTGTCTCAGTGGGTGGAATAACCCCTCGAAGTTCAGACTTCCTTGCTCATCTTCTCCCTCCTTCTGTTCTTCAACTGGACCTTGGGGGCTCAATTTGTTGCTCTGATGAGGGTCTCTGTCTCTATCTCCATCTGTTGCTGAAGGAAGACTCTATGGTGATATTCGAGATAATCATAAGTGTGATAGTGGGGCAAGGCCAGTTCAGGCACCCTCTCCTCTGCTGTCCAAGGGCCTAGCTGAGGACATCCCCGTGGACACCCAGGATCCCCTCTAGAGCCAAGTCTCTTGCCAACCCTAAAATGGCTCTCTTAATGTAGATATTTTCTTCTGCTCCTATATCTGCCCTTCCTCCATCTCCACCTTTCCACTCACCCAAGTGAAGTAATAAGGGCGGCGGGGCTGCGTCCCCAGCACCCCGGCCGCCTGCTCGGCTAGCTTATGCCCCGAAATAATTACACGGACACTGTATTCCTCCAAACACTGCCTGGCCCATTCTCTTCTAGGCTAATTCTCACATATTAATTTAGCCCACCTCTAATCATCTGTATGTAGCACCCCAAGGTGCGCTTACCGGGGAGATTCCAGCCTAGTCCATCCTGGGTCGGAGCTTCATCCCGGGAGCAGGGCATGGCGTCTCTCTCTGAGGCGTCTGCTCCCGAGAGAGCTGTGGAGTCTCTGAGCTCACTTCCTCTTCCTCCCCGCATTTTGTTCTGTTTACTCCTCCCACCTATCCTCTAACCAATAAAATGGGCCAGGGCAGTGCCTTTATTAGCCAATGACCTTCCTCCATCACCCAAGCTTTCTCCAGTCTTTCCTTTCTCCTTTCTCTCTCTCCCTCTCCCCTTCCCCCACCTTCACCTCCAACCCTATGCCCACTAAAAGAGTTTTAACCCCTTACGTTCACCTTCACCTCAGTTTACTGATGAGTGTAATTCAGGAAATATACAGCTTGTGTTTTACACTCAAGGAGAGCAAAGGGGATAATTATCTACAACCCAGATAAAGACCCACAACACCCATGATGTGAAAGGTTGATAACAGCATAGCCCTGAATTGATAATTTAGAGGCCTGGGTCTCTTAACACAGAACAGGAAGTCTAACTCCAGACCTAGGCCCATAGAAACTGCAGCATCTAGAGTATGTGCTATCTGATCAAGAGTCATAAATTTACTCCGAATGTTTACATAAGTTGCCTGGTTATGTGGTAACCTCTAACCTTGTTGGGAGAAAAGCTTGTAACAATCTATACCCTATTTATAATTTTATTGAAAACAAACCTTTTAACTCTTTCCACTGCCTAAAAGTTTAGCGTAGCTCACTATCTTTCCCCTCTAGAATTCCCTGATGATTTAATTCCTTTCTTAACTAACATTCTCCATTAAGGAACCCACCAGAAATCCACCAGTCACTCCATCTTTGATCTGACTTTTCCCCACCCCACCCCCTCTCTCTCTGTGTGTGTGTGTGTGAAAACTCTTATCTGATTTTTTTATGGAGGAAAAGAATTTTAGACCTGGAACCTTCTAGTACTGGGGAATTGCTGGTTTTAGTGATATATAAGTGTTAACATTTGTAAGGGGAGAACTAAGAACAATGTAGAATAAAAAGGGAAACTGAATAGAGAAGAATTAAGAAAATGGACAGATGTTTCCCATTGTGAGTAGACTTCTTTACCCTCAAATTTTTACCCCCCCCCTCCTTTTTGCTCATCCTGGTATCTTTAACTGACCACTGAACAGAAACCTTAAGGCTGTAAACTTTTAGGGCTCTTGTAACTTCTATACACAATAGATTCTACAAGCATACGAATCCACAGAAACTGTGACAACATGCACAAGTACTTCACACGTTTAAAGCAGATGAGATCTCAGTACTGAAGAAGTCCCAGTCACTAGCCCAGAAACTATCTCCAACTTATAACTGTTTCCAAAACAGAAACCAGTTTTCTTCAACAGACTCACTGTATATCAAATATCAAACCACATATGAGGGCAGGTTCCATAACCATAAGCACATGGTCAACACACACACACACACACACACACACACACACACACAAATAACAACCTTAATTATTGTATGTTGATGTTTTTTAGTTCATAATGATGTGTTTAGACATTTTTCATTTTATTTTTTTATGTACTATCAATTTTTCTCTTAGTACTGCTTTCATAGCATCCCATTGGTTTGGGTATGTTGTGCCTTTATTTTCACTGAATTCTAGGAAGCCTTTTATTTCCTTATTTTTTCCTTGAACCAGAGGTGGTTCATTAGCTTACTGTTCAATTTCTGGAGGCTTCTCAAAAAAACTAGAAACGAAAATAGCACATAATTTGTGATATTGGTGTTAGGGAATGCACAATCACATCCATTGTTCCTCTTGTTACAATGGACAGAAAATACAATCAAGCTAGATGGCCATCACCTGATAATTGTGTATAGAAAATGTAGTAGATAGACACAATGGAATATTACACAGGTCTAAAGAAAAAATAAAATTCATTTATCTTTGAGGCTATAAAATTTTCATGTATCATAAAAAGCTTACTCATTAATGAACGGACATTCAGCTTCCTCCCATGTTTTTAACTATAGTAAATATTAAAAATAAAATGTATACATATTCAATCTTATGATAATTATATCTGAATTTTTGTGACACTTATGATTAAACTTAGGTTATTAACTCTTACAAAAAATTCTCTATGTTCAAGTTGCATCTTCCACTTCTGTGGTTTTTGTTTGTGTTGCTTCTCTACTTGTTATTGACTATACAATGTTCATTTTCTTGTAAATGTTGAAGTGACCTGCTAACTCACTGAATCTTCACCATCGCTTGTTTTTATCTATTTGCTTTTTTTTTTTTAAACCAAGATCTGCAGAATTAGGATCTGTTGGTACCTTTGGTTTAAATATTCCTAGTGACTAATGATTGTGAGCACTGTTAAAATGCACATTGAAACTTTGCATGTTTCTTTGTAGGCATGTAATTCATGGCTTTTTTTTTTTTTTAGCAGGTTGTCATTGTGAGGTTAGAAAACTTATCTGTATATTTTATGGTTTTAAAATATTTTCTTCTGCTCAGTGCTAATGAAGTTACTTTTGTTCTTTCTGTGACAAAGATTCATGGTAATAACAAGTTAAAGAAAAGATGGTTTATATTTGACTCATGGAACGAGGTAAAGCGTTTCGGGGAATCAAGGTGGCGGAAGTGATGGACACCTAGTCATACTGTGTCTAAAGTCAGAAGTGAGAGAGGATTGTTGCTGCTCAATTTAACTTCTTTTTATTTATCGTAGAAAGCTGTACATGGAAAAGTACAACCTAGAGACATCATGTATCTTTCAACCTCTACTAACTCAATCTAAAAATTCCTGGACAACAGTTGTCTCCTAGGTAATTATAAACCCATTCAAGTTGACAGAATAAACACTCATAAATGGACAGTTTGGCTTACATGAGGGAAGTTTCCCCATAGTGAGAGTCCTCTATTTTTCTATGACTGCCTGTGTTTATCATGTTACTGTACAGAAGTCATCACTACAAATGCAGCTGTGAACTTTTGAATGTGTATTTTCTTGTAAATACTTTTATTTTTTAAATCTTGACTCTGTATATTTGACCCACTTGGAGTAAGGGATATACAATATCTGTAAGGTTTGAATATAATTTTTTAATACCTACATTCAGGTTTCTTAATTGAAGGTACTGTCTGTACTCTCTTAGAGATGGTCTTAGAAACTTTTTCAAACCCTTTGTTTTTTAACTCTTTATCTAAGATCTTTTTTCTGGCTCTCATACAATTTCTCTGATTACCTGCCTTTATTTTCATACCACTCTGTTTATTTTTTCCTCAGGTTTCTGGTTACTTTTAAAATTTAGAAGTGAGTGTAATCTAGTTTTATTATTTTTTGAGTTGGACTTGCATATTCAGAATCAAATGAGATTGTTTATGAATATTAAGATTGAAAATGTCACTGAGATGTCATAGATATAGCAATGACTCTACAGATGTCTTAGAAAGACATCTTAACAGTGTAATTTTTCTGACCAATAAGTAAAAGTTATGCTTCTGAGTGATTATATCTCATTAATTTCTTTAAACAAAATTTTGTTATTTTGTTCTACAAACTTTAATCAACTCTGTGGTTAATTCATGAGTACTTTCTTGTGTGTGAATATGTATGTATGTGTATGTTTGTGAGTGTGTATGTGTATGATTTGTGCATATTCCAGTGGGTGTGGATGCACAAATATAAGCAGGCACACAGGTATGTGCTGTGGGATAATGCTTTTGTATGCAGTAAAGATTTGTCACACATATTTGTTTAAAAAAATATTGATTGGCTAGTAGCCAGGCAGGAAGAATAGACAGAGAAACCAGACTAAGGGAATTATGGAAAAAGCAAGGCAGTTATCCAGTCACCAGTTAGATGAAGAGGAAGCAAGATGAGAATGCCTCACTGAGAAAAGAGACAAAGGCATGTGGCTAAGCATAGATTAAAATTTAAGTTGTAAGAGCTAGTTTAAAATAAGCCTGAGTTAATAGGACAAACAGTTTATACTTAATATAAGGCTGGGACCATGCAGGATGGAAACTTCCACCCACAGTTAGGCAGGGGAATGTGGATCTGTACTTGAATGACTGTGAAAGCAATATACTACCAAGGCATGTCTAAGCCATGAACAGTTTTATTTTGTACTTATGCATAAACTTCTTTGAGCAATGTTAAGAAATTTTTAATGTGCAGATTTTTCAGGTCTTTGATTATGAATAGTACAGTAATTCTTCAGTATTTTATTCTTTGGAATTTTTTATATATAGAATTATTAATTTTCATTGTTAGTAAATACATATAAAAATTATTGTGATGGAAATACAGCTCAGTGGTGAAGTATTCACTAGCTCAAGTGAAGCCTTTATTCATAATAATTCTTCTAAGAAGATTTGAAGAATTTAACTGAGACAAGACTTCACTGAAAACAGAAGAGATTAAAAGTGAGGTTCTATAACTGGTATAAAATTATTCTCCTAATACAGTATTAATACAAAATAGTTGTTTTTTTATTTTTATTTTTATTGAAAAAAAATTTCCGCCTCCTCCTAGTCTCCCATTTCCTTCCCCCTCCTCCCACTCCTCTCCCCCTCCCCCCACTCCTCTCCCCCTCTCTCTCCAGTCCAAAGAGCAGTCAGGGTTCCCTGCCCTGTGGGCAGTCCAAGGTCCTCCCCCCTCCATCCAGTCTAGGAAGGTGAGCATCCATACTGGCTAGGCTCTGACAAAGCCAGAACATGAAGTAGGATCAAAACCCAGTGTCATTGTCCTTGGCTTCTCATCAGCCCTCATTGTCTACCATGTTCTGAGAGTCCGGTTCTATCCCATGCTTTTTCAGTCCCAGTCCAGCCTTGGTGAGCTGCCAATAGATCAGCCCCACTGTGTCAGTGGGTGGGTGCACCCCTCACGGTCCTGACTTCCTTGCTCATGTTCTCCCTCCTTCTGCTCCTTGGGAGCTCATTCCGGTGCTCCAATGTGGGTCTCTGTTTCTATCTCCATCCATTGTCAGATGAAGGTTCTATGGTGATATGCAAGATATTTATCAATATGGCTATAGGATGGGGCCATTTCAGGTTCCCTGTCCTCAGCTGCCCAAGGAACTAACTGGGGACAGTTTTATTGCAACTCACAAATCAATTCAACTGTACTGAATATTCCCTTCATTCCTTTAATAGACATAAGTGAAAATTAACCCTTAGGTGTGGGGATCAGGTTGTCTCTGCCTTAGATGAGTCCAGATTGCTCTATAGTTTTATATTGCCTGTGTAGATTCACTAATGTGAATTACATTTTGTACTATAAGTATTAATTACATACACTTGGGTATTTAAGTTTGTGTAAGTTTGTTCACTGTTCTTGTAAATAGCATTCTAATCATAGATTTGTAACACTATTTAATTGGAAAAAAATCAGGATATATACATGCATATATAAGTATTGTAATGGCTACATAAAGCATACAATATAGAAAATTTTGATGCAATGAACAGTTTGTGATGGCCATGTGCTTATGTAATTAAAGTACAGCCATTACTTTTCTTATTATTCCTTCATACATTTTTTGTGGTAGTCAATTTTACCCCTAGGATTAACACATATTAATCAAGCACTCGGCACTGAAATATATCCTCAGCTTTTTTTTTACTCTGTGTGGGTTTGCTAAATTAGCCATGGTGGTCATGGACTATTCCTACTTTATCATGTGTGGATAGACATAACTTTTAATTATTTTTATATACACAAATTTCTTATCCTGACTATGCTGAAATAATTTCCTGGCTTGCTTTATAGCTGTCAGATATAAGTGAAGCCTCATTACCTCCATATTGCCCAGGTGAGAACAAAGAAAATGTGGACAGTGCAACAATCTTGTGTTAGAATAAAAGTTGTTTTGTCTTTACCACTCCTGGAACACTTCAATGCAACAAAAACTGACAAGTGTCCATTCTACTGAAGTCTACACAGTCATATCTGCCCGATGTCATATGCATTTGGATCATGGATTTGTTTTACCACTTTTCATGATGCTACACTGATATGTGAAATGAGATCCTTATGCTTAGACAGGGATAGATTTCTTGTTTTATTTTAAAAACATTACACAAGATTCCACTGTATTCCCACACAGTATGGAGGACAGCTTTTATTTAGAATGAAAAGTCTTGCCACAGTTATTATCATGTTTCAGGTGAATAGCTTAAAAAGCCTCTTAACTATAAACAATTTATCTACACTTATTGATTTATAGAAAAAGAGAGCTCTTTAAGACTTATGTGGCAATAACATCTGTCCTTGATAACTTTATTATAGCAATTCCATTCATAATGGTGATATTTTGTTTAGTAGCAGAAAAATCCTATATGTGAAACCCATATGAAAGTCAATAAAAATGAGATAGTTTACTTCTCTCCAGATGTTCCTTTGGGCTAAATTTTTATTTATTCATTTATTTAAGATTTCTGCCTCCTCCCCACCACCGCCTCCCATTTCCCTCCCCCTCCCACAATCAACTCCCCCTCCCTCAGCAGCCTGAAGAGCAGACCGGGTTCTCTGCCTTGTTGGAAGTCCAAGGACCTCCCACCTCCTTCCAGGTCTAGTAAGGTGAGCATGCAAACAGCCTAGGCTTCCACAGAGCCAGTACCTGCAGAAGGATCAAAACCCAGTGCCATTTTTATTTATTGTCAATTAACTTGACATACCCAGAGATATATTTTTAAACATATCCAGAGAGATGTTAAAGTCCTCACAATATTTTAAGAAGTTCCAGAAAAGAAAAAAGGCATAGAAAGAGTCTTCCACTACCTACCCTGTACTTCTTCCTAACTAGTGTCTCAATGACCACTTGCTCTTTATTCCTTGATGTAGCTGTCCTTACTATACTTGGACCTAACAAACATAGCCTGTCTTTATTTCTCAATAAACAATCATCATTACTCAAAACATTGTTAATACGGGGTCATTGTGGTTATAAAGAATTATATGAGATTAATAAAATAAAGAAATATTTGCAGAGCTATACATAAGAAAGTTAAGATTCAGATAATAATATGATTTTTCAGAACCCCTCATTGATTCTTTTTAGGGAAAGACACTTATTTACTCACTGTATATCTTCTTGGCTCCAGTTTCACAAACATTTTTTGGCACTATTTGCATCCCATATGTACTTTTCTTTAATTACTAAGCCCTTAAAACATTCATGTAATTCCATTTTCAACTTTGTAGTGAACTCCATTCCCAATGGCAAAAGGAAAAACAATAAAAAAAGGAGTAATAAAATATAGTAACCACTGAAAAAACAGTAGCCACATGTGTACCCGACAGACAAATAATAATAAAGTTTTCAAAGCTGAAATATCTCTTATGTTCACATTTCATAATAACAATAAAAATATTCAAAAATTATTTGAATAAATAATATGCTTGAAACCTGAAACTATTAAGCAATTCTGCAATTTTTATTAAGCTATTGATTACCAATAAATAATACCTAGTATTGGCAGCTGAACAGATATGTTGTTAGGGTACTTTCCAATGGAAAATATATAGAAAGAACAGAATCATATGTTTGAATACTTATTAAAAGACAAACATTCAAAATGAGAAACCCACATACAGTGGACAATGGCTCATACTACTTCATTTGTCATTTTGAAGATCTATTTTAATTTATAAGAGGTAAAAAATAACTGTAATGAATGGAAGTATTTGGTAAGTTCCTTTAGTGAAATTATTTTTAAATAAGAAATATAGTTGAAAAAGTTAGAACTGATTAAATTTTAAAAAAAGTATGGAAATATTTTTACATATGGAAACAATATGTAAAAGACTCAAATTTATTTTTATTATTAAAAGAAAACAGTTTAGTTTCATAATTAATACAATTGGTTTCTGCCTGTACAAATCTAAAAAACAACAACAAAAAAAACATAGAATGTTTTCTAGAAAAAAAGGTAAATTCTTCTGTTGAAATATTTTCCATAAATAAAAACTATCTCAATTCTGAAAACAAGAGGTGTAAAGAGAGCACCATACAATCAAGCGTTTCTGAGGGTTTTCCTAAAGGCAACTTTAATATCTTTGTTCTTCAAGCTGTAGATTAAGGGATTAATCATGGGAACAACATTGGTATAAAAGACAGAATAAATTTTTCCTTCATTCAGTAATTCATCTGAGGAGGGTTTGAAATACACAAGAGCACGTGAACCAAAGAACAGAAAAACTGCAATGATGTGGGAACTGCAGGTGCTGAAGGCTTTGGACCTGCCCTCAGAGGAACTGATGTGGAAGATGCTGGAAAGGATGAACCCATAGGAGATAAAGATAGTTGAAGTAGGAACAATGATGTTAATGCTTGCAGCAACAAAAATTACAAGATTGTTAACATATGTGCTCGAGCAAGAGAGCTGGAGCAAAGGAGGAATATCACAGAAGTAGTGGTTGATGATATTGGTATCACAGAAGGTCAGTCTCAGCATGCATATGGTGTGAGCTATAGCATTAGAAACAGCAATAAAGTAGGAACCAAACATAAGATTCAAACATAGTTTAGGAGACATGACAACATTATACAACAGTGGATTGCAGATGGCCATGTAGCGATCATAGGCCATTGAAGTCAACACATAGCATTCAGAAACAACAAAGAAGCAAAAGAAAAAGACTTGAGTCATACATTCCATGTAAGAAATGACATTCTCCGTTAATATGAAGTTCATCAGCATTTGGGGAGTGAACACGGAACAATAACATACATCTATAAAGGACAAGTTAAAGAGAAAAAAGTACATAGGAGTGTGGAGGTGAGAATTCAACCCAGTCAAAACTATCAAACACAAATTTCCCAATGCAGTGACCAGATACATTCCTAGGAAGAGAAAGAACAAAGGCATTTGAAGTTCAGGTTCATCTGATAGTCCTACCAGAATGAATTTGGTCACCAAAGAGAAATTTGCTGAGTTCATTCTTCTCTAACGGAATCTGTGGACACAGAAAAAAGAGATTCATTAAAGGATGATCCACACTCTTCATGGATCCTTTTTAAGTGTGACCGGTATGTTAGAAATGTTTCTTCTAGCCTGGACTACTCCTATAAAATTACCTTGTGTAGTCACAATCTTAAGTTAGAAAACAATTGATACTGAATTTAATTATTATTTCTAAAATAATATATTGCAAGATAAAGAACACAGTAAAAAGAATTTATTGTTTTTCTGTCTCCAGTCTTCTCTCACTAGAGTCATCCTCAAAACAGTAAAATTAGAAAGAGATGCCTGAATGGTCATTGTTGGTTGCTGGGGCAGTTTTACTTCTAACTGTGGTACTAATGAAAAGCAGGTGCCTATATTAAAGCTAAAAGAAAGGAGAGTCATACAAAGAATGTTTCCTGGCCCCTTGTCACATAGTCATGAGATCTCAAAGGCTTGAGTTCTATCAATGTTGGAGAAGTCCAGTGGGTTTGATGCATATCTAATGACCACTAACACCTCTTTACACTCTCTGGTTTTTTTTTTTTTGTTGTTGTTTTTGTTTTTTGAGATAGGGTTTCTTGGTAACATTTGAAGCCTGTCCTAAGAACTGGTTTTTGTAGATAAGGCTGGCATAGAACTCACAAGATCTGTCTGCCTCCGCCTCCCGAGTGCGGGGATTGATTAAAGGTGTGTGCCCTTTTTGCCCAGACTTTTTACACTCTCTGATTGATATGAATGCTTTCATCTGCCATTTTCACCTGAGTCTCTCTTTGCCCATGAAAAAAAAAAGAAATTTTCTGAAGCCCATCATATATTTAGAGAGACATAAACAGTTTGGATTCATAAACAGTTTGGGGGTAGAGAATACCTCAGAGGAGTTTAGGGATAGAAAACTTTAATCAGAATATATCATATGAAAAGCTCTCTTCAATAAAATAAAAAAATATGAAAATTCATTTTAAAAAGACAGGAAAGAAGGAGGGCTAAAAGTATACCTGAAATTCAGAAGCTGACAGTTTTCAGTCTAAACCTTAGAGCAGTCTTATTTTTCCAATTTATCCCTGTTCATCTGGATAAATATTTCATATTCAAAGTTTTCAGACTTTTGGATTCAAAGAAGATGTACTCAGACTTAATTCTCTTAGACCAATTGCTGAATTGCAGAACATATTCATGATTAAGGCCTTGTGTCTTTTCTGGAAGCAGAGAAAAGATCCTTTAATCTCAGGATATATGTGTTTATAAGCAGGGCAGAAGAATGTCAAAGCTGTTTCTCAGGAGAACATTTAAATTAAAGAAGGAGTAGAGGAAAATGTATTACACCCTGAATCATGATCATTATTTCCTGGGGGACACATAATTACACTCATCCTTTCTATTTACTCCAGAGAATGTATTGCCCCCAGTGTAGATATTGAAATTGACTTGTGCCATTCCAATTATCTTGAGATCTGAAGGGAAATCTGAGTTTGGGGCTTTTCTTTTCTTGCTTCCTGCAGTAAATGAGAATTGCCCAGACATCTTGCTGCTGACTTACTAAATTCTGTTTCTGAAAGTTGCAGAGTATTGTAGGAAGCCACTTCCTGTGTTGTGTTACAAGGAACAGTACAGATGCTATTTTTAAAGAATATATTTCTGAACTAGAATGATACCTGGAGACACGCAAACATGGCAGGGAAAATCTCATGGGACCTTAACCCCTGAGGAGTAAATGAAGACAAATGAAGAATGCTGGAAGTGGACAAATAATCTTTGATCTGGGTAAAAACCTACTCCAATAGGCCATTGCATTACAAGTGGTCAACAATGACCTCATACAAAGAAGCAGCATTAAATGTAATGAGAGCTTATATTTATATATTTAGGAATATATATTAATGTATATGTAACAATAATTATGGAAATACAAAAACTCAATTTAGAAGAGCAAAGGGTATTGCATGAAAAGGGTTAAAGGAGATAAAATAAAATGGAAAAATAATGGAATTATGTTTTTTCTTGAAAATAATATTAAAATAAGTAAAAACAAATTTTAAAAGAGGTTTGATAAAATAAAACATAACTGTATCAATTTCCCAGCTCCCTTTTCTTACTCTAAACAGTGCCATGTTTATCAACTAAATCCCTGAAAGTTAATGCACTATTTTTCTTTTATTTTTTGTGATATATGTATATATATACATAAACATACATGAACCAATATGTAAATTAATCCAATCTCAGTAAGACAACCACAATATCTATCCTTTGTATTCTTTGTGAATCCTATATACATACATGTAATTATATATGTGCAAATGACAGAAATGTAGGGAAAAAAAGAGTCCTAAAAACACAGTGGTAAAAAGTAACAAATGAGATATGAGAAAGTATGCTCATGCCCATGAGTCACAGATTTTATATGAAAAACTTATGTTTCATATTACTATTTAAAATGAATATATATACAATGTTATTTTTATGATAAATAATCTTGACTTCAAGTTACATATTTAGCATCATCAAATGTAATATTCATATATAAAAATTTAAAGTGCTGTTATTTACTGTAAAATATACAATGTATTAAAAATAAGCCTTTTATTTGAATGAGTACAGATTTAAAGAAATGTGTTGATTCTCTTAGGAAGATTGCTGGTAAACATTATACACTTGGAAACACATGCAAATAG
Source organism: Microtus oregoni (assembly GCF_018167655.1). Taxonomy (NCBI): domain Eukaryota; kingdom Metazoa; phylum Chordata; class Mammalia; order Rodentia; family Cricetidae; genus Microtus; species Microtus oregoni. The sequence goes on from NW_024543067.1 coordinate 54,180,757, forward strand.
GATGTATTGCAAATTTATGTAGTTCACACCATGCAATAAAAGTAAATTAATCAGAAAACATAAACTTCTGTTTTTTTTCTAAGCTGAAGGACATGTTCTTTTTTTCTCTCTGGAATCAATAATACTGTGACACTTAAAATTATCTTTCTACTCAAAAATAAATTATACATAACTATTAAACAGATTCTCAGATGGCTTGTCTATTATGAATCATTACATGCTTCTTCAAGGACCACACATTTTCTTCTTATTTTGTACATAGATTGCTCCATGGATATTGACTGGAGAGTTTGACTTTAGTTCATCCAACCGAGACTGAATTGATTGAGAAAGAAGATGCAACATATGTTGAACTTCATTAATTCTAAAGAGTATCTAATTTGTGCTCCTATTCACCTACACATTTGAATGAAGCATGTTAAATAAAAATTTAACAATTTGTAATTTATTTAGATACTCTTAGAAAATTGTATTACTACTTTAAAATTACTATCTTGAAAAGTTGTTCCTTCTGGTCCTTCTATAACTGCATCTCCGTGAATGTTGCTGTTCTTAAATGGTGCAACACTAACTCTCAAATGTGTGTCCTCCTGCACTCACTTAAAATCCTAGATGAGAGTCTAGTAGGGTTGCAAACTTTAAAGCTATTCCCTGAAGAAAAATTCTTAATTTCAACTTAAATTGATCTATTCCATTTGAAATGTATAAGCTTATGTATCTCAGTGGCTAGTGAAGGTCCCATACTAGTTTTAATGTGTAAAAGAAAATTAAATTGACCAATCAAGATACTACCATCTTAAGCTTGAAATCACAGAATCCAATGAATTATTTGGGCTAACCTGCAGTCTCAGACATTTTGTTCAATGTAGATATACAGAAAGATGGATTGGTAGCCAGATACAGAAACAGATAGAAAGGAAATAGATATGAAGACATAATAATATCAGTTTATCAACATTTTGTAGCCGTCAAAATCAACAATGATTTGCCTCCATGTTATAAATATACACAAACAGCGTTCATAGTATAGCTAAGCCAGTAGCTGTGCCTTTTGTGTCCTGCCAATATCAGTGAGTTTCCTACACTATGCAAGAAAGGTCAGAATGCTCAGTTAACCCCTTCCACCATTGTCAGTGAAGGATACTTCTGCCTTACTCAAAAAAAAAAAAAAATGTGTAAGATTTTCTTTTGATTTCATTGTCTTCCTTATTAACTTGAGAAAGAATACAGCATTGGAACATAGTTTTTCTTAATTTTATTTGTTTTCTTTTAATAAATATACTCAGTTACACTCTGTATAAATTACAAAGACCCATTCCCTCTAAAGAGTTTTTTAAAAAAATCCCCTTTCATTAGCACTTTATTCATGTTGACAAATCTTCATAAACAGAACCTGTAGCACAGTTGGATAAAGTTACAATAGAACTTTACCATTTACGCTAGTTCTCCTTCTCTGTGATGTTATGATGTGGTCATAGCATTATTTAACAATAATGCCAATGTAATCCTTGGTTGTTTTCCCTTATTTTGCATTGGGAATGTGTTATTGAAATGAAATTTAGAACATTTGCTCTCTTCTCTACATCCTCTACTGGGGAGCAAATTGTCTCCTTTAATTGCTAATGTGACCGATACACCATTCTCCCTAAAGACTGTCACCTATACCTCATTTCGCACCTTCATTAAATGTGTAATATTTCTGCTGTACAAGTTTGTCATATCTACATGCAATCATAACAACATAAGCTTTATTGTTATCATCTGCTTTTTATATGTGCAGTTTACTAGCACTATAAGAAACTTAAGACACTGAACAAGAAATGAAAATACTAAATAATGTAAAGACCTCCCATGCTAATGGATTGGCAATTTTAGTATTGTGAAAGTGTTCATCATTCCAAAAAATAATCTACAGATTCACTAAAATCCCACTGTAATTCTTCATAGAAATGGAAAACCCATGAGCACTCTTCCCATAAACAAACATATAAAAACAAATCAAATGAATGTTGGCTGTGTTTTGTGTAGAATTTTTAATATTTCTGAAATGTCCTTAAATAAACTGTCTAGTCTGTGTAATTTACACAAAGAGTTATTATTATAAAACAAAAATATTTATTAGCTCTGTATTGCTAAATTTTCCTTGACCAAAATATTAAAGAACCTCTTAAGGCAAGATGTTTTGTGACAATAAATAAGCGCACCTATGTCATAAATATGTGAATTTACTCTTTAACAACTGGGAAAAATAATCTACATTTTAGAAAACTGTTTCATAGATTCATTGAGTAAAGCTCTTGATCCACAAGCATTAGGGCCTGAGTCCTTAGAATCCATATAAAGTCTAATGCGATAGTGCAAATCTGACATCTCAGTGTTACTAAGAGAAGAATTTTTAAATGTGAATGGGCTAGTAATATGGGAAAACCATCAGTGAAGAAAGAGATATCTTATTCTAAACAGATGAGAAAATAGGACTGGCACACAAAATAAGAGGCAAAAAGACAAACTTGCACAATCAGAAGATCCTGCTGATCAAGGTTTTCTTCAGGGCAACTTTAATATCTTTGTTCCTCAAGCTGTAGATTAAAGGATTCATCATGGGAACCACATTGGTGTAAAAGACAGAATAGATTTTCCCTTCATTCATAGATCCATCTGTGGAAGGTTTGAAATATACAAATGCACCTGATCCAAAGAACAGAGAAACAGCAAGAATGTGGGAGCTGCAGGTACCAAAGGCTTTGGACCTGCCCTCAGAGGAACTGATGTGGAAAATATTGGAAAGAATGAAACCATAGGAGATAAAGACAGTTGAAGTAGGAACAATGATATTGATGCTTACAACCACAAAAATCACAAGCTCATTGACATATATGCTTGAACAAGAAAGCTGGAGCAAAGGAGGAATATCACAGAAGTAGTGGTTGATGGTGTTGGCATCACAAAAGGTCAGTCTCAGCATGCATGCAGTGTGAGCCACAGCAGTAGAAAATGAGATAAAGTAGGAACCAAGCATAAGGTTCAAGCATAGTTTAGGAGACATGGCAACATTATATAACAGTGGATTACAGATGGCCATGTAGCGATCATAAGCCATTGAAGTTAACACATAGCACTCAGAAACAGCAAAGAAGATAAAGAAATAGAGTTGGGTCATACATTCTGTGTATGTAATTACATTTTTCCTTAATATAAAGTTCATCAGCATTTGAGGAGTGAACACAGAACAATAGCAAATGTCTATAAAAGACAAGTTAAACAGAAAAAAGTACATAGGGGTGTGGAGGTGAGAATTCAGTACAGTTAGAATTATCAAACAGAAATTTCCCAATGCAGTGACAAGATACATTCCTAGGAAGAGAAGGAACAAAGGCATTTGAAGTTCAGGTTTATCTGTTAGTCCTACCAGAATGAATTCGGCCACCAAAGAGAAATTTGCTGAGTTCATTCTTCTCTAAGGGAATCTGTGGACACAGAAAATAGAGCTGCATTAGAGGATGATTCATATTAGTCATGAGTCCTTCCCATCTGTGAGGTCTATGCTGGGAATTTTCTAGTTCTGACTAATACAAATTCAACTGGTGCTGTCACTAACAGATTACTTAATATTTTTCCAGTGGTACCATATTTTATATTATTTATGAAAAATTTAAAGAATACATCAGGACTGATTCAACCCTCTCCTATCTCTTGTCTTTATATGCTACCATCTGAAGAACAATAAACGTAGAAGCAGATTCTTGTATGCTACATTGCTGCTTGCTGTTGAAGTTCCAACTTTGTTGTGGTATGAATAAAAAAAATGTGCCTAATCTAAAACTAAAAGAAGAAGAGAGAGGCAAGGAGAGAGTGTTTCCTGTCCCCTTTGTCACAGAGTCATGGCTCTGGAAAACTTGAATTCTGACCATGAAGGAGAACCCCAGTAGAGATAATGCAACTTCAGTGACAACTAACACCTCCTTTCATTATCTAATCTTCCTGAATCCTTTCTTCTGCTGGTTTTACTTGAGTCTCATTTGATGAATGAAAAGGATGATACTTGTTCAAGTCCATAATATATTAAGAAAGGCTAAAAAATATGAATTTTAAATGGAGGGAAGATAAGGAGGATCTCCAAAGAGTTGAAGAGAAGAAACTGTTATCAGGATATCTTATATGGCAAAAAAAATCTATTTTCGACAAAATAAAAATGACACAAATATTCAATTAAATAAGAAAATGAAGAAAGGAAGCAAAAGAAAGAATGAACAAAAGAAAAAAAGACTGTTTGTATCCCTTAAATTCAGAAACTCACAATTTTTATTCCATATCTTGAAAATCTCTTACTTTCCCATTTATCCTTGCTCATGGGTATAAATATCTCAGATTCAAAGTTTTTAGATCTTTCCATTCAAAGAAGTTTGACCCAAGACTTAATTTTCATGGACACATTTCCAAATTGCAGAACTTTATTTCTCATTAGAGCTTTGAGTCTTTTCTGAAAGTAAAAAAGAATGAAAGCGAGGAAGTAACCTCAGGATATGTGTGACTATAAGAAGAGAGAAGAATGTCTAGACTCTTCGTCAGAGGAGAGCAAATAAATGAAAGAAGGATCTGAGGATAGGGATTTACACTCTGGATCATGATCCTAATTTCCTGAGGGACCCACAATTATACTCATGCTTTTCTTTCACTCTAGAGAACATGCATCCTCCAGTGTTGATAGAGAGAAAGACTCTTGCCTCCCCAATTATTTTGAGATCTGATGGGAAATCTAAGTTTGGGTTTCTTTCTCTCCTGCTTCTGTAGTAAAGTGAAAATTAACCACAGGTCCCACTTCTGACTAAATTCTGTGTCTGAAAATTGTTGAGTGTTTTATTGAGTCATCTTCAGTGCTGAACTACCATAAACATCAGAGATGCTATTTAAAAAATACTCTCCTGAACAAATATGATACTAGGAGACCTGCTCACATGGAAAGTGGAGTTCTCAAGGGCTCTGAACCCCTGACAAAAAACTAAGGACAATTAAAGCATTTTGGAAGTGATACAAATAGTCTTTTATAGGGAAGAAAAACACTCAAGAGGGTTTTCTAAAATCAAGGGATCAGCAATGAACTCATAAAAAGAAGTAAGTAACATTACTTGGACTGATTGATTGATTATATTTAGGAATTTAGGAATATGTATATTCTAATTCCTAAATATACATATATATTACTAGGAATATATATGAGATATATATATATATATACATATATATATATATATGTAACAACAATTAAGGAAATAAGAAACATTGAGTATATAGAGAGAGCAAGAAGGTGTGCATGGGAAGGGTTAGAAATGGGGATAAGTTGAAGACTGGAAACGAAATTGAAAAAAATTATGTGGAATCCGAACCGGGAGGACAAAGGGGTGGCCAGTAGCTCCTTGGTTCCCATAGCCTGCCCGCAGCGAGCAGGGTGGGCCCTTTGTTCGCGAGCTAACCAGGCAGCGCGGAGTTTCGATCTGGGCACCGAGTGAAACATCATTGTGGTGAGAGAGTGCTGCGGCAGCTGGGAACATACCTCAGCCCGCCCACACTTCCAGGCCATCCTACAGGGGCTATACTGCCCAAACCGCCTCTCTATTCCTATCCCATTCAGCTTACATCCAGATCCCCACACCCCCTGTCTCCCTCCCACTCTCCCTCCTTTGGGGCATAGCGCCTCCCTGCCCAGCCTGATAGGACGCTGGGACCAAATCCGAACCAGGAGGACAAAGGGGTGGCCGGTAGCTCCTTTGTTCCCATAGCCTGCCCGCAGGGAGCAGGGTGGGCCCTTTGTTCGCGAGCTAACCAAGCAGCATGGAGTTTCGATCTGGGCACCGAGTGAAACATCATTGTGGAGAAACATCTCTGGGGAGTGACATCACTGGGAAGGTACATCAGTGGGCAAGAAGACCTGATCCTGTAAAAGAAGATCCAAAGAGGAGTATTGGGAGGAAGAGATGGGCAGACGCCAATGCAGGAATTCTCCAAACAATCTGTAAAACAACACGAAACCACCCGAAGCAAGTGACCCCACAACAGGAGGACATGAACACCTTAATCAAGAAGAAGTAGAAAAAACTGACTTCATGAAAGTGATTGACACCCTTAAACAGCATATAAAAAACGCCCTTATGGAAATGGATGAGAAGTATAATAGAAAGTTCGAGGAATTGAGTAAATCAGTGAATGATACCCTAGGAAACCAAGGAAAAACAATCAAGCAGATAAAGGAAACAGTTCATGACTTGAAAACTGAAATGGAGGCAAAGAAGAAAACACAAACAGAGGGCCGGCTGGACATGGAAAATCTAGGTAAACAAATAGAGACTACAGAATCAAGTATAACCAGCAGAATACAAGAGATAGAAGAAAGAATCTCAGATTCTGAGGATAACATAGAGAAAATAAACACTCTGATCAAAGAAAACAGCAAGTCCAACAAACTCTCATCACAAAACATTCAGGAAATATGGGACACAATAAAAAGTCCAAACCTAAGAATAATTGGAGTAGAAGAAGGAGAAGAAGTGCAGCTCAACGGTACAGAAAATATACTTAATAAAATTATAGAAGAAAACTTTCCCAACCTGAAGACAGATGTACCTATGAAGGTTCAAGAAGCATACAGAACACCAAATAGGCTGGATCAAAAGAAAACATCCCCTCGCCATATAATAATCAAAACACAAAATAAACAGAATAAAGAAAGAATATTAAGAGCCGCAAAGGAAAAAGGCCAAGTTACTTATAAAGGTAAACCTATCAGACTTACACCTGACTTCTCTATGGAAACCATGAAAGCCAGAAGGTCCTGGATAGATGTTCTCCAAAAACTAAGAGACCACGGATGTAAGCCCAGACTACTATATCCAGCCAAACTTTCAATCACTATAAATGGGGAAAACAAAATTTTCCAGGATAAAAACAAATTTAAACAATACGTAGCCACAAATCCAGCCTTACAGAAAATAACAGAAGGAAAATCACTAACCAAGGAGTCCAACAATGACCACAATAACTCAGACATCTAGAGACCCTTCACCAGCACAAATCAAAGAAGGAAAACACACAAACCCTACTACTAAAAAAGTGACCGGAGTTAACAACCACTGGTCATTAATATCACTTAATATCAATGGGCTCAACTCACCTATAAAAAGGCACAGGCTAAGAGATTGGATGAGGAAACAGGATCAAACATTCTGCTGTCTACAAGAAACACACCTCAACCACAAAGACAGGCACCTACTCAGAGTAAAGGGCTGGGAAAAGGCTTATCAAGCAAATGGACCTAAGAAACAAGCAGGTGTGGCCATACTATTTTCTAACAAAGTTGACTTCAAACTTAAATCAATCAGAAGAGATGGAGAGGGACATTTTATACTCATAACAGGAACAATTCATCAGGAAGAAGTCTCAATCCTGAATATCTATGCCCCTAATATAAAAGCACTCACATACGTAAAAGAAACATTACTAAAACTCAAGGCAGCCATCAAACCGCACACACTAATAGTAGGAGACTTCAACACTCCTCTCTCACCAATGGACAGGTCAATCAGACAGAAACCTAACATAGAAATTAGAGAATTAATGGAGGTAATGAAGCAAATGGACTTAACAGACACCTATAGATTATTCCACCCAAAGAGGAAAGAATATACCTTCTTCTCTGCAGCTCATGGAACCTTCTCGAAAATTGACCATATACTTGGTAACAAAGCTAACTTACACAGTTACAAAAAAATATTAGTAACCACCTGTGTCTTATCAGATCACCATGGATTAAAGTTAGAATTCAACAACAATGCTACCCCCAGAAAGCCTACAAACTCATGGAAACTGAACAGTCAACTACTGAACCATACCTGGATTAAGGAAGAAATAAAGAAAGAAATTAAAGTCTTCCTTGAATTCAATGAAAATAAAGAAACAACATACTCGAACTTATGGGACACTATGAAAGCAGTCCTGAGAGGAAAGTTCATAGCACTAAGTGCCCACCTAAAGAAAACAAAGAAAGCACATATTGGAGACTTAACAGCCCACTTGAAAGCTCTAGAAAAAAAAAAGAAGCAGACTCACCTAGGAGTAGTAGAAGACTGGAAATAATCAAATTGAGGGCTGAAATCAACAAAATAGAAACACAGAAAACAATCCAAAGAATCAATGAAACAAAAAGCTGGTTCCTGGAGAAAATCAACAAGATTGATAAACCCCTATCCAAACTAATCAAACGATAGAGAACACGCAAATTAAAAAGATCAGAAATGAAAAGGGGGACATAACCACAGACACAGAGGAAATTCAGAGAGTCATTAGATCTTACTACAAAAGCCTGTATGCCACAAAACTGGAAAATGTAAAAGAAATGGACGCTTTTTTAGATAAATACCATTTACCAAAGCTAAACCAGGAACAGGTGAACAATCTAAACAGATCTGTAAGTCGCGAAGAATTAGAAGCTGTTATCAAAAACCTCCCTACCAAAAAAAGCCCAGGACCAGATGGTTTCAATGCAGAATTCTACCAGAACTTCCAAGAAGACCTAATACCTGTACTCCTTAATGTATTCCACAATATAGAAACAGAAGGGTCATTACCAAATTCCTTTTATGAAGCCACAATTACTCTGATACCAAAACCACTCAAAGACTCAACCAGGAAAGATAACTACAGGCCAATCTCACTCATGAATATCGACGCAAAAATCCTCAACAAAATACTGGCAAATCGAATCCAAGAACACATCCAAAAAATTATCCATTATGATCAAGTAGGCTTCATTCCTCAGATGCAGGGCTGGTTCAACATACGAAAATCTATCAATGTAATCCAGCATATAAATAAACTGAAAGAAAAAAACCATATGATCATTTCATTAGATGCTGAAAAAGCATTTGACAAAAATCAACATCCATTTATGTTAAAAGTCTTGGAGAGATTAGGGATACAAGGGTCATACCTAAATATAATAAAAGCTATATACAGCAAGCTGACAGCTAACATCAAATTAAACGGAGAGAAACTCAAAGCCATCCCACTTAACTCAGGAACACGGCAAGGCTGTCCACTCTCGCCATACCTCTTCAATATAGTGCTTGAAGTTCTAGAAATAGCAATAAGACAACATAATGGGATCAAGGGGATTCGAATTGGAAAGGAAGAAGTTAAACTTTCGTTATTTGCAGATGATATGATAGTCTACATAAGCGACCCCCAAAACTCCACCAAAGAACTTTTACAGCTGATAAACACCTTTAGGAATGTGACAGGATACAAGATCAACTCCAAAAAATCAGTCGCCCTCTTATACACAAAGGATATGGAAGCAGAGAGGGAAATCAGAGAAGCTTCACCATTCACGATAGCCACAAACAGCATAAAATATCTTGGGGTAAATCTAACCAAGGAAGTGAAAGATCTATTTGACAAGAACTTTAAGGCATTGAAGAAAGAAATTGAAGAGGATACCAAAAAATGGATGGACCTCCCTTGCTCTTGGATTGGTTGGATCAACATATTAAAAATGGCAATTCTACCTAAGGCAATTTATAGATTCAATGCAATCCCCATCAAGATCCCATCAAAATTCTTCACAGATCTGGAGAAGACAATAATCAACTTTATATGGAAAAACAAAAAACCCAGGATAGCCAAAACAATCCTATACAATAAAGGATCTTCTGGAGGCATTACCATCCCTGACTTCAAACTCTATTACAGAGCTACAGTAATGAAAACAGTGTGGTACTAGCATAAAAACAGAGAAGTCGACCAATGGAATCGTATAGAAACCCGGATTTTATCCCACAAACCTATGAGCACCTCATTTTCGATAAAGGAGCTAAAAGTATACAATGGAAGAAAGAAAGCATCTTCAACAAATGGTGCTGGCACAACTGGATGTCAACCTGTAGAAGAATGAAAATAGACCCATATCTCTCACCGTGCACAAAACTCAAGTCCAAATGGATTAAAGACCTCAATATCAGCCCGAATACACTGAACCTGATAGAAGAGAAAGTGGGAAATACCCTACAACAGATGGGCACAGGAGATCGCTTCCTATGTTTAACCCCAGAAGCACAGACATTAAGGCCAACATTGAATAAATGGGACCTACTTAAACTGAGAAGCTTCTGTAAAGCAAAGGACATGGTCACTAAGACACAAAGGCAACCTACTGACTGGGAGAAGATTTTCACCAACCCCACAACAGACAAAGGTCTGATCTCCAAAATATATAGAGAACTCAAGAAACTAGACTTTAAAATGCTAATTAACCCAATTAAAATATGGGGCACTGAACTGAACAGAGAATTCTCAACAGAAGAAGTTCAAATGGCCAAAAGACACTTAAGGTGGTGTTCAACTTCCTTAGCAATCAGGGAAATGCAAATCAAAACAACTTTGAGATATCATCTTACACCTGTCAGAATGGCTAAAGTCAAAAACACCAAGGATAACCTTTGCTGGAGAGGCTGTGGAGGAACGGGTACCCTCATCCATTGCTGGTGGGAATGCAATCTTGTGCAACCACTGTGGAAGTCAGTGTTTCGGTTTCTCAGGAAATTTGGGATCAACTTACCCCTGGACCTAGCAATACCACTCTTGGGAATATACCCAAGAGATGCTTTATCAAATGACAAAAGCATTTGTTCAACTATGTTCATAGCAGAATTATTTGTAATAGCCAGAACCTGGAAACAACCTAGATGCCCTTCAATGGAAGAATGGATGAAGAAAGTATGGAATATATACACGCTAGGGTACTACGCTGCGGTAAAAAACAATGACTTCTCGAATTTTGCATGCAAATGGATGGAAATAGAAAACACTATCCTGAGTGAGGTGTCCCAGACCCAAAAATATGAATATGGGATGTACTCACTCCTAATTGGTTTCTAGCCATAAATAAGGACCACGGAGTCTACAAGAGGTGAACCTAAAGAAGCTAAGTAAGAAGGTGAACCCAAGGAAAAACATATAGTTGTCCTCTTGGCTAAGGGAAGTAGACCAAATATCCGGGGAGAAAATGGGATCTTGGGGATGGGGTAGGATGGGGGTAAAGGGAGATGGGGAGAGAAAAGGTAGAAGGGAAGGAGGGGGGACCTGGGAAACAGGAGAATTGGGATAAAGGAAAGGTGGATAGGGGAGCACGGAACCACAATTCTTAGTTAAGGGAGCCAGTTTAGGGTGGGCAAGAGACTTGACCCTAGAGGGGCTCCCTAGTGCCCAAGTTGAGGTTCCCAGTTAGTTCCTTGGGCAGCTGAGGATTGGGAACCTGAAATGACCCTATCCTAGAGCAATACTGACGAATATCTTGCATATCAGCATAGAACCTTCATCTGGTGATGGATGGAGATAGAGACAGAGACCCACACAGGAGCACTGGACTGAGCTCCCAAGGTCCCAAGGAGGAGCAGAAGGAGGGAGAACATGAGCAAAGAATTCGGGACCACGAGGCGTGCATGCACCCACTGAGACAGTGGAGCTGATCTATGGGGAGCTCACCAAGGCCAGCTGGAATGTGACCGAAAAAGCATGGGATAAAACCGGACTCTCTGAACATGGCGAACAATGAGGGCTGATGAGACACCAAGGACAATGGCAGGGGGTTTTGATCCTACTTAATGTGCTGGCTTTGTGGGAGCCTAGCCAGTTTGGATGTTCACCTTCCTAGATATGGACGGAGGGGGGAGGACCTAGGACTTTCCACAGGGCAGGGAACCCGGACTGCTCTGTGGCCTGGAGAGGGAGGGGGGGGAGAGGAGTGGGGGGAGGGGGAGAAGGGTGGGAGGAGGGGGAGAAGGGTGGGAGGAGGGGAAGAAGGGTGGGAGGAGGGGAAGGGAAATGGGAGGCTGGGAGGAGGTGGAAACTTGTTTTTTGTTTATGTTTTTTTTTCTTCTTTTCGCAATAAAAAAAAAATTAAAAAAAATTTTTGTAATGATATTTTAAGTTTAAAAAAAGAAAAACGAATATTAGATAAATAAAAACTCTAAAATGCTTAAATAAAAAGAATAAAATAAAATATAAATGGATTGTTTTTTCAGTTCACTTGTGTACTCCAAGCATCCACATGTTTACCAATTAATTACCTCCAAATTAACTAAATTAATGATCACTTTTTTATTTTTATTGCTATATTTATGTAAAAATATGTAAATTAGTCTAGTATCAGTAAGACAAACATTATTTTCACATCTGGTTGTTAATAGATTTTATAAATATGAATGAAATTTTATATATACATATGATATATGATACGGATGTATCACAAAAAAGAGGGCTAATAAACACTGAGGTATAGACATGAAAAATGAGAAGTGAAGAGGTATGGTCAATGGTTTTATATGCAAATATTCTTATGTCATATATTTCTATTTACAGTAAATATATATGATGCCAATTTTAAAGGTTAGTAATCTTTTCCTCAAATTACTTATTAAACAGCATTACAATTAATATTCATACATAAAACTTCAATCACTTTTATTCAATGTAAATCATCTAAGGTATTATAAATAAGCCTTTCAAGACTTGAAAAATACAGATTTGCAAAGTGTCTTTGTTTTTAGAAAGACTGCACACAGACATTATAGACTTAGAAACATATACAAAAATGGACACATTACAAATTTTTGTAAATTACATCATACAATAATAATATTAGTCAAGATGCACAGGCTTTTGAATGTTCTAAGATAAAAAAAATTGTCTCTATGATATAATAAATCTGTGATAGTTAAAACTGGTCTTTCTACTGGGTGGTAAATTATCTGCAACAGTGATGGAACTGATTGACAGATAGCTTGTCTATTTAAAGAGTCATTCCAGATAACTTCAAGGAACTCTCATGTTCTCTCCCCCACCCTGTGTGTGGGTGTGTCTGTCTGTCTATCTGTTTGTCTTGCTCTATCTATCTATCTATCTATCTATCATCTATCTATCTATCTATCTATCTATCTTCTATCTATCTATCTATCTATTTATCTATTTATCTATCTATAATCTTTTGATTAAAACTTGTTCCCTGGCTATTGGCTTGACTTTGGGCTTCAGTTCATCCAACTAACACTGAATTTAAATTAAGAGAGAGGATGCAATACACATAAGTTTTCATTTATTCTAAAGAGTATCTAAATGTGCTTCTATTGGCCTTCACATGATTATTTATCTTTTTTGAGATTTTTTTAGATATTATTAGAAAACTGGATTACTACTTAAAGAGTACTATTTTCAAAAGGTGTTCCTTTCTGTCCAACTAAAACTGTACCCTAATAAATGCTGCTGTTCTTAAATGGTGCACCACTAACACCAAATATATGTCCTCTTGCACTTACTTGAAAATCTGCATGAGACTCTTCTAGGGTTGCAAGCTTTGTATCTGTTCCATGCAGAAAAAGTAATAATTTCAACTTAAATTATTCCCTTCCATTTGAAATGAATGAAGTCTTTTTTTTTTTAAATTTAAGTATCTTAGTAGCTATTGAAGGTCCCCTACTAGTTTTAATGTGTTAAAAATAATTAAGTTGAGGCTCTTGCCAACCCTAAAATGGCTCAACTTAATTATTTTTAACACATGGGAGAACGTGAGCAAGGAAGTCAAGACCGCGAGGGGGGCACCCACCCACTGAGACAGTGGGGCTGATCTATTGGGAGCTCACCAAGGCCAACTAAACCGGGACTGTAAAAGCATGGGATAAAACTGGAATCTCTGAATATGGCGGATAATGAGGGCTGATGAGAAGCCAAGGACAATGGCACTGGTTTTGATCCTACTTCATGTTCTGGCTTTGTGGAAGCCTAGCCTGTTTGGATGCTCACCTTCCTAGACTGGATGGAGGGGGGAGGACCTTGAACTGCCCACAGGGCAGGGAACACTGACTGCTCTTTGAACTGGAGAGGGAGGGAGAGGGGAGTTGGGCGTGGGGAGTGAGGGGGAGGGAAAAGGGAGGCGGGGAGGAGGCAGAAATTTTTAATAAAAATAAAATAAAATAAAAATAATTAAGTTGAACAAATGAAGATAGCACCTCTTTAAACTTGAAATCACAGAAGCTTATGAATTATTTGGGTTAAGTGGTATCCCTAGGCATTCCATTCAATATAAATAAGCAGAAAGATAGATTGGTAGCCCACACAGAAACAGATAGACCAATAAAGAGTTCTATCAATTTATTAACATCTGGGAACTATCAAAGTCAACACTGACTTTCTATACAACATCCTGTGCATACCCTTTTTAGTATAGCTAAACCAGTATCTGCACCTTTTGTGTTCTGCCAACGTTGGTGCATTTCCTACACCATATAAGAAAGGTGGACTTTCAGAATCCTCACTCAACCCATCTCACCAAACTCAGTGAGGGTGTGTCTGCCTATTGAAAAAAAGAGAGGCCTTATCATACAACAAAAGTATATGCTCTATGATGTTCATAGCAGCATTGTTTGTGATAGCCAGAACCTGGAAACAACCTAGATGCCCTTCAATGGAAGAATGGATGAAGAAAGTATGGAATATAAACATATTAGAGTACTACTCAGCAATAAAAAACAAGGACTTCATGAATTTTGCATGCAAATGGATGGAAATAGAAAACACTATCCTGAGTGAGGTAAGCCAGACCCAAAAAGAGGAACATGGGATGTACTCACTCATATTTGGTTTCTAGCCATAAACCAAGGACATTGAGCCTGTAATTAGTGATCCTAGAGAAGCTAAATAAGGAGAACCCAAAGAAAAACATATAGGCATCCTCCTGAATATTAACCTTCAGCAAGCGATGAAAGGAGACAGAGACCCACATTGGAGCACCGGACAGAAATCTCAAGGTCCAAATCAGGAGCAGAAGGAGAGAGAGCACGAGCAAGGAACTCAGGACTGCGAGGGGTGCACCCACACACTGAGACAATGGGGATGTTCTACTGGGAAATCACCAAGACCAGCTGGCCTGGGTCTGGAAAAGCCTGGGATAAAACCGGACTCTCTGAACATAGCGGACAATGAGGACTACTGAGAACTCAAGAGCAATGGCAATGGGTTTCTGATCCTACTGCACGCATTGGCTTTGTGGGAGCCTAGGCAGTTTGGATGCTCAACTTACTAGACCTGGATGGAGGTGGGGGTTTCTTGGACTTCCCACAGGACAGGGAACCCTGATTGCTTTTGCGGGCTGAGGAGGGGGGGGACTTAATTGGGGGAGGGGGAGGGAAATGGGAGGCGGTGGCGGGGAAGAGACAGAAATCTTTAATAAATAAATAAATTTAAAATAATAATAATAATAATAATAATAATAATAATAATAATAATAAAAGAATTTCCCTGGTTTAATGTCTTCAACAGTAACTTGAGAAAGAATATGTTTTTGGCTATTGTTATCTCTATTTGCTTTTAATAATTATGCTTAGGTATTTTCTGGATAAATTACAAAGGCCCATTCACTCTAAGAGTTTCAAAAGAATCATCTTTCATTAACACTTCATTCACATTGACTAACTTGTACATGTTGAATGCAGCCTCCCATTATTGTTTTCCTCCTAGTCAGAATAGTATTAATCTGGAAGATGAATGACAACAGATGCTTTTGTTGATGTGGGAAGAGAAAATCCTTATAAACTGTTGATGGGAATATGCATTAGCTTAGCCAATATTGAATCCAGTCTGGAGATTTTTTAGCAAATCAGAAACAGATCTACAATATGAATGCTCATACTGTACCATGAAGAACGTCCACAGAGGAGTTTATAGCTACCTATTGTGATATATGCACATTCAAATTTATTGGTTTTCTAGTCACAAAAGCCAGGAAAAGGAATCAATCTAGATGTCTGTCATCTGATTAAAGGATACTGAAACTGTTTTATATACATACAATGGAATATATTTCAGGCATGAAGAAAATTAAAATTTAATTTAAATTTAAGGAGAGAAAAGAATCCAATTTTGTCATATTTTGTTTATCTGTTAATGAAAGGACATTCAGTTTCCTTCCCTGATTTCTCTATTGTAAATAATGTGCTATAAAATGTAGTCATATTTATTCATATGAGAATTATATTTTAATTTTTGTAGTGTTGAGGCTCAAGCTTAAATTCTCACACACATGTTCTAACTTCAAGCTACATCTTCATATCTGGTATGACCATACAGCATTCATATTCTTGTATATTGAGATGAGGTTCTAAATTACTGAATCCTCACTTACATTTGATTTTTCTGTTATTTAAAATACTAAAAAGAAAGATCTGCAGAATTAGCATCTGGTGGTAACTTACTCAAGAACAATGGCAATGGGTTTCTGATCCTACTGCACGCACTGGCTTTGTGGGAGCCTAGGCAGTTTGGATGCTCAACTTACTAGACCTGGATGGAGGTGGGGGTTTCTTGGACTTCCCACAGGACAGGGAACCCTGATTGCTTTTGCGGGCTGAGGAGGGGGGGGACTTAATTGGGGGAGGGGGAGGGAAATGGGAGGCGGTGGCGGGGAAGAGACAGAAATCTTTAATAAATAAATAAATTAAAAAATGGTGAGCAATGTTATTGAACTCATCGACAATTTTCATGTTTCTTTGTAGACATGCATATGTAATCCATGGCTTTTGTAATTAGCAGGTTGCCATTGTGAGGCTATAAGAGTTATCTTTATAGTCCATGTAAACTATTTTCTTTTGCTCAGTCCAATCCAGTTACTTTAATCATTGCTCTGACAAAATACATGGCAATAACAACTAAAAGAAAAGGTAAGCATCGTATGGCTCACAGACAAAGGTAAAGAACATCATGATGGGAAATTGAAGTGACATAATTGATGAGCAGCTGATCCTAGTGTGTCCAGAGTCAGGTATGAGAGTTGTCGGCCTCATATGTCCTCACATGTCCTTCTCATTGTGTCTAAATGCCAGCCCATGGAAAAGTGCAACCTACAGCCCGTGTGTATCTTTCCACTTGTATTAACTCAGTCTAAAAATTCATGAACAACATGACTAGGAGGTTGTCTCCCATGTGAGTTGTAATTAGAGACATGCTCAAGTTATGGTATAAACACTCATACATGGACAGCTTTACTCACATGAGAGAAATCTCCACTTGGTGAGACTACTCTACTTTTCTATGACTGACTTTTGCACAGAAAAACAGAAGTCATTGTACAGAAGTCATCACCACATGTGGGGCTGTGAATTTTTGTTCCCGTGTTTTCTTGCAAACACTTTTATTTGTAAATCTTGTAATTGTGCATATGACATACTTGGAGTAACTAACATACTCTGTTTTTAGGATCCAATATAATTTTTTAATGTCTACATTTATTTATCGTAACTAAAAAGCTCTTTCTCCCTACCCTGAGAGATGGCTTTAGAAACTTCTTCAAAACCTTTATTTTTAAACATTTATCTAAGATCTTCTTTCTGGGCTTTCGGTGTTATACCATTTCTCTGATTACTTCTTCTTATTTTCATAACACATGCCTTTGTTTATCAAGTTTCTGGCTATTTTTAAAATCTGGAAATGGGAGTAATGGAGATTTTTATGGCATATTTAAAACCTGTTGAGTTTCTTTATGAATATTGAGCTTAAAATATCACTGGGATATGATAGAGATAGCAATGATTCTATAGATGTCTTTGGAAAGTATTGATAGCATAACACTAGTAAGTTTTCTGAGCAATTAACAAAGGCTATGCTTCTAGGTGCTTATACCACTGCTTTTAAAGCAGAATTTTGTGTTTTTTCTACAAACACTTCAGTAATTTTTAATCATTATTTACTTTACAGGTATGTGTGGTACATACATGTTCCTGTGGATGCAAAAGTGCATGCAGAAACACAAGGGAATGTGTGTCTGTGCTTGTATGAATGTGAAAGCAAGATATTTATCAAGAAAATTGTAAGCTATGAGAGAAGCATATTTTGTGTATTTATGCATCATCTTCCTTCAGCAATATTATGCAATTTTTATTTTAGAAATCTTTCACATCTTTGATTATAAATAGTGTAAATGAAGACTATGATTTCATTTCCTGGCCACCCAGACCTGAATAAATCACCCAGAAATTATGTTGATTACAATACCGTTTGACAAATTCCTTAAGTATGTTCCCAGTTATCTCTTACTTCCTAAATTAACCCATTTCTATTAATCTATATATCACCATGAGGTTATGGCCTACTGCTAAGATTCCTGCATCTGTCTCCTTTGAAAGCTACATGGTGTCTATTCAATTCTGCCTACTCTATATATATCTTGATTTCCTGGCTGGCTCTATTCGGCTATGTCATAGGCCAATGGCTCAGATCATAAAGTGGAAAATCCCACATTCAGAATAGTACAGTAATTCCTCAATATTTTATTCATTGGGTTTCTTTTTGTATACAAAATCATTAAGATCCTAGCCAGGTGGTGGTGGCGCACGCCTTTAATCCCAGCACTCGAGAGGCAGAGGCAGGCAGATCTCTGTGAGTTCGAGACCAGCCTGGTCTACAAGAGCTAGTGCCAGGACTGGCTCCAAAGCTACAAAGAAACCCTGTCTCGAAAAACTAAAAATAAAAATCATTAAGATCCTTAATAAATTTTCACTGTTACTGGTAAAAGAAATTAATATGCCACTTATGCAGCTCAGTGGAAAAGAACTCAAAGGCACAATTGAAACCATGGGTTTGACCCCAGCCTGGAATCATAATAATTGATCTAGGAAGCATTTGCAAAGTTTAATTGTGAGAAGACTTCATTAAAGTTAAAAAATAAAACACTATAAAAAGAATGAAAGCATAAAATAAATATTATACTTTGCAAATCTATTCAAATAGATGGAACATGGTCTTTCTTCCTCTAATAGACATAAGTGAAAATTATCCCTTAACTGTGGTAAATAGGTTTTCTCTGCTATGGACGAATGTATATTGCTGTACAGTTTTTTATTGCATCTGTAGGTTTGCTTCCACGAGATCCATTTCTTACTGTAAAGGATCATTACATACACATTAGTGTTTATTCTTCATGTTTGCTTAAATTTGTTCATTATTTATATAAATAAAAATATAAGTTTTGTAACAACATTTTGTTAGGAAAATCAGGAAATATACATGAGTATATAAATATTTTATATACTTAGATAAAGCATACAATATAGAAATTTTGCTTAAATGGGAAGTCTATAATGGTTATGCACATATTTAAATAAAATAAAGTTCATAACCCTAGGCCTATATTCCTCCTTAGTGTATTTTCTCAGTAATCAGGTTTAACTACAAGGTTTAAACTTTAAGCAAGCACTGAGCACTCATATATTTTCTCAGCTTTTGTGTTATGTAGGGGTTTGCTAAATTACACATGGTGGCCTTGACCTCCTGAGTGTTTGCTCCATTAAACATGGATACACATACCTTTTGAGCATTATTCTCTCCATCAGTCTCTTATCCTATCTATGTAGAAATAACTTTCTGGATACTGTTAGGTGCAGAGTTAAGTGATGCCTCAGTTTTTCTTAATTATCCAAAGTGAGTACAAAAAGCAGTGTAACGTACACAATCCTGCATTAGAAGAATGTTTGCTTTGTTTTGAACTATCTTGGAACACCTCACTTCAACAAACACTGGCAGAGATATACAGTCATCCCTGCCTTTCTCTTAGGCATCTGGACCATGGATTGTTTTTTACTACAGTTCATGGTCCTACATTGCTATGTGAAATGTTATCACTCCCATTATCCAGTGAGAGATTTGTTTGTTGAAATGCACAGGAGTCCACTGTCCTCCCACACAGTGTGGGGAGCAGCCTCTATCTAAAATCAAAAGGTATTCCACAGTTATTGCAATTTTTATATTGAAGGCGAATAATTAAAAATAAATCCTTATTATAAACATTTCATCTACTCATGTTTATTTGCAGAAGAGGAAGTTTTTTACTAAAATCTGTTCATCAAGACTTTTGTGGAGATAATGTCTGTCCTTGATATATTCATTGTGCCAACACAATCCATTTTGGTGATATTTAGTTGATTTTGAAGGGAAATTCCAGATGGGAATTACATATTTAAGTCAACTTTTATGTAGTTATTTACTTGGCCCTTCTTGTTTTAGGTTAAAATTTTCTTTATTGTCAATTAACTTGAGCATTTTAAACTATCCAGAGAGATATTTCAGTGCTCCCAATATTTCCAGGAAGTTTCAAAAAAGATAAAAGAAGTCATAAAGAGACAATTCCATTGCCTGCCCTTTGCTGTCTGAAGCCTTCTTCCTGAATTGTGTCTCTGTAATCACTTGCAGTTTATTCCCTGACTTAACTGTACTCACTCTACTTGGAATTAATAAATGTAGCCTGTCTTCATTTCCCAAATAAAGCAATCTTTATTCCTGAAAACACTACTAATGCGCAGTCATTGTGGGCATTAAGGGTAATATGAGATTAATAAAGCTAGGAAAATTGCTTCATAGCTATACAAAAGGATGTAAAGATTCAGATAGCAATGTTATTTTCAGAACCTTATCAGTGAATATATGCAGAGAAAGCTTCTCATTTACTCACTGTCTACTTTGTTCCCCATTTAATAACATTTATTGGCACTGATTTGGTCCATAACTTATTTTCTTTAATTACTACACCTGTAAACCATTATCCTATTTTTTAATTTTGTAGATGAATCTTTACTGTAATAAAAAACAACAGTAAAAAGTATAATCCAAAATAAAGTAACAACTGCAACAATACTAGACACATGTACAATTAATACATACAAATAATAATAAAGTTTCAAAGCTGAAATATTATTTTATGTTCAAATTGCCTAAAAATAATAACACAAATATGCAAAAAAGTATTTGAATTGATAGTATGTTTGAACCTGGAACCATTAGGTAATTTTACACTTTTCATTCAGCAATTGATTTCCAATAAATCAAATCTGTCACATTGGCAATTCACAGGGATATGTTACTTTTCAGTGGAAGATATACAGAAAATAGCAGAAACAGAAGATTAATTTACATATTCAAAGACATAGGTTCAAAATGAGAAACCCACACAGTCGATAATGGCATCCCAATATTACTTCATTTGATAGTTTAAAGATATCTTTTAATTTATAAGAGGAAAAAGAATTTTGTGATGAGTGGGTGTAACAGATAAGTCTTTTTTAATGCCTCTATGTTTAAATAAGAAATAGAATAGAAAGGGTGGAAGTAAAAAAAATTGAAGATAGCAAATCTTGGTGAATTTAATCCAGATGATTCAAATTTCTTTTTATGATACAAAAAAGTCTAGTTTTCACAAATATTCCAAAAAAATTATGTTTTCTCAAAAACTGAAACAATGAATTTTCAATAAACAGAGTTAAATTATACAGTTGAAACATTGTGCATAAAAGGAAACTTTCTTTGTGCAAAAAACCCAAGAGTCATAAAGACAACTGTGTACAATCAAAAGTTACCGCGGCTCAGGCTTTTCATCAGGGCGACTTTAATATCTTTGTTCCTCAAGCTGTAGATTAATGGGTTCATCATGGGAACTACATTGGTGTAAAAGACAGAAGAGATTTTTCCTTCATTCTTAGACCCTGCTGAGGAGGGTTTGAAATATTCAAGTGCACCTGAAACAAAGAACAAAGAAACAGCAAGAACGTGGGAGCTGCAGGTGCTGAAGGCTTTGGACCTGCCCTCAGAAGAACGGATGTGGATGATGCTGGAAAGAATGAAACCATAGGAGATAAAGAGAGTTGAAGTAGGAATAATAATGTTGATGCTCCCAGCAACAAGAATTACGAACTCATTCGAATATGTGCTCGTGCAAGAGAGTTGGAGCAAAGGAGGAATATCACAGAAGTAGTGGTTGATGGTGTGGGCATCACAGAATCTTAGTTTCAGCATGCATACAGTGTGAGCAACAGCATTAGAAAATGCAATAAAATAGGAACCAAACATAAGTATCAAACATAATTTAGGAGACATGACAACATTATACAAGAGTGGATTACAGATGGCCATGTAGCGATCATAGGCCATTGAAGTCAACACATAGCATTCAGATACAGCAAAGAATATAAAGAAGTATACTTGAATCATACATTCCACATAAGAAATGGCATTCTCCCTTAATATGAAGTTCATCAGCATTTGGGGAGTGAACACAGAACAGTAGCAAATGTCTATAAAGGACAAGTTAAAGAGAAAAAAGTACATAGGAGTGTGGAGGTGAGAGTTCAGCACGGTCAGGATTATCAAACACAAATTTCCCAAGGCAGTGAACAAATACATTGCTAAGAACAGAAAGAACAAGGGCATTTGGAGTTCAGGCTGATCTGTTAATCCTATCAGAATAAATTCAGTCACCAGAGAGACATTTACTGAGTCCATTCTTCTCTAAGGGAATCTGTAGACAAAGAAAATAGACCTTCATTAGAGGAAGATCTGCACTCTTCGTGGATCCTTCCCACCTGTGACAGTTTGTTAGTAATGTTTCTTCTAGGCTGCACTAATCACATAGAATCAGGTGGTGAAGCCACAAACTATCTTAAGTCAGAAAGCAATTGAAAATTAATTTTATTATGATTTCTGAAAAATATCACAAGATTAAGAATACATGAAGGATTACACCTTTTCCCATCTCCAATCTTCCCAACTACAGCCCTCCCCACAAAATTTGCATTGCATTGAGAGGTCTGGACAGTACATTTTTGGTTGTTGCTATAGATTCTCTGTTGTGGTACAAATGAAAAAGATGTGCTCAAACTAAAACTAAAATAGAAAAAGAAAAGTTGGAAAAGAACATTTCCTGTCCCTTTGTAACAAAGTCAAGAATCTGGAAGGCCTGAATCCTGACCATGCAGGAAATCTCCACTGGAGATGTTGCAAGTCCATGGCCAATGCTTCTTAACACTCTCAGATCATCCAGAATGTTTTTGTCAGCCAGGTTCACTTAATATTCTTTTTACTCAGGAAAAGAAAGAAACTTGCTGAAGCCCATCATATATTGAGAAACGTAAAGGGTTTGGATTCAGATGGAGGGAAGGTGGGGAAGATCTGAGAGGAGTTGGGTCAGGAAACTAATCATAATATATTAGATGAAAAACAATCTCTTCAATAAAGTAAAATAATAATAAGGAAAATTCTTAAAAAAATAATACAAAGGAGAAAATGATGGCTATTAGTATTCCTAGAATTCAGTACTCACATTTTTCAGCCCAAACTTAGATCAGTCTTATTTTCCATTTTCTATCTATCTGGATAAAAAATTAAGATTCAGAGATTTCAGATCTTTCAATTCAAAGAAGTTATATAAAAGGCTTAACTTTCCTGCACCAGTTTGTGAATTGTAGAGGATGATTTGTGATTAAGTTTTTGAGTCTTCTGTAGTAGAAAAAGTGGCCCTTTAAGCTCAGGAAGTGTGGACTTATAAGCAGGTCAGAAGAATGTGCAGGTTCTTCTTCAAAGGAGAGTATTTAACTAGAAAAAAGGGGACTGAGAAAATTGTATTATGCCTGATTCATGACCCTTATTTCCCAAGAGACCCACAATTACACTCATGCACTCTAGAGAATGTGCAGTCTACAGTGTAGACATTGAGATAGATTCTTGCCTCTCCAATTAGCTTAATATCTAAAGGGACATCTGAACTTGGGGTTTGTCCTCTCTTGCTTCCTGCAATTAAGTGAGAATTACCCATAGGTCTTTCTTCTGAGTATAGCTGAAATTTGTAGAGTGTTGTAGAAAGTCACTTTCAGTGCTGTGGTATCAGCAACATCACAGACACTACTTAAAAACTTTATTTCTGAACAAGATTGATATCAGAAGACATGCTACCGTGGAAGGGGAAATTTTCAAGGGGACTCAACCAGAGTCAAAGTACTGAAGACAGGTAAAGAATGTTAGAAGTGCTACAAGTAGTCTTTTTTAGAAAAGAAACATGCTCCACTTGGCTCTCCAATATCAGAGGGTCAGCTGTGAAGCATTAAAAAGAAGTAACATTGTCTCGATCTCTATCCATCACCAGATGAAGATTCTATGATGATATGCAAGATATTCGTCAGTATTGCTCTAGGATAGGGTCATTTCAGGTTCCCAATCCTCAGCTGCCCAAGGAACTAACTGGGAACCTCATCTTGGGCACTAGGGAGCCCCTCTAGGGTCAAGTCGCTTGCCCACCCTAAAGTGGCTCCCTTAACTAAGAATTGTGGTTCCGTGCTCCCCTATCCACCTTTCCTTTATCCCAATTCTCCCGTTTCCCAGGTCCCACCTCCTTCCCTTCTACCTTTTCTCTCCCCATCTCCCCTTACCCCCATCCCCCGCCCCCCCAAGATCCCATTTTCTCCCCGGAAATTTGGTCTACTTCCCTTAGCGAAGAGGACAACTATATGTTTTTCCTTCGGTTCACCTTCTTCCTTAGCTTCTTTAGGTTCACCTATTGTAGACTCCTTGGTCCTTATTTATGGCTAGAAACCAATTATGAGTGAGTACATCCCATATTCATCTTTTTGGGTCTGGGACACCTCACTCAGGATAGTGTTTTCTATTTCCATCCATTTGCATGCAAAATTCGAGAAGTCATTGTTTTTTACCGCAGCGTAGTACTCTAGCGTGTATATATTCCGAGCACTGGACTGAGCTCCCAAGATCCCAAGGAGGAGCAGAAGGAGGGAGAACATGAGCAAAGAATTCGGGACCACTAGGCGTGCATCCACCCACTGAGACAGAGGAGCTGATCTACGGGGAGCTCACCAAGGCCAGCTGGAATGTGACCGAAAAAGCATGGGATAAAACCGGACTCTCTGAACATGGCGAACAATGAGGGCTGATGAGACACCAAGGACAATGGCAGGGGGTTTTGATCCTACTTAATGTGCTGGCTTTGTGGGAGCCTAGCCAGTTTGGATGTTCACCTTCCTAGATATGGACGGAGAGGACCTAGGACTTTCCACAGGGCAGGGAACCCGGACTGCTCTGTGGACTGGAGAGGGAGGGGGAGAGGAGTGGGAGGAGGGGGAGAAGGGTGGGAGGAGGGGGAGAAGGGTGGGAGGAGGGGGAGAAGGGTGGGAGGAGGGGAAGGGAAATGGGAGGCTGGGCGGAGGTGGAAACTTGTTTTTTGTTTATGTTTTTTTTCTTCTTTTCGCAATAAAAAAAAAAACCCTTTCTCAAAAAAAAAAAAAAGAAGTAACATTATATGGACTGAGAGATTGCATATATATATATATACATATACATGTATACATATATATGCAATATATACATATATATACATGTATATATATACATGTATGTGTGTGTGAATATAAATGATTATATAGTTAGCAACAATTAAGGAAATAGTAGCCCTGAAATTTAGAGAGAACATGGGTGTGCAGGAAAAGTTGGAGGCAAGAAAGAAAGAGGAAACACCCTTTTTCCTCTTTTTTAATATATTTTATAAACAGGCATGAATTTTATATGTTCATGGGCATTTATGTTTGGGAAATAATTGAGGCTAATAAACACTGAGTGCAGATATTAAAAATCAAATGTGGGCACATATGGTGGAAATATGATCAAAGTGTCAATGGTTTTATATAAAAATCATGTTATGCAATGTATTACTATGTATAACAAATATATAAAATGGCAGTATTAATGATAAATAATTTGAGCTCAAGATATATATATATATATATATCTTAAAAGCATGATATATAATGTTCAAATATAAAATTTCCAATTTTTTATCTAATATAAGACAACTAAATTTTAAAAAATAAACCTTTTAAAAAATTTGAAAAAATACAGATTTACAAAATGTGAGTATTTTATTAGTAAGACCACAGACAAATTTATACACTTGGAAACACATACCAATAGGAAGTGCTACAAATGTATTTAATTCACATCATGTAATACAACGTACATTAATCAGCAAACAAGCTTTTGTATGGCCCAAGCTGAAGAACATTTCATTTTTTCTCTAAAGAATCAATAAAAATGTGATACTTAAAGTCAGTCTTAATTCTGGGATGTAAATTATATGCAATAAAGAAACAAATTGTCGGGCGGTGGTGGCTTATGCCTTTAATCCCAGCACTTGGCAGGCAGAGGCAGGCGGATCTCTGTGAGTTCGAGGCCAGCCTGGTCTACAAGAGCTAGTTCTAGGACAGGAACCAAAAGCTATGGAGAAACCCTGTTTCGAAAAATCAAAAAAAAAAAAAAGAAAGAAACAAATTGACAGGTGACTTGTCTATTATGAATCATTCCACACTTCTTCAAGAAACTCTTACTTCGTCATTAATATTTTTTTGATATAGAGTTCTCCTTGGCTATTGGTTTGGCTTCAGTTCATCCAACTGAGATTGGATTAAAGTGGAATGGATTCAACATACATTGGATTTCATTCATTCTAAAAATGTTCTAAATGTGCCCCCATGGCATACACATATGGATGAAGCATTTCAAACAAAAAATTAACCATTTGTAATTTATTTAGATGTCCTCAGAAAACTCTTTAAAAGTACTATTTTCAAAATTTGTTCCTTCTGCTCCAACTATAACTGCCCCACAGTGAATGCTGCTGTTTTCAGATGGTGCACACTAACCACCAAATGTATACCCTCTTGCTCTCACTTACAAATCAGCATGAGACGCTTCTAGGATTGTGTATTTTATAGTTGTTCAGTACAGAAATAATAATTTCAACTTAAATCTTTCTGTCCCATTTGAAATTAATATCCTTTTAAAAACATTTGAATCTTAATAATTATTGAATGTCTCTTACCTGCTTATATGTCTGAAAGAAAACTATGTTGACTAAATCAAGATACCACAATATTAAACTTGAAATTGCAGAATCCAGATACAGAAATAGACAGAGACATAAATATGAAGATCTAATGGTATTAGTGTATTATTATTGGGTAGCTATCAACGCAAACATTGACTTTCTCCATGGTATCAGTGCACATATCTCTCTATTTGTTATGTTTTTTAAATTTTTCCTCATGATATGTTTGACATGGTAAAACACTAACAACAGCACTCTCCAAATGATGTGCTTATTGCGGAAGCTTTGTGCTCTTCCAAAAGTTTTGGGTTGTTTTGTTTCCCGTTTACTTTCTTTCTAAACTCTGTTATCTTTTAGAATTTCTTCACTGACTTCCTTGCTCATGTTCTCCCTCCTCTGCTCCTCATTTGGACCTTGGGAGCTCAATCCGGGGCTCCAATGTGGGTCTCTGTCTCTATCTCCATCCATCATCAGACGAAGGTTCTATGGTGATATACAAGATATTCATCAGTGTGACTATAGGATAAGGCCATTTCAGGCTCCCTCTCCTCAGCTGCCCAAAAAACTAGCTGAGGACATCTCCATGGACACCCGAGAACACCTCTAGAGTCAAGTCTCTTGCCAACCCTAAAATGGCTCTCTTAATAAAGATATATACTTCCCTGCTCCGTATCCACCCTTCCTTTATGCCAACCATCCCATTCCCCCAAGCTCTCCCCATCCTCTCCTTCTCACTTTTCTCTTCTGTCTCCCCTTACCCCCATCCCGCACCCACCCACTGAGACGGTGGGGCTGGTCTAATTGGAGCTCACCAAGGCCAGCTGGACTGGGACTGAAAAAGCATGGCATCAAACAGGACTCTCTGAACCTGGCTGTCAATGTGGGCTGACTGAGAAGCCAAGGACAATGGCACTGGGTTTTGATCCTACTGCATGTACTGGCTTTAGGGGAGCCTAGCCTGTTTGGATGCTCACCTTCCTAGAACTGGAGGGGGGAGGACCTTGGACTTCCCTCAAGGCAGGGAACCCTGACTGCTCTTTGGACCTGAGAGGGAGGGGGAGGGGAGTAGGGGGAGATGGAGGGGAGGGGAGGGAGGGGGAGGAAAATGGGAGGTGAGGAGGAGGCAGAAATTTTTAATAAAAATAAAATAAAATAAGCATCTCTAGAAAAAAAAACAACTTCACCGAACAGTATGCTACTCAGGATCATGCTTAATGAGCACATAATTACTAAATGTCTAAATATTTTATGCCTTATTTTCTAGGTTTTTTTAATGATGGTTCTTGATAAAGGCATTTGTTAGGTCACACTAGTCACATTTGTTAAGACATCTCATCTCACCTAACGTAATATTTATTCTGAATAATATGCAATGTTGTTCCTGAAAAGAATATACCATTTGATAAAGAATTATGTTGTGATAATGTGATGTTCTCTAATTTTATTCTACCTGTGTTATCTTCCCATTTTGGAAGCTTTACAGATGATTTTATTGTTTTAAATTTTTTGTGCCCACTTCAGACTTATAAATTTTTGTCTGATATTTACATTGTCCACTAATTATTGCTTATGTACTTATAATGTTCCTAACTTTTTGTGAATTGATAATGTTGTCACTACACAATGTCTCATTCTTTGAATTCGCAGTGTTTAAGGTCTACTTTGTCAGCTAAACCGACTGGGTTTATGCTGCTGTTTGTTTTCACTTTCATACTCAGTCCTTACAACTGAGGTGAGTCCCTTTTAAGAGAATATAAGGCATCTTGGACATGGTTATTTAGATCAGTTCATCGTTTCTATTTGAGGCATCAAGCACTTTCATTTAATATGTTATTGATAGGTGCAGTATTTAATTACTAATGATATTTGATTGTCTTAGGTTTGTTTTGAAAAATTTTTTCCTTATAATCTGATATCTTTTTTCTTTTTTTTAAAATTTATCTATTTATTAAAGATTTCTGTCTCTTCCCCGCCACCGCCTCCCATTTCCCTCACCCTTCCCCAATCAAGTCCCCCTCCCTCCTCAGCCCAAAGAGCAATCAGGGTTCCCTGCCCTGTGGGAAGTCCAAGGAACCCCCACCTCCATCCAGTTCTAGTAAGGTGAGCATCCAAAGTGCCTAGGCTCCTACAAAGCCAGTACGTGCAGTAGGATCAGAAACCCATTGCCATTGTTCTTGAGTTCTCAGTAGTCCTCATTGTCCGCTATGTTCAGAGAGTCCGGTTTTATCCCAGGCTTTTTCAGACCCAGGCCAACTGGCCTTGGTGAGTTCCCAATAGAACATCCCCATTGTCTCAGTGTGTGGGTGCACCCCTTGTGGTCCTGAGTTCTTTACTCGTGCTCCCTCTCCTTCTGCTCCTGATTTGGACCTTGAGATTTCTATCCGGTGGTCCACTGTGGGTCACTGTCTCTGTCTCCTTTCATCGCCTGATGAAGGTTAATATTCAGGAGGATGCCTATATGTTTTTCTTTGGATTCTCCTTATTACTGTTGATTTTGTGCTATTAATGCAGTTTGAAAGTTTGTTTTCCATCAACCAGCTAATATTATTTTATTTGTGATTGCCATGAGGTTTACTAATATATCATTAGTATTGTGCTTTGTGGAGGGTATGTATAAGCCATTCTAACTACTCTGAAGCAGTTAATTTAACATTGAGTTGTTACGTTGAAACACTACAGATGATTCATAAAGTCACTGTTTCTCTATGTGGTGTGCTATATGCTGTAATATATGAATTGTAAAGGGTTTTAATTCCTATAGTGAACTTTTGAAATGAGGATTTGCTGCTTTGTTCTGAGTCCAGGGATCATTACCTAAGTGTCTACAAGTCACAGATTGCACAATGTCTTACATCCTTACCCTGTCATTTGTGTTTTCACTGTGTTTGTATTATTCAGTGTGAGACATTGATGTTCAGGCTCAATGTGTTCTAGAAACATGTAAATTCTTAGTCATGTAAATCCAATGTTTTAAGTTTATGTACACTTGTAATTGGACCAAATAATCTTCATAACTAGCAATCATGTTTTATCATTCACTATATCCAAATTATACATTCTCAACATTTTAAATCTTTCATATATCCATGAGCTCTGGTATTTACCAGTGAGATTTTACTATTTTTAGTTTACAGGTCTTTACTCTTTCCTTTTTCCTATTCCTTTCCCAAATTAATCACCACGAATATGTGAGGAAGTGTATACTTTAAATTCATCCATCATCCATCATTTATAATAAGTGGAACCGGGATAGAGTAATGTTAACTGATCTTCCTCAACTATTGTATTAAGGGTTCGATGTCAGAGTCACCAACTCTTTTACTTCCATAATTTTCTATGAAAAGTATAAAAATGCTTACCTCAATTGTTAAATATTGTGTCTAATAGCTAAAAGAGTTTGATATTTTAGTGGTAATTTAAAAAAAATATTAAAAGTAAATTGTATGTAATATATAAAAATTAATTTTGTAGGTTGGAAAAAGTAATTGTATGTTTCAACCCTGGTATAATATCCATAAGGACTAAGGATTCATGCACAGATGAAGAAACAAAAGTAATACAAACTAAAAATCATTTGGACAAGTATTGGGGAGATTATAAATGAAGTATTTCTATATTCCTTATACACTTTTATGAAATAGTAAGATATTCATTGGATCATTTCTGTCTTGTGACAATGTGGGAAGAGAGAAAGAAACAAACAATGGACTTTTGTGAAGAAGGTGATTTTGAGATGGGAGTTTAATTTGGGCTCAAATAATAAGGATACACATCCCCCACCCAAAAGCAGAGAACTCATTGATTGAATCTCCAAGGATACATATTGGTCTTTCATGCATGAGCTATCACTTGAGACCATTTTACTATCTGTGTTTAGGCTTCTGAAAGAGTCAAAGAATGTTCCTGGTGAATTTTGAGAACATTATGAAATGAAACATATAATAGGAGTTTCAAGTTGCAGGTATCGCAAAAAGAACATTGGATTTCTTTCCTCTTGTAGTTCTACTGAATTAAGAAATAGTATTAAGGGCTGGAGAGATGGCTCAGCCGTTAAAGGCTAGGCTCACAACCAAAAATATAAGAAATAGTATTAAGATTACAAGGTGTGACATCAAACTGTTCAGCATTCTCACAAACTAAAGGAAATAAAAAGCTCAGGACCCGTGATAGGCTTTCTAAAGCATAAACAGCAAGTAATAATGACAATGAGCAAACTGTTTTTTCCACTTCCAAATAGGGTAAGTTTTAAAATCTACTCATAGTAATACTTTCATTTTTATTTAACATATTTGATGAATAACTTCTTAGGTGAAAAATAGTATATATGCCATATAATTCTTGGTGTTTTGACCAAACAACAATAAAATCATTTCTGAAATGACCAAATGAGAAAGCTAATCCATCTATTGAATTTTTACATATTTATGCTTTGTGGCAATAGATTTGCATATATAATGTGACAATTAAATTTTAAGCACCGTTAGATGTAAATGTAGCACTGTTGCCTTGTTTATCATTGCTGAACATTTGAAATCAAGAACCTTTTTATGTTTCATAATTGAGCATTCTTCAACTTGGCCAAGCCTCACCTGTTTTACTCTCCTATGGGTTCCAACAACCAACATCCTTCTTTTCCTTCGTGGGAAGATGACTATTGTGAATTTCACAAGCAAGGTGATTATACAGGCTTTCCCTTGGAGTGTACTGCTTTTTTCTGTTTTCACAATGGCTTCAGCTTGCGACTAGTCCAAGGATACATGTTATACCATTTCTCTTTCTTTAGGAAAGGTTTATGATGCAAGTGAAACTCAAATAAACATGTCTGAGTAGGGTGAATTGACAATATTCAGAGATCTAGGAGACACGTAAGCTGCAGTGTCTTATTTAGTAATCTATATAGCCATTAAAGATTTTAAATTCTTCCAGACTATGAATGTTCCTGAGTATCTTAATTGTTCTTAGATTTGGTTCTTTTCATTTGTGTGGAAGCAATGTTCATGATTTCTACTCTGCAGATTGCAAATTGAGTTAAGTACCAGGTCAGTACCTTATTTCATATCCCAAAATGATAAAGAATAGAAGGACAGGAATATAAATGAGAAAGTCAGTCCTGATCCATTCCAGTCTACTTTTATCCTCTTGATTTTTCTAGTATTCATGATAGAATTATCGTACTTAACTAGTTTAGACTAGCTGTGGTTGTGTGTGCATGTGCATGTGTGTATGTGTAGGGAATCAGTGTACATCTCTGTAGACCAGGCTGACCTTATGTTCACAGAGGTTTACCTCACATTTTCTCTAATTGGTAAGATTAAAGGCAGGCATTATATTTATTTAGTAGGGGAAAATGTCACTTTATATCATG
Organism: Microtus oregoni; assembly: GCF_018167655.1. Classification (NCBI taxonomy): domain Eukaryota; kingdom Metazoa; phylum Chordata; class Mammalia; order Rodentia; family Cricetidae; genus Microtus; species Microtus oregoni. Next base: position 54,212,868 of record NW_024543067.1, read on the forward strand.
GTAATAGAAATTTGATTCTACTGTATTCAAGTAGATTCATGTATTCCCATTACTTTCCTCAGGATTATCAGAGATAGTTGTTAGTTGTGATTTTCCCTATAATTTTCACTTCCCCCACCCAGATTTTCTTGAAGAGCAATGTCTGTGGGAAATGGCTCTTTGGGGATGGAATTTATTCTCCTGGGCATAATAGAAGAGTCTTAATATCCAAGCACTAATTTTCTTCCTCTTTGTAGTAATTTATCTGTTAGCCATATTAGGAAATTTGACGTTGATCATTCTAATTGTTTTGAATTCTCACCTTCACACACCCATGTACTTTTTTCTCCTTACCTTATCCCTCATAGAACTCTGATATTCTTCAGTGGTTACACCCCAAATGCTAATAAACTCTTTACTGAAGAAAAATTCTATCTGCTAAATGAAGTACAAAACTAGCTTTGCTTTTTTTGTGATTTCTGAATGTTACATGCTGATAGAAATGGCCTATGACCATTATTTGGTTATCTGCAATCCACTATTGTATAACATTATAACCTAAGGTGTGCTTCTATCCTATGCTTGGGACATTTTTGTGCCATGAAACATACTAGTTCTATGCATCAACTGACCTTTTGTTTTAGAAACACCATCAACCACTTCTGTGTTATGCTCTCTTTGCTGCAGCTCTCCTGTACCAGCACTTAAGTCAATGAGACAGAGCTGTTCATTTTAGGAGGAAAAGACATCATTGTATCCACTGTCATTGTCTTCACCTTTTATGGCTTCATCCTCTCCAGCATCCTCAAAGTACAGTCCACTGCAGGCAAGTCCAAAGCCCTCAGCCCTTGCAGTTCTTACACAATTGCTGTTTCTATGCTCTTTGAGTCATATGTATTCATGTATCTTTAGTCATCCTCAGATGGGTCTATGGATGAGGATAAAATTTCTTCTACCTTTTATACTATCATGATTCCCAGGATTAATCCCTTAACCTATTCCTTGAGGAACAAAGATGCTAAAGTTGTCCTGAAAAGAAAAAACCTTGAATGGGTTAAAGTATTGATCAGAATTTGATTTAATCTTTGTCTGTAGTTAAACCTCGGAGAAATTGTCAGTGCCTTTATTGTCACATTTATTTCTACATTGGGAATCATATGTATGAGGCCTTTTTATGTCCATATTGCCCAACTAAGGACAAAGAAAAATTGAGAAGTACACAATATTGTTTTATAATGGTGTTTTGTGAACAGTTCTGGGACAACTCACATCACTAAACATTGGTAAATACCTACTCTAAAGAAATGTACAGTCATCTCTGCCTGATGTTATGGACGATGTGAATGTTTTACTTCATTTTTTTTGATGCTTCATTGATATGTGAAATGGAATAATATCCTTTAGGCAGAGAGAGATTTGTTTTTTAAAAAAATATACAGGATTCCACTTTCCTCCCATCAGCTTTCTGGGACAATCTCTATTTAGAATGAAATGCCTGGCCATAGTTATTGCAGTTTTTATTATTTCAGATGAAGGATTTATAATGATGTTGACTGTAAAAGTTTTATCTACTCAAATTGATTCAGAGAATAGAAAAAATGAGCTCTTCAAAAGTTATGTGAAAATAATCTTTGTCCACGATAACTTGATTGTGCAAACACAGTACATTTTGCCATATTTTGTTTATTTTTCTAAAAAAACCATATAGGAATCCCACATAAAATCAACCATCATGAAATTATTTACTTGTCTCTGGGTCTTCCTTCAGGTTAAACTTTTTTTGACATTTAACTTAAGCTTTTTGACCTGTTCAGAAAGATGTTTCGGTCTTCACAATATTTCCAGAAACTTCCAGAAAAGATAAAAGAAGTCATAGAAAGAGGCTTCCATTTCTGCCCTGCACTGTCTGAATCCTTCTCCCTATTAGTTTCTCAATACCACCATCTCTATTTATTAATTTAGCACTTCTCATTCTACTTGTACCAAAAAATAGCCTGTCTTCATTTCTCTATAAAATAATCTTCATTACTGAAAACCAGGCCGCTCATATTACTACACCATATTAAAGTGCAGTCATTGTGGGTGTGAAGAATAATGTGAGATTAATAAGGCAATATTTGTAATGCTCCATAGAAGAAAGTTAATATTCAGATGGTAATATAATTTTCAGAAACCCTCCGTGATTCTCTGCAGGAAAAGGCTCTTATTTACTCACTGTCTGTCTGTGAGTCTTACTTAATGCCTGCTATAAGCACTCTTTCTTTGCAGATATTCTTTTCTTGAATTATTAGTCCCTTAAAACATTCATATTGTTTCATTTTTAATTTTGTAGATAAGCTAAACTTCCCATAGCCAAAAAACTTACTATGCTTGAAACCTAGACCCATTATGGAATTATACAGTTTCATTAAGCAATTGATTGCAAATAAATCACATCAATGACACTGACAGTTGGAGGGGATATGTTGCTTCACAATGGAAGAAATACAAAAAAAGAGCAGAATCAGTAGTTTGATATACATTCAAAGAAACAGCTTCTAAATAAGTTAGCCCTACATAGAGTGGAAACTGGCATACTAGTGTTACTTTATTGACCATTTGAGGAACTATTTTAGATTATGAGAAGAAGAAAACAATCAGTTTGTAATGAATGGAGGGAAATGAGTAGATTGCTTAATACCATCATTTTAAATAGAAATAGAATAAAAAATAGTGTAAATGACAAGAATGAAGGCAAAGATTCAAAATATTAAACCAAATTTAGAAGGTTCATTTTTTTATGATATAAAAAGCTGAGGATTCATTATGATTCCAAAGGTTTCTGCCTATTCAAAAATTGAAGAAATAGAATATTTTCTTGAAAAGAAAAACAAGGTAAATTATACAGCTGAAGTATTGCCCAACAATAGAAACTAAATCTGTGCCCCAAATAAGAGGCAAAAAAAAAAAAAAAAAAAAAACTTGGTTAGCTAGTCAAATGTTCCTGCTGCTTAGGGTTTTCCTAAGGGCAACTTTTATATCTTTGTTCCTCCAGCTATAGATTAAAGGATTCATCATAGGAACCACATTGGTGTAAAAGACAGAATAGATTTTCCCTTCATTCATAGACTCTGTTGAGGAGGGTTTGAAATATACAAGCACAGCTGAACCGAAGAACAGAGTAACAGCAAGGATGTGAGAGCTGCAGGTGCTGAAGGCTTTGGATCTTCCCTCAGAGGAACTGATTTGGAAGATACTGGAGAGGATGAAACCATAAGAAGCAAAGATAGTTACAGAAGGAACAATGATGTTGATACTACCAACAACAAACAACATAAGCTCATTGACATATGTGCTTGTGCAGGAGAGCTGGAGCAAAGGAGGAATATCACAGAAGTAGTGGTTGATGATGTTGGCATTACAGAAGGTCAGTCTTAGCATGCATGAAGTGTGAACCACAGCAGTAGAAAATGCAATAAAGTAGGAACAAAACATAAGATTCAAACACAGTTTAGGAGACATGACAACATTGTACAACAGTGGATTGCAGATGGCCATGTAGCGATCATAGGCCATTGAAGTCAACACATAACACTCAGAAACAACAAAGAAGATAAAGAAATAGAGCTGGGTCATACATCTAATGTAAGAAATTACATTTTTCTTTAACAGGAAGTTCATTAGCATTTGGGGAGTAAACACAGAACAATAGCAAATGTCTATATAGGACAAGTTAAAGAGAAAAAAGTACATAGGTGTGTGGAGGTGAGAATTCAGCACAGTCAGAATTATTAAACATGAATTTCCCAATGCAGTGACCAGATACATTGCTAGGAACAGAAAGAACAAGGGCATTTGGAGTTCAGGCTTTTCTGTTATTCCTACGAGAATGAATTCAGTCACCAAAGAGACATTTACTGCATCCATTCTTCTGTCAGTCAATCTGTGGAAACAGACAATAGAGCTGCCTTAGAAGATGATCCCTACTTAGTCATGGATCCTTCCTATCTATGTGTTATATGTAGGTAATGTTTCTTCTAGCCCAGACTAATCATATAGAAACACCTGCTGCTCCGATTGGAAAATATTATCTTAAGTCAGAAATCCAGATATACCAAATTTTAGTATTGTATTTGAAAAAGGAGAAGAATACACTACGAAAGATTCAACCTTTTCCCATCTCCAGTTTTCCTTCACAGCTACATTAAAACTGAGAGCAGATTACTGGACAATTCAGTGTCGTTGCTGTGGTATGAATGAAAAACATCTGCCCAATTTAAAACTTAAAGAACAAGAATAGGTCATAGAGAAAGTGTTTACTATTTTCATGTCACAAAGTCATTAATCTGGAAGACTTGAATTCTGAGAATGTAGAACTACAGTGGAGATGCTGTAACTTATTGGTTATGTTGCTCCTTAACACTGTTTGATCCCACTGAATGCTTTCTTCTGCAGGTATCACTTGAATCTCTTTGGCACAGAAATGAAGACATTTTCTGAATCCCATCATTTATTAGGAGAAACTTAAATTAAAGGGTATGGATTCAGAAGGGAGAGGCGATGGGAAGGAGGGGAGAATCTCTGAGGAGTTGAGGGTGAGAAAACTGCAATCAGAATATATTTTATGAAAAAAATCTAATTTAAGCAAAACAAAAATTAAGGCAAATATTGAGAAGCGAGAGAGAGAGAAAGAGAGAGAGAGAAGTCTGTTTCTATACCTTAAATTCAGAAACTCACAAGTTTCATTTCAAGCCTTCGAACACTTACTTTTCCACTTATTTATGTTCATGTATATAAATAACCGAGATTTAAAGGTTCCTATCTGGAAGATAAGCACATAATTTAATTTTCCTGTACCAATTTCTGAATTGCAGAGCATTATTTCTGATTAAGTCTTTGTGTCTTTGCCGAAAGCAGGGAAAGGGCCTTTTAACTGCAGGCTGTGTGAGGTTATAAGCGGGCCAGAAAATTGTCCAGGCACTTCCTCAGGAAAGCATTTAAATCAAAGAAGGAGCTGAAGAAAATATAATACACCCTGGATCATTATCCTAATTTCCTGAGGGACCCACAATTATACTCATCTTTTCCATTCCCTTTAGAGAACTTGCACCCCCAGTTTAGATAGAAAGACAGATTTTACCTTCACAATCTTGAGATCTGAAGGGAAATCCAAGTTTGGGGTTTCTCTTCTTTTGCTTCCTGTAGTTAAGTAAGAAATTGCCCCCAGGTGCTGCTCCTGACTTAATAAATTCCATGTCTATAAGTTGTAGAGTACTGTAAAAGTTACTTACAGTGCTTTTCAACCATTATCATCAGAGATGCAACTTAAAAAGTGCATTCCCGAGCAAACATAATATGAGGAGACATGCGAAGATGGGGAAAGACTTAAGGGGGCTTCAGCCAAAGTTGAAGAACTGAAGATAGCCCAGAATACTGAGAGTGCTGCAAATAGTCTATTAGTGAAGAAACATGGATATATGATAACAAATGATTAACTGTGAACTCCTATAAAGGCCGCAGCATAAAGCTAGCCATGTAGATATGCAGCCCACTGTTTCTTCTACAGATGGCACCCAGACATGGATAACTGAATCCACAAAAAGCCTGAGAAAGCTTGGGAAAAATTAGAGTAAAGCATGTTTTCTTGATAGCAGCAATTTCTCGGGTCTGCTCTGCTTGCTAGAGGCAAGCAAACGCTCTCATCTAAGAGAGGCTTCCTGACTCAGCTTTAGCTGCAAAACCCTGCATCTCTTTTAAAGAGGTCCTGCTACGAAACACTTAAATGGTGTTGATGAGAAGCTTAACCCATGGTTTTCAGTTTTCAGTCATAGAAAAACAAAAATAAAAACAAAAAACAAAAACTGCGCTGTTTTAAAATGCTGGCTTTCTGAGCCGTTCTGCCAGGACAAACTCTGAGTCTTTCAGGCAGGTGATTTGTGTGGTTTGCAAGACTTTTTTGACTCCCCATGGCAAGCTTTACCCTCTCTGAGGAGTAAATGGAGGTGGTATGGGAGTGGAAGAAGGAAGGTGGAGAAAGCAGGAGGAAGGGAGGGAATAGGAAATAGATTTGGCATATAATCTGAGAAAAGATAGGTTTTTTTTTTACTAAATGAAATATATAGCTCAATAAAATAAATAATAAATAAATAAATAAACAAAATAGAATTATTCTCAAAAAAATGATTCAGACAAACCAGAGGAAGAAAGAAAATATAAACCTCTATGGTTGGTAACTAGTCACCATATAAATTTTTTAATGGACTCATATGCAAATAAAAAATACACTGAAAATAAATTCTGTGTTGGCAGCACCAGTTGGGGTCCCAACACTGAAGAAGAGACACAAGCCTGTATTCCCAAATTAAAATCTCTCTACAATTGATAAAATCTCACAAATTAGAAATTAGTTCTTTCCAATAGAGTTTCACTATAAATAAAAATATTCTTTGATTATGTGGGTTTTTTGTTTATTTCTTCATTTTTCTTTTTTATTTAATTGTTTGTTTATCCCTCTTATACTGTATCCAGACCAGTTTCTCCTCCCTTCTCTCCTCCCAGTACACTTCTTCATACGGCCTCTGCCCAGATAATTTCTCCTTCAGTTCGCTTTATAAAATGGCAGTCCAATCACAAACAATTGTGGCGTATCAAATTATATTAAAACTAGACACATTCTCTCATATTAAGGCTGAATGTGACAAACGAGTAAGAGGAAAAGCGTTCCAAAATAGGCAAAAGAGTCAGAGATAGGCTCCACTTCCACTGTTAGTAATCCCACAGGAACACCAAGCTAACACAATCATAATATGTGTGCTGAGTATATAGATCAGACCCATGCAGGCTTCCTGATAATCTTTCTCTCTGTGAGTCCATAGAAGCCCTGGATAGTTGATTCTGTGCACCCATTTCTTGTGGTGTCCTTGACCCCTCTGGCTCATATTATCCTTATTTACCCTCTTGTGGAAGATTCACTCAGGTCTACTAGTTTGCCTGTGGTAAGTGTATCTATTTCCATCAATTGCTGTATGAAGCCTTTCTAATGATAATCATTCTAGACACCAGTCTACAAATATAGCAGAAAATCATTAGGAATCACTTCATTGGGGTGGGTTTATTTGTTGTGGTTGGTATTCAGCTTTCTTTTTCTATAGCCTGTAGAGTACCCTCTCACACCAAAGAGACTAGAAAGTATAAAGTGAAGGCCTCAAACCAAGCCTGTACCAGCTCAAATTCTCTATGTTGAATGTGTTGTATGAAAGTTGTCCTTGTCAATGGAGTCCAACTGTCATTTTTAAGAAAAAGATGTTTTGTCCTACTATCAGACTGGGTTGTTTTGGGATCTCAACAAGATCTCATTGCCCAACAAATATTAAAAATTTTTGCATCTACTTTAAAAAGGAATTGATTCTGTCACTTTATTTGTTGTGGAAGATTTGTTTTTATTTTTTTCTCATGATAATTCTGGCATTGAAAAACACCAACAAAGAACTATCCAAATTTTTCTATAAAATGGAAAAGAAAAAATGTTGTGTGTTTATGGATGGAGGCTTTGCTTCTATTTATTTATTTATTTATTTATTTATTTAAGATTTCTGTCTCTTCCCCACCACCGCCTCCCATTTCCCTCCCCCTCTCCCAATTAAGTCCCCCCGCCTCAGTCCTAAGAGCAATCAGGGTTCCCTGCTCTGTGAAAAGTCAAAGGACCACCCACCTCCATCCAGTTCTAGTAAGTTGAGCATCCAAACTGCCTAGGCTCACACAAAGCCAGTAAGTGCAGTAGGATCAGAAACCCATTGCCATTGTTCTTGAGTTCTCAGTAGTCCTCATTGTCCGCTATGTTCAGAGAGTCCGGTTTTATCCCAGGCTTTTTCAACCCAGGCCAGCTGGCCTTGGTGAGTTCCCAATAGAACATCCCCATTGTCTCAGTGTGTGGGTGCACCCCTTACGGTCCTGAGTTCCTTGCTCGTGCTCCCTCTCCTTTTGCTCCTGATTTGGACCTTGAGATTTATGTCTGGTGCTCCAATGTGGGTCTCTGTCTCTGTCTCCTTTCATCGCCTGATGAAGGTTAATATCCAGGAGGATGACTATATGTTTTTCTTTGGGTTCTCCTTATTTAGCTTCTCTAGGATCACTAATTATAGGTTCAATGTCCTTTGTTTATGGCTAGAAACCAAATATGAGTGAGTACATCCCATGCTCCTCTTTTTGGGTCTGGCTTACCTCACTGAGGATAGTGTTTTCTATTTCCATCCATTTGCATGCAAAATTCAAGAAGCCCTTGTTTTTTACTGCTGAGTAGTACACTAATATGTATATATTCTATACTTTCTTCATCCATTCTTCCATTGAAGGGCATCTAGGTTGTGTCCAGGTTCTGGCTATTACAAACAATGCTGCTATGAACATTGTAGAGCATATACTTTTGTTGTATGATAAGGCCTCTCTTGGGTATATTCCCAAGAGTGGTATTGCTGGGTCCAGGGGTAAGTTGATCCCGAATTTCCTGAAAACCACCACACTGCTTTCCAAAGTGGTTGCACAAGTTTGCATTCCCTCCAGCAATGGATGAGTGTACCCCTTTCTCCACAACCTCTCCAGCAAAGGCTATCAATGGTGTTTTCGATTTTAGCCATTCTGACAGGTGTAAGATGGTATCTTAAAGTTGTCTTGATTTGCATTTCCCTGATTGCTAAGGAAGTTGAGCATGACCTTAAGTGTCTTTTGGCCATTTGAAGTTCTTCTGTTGAGAATTCTCTGTTCATCTCAGTGCCCCATTTTATAATTGGGTTGATTAGCCTTTTACGGTCTAGTTTCTTGAGATCTTTATATATTTTGGATATCAGACCTTTGTCAGTTGCGGGGTTGGTGAAGATCTTCTCCCAGTCAGTGGGTTGCCTTTTTGTCTTAGCGACAGTGTCCTTTGCTTTACAGAACCTTCTCAGTCTCAAGAGGTCCCATTTATTCAATGAGGTTCTTAATGTCTGTGCTGCTGGGGTTATACGTTGGAAGTGGTCTCCTGTGCCCATGTACTGTAGAGTACTTCCCACTTTCTCTTCTCTCAGGTTCAGTGTGTTCACACTGATATTGAGTTCTTTAATCTATTTGGACTTGAGTTTTATGCATGGTGATAGATATGGATCTATTTTCATTCTTCTACTGGTTGACATCCAGTTTTGCCAGCACAATTTGTTGAAGATGCTCTCTTTTTTCCATTGTATACTTTTAGCTCCTTTATCGAAAATCAGGTGTTCATAGGTTTGTGGGTTAATGTCAGGGTCTTCTATTCGATTCCATTGGTCGACTTCTCTGTTTGTATGCCAATACCAAGCTGTTTTCAATACTGTAGCTCTGTAGTAGAGTTTGAAGTCAGGGATGGTAATGCCTCCAGACAATCCTTTGTTGTATAAGATTGTTTTGGCTATCGTGGGTTTTTTTGTTTTTCCATATAAAGTTGATTATTGTCTTCTCCAGATCTGTGAAGAATTTTGATGGGGATTGCATTGAATCTATAGATTGCTTTTGGTAGAATTGCCATTTTTACTATGTTGATCCTCCCAATCCAGGAGCAAGGGAGATCCTTCCATTTTCTGGTGTCCTCTTCAATTTCTTTCTTCAATGCCTTAAAGTTCTTGTCAAATAGATCTTTCACATCCTTGGTCAGAGTTACCCCATGATATTTTATGCTATTTGTGCCTATCGTGAAAGGTGATGCTTCTCTAATTTCCCTCTCTGTTCCCTTATCCTTAGTGTATAGGAAGGCCACTGATTTTTTGGAGTTGATCTTGTATCCTGCCACATTACTAAAGGTGTTTATCAGCTGTAGGAGTTCTTTGGTAGATTTTTTGGGTTCGCTTATGTACACTATCATATCATCTGCAAATAACGAGAGCTTAACTTGTTCTTTTCCAATACGAATCCCCTTGATCCCCTTATGTTGTCTTATTGCTATTGCTAGAACTTCAAGCACTATATTGAAGAGGTATTGAGAGAGTGGACATCCTTGTCATGTTCCTGATTTTAGTGGGATGGCTTTGAGTTTTTCTCCATTTAATTTAATATTAGCTGTCGGCTTGCTGTAAATAGCTTTTATTATATTTAGGTATGACCCTTTATCCCTAATCTCTCCAAGACTTTCATCATAAAGGGGTGTTGAATTTTGTCAAATGCTTTTTCAGCATCTAATGAAATGATCATATGGATTTTTTCTTTCATTTTATTTATATGGTGGATTACATTGATAGATTTGCACATGTTGAACCAGCCCTGCATCTCTGGGATGAAGCCTACTTGATCATGATGGATAATTTTTCTAATGTGTTCTTGGAGTCGGTTTGCCAGTACTTTATTGAGAATTTTTGTGTCGATATTCATGAGTGAGATAGGCCTGTAATTCTCTTTCTTGGTTGGGTCTTTGTGTGGTTTTGGTATCAGGGTAACTGTAGATTCATAAAAGGAATTTGGCAATGACTCTTCTGTTTCTATATTGTGACATTCATTAAGGAGTATAGGTATTAGGTCTTCTTGGAAATTCTGGTAGAATTCTGCATTGAAACCATCTGGTCCTGGGCTTTTTTTGGAAGGGAGATTTTTGATAACGGTTTCTAGTTCTTAGCGACTAACAGGTCTATTTAGATCGTTCACCTGGTCTAAAAAAATGTCCATTTGTTTTGCATTTTCTAGTTTTGTGGCATACAGGCTTTTGTAGTAAGATCTAATGATTCTCTGAATTTCCTCTGTGTCTGTGGTTCTGTCCCCCTTTTCATTTCTGATCTTATTTATTTGCATGTTCTCTCTCTGTCGTTTAATTAGTTTGGATAGTGGTTTGTCGATCTTCTTGATTTTCTCCAAGGACCAACTTTTTGTTTCATTGATTCTTTGGACTGTTTTCTCTGTTTCTATTTTGTTGATTTCCACCCTCAGTTTGATTATTTCCAGTATTCTACTCCTCCTGGGTGTGTCTCCTTCTTTTTTTTTCTATAGCTTTCAGGTGGGCTGTTAAGTCTCCAATGTGAGCTTTCTCTGTTTTCTTTAAGTGGGCACTTAGTGCTATGAACTTTCCTCTTAGCACTGCTTTCATAGTGTCCCATAGGTTTGAGTATGTTGAGTGTTTATTTTCATTGAATTCAAGAAAGACTTTAATTTCTTTCTTTATTTCTTCCTTGATTCAGGTGTGGTTCAGTAGTTGACTGTTCAGTTTCCATGAGTTTGTAGGCTTTCTGGGGGTAGCATTGTTGTTGAATTCTAACTTTAATCCATGGTGATCTGATAAGACGCAGGTGGTAACTAATATTTTTTTGTAACTGTGTAAGTTAGCTTTGCTACCGAGTATGTGGTCAATTTTCGAGAAGGCTCCATGAGCTGCAGAGAAGAAGGTATATTCTTTCCTATTTGGGTGGAATGTTCTATAGATGTCTATTAAGTCCATTTGCTTCATTACCTCCAATAGTTTTCTTACTTCTCTATTAGGTTTCTGTCTGATTGGCCTGTCCATTGCTGAGTGAGGTGTATTGAAGTCTCCTGCTACTAGTGTGTGTGGTTTGATGTCTGCCTTGAGTTTTAGTAATATTTCTTTTACATAAGTGGGTGCTTTTATATTAGGGGCATAAATATTCAGGATTGAGACATCATCCTGACGAATTGTTCCTGTTATGACTATAAAGTGTCCATCTCAATCTCTTCTGATTGATTTTAGTTTGAAGTCAGTTTTGTTAGAAATTAATATGGCCACTCCTGCTTTTTTCTTAGGACCATTTGCTTGAAAGACCTTTTTCCAACCCTTTACTCTGAATAGATGCCTGTCTTTGTGGTTGAGATGTGCTTCTTGCAAACAGCAGAATGTTAGATCCTGTTTTTGTATCCAATCTCTTAGCCTGTATCTTTTTATAGATGAATTGAGACCATTAATATTAAGTGCTATTAAGGACCAGTGGTTGTTTACTCCGGATATTCTTATTGTCTTTGGAAGTAGAATTTGTGTGTCTCCCTTCTTTGAGTTGTGCTAGTGAAGGGTCGCTAGATGCCTCAGTTATTTTAGGCAGTGTTGGCAATGTTGGATTCCTTGGGTTGCGATTTTCCTTCTATTACTTTCTGTAGGGCTGGATTCGTGGCTACGTATTGTTTAAATTTGTTCTTACCCTGGAATGTCTTGTTTTCTCCATTTATAGTGAACGAAAGCTTGGCTAGGTATAGTAGTCTGGGCTTGCATCCATGGTCTCTTAGCTTCTGCAGTACTTCTCTCCAGGACCTTTTGGCTTTCATTGTTTCCATAGAGAAATCAGGTGTAAGTCTGATCGGTTTACCTTTAAAAGTTACTTGGCCTTTTTCCTTTGCAGCTCTTAGTATTCTTTCTTTAACCTGTATATTTTGTGTTTTGATTATTATATGGTGAGGGGATGTTTTTCTTTGATCCAGTCTGTTTGGTGTTCTGTATGCTTCTTGAATATTCAAAGGAATATTTTTCTTTATGTTGGGAAAGTTTTCTTCCAGAATTTTGTTAAAAATATTTTCTGGGCCTTTGAGTTGTGACTCTTCTCCTTCTTCTATTCGTATTATTCTTAGGTTTGGTCTTTTTATTGTGTCCCATAATTCCTGAATGTTTTGTGATGAGAATTTGTTGGCTTTGCAGTTTTCTTTGATCAGTGCGTTTATTTTCTCTATGGTGTCCTCAGAATCTGAGATTCTTTCTTCTATTTCTAGTATTCTATTGATTATGCTTGTTTCTGTAGGCTCTGTTCATTGACCTAGATTTTCCATATCCAGGTGGTCCTCAGTTTGTGTTTTCTTACTTGCTTCTATTTCAGTTTTCAACTCTTGAACTGTTTCCATTACCTGTTTGATCGTTCTTTCTTAGTTTCCCAGGGTATTTTGTACGTATTTACTCCTTTCTTCAAATTTTTGGTTATACTTCTCATCCATTTCTATAAGGGCATTTTTCACATGTTGTTTAAGGGACTCTATTGCTTTCATAAAGTCAATTTTTTCCACTTCTTCTGTGTTAGGGTGTTGAAGACCTTCTGTTGTAAGATCATTGGGTTCTGGTGTTTTCATGCTGTTTTTCAGATTGTTGGGTGAATTCTTGCCTTGGCACCTGCCCATCTCGTCCTATCGATGCTATCTAAGGGGTCTGTTAAAACTGGTTCAGGTTTCCCTGCTGACCAGGGGCTCCTCTTACAAAATGCCCTCGCTCTGTGTCCTGCTTCCTGCTGGGGGCCAAGATCCCTCTCACCCCTCAGAAGGGTCTTCAGGAATAGGACCCAGCTCCTCCTTTGCCAGGGACCTCCCCAATCAAAGGCCTACCTCTTTGATTTAACGGTAGTGGGGCGATCTGCTCATGGTGTTGCACGCAGTCCCTGCAGCCTGCTTTTGCTGCCACAAAGGTTCCCGCTGCCTACGGCCTGTGTCCTCTGCTGCTGCTCTGGTCCTAGCCAGTCCCAGCCGGTCCCAGCCGGTCCCCGCTGGCTGCGCAAGGCATCCTCCGGCCAGGTTCTGGCCGCCTCTGCTGGCCGGGTTCTGGACACCTCCGCCGGCCGGGTTCAAGGCTTTGCTTCTTATTTATTGTTCTCTTCTAAAAGTTTTGGGTTCTTTTGTTCCCATTTATTTTCTTTATTTCTATATTCTGTTAAATGCCCTTTAAAATGTCATTTCTTAAGTGAATTTCTTCACTGTTTGCTACTCGGTATCAAGTTATTTAATGACTGAATAGCTATTACACCTCCAAAGTTTTATGTACTATTTTCTAGGGTTTCTTTTTATGGTGCTCGATAAACGCATTTGCCAGGACACACTAGTCAAATATGTTAAGGCATTTTATATATTCTAAAATTATTTGTCTTTCCTAACTTATTCTGGCTGGTATCCTATTGTGTTCCTGAGAAGATCATGCTGTTTAATGCAATATCTTTTTTTTTCTACTGTAATATTTTCTAATTTTATTCTATTTTGTGATCTTTCCTTTCTTGGAAGTGTTTGATTGATGACTCTATTGTTTTATTAATTTTCTTTCTCCTCTCATTTCACACTTATATATAATTGCCTTATATTTATATTTTCCACCACTACTTGGTTATATATTAATAATTTGTATGACTTTTCTGAGACAAGATTTCTGTAGCTTTGTGACTGTACTGGAACTACCTCTTGTAGACCAAGCTGGCCTCTAACTCACAGAGATAAATTATCCGAAGCCTGAGCCACTAGGCCAACCAGTTTATGATTAATGTGACCTCTGTCTGTTTCTTTGAGACTGAATGACTGCAGGACTGAGTGAGACAGAATTCTCAGTCAAAATTACAGAATATAGATACCTACTGGATTCAATTTTACTTGTGATTTTATGAGTTCCTATTAGAGTTTTGTGGTACATTTTGTTAGTATTTAGCCCAGGACTTTCTGGAAGTTTCTTATGTGCCTGGAATTAAATTCTACTTGATAATGCTACAGAAACCTGTCACTAGTCCAGACTAGTATACTTTTCATAGGTTTAACTGGATATGCTATGATATTGAAGGATCCTGGATGCCCATATGTAGCCACTAGGCAACTAGGAGTATTCAAATTTATGAACAAAAATAAATCAAGGTCAAAAGGTAGAGTTAGAAACAATAGTATTGTTAGAAACTATAATATGCCATTTATTGTTTCTTCTGAAACTGAAACTATATTACCATATATATGGCATATTAATATCACCAAAAACATAAAACAAGTATATTCTTCATTTCAGATAATTATGTTAGGCATTATGAAAAACTGAAATTTAAAATTTACAGCATGTTACAATGGATCCAGTCATTTAACAAAAGAAATATTGTAGACTATACATTGAATCTAAATAAACTTTCATTACATTTTATTTTCAATATATGAAGAATATGGGCAAAATCCTTTCATAAATCCATGAGCGCTGGTACTTACAGGTTAGACTTTACTATTTTTAGTTTACAGCGCTTTACTTCTCCCATTTCCCTTTTTCTTATCTTAATTAATGACCAGAAATATCTGATGAAGGTATTCTTTATTTATCATACCTGTTTTACAATAAGTGGGCCCTGGATAGAGAAATGTTAAACATTTCTCCCCATCTATCATATTAAAGATTCAATTACAGAGTCTCTAACACCTTTTCTTCCATAATTTTCTATGTAAAATATAAAAAATGTTGACCTGGATTATTAAATATTGTGTTGAATGGTTAAGAGATTTTTATATTTAAGTAGTAAATTTGTTAAAGCAGAACAAATCCAATATGTAAAATTTAATTTTAGAGGGCTTGGGAAAGTAATTCTTTATTTGTTCCCTGGTATGATAACAATGAGGAATTAAGAAAAATGTCCAGAACCACAAACAAAAGTAACACATACAAAAATGATTTTGGAAAAGTGTTTGTAGAAATTAGAACAGAATCATTACTATACTCCTTGAAATACTTAAAGAAATAGCATGAAAGTCGTTGGGTTGCTTCTGCTAAACTTCACTGTGACAATGTAGAATGAGAAAAGAAAACAACACATTTCTCTGATTAGGAGATGGGTGTTTAATTTTGGTTCAAGTACTAAGGATACTCACTCCCTAAAGACCAGGGTAGGCATTGATTCAATCTCCAAGGCAATAAGGATACACACTGGTCTAGCAGGTATAAGCCATCACTTCATTCCTTTTTGATATCTTCAGGCCCTTGAGAGAGAGATACCTTGTTCTTTCTATTGATATACATGAGCTAATTTGGTTTTAATCATTCTAATTGTACTGAATTCTCACCTTCACACACCTATTTATTTTTTTCCTTCGTAATTTGTTCCTAATAGACCACTGTTACTCTTCAGTGATTACATTCAAAATGCTGATGAAGTTCTTACTGAATAATAAGTTGCCTTTTAATGGTGTACATGACCACGCTCTACTTGCTTTGTTTCTTTTTTGGCATTTCTGAATATTCCATGCTGTCAGAAATGGCCTATAATCTTTATGTGGCTAACTGTAATCCACTCATGTATAATATTGCTATGTTACCTAGGATATGTTTCTATTTTGTGCTTGCTTTAGATTTGATGAGACTTTCTAGTGCCATGATCCACACTGGTTGCATGCTTAGATGAAACTTCTGTTGCAGAAAAACCATCAACCACTATCTCTGTGACCTCTTACCTTTGCTGTGCTCTCCTGTACCTATACCTATGTCAATGAGATAGAGAGTTCTTTGCAATAGGTAAGGACATTGTTGTTCCTATTTGCATCATTCTTACTTCCTGTGGCTTTATTCTTTGCACCATATTCCAGATTCTACTGAGAACAAATGCAAAATCTTTAGTACGTGCATTTACCATTTGTTTGCTCTTTTTCTCTTTTTATGACCAAGCACATTTATGTATCACCAGCCCTCCTCAGCTGGGCCTATGGATGAGGAAATATTTGCTTCATCTGTTATACTATCTTGGTTCCCATGATGAATCCCTTAATGTACAGCTTGAGGAACAAAGATGTCAAAGTTGCCCTGAGATGAACCTCAATGTATTGATGAGAATTCTATGTAACCATTGGCAAAGGTAAACCCCAGAGCAATTATCACTCCCTAGTGTTTTTTTGAGTACAGCTTTCTTGTCACATTTCTTTCTACCATAAGTTCATGTATTTGAAGTTACATTCTTTGCATGTTCTTCTTTTTTTATCATATACTTTATTAATAAGTGCTACAACCCAAAGAATCATTAAGTAATTAAACCAGTCTCAGTTTACACAATCAACCCATCAGAGTCATACACATTGTTGGATGAATAAACCAGGATACTAGGAATTTTGGAATTATGTGACTGATTTTGCTGTAGATTTTTCATTATAGCTAAACCCTTTCTGCTAGAAATTTGAGATTTATCTCCCGCAGTTCAGAACTATTTGAGCTATATCTGAAGAAAGTCACACAGTCAAGAAACCTGCTTCTGCCTACCAGGTTTTTGCTCTTCTCTCTTTTTTGAATAAAGAGATCTACTTTCCTGTAATTATTTTTATTGACAGGCATTTATTAATTTTCAGGTTCCAGGCAAAAACATTCCATTTAAGACATTCCCAAATATCCAAGGACATATAATTACTACATGCCCAAAGCTGTTATATCATAGCTTCTCACACAGATTGAAAAACATAAGCCTGTCATTGCTTTATCTCACTTGTAGTAAGAAAACTGATGAGCTAAAGTACCCTTGAATTAAAAGATTACTAACTTCTCACCTCACCTTCACTTTAGTTTATTGGTGACTTTTGTTTATAAGATTTACATCTAGTATCTTACTCTCAGGAAAAATAATTAACCATCTACTCACAACCTTTGTGGAACGCAATCTTCAAGGGCACCTCTGATTGACATTCAGCCACCAGACCTGATCTTAGTGCAAAGATGTAAACTAAAAGTTCTTTAGAACTTCTGCAGAAGGAGCTGCAGGCAGGCCTGCTTTTAGTCCCACCTGGCTCCCACACAGCTAGCTTAGCCCCATAATAACAACACACAAATTGTATTCTTTTAAACACCGCTTGGCCCATTAGCTCTATCCTCTTACTGGCTAACTCTCACATCTTGATTAACTCATTTCTATTAATCTGTGTAGCATCACAAGGTGGTGGCTTACCAGGAAGATTCTAACCTGCATTCATCTCAGGCTGGAGCTTGATGGCGACTGCCTCACTGCCTTCTTCCTCCCAGCATTCTGTTCTGTCTTTTCCATCTATCTATGTTCTGACCTATCAGGCCAAGCAGTTTTCTTTATTAATTAACCAATGAAATCAACAGATAGATAGAAGACCCACCTACATCAGCTTGCTAATATTTGCAAAAGTGCTAATGAAGCAAGGACTATAAACTTCCCTTGTATGTTTATGGAGATTGCCTGGTTAACTATGTCTGAAAGATTTTGTGGGTTTTTATAGTTGGAAAAGAACAGGGAGTTAACAGAAGTGTGAACAGAAGCTGGAGCAGAATTTAGAGTAGAATCCCACTAGAAATTAGCATATGGGAAATTGAAAAAGAAGAAGGAAAAGAATGTAACAGATAATTGGAATTATCATTGAGATAGATAATTAGAGCCAAGAGATTATAAACAGTTTGGACAGAAGAACTGTATTAGCATACAAGGAAGAAAGAAAAAGAAAGAGACCTACTGTGGAAAATTGCCTTTGAGTTGATTGTTTACCCTCAGATCCTGGTGTGGGATGTCCTTCTGTCTCTGTGTTACTTTCATTGGTTAATGAATAAAAAAAAACTGCCCTAGCCTATTGATAGGGCAGAACTTAGGTAGGCAGGCAATACAGAACTAAATGCTGGGAGGAAGAAAGGTAGGGGTCAGGGAGAGACACCATGGAGCTGTTGAAGGAGCTGTGTTCCTGCCACCCGGCTCATGGCCGCCTGGCTAGCTTATGCCATGAAATAATTACATGGGCACTGTATTCTATTAAACACTGCTTGGACCATTAGTTCTAGCCTCTTAATGGCTAATTCTCACATCTTGGCTAAGCCATATTTAGTAATCTGTGTAGCACCAGTCTTATCGGGAAAGATCCAGCATGTGTGACCTGGCATCTGCCCTGGAGAGGAGTGGCATGGTGTCTGAGCTCACTTCCTCTTCCTCCAAGCATTCTATTCTGTTAACTCCACCCACCTATGTTCTAACCTATCAGGCCAAGCAGTTTCTTTATTAATTAACCAATGAAAGCAAGAGATTGATATGACACTCCCACATCATGGAGCCACCAGAGACAGACATACCAAATTTTTGCCCGTAAGCCATTGCCACATGGCAATATAAAGATTAATAAAAATGGATTAAATTTATGTAAGAGTTAGCCAATAAGAAGCTAGAACTAATTGGCTAAGCAGTGATTTAATTAACACAGTTTCTGTGTGATTATTTCCATTCTGAGTGGCTGGGATGAACAAGTGGCCTACTCTCTCCTTGCAACAAGATCCTATTACTAGCACCTTGACTAGATTCTCTAAGCACCTGAGGGAGTGGTACCCAATAATTTATTTTGCACACATTATCCTATAATATAAAGATTTCTCTTCCATCTTTAAAAGTAATACTAGGTTGATAGAATACCTAGGGGAAAAAAGTCATGTCTGTCACCTTAAATATAATATAAATCCTACATTGTGTCTATGCTTTTTCCTTTCTCCATGGGCATGAATATATCAGTCTCAAATGTTTGTGATTAATACATAAAATTATCAGCACCTAGACTCTTGCAGTTGTAAAGAGTGTATCATTCATTTCTCAACATCTGAAAAGTTTCAAAAAAATTAAGTTGATTTAGTTAGCAGTTTGATCTTTTCAAAAGTAGATAGTCAAATCTGGGATACTTCTTGGTCAGGACTTTCATGATGTATTTGGTGATTTTCATTGTGTGAATGGGAATATAGAAGATATGAAGACTATATAATTATAGTAAACTGCCTACTGAGTGTTAGATTAGATTTTTAATTCACCATTAACAAGAGTATTAGGAAATCCACAAGCTCTCCCATAAACCCCCACCATTTCACCTTCAAATTAATGGATGCTTTATTCAGCTATTGTCCTGATATTTTTGTATGTGTTTTCATATATAGAGATATTTATTTGACTCTTTTAATTGACGTTTAGAAGAGGGGTGGATCTGCACTGCTGTGGAATAAGTTGTGAAGACAATTCCATTGACAGATATGGATATTTCTACTTCATTGGGAAAATTATTACTTCAGTAAGAATAAGAGTCCTAAAGATGCAGAGAAAGATTCCTAATGAAATTCTGAATCTGATTAACTGAACTCTTTAAAGTGATTCCCTACTCAGAGTTAGTGTTGGAATCACCAGGAGTAGTCTGCAAGAAGCCTGATTAAGCAAGAAGTAAACAACTTTGGAGGTGACATAAACTTTTAGGACAATGGCTGCTTTTATGAGACCAGAGTCTTAAAGCTTGAAGGAATTGGCACACAACTGACAAAAGACCAAAAAAAGTGAAGAATAACAGAAGGAAGGGAAGAAAAAAAAGAATGAATGAAAAGATGAAAGAAAAAAGAAAGTTAGTCATGATTTGTGAAAAGTAGAACCCTCATAACTTGATTTTCAAATTGCAAACTAACTAATGGTGCACTCTGAAGAACTATAAACTTGTCAGAGCTTTTCATTAAATAATTTCAGGATTTATCATAATGAATCACATGAATTCTAGATGAATTTGATGTCATCTCTTAATCTTCTACTCCAATTCTCAAACAATCTGAGGCAAGAATAAATCTTACATAAATGTATAATATATGATAACTCAATTTCTACCCAATTAGAGAATTACTGGATTGCTTCAAGAAGAAAAAAAATGATAAATGAGAATATTTGATGATAGAAACATTCTTCTCTTATGTAATCTATTACTTCACTTGAGTTCTCCCCCACACAATTATAATTGGGAGCTGAGGACTTGGCCACTTAAGGCTGTCCATAGATACAAATTTTTCCCTGTTAGAGCTGGGAATAATGCTAGGAAATTTTGGTTACTGCCAAACATAACAGAGAAAATCATAAACCTAGAAGAGTAAAAGTCCTTTCCAAGAAACGGTATTCCTGAAACTTAGGTGGTCACTACAGGTCTTAACATTTTCTGTTCTCTATAGCACATTCATGGCCAATTTCACTTTAGTCCTTTGATCACACAAGATAGAGAAGAAATGGAATGTTGTAGTCTATCTCATATTTGGACGGATACTCATATATGGGGGATTTAGAAAATCTATGAATCACCAAATTTCAGAGATTCCTTATCTTTGTTATTCAGTTATTAGTAAAGAGAAATTTTTGTATTCCTAAGTTTTACATTCTTTGATTATAGGAAGTGAATGAAATAAAGATTTAATTCCCGATACACTTGAGAAATATTTCTAAACTACAGATGATATTTTGGGATTAGACTGTGATTGGTCTCCAATAGCAGAGGAAATAACTTTCTTATGATCCTCACACTGCCACTAGTTAAAACAATGTTTTTAAATTTTATTTAATTAAAAATTTCCCATTAATTTTACAAACTAATCTCAGTGACCCCTCCCTCCTCTCATCGTCTTCTCTCCTCCTGACTGCACCTATCCCATCTTGTCCCCTCCTCCTCTTTCTCCATTCAGAAAGGAGAAGGCCACCCACAGGCTTGAAAAATGCATGGCATATCAAGTTGAGGAAGGACCTAGCACCTTGCCCTGAACAAGGCATGGCTAAGGTAATCCAGCATGGAGAACAGGTTCCCATTCATTTCAGTGTGACTGAAATGGTTTAATGCACTTGTTCATTAATGGGGTAGAAGTACAGTTACTCTCTTCCCAAGAGGATAGTGTTTGAATATATAAATAAATTGAGATAGCTGTATTTGCAACTAGGAGCAGGATATGCCTTTATTTCCTTAGAGACTCAAAATTTTATGCAAGTTTCTCTTCATGGAGAATACTCCCTCATATAGAGATGGAAATATAACCACTCCCAACTTATGCAAATACCTTTAAAAATGTTTTGTGCACATATACATATATATGTATATATACATACACATGTATATATAATTTATATAGTTTTTTTCTGCTCTTTTCTCTAAAATACATTTTGACAGCAGTCTCCCCTACTTACTCACCTAGTCACAATGGTATTCCATTATTTCTCTATCATAAGAAAGGTATTCATCTGGAATACAAAGGACAACAAATGCTTGGCTAGATGTGAGAAAGGGGAAATCCATACAAACAGTTGATGGGGATATAGGATGGCTTAACCAATGCCAAAACCAGTGTGGAGTTTTCTTAGCAACTAGAAACAGAAACATATGACTGCTCATATACTGCGTTGAGAGATGTACCCAAAGGATTTTATAACTTTCTGTTGTGATATTTGCTTGTTCACATTCATTGATCTTCTAGTCACAAGGAAAGGAAATTGAATGAGCCTAGATGCCCACCATCTAATCAATGGATATTTAAAATGTATTATATGTACAATGGAATATTACATATTCCATATACAATACATATACAATATTGAAATTTTATTTATCTTTAAGGATAGGAAATAGTTCACTTTTATTTATCATATATTGCTTATCTATTAATGAAAGCACATTCAATTTTCTTCTCTATTTTTTCTATTGTAAATAATGTTCTTTGTATTCACATTTAGTCATAGGAGATCAATTTTAAATTTTGTAGTGATGGAGATCAAACTTGGGCTCTTTAACGCTCATACATGTGCTCTAACTTCAAGTTATGTCTATCTTCAGTTCTGGTGTTTAATATTTGTGTAGCTTGTCCTCAGCTTTGCAGTGACTGTACAGAATTTATGTTCTTATAAACATTCAGTTGAGGTTCTAAATTATTAAATCTGCACCAAAAATTGTTTTGTCGTTTTTTTTTTTTTTTTTTTTTTTTTTTTTGTAGTAAGCAACAGGAGGTGCAAAATTAGCATCTGATGGTCCTTTGGTTTTACTCTTCCAGTGGCTAATTACAGTGAGCGCCATTAAGCTGCTCATTGCAAATTTGCATGTTTATTGTGGACATGCATGAATATTCCATGACTCTTTTCATTAGCAGGTTGCCACTGCGTGGATAATAGAGTTATCTATATAATTTATGGCTGTAAAATATTTTCTGCTGCTTGGTGCTACAGAAATTAATTTTCTCATTGCTGTGACAAAATCCATGGCTATGACAACTTAAAGATAGGAGGTTTATATTTGGCTCATGGACCAAGGTAATGAGTGTCAGGAGAATAAAGGTGGAAGAAGTGATGGGCAGCTGGTCATACTGTTTCCAGAGTCAGGAATGAGAAATGATTGCTGCTGCTCAGCTGAATTTCTACTTTTCCTTCACGCTGATTTGCCAGCCAGTGGAAAAGAGCATCCTAGATCCAGGATGTGTCTTTTTATCCTGTTAACAAATCTAGAAATTCTTGGACAACATGATGAAGAGGCTTTCTTACACGTGATTAAAAATTCGCTCAAGACAATGTTATAAACACTCATAAATGGACAGTTTTCTTTACATGAGGGAAATCCTCCCATATGGAGACTCATCTATTTTTATATGTCTGTGTTTTTCACATTATAGTACAGAAGTCATTGCCACATGTGGGTCTGTGGAAATTTGGTCTTGTGTTTTCTTGCAAACACTTTTGTTTTTAAATCTTGACTCTGGGTATTTGACCTACTTGAATGAACTGATACACAATGTCCTTAAGGGTTTAGGGTGATACAGAAAAAAGTTAAGATTCAGATAGCAATATGACTTTCAGGACCCCATCAGTGAATCTTTTCAGAGAAAGAGACTTAATTTTCAGTCTGTCTTCATAGCTCTCAACTTAATGACTTTCTGGCACAGTTTCTGTCCCATAACTACTTTTCTTTTATTACTAAGTCCTTAAAACACTCAAATTCTTTCATTTTTAATTTTTCAGCTGAGCTACAATTCCTACTGCAAAAACAAAAATAAAAATAAAAAGAAGAATCCAAGATAAAGTAACCACTGCATAAACACTAAAAGCATGTGTACTCCACAGACATATCATGATAAAGTTTCAAAGCAGAAATACTCTTCTATTCTCATATTTCCTAAATAATAGCAATGCAAATATGCAGAATTATGTGAATAGCATGTTGGAAACCTGGAACTGTTAGATAATTCTACCCCTTTCAATAATATACTGATTTCAATAAATCAAAACAGCCACATTGACAATTGAAAGATATATGTTACTTTCCAATGGAAGATTTAAAGAATAAAACAGATGTTTGAATTACACATTCAAAGATATATAATTAAAATGAGAAACCTATATACAACCAATGCTAACTTCCTAATATTACTTCATTTTGAAGATCCATATTAATGTATAAGAGAAAAAAATACATTTGTATTGAATGAGGGTAATAGGTAAGATCTTTTGACTATATTATGTTTAAATAAAAAATAGAATAGAGCCGGGCGGTGGTGGCGCACGCCTTTAATCCCAGCACTCGGGAGGCAGAGGCAGGCGGATCTCTGTGAGTTCGAGACCAGCCTGGTCTACAAGAGATAGTTCCAGGACAGGCTCCAAAACCACAGAGAAACCCTGTCTCGAAAAACAAACAAAAAAAATAGAATAGAAATATTGGAAGTGACAAAAATGTAGAAGACAAGCTCTGGAAATATTAAATCAAATACAGAAGATTCAAATTTCTTTTTATTATACAAAAAAATAGCATAGGATTTATAAATATTCCAAGGGTTTTTTTCCTTGTTGAAAAACTGAAAATGGGTAGAATATGTTAAAATAAAAAAAGATATAAGTCATACAGCTGAAGCATTGATCATGAATAGAAATTGTTTCTAGGACCAAAGTAAGAAGAATAAAGACAACCCCGTACAATCAAATGTTCCTGCTAATCAAAGTTTTCCTTAAAGCACGTTTAATAGCTTTGTTCCTCAAGCTATAGATTAATGGATTCATCATCGGAACCACATTAGTGTAAAATACAGAAGAGATTTTACCTTCATTCATAGATCTTGATGAGGAGGGTTTGAAATATGCAAGTGCACTTGAACCAAAAAAGAGAGAAACAGCAAGAATGTGCGAACTGCAGGTGCTGAAGGCTTTGGGCCTGCCCTCAGAGGAACTGTTATGGATGATGCTAGAAAGGATAAAACCATAAGAGATAAAGATAGTTGAAACAGAAACAATGAGATTGATGTTCCCAACAACAAGAATTATAAGTTCATTGACATATGTACTTGTGCAGGAGAGCTGGAGCAAAGGAGGAATATCACAGAAGTAGTGGTTGATGGTGTTGGCATCACAAAAGCTCAATCTCAGCATGCATGTAGTGTGAGCTATAGCATTGGAAAATGCAATAAAATAGGAACCAAACATAAGGTTCAAACATAACTTAGGAGACATAACAACATTATACATCAATGGATTGCAGATGGCCATATAGCGATCATAGGCCATTGAAGTCAAAACATAACACTCAGAAACAGCAAAGAAATTAAAGAAATAGACTTGGGTCATACATTCCATGTAAGAAATGACATTCTCCTGTAATATAAAGTTCATCAGCATTTGGGGAGTGAACACAGAACAATAGCAAATGTCTATAATGGACAAATTAAAGAGAAAAAAGTACATAGGAGTGTGCAGGTGAGAATTCAGCACAGTCAGAATTATTAAACACAAATTTCCCAATGCAGTGATCAAATACATTGCTAGGAACAGAAAGAACAAGGGTATTTGGAGTTCAGGCTGCTCTGTTAATCCTACCAGATAGAATTCAGTCACCACAGAGACATTTACTGTGTCCATTCTTCTCTAAGGGAATCAGTAGACACAAAAATAAAGTTGTAAGAGAGAATTATCTGCAGTCTTCATGGTCCTTTGCTCCAGTGAAGTGATTGTTCAGAATGTTTCTTCTAGGGTGGACTAATGACATAGAATCACCTGATGCAGTCACAAACATACCATCTTAAGTTAGAAAGCAATTGATAATAAATCTCAGTATGATTTCCAAAAAAAAAAGAATCACAAAATAAAAACTACAATAATACAGCCTTTTCCTATCTCCAGCCTTCCCTCAGTAGAGGCCTCCCTACAACAGTAATATTGCATTGAGATGCCTAGACAGTATATTTTAGTTTCTGTTGCAGATCTACTTTGCTGTGGTTTGAATGAAATACATGTGTCTAAACTAAAAAAAAAAAAAATTTAGAGAAGCAGGGCAAGAACATTTTCTATCCTATTGTCAGAAAGTCATCAATTTGAAAGGGTTGAATTCTGACCGAGCAGAAGATCCCCAATGGAAATGCTGCAAGTATAGTTGCCAACAGCTCTTAACACTCTCTGATTGCCCAAATGCTTTTATCAGCCATGTTTACTTGATTGTCATTTTTCTTAGGAAATGGAAGAAACTTGCCAAAGCACACCACATATTTCGAGAGACATAATAACATGCTTGGATTCAGATGCAGGAGCAGTGGGGATGATCTCAGAAGAGTTGGGGGACAGGAAACTTTAATCAGAATATATTAGGTGAAAAAATCTCTTCAAATAATAAAACAAAAATTAGCAAATATTCATTTAAAACATGAAGGTGGAGGAAAGAAGAAGTGTTATTAGTTTACCTGGAACTCAGAACTCACGAATTTTTAGTCTAAACCTTAGAGCAGTCTTAGTTTCCCATTTACCTGTTTATCTGGATAAATATTTCAGATTCAGAGGTTTTACGTTTTAAATTCAAAGAAGTTATATACAGGACTTAATTTTCCTGTACCAATTTCTGAATTACAGAACAATATTTGTGATGAAGGCTCTGAACAGTTTCTGGAAGCAGAGAAATGGTTCTTTAACCTCAGAATGTGTGTGTATATAAGCAGGCCAGTAGCATGTCCAGTCTCTTCCTTAGGAGAGCATTTTAATCAAAGAAATAAGTAAGAAAAATGTATTACCTCCTGAATCATGATTCTAATTTCCTGAGAGACCCATGATTATAATCATCCTTTCAATACACTCTAGAGAATATACTGTATGCAGTATGTATATTGGGAAAGACTCTTAACTGTCCAATTATATTGATATCTGAAGGGCAATCTGAGTTTGGGGGTTTTCCGCTCTTGTTTCCTCAATTAAGTGAGAACTGCTCACAGGTGTAGCTGCAGACTGTAGTCTGTGTGTGAAATTTTTAGAGTTTGTAGTAAGTCACCTCCAGTGCTATAGTTCTAGAAACATCACAGATAGTATTTTCCAGTTCTTTTTCCTTATTCCAAGCATGCCTCAGTCATCAATTAACATCATAAAAATTAACCAAATTTATAACCACTTTTTTCCCCTTTATTTTCGATGCTACCTATCTATATGAAAAAATGTAAATTAATCCAATCTCAGTAAGACAAGTATCATTTTTCCTCTTTGTTTTTAATATATTTTATATACAAGTATGAAATTTATATTTACAAAAGATACAAATATAGGGGACCAACTTGAGCTAATAAATAAACTTGGGTGCCAATACGAAAGAGATGTGAGCATATATGGTAGAAATACGATCAATGAGCCAACGGTTTATTACTATTTACATTAAAATGCACGTTTTGGTATGTAATAATGTGACCTTAAATCATATATTTTTAGCACTATAGGCAATATTCATACATAAAACTTCTTCAAATGCTTTTATCCAATGTAAAACATCTAAAGTATAAAAAATCAGCCTTTTGAAAATTTGAAAAAGTACAATACATGTTTACAAAACTGTGTGTATTCTATTAGGAAGACTGCAGGCAAAGTATATACACTCGGAAACATATACAAACAAGATGATTACAAATTGCTGTTGATCACACCATGCAATAAAAATTTAATTGGCATAACAAGCTTTTGTATTTTCTAAACTGAAGAGCATTTTCTTTTGTCCCTAAAGTATTAATAAATCTTTGATACTTAAAATGAGCTTTTCTTCTTGGAGATAAATTATATACAATGAAGAAACAGTTTCACAAATTCCTTGTCTATCAGGAATCATTCCAGACATCGTCAAGAACCTCTCAAGTTCTTATTTATTTTATTGGGTATGAATTGTTCCCTGGATATTGGTTGGCATGTTTGGCTTCAGTTCATTCAATTGAGACTGCATTAGACTTGAAAAAATAAAACATGAGTTAGACCTCATGCATTCTAAAGAATATCTAAATATGCTCCCATTTGCACACACATTTGGAAGGAGCATTTCTAATAAAAACTTAAACATTTGTAATTTATTCAGATACACTCAATAAACTTCATTATTACTTTAAAGTACTATCTTCAAAATTTGTCCCTTCTGGTCCAACTATAATTGCCCCACAGTGAATGGTGCTATTTTTAGGTGCACATTAAACACCAAATGTATATGCTCTTATACTCACTTAAAGCCTGCCTGAGACTCTTCTAGGACTGCAAACTTTACAGCTGTTCCACACAAAAATAATGATAATTTCACCTTAAATTGATATGTCCCCATTGAAATGTATTAGTTCCTTTTTAAAACATATGAATCTCTTTAATCCCAGCACTCGGGAGGCGGAGGCAGGCGGATCTCTGTGAGTTCGAGGCCAGCCTGGTCTACAAGAGCTAGTTCCAGGACAGGAACCAAAAGCTACGGAGAAACCCTGTCTCGAAAAATCAAAAAAAAAAAAAAAACCATATGAATCTCAATACCTATTGAATATCTCTAAAGAAAACTATATTGACTAAATCAAGGTACCACCCTCTTAACTTGAAATCACAGAAACCTATGAAGTTTTGGGGATATCTGGAGTGCCTAGCATTTGGTTCAAGATAGGTGTATTAATGCCTGGTTAGCAATCAAAGTCAACATTGACTTTCTCTATAGTGTCAATGTACACATCTTTTCTAGTATAAATAATCCAGTATCTGCACCTTTGGTACTTGACAAGGTTATGGTTTTCCTACCCTACTTACAAAAGTTCAGGTTTCATGGAACTTTGGAACACTCAGTCTATAATTCCCATTCTTTCCAGTGGGGATGTGTTTGCCCAAATATAAAGGAAAAAAGTTTTAATATCTATCTTGGTTTCATTGTGTTTTACAGTAACTTGAGAGAAAATGTGACACTGGAATATTTTTTCTTTATTTGACTTTAGTAAATATACTCATGTGTTCACCATACATATTACAAAGGCCCAGTCACTCTAAGAGTTTCAATAGCATCACCTTTGATTAGCACTTTATTCCCTTTGACAATTATGTGTAAACAGAATCTAAAGTACATTTGGATAAATTTACATTAGAACTTTACCATTTCCACAGTTCTCATCCTATGTGACATGTGAAGTATTTAAGAACAATGTTAGTAAAATCCTTTGATGGCTGTTTTCCTCTCATTTTCATAAGGAAGAAGCACATATTTTTTGTCAAATAATGGAAAACAATTCTAAAATGTAAAGTAAATTCACACTAGAATTGCATTTTCCCATTGTTCATGAGGTTTCCTATTTTGCACTGGTAATGTGTCTTTGAAAGTGTAACTTAGAACATTTGGTCTCTTCTATACATCCTCAGCTGGAGAGCACAGCATCTCCTTTATTTACCAACATGACAGATATGTCAGGCTCATTAAAGACAGGAGCAAAAATCTCATTTTGCACCTACATGCAATATATTATGTTTCTGTTGGAAAAAATTTTTGGTATCTACATACGAACATATCAGCATAAATTGCACTGTTACCATGTACTTACTGTATGTGCATGACAGCAGTGTGATGAGAAATTTAATGTGCAATTAAGAAATGAAGATACTAAATGATATAAAGACTTCCCATGTTCTTAGATTTTTAGTTTTAATATCATGAAACTGGCCATCATAACAAAACAACCTACAGATTCAATAACATCTCCATCAAAATTCCACTGCAAATCTTCACAGAAATTGAAATAAGCAAACAAGTAAGCCCTCTCCCTCAAACAAGATGGAATGGAATATTGACTGTTAAGTAAAAATAATAAGAGGCAGCTCTGCATGCACAAGAAATCCAATTAGGTCAAATCAAATCAAATCAAAATGCCCATTGTTTTATTAAGCAAGGCGCTCTTGGGTGACCGAGTACATGGCAAGGGAGAAAATACAGCAGACAGCCTATAAAGACAGGAAAACCACGTGTTTCTCCTCTGGGAGCCCACTTAAATACCCTGTGGGAGTGGTCCTTACCCTTCCCTGGGGAGGGTCAGTACCTGGCATGCTGGGATTTGTAGTCCAGACCACAGCAACACCAAGGCCTGAGGGCTGGGGGCTTCACTCCCAACTTAACACTCACACCCATCCACAGATTTCTATGGGGTACTTTATGGTGTGTTGTCTCTCTCTACTTATCTATCTATCTTCGTTTCTCTTTGTCTTTTTGTATCTCTCTAAACATACACATACCACAAGCACATAAATAAAATACAATTATATTAAAATTCTTTAAGTTTTCAGCAACTCCATCTTTTTTATGTTTTATATTCCTATAGGTCTGGTTGTATAAAAATTTTCTTAGTTGAAAGGGGATTTCAAAAGAACAAAGTAAAAGATCTAGTGCATGGTTGGGTTCATAGAGTCTTTATGTAATTTATATTTTCTGGTTAGTTTTGCCAACTTGATACAAAATGAATCACCTGGGAAGATAGAACCTCAGGTGAGGGATTGCTTCCATCAGATTGGCGTGCAAACTTGAGTTTGGGGGCAATTCCTTCATACATGATATATGTGGGAAGGTGCAGCTAATTGTAGGAAGCAATACTCCTGGGCTGGTGTAAGGTTTGTAAGGCACCCTGATTAGCCTAGCATTTGCCAGTGGGCACCTTCCTAGTCCCTAGGGCAGTGGGGCTAGTGTTCTTGGTGTGGGAGAATTGTCTCTATTTTGTCAATCATGTTTTAAATAAATGCTGATTGGCCAGGCAGGAAGTATAGGCAGGAAAACCAGACAGGAAGTAGAAATGATGCAATGAGAACAGGAGAATTCTGGGAAGGAGGAAGTTGATTCCTCCCAGTCCTGCACAGACCACAGAGGAATCAGGATGTGACCTGCCAGCTGAAAAAGGTACCTAGCCATATGGCAAAAATAGATCAGAATAATGGGTTCATATAAGCTACAAGAGCTAATAAGTAGCCTGAGCTAATGGGCCGATCAGCTTTCTTATAGAGTTCTCTGTGTGATTTTCTTTGGGGCTTGCTGGCTGTGGGGAACTGGGCAGGACAGAAAACCCCAACAAGCAGGCCCCTTCATGTTGCATGTCCTTGTGGATATGTTTCCCTGGAGGGTGAGGGTAGGGAGTGTGGGGAGGAATCAACCACGTGACCTCCTGCCCTTCATTGACCCCGCAGGGCTTCATCACTGACACTGCACAGGGCAACCTGAGCTCACAGAGGGCCTTGGCCCAGAGCCCCTAGCTTCTAACTGTTAGCTCCATGTCTTTCGCCTAGACCTAGGTCTAGGCTATAGCCCGGACAGAGCAGCGGAGCCTGGGCAAATTTTCCTCCAAGAGAAACAGAAAAGAAAAGACAAAAAGCTGAGCAGGTGGGCTACAGGCTGGGCTATAGGCAGGATAATGGCAGGACTTTGAGGCTTGGCAACTTTTTGCAAGGTGAGGAGCACGGGCCCTGCCTGCAAGGCCTTAAGGAAAAATGAAGATGAGTGGAAAGAATTTTAGTGAAAAGAGGTTGATTATAGTGGACTAAGAGTTTAGACAATGCAAATAAGTGACAAAGAAGATGATGAAAATGGAGAAGATACAGGAGACAACTGGGAAGAAAGTAGAGGTGGTAGTGGAGCAGAAAAATCATCATGTCCCTGGAATAAAACAGCTCTGGTACAGTGCCTCCTGCTCAAGAAATAGTTACAGAAACCTTGGAGCCGCAAATGCCTAGTGGTGTACATCGGCCTCTTGGGGCCAGCATAACCATAAGGAAAATGCAACAAAGACAACCAGAAATATAAGGTGACACCCGGTTCTGATCTCTCCAATCCACTGCCGCCAAGCACTTAAACAGAAAGATAAAGAAATGGAGAAGAGCTTTGAAGTAGTAAGACCCCAAAATAGAGGTAGGGAAGGAAGTTTCAAAAACCTCCCTTAAAAAACCAGGCCCTTAAACTTCAGCTAGATAACCAGTAGCTTGTGCTTGAAAATAAGAAGTACAGCTAGCTACACATGGTACAGTAAAGCTGTGGTCTTTTCTAAGCCTTTCAAGATAGCTAGACCACAGTTACCCACCATCAACAGCATCTCATTTCTGGATCTACAGTGACTGACTGATGAAGAACTCGATTCCAGTGACAATCTCTGTTGCACTATGAAAGTTCAAGACTCACAACTGATCTAGATGTGTCTTGTATTTAGGGGCATTTTTACTCTCTTAAATATTTGTGAATTAGATTCAGCAATGTTTCCATGGTTACCATGCATATAAAACCAAACCTGCATCCAGTGGTCCTTTCAACATCTTTAGGTTCAGATACTGAGCCTTTGCAAGGTTAACTATCTCAGATTTGCTGCACTTAGTTGTGGATTTCATGTGGGTCACCACTTCTGCATAAGTTACAGCCATGAGTGTCAATGTGAACCTTGAAAGAAACTCGATTGGATTCCTGTCAGGAAGCCTTCAGAAGTCAACCATCTGGGTTTAGGTCTGCTTTAAATAATGAAGAGTTAGGTGACAGTAATAACCTGTTCTGTGCCCCACTCTAAGGAATACTCTGTAGGCTGTGGCTGTATTAGTCTTCCTGAAAAAAAGCCGCTGTCAAAACTGATGTGTTGGATCATAGGTTTGGTGCTATGTTTATAATAAGCTTTTAGTCATAGTATGATGTGACTACAAATTCAATTCAACCAAAATTAGATTCTCCAAATGGGGGAAAGGGTGGGGAATAGGCTTGTTTATTTCAATACCCTTTCTTTTTCAGATAGTGCTGGTTCTGTTCCACATTAAGGCCTTACTTTGACTTGAAGTAAGTTCTTTGATCATATTGTGTGGTGAAATAGCCTGAAATAAACATTGGAAATGGGAAATACACTGTGAGTTGTCAGTTCCTAGGTGGAACCAGATAGCCTTTGATACAAAGGGCAGCAGATGACAGAGGCTCCACTGGAGGTGCTGCTCAAGCTTTCTCCAATGAGGTCTAAATTAAACTGCTGTGTACAAAGTGGTGTCTGCTCAGATGGTGAAGGGTACACTGACCTGTCTTAAAAAATCAATACAACAGGTGCAAAAGTTTGCCAACACCCTGAGGTTGCTAAAGCAATACCTTACAAAGCAAGCCCCTGAGAGGCATTCCTCCATTTTCTCTGCCTCATTTCCACTTCCATGTCCTTGCCTTTGCTTCCCTCAGTGATGGACTGTAACCTATATGCCAAGAAACCAATACTTACTCAAATTGTGCTTGACTCGTATTATATTACAGATGTGGAGATGCACGCTTTTATAGCTTGAGACCAGGAAACAGTTCTCTTCTGTAGTTTCCATTTAATAATTTTACTCTCACAATAGGATGAAAAAAAGGGAGAAGTTTTTTTTTCTTTTAATCACTGTATCATACATACACATTTCAGCACATCATGCTGTATCTTAGACTTTCTGTCTGGTAATATTTTTCCAGTCTCATAAATTTAAAAACAATTAAATTAAATGTATAACATTTCCTAAGAATAAAAGGTAAAACAAAGAACTGCCAATCAAATGTGTTAACTAAACAGAGATTATATTTGTCCCCAAAAGTACAGGAATGAAGACTCATGTATTCAGTCAAACCTTCCACTTTGTCGAGGTTTTCCTCAGGACAAGTTTAATAACTACTACACTTGAGTACAGTCTAAATGAGGTGGGTCGTATCATCTCTTGGTACTGTATGCTTGATTTACCCTAATAAAAGTTGCTTTCATTTACGTGCTTGTGTTTTATGTGCTTTGTAATTCTGTATAAAAAGTACCACAAATATTAAAATTCCCTGAACAACAAGCAACCAATTAGCCTGAAAGAGGGCAAAATGATGGAGCTTGTATATACAAGGTTAAAGATGTTTTAGCTCTGGTGTCTTTGGGACAAAAGTCTCCTTTCTGCCTTATTTTCTTCCTTTTTTCCTTCCTTCCTTCCTTCTTTCCTTCCTTCCTTCCTTGCTTCTCTCTCTCTCTCTCTCTCTTTCTCTCTCTCTCTTGCATCAGAGTTGGAAGGTTTTCTGTAAGATAATAGAGTAGAAGAATGTTGTTGAACATAATCTTTTTCTCAATAATTCTTTCACTTTTAGATACTGTACTAGTTATTTTATAATTACTGTGATTAACTGCCTGAGAAAAGGGAGTTAAGCAATGATTTATTTGAGTTCATAGTTTGAACACAAACCTTAAATCAATATAAGGAGGCTATGTCAGTAGGAACATGAGTTAGCTGGTAACATTGAATCTATGGCCAGGAAACAGATATATGAATTCCACTGCTTATCTGGGATTCTTCCAATTCAAAGAGAATCTACTTTTACTTTCTTTGTATTTATTCTTTGAGTCTTTCACCTTATGGATTCCAATCTCAGCTATCCCTCACTCCTCCAGAATACAACAAAATTAAATGTAACAAGAAAAGTGGGGGGGATGTAGAAAAGAAAACATCATCATGGAAGCTGCAGTGTCATGTAGTCATGCAGTAAAATGCTTTATCCATATATTTT
Source organism: Microtus oregoni (assembly GCF_018167655.1). Taxonomy (NCBI): domain Eukaryota; kingdom Metazoa; phylum Chordata; class Mammalia; order Rodentia; family Cricetidae; genus Microtus; species Microtus oregoni. Next base: position 54,247,038 of record NW_024543067.1, read on the forward strand.
TACATTCAAGTGTTCATCAAAAAGATTCATTAGTCTGGTTCAAGGCTCCCAATCTCAGAAATATAATTGATGGTGGACCCTCATTGGTACTCTTTCTGGACATCCTGTTGCTTCTCTGTGTTCTTAAGATCCTGTATCCCTGGGTCTGCCAGACCAACACATTCCCTCACCACATTGCTTCAGCAGTTCTTTCAGTTCTTTCCCCTTCTTCTGAAGCATTCCCAAACTTTGCCTAATGTTTGGCTGTAGATCTACACCTGTTTCCATTAGTTGCTATCTGAAGTCTCTCTGACGACAATAAGGCAAGGCACTAATCTAGGAGATAGGCCGTTAAGGGTACCTATATGCCAGTGCTAGGAATCTTTGTTGGGATCATCCTCATAGATTCCTAGGAAATCCCCTTCTGTCAGTATTTTACCTGATTCCCAAATGCCCCTCTTTCAGTAGTCTCTTTCAATAATCTCCTCTTTCACTTGACCAACTGTTCATTCATGTTCCCATTCCTACCTGCCCTCAGTCCACTCATGAAATCTCTTCTATTTCCACTCCTGAAGACAATCCGGAGTGCCCCCATTAACTATCCTTGTTACCTAGTCTCTCTTGGTCTGCGGATTGTAACATAGCTATCTTTTATTTTCCTTAGTCTTGGTTAATGCATTCACTATGATTTTTTTTTCTAGTTCCATCCAGTTGCCTTCAAACTTCCTGGTGTCTTTGTTTTTAACAGCTAAATAATACTCCTTTGTATAAAGGTACCCCATTTTCTTGACCCATTCTTTAGTTGAGGGTACATTTAAGTTGTTTTCAGTTTGTGACTGTTACTAATAAAACTGCTATGACCTAGCTAAGCAAGTGTTCTAATGGTATGTTAAAGAGTCCTTTGGGCATATGGCCAGGAATTGTACATCTGGGTCTTGTGGTAGACTGATTCCCTTTTATTGAGAAACCAACATATTGATTTCCAAAGTGACTTGTACAAGGTTACAGTCCCTCCAGAAGTGCAGGAATATTTCACTTGTTCCATATCTTCTCCAACATAAGCTGTCAATTGTGATTTTGATCTTAGCCATTCTGACAGGTTCAGGACAGAATCTTGAAGTCAGTTTGATTTGGATTTCTTTCATGGCTAAAGAGGTTGAAAATTTCTTTAAGCTCTTCTAAGTCATTTGAAATTCCTCTGATAAGAAATCTCTGTTTAGATCTTTACCCCATTTTTAATTGTATTATTTGGATTGTTGATGTCTATTTTATTGATTTCTTCATATATTTTGGATATTGGCACTTTGTCTGATATAGGGTTGGTGGAAATCTTTTCCATTATGAAGGCTGTTGCTTTGTCTGTTTGATGATGTCCTTTGCCTGACATGTGGCATATGGAACCTGAGTCAGCTATTTTATGAAGCCTGGCAAGGCTTCCAGTGGAGGGATTGAGTCCAGCCTCAAAATTTTGACCTTCAATTGGCCCTGCCTGCAAATGATATGTAGTGTAAAACTAGTGGAAGTAGCCAATGACTAGTTCAAATTGAGACCCATGTCATGAGAGGGAGTCCATACCTGATACTGCCACAACTCTCTTCAACCAGAGATTGGATAGCCCAGAGGCACAGGAGAAAACTTCACTTTTCTTGGAAAAAAAATGGCAAAATAACAATGAACAGAACAAAACACAACAAACAAGCAAACAAACAACAAAAACCTCTTAATTAAGTGGCAAGATAGGATTTTCGGAGCTAAGAGGTAAAGGACAGCACAAGAAATGGCCCTCAGAGTCAACTACCCAGGGCTCAGAGGGGCTCTTAGAGACAGAACCAACAGAGAGCCTGTGTGAGTCTGACGTGCATTTTCTGCATATGTGTTTGTTGTTGTATAACTTGGTGTTCTTGTGGAACTACTAATAGTGGGAATGGGAGCTGTCTGTGAACTTTTTGCCTACTTTCTGAACCCCTTTCTTCTTTCTTTGTTGCCTCATTTAGATAATATGAGAGGATGTGCTTGATATATCATATTTGGCTGATATCCTTGAAAGGCTTGATTTTTCATGAAGTGAAAGGAGTGGTATTGTATCTCTGGGAGAGAGGATGTGCAGGGGAAACACTGGGAGGAGAGGAGAAAGGGAAAACTGCGGTTACAATGCAGTATTCTAGAAAAAAATAAGTAAATCAAACAAACAAATAACAAAAGAAATAACAAAACCAAAAATGTTTTTATACCCAGTGAGAGACTGATGGAAAAAAAATCTAATTTCTCATTTGTTAGTTGTTATCTATTATAGTCAGATCCTTAGTTAGGAATGGTGACGTGTATACATCTCTCAGTATTAGAGTCTCATCTGGTATTAAGGCCTTGTCTCTGCAGCCACAGTCTCTTAGTTCATATGCGCATTGCTCCTACAGTGTTTAGAAGGACTTACTTCATTTGTGTTCTCCCATCTCTTTTTCTTCTTAAAACCTTTCTACCTTCTCTTTCGTAGGGTTCTCTGATGCCTGAAGTGAAGGAATTGATGGAGAAAACTGAGTAAGAGCCGACTGTTCCAAGGTCTCTCACTCATTGCAGCATGTTCAGCTCTGAGCCCCGGTATTTATTCTCTGTTTAGGGATGCACATGGTACACTGTTGGCCAACAATTCAACTGTATATAACACATTCCTAGAACTGGAGGCTTCTTTGGTGATAAATGTATATTTTTGACTCTTACCTGTTATATGGTAATTCTGTTAAGACTTCCTTTACACACACACACACACACACACACACACACACACACACACCACAAATGGCCCTTAATTTTAGGTGTTCCTGTCCCTATTCCCTCTCTACCACTTATTCTTTTACATTCCCTTCTATTCCAGTGCCCACTCAGCCTAACTAACCATCCTGTTTCCTTTTCTTAGGGTGGTCCAATCCTCTCTCCAGTCCATTACTACAAGCCTAACCACTGTGTTCATATTTGTGGACTGCTTATTGAATACAGCTCTAACACTGGCATATAGTCAAACGTACTACACACCATTTTGTCTATTGTGGTCTGTGTTACCTCAGTTAGGAAAATCAGCAGGCTACAAGAAGGAAAATAGTTTTTACCAACATCACATCTAATAGAGACCATTAACCAAAATACACAAAGAACTCAAAAAGTCCTGAACATCAAGAAAACAATCCAATTAAAAAATGGAGCAAAACGTGTGAGGTTGTGGCACATGACTTTACTTCCAGTACCTGTAAGATGGTGCCAAGAGACCTCTGTGAGTTTGAGGCCAACCTGGTTTATGAAGTGAGTGCCAGGCAGCCAGGGATACACAAAGAAACCCTGACTAGAAAAATGAAATGAAGAAATAAACAAAAAAAAAATAGAAAAAAAGAGTGAAAATATAAACAGGGCATTCTCAAAACAAATGGCTGAGAGACAAATAAATCTTAAACACACTTAATCATCATAAAAATGCAAATCAAAACTACATTGATATTTCATCTTACACCTGTCAGAAAGGCCACAGTCAATTAAACGACAACTCAGAAAGCTAGGAATAGATCTACCTCAGTATCAAGCTATATAACTCTTGGACATATACCTAAACAACTCTACATCCCACTGTGGAGAAACCTGCTCAACTATGCTCAATGCTGCTATCTATCCATAGTAGCCGGAAACTGAAAACAGACTAAACATCTGTCAATGAATGAATGAATACAGAAAATGTGTGGCAATCTCACAATGGAATATTACTCAGCTATTAAAAAGTTTAAATCACATAATTAGTTAAAGGTAGAAAATATCATTCTGAGTGATGCAAATTCTTTTTATGCTATTCTGACTGGACTGAAGAAGAAACTTAAAGCAGTTTTCAGTTCTCTGTAGCCAAGGATGAATTTTTTTTTTTTTTAATTTTTTGGTAGACATTGATGTTTCTTCTTTTGAGAACTCTGTTCAGTTACATGGTCCTTTTTAATTGAGTGATTTGTATTCTTAAAATATTGGTTGCTTTTTTTGAAATTTATTTATTTATTAAAAATTTCCACCTCCTCCCCATTTCCCTTTTACTCTCCCCTCTCCCCTCCCTCTCCTTCTCCAGTCCTAAGAGAAGTCAGGGTTTCCTGCCCTGTGGAAAGTCCAAGGCCCTCCCCGCTCCATCTAGGTCTAGGAAGGTGAGCATCCAAACAGGCTAGGCTCCCAAAAAGACAGTACATGCAGTAAAATCAAAACCCAGTGCCATTATCATTGGCTTCTCAGTGAGCCCTCATTGTCAGCCACATTCAGAGAGTCTCGTCTGATCACATGTTCGTTCAGTCCCAGTCCAGCTGGCCTTGACGAGCTCCCATTAGATCAGTCCCACTGTCTCAGTGTGTGGGTGCAACCCTCGCCGTCCTGACTTCCTTGCTCATGTTCTCCCTCCTTCTGCTCCTCATTTGGACCTTGTGAGCTCAGTCCAGTGCTCCATTGAGGTTCTCTGTCTCTGTCTCCATCCATTGCCGGATGAAGGTTCTATGGTGAGATGAAAGATATTCATCAGTGTGGCTATTAGATAAGGCCAGTTCAGGCACCCTCTCCTTGCTGCCCAAGGACCTAGCTGGGGACATCTTTTTTTTTTTTTATTGTTTCTATGATCTAGAGAGTAATCTTTAGTCAGACAAGTAGCTGGAATATATTCTGTGGTGGGTCTGTACAAGATTAAAAGTTTGTTTTATTCTATGGATGATTTTTATTTCTTGAGATCCTATTTGCCAATTGCTATCTTATATCCTCTGCTACTAAAATTCCATTCAGAAATCTTTGCTGGGGTCTACACATTGAAACATTCATTCTCCCTTGTTTCTCTGTATCAGTTTCATGATATCAAGTCTTAAGTTGAAGTCTGTGATGCACTTGAGTTAATATGTTTGTAAAGAGAAAGAAAATAATCTAGTTTTATTCTTTTACTATGTGGTTTTACTAGCACTATTTGTTTCAGTGTATTTTCATTTGCATAAATTATTTTCCTTTGCATAAAGGAAGACAACTATTGTGTTAATTTTTTGTTCTGAAAATTTATTGATACCGTTATCAACTCTAAGAGACTCACTGTGGGCTCTTTAGGTTGTCTTATGTTTGAAGGATCATTTACCAGGTATAGTTGACTTAAATACCTCCTATTAACATGATTTTACTTTAGTTTACCTCTTGACTTATTGATATTCCTAAAATTTGAAAATTATATTAAATGGGAGGAATCTCATTGAGTATCTGAGTGGGAATGCTTTAAGTTTTTCTCCATTTAGCATTGTGTTGACTACAGACTGGATATGCAGATGTTGTTATGGTGTGGCATGGTCTATCTATTCATCGCCTTTCATGACTTTGTCATGGAGGTACTTTGCTTTTTGTCAAAGATGTTGTCAGTATATCTGAAGGTGATCATCTGATTTCTATTTGTGATGATTACTTTTTCATCAAGTTCAAGCAACCATGTCCACATCTTTGGAATAAAGCCAAATACCTCCTTATGAATGTTGATTTTTGTGTGATCTTTAATTCACCTTTTTTAAAAATAATAAACTGAAAATCAATTCTTCTCTCATACTACACATCTCCTCCCTCCAGTCCTAATATCACAGCCCCATTTCCCTTTCCCACACACCAACTCTCTTTATTTCTTTCGATGAGAGCAGACCTCCAAGAAGGAAGAGCAAAACAGGGCCATACAGTATACAATAAGGGAATCAAAAGTCCTCATATTTATGCTAGACAAGGCAACACAATGGGAGAAAAATTGTCTTGTAGTCAAAAGAGTGAGAAAAACACCTGCTTCCTTTTATAGGAGCCCCACAAAATCTTCAAAATTATAATTATAATATATACACCTGATCTATACCACTGCAGGTCCCTTGATTGCTGCCTTCTCATATGCAAATGAAAATGCATTGAGCATAAATTCTGTGCTGGCTAGTTTGTGTCAGCTTAACACAAGCTACAATTATCTCAAAGAAGGGAACCTCAATTAAAATATAGTACCTCTGTAAGATCTAACTGTAGGGCATTTTATTAATTATAATTAATGAAGGAGGGCACAACCCATTGTGCTGGTGTCATATCTGGGCTGTTGTTTTTGGATTCTATAAATATATCTCAAAGTAGTTTTGATTTGCAATTTCCTTTTGACTAAGAATGTTGAAATTTTTTTGTGTTTCCCTAGTGTTTGTCTTTTCTCTTTTGAGAATACTATATTTATAGCAGTACTCCATGTTTTCTTTTTCTTTTCTTCATTATTTTGGCTTTTCAGACAGGTTTTCTCCGTGTATCCCTGGATGTCCTGGAAAGTATTTCATAGACCAGACTTCCCTCAAACTCAGAGAGTTTCATCTGTCTCCAGAGTGCTGGAATGAAAGGTCTGTGTCATCACCACCAGAATTGTACTATATTTAAATTTGATTATTTTATTATGTTTTAATTTTATGATGTTTTATTTCTTGAGTTCTTTATATAATTTGACTATGAGGTCTCTTATAGATGTGAAGTTCGTAAAAGTATCTCCTATTATGTAACCTGATGATCATCCTGAGTGAGGTAATATGAATCCAAATGTACAAAATGGTGTTTATCCACATTTATGTCTATGGTACCTCTTATATCTTCAATAAGTAATCTATAATTCATATGACCACAGGAATTAGGTGCTGGATAAGTGAGAGCTTAGAGGATTATAATACCATAGGAAAGGAAAATAGAATAGTTATGGATGGATGAGGGGGTACTGAAACAAGAGAATCAAATAGGCAGTGGGAGGAGAGAGAGGGATGGGGGGAGGATAAAGAGAAGAACACCTAAGACTAGGGCCATTTGAAATGCCTGAGTGTGTGAATGTGTGCAAAGGTAGTCTAAACAGAATCATCATGGAGCAGGGAAGCAGTGTAACTACTGGATGCCTTTCATCAAATAGGCCTACAATTCCTAAAATGGGTTATATCTATTGAATTATGGGCCAATAGGGTACCAAGAGAACTGCTAAACAGAGCAGAAATTCAGAAACTCACAGCTGGACAAGGTGTAAAGAGTGAGAGACCTTGCAACATTTAACCCTCATTGGCTGTCTTCATCAATTCCTTCCACCTAGGCCTCAGGAAACTCTACGGAACAGGAAGCAAAAAGGCTTTTAAAAACATGATGTGATGGGAAAACACCAATGATACAAGTCCTTCTAAACTCAGTAGGAACAATGCACATATGAACTCAGAGATTATGGCAGCCTGTGCAGGGCCTTAAGAGGTTTGTACCAGATGAAGTTCCAACACTGAGAGAAGAGACAAAATTTCTCAGTCCCAACTTAGAATCTCTCTACAATTGATAGCCACTCACAAAAGAGAAATTAGTATTTTCCAACAGAGTCTCACTGTTTTACAAATATTCTTTGATTTGGGTTTTTTTTTTTAGTTTGGTGTTTTGTTTTTCTTTTCATTCATTTACTTATTTGTTTGTTTATTTATCTTTCTTATATTGTATCTTGACAAGTTTATCCTCCCTTCTCTCCTCCCACTACATTGTCGCCACATGACCTCTCTCCCAGATACTCTCTCCTTCAGTTCACTTTATAATACTGCAGTCTGATAGCAAACAATCATGGTATATCAAATTATATTAAACCTAGGCACATTCTCTCATATTAAGGCTGAATATAGAAAACTAGTAGAAGGAAAAGGGTCCCAAAAGCAGGCTAAAGAAACAGAGGTAGGCTCCACTCCCACTGTTTATAGTTCCACAGGACACCAAGCTAACACAATCCTAACATATATGCAGAGTGTGTACATCAGACCCATGTAGGCTTCCTGATAATCCTTTCAGTCTCTGTGAGCCCATATACATCCTGGGTAGTTGATTCTGTGGGCCCTCTTCTTTTGGTGTCCTTGACCCCTCTGGCTCATATAACCCTTTCTTACACTCTTTTGCAGGATATGCCCAACTCCACTTCTTTGCCTATGAGTCAATGTATCTATTAACAACAGTTGCTCTATGAAGCCTCTTTGATGATAATTATGCTAGACTCCAGTCTACAAATATAGCAGAGAATCATTAGGAATCATTTCATTGAGATTGGTTTATTCAATGCGGTGGTTTATTTGTTTGTTACTTTTTGTTTTGTTTGTTGTTTTGTCAGTCATGTTTGGTTTTATTCTAGGTTTGGGACTATCCAGCCTCTGGATCTTTGCCCTTCAGGCAGTGTCAGATACTGGCTTCCTCTCATGGGATGGGTCTCAGATTGTGCAGGTCAATGGTTGACTACTCACACAAGTTTTACACCACCTTTACCTTTTGCAGGCATTGTCAATTGTAGGTCAAAAGTTTTATGGCTATATTGGTATCCCAGTTTCTCCACTGGAAGCTTTGCCAGGCTTCAGAAAATGGGTGGTTTAGGTTCTAGATCATCTTGTAAGGTAAAGGACACTACCAACAGAAAAAAAACTTACTTATCAACAAACTAGACTAAAAAGACACAAATCATCTAATTAAAAAATGAAGTATAGATCTGAATAGATAATTATTAACAGAGGAATCTCAAATGACCAGAAACACCTAAAGAAATGTTCTACATTCTTAGCCATTGGGAAATTGAAAATCAAAATTTCTCGTGGTAGTAAAAGGTTGTACAGTAACTTTGGAAATCAATATGGTTTTTCTTTGGAAAACTAGGTAGTCAGTCTACCTCAGGACTCAGCTATACAACTCATGGGCATATATCCAAGGGACTCTCTACCATACCACAAGGACACTTGTTCAACTATGTTCATAGTAATAAGTTCAAGAAACTGGAAACCACCTTGATGTTCCTAAACCAAAGAATATAGAAAGAAATTGTGGTACATTTACACAATAGGGTATTACTTAGCTGATAAAAATAACATTCTGAAACTTATAGGTTAATGAATGAAACTATAAACGATCATGCTGAATGAGGTAACCCAGATCCAGGAAGATCAACATTGCATGTAATCATGTGTAAGTGGATATTAGCTATAAAGGACAACTATGCTTCAATCCACAAACCCTGAGAGACTAACTAAAAAGGAGGGCTTATGGGGGAACACATGGATCTCCCTGGGAAGGGGAAACATAGTAGATTTCATGGTTTAACTGGGAGCAGGTAGGGTTGAGAACAAGATGGTCTTGGTATGGGGTGTAGAGAGAGAGATTACTATGAGAGTTGACAGGAACTGTTGGCATTTCAGGGTAGAAACCTAAGGCAATAGAAACTTCCAAGAATCTATGAATGTGACCATAATGAACACAAATATTCTTTTTTTTTTCTTAAAAATTTCCACCTCCTCCCCTCCTCCCATCCCCCTCTCCCTCCCTCTCCAGTTCAAAGAGCAGTCAGGGTGCCCTGCCCTGTGTGAAGTCCAAGGTCCCCCGCTCTCCATCCAGGTCTAGGAAGGTAAGCATCCAAACAGACTAGGCTCCAACAAAGCCAGTGCATGCAGTAGGATCAAAGCCCAGTGCCATTGTCCTTGGCTTCTCATCAGCCCTCCTTGTCTGACACATTCAGAGAGCTAAGACCTATGCCTAGAAATATAAGGCAAACATGAAATAAACTCAGTGCTTTTGTTTATTTGTTTGTTTGTTTGTTTTTAGTCTCATAATACTGCCTGGGCATTTTTTTTTTGCTCCCAGTGGTATATTTGGAAGTATTTTTAAATTTTTCCTCTACCATATAAGCATTTTGCATATATATTATGGTTTTTGAGTTTGTTTTCTTCAGGGATGTCTGTGTATTCCAATGTTTGTGTCTCTGTGTGTTTATGTCTCTCTCTTTCTCTGCGTCTGTGTGTTTATTTGTGCTATTTTTGACTTTGTTTTACTTGTCATTTTCATTTGTGTTGATCTAGTCAAATTTACTTTTGTTTTATCTTATTATTATTTTGTTTTCTAATGAAAAATAACAAGAAAGGATATAGATTTGGGTGAGTGGGCAGGAAAGATCTGGGAAGAGTTGGGGAATGGGAAACTATGATCAAAATATATTTTATGAAACACTATTTTCAATTAAAAAGAAAAGAAAGATCACATCTTGATAAATGTTGCTTTTGATGTTGAGAAAGAGGACCACTGATATAGTTTGTGTGCAAAAACAGTCAATCACTTTGAAAACCAGTTTACACTTAGGAACCATAAATCGAATCATAAGATTTAGGTATGCCCCATAGGTATATACACAAAGAATTTTATTCCTAAAGCACACATTCTAGAAGCCCATGTGCATTTTCCTTTATTGGCAATACATAGTAAAATTTAATAATCTAGATATCCATGAGGTAATAATTATATAATGAAAATGAGTGTCATATAGATAATTGAATATTATTCAAAAATAAAGAAAAATTAAATTATTTAATATGTATAAAAATGGATACTACTTATTATACTAAAATATGATATAGCATATAGTCCAGGATCCTATGTTACAATAGTTATATTATAGGGGTGGGAGCAGGGGCAGAGGAAAAACTGGGAAAAAGGGTAAAAGCTAATAAAAACCAAGGATATATGAAGAAACCACATGGAAGCCCTTGACTTTTTAAGTTACTTTTAACACAAAATTTTATAAATATTGACATGAAGATTCAAGCATAAGTGGATAAATGACAGTCCTAGAATCCCTGATTTGTCGAATAAAATTCCAATGAATGTTATGGAATTCTTCCCTAAAAATGTCCAAAATGAAGGACCTATAGGCCTCAAACAATACTATTCCATCCTCTGCATACGTCCCAATAGCTTAAGACTCTCTGTACCTTTGTTTATAGAATACAGATAAACTGTCTTTGGACAGAACTGGAAGCATGTTTTATGGTGACTAATTTTCATAGTATTGGAAGCTGCAATGTATGCAAATGGCATAGAAAAAGGCAAATAATAAAATAATGATAGACTTGAGGGAAAGAACAATTGGGAGTTGAATGTGCAAAGAGAATATTTTTATACTTCGTTAGTAGCGGAAGTTAAATAATGGTATAGTGCTCTATTATGAAGACATTCAGTATCAATGATATATATATATATATATATATTAGATAAACTCAAATATAGATGGATCAAAAGTGATACATTTGAAGATAGTACTAATTTTAAAATAGTAATACAGTTTTCTGAATATCTAAATAAACCAGAAATGGTTAAGGCTTTACTAAAAATGCTTTCTCCAATTGTGTATGCCCATGTGGGTACATTTAGATACTCTTTAGAATGAACGGAGCCTTATATATTTATTGTATCCTCTAAACTTTATTACAGTCTCGGTTGGATGAACTGAAGCTAAGCAGTCAAACCAACAGGCAGGAAGTAAACTTTATTTTTTTTTAAATGAAAATTCTTTGAAGAAGTCTGGAATAATTCACAAAATAAACAAGCCTCTGTCAATCTATTTTATTATTGTTGTGTATAATTTACCTCACAGAAGAAAGGCCAAGTTTAAGTGTCACAGTATCCTGGGTTCTTCAGAATCAAAACAGAATGTCCTTCAGCTTAGAACATACAAGATTGTGGATCCTAATTAATGTACATTTTATTGTATGGTATGAGCTATATAAATTTGTAAGACATCCTATTTGTATGTGTTTCCAAGTATATAATGTCTGTCTGAAGTGTCAACTTCAATTTAATTAATATTCAAAATATACATTGTATATATTTATTATAAATGTTACTATGTGATATAAGAAGATTTTCATTTAAAAACCTGTGACAAAAAGATCAACTTCCTCCTTACCTGTTCACATCTCATTTTACAGTCCCATACTCCTGTGCTTATTAGACCTCCTTGTTCCCCTACATTTATATCATATTTACATATAAATTTGGAAATATATATTTCTGTTTTGAACAGACCATATATATATTTTATTTTATTCTTCATTATTGCAAGTTTTCAGTTTTTATTTATTTAATATTTTATATATAATTTTATAAACAATTTATTTTATATATAATTTTATATGTAATATATAATATTTTATATATATATATGGTCTGTTCAAAACAAGGAGAAAAAACAAGATGTTTGTTTTACTGAGACTGGATTGATTTTTATATTTTTGAATATATATGTGTCAATAAAAATAAAAGAGGTCATGAACTTAGGTAATTTAGAGGGAGTCAGTTGATGAATAGAGTAATGCTTGCAGTAAAGAAAGGGAACTGACAAAATGATCCATTTGTACTTTATTTTATTCTTCATTATTGCAAGTTTTCAGTTTTTATTTATTTAATATTTTTATCTTTTAAAATTAAAATATAATTATATAAATTTTCTACTTTCCTTTTACTGGCCCCAACCCCTCCCATGCACAGTCACTTGCTTTATCTTAAATTTAGAGTTTATATTTCCTTAATTATTGTGACAGATATTCACATTTTTGCTAAATACATTAAATACAATCTCTGGACCCATATAATATTACTTCTTTAAATGAGTTCAGAGCTCATGTTGGATAGTCAATTGGTGAATGTTTCTTCTCTCAAAGAGACAATTCGTAACACTCTCAGTGCTCTTGGGCTGTCTTAAGTTCTTCATCATGGGCTGAGGCCCCTTAAGACTTTCCCCCATGTTAACATGTCTTCTCACGTTATCTTTGTTCATAAATGCACTTTTTAATTGGCATTTGCGATGATTCTGGTTGAAACACACTGTTAGTGACTTGTACAATACTCTACAACTTAAAGGCACAGAATTTATTAATCAGGAGCATGAACAAGGGGCAATTCTCAATCAACTGTAGGAAACAAGAGAAGAAAAATGCCAAACTCAGATTTCCCTTCAGATCTCAAGATAATTGGGGAGGCTAAAGTCTGTCTTTCTATCTACACTGGGAGACACATGTTCTCTAGAGTGAACGGAACGGATGAGTGTAATTGTGAGTCTCTGAGGAAATTAGGATCACGTCTCAAAGTGTAATACAATTTCTTCAGTTTCTTCTTTGATTTAAATGTTCTCATCTGTAGAAGAGCCAGGACATCCTTCTGTCCTAATTATAAGCACATACATCTTGAGGTTGAAGTGCCTTTTCTCTGCTTCCAGAAAAGACTCAAAGCTTTTATCACAAATAATGTTCTGCAATTCAGAAGTAGGTCGACGAAAATTAAGTCATATGTGTATCTACTTTAAATTAAAATATCTGGAACTTTCAAATATCAATTATTTATACACATGAAACTGAAATAATTGGGAAAGTAAGAGGGTTGGAATAAAAATTGTGAGATTCTGAATTTAAGGTATAGTAACAGACCTCTCTCTCTTCCTCTCTCTCCTTTCTCTCTCTCTCTTGAATATCTGTTTTAATTTTTATTTTGTTGAAAATACAGTTTTTCATATAATATATTCTGAATACAGTTTCTTCTCATTCAATTCCTCATAAATCCTTCCCACCTTCTCTCCCTTCTGATTCCATACCCTTAAATATCTTTTAATATATAATGGGCTTCAGCAAGTGTATTCTTTTTCCTGTACCAAATGAGACACAAGTAAAACCTTCAGAAGAGAGAAGACATCAGGAGCATCAGATAGTGTTAAGAGGCACTTATTGCCAGTAAGTTGCAGCATTTCCACTGCAGTTCTCCATGGTCAGAATTCAAGTCTTCCAGATTTATGACTTTGTGACATGAGAACAGGCAACATATTTTCTCTGTCCTCTCCTTGTTCTTTTAAGTTTAAATTAGGCACATGTTTTCCATTCATACCACAGCAAAGATGAATCTGTAGCAGCAGTCAGCACTGTACTGTCCAGGCATATGCTACCAATTTTAATGTTGTAATCAAAGAAAACAGGACAGGGTGAAAGGTTGAGCCCTTCTTACTATAGTCTTCTTTTTCAAAAATGCTAAAATTTGGTAAAACTGGATTTCAGACTTTGGATTTTTTTTTTGTGGCTGCAGAAGGTGATTCTGTATGATTAGTCTGGGCTAGAAGAAACATTCCCGACATATAACTCATAGGTGGGAAGGATCCATGACTGAGTATGGATCATCCTCTAAGGCACCTCCATTTCCTGTTTCCACAGATTGACTTACAGAAGAATGAATGCAGTAAATGTCTCTTTGGTGACTGAATTCATTCTGGTAGGATTAACAGGAAAGCCTGAACTCCAAATACCCTTGTTCTTTCTGTTCCTAGCAATGTATCTGGTCACTGCATTGGGAAATTTGTGTTTGATAATTCTGATTGTGCTGGATTCTCATCTCCACACGCCTATGTACTTTTTTCTCTTTAACTTGTCCTTTATAGACATTTGCTATTGTTCTGTGTTCACTCCCCAAATGCTGATGAACTTTATATTAAGGAAAAATGTAATTACATACACAGAATGTATGACCCAACTCTATTTCTTTATGTTCTTTGCTACTTCTGAATGCTATGTGTTGACATCAATGGCCTATGATCGCTACATGGCCATCTGTAATCCACTGTTGTATAATGTTGTCATGTCTCCTAAACTATGTTTGATACTTATGTTTAGTTCCTACATTATTGCATTTTCTAGTGCTGTGGCTCACACTGCATGCATGCTGAGACTGAGCTTCTGTGATGCCAACACCATCAACCACTACTTCTGTGATATTCCTCCTTTGCTTCAACTATCCTGCACAAGCATATATGCCAACAAGCTTGTAATATTTGTTGTTGGGAGCATCCATGTAATTGTTCCTACTTCAACTATCTTTACCTCCTATGGTTTTATCATCTCTAGTATCCTCCGCATCAGTTACTCTGAGGGCAGGTCCAAAGCCTTCAGCACGTGCAGCTCTCACATCCTTGCTGTTTCTCTGTTCTTTGGTTCAGCTACGCTCGTGTATTTCAAACCCTCCTCATCTGGGTCTGTGAATGAAGGAAAAATCTATTCTGTCCTTTACACCAATGTGGTTCCCATGATGAATCCCTTAATCTACAGCTTGAGGAATAAAGATATTAAAGTTGCCTTTAGGAAAACCCTAAGCAGCAGAAACATTTGACTGGTCAAGTTGTATTTAATTTCTTATTCTGGGCACAGAAATTGTTTCTACTTATGGGCGATATTTAAGATGTAGAATTTACCTCTTTTTTCTTTTCTAGACATAATGCTACCTTTTTTTCCAGTTTTTGAACAGCCAAAGACTCTTGGAATAATTATGAATTCTAGGCTGTTTTTGTATCATAAAAAATTGAGTCTTTTAAATTTGGTTTAATATTGTGATAGCTTGTCTTCTTAATTCTCTGTCATTTCCTCCATTTTCTATTGTATTTCTTATTTAAAATAATTACATAAAACAACTTATTCATTTCCCTCCAGTCATTGCAAGCTTATCTTTTTTATTCTCATAATATAAAATGGCTTCTCAATTTATCAAATGAAGAAACACTATTATGCTAGTTTCCACTCTATGTAGGGGTGTCTCATTTTGAAGTTGTGTCTTTGAATGTTTAATTCAAACTGCTGATTCTGATCTTGTCTGTCTTTCTTCCATTGGCAAGCAACATATCCCTTCAACTGACAATGAAATCATTACGATTTATTCGTGAACAATAGCTTAATGAATGTGTATAATTTCTCCGTTTCAAGCAAGATAATTTTTTGCAATAAGAAGTTTAGTTCATATGCAAAATTAAAAATGGAAAACTTTGAATGTTTTAAGGGTCTAGTGATTCAAGAAAGATCTAGAAAGAAAGGGTGCCAATCACAGGCTTTATACGATAAGACACAAAGACAGACAATGAGTAAATAGGAGACTTTTCCTGCTAAGAATCATGGAGAGTTTCTGAAAATCATGTTATTTTTAAATCTTAGCTTTCTTAAGTAGAGCATTGCAAATATTTACCTTACTTTTTTCATTTTACATTATTCTTAACACCCACAATGACAGTACATTAATTGTATTTTAAGTGATGTTGATTGTTTTATATAGAAATGAAGACAGAGTGTATTTGTTGATTTCAAGTAGAGTGAAAACAGGTAAGTCAAGGAATAGAATGAGTGGTTATTGAGACACTAAATAGGAAAAAATACTTGAGACAGTAAAGGATAGGCAAATGAAACCTCTTTCTATGGATTTTTTTCTATTTTTGGAACTTTCTTGAAATATTGAGTACTGAAACATCTCTCTGGATAGGTCAAAAAGCTTAAGATAATTGACAGAAAGAAAAGTTTAACATGAAGGAAGATCCATAGATAAATAAATTGTTTCATTGTGGTTGATTTTATATGGAATTCCCATATGGAATTTCTCTACAAGATAACCAAAATATGACAAAATGTGTTGTGCTGATATTATTTCCACATATCTTCTGAAGATCTCGATTTTTCTCTTCTGTGAATCAATGTGAATAGATAGTGTTTACAGTCAAACACCATTTTAAATTATCACCTGAAACATTAAAAACTGCAATAAATATTGCAAGATTTTTCATTCTAAATAGAGGTTGTTCTACACAGTGTATGGGGGGATAGTAGAAATTGTGATTAGTAAAAAACAAAAAAACCTTTCTCCATCTAAGGGGAATGTTTCCATCTCATATATCAATGAAGCATCATAATCAGAAATAAAACATGCACATGGTTCATATAGATGCCTATGACATCAGGCAGACATGACTGTACTCTTCTGTAGGATAGACATTTGCCACTGTTTATTGAGGTGAGCTGTCACAGGACTTGTCAGTAATAAACAAACAGGAGATTTTGTACTTTTCACTTTTTCTTTTTCCTTCCTTGGCCAATGTGCTGATAACAAAACTTCACATAGTTTTGAAATTAAAAACCTAAGGGAAGAAAGCCAGGAAATTATTTCAAAATAGTCACAATAAGAGACTGGTCCACAGAACAATCATCAAAACACATGTGTAACCCTGCTTGATGGAGAAAGCATTATGTTGATATGGGATTCCCTTCTGTAGGCGGTGAGCACCACTGATTAATAAAGAAACTGTCTATGGCCTGCACAATGCAAAGTAGAATTAGGTTTGGAAAACTAAACTGAATGCTGAGAGATAAAAAGGCAGAGTCAAGGAGATGCCATGGAGCTGCCAGAGGGGAAAGACATGAGCTGCCAGTAGGAACATTGCCAGTAGGCCACGAGCCTTATGGTAAAATATAAAATAATGGAAATTGGTTATTTCTAGGTGTAAGAGCTATCTTGCAATAAACGTAAGTTATTGGCCAAATGGTATTGCAAATAATATAGATTTTGTGTGATTATTTCTGTTAGGGAAGCTGGGAAATGAACTAGAGGTATCTTCCTACATTCAGTAGGTCAATGCCAGCATGGTTAATTAAAAAAAAAGAACTATATAAGAAAAAAACTGAGAAAATATGTCACTAAGTCCTTGCTTAATATGTGTTAATCCTTGGATTAAAAGCTAAGTACCACAGGAATCTCTAAGAAAAAATGATATGATGAGTACTAGCCATATTTATCTACATATGCACATGACCATTATAAACTTTCTTAATCAAAGTTTTGCTATAGTACTTGCTTTATTTACCCGTATATTATGTTTATATACTCATGCAAATATCCTGATTTTCACTATTAAATGTTCTTATACAACTTTCACTAGAGTGTTATTTATGTGAATAATGAAAAGAACTTAAGCAACTATGAAGAATTAAAAACCCAAGTATATGTAATTATCATTTATAGTAGAAAATTGGATCTCACAGAAGCAAATAAAGATGTCAACTAAAACTGTAGAGAAATCTAGACTTGTTCATGGCAGAGACAATCAATTCACCACACCTGAGGGTTAATTTTCACTTATGTCTATTAAAGGAAGGAAGGCAGTGTTCAGTTCAGTTGAACAGATTTGCAAAGAACAATAAATATATTATTTTATTTAATACTGTTTTAAGAAGAGTATGTTCTATTCCATTTATAGAATTTCATTTTAACCTCTTTGTTTATAAGGTTTTCCTTCAGTGAAATTCTTCAAATATTTCTTAGAAGAATTACTTTAATTCCTGCATGCTAGTGTCAGACCTAGGGCCTCATATGGGCTACTTTAATATGCTATTCCATTTGTTAATGATATAATGAAGAACTTAAGAAGTCCATATTCCAAAATAGTATAAAATACTGAAGAATTGCTCTATTATCATAATCAAAGGCATCAAAGTATATAAGCTAAAAACTGACTAATATTGATAAAATAGTTGGTGTATAAATAAACAAAAACATCTTTAGTTCATAGCTTAGGTATGCATTGCTTGATATCTTGTGCTCAGAGTCAGGAAAGTACAGTTGCATGTGCCCTTGCACACTTGTAAGTACACATATATTTATGCACCCATGCACACACATACCAAACACAAAACAGTAAATACTAAATAAGTAACCAAATATAATAAAAGTTTGTAGAAGAAAATCACAAAATTCTGATTAATGAAATTAATGAGATATGACCATCTGGAAGCATAGGTTATGTACATCCGTCAGAAAACTTACTACTATTATGGTGTCAGTACATTCGAAAGAGTCATTGCTATCCCTAGCATATCAAAATGACATATCACATATCACAATGACATTTTCATTCTAATATTCATAGATAATGTCAAAGGACTATGAATATGCCAGGCCATTTTGGAAAATAACAAAACTAGATTACTATCACATCTACATTTTAAAACTTGTCAGAAAACCAAAACCAAAAGAGTGCAGAATGGAAAAAAGGGCAGGTAATCAAAGAAATGGTATAACACAGACAGCTCAAAAACAAGATCTTAGATGAAGGGTTAAGGAATGTTTGAAGAAGTTTCTAAGACCATGTGTTGTGGGAGATGGACAATTTCTTTAACTGGGAAAACTGAATGCAGGCAAGCAAGAAAGTTATATTGGACCCTAACAGACACTGTATATTAACTCCAAGTGGGTACAATACCCAGTGTAAAGATTTAAAATTAAATTATTTATAAGAAAATGTACTGCCAAAAATTCACAACCTTACATGCGGTGATCACTTTTGTACAATAGCATGAAAAACACAGGCAGCCCAAAAACAGAGGAGTCTCACTATGACCAGACTTCTTTCATGTGAGTAAAACTGTCCGTTCATGAGGGTTTATAACATCAGTTTGAGTGGGTTGGTAATCACTTGGGAGGCAATCTCCTGGTCATGTTGTCCAGTAGTCTCTAGATTAAGATAATAGAGGTGGAAAAATAAATCGTGAATCTAGATTGCACTATTTCATGGACTGACTTTCCAAAAGCAAAAACAATGACAATCTCTTCACTTTTATGACTGCGGACAGTGCAACCAACTGGCCATTACTTCTGCCACCTTGATTTCCCCATCATGATTCTCTTCATCTTGGTCTGTGAGCCATATAACCCCTACCTTTCCTTTAAGTTGTTATTACCATGTATTTTGTCATGGCAATAATAAAAGTAACTGCTATAATACTGAGCAGAAGAAAATATTTTACAATCATAGAATATAAAGATAATCCATTGAAACCCACAATTGCAACCTGCTAATGAAAAAGGATATGAATTACATGTGCATGTCTACAAAGCAACAAGCAAATATTTATGAGCTCATTAACAGTGCTCACCATCATTAGTCAGGAGGAATATTAAAGCAAAGTGCCAAGAGATGCTAATTGTACATATCTTGTTGACTACTATTAAAAAAGAAAACAGAAAAAATAAATTTGGTGAAGATCCAGTAATTTAGAATCTCATGTCAATGTTTACAAAAATATGAATGCAGTATAGTCACTGAGAGCTGAAGAGAAACTAAAAGATTAAACACTAGTGCTGAAGATGCAACTTAAAGATAGAGTACATGTGTGAGAGTTTAAGATCCCATTATGATCACCAGCACTACAAAAATTATGTACTATGATGGAATGTGAATATATTTAATAGCATATTATTTATAATATATGAAAACATGGGAGTCAATTGAATGTCTTTAATAGATAAGCAAAATATGATAAAGTTGGACTATTTGTTATCTTTACAAATAAATAAAATTTTAATATTTTAAGACCTGAAAAATATTTCTTTGTATGTATATAACACATTTTCAGTATCTACTTAGCACATGATGGACATCTAGACTGATTCCGTTTTCTGTGTTTTGTTCCTTAGAAAAATAATGAATGTGGTGTGCGTGTGTCAAAATAGAAAGATGTAAGCTCCTTTGGAGACATCCCTCAAAGCAGGATATGAGCAATCAGATGGTAGATCGGTTTCTAATTTGTTGAGAAAGCAATAGAGTGGCTTACATATTGATTACCTATTCTACATTCCCATCAACAGATTATAAGTGTTTTTCCTTCTTAATATCTATCCAAGCATTTGTTTTCCTTGTATTCCAGATGAAAACCATTCTTACTGGAGAGAATAGGGAAATACTTTTCTGACTAGGAGAGGAAGCAGTGGAGGCTACAGACAAGATGTACTGTATGAGAGAAGAATAAAGAAATTATAGATATTTTAAAAGATAATTGATGAATTTGGGGAGGTATGTTTCCATCTGCACAAGAACAAGTATATTCCCTATAGAAAAACTAGCATGAAATTTAGAATCTCAAGAGAACAAATGCAAAACATGATCCAAGTTGTAAATAAAAGCACCTCAATACCTTTATATATTCAAATGCTATCCTTTTGGAAAGGGAGTCACTAAATTAACCATGAAAACTGATATTGTATATATTTATTTATTTATGTAGTAATATATGTCATAAAATGATTTTCATATAAAAGCATATGTGCACCCCATTGTTAAAACCACTTCTTACCCTATATTCATATTATATGTACATATAATGTTCATTAATGTACATGAAATTTGTTAGCCACAAGGAATAAAAAATAATGTTTATCTTAATTAGAATAAATCAGCTATAAATTTTTGCATATATATATGTATCAATAAATGTAAAAGAAAAGGAGGACATTAATTTGGTTTATTGTAAGGGGTTAGTTGGTAAATAGGGGATGCTTGGAATAAGGAAAAGGAATTGGGAAAATAATCATATTTATTTTCTTTTATTCTTTTCATTAAAACATTTTGGAGTATTTTTATTTAATGTTTCTATCCTTTAAAGTTAACATAAAATTAATTACATAATTTTTCATTTTTCTCTTCTTGCCTCCAAGACTTCTCGCAAACATCCAATGTTCTCCCTAATCTTCAGGGCATCTATTTCCTTAATTGTTGTTGCACATGCACACACACACACACACACACACACACACACACCTTTCAGTTACTTTGTATGAGTTCATACCTGACCACTTGACACTGGATAACAAATTGGGATATATTTCTTTCCAAAAAAAAAAAAAAGACTATTTCTTTTTGTTGTTGTTTTTGCTTTTCGGGACAGGGTTTCTCTGTGTAACAGCCTGGGCTGTCTTGGAACTAGCTCTTATAGACCAGACTTGCTTCGAACTCACAGAGATTTCCCCCTTTTCTGCTTTCCAAGTGCTGGGATTAAAGAAGTGCTCCACCACCACATGGCCCCAAAAGACTATTTTTAGCCATCCCAACATTCTTAACTATCTTTAGATTTTCTTCAGTTGAAGCCCTTTGAGATTTCTCCTTTTCCATGTTAGCATGTCTCCTGGTATCAGTCTTTTTCTGTAATATAGTTTTTTTTTTTTTAAATAGCATCTGTGATGTTTCTAGTTCCACAGCACTGGAGATAACCTCCTACAACTCTACAAATTTCAGACACAGACTATTGTCAGCCGCAAGATCTATGAGTAATTCTCACTTAATTGCAGGAAGAGAAGAGAAACCCCAACCTCATATTTCCTTTCAGATATCAAGATTATTGGAGAGGCAAGAGTCTATCTCAATATCTACACTATAGATATTACATTCTCTAGAGTAAATGGAAAGGATGAGTGTAATTGTGGGTCTCTCAGGGTAATGTTCAAGGGTGTAATACATTTTTTTCAGAACCTTTTTCAATATAAAGGCTCTCCTTTGAGGAAGAGTCTGGACATACTTCTGCCCTGCTTCTAAGCATACACATCATGAGTACAAAGGGCCACTTTCTCTGTTTCCAGAAAAGATTCAAGTCTTATCGAGAAATAGTGTTTTGTAAATCAGAAATTGGTCCAGGAAAATTAAGTCTTATGAAGATGAATAAAAAAGACAACAAAAGTTTTTATGGATGAGGGGAAGGAGAAATCTTTTTTTTTTTTTTTTTTTTGATTTTCGAGACAGGGTTTCTCCGTACTTTTGGTTCCCATCCTTGAACTTGCTCTTGTAGGCCAGGCTGGCCTCGAACTCACAGAGATCCGCCTGCCTCTGCCTCCCGATTGCTGGGATTAAAGGCATGCGCCACCACTGCCCAGTAGGAGAAATCTTGATTAACTGTTGATGGGAGTGTAGATTAGCTTAGACAATGTTGAAATTGGCCTGGAGTTTTCTTAGCAATAGAAACAGATCTACCATGTGATTGCTCATATTTTGCTTTGGGGGAAGTCCCCAGAGAGCTTACATCTTTTTGTTGTGATACTTGTACATTCACATTCATTGCTCTTCCGGTCACAAAGGACAGGAAATTGAAGCAGCCTAAAGTTCATTATCTGCTTAATGGATATTGAAACTGCATTATACACACAACTGAATATTATGCTGGTGAAAAGAAATTGGAAATTTTATTTATCTTTAGGGTAAGATATTATGCTCAGATCCTCAGAGTCCCCCCCAAAACCAACAAGAAGACCTAGTCCTGCGTGTAAAAGCAAAGAGCCTTTATTCTTCAAGTTTTCAAGCTAGGACTCTCCATGTGTCCAACATATTGGAATGATCAGAGAGTCCTGAGCTCAGTTAGAGTTGGGTTTTTATACCGGTAAAGTGGGGGTGAGGGATTTATAAGGTCCAGGACCCCTGATTAGCTGCCATTTGTTTTGGGGTATCCTGGTGAATATGTGCTGGCAGGTGATCCGATTTACAATGGTTGGAAAAATAGGGAATTTTTTGGATGGTCTTTTCCTGGGTGGTGCCTGGGTAATCTCAGTTTGTGGTCCTTCCAGTAACCAAGTATTGCCTCAGGGAAAACTACTGAGAATTTGGTTTTTATAAAGCTTATCATGACTGATTCCTACATTAGAAAGTAATCCAATTTTTTATATAGTATTTTACTTATTTATTAATGAAAGGAGATTGAATTTCCTCCCCTCTTTTTATCTATTATACATAAGGTGCTATTAAATATATTCACATTCAATCAAATGGTATTATATTTTAATTTTTGTAATGCTGGATATAAAACATGGAATCCTAAATTCTCACAAATATGTGCTATCTTAAGGTTACACCTTCAGCTCTGATGTGACTGCACAGCATTCATTATCTTGTAAACATTACGATGAGGTTCTAAATTATTAAATCCTCTTCAACACTTATATTTTCTAATTTTTTAAATATAGTAGGCAACAAGATCTGTAGAATTAGCATCTGATGGTCTACTTCCCATATCCAGGCAGATGACTTATATGTTTTTCGTTGGATTCACCTTCTTATTTTGCTTCTCTAGGATCACAAATTATAGGCTCAATGTCCTTTATTTATGGCTAGAAACCAATTATCAGTGAGTATATCCCATGTTCATCTTTTTGGGTCGGGGATACCTCACTTAGGATAGTGTTTTCTATTTCCATCCATTTGCATGCAAAATTTGCGCAGTCATTGTTTTTTACCACTGAGTAGTACTCTAATATGTATATATTCCACACTTTCTTTATCCATTCTTCCACTGAAGGGCATCTAGGTTGTTTCCAGGTTCTGGCTATTACAAATAATGCTGTTATGAACATAGTTGAACAAATGCTTTTGTCATATGATAGGGCATCTCTTGGGTATATTCCCAAGAGTGGTATTACTGGATCTTGGGGTAGGTTGATCCCGAATTTCCTGAAATCGCCACACTGATTTCCAAAGTGGTTGCACAAGTTTGAATTCCCACCAGCATTGGATGAGTGTGCGCCTTCCTCCACAACCTCTCCAGCAAAGGCTATCATTGTTGTTTATGATTTTAGCCATTCTGACAGGTATAAGATGGTATCTCAAAGCATCTTCAACAAATGGTGCTGGCAGAACTGGTTGTCCACCTATAGAAGAATGAAAGTAGATCCATATCTATCACCATGCACAAAAATCGAGTCCAACTGGATTAAAGACCTCAATATCAGGTTGAACACACTGAACCTGATAGAAGAGAAAGTGGGAAGTACTCTACAACAAATGGGCAAGCACAAGAGATTATTTGCTTCGCATATCCCCAGCATCACAGACATTAAGGACAACATTGCATAAATGGGACGTCCTGAAACTGAGAAGCTTCTGTAAAGCAAAGGACACTGTCACTAAGACAAAAAGGCAACCCACTGACTTGGAGAAGATCTTCACCAACCCTACAACAGAAAAAGGTCTAATCTCCAAAATATAAAAAGAACTCAAGAAACTAGACTTTAAAATGCTAATTAACCCAATTAAAAAATGGGGCACTGAACTGAACAGAGAATTCTCAACAGAAGAAATTCGAATGGCCAAAAGACACTTAACGGTCATTCTCATCCTCCTTGGTGATCAGGGAAATGCAAACTCTTTTATTTTTCTATAGCTTTTGTGTTTTTCACATTATTGTACAGAAGTCGTCACCACATGTGAGGCTGTAAAGTTTTGGTCCTGTGTTTTCCTGCAATCACTTTTATTTTTACATCTTGACCAAGTGCATCTGACCCACTTGGATTAACAGATATACAGTGTCTGTAGGGTCCAACATAATATTTAATATCTAAATTCAGTTATCCTAACTGAAGAGACTGTCCATCCCCACAAGGGATTGTCTTAGGAACTTTTTCAAACCCTATATTTTTAAATCTTTATCTAAGATCTCGTTTCTAGGCTTTCTGTGTTATACCATTTCTCTGATTACCTGCTCTTATTGTCATACCACACTCTTTTGTTTATCGGGTTTCTGGCAAGCTTTGAAATTTGGAAATGGGAATAATTGAGGTTTTTTAAAGAGGATTTTAAATAATCAGAGTTTATTGATATTCTTTATGAATATTAAGATTAAAATTTCATTCTGATATGATAAGGATAACACTGATTCTACAGATGGCTTTGGAAAGTATTGGCACCACAGCAGTAGTAAGTTCTCTGATCAATTAACAAAGACTATCCTTCTAAGTGCTTATACCATTACTTTTTAAGCAGAATTTTGTGGTTTTCTTCTACAAACTTGTCAGTTCTGGTTAATTCTTCAGTCCTTACTTTTTGTGTATGGGGGGAATGTGCATATTCCAGTGGGTGTGGGTACCCAAGCATATGCAGGACCACATGTGCATCTGTACTTTTATGAATGTAAAATAAAGATATTAATAAAGGCATATCTAAACTATGAGCAAAAATTATTTTGTGTATTTATGCATCAACTTCTTTTAGAAATGTTATCCAATTTTCATTGTAAAATTTTTTCAGGTCTTTGATTATGAATGGTACAGTAATTTCTTAGTATTTTATTCTTTGGGATTCCTTAATATATAAAATCTTTAAGGTCCTTATTAAATTTTCACTGTTGACCCAACAATACCTCTGTTGGGTATGTAACCAAAGGATGCTCAATCATACCACAAGAATATGTGCTCAACTATGCTCACAGCAGCATTATTTGTTACAGCCAGAATGTAGAAACAACCTAGATGACCCTCATCCAAACAATGAATAAAGAGAATGTGGTACATTTACTTAACGAAGTACTACACAGAGGTTAAAAAAAATGACATTTTGAAATTTACAGGCAAATGGACGGATCTAGAAAAAAGCATTGAATGAGGTTACCCCAAAAGGAAGACAGATATAATATGTACTCACTCATAAGTGGCTTCTAGACCTAAAGCAAAGAAAAATCAACCTACAGTCTACAAACGCAGACAACTTAGACAACAAAGAGAACCCTAAGAGAGACATACAAGTATCTGTATAGAAATGAGGAAAATATAAGATTTTCTGAGTAAATTGGGAGCAAGAAAGTCAATGAGAGGGTAAAAGGAGAGGGGAGTGAAGGATGGGATTGGAGAAAAATGTTAATATGCTGTTTGTGAAGCTCAGTGGTAAAGAACTATCAGGCATAAATGAAACCATTGGATTTACTCCAGGCTGGAATCATAATTATTCTTCTAAGAAGAATGTGAAGAATTTAATTGAGAGAAGACTTCTATAACTGGAATAAAAAACATATTCTCTTTATACAATATTAATGTAATACAATTTTATTGTATTACAATGGCACCAGAGAAGTTAAGTAACAAAGAACCCTAAGAAAAACATATACAGATGTCCCCGGGAAGGGGAAATAGACAAGATATCCTGAGAAAATTCAGAGCATGAAGGTGGGCAGAGAAGGGAAAGTGAAAAGGAATAGGAGGGGAGGGGCAGAGAATTTGAGGAAATGGGATAATCAAGATGTAGAAAGGACAGAGACAGAGAATAAAGAAAGAGATACCTTGATTGAAGGAGTCATTATGAGCTAGTAAGAAACTTGGTACTAGAGAAATTCCCAGAAACCCACAAGGATAATCCCAGCTAAGACCATAAGACCATAAGACTGCTTTGCTCTGCAGTCAGATTGATGACTATCTTAGAGGTCACCATAGAACCTTCATCCAGCATCTGATGGAAGCAGAGGCAGAGAGCCACAGTAGAGCACTGGGCTGAGCTCTCAAAGTTGTTGAAGAGCGGGAGGAATAAGAATATGTGCAAAGAGGTCAAGAACATGTTGGGGATACCCACTGAAACAGCTTATCTGAGCTAATAGGAGCTTACCAACTCCAGCCAGACAGGAAAGGAGACAGCATAGAAGCAAACTAGGCCTTCTGAACGTGGGTGACAGTTGTATGGCTGGGGCAGACTCCATGGCCACTGGCAGCAGGATGAGAATTTAGCCCTACTGATTGTACTGGCATTTTAAAATTCATTCCCTTTGGAAGGATATCTTGCTCAGGCTAGATATAGTAGAGAGGGCTTTTGTCCTTCCTCAAAGCAATGTGCATTGCTCTCTCTGAGAAGTGGATGGAGAATGAGGTAGAAGGGAAGTTGGAGAGAATAAGAGGAGGGGACAGAGTGAGACCTGGAATTGGTATGTAAAATGAAAAATATATAATTTGCTTTCTTTTATAAAAAATAATGCAATAAGAAAGAATTTAAGAAAATAATTTGAATAATTTAATGACAGATGATTTCTATAAAAGAAATGAAAAATATTCTTTTTAAACAGTATCAATATAAAACAATTTTATTGTACCTCACAAATCCATACAAATAAACTGAATATTCATTGTCTTCCCTCTTTTAATAGACATAAGCGAAAATTCCTTCTTAGGTGTGGTGATCACGTTTAAGAGTCTAAATTGTTCTGCTAGCTTCCATGAGATCCATTATTATACTATAAAGGCAAATTACATACACTTGGGACTTTATTCTTATTATTTTTTGTTTGTTCAATGTTCATATAAATAATAATCTGATCATAATCATATGGCAATATTTTATCAGTAAAATCAGGATATATACAGGAATATATAAATATGAGATTATATAGAACATTCTGATGATATGGGAAATCAGTAATGATCATGTGCTTAAGTGAATAAAATATGGTTAATATCCCTGAGCCTAGATTCTTCTTAGGGTTCTTTTGTTTCCAGTTTTATGTTTTACCCCAAGGATTAAGTAAGCACATAGTAAGCAAGCACTCAGCACTAATGTATTTCTTCAGCTTTTTTCTCATGCAAGAGTTTTCTAAATTACATATGGTGTCCTTGGCCTACTGAGGGCTTGCCCCATTAAGTGCAGATGCTCATACCTTCTAATGATTATTCTATATATCAATTTCTTATCCGGACTATGTTGAAAGAAATTCCTGGCTTCGTTTGTAGTTGCAGGTCATAAGTGAGACCTCAATATCTCCCAATTTCCCAAGTCAAAACAAAGAGCAAGTGGAAAGTGGACAATCTTGTGTTACAATGGTGTTTGCTTGTCTTGCTCTATCCTCGGACAACAAACACTGGCAAATGTCTATTCTGCAGAAGTGTACATAATCATTCCTGCCTGATGTCACAGGCATTTGGACCATGGATATGTTTTACTACTATTCATAATGTTATATAGATGTGAAATGTCATCATTCCCCTTAGAGAGAAATTTTTTTAACATGCATAAGATTCTACTGTCCTCCCAAGTAATATGAAGGACATCTTCTATCTAGATTAGAAAGTCTTACCACAGTTACTGCAAGTTTTATGTTTCAGGGGAATAATTTAAAATGACTTCTGAGTATAAACACTTCATCTACTACGTTGATTTACAGAAGAGAATGCTCTTTATAAAAGCACATTTTTCAAGAGTTATGTAAAAATAATCTCTGCCCTTGATATCTTCATTGTACCAACATGGTTCATTTGTTGATATTTTGTTTATTTTGCAGAAAAATTCCATATGAGAAAACCATATGAAAGTCAACTTTGATGGAGTGGTTTACTTGTCTCCTTACCTTCCTTCAGGTTAAGCTTTTCTTTACTGCCAATTAAATTGAGCATTTTAAACTATCCAGAGCCATGTTTTAGTTCTCACAATATTTCCAAGAAGTTCCAGAAAAGATAAAAGAAGCCTTAGAAAAAGGATTCCATTGTCTGCTCTGCACTGTCTGGAACCTTCTTCCTAACTAATGTCTCAATAACCACTTGCTCTTTTTTACTTGACTTAGCTGTTCCCACTCTACTTAGACTCAACAAATACAGTATGTCTTCATTTACCAACAAAACAGTCTTTCTTAGCCAAAATATTACTAATACACAGTCATTGTGGGTGTTAAGAGTAATGTGAGATGAATAAAGAAGGGAAATATGTGCAGTGATATGTCTAAGAAAGTTGCAGTGATACGCATAGAAATTTAAGATTCATATGATAATATGATTTTTCAGAACCTTGAATGATTCCTTGCAGGGGAACACTCTTATTTACTCACTCTTTGTCTTCTTGGCTCCCTGTTTAATGACTTTATTGGCACAGTTTCTGCCCTGTAACTACTTTTCTTTAATTAATAGGTCCTTAAATATTCAAATTATTCCAATTTCAATTTGGTAGATTAACTCAAATTCCTACTACAAAAAGAAAAACAATTTTTGCCTGGCAATCTTGTCTACTTCCAATATCCAGGAGGATAACTATATGTTTTTCTTTGGATTCACCTTCTTATTTAGCTTCTCTAGGATCACGAATTTTAGGCTCAATGTCCTTTAATTATGGCTAGATTCCACTTATGAGTGAGCACATACCATATTCATTTTTGGAGTCTGAGTTACGTCACTTAGGATAGTGTTTTCTATTTCCATCCATTTGCATGTAAAATTCAAAATGTCATTGTTTTTTACTGCTGAGTAGTATCTAGTGTGTATATATTCCACACTTTATCCATTCTTCCATTGAGGGGCATAGGGGGGTTGCCACAAGTATCTTCTGATTCCAGGTAAGATGCTAGCTTTGGAGTAATTAAGCTGTTTGCCCTTCTCTCTAATGCCTAAATGACAGAACAGCATCCGTATTGCTTTAAGATGGTTATAGAATGGAGGCCAGCATGTTACACTCTTTATTATTTCATTCAGTTTTCTGGTACTGCATAGAGGCCATCTTCTTGTTTCTCTGTTATCATGGACTTTGTGAAAGGAGCCTCTTCCTCTCCTTTTTTATTGTTTGAAAATAGGAATGCAAAAAGCAGAAATGTATGACTATAATGATGATTTGCATATAAAATAATTCCATGAAACTAAAAGGACAAACTCAGAGAATAATCACTGATACTATATAAAATACCCAGGTCAAATTTTCCTTGTCAGAAATATAACGTATATTTTTGAGGAAAAGAGTACAGATGAATATGTAAAAACACATATACAATAACAGATTTATTTTAGTCATCATAAATTGTTTGAATACTATTTTTTGAAGGGAGCAGAGAAAAATGTATAGCTCAATAAAATCAATTTAAAAATAAAAAACAATAATAAGAAAAATAATCTAAAATAAAGTAACCACTACAACACTAGACACATGTGTAACCCATAGGAAAATCATAATAAAGTTTCAAACTAAAATAATCTCTTATGCTTTCTTATTTTCTAAGAAATGACACATATATGCAAAAATAATTTGAATTAATAGCATGACGAAAACCGGAACCATTAAGTAATTTTCATTAAGCTATTAATTACCAATAAGTCAAACCTGTCACATTGACAGTTTAAAGAGTTAGGTTACTTTCCTAAGGAAGATTTAAAGAGAAGAACAGAATTTAATATTTTAATTAAACATTCAAGGACATGCATTCAAAATGAGAAACCCACATATAGTGTATAATGGCATCCTAATATTACTTCATTTTGGAATTTTGAAGACCTATTTTAATTTATAAAAGGAAATAATAGGTTTGTAATGAAAGGAGGTAGTAGGTAAGTCCTATTAGTAGTATTATTTTTAAGTAAAAAAAGAATAGAAAATGGTAGAAGTGACAAAAATGAAGACTGCAAACTCTGGAAATATTAAATCAAATCCGAAAGACTCAAATATATTTTTCTGATACAAAAAACAGCCTATGTTTTATAAATATTTCAAGTTTTTCTGCTTGTTGAAAAACTGAAAAAAAGTAAAACATGTTAAAAAATTAAAAGAGGTAAAGTTTTCTACTGAAACTTTGTCCATGAATAGAAACTATCTCTGTGCCCAAAGTAAGAGGAATAAAGACAATCCTGTGCAATCAAAAGTTCCTGCAGATCATTGTTTTCTTAAAAGCAAGTTTAATGTCTTTGTTTCTCAAGCTGTAGATTAAGGGATTTGTCATGGGAACGACATTAGTATAAAAGACAGAAGAAAATTTCCCCTCTTCCATAGACCTTCCTGAAGTTGGTTTGAAATACTCAAATGCACTTGAACCAAAGAACAGAGAAACAGCAAGGATGTGAGAACTGCAGGTGCTGAAGGCTTTGGACCTTCCCTCAGATGAAGTGATTTGAAAGATGCTGGAAAGTATGAAACCATAGGAGATAAAGATAGTTGAAGTGGGAACAATGACATTGATGGTCCCAACAACAAGAAGTACAAGCTCGTTGATATCTGTGCTTGTGCAGGAGAGCTGGAGCAAAGGAGGAACATCACAGAAGTAGTGGTTGATGACGTTGGCATCACAGAAGGTCAGTCTCAGCATGCATGTAGTGTTAGCTACAGCATTAGAAAGCGCAATAAAGTAGGAACCAAACATAAGGCTCAAACATAACTTAGGAGACATAACAACATTATACAACAGTGGATTACAGATGGCCATGTAGCGATCATAGGCCATTGAAGTCAACACATAGCATTCAGATACAGCAAAGAAAATAAAGAAATAGACTTGGGTCATACATCCCATGTAAGAAATATAATTCTTCTTTAATATGAAGTTTATCAGCATTTGGGGAGTGAACACAGAGCAATAACAGATGTCTATTAAGGACAAGTTAAAGAGAAAAAAGTACATAGGAGTATGTAAGTGAGAGTTCAGCACGGTCAGAATTATCAAACACAAATTTCCCAATGCAGTGAACAGATACATTGCTAAGAAAAGAAAGAACAAGGGCATTTGGAGTTCAGGCTGATCTGTTAATCCTACCAGAATGAATTCAGTCACCACAGAGACATTTCTTGCATCCATTCTTCTCTAAGGGAATCTGTGAGCACAGAAAATAGAGCTGTATTAGAGGATAATCCTCTCTCTTCATGGGTCCTGCCCACCTATGACTTGTTTGTTAAGAATGTTTCTTCTAGACTGGACTAATGACATAGAATACCTGGCATAGCCTCAAACAAACTATCGTAAGTCAGAAATCAATTGATAATGAATTTCCTTATGAATTCTGAAAAGCATCACAAGCTAAAGAATACACAAAGGATTCAACCTTACCCCATCTCCAGTCTTCCCTCACTAGAGCCCTACCAACAACAATAACATTGCATTGAGATGCCTGGACTAGTTCATTGCTGGTTTCTCCTGAAGATTCCCTTTCCTGTGGTGCAAGTGAAAAACATGTGACTATACTAAAACTGAAGGAAGAAGAGAGAAGCCGGGCTAAAACATTCCCTGTCCCCTTGGCACAGAGTCAGGAATCTGGAAAGTCTAAATTTTGACCATGCAGGAGATCCCTAGTGAAGTTGCTGCCAAGTGGCCAACACCTTTTAACACTCTCTGATTGCCCTGAATGCTTTTGTCTGCTTGTTTTACATTATTCTCTTTTTGCTCAGCCAAAGGATAAAATTTGCCAAAGCCCATCACGAGATAAAGAGTTAGGAATCAAATAGAGGGGAAGTGGGTAAGATCTCAGATGAGTTTGGGAAAAATCAGCTGTAATAAGAATATATCAGATTAATAAAATGTCTTCAAAATAAAAGAATAGTACGAAAAAATTTATTTTACAAAAAGAAAGACAGAGGAGAAAAAGGAGAGTTATTAGTATATCTGAAATTCAGAACTCACAGTTTTCAGACCATTTCTTAGAGCAGTCTTATTTTCTCATTTCCCTGCTTATATAGATAAAGATTTCAGATCTTTCAATTCAAAGTTATACATAAGACCTAATTTTCCTGGATCAATTTCTGAATTACAAAACACCATTTCTTGTTAAGACTTGAATCTTTTTTAGAAACAGAGAAAGTGGCCCTCTAAATTCAGGATGTGTATGCTTAGAAGCAGGACAGAAGTGTGTCAAGGCTCTTCCTCAGAGGAGAACATTTATACTGAAAAAGGAACTGAGAAAAATGCATTACGCCCTTGAACATGACCCTGAGAGACCCACAATTACACTCATCCTCTCCATTTACTCTAGAGAATGTACAGTCCATAGTGTAGATATTGAGATAGACTCTTGCCTCTCTAATTACCTTGATATCTGAAGGGAAATCTGTGCTTGGGGTTTTTCTTCTCTTCCTGTAATTAAGTGAGAATTACTCATAGATCTTGCAGCTGACAATAGTCTGTGTCTGAAATTTGCAGAGTTGTAGGAAGTTACCTCCAGTGCTGTGGAACTAGAAACATCACAGATGCTATTAAAAAAAAAACTATATTTCAGAAAAAGACTGATACCAGGATACATGCTAACATGGAAAGGGGAAATCTCAAGGGGCCTCAACCAAAGAAGAAGAACTAAAGATAGTTAAAGAATGTTGGGATGGCTAAAAATCATCTTTTGGGGCCATGTGGTGGTGGAGCACTTCTTTAATCCCAGCACTAGGGAAGCAGAGACAGGGGAAATCTCTGTGAGTTCAAAGCAAGTCTGGTCTACAAGAGCTAGTTCCAAGACAGCCCCAGCTGTTACACAGAGAAACCCTGTCCTGAAAAGCAAAAACAACAACAAAAAGAAATAGTCTTTTTCTTGGAAAGAAACATATCCCAATTTGTTATCCAGTGTCAAGTGGTCAGGTATGAACTCATAAAAAGTAACTGACATTCCTTGGTTTCATTCTCTTCTATACTAACTTGAGAGAAAATGTAACATTGGAACATGTTTTCTTTAATTTTCTTTGTGTTTGATAAATACACTAAAGATTTCTCTGTACAAATTACAAAGGCCCATTCACTCTAAAGTGTTTCAAATGAATCAGCTTTCTTTAGCACTTTATTCATATTGACAAATATGCAGAACTGAATTTGCAGTACAGCTGAGTACATTTTCAGCAGAACTTTACCATTTCTACAAATTCTTATCCGATGTGGCATTTGTAGTATCTTAGAATAAAGTAAGTAAAATCCTTGGTTGGCTGATTTCTATCATTTTCATAAAAACATGCATTTTTTATCAAATAATAGGACATGATTTTCCAAATAATCAAGTAAATTCACAATGGAGTTGCATATTTCTATTGTTGAAAAGGTTTCTAATTTTTCACTAATATCTTGTCTTTGAAAGAATAACTTAAATCATATCCTCTCTTCTCTGCATCTCCACTAGGGAGCAAAGTATCTCCTTTATTTGCCAATGTGATAGATACAGAAGGCCGCTTAGCAATGATCACAAATATCTCATTTTGCACCTGCATGAAATGTATTGTATTCCTGTTGTATCTATATGCAAGTATATCAGCAAAAAAGCACTGTTACCATCTGCTGACTGCTTGTTAAGGACACCATTGTGATCAGGAAGTTAAAATACAATTAAGAAATGAAGATACTAAGTGACCTAAAGGCTTCTGATATTAATGGATTGGTAATTTTAATATTGTGAAAGTGGTCATCATAACAAAAACAATCTATGGATTAACTAACAATCCCATCAAAATCTCATTGCCATTCTTCATAGAAATTGAAAATCCATGAGTACCATTTTATATACATATTTACATAAAATTACTTAAACAATTATTGGCTTGCATTTTGCAATGAATTATACCAATTTCTGAAGTGACCTTAAAATCTTTTTTTCATTCTTTTTATTTATTTATTTATTAAAAATGTCCACCTCCTCCCCTCCTCTCATTTCCCTCCCGCTCCCTTTCCCCCTCCCTCTCCAGTCCTAAGAGCAGTCAGGGTTTCCTGCCCTGTGGGAAGTCTAAGGTCCTCCCCACTCCATCCAGTTCTAGGAAGGTGAGCATCCAAACAGACTCGTCTCCCACAAGGCCAGTACATGCAGTAGAATCAAAACCCAGTGCCATTGTCCTTGACTTCTAAGTCAGCCCTCATTGTCAGCCACATTCAGAGAGTCCAATTTGATCACATGCTCCATCAGTCCCAGTCCAGCTGGCCTTGGTGACCACATTATACTGTATCTTAAACTTTCTGTCTGATAACATTTCCGTCAATTTCATATACTTAAAACAAATAAATCAAGCATATAGCATTTATAAGAATAATATAGAGAATATAGAGCTGCCAATCAAATGCATTAACAAAATAGAGATTAAACTTGTACCCCAAACTACAGGAATGAAGACCCATGTGTCCATTCAAACCTTCCACATTGTCAAGGGTATTTTCTGGATGATTCTATCATTCATGGTTTTTGACTATACTCTCACTAAGGTGGGTCATGGCATCTCTTGGTACTGTATCTGGAATTTATATTTTTGGTTTGTCCTAATAAAAATTTCATGTGTGTGTGTGTGTATGTGTGTGTGTGTTTGTTTCATAATTCTGTGAACAAGGTACCACAAATCTGCAAATGCCCTGACCGACAGACAACCAGTAAACCTTAAAGAAGACAAAATGATGGAGTTGACTTATACAAGGTTAAACATGATTTAACTCTGGTGTCTTTGGAAAAAAAATCTGTTTTCTTCTTTCCTTCCTTCATTCCTTGCTTCTTGCTTCTTTCCTTTCTCCCTCTCCCCCATCCCCCCCCCATCTCTCCTGCATCAGACGTTGAATATTTTCTGCAAGGTAATAAAGTAGTAAAACATTCTTCACCAAATTCTTTTTCATAGCACTTCTTTAACTTTAGATACTGTACTAGATATTTTCTTGTTACTGTGATGAAATGCCTGAGAAAGCAAGTTGAGTAATGATTCCTTTGGTTTCATAGTTAAAAGATATATCCCAACATGGTAAGGAAGCTATGTTAGTAGGAACATGAGGTAGCTTGGAATATTGAATCCATGGCCAGGAAACAGAAATATGAAATCCACTGTTAGCTGGGTTCTTTATCCACCTTAAGGACAATTTGTTTCTTTTCTTTTGTTTTTATTTACTCTTTGTGTCTTTAACAGTATATATTCTGATTACTCCCCCAAGAATAAAACAAAATAAAATTTAGTAGAATAAAAGGGAGGGGAAAAGAGAAAGGAAAAGCATTGACATGGAAGCTACAGTGTGACATAGTGAGTCACATAGTAAACCTCTCTATCCATATATTCTTGCATGCAGGCATTCATCACAAAAAAATCATTAGTCTGGTTTGATGCCCCTGGTCTCTGCTACATCATAAATGCTGTGTCATCAATGAGATTCTTCCGGAGCGTTGTCTTGCTGCCTGTTTCCTGGATATCCTACAGTCCTGGATCTGCAGGACAGACCCACAGTCTCATTCCCTTGGCTCAGCTATTCACAGATGAGTTGGATGTTGAGGTAGACCAACATATAATCTTGGTTTTTGGGCCTCAGAAGTTGTAAGGTTGACCAGTCTGAGAGCTTGATAGGATTAGAGTGTACCTTTTCAAGTCCTCATTCTTGAGAACCAAACACTTTAAGAAAAGGTATCTCTTTAGGTCCAGTATTTTGCTTTTTTAGTATTCTGCCATAAAGAATTATTTTCTTAATTTTTGTTAAGACTGTTCATTTCTAATTCATGGAAATTATATTTTTTAGTGTTGACTCATATTTGTGAAATTCCCTATCTAATTTCATGTGCTCTAGTTATTATCATTTTCTATTTAATACCACATGCTCTGTGAAGAAATATTTATCCTTCATACTTTCTAATTTGGTATATTTTGTTTATTTTTCTTGCCCAATGACTTCATCTAGAACTATTTATACTGTGTTAAACAAAAACAGGAAATTGGAGCATCAAGAGTCATCTCAGTGGCTAAGCACACTTACAGGACATGTAGAGTATCATGGTTTCGTTTCCAACTCCAAAGTAAAGTGACTCACAATTCTTGATAACTCTGGATTCAGGTAGTATTATGTGATATTCTGGACTCTACTAGCAACTTCTAAGACCCGATCATAGATGCACAGGCACACACGCATCCACAAATTTCGAGGAAAGTGAGGAGGGCATTAGAATTGTTTGGACAGAGGAGAGAAAATGAAGAAATTATATTATCATAACATCAAAAACCTGGAATAAAGTAAAAAAAAAAAGTATGGATTTACAGTCCTGAGAGTACAGTGGTGGTGGTAATATCTTCATGGAAAATGGATTTCCCACAGACAGGGAACCCTGACTGCTCTTTGGACTGGAGAGGGAGGGGGAAGTGGACTTGGGGGAAGGAGGAGGGAAATGGGAGGAGGTGTACATTTTTAATAAAAAAAAAACTAAATGATTCAGATACAAACTCTGCATTTTAAGATGCTGTCAATGTAGAATTTGCTGATGGCTTCTTCACATACCTGTTATCTCTAGGATACATGCTTGTGTTTTCTTCTCCAAATTTTAATACAATAGAATAGAATTTATTTAAAAAGTTCACTGACTTTTGTTTGATGGTGAATTCTAATACTTGGAGTTCATAAATAAAAGTCAATCATAATGTCAATGAAGAAAAATGAGAGACTTAATAACATAGTTGCATATTTTACTTATTTCAAGGTATGAAAGTTTTATTTACATTTTGAAGATAAAAGGGATTATCATTGGCAATAGAGTGATACCTATTGAAATATTGTTTTAAAGTAGGAAAATATCAATTGAATCAGGAACATTGAATAAAAATCTTATGTAAACTGAAAAAAAAAAACAACAGTTCTCTAATTAAACTCTAATTAGACTTAAGACATCAAGACAGGAATGATGCCTGGTACTGGAAACTTAGCTAAGTGCCCAGGAATAGTGAAGTCATAGATCAAGGAGAAGAACCTACAGCTACCCCTTTACTAGACATGCATAATCCCTAGTTACATTATAAATATTTTTTCTTATACCCACAGGTAAGTGTAGTCTTCATCTTTCATCGAGGAAATATTTCCTTTCAACAGGTGCACATGATTAGAGAAAACCACAGTCAATCACTATGCAGAGTTATATAGCCCAGTCCTTACAGATACATCACCATAACACCATACATAAGGCTCAAGAAATCATTGGGAAAAAATGGAGAAAATATTGTGAGAGCCAGAGAATCAAGAAGTTTAATGTGAGATTGTGTCCTCAGAATATTAGAAGCTATACCGTAATGTTTCTCAAGCACAACCACATTTCTAAACCTGAGGATAACAAGGGCAACAATAGACATCCTGCAAGATGCCTTCAAACCTCCACAATGAACTATAGGCAATCAATGATGCTATGAATGGAAGAAATAGTCTTTCCCATTCAATGGCAAGCCAACTGGTCATCCAGTAACACATGACCAGTCTTGAAAAACATATACAAGTAATATTATACAGATTAATCAGGTTTTAAGTAAGTATTAGGAATTAGTTTGTACATACATAACCATATATGTATATAACAACAATTAATGAAAAAAAGAGGTCATGAATTTGAAATTGAGCAAGGAGGGGTATATGGGGGGTTTTAGAGAAAGTAAAGTGAAAGAGAAATGATGAAATCATACTATAATATGAAAAATAATTTTTAAAACAAAGTCTTCATATGTGTGACAATGAAATTGAAGGATATATATTGACTTCTATAGAGGGTGTGCAGATATAAAGAACATCAGTTCTGATTAAAGCTGTAAAAATATATTACAAATAAAATGAGAAACCACACAGAAAATAGCGAATGTCATAGTAGTATTGTTTTATCTGGCCATTTTCAGGACTTATTGTCATTACTGGAGAAACAGAAGTTTACAGTTGTAGTAGAAAAGCAATCAAACCTTTCTTCAGAATTATTCTTAATATGTTATATTTTAGTTATAGAGTATTATATAAATGGCCAAGAAGAAAAAAGCTGTACTCCAGAAGGATCATAAGAGAGGTTTTACAAGACTAGAGTTTCCCTCTACTGTTATAAAGAAGATGTAAGGTTAGTTTTCATTAACTCATGTAATTGTATCTCAGAATATAACATTTTATATTTTAAATGTTCCTAATAATACTATTAATTTTATAACTTGAAAATATTGAGAATTTTAAAATTTGGAAATTTTTGTGTATTCCTCTATCAGTTTCATGTTATCAACTCTTAATTTGAAGTCCTTATTGTTTTACTATACCCTTAATATAACTTTATGCTAAGTAGTATTAACTGTACTATTTTTATTATTATTTAAGATTTTGATTTATTTGACTGTTATAATCTAAATTTTATTAATTTTCCAACATTTTTGAAGAATGATCCTAGAATTTATTTAGGAATTGTAATAAATTTGAAGACTACTTTCCTAAGATGAACATATTGACCATATCAATTTTTCTTATCCATGAATATAAGAAATCTTCCATCCTTTAGTGTCTTTAGTATTAAGACAACTGAAGGTGAGTATGGTGATAATCATAAACAGTCTCTAAATACAAATTGACATGCAAACTGTAGTTTTTATATATACAAATGGCAAATGGACCAAAAAGTAATTTAAGTTCAAGTGGATCAAATGCATCAACATAAAACCAGATACATTCAACCTGGAAAAAGAAAAATGAGAGGAATGCCTTGAACACATTGGTACAGGAAACAACTTTCTGAACAGGACACCCATAATGCAGGCACTAAGATAAGCAATTAATAAATGGGATCTCATGAAACTGAAAATCTTATATAAGACAAAGGACACCATCAATGGGACAAAAAGCCTATAAAATGGGAAATGATCTTTACCAACCCAACATCTGACAGAAGGCTAATATCCTAAAAAGATCAAGAAACTAGAAACCAACAAATAAATAATCCAATTTAAAAAATGGGTTTCAGACAATTCTTAGTTAAGGGAGCCACTTTAGGGTGGGCAAGAGACTTGACCCTAGAGGGGCTCCCAAGTGCTCAAGATGAGGTTCCCAGTTAGTTCCTTGGGCAGCTGAGGATTGGGAACCTGAAAGGACCCTATCCTAGAGCAATACTGACGAATATCTTGCATATCATCATAGAACCTTCATCTGGTGATGGATGGAGATAGAGACAGAGACCCACACTGGAGCACTGGACTGAGCTCCCAAGGTCCCAATGAGGAGCAGAAGGAGGGAGAACATGAGCAAAGAAGTCGGGACCACGAGGCTTGCACCCACCCACTGAAACAGTGGAGCTGATCTACTGGGAGTTCACCAAGGCCAGCTGGACTGTGACCGAAAAAGCATGGGATAAAACCGGACTCTCTGAACATGGCAAACAATGAGTGCTGATGACCAAGGACAATGACACGGGGTTTTGATCCTACTTAATGTGCTGGCTTTGTGGGAGCCTAGCCAGTTTGGATGTTCACCTTCCTAGATATGGACGGAGGGGGGAGGACCTAGGACTTACCACAAGGCAGAAAACCCTGACTGCTCTGAGGACTGGAGAGGGAGGGGGAGAGGAGTGGGGGGAGGGGGAGAAGGGTGGGAGGAGGGGGAGAAGGGTGGGAGGAGGGGGAGAAGGGTGGGAGGAGGGGGAGGGAAATGGGAGGCTGGGAGGAGGTGGAAACTTGTTTTTTGTTTATGTTTTTTTTCTTATTTTAACAATAAAAAAAATTAAAATAAAAAAAAATGGGGTTCAGATTTAAACAGAATTCTATACAGAAGAAACTAAAATGGCTAGGAACCCTTAAAGAAATGTTCAATATTCTTAGTTATCATTGAAATGCAAGTCAAAATGACTCTGAGATTACATATAACACCTCTCAGAATGACTGAGATCAAAACACATGTAGCAGGATGGTGGTGGCACACGCCTTTAATCCCAGCACTCAGGAGGCAGAAGCAGGAGGATTTTTGTGAGTTTGAGGCAAACCTGGTCTACAAGAGCTAGTTTCAGGGCAGGCACCAAAGCTACAGGGAAACTCTGTCTCAAAAATAATACAAAAAAATAAACTCACAAGTGACAGGTCATGCTACAGAAGATACATTGGAACAATTGGAAACACTCCTACATTACTGATCTGAGTGCAAAATTCTAGAGTCACTTTGGCTGTTTCTCAGAAAATTAAGAATATATCTACTTTAAGACCCTACTATACCATTCATGGGCATACATTGGCCACCAAATGTCATTGAATCATTCCAGAAGGACACTTGTTCAACTATGTTCATAACACTTTATTTATAATAGCCAGAATCTGGAAATAGCTGAGAAGCTCATTAAATAAAAATTGGATGAAGAAAATGTGGTACATTTATACAGTGGACTATTAATCAGCTGTTAAGTTATATCGTGAAAATTGTAGACAGAGGGATAAAACTTCAAAAAATCATCCTGAGTGATTTCCAAAAAGTAATGGTTGATGGTGTCTTCATCACAGAAAGTCAATCTCACATTCATCCTGTGTGAGTCATAGCCCTAAAAAAATGTCATTCCATGTATTCTAAGCATAAAGTTAAAACACAGTTTAGGAGACATAGCAAAACTGTACAAGAGTGGATTACAGAGAGCCACATAGAGATCATATGGCATTGATATCAGAACATAACATTCAAATATAACAAAAGAGCAGGTTTAAATATCCCATATAAGAAATGACATTCTTGCTTAATATAAGGCATTTGGTTTTCCCAGCTGAAGGAATTGCCCAACCTTCATGACACATGGTCTTGGAAACTTCTTCAAATATTTCTTAACCCTTTATCTAAGATCTTGTTTCTGGGCTATCTGTGTTATACCATTTCTCTGATTACCTGCCCTTATTTCCATACTACAATGTTTATAGATTTCCGACGATTTTTGAAACGTAGAGGTGATAATAATCGAGTTTTGCTATGTTCCAAGATGGCATATTCATAGTCCTTAGACATTGTGTATGGATATTAAAATTAACAAAATTAACAGTGTCACTGTGATGTGATAGGGATAGCAATGACTCTATAGATGTCTTTGGAATGTACTGACACCATAACAGTAGTAAGTTTTCTGACAGATTTACAAAACCTATGCTTCCAGATAGTCAAATCTCATTAATTTCTTTAAGCACAATTTTGTGGATTTCTTCTACAAAATTTTCAGAACTTTGGTTGCCTCTTTTGTATTTACTGTTTTTATGTTTGCTATATGTGTGTAGGTGTATATATGTATGTAGGCCCACAAGTGTGCAAGGCCATGTGCAACTGTACTTTTCTGACTCTGAGTGCAATATATCAACCAGCATGCCTAAGCTATGACCTAAAGATGTTTTTGTTTATTTATACAACAAATACTTTATCAATGTTAGTCAGTCTTCAGTGTTTATACTTTGAGACCTTTCATTATGAAAATAGAGCAATCAATCTGTCAGTATTTTATTCTTTTTTGGTATATTGACTTCTTAAATTCTTCATTACATTGTTAACAAATGGAATTGCATATTAAACTATGGTGGATAAATGTCAGTTGTTGAGTACTCACTAGCCCATGCGAGGCCCTCGATCTGACCCTAACATACAAGAATTATTAAAGTAATTCTTCTAAGAAATATTTGAAAAATTTTATTCAAGAAAGGCTTTATAAAAAGGTTCTATGAATTGGAATGGAACATACTCTTCTTAAAACAGTAATATAATTTTATTGCACTTTGCAAATCTATTCAATTGAACTGAACTTTACCTTCCTCCCTTTAATAGACATAAGTGAAAATTAACCCTTATGTGTGGTGAACTGGTTGTCTCTGCTGTGGACAAGTCTAAATTGCTCTAGAGTTTTACAAGGCATCTGTAAGTTTGCTTCTGTGAGATCCAGTTTGTACTATAAATGTTAACTGCATGCACTTGGGTTTTTCTTCTTCATGGTTGCATAATTTTTTCAATATTCACATAAACAACACTCTAGTAAAAGTTTTATAAGAAAATTTAATGGAAAAGATTAGGATATATAGATGAGTATATAAATGTTATATGTGGGTATAATAGCAAAATTTTGATGAAGAAATTTATAATGGTCAAGTATATATGTAGATAAAATATGGTTAGGATACACCATATCATTCCTTCTTAGAGTTTCCTGTGATACTCAGTTTTTAATGCAAGGAACTCAATATTTCTTGTTTTTTTTTCTTACATAGTTTGCTAAATTAACCATGCTTGCATTGGCCTACTTAATTCTTTCTCCATCAAGCACAGTTACACTTATGTTTTGATGATTATTCTATAGACCAATCTTTTATCTTGATTATGTTGAATAATTTACTGGCTTTCTTTACAATTGAAGGACCTAAGAGAGACCTTGTTATCTCCATATTGATCAAGTAAGAAAAAAGAAAAAGTGAAAAGTGCACAATGTCATATTTCTTTTGTCTTGATCAGTCCTGGGACACCTCACTTCAATTAATACTGGCAAATGTCTACCCTACAGAACAGTGCAGTCATCTCTCCCTGATATCATAGGCATGTATATGAACCGTGTGCATGTTGTATTTCTGTTTATGATGCTTCATTGATATAGGAAATTGAATCATTCCCCTCTAGACAGAGAGAGGTTTTTTTTTTTTTTCTATATTCACAGGTTTCTACTGTCCTACCATACACTGTATAGGACCTCTATTTAGAATGAAAAAATCTTGCCACAGTTACTGCAATTTTTAATATTTCAGGTGAATAATTTTAAATTGTGTCTGGCTATAAACATTTTATTACTCACATTGATTCACAGGAAAGAAAATTAAGCTCTTTAGCAGGTAGGTGAAAATAATATCTGCAAAATCCATTTTTATCATACATTGTTTATTTTGCAGAGAAATTCCATATGGGAATCCCATATAAAATCAACCACAATGAAATAATTTAATTGTCTTTGGATCTTCCTTTGTGTTAAATTTTTCTTTCTGTCAGCTAACTTAAGTATTTTAACATATCCACAGAGATTTTTAGTCATCAATATTTCAAAAAAAATTTCCAAAAATGAAAAAAGAAACTATAGAAAGAGGTTTCCACTGCCTACCCTTTACTGTCTGAAGACTTCTTTCTATTTAGTGTCTCAATAACCACTCACTCTCTTCCTTGACTTAGCTGTCCTTGCTCTATTTGAACTAAAAAAATACATTCTGTCTTCATTTCCATATAAGACCATCTATATCACTGAAAACACTATTAATACACAGTCACTGTAGGTGTTAAGAATAATGTGAAATGAAAAAGAGGAAGGTAAATATTTGTGATGCTCTACAGGAAAGTTAAGATTTAAATGATAACATGATTTTCAGAACCTCTTCGTGATTCTTTGAAGGGGAAAAGCTCCTATGTACTCACTATCTGTCTCTGTGCCTTGTCATTTAAAGCTTGTTATTGGTACCCTTTCTTCCCAGATATTGTTTTCTTGAATTACTAGATCCTTAAAACATTTAATTTTTCCATTTTTAATTTTGCAAATGAACTAAAATTCTTATTGCAAAAATTATCATGCTTGAAAAATAAAAATTCTACAATTTCACTAAACATTTGATCACCAATTAAGCTTATTGATCACATTGACAGTTGTAGGGTTGTGTTGCTTCCCAATGGAAAAACAATACAGAAAAGAGGAGAATCAGTAATTTGAATTACACTTTCCAAGAAACAAGTTCAAAATGAGACACCCCGACATAGAGTGGAAACTAGCATCTTACTGTTACTTCAGTTGATCACTTGAGGAACTATTTTAGATTATGAGAATAAGAAATATAGGT
The DNA here is from genome assembly GCF_018167655.1 of Microtus oregoni. Lineage (NCBI taxonomy): Eukaryota > Metazoa > Chordata > Mammalia > Rodentia > Cricetidae > Microtus > Microtus oregoni. The sequence continues at coordinate 54,291,442 of NW_024543067.1, forward strand.
ATGTAATTAATGGAGAGAAATGAGTAAATTATTTCATGTAATTATTTTTAAATAAGAAATTGAATATAAAATGGTGGAAATGACAAAGAATGAAAAAAAAGCAAACTAACACAACATTAAACCAAATTTAGAAGACTCAAATTTCCTTTTATGATACAAAAAAAGCCTAAGCTTCATAATTATTTCAAGGGTTTCTGACTGCTCAAATACTGAAAAAATTAGAATATTGTCTAGGAAAAAGGAGGTAAATTCTACAGATAAAATATTACCCCTAAACCAAAACTATTTCTGTGCCCAGAATTAGAACTTAAAGACAATTGGCTAGTCAAATGTTCCTACTGCTTAGGGTCTTCCTAAGGGCATCTTTAATATCTTTGTTCCTAAAGCTGTAGATTAATGGATTCATCATCGGAACAACATGGGTGTAAAAGACAGAAGAGATTTTTCCTTCATTCAATGATCCAGATGAGGAGGGTTTGAAATATGAAAGTGCACATGAACCAAAGAAGAGAAAAACAGCAATAATGTGGGCACTACAGGTGCTGAAGGCTTTGGATCTTCCCTCAGAGGAGGTGATGCGCAAGATACTGGAGAGGATGGAAGCATAGGAGAAAAAGATAGTTGAAGTAGGAACAACAAGGTTGATGCCTGCAACAACAAATATTACAACCTCGTTGACATATGTGCTCGTGCAGGAGAGCTGGAGCAAAGGAGGAATATCACAGAAGTAGTGGTTGATGGTGTTGGCATCACAGAAGGTCAGTCTCAGCATGCATGCAGTGTGAGCCACAGCACTAGAAAATGAGATAAAGTAGGAACCAAACATCAGGCTCAAACATAGTTTAGGAGACATGACACTATTATACAACAATGGATTGCAGATGGCCATGTAGCGATCATAGGCCATTGAAGTCAATACATAACACTCAGAAACAACAAAGAAGCAAAAGAAATAGACTTGGGACATACATTCAATATAAGAAATGGAATTTTTCATTAATATAAAGTTCATCAGCATTTGGGGAGTAAACACAGAACAATAGCAAATGTCTACAAAGGACAAGTTAAAGAGAAAAAAATACATAGGCGTGTGGAGGTGCGAGTTCAGCACAGTCAGAATTATCAAACACAAATTTCCCAATGCAGTGACCAGATACATTGCTAGGAACAGAAAGAACAAGGGCATTTGGAGTTCAGGCTTTTCTGTTATTCCTACGAGAATGAATTCAGTCACCAAAGAGACATTTACTGCATCCATTCTTCCTGAAGACAATCTGTGAACAGGAAATAGAGCTGCCTTAGAGGATGATCCATACTCAGTCATGGATCCTTCCCCCTTATGAGTTGTATGTTGGAATGTTTCTTCTAGTGCAGACTAATCATATAGAATCACCTTCTGCAGCCACAATAAAATAATTCAAGTCAGAAATCCACTGGTACCAATTTTAGTAATATTGAAAAATGAGAAGACTATACTAAGACAGGTTCAACCTTTTCCCATCTCCTGTTTTCTTTGATTACAACATTAAAATTGATAGCATATGCCTGGACAGTACAGTGCTGGCTGCTGTTACAGATTTACCTTTGCTGGGACACGAATGAAAAACATGTGTGTAATTTAAAATTAAAAGAACAAGGACAGGACAGAGAGAATGTGTGGCCCGTTCTCCTGTCAAAAAGTCACTAATCTGGAAGACTTAAATTGTACCATGTAGAACTGCTATGGAGATGCTCCAACTAACTGGCAGTAAATGCCTCTTAACACTATTTGATTCTCCTTCATTCTTTTCTGCTGGTTTCACCCGTGTCTCATTTGGCACAGGAAAAGGGAGATACTTGCTGAAGCCCATCAAATAAAGAGTATGGAGTCAGAAAGTAGAGGAGGTGTAGAGGATTTATGAGGAATTGAGTGACAGAAAACTATAATCAGAATATATTATATGAAACATCTATTTTCACCAAAATAAAAATTAAAACAAATATTCAATAAAGAGAGGGGGTGTCTGTTACTATACCTTAAACTTAGAAACTTACGATTTTTTATTCCAAACCTCGGAGCTCTCTTACTTTCCCATTTATTTCAGTTCATGTGTATAAATAATTCATATTCAAAGGTTCCATATATTTCAATTTAAAGAATATATACACAGAGTTAATTTTCCTGGACCAATTTCTGAAATACAGAACATTATTTGTGATTAAGGCTTAGATGTTTTCTGGGAGCAGAGAAAAGGCACTTTAACCTCAGTATGTATGTGCTTATGAGAAGGGCAGAAGAATGTTCTGACTCTTCCTCAGAGGACATTTAAATCAAAGAAGGAGCTGAGGAAGCTGTATTACATTTTGGATCATTATTCTAATTTCCTAAGGGACCCAAAATTATACTTACCCTTTCCATTCACTCTAGAGAATGTGCATCCTCCCGTGTGGATAGAGAGATAGATTTTTGCCTCCCCAATTATCTTGAGATCTGTAGGGAAAGTCTGAGTTTGGAGTTTCTCTACTCTTGATACCTGCAGTTAAGAAATTGTCCCCAGGTCCTGCTCTGTGTCTGTAAGTTGTAGAGTATTGTACAAATCACTAACAGTGCTTTGCAACCAGAATCATCACAGACACTACTTTAAAAGTGTGTTCCTGAACAAAGACATTATGAGCAGACATGTTAACATGGGGGAAAGTCTTAATGAGACCTCAAGAAACGATGAAGGACTGAAGACAGCCCAAGAATACTGAGAGTGTTACAAATACTCTGTTTTATAGAAGAAACATTCATCAATTAACTATCAAGTATCAAATTGTAGCTGTGAACTCATATAAAGAAGTAACATTATATGGACAGAGAGATTGTATTTAATGTATTTAGCAACATGTGTAAATATATATAACACCAATTAAGGAAATATAAACTCTAAATTTTAGGGAGAGCATAGTGGTGTGCACTGGAAGGGCTGGGTTCAGGAAAAGCAAAGCAGAAATTTTATGTAATTATATTTTAATTTTAAAAGATAAAAATATTAAATAAGAACTCACAGAGATGCACCTGGCTCTGCCTCCCGAGTGCTTGGATTAAAGGCCTGCGCCACCAATTCCCCGGCTGAGTTCCCTTTCTTTACTCCAAGTATTACCCTATTCACTAACTACCTCTCTCAAAAGTACTTAAGTTTGTGGCCTCTTTTAATTTTATTTTTATTGATATATATATATATATATATGCAAAAATATGAAAATCAATCCAGTCTCTGTAAAACAAACACCATATTTTCTTTCTTGTTTTTATTAGATTTTAGATACATACATCCAATTTTATACATAAATATGATATGAATGTAGGGGAACAAAGAATCTAATATGAGCAGGTAAGGAGGAAATATGATCTTTTTGTCACAAGTTTTTATATGAAAATCTTCTTATTTCACATAATAATATTTACTATATATACACAATGCCAATTTTGAAAATTAATAATATATACTGAGATCTCTCCTCTTCTCTGTTTTCCTTTTCTTAGGATTTCCTAGCATGTACAAGACATCACTTCAGTCCTTTTTTACATCTGTCTTCAGTTCCTTAGAAGAGCCTAAGAGGGTTCCTGGTGTACTCTGAATGCATTATGGAATAAAACCCTTAAATAACTGGAGTTTCAAACAGCAGATGTGATTAAAACAAAATTGATTTGTTTTCCTATTGTTGTCTTACTGAATTAAGAAGAAGTATTACAATCTGTGAGCAATAATTCAGAAAGGTGTCTGGGAAATGCCTGAAAATAATTTGGTTAAGCATTGTCATAGAATCTAAACAATTACAGACTCAGGACCTGGTATTGATTTTCTAAGGTAAAAAGAGAAAGTAATAATGACATTGAGTCCATATTTTTATCTTCTAAATAGGGTAAGTTTTATTAAAATCTATTCACAATAATAATTTAGTTTTTACTTAACGAATTTTTGAATTACTACTAATGTGCAAAATAGTATATATGTCATATAATTCTTGGTGCTTTGACCAAAAAATACATTGTTCAAATGACGCAATGATGAAGTTAATTCATGTGTGTCCTTTTTATGTTTGTGTTATGTGTGAAGATCAGTGTGTATATATAAGATAATAATTTAATGTAATTTTAAAGAAACATAAAATATAGTACTCTTACCTCATTTATCATTGCAGAACATTTGAAATCAATAACCAATTTCAGTTTCATAACTGAGCCTTCTTCAACTTGGCCAACCCTCAGCTGTGTTACTTTCTTTTGGGTTCTTCCAACCTGTGTCCTTCTTTCTCCTCATGTGAATGCAAGCATTGAACATTTCACATACAGGAAAGATTATTCAGGCTTTTCCCTCAAGTGTGGTACCTTTTCTGTTTGCACAGTATATTCTGCTTTAGACTGGTCCAAGAATTCACGTGGTACCTCTTTCTCTCTGTTTAATAAAGGCTTATGATTCAAGTGAAATTCAAAGAAGAATGTCTGAGAAGGGTGAACTGACATTATCCAAGAATCAGTAGATTTTTTTTAAAAAGGAAATAGGCTTTTATTACTTTTCTAAAGACAAAGCAATAACTTAGAATAACAGAATAATGTCAAACTTTCTGCCACGTGTCACCCTCAAATTTCCCCTTTATCTTTCCCCCATCTCAAGGATATTTTTTCTTAGGAACAATAAAAGTTCCATTTAAAAGTTCACAATAGTGCAGTAAGCAAGCATAGCAAATTCTGTGATGTCTTCTAGAAGCAGGGAACACTGCCTTTGAAGCAAATCTATACATGTACTGTGATTTTTTTTCCCCTCAGATATATTGAATAAGCTAATAAGTTGGCCCCAGGTGGTGGTGGCACACGCCTTTAATCCCAGCACTTGGGAGGCAGAGGCAGGTGGATCTCTGTGAGTTCAAGGCCAGCCTGGTCAACTAGAGCTAGTTCCAGGACAGGTCCAAAGCTACAGAGAAACCCTGCCTCGAGAAACTAAAAACTACTAATCAGTGTGGTGGTTTCTCAGGAAATTCGGGATCAACCTACCCCTGGACCCAGCAATACCACTCCTGGGAATATACCCAAGAGATGCCCTATCATATGACAAGAGCATTTGTTTAACTATGTTCATAGCAGCATTATTTGTAATAGCCAGAACCTGGAAACAACCTAGATGCCCTTCAATGGAAGAATGGATGAAGAAAGTGTGGAATGCTGCGGTAAAAAACAATGACTTCTCGAATTTTGCATGCAAATGAATGGAAATAGAAAACACTATCCTGAGTGAGGTAACCCAGACCCAAAAAGATGAATATGGGATGTACTCACTCATAATTGGTTTCTAGCCATAAATAAGGGACACGGAGCCTACAATTGGTGATCCTAAAAAAGCTAAGTAAGAAGGTGAACCAAGGAAAAACATATAGTTATCCTCTTGGCTATGGGAAGTAGACACAGTTGCCAGGGAGATAATTGAGAGCTTGGGGGTAGGGTGGGATGGGGGTAAGGGGAGATGGGGAGAGAAAAGGGAGAAGGGGAGGAAGGGGGGAACTTGGGGAAAAAGGAGGATTCGGATAAAGGAAGGTTGGATAGGGGAGCACGGAAGCATAATTCTTAGTTAAGGGAGCCACCTTAGGGTTGGCAAGAGACTTGAACCTAGAGTGGCTCCCAGGTGCCCAAGCCGAGGTCCCCAGTTAATTCCTTGGGCAGCTGGGGATAGGGAACCTGAAATGACCCTATCCTATAGCAATACTGACGAATATCTTGCATATCATCATAGAACCTTCATCTGGTGAGGGATGGAGATAGAGACAGAGATCCACACTGGAGCACTGGACTGAGCTCCCAAGGTCCTAATGAGGAGCAGAAGGAGGGAAAACATGTGCAAAGAAGTCGGGACCACGAGGGGTGCACCCACCCACTGAGACAGTGGAGCTGATCTATTGGGAGCTCACCAAGGCCAGCTGGACTGTGACTGAAAAGCATGGGATAAAACTGGACTCTCTGAACATGGCGAACAATGAGGGCTGATGAGACGCAAAGGACAATGGCAAGGGGTTTTGATCCTGCTTAATGTGCTGGCTTGGTGGGAGCCTAGCCAGGTTGGATGTTCACCTTCCTAGATATGGACGGAGGGGGGAGGACCTAGGACTTACCACAGGGCAGAAAACCCTGACTGCTCTTTGGACTGGAGAGGGAGGGGGAAAGGAGTGGGGGGAGGGGGAAAAGGGAGGGAGGAGGGGGAGAAGGGTGGGAGGAGGGGGAGGGAAATGGGAGTCTGGGAGGAGGTGGAAACTTGGTTTTTTTTTTTCTCCTTTTCTCAATAAAAAAAGAAAAGAAAAAATCAAGGGGCTTTTATTCTTTTTTTCAAAGTGAATGTTCTATTTTTTCTATTTTGGTGTTGCAAGATGACGTAACGGACATATAACAAGAGGTGTCTTGTCATGTAATTGAAGGCAAGCTGAAGACAAAGTAACCACTGTTCAGTACCTCCTATAGGATTCAGATAAAATAATAGATGTGATGTAATAAGTTTTAAAATGTTAGTGCTGGGAAGAATAATAAAGGCTCCAGTGGTTTGCTTCTCACACAGATTAGTACATCAAGCAAGGTACCATGTGCTATTTGAAAATGTCTATTTTTATTTCATAATGCAACATTTTTAACTGCTTTGAGTTGATGGGAATCACAAGTCTATAAGTTCTTAAGCAATTAGTATGTGTCTTATTCTAGTAGATCTATTCTAGATATAGAGAAAAACCATGCTGCTGCTGAAGTCTTCAGAAAAAGATGGAATGTTGGATTCCAGCAGGAGACACTGAGATTTTTCTGATGTGGATTTGACTCCAAACTAAAATTTCATGTTTGGAAGTTAATTAGATGAGGGTTAGAAAATAAAATTTATTGATTGTAGGTGCTCTGTTTTAGCTATTGCAAAAGTTTCTTTACACATGGAACTTCATTTTATGAAATAACTTAGATAGAGCAAGTTTTACATCCCTGTTCCTTAGGCTGTAGATCATAGGATTCAGCATGGGCACAACAGTTGTATAAAACATAGAAGACACTTTGCCTTTATCCTTGGATCTTAATGAGAAAGGTTGTAGGTACACAAATGCCAAGGAACCAAAGAAGACAGCAACAGCAGAGAAGTGGGAGCTGCAGGTGCTGAAGGCTTTGAATCTGCCCTCAGTGGATTTGATACGGAGGATGCTAACTATGATGAAAATGTAAGAACCCAGGATGGCCAAGGTTGGAACAAGAATGTTAAAAGCACTGAGATACAGGAGGAAAACCTCATTGATGAAAGTACTGGAGCAGGCAAGCTCCATCAATGGGAAAAGATCACAGAAATAATGGTTTATTGTATTAGCCTTACAGAAAACCACTCTTAGCATGCAGAAAGTATGGATAGATGCACCAATTATGCCCACGCCATAAACCCAACCTATCATCCAGGAACAGACTTGGTAAGACATAGTGACATTGTAGAGCAAGGGATTACAAATGGCAACATAGCGGTCATATGCCATGGCAGCTAACATGTGACACTCAGATATAACAAAAGCAAGGAAGAAATAGAGCTGAGACATACATTCCGGGTAGGAGATGACATTCTTCTTTGCCACAAAGTTCACCATCATTTTGGGAGTAATGACAGTGGAGTAACAGAGGTCAATGAAGGACAGACTGCTGAGGAAGAAGTACATGGGGGTGTGCAGGTTGGAGCTGAGCACGATAGGATGATCATCCCCAGGTTCCCCAGCACTGTGAGCAGGTAGATTCCAAGGAAGAGGAGGAACAGGGGCAGCTGCAGCTCTGGTTGGTCTGTTAACCAACAGAGGATGAACTCAGTCACTGTGGAGTCATTTCTTTCTGGCATTTCTCCCTGGATGTTCTATATAGGAAGTGAGGAAAAAGGTTATTTATCACATATGTGCTTGATATGTGACCCTCAATTCAAGGTTTCCATTCTGGTGTTTCCTGTTTTCAATAGCTCTTCATTTTTACTACCCATTAAAACTCTAACATGGACGTACAAATAGATGTTTAATGTATCTAAGTCTATCTATGATCCATGAACACCCAAAACACAGATATATCTAATTTAAGGGAATTTTCTAGCAATTCCTCATGTATATCTTATAAATATTGCTTTATCTTAAAACACTAACATATTCCATGAACTCTCAAATAATTCCTCTTGAAATCTTTCATCATAAGTTTATTAATGAAGCAATCATAACATATTTCTTTAATATTGTACTGTAAATTCTAATTACAAAAAGGAACTATAAAGAAGACTTTCTAGGAAAGTCTGACTACTTTCTGACTACAGAAAGACAGTAAGAAGTTCCTATAACTCTAAGCATGAAATGAGACTACTTTACATCTTAATAATGTAATATTTTGTATAAAAATTTTAATGAATACATAAAGAAATTTGAAAGTGCATTTAATGATCAGCAAGTGCTAGAACAAAAGATCCAAGAGAAACTCAATAACTATTAAATTCATTAGTAATTCAGTAAAAATTATAATTTGTATAAATGTACACTTTATAAAAAATATAATACATTGCACTTAGAATTGCAAAGTTCTATGAAAAGGAATTAAAGACACAAATAAAAGAAATACTTCCTTGCTTGTGAGTTAATAAACATCTTTGTTGCAGTGAATATATTTCCAAATCAATCTCTCAATCTCGTAACCTAGTGATATCTATAACTTTTTTTTTGTTTGTCTTGCACATGAATCATTGTACCCCATGAAGATTCTGAGTTAAGAAAATCAGAATCAGTTTGAAATGGGAGAATAAAAACTTGAGCTTACACCTCTTGAGTCTCACTACAGCCTTGTAATATTCTGCACGGTGTATTACTGCCATAGTAGAGATGTGCCAATTATTGGAATGAATTCAAAATCCCAGAAAGAAGCTTATATTTACAAACTTTTGGAATAAGGGTTTTATGATAAGTCAACATGGAAATGCTTTTTTATTACAAGGCATAGAATTATTAAACAGGTATTTGTTATTAATATATAGTGCTGTCTCATAAAACTCAATGAAGATAATTCGAAATGGGCCACTGGAAGTAAGTACAGCAGCTAAAGCATGGAGGAAAAATACAACCAAAATTTAACAAATTTGAAATGGTTAATCTTTCCTAGATAAGGTGCTAAAATCAAAGGCTGTCATATAGAATTAGTAAAGTTCAGAGATAAATATATAACTCAATAAAAAAGCATTACTAAATTTAACATTATACAATGTCTGAAAACATGGCATACAACATGGAGAGAGATTTTAAGAATATATCCAAGGAACAAATTCTGATAGTATATACAAAAACTAATGCAGTTTAACAAATAAAGGTCAAATAATGCAATTATGATGGTCAGAAGATGGGAACAGTCATTCTTGTATGGGAAATGCACATATAGACAGAAAGCATTGGAAACTGTACTTTAGCATTAACTATTAAGGAAATTCAAATCAAAGTTACAGTGAAATAATGTTTTACACATATCAGGACTATGGCAAAGAAAATTCTAAGTATCACCTCATATAAAAGAATTGGAATCCTCTTATATTTGGGAAATCTCAAGGATGTTTTAAAATAGTACACACTGCCAAATACTGTAAAATAAAAACTATGGAGTTATCATGAAGTCCAGAAACTTTTCTCAGGTGATATACCACAAGAATGGAAAACACTCATTCACACAAAACTTTGTACATGAGTGATTAAAGGAATTTAATCATATTTTCGTAAGGTTGAAATTTTCATAAAGTCTATAACCAATTTTCATTTTTAACCCTTCCCCAAATGTTTGTTCACTGATGAATTATCAGATAAGGTACACTTTTCCATGGAATGAAACACTATTTTGCAATAAAGAGACTTAAAATATTGAGTGGATCATATTCTCAAAGACCCTAAACCACTAAGTGAAATTAACTGAGAAAAGAAGGCAACAGATTGCTAAGAACCATTTCTAGAAAGTACAGTGAAGAGGCCAGTCATACTAAACAAAGTACATTAATGTCTTTAGGTATTATATGATGGGAAAGGAGGTACTAAGATGACTGCTCATAGTTACAGGGTTTTATTTAGAACAGAGATGAAAATGTTCTACAGGAGAAAAAATGATGGTTGGGTAGTTCAATGAATATATTGGAAACACTGAATTACATTGAAGAAAGCATAGTTTATAATACGCTACATTATAATATATATGTAATAAGTTTAAAACAAATGAGAGTACTGAAATAGAAAGATCCCACCACAGACTGCTTGATTCCCACCTGAGCAAGCCATTCCCATCTCTTATCTACCTGCCATGTACTGCTTTATTTATACCAAATACTCAGGGTTGTTTTTTTTTTTCAATATTGGAGCACTTCTCATTGCGCAGTCAACAGCAACTATTGTCTTCAATCATTTGTTAATACAATCATAGAGAGTGTTTATCTTCCTAAATAAAAAAATACAAAATAAAGAAAAGCACTTCCTGTCTTAGGAGGGAAGGATGGAAGGTAAACACATTATCTCTAACATTTCTTCTGTATCTACCCTCTGAGAAAACTCAGAAAACACAGTCAGCAACTAAGCACCAGGTCAGAAGAGGTTTCTAAACCTTGAACTTCCAAACCTCTCCGATCTTGAGCTAAATATAGTTCTTCTCAATATATAATCACTATAGATGTAATATTTTTCCATGCCATCATAAAGCATATTAAAACACATGCTTCTGAAGTCTGACTGTTTTCCCTGGCCAACTGACTTGTTTTCTCTGTTCATTGCCTCTAACAAGGAAGTGCCTGAAGACATTGGCTCTCATCATACAAGCTCTATTTTGTTTTAATATGTCTTGTAGACTTGATCCAAGTCATGGGTGCCTGGATGATCCTCTCTGACTAATTGCCCTCAAGTGTGACATGATCTTGTAAATTCTATTGCTTTCTTTTCTAACGGTACATTCATGTCTGGATGCCTTTGATCTTTGTGGACAATTCCAAACACTCTCTCCCTTGTATTAGTTTTCTTAGACTTCATTTATATCAGTGGGTCTCAACTTTCCTAATGCTACAGCACTCTAATACAGTTCCTCATGTTGTGGTGACCCCATTAAAAATTATTTTTATTAATACTTTATAACTGTAATTTTGCTACTATTATGAATCATAATGTAAATATTTTTAGAGAGAGAGTTTTGCCGAAGGGGTTGGGATCCTCAGGTTGAGCACCAGTGCTCTACATGATATCCCTCAGAGATAGGTGAGTCTCCAGCTTTGCTCATCTCATAGTGTTACTAAAGTAGACATAATATACAACAAACGGTACATATTTAATACAGATTAATTCTTTTAACATTTTGCACATTCAAACACTGACGACACCACAATTTTCAAGGCAATAAGTGACATCTCCTAAAGGTTCCTTGTGTGTTTTCATTGTTTATATATATTCAGAATGTTTAACATTTGACCTCTTAAGTTTGGATTGTACAGATGCCTAATTGTTAAAAGCAGGCACTGCACTACACAGAATATCTTTATTATTTACTATTCCAACTTTGGTGAGATTGATCAATTCTCCTGTCTCTCTGCCTTCCTTTTTATGGTAATCATATTTGTATGTTTTATAAGGATTTTGCTGAAATACTTAACAATATTTAAGTAGAATAATTCAGTGCTTTTATTTTAGTTTCTGCCTTCATTCTTTATGTGCATTGTATTCCAGTTTTATATCTGTTGATTTCAACTGTAAAATTGCCTCTAAAGAATAAAACAAAATTGATTTCTTGTAGAAGAAATTACCAATGCCATACAATTACAACAACTATAAAATCACTAAACGATAGCTAGACTTTAAAATATTTATTGTTTTTTTAACTGATTTATTGAAATTATTTAAATAGTCTTGTATATTTTTAACAAAATATTTGATAATTTGTAGTTATTCTCTGTGCATTATACAGTTATCATTTGTATATAAATACAGAGAAAATATTTCATAGTTGTGTGATCTTAGGGAACATTTAAAATTTGTCCTGGAGTTAGAAGCTTATCTTAAAAAAAAAATTTATCAAGAAGTTAGTTGAGACCTTGGGAGTTCAGTCCAGTGCGCTCATGTGTTGGTCTCTGTCTCTATCTCTATCCATCACCAGATGAAGGTTCTATGATGATATGCAAGATATTCGTCAGTATTGCTCTAGGATAGGGTCATTTCAGGTTCCCAATCCTCAGCTGTCCAAGGAACTAACTGGGAACCTCATCTTGGGCACTTGGGAGCCCCTCTAGGGTCAAATCTCTTGCCCACCCTAAAGTGGCTCCCTTAACTAAGAATTGTGGTTCCGTGCTCCCCTATCCACCTTTCCTTTATCCCAATGAGCAAAGAAGTTGGGACCACGAGGCGTGCACCCACCCACTGAGACAGTGGAGCTGATCTACTGGGAGCTCACCAAGGCCAGCTGGACTGTGACCGAAAAAGCATGGGATAAAACCGGACTCTCTGAACATGGCGAACAATGAGGGCTGATGAGAAGCCAAGGACAATGGCACGGGGTTTTGATCCTGCTTAATGTGCTGGCTTTGTGGAAGCCTAGCCAGTTTGGATGTTCACCTTCCTAGATATGGACGGAGGGGGGAGGACCTAGGACTTACCACAGGGCAGGGAACCCTGACTGCTCTGTGGACTGGAGAGGGAGGGGGAGAGGAGTGGGGGAAGGGGGAGAAGGGTGGAAGGAGGGGGAGAAGGGTGGGAGGAGGGGGAGGAAAATGGGAGGCTGGGAGGAGGTGGAAACTTGTTTTTTGTTTATGTTTTTTTTTTCTTCTTTTCTTAATAAAAAAAAAAAAAGAAGAAGAAGAAGAAGAAGTTAGTTGATAGCCGGGCAGTGGTGTCGCTCGCCTTAAATCCCAGCACTGGGGTGGCAGAAGCAGGTGGTTCTCTGTGAGTTCGAGACCAGCCTGGTCTACAAGAGCTAGTTCCAGGACAGGCTCCAAAACCACAGAGAAACCCTGTCGAAAAAAAAAAAAAAAGAAGTTAGTTGATAATACTATGCAAAAGTTTGAAATTTATAGAAAATATTAATGAATACTTATAGGATGATGTTGCTTCAAGAAGATATTGTTTGGATGTCAGTGTGAATTTACAGTAAAAATCATTCAAAAGTAACAAACAGAAATAATGTTTTTGGTGGTAAGTTGAGAGAGATGCATAACACAGAGCCCCTGATCCTCAGACTAGAAGGGGAGAGGGAGGTAGAAGCCTGGTTGCTAAAAATCAAAGTCAAGTGATAAAAGTACAGTCTTCATATTCAAAATGTATGGTTCTATAAAAAAATCATCAAAGCATATGAAGAATTTAAAGGTTTTATTGATGCAAACAAAGATTGTATACAATAGAACAGAAAGGAATATAAGAGTTCTTAGTGCCTTGTTCTAATTCGGAGGTGCTTTTATAGCATTATAATTGTAAAAATCCAGGCAAATTGAATGCCTATATTAAAGTTAGTTATACCTTGTATCTACCTCACCAGTAGCACAAAGGCAAAGTGCATTTATTGTTTTATCAGAGGACATACGGCAGTTAATTAGATAGATTTTGGGTTAACATCAAAACCTGGAAAAATGTTAGATTTAAGCAGAAATATTTTTCCTCCTTTCTGATATGTCTCCTCAAAATATGCACAAACATTTTGAGCTACTTTCCTATACTGGCTGGAGACTGGATCTTAGACTCTGTCGCATATGAATGTGGGAAAGTGCTAGGAGAAACTGAATTCACGCACTCACCTTTGCTCTACTTGGAAACTTCAGTCCCAGTTCTGTGTGAGCTATAATGCCAGCGGCTTTCACATGAAATAGTTCTGTAGTAGGTAATGATTGTTTGAAATAAAACCTCTTCACTCTATGTACTTAGTGGAACAGTGCACAGAATTCAAATTCTAAGTAATTCATATATTATGAATCAAGTGTCATGATTCATGTTCTAAATCCACAAACAATCTATTGGAATGAAGTGAAGGTAGATATGATAAATTAGATGTGTAATAAATAAATATATGTATATTCTTTCAAGATTTCTTATGATTAGTGTCAGCTATGTAGTGTTAGGGGAGTGAGCTAAATGCAATTACTATCTCCTGTTCTATTCCCCTGTGCCATTCTCCCTGGTGTGTCATTCTCTCTGTTTTGAAGTAGTGGTGAACTTTATGTTGATGCTATATGCCAAGCCTTAGTGGGTGTGTCTGCAAGAAGTATATATGTTACTGACTTTAAACCAAAAAAAAAAATATTTTCAAAATATTTGAAGCTGGGTCAATGTTTTTCTGATTATTTAAATCTTGGGGAAATAATCATTAGTCATTGTTATTAGATGTTACTCTTTTCATATCTGTTTACTAAAAGGATCTCAGTGAAAGGTATAGAGAAAAACATGTTTATATAAATAAATCTGGAAATAAATATGAATTTTGGGTAAAAACACAAAATGAAATTTTGTAAGTATTTCAGAATGCATAATACAAATATTACCTTTGTAGTTTCTTTTCATAATTGTACAGGATGAAAATTCTGAATTCACTATAATCAGAAACTGAATGCACCAAGAAAACTTAGTAGCTAGTTTTCTTGAATTGGAGAGTTAAGAATAAACAATGTGGTTTGTGAAGTAAACTATACGTTAGTAAATGAGCACAGAAAAAATGTCTGTGTGAATGTTATTTTGCTCACTATAAAACACATATAAACTGTGAATATATTATTAAAAATGTCTCAGTAGAAGGTGAACAGACTGGATCTAATTGCTGTATTCTTGTTTTGTTTTTGTTTTTTGTTTTTTGGAGACAGGGTTTCTCTGTGGCTTTGGAGCCTGTCCTGAAACTAGCTCTGTAGACCAGGCTGGTCTCGAACTCACAGAGATCCACCTGCCTCTGCCTCCCGAGTGCTGGGATTAAAGTAATTGCTGTATTCTTATAGTTCTCAAAATCACCAACTGCAACACAATTAATAAAAACCCAGAGACAGAAATTGGGGTTCAACCTGAAAGTCGGAAAAGCAAAACAGCCAGCCATTGGCTCTTACTTCTACCTTAGTCGGAAATGGCAATCCTGCCTCCAGGAATCGCATAATGGTGGAAGTGCAAACTTCTACAGCCAGTTTGGAAATCAGTCTAACAGTTTTCAGAAAACTGGGAATCAATCCCAGCTATACTATTCTTGGACATAAACCGAAAGGACACTCCACCATGTCCCAAGAACACTTGCTCAACTATATTCATAGTAACTTTATTTGTAATAGCCAGCTAGAATCTGGACACAACTTAGATGTCCCTCAATCAAGGAATGGATACAAAAATGTAGTACATTTAAACAATGAAGTATTACTCAGCTGTTAAAAATAAGGGTGCCAGAAAATTTAAAGGTAAATGCAAAGAAGTATAAAACATCATCCTCACAGAAAGACCAACTCACTCGTAACTGGGTATTAGCTGTGAAATCAAAATAGCCATGCTAAAATTCACATACTTAGAGTGACTGGGAATCAAGGAGATGTGCTGGAGTAAGGGAGGTTTAGAGATTAAGGGAGTGGCCATCCAATGATAAGTTTAGCCCAGACCCTTGCCAGGAGAGTAAGCCCACCCATGACAGTGTCTGAAGCATCAGGATGACAGCAGAGACCTTGGATAGAATCAAATATGAGTGAAGAAAAAAAAAAGGCAATTTAATGATGCCCAATGATTTTCTGCATATCCCATTTGTCACCAGAGAGGCTTTATCCAGCAACTGATGTAAACAGATGCAGAATCACAGCCAAACATTAAGCACAGCTCGGGAATCCTGCAGAAGACAGGGAGAAAGAATTGTAGGAGCCAGAGAGCTCAAGAACACCACAAGAAAAAAATCACAAAATCAAACAACCTGAGCACACAAGGGCTCACAGAATGCGAAATTACAAAGATGGAGCATTCATGGGACTGACCTAATCATTGCACGTATGTTACAGTTGTGTAGTATAGCAGGCTTTTTCCTTTGGTCAACCACACAGGCAACTCCCACATCAAGACTCAGAGACTTATTATTTAACACATGCCTGGCCTTAGCTTAGCTTAGCTTATTTCTAGCCAGCTTTTATAATTTAAATTGTCCTATTTCTCTTTGTCTACGTTTTGCCTCAGGGATTTTTACCTTTTTTCCTTATGTAGGTCTCTCTTTTCTGGTGTCTCCATGTCTGTTTGCCTGGCTGGCTGGGTTTCAGAATCCTCAGGGTCTCTGTCTCCGTCTCCTCTCCTCTTCTCTTTTCTCCAACCTAGATTCCATCTCCTATTTATTCTCTCTGCCTCTTGGGTCTGCCTATCCTTTCTCTGTCCATCTATTGTCCTTCAACTCTTTATCAACCCAAATGAGTTGCCAGAGGGAATCAAGGTAAAGCAGCTTTTCATGATTAAACAAATACAACATAAACAAATGCAGTACATTTTTATATCATTGTCAACGGCAGCAGAAACAAATGTAACATACCTTTACACAGTTAAAGTGATATTCCTGGGAATAAACAAAGGCAATGCATCCTTAAATAATATTTCACAACACTTCAGTTTGGTCCTCTTGTAGACGTCCTAAAATGGGAACAGGGTCTGTCTCTGACTTTTTTGCTGGCTTTTGGGAACCTACTTCTCATACTGCATTGCCTTGCCCATCCTTAATATGTTGGGAGGTGATATGTAATGTACTTCTGAATGCTGTGAATATGTGTTGCCTCTAATGATTAATGAATAAAGGTACTTTGGCCTGTGGCAGGGCAGAATATAGCTAGGCAGGAAAGCCAAACTGAATACAGGAAAAAAAGAAGGGCAGAAACTCCAGCGGCCATCCGAGAAGAAAGTGTCAGGACATGTACAGTAAGCCACAGGTAATGTGGCTGTACACAGATTAATCGAAATGAAGTAATTTAAATGGAAGAACTAGCTAAAAATAAGCCTGAGCCACCAGTCAAACAATTATAATTAATACTAAACCTTGGAATGATAAGTTCATAAGTTGCTGCAAGATTGGGCCATGGCACAGAAAAGCCTCTGGCAACAGGGAGTTACTTAATGTTCTTGAAACTTGATATGCCATTTTGTGTTCATATCCATGGGAGACCTCCCATTTCCTAAAGAGAAACAGGGGTGGATTGAGGGATGTGATGACGGGAGGGAGGGGGCTGTAAGAGGAGGAGTTGAGGGAAGGGAAACTGGTGGGAATGTAAAATAAATAAATTTCCTTATTTATTTATTTAAAAAATCTTGGGCACTGTTCTGTTCCATTCAAACAGTTTCACTACCAGATATGCTGCCACAGAATGAACTACATGTTTCTCTATAAAATCCTTGATTATTTAACTTACTGAGTATTTTATAAGGTGTCAAATTTCGTTTCTATTTAAGCATGGCATAAGCAAACATTTCAATAAAATCCATTGATGCTTTAATAACAGTAAAAGCCTATAAACTCTTGTGTATTCCTTTCTTATATAATTGTCCTACAACAGCCAGCATCCTAGATGTGCTGCCTGATAAACTCGGTTCCACGCAAACTTTCCCATTTGCTTGGCTGCCAAAATCAGATCCTAGACTTTAACTCCACCAGACCAGAGAATGAGCTCTGTCAGCCTTTCCAGCTTCTGACTTTGCTGTCCAGATACTGCAAACAACAGAGATCAGCTACAGTGTGGAGGGGGAACAACACAGGATAAGACTGCTACACAGATTCATTGTCTTTCACAATTAGTTCAAAATATTAAAACATTTTTCATTATTCATAAAAGAGAATCTACGTGATGCTGTGATTTATTATACGTTTGCAAATATATGCATAGCCTTCATATCCATGTTGACCTATTATACCTTAAAACCATCCAGGAGATAATGATGAATTTATACTAATTTTATAGATTCAACAACACACAATTTAAGACAAAAATATTTGTAAACAGACATGTATGTCCTAGCTCCAGGTGTAGCCTATTGACCAAAGCCAATTTAACATATGATACTCATAAGTTTTCTGTTCATCAGATGTAGCAGCTAGGATGCTCTTATCTATCAAGCTTGTTGCAAAACTGTGTGGTGCTCAAGTTGTGATCTTCAGAGAAACCACCACCGGAATGCAGTCAAGTCCAGAAGGCAAAAGCAAGGTTTATTTAGCATGCTCTCCAACCAGGCTGAGGGCGTGGCCACTACTAGAGGTAGCACAAGCCAGGTTTCCTCAGGGTCAAGCCGATTAGTTTTAATGAGTATTTTTTCTGTATATCCTATTCCTCCTTTAAGCAGCTACTTCTGCTACTGTGCATGCCCCCTGGCCTCCCTCCAAGCAGTTATCTTCTGCTCCTGTCCAGACCACAAAGATGGGTGTAGTCAGGGGGCTAGCTGCTAGGGAGAGTTGCTTTTTTCCCTGCTGACTCCTATGATGTTGTAAAGGGCATGTGTCTTAACCAGATCCTAATCACGTAAAGCTTCTTAAACTTTTCTGTGTCTTTACAGCTGTACAGTGTTTTTTATCAGTTTTAGATAGTACAGCTGCAACATTCAACTCAATAAACAAAACCCCCACATTTGACTGCCCTACATTGTTTCTCTGTGTAGACAAAGCAGGAGGAAAACTGATAATTGTTCTTAATTTAAAAAAAAAGCTTTCATTAAACAACAAGCAGAGATTCAATACTTGACTGAGAATTTTCAGTCCATCCCTTTATCATACAATTGAAACTTTATAGCTGATCCCTAGAAGCGGGCAGGTCTTGCTGAATGTTTGACACCAGCAGCTTTCACTTTCCTTTACAGCACTCTAAGCTGAGGGGACTTGCAGAAGTGGATGCAGACTCTGCTCTGCTCTCTGGGGAGAACCCTACCTGCTGCATCTGAAGGGTAAGAACCTTTTGTTCTAGCCAGCCCCACAAAGAATTGTAAATGCATTTTAGCTGGAAGCCCTGGGGTCTGGGAGTGGTAGCAGTAGAAACTCATCCTGGCCTATGATGCCTCAAGATTTCTCTAGATTAATAGTATAAAAATGACCTCGTTTTCAGGTTCATCTCCCCCCACCTTCTTCTTATTTTCACTCTTCCTCTGACTCACAAAATGTGTCTTTCTTGTTTCTTCTTGGTTTTGTTTTTCTTTTCTCAGTTTTAGGTAAGTTTTCCCTAAGGAAATGCAGCTTTCATTCTCCACCCAACTAATCCATTCATATCTGAGAAATGGAACTTATGCCTTTTTCAAAATACCTGGAACTGAAGAACTTAAATAGAGAGTCTACATATTAAATAACTCTTTTTATTCGAGGCTCTATAAGCCGCACTGCAGTAGCCTTTCTGGGCTTGAAGCCCAGATTCTTCCTCTTCCTGATGCAGTAAACAGCAGGGTGTGGCCTGCTGACACTTGCTGCTCTCTGCATGCAACTGAGAGAAGGATTTAACTCTCAGGGCTCTTGGTTCTATTGCTGCATCCAATTTAAGGTTGAACTTTAGTCACCTCTGGAACCAGTCTTTTCCTCACAGCCTTTGAAGGCTTGCCTAAACTTGCAGACTCAGGATGGGTCAGGGAGAGGATGAAACATTCATTGAGATAAATTTCTTCTTAGGTTTGAAGCAGGAAATCACCATTTCTTTGTAGGGCACCCTGATCATCCTCTCTCCTCTCTCAGACTCCTGAGATCTCTGCTTCCAGATAGGGTCCATTCATATACTGAGCTACTCAGGTGAGTCTCCTGCTCTACACTTCCTGTTGCTGTCAGTAGAAATTCTTTTCCCTTTGTTCTAGGCTCCTCTACTGGTCCCCAGGGAAGATCCTTCCCAAGGCTTGCTGTCTTCCTCCTCCTTGCTTACCTGCTACCTTTGTGCTGCTGCCCACATCTGAGCCCTTCTAATGTTGTAGGACTCTTCCCATAGTCCAAAATAGCAAGTGTAGAAACATAGCTCATTCTTTGATTGATTTGTGTGGTTAATTTAAGTTGTATAGAAAACACCACTCATATCAGAGGGATGGTTTCCAAGGAGATGAAGGAGGTGTCCCCAGCCTTCAGCCAGGGCTATGGTAAATAGGGAACTCAAGTTTTGTTTGTTTGTTTGTTTGTTTTTTAAACTGAGCTATAACCCAAGTCTGAGAGTTGTAAATGGTACTTAGGATCAGCCTAAAGGACCTAGAAACAGCCCTCTCAAACCTTCAGAATTGCTGGTTTGTATTGCCAGAGATGGAAAGATGTTCCTTCAAGAGGGTTTTCCAGCCTGATCTGAAAGTGAAGGCTGGGCATCTAGGAAACTGAACAAACACTATGTGTGCTTCCAGCTGGGCCCTTCTATGCCTTAGGATGGATTTCCAGTGAAAACCACCCTTGTTGGTGTTGGACACTCTGGTCACCATATGAGAGACAAGTTAGCAAATGATCTGGTTTAGAAAAGCCCAGAACAGCTTCCAGGGTTATTTGGGACCATGATTGGGTTTAGTCCAATCTTTATGCACTGTGTATAAAATAATCATGTAAATCACTACTTTGTAAAATCAATCTATCTCTTTGTCTTCATATTACTTAAAACATGTGTACAAATACATAATTCATGAAATATATTTAAAGTCATTAGTTTTAAAAGAAAGAAAAGTATTGTACATATATCATCTTTATGTGTAAGAATGTCTTTTAAAATATATATTTTCAAATTATCTTTTGAAAATGTTATAGGTGTGTGCAATATATTTTTTGTTTGTTTGTTTTTTATTTTTTTTAATTTATTTATTTATTAAGGATTTCTGCCTCCTCCCCTTCACCGCCTCCCATTTCCCTCCCCCTCTCCCGATCAAGTCCCTCTCCCTCATCAGCTCAAAGAGCAATCAGGGTTCCCTGACCTGTGGGAAGTCCAAGGACCGCCCACCTCCATCCAGGTTTAGTAAGGTGAGCATCCAAACTGCCTAGACTCCCCCAAAGCCAGTATGTGCAGTAGGATCAAAAACCCATTGCCATTGTTCTTGAGTTCTCAGTAGTCCTCATTGTCCGCTATAGCAAGTCCGGTTTTATCGCATGCTTTTTCAGACCCAGGCCAGCTGGCCTTGGT